>NC_070633.1:19119741-20378783 GCF_947347685.1 Pleuronectes platessa
TTATTTGTTGATACTTAACAATGTAAAATTAAATATTAATTTATATCTACATTTTATTTAATTCGATTATATTTTTAATAGTTTTTCATCTGTTAGTTTTGGTTTCGTACATGTGGTTGTATATTATTGTTGTATGTGATGTATTGGTGTTGTTGGTCGGTACATAGGCCTAAAGTGTGTCAAGGTTTAGTTCCTGTCATGTGTAAATAAAAAAAAAAAAATCTGATAATTGTTAGCTGAAAAGTTGAAATGACTCGTACGTCTTTCAGAAGTTTAGCAACGTTTCAACAAAAACCATAAATTTGACTTTATTCTAACTTTCTTGAAAATACTGCATCACATGATTTTAGAGGTTTTATGCTTAAATCTCAGAGATTTCCTCGACACGTGCACGTTTCAGAACGTCCCGGACGCAGAAGAGTAATTGTAAATCTCCTGCTGACAGTGATTCCCGGTTTAAAGCTGCACCGAGTGACTCTTGCAGTGCATCAAAAGCACAATGAGCACATCTGCCTGGACCGTGTTCCCACATCAGAGTATTTCTCAAGACGTAGGCTGAGAACAGTTTGATCGGGGTAACCGTACTTCCTCTTTTGCGGCTTGTTGCTATGGCAAGACTTCCCTTACAGGCAGGAAGTAACACAAAGTGATGAGTTTTTTGAGTGTGTGTATGAAGATTGTGCATCATCTTTGGGTGGAGCACTCTGCTGTGTCCCCTGAGAGTGTGCACGTCGCACAGGAGCTCAGCTCGTGGTCTGGTGTCTGGGCCGTCATGGCGAAGAACAGCAACGCTCAGAGGATTCCTGTCGGCCACATGGTGAGCTGGAACTGGTCTTTGTCTGGATGGGTTTGGTTCTGCAGCTGCTCCTGCTGGATCCAATTCATCCATTTTACAATACAAGACGTTTTATCAGCCTCGACATAGTGGAGCTTTAGAAGTGTGAGTGTGTAAAGTCAAAGGGGAATGAGCTGGTGTCGGGTGTGTATACTTGTAATGAACAGGAATGTCTTACAAAAGTCTTTTCAAAGGTACTTTCTCAATCTGTCTTTCTGACACTATCGAGCTGAGATCCAGGTCTGAGTGCAGACTGTGTGACGGTGGTGTATTCTTGTGGTGGCTTGTCAAATCCAGTTACCACCTATCAGCGGTGCCAGAACCAATGAAGCGTTATGGCTGCAGTCGGTAGCTACTGAGTCAGTCACAGTAAATGAGCCATCCCACTACGTCAAGCTGTCAGGTGGAGGCCGAGCTGGCTCCGGGCCACTTAACATTACACCATTAGGTTTCTTGAAAGGGTTTAACTCAAAGTCAAAAGGTGAGAGATGTATTTCTCATAAAAGGTGGAGAAAACACAGATGTTCCAATGATCAATCACACAGAACATGTTTGCTTATCTTCTGCGGGGAATCCTACTCCTGTCATATTCTCTGTTGTTAACTGCTCAATGGTCTGAAATGATATATTATACAGAACTTTTCTAGTCTTGATAATCATTCAAAGTGCTTATACTGTACAGAGCTGCCCATTCACACACACATTCAAACAGTGCATCTACGTGCAGCACTTTCTCACACACAGTCGGTGCAGCCATCAGGGGCAATTTGGGTTTCAGTGTCTTGCCCTAGGACACTTTGGCAAGCAGAATGGGGGAGACCGGAATCAAACCAACTTCCGGTTAACGGGTGACCCTCTCTACCTCCTGAACCAAGGCATCCCCAGACTGAAAGGTGCATGACTATAGGACCTTTCAGAACGTTTTGTAGCGTCATTCCTGTACTTAGCTAAACTCGGGCCTTAGTCCAACAAAGAGTTCAGACGACAAAACTTTCAACTTTGATTGCAAGGAATTCTGCGTTACTTCAAAAACCCAGAGCTAGATTTGGCCTTTGGCTTTGACCAGTTTTTTTGTGTGACATGAGCTGATGCTGAGAGAGACACACACGTTTTAACAACCCAACACGTATCTGTCAGTATGACTCAGCAATAGATTCTGGCTAAAGCTAAAATTTTGTTGAAAACCATGACTCGCATTTCGGGCAAATTCAAATCAAGAAAGCTGCATGTCCATGTTTGACAGCGGAGCCTAGTCGAGCTCAGCTCACTGGAGAATGAATATGTAGAATGAAAATAAAACCAAGATGAACCAACAGAAGAGTTAAGTCAGCTGAAGTTTAATTTAACATTTAAACGACTTGTGAGGCAACATTGACGAAAGTAGAACGTTGCGAGTTTGACAAACAGAGTGTTACTTCCTACTTTATTTTTACCAACGTTTACCCCTGTTGTGTACTCGGCAGAAGTAACACATTCACACACATACGCACACGCAGGTTTGTGCCGCTTTCTTCATGAGGACTTTGCATTGACTTCCATTCATTGTGGAC
The DNA here is from genome assembly GCF_947347685.1 of Pleuronectes platessa. Classification (NCBI taxonomy): domain Eukaryota; kingdom Metazoa; phylum Chordata; class Actinopteri; order Pleuronectiformes; family Pleuronectidae; genus Pleuronectes; species Pleuronectes platessa. Next base: position 19,122,127 of record NC_070633.1, read on the forward strand.
AGCCAAACCAATACCTCCCGACCGCAACTATTCTGAATCCATACCTAACCTTAACCTCACCACAATGCACTACTTACCACAAATCTTACCCAGGAGCTCAGAAATTATGATTCGCTTCATTAGAACCAGGCCTCAGTCCCCATGTGGTCTACCAATCCGAACAGGGCCAGTGTTCATGTTAGTCCGGGTCCTTTTGAGTTAGCAAATATAAGTTTAAACTGATACAGTTAACCTGCTGGTCGGATATCCGTCCCTGTTGGGGGACAGATCTGTACTTTGGTTCATCTCACACTCATTTGTGAAGAGAATGTTATGTGCTCTGAAAGCTGAATGACTTATTTTCTTCAGTGTCACAACCACTTCCTGTGAGAACAGCCCGGCCTGATTGCACTGAACCACTCTACAAAAAAACATGCAGCTGCTGTTAACTTTTCACTTCCTTAATGTCAGCCTCTGTGCTTTGAATACATGTGACTGATTGGTTATATTATTATGAATTTACATTTACTGTTTTTATGATTTTCAGTCAATAGTCAAGTGACTGTTGAACTGAGAGGAAAGTTTCTTTGGATGTACAGGAAATTGTCACGTTACACCAGCAGCCACTCGTCCATGACGACCTGTATTCAGTCTGATCAGATGTTTTAATTTGTGTTAAGTGTTCTTTTATCTCTGTCTTCACAGAGCCAGGCGGTGTCAGACGGAGGTAAGCGTGAACTGCCGACGTGCACACTGGCAATCCTGTATTTCTACAATCTGAACATGTCCATGCACGACAGATGAAGATATCTGATTCAGTCTCATTCTTGGTCATGCTTCCCCTTGCTGATAGCTGGGTGTGTTTTGTGCCTGGATGTGTTGTAGAGCTGAACATGTCTGCACGGAGCTGTGGAGGCAGCAGCTCCAGTCTCCCGGGGACTCCGGGCGGAGAGGCCGGCCCGGCCAACGGCGTGCTGAGCTGGGCCGTTTCGTTTGAGAAGCTGCTGGACGACCCGTCCGGTGTCCGTAACTTCACGGTGAGGTTCACCCGACACGCGTACAAGCTTTCCAATGACCCCTCACTAGAGGTGTGTGTTCATGCAGTGTGTGTTTCTCCACAGGCCTTCTTGAGGTCTGAGGTGAGTGCAGAGAACATTTTATTCTGGCAAGCTTGTGAAAAGTTCAGGAAGACACCACCCACCTCATTGGACAAGGTAGGTGGCGCTTTTTTTTTACAACCATTTGCGTTGTTTGATAAATATTCCTGTGTTTTTTATTTTAGACAAGAAGTTGATTATTTACAGTGACTATAAACTGAGCTGCTCTGTTCCTCTAAACAAATCCATGTAGGTATCTGCAGCCACAATGTGTGATTGAATGATGTTAACAATGATTACGCAGCTTTTTCCACAACAGATACATTTCCTGTTGACGTCAGTGATATGAAGCTGTTTGAGACAAAAACCTCTGCAGCAGCATCTCAAATAAAAGTAGCATAAAAGCTTCCATCAACTCTTGTGCTGCCATTTCTCATTTCTCTGAGAAACGAATCAAATTTGAGTTCCTTATTGATTGCATGACTTCCAGTGGATGAATGGAAAGAGTGGATTTCATTGTTATTGGTGCAGGATGTAAAAAAAAACTCAAAACGGAAGACACCAACCAAATGAAAACAGTCAGTCAGATGAAATCGAAAGGGAAACTGTGTCACTCAGGCAAAAACTATCAAACAAAGTCTAGGTATCAAGAGGATGATTTGGTCTTAGAGCTCTGTTGCCTTTCCAGCTGAAAACAGCGGCCCGCTCCATCTACAACACCTACCTGTCCCCCAGCGCTCCCTACTCGGTGAACATCGATGACACCGCCAGGACGGAGGAGAAGGACCTGGAGCAGCCCACACCCGACATGTTTAACAAGGCCCAAGCACAGGTCTGTTTCAGAGTCCGTTCTTAGCACAGTAACCCAGTGCTGGTGCCTCGGCTGACCACTTGTACCACTGTCCCTGCTCTGCGTCAGATATTCAAGCTGATGAAGATGGACAGCTACAGGCGCTTCGTGCGTTCTCCTCTGTACCACAGCTGCACCCTGGGAGGAAATCTTCATCCTCAGCCCTCCAATGAGCCGCTCCGCCTGGGATCCTGCGAGGACATGGCCACAAGAAGCCCCTCGTTCAGTGACCCAAAGGTAGATGGCTGAGGAGAAAAATGGCCAGGGAGTGGGGGGGGGGAAAACAATTTTTGTTCTTAATTTTGCTGAAAGAACTTGTGTCTCAAACAGAACAAGAAGTCAGACTTTCACAGTTTGCCGGGGGGCTGGTCTGTCTCAGAGAAACCGCGACAAAATGGAGGATCCTGGGGAGGTACAGTTCCTGTCGAGTGACGACCAGTGGGCATCTGTGCTTAGGCCTCAATTCCCGTCCTGTGACTTTATTCCTGGCTGATTTCTATTTCTTGCCATCAATTCCAATAGATGCATCCAGCACACAGGGTGCAGGCTCCCGGAAGGAATCTCATGTGTCGGCCGTATCAACCAGCAGCGTGGAGCTTGGTTCCCTCTGCAGGCAGATGGAGGTCAGTGCAGTGGCAATGGGTTTGTGGTTTGTTCTGTAGCTGAAGCTGGTTTCTGTGAAATTGGTTATAGACAGAGAGGCACACATGAATGTATATGTAAAATGTCTTACTCTAGGTCACTTCCTCTCTTCCCTCTCTGGAGAACAACAAATCAAGTCCCCGCTCTGCAGCCAAGGGAGGTGGGAGTCGGATAGAGGTGCAAGGGGGCTACTGCTGTGTCTACCTGCCCGATGGCAGTGCCTCCCTGGCCCCCACGCGGAACGGCCTACCCATCAAAGACATGCTGGCCAGCCTGTGTGAAAAGAGAGGCTTCCCACTGAAGGATGTCATCATCTACCTTCACGAGAGGGACAAGGTGAGTGGCCGGTCACAGCTTTGAAGATCCACTGTGAACGATTGGGGCGAAAGGGATCTATTGGTATGAATTGCCTTTAAAATAGGTTTAATAAAGTGTTTTCATCTAAATAGTTTTAATTTGGGGGCTTCATATTTAAATACTTTATATTTAGATCAGGAGCGGGTCTTCTCTACGGAGGCCACCATGTTTTTTTTACAGTAGCCCAGACTGGACAAACTAAACACCTTTTTTGAGTTTTTATGACAAGTGAAAGCTACCATAGGTTCTCTTTCATGTTTGGAAGGGGAGGGGGGTGAGGGGTATTCAGCTGCAACACGAAACCTCACCACTAGAAATATAGACTATGCCCTTCCTGTCCCAACATCCATCCCTCAAACCTACTTTTCACGTTGGACTATATGTCTAACTCAAGTGTCCCAGGTTGGAGCTGTCCTCTGTGACGTCTCTCTGTCTGTAACATCGTTGCTCTGTCTCTGCAGCAGCCCTTATCTCTGGACCAGGACTGCTCCGTGCTGAGGGATCAGCAGGTCTCCCTCGAGCTCAGGGTGATGTTTGCGTGAGTCAAATGTGTCACTTCCTTTGCTTCCTTTTTTTTTTCTGTCTGAGCCTCGCAGGGTTTCACACATCCCTCACTACAGCACGTCACTCGTCACCATGTTGGAGGGAAGTCCCTGTGTTCACACCGGTTCTAGAGAAGTTTGGCTCACTGGCCTAAATTTGATTTGAGTCATCATTTGCACTATATGCAATTAGAGACGTTTCTGCGGCAAATCATATTTGGATTTCCTGCTGAGATAACATTGGGTGTGGGATTTATCTGACTTGTCAATGCATGTTTCAGGCTGGAGATCGCCTTCACTGGTAAGACAGTGGGGATCATGGCGAAGTCCAGTAAGACGCTGCAGGACGCCCTCTCTGTGGTGATGCAGAAGCACGACCTCAAGCCACAAGAGGCTCTCGTCACCATGGTGAGTGTGTTTCCAATGAATGAGACATAATATGCAGCCTGTTCCCCAGATAATTACTTTCCTCAATTATACAGGAAGGAGCATTTTTTTAAAAGCTCATGAATAGACACGTAATGATACAAGCATGTTAGAGAAGTTATTAACAAGTATAAGTAATTCACATCGATGACTCACGACCATGTCTCATATTTTTGTCTGTCCCATCAGCAGAACACATATTATATTACAGATATTTCTATCAAATCTGTAATATAATTTGATTACTGAAAGTAGAATGTGTAAAACCATTTAGTTTTTGGCCTAAGTAATTAGATGACATCATTTTAGTAATGAGGTGGATCTTGATCTTCACAAAACTCTGCAGCTCATTGTGTGTCAGCCCAACTGAACCCTTTCATGTTTTATCTCTTCTCTGTTTGAAGGTTGGAAGCGATGAACCTGTGAACATGAGCAGCTCCGTGTTCCGATTGGCCAATAAGACGCTGCGACTGGACAAATCCAAAGGTTAATGTTCTTGTCAACTTAAAACAAAACTGTTTTACTTTGATGTAAACTAGAAAGAACTAGAATATCAGCAGAGCACACACCTCCTCCGAGGCTCAGCAGCCCCCTTAAATCCAATCAAGTTGCACCAAATTTCACACACCCATAGATATAAGTTTACTACATGTGCCGGATAATTTTTTTTATTTTCATCAAGACCCATGAATTATTCTTGGTAAATTGATGAAAATGTTGAAAAAAGTCTATCTTGCAATATTAAAGAAACAAATCCTGGTTCCACCCGCTCATCCTGATACAGTTTAAAGCTTTCTTCCCTGACCCTGTTTGGGTTTTTATTTGGAACAGCACCAAGTTACACACTCATGAATCAGTCCACTAAATGTGTCTGATATTTGTTTTATTGATATTCATAAATCACTCACTAAAAATATTACAAAAACTGATGAAGATTTTCCGAGACCTGCAGCAAAACTTACCAGGTTCTTCCTCGGATCGTGCCCCACCTGTCCAAAACATTTCATTGTGTCCTGTTTGCTTCATTGGCTCCCACTGCTCTTCAAAGCAGAGGATTAAATAAACTCTGGCCAATGAGTAAAAGAGGACAACATGATGAGGCACATACTATCTTTCAATCCATGGTAGCTTTTTGTTTGTTTGTGGTTGACCTGAGGGATTACACTTTGTGTGACCTCTTCTGAATACTGTCTGAACCCTGCCTGGGCCTTCTACTCGTTTAATGGATACACTGTGTGGGATGAGAGTGACTGAAGTGTTTCTGCATGTTTAGCGGGGAAGAAGAGAAATTCCTGTCATGTCCACTTCACTACCCTGGTTGTTTTTTTCTTCTTTCCCTCTGCGTCACTGCCTGCACGTTCCTCTCTTCCTGCTCTGATTTCTTTGTGTGTTGCTTTTTTTTTTGTCCTTTCGTTCTTCTCTGTGGGTTGAAATGTCAGAGACCATTTTGTTTGTTGAGAGCCGTGTCACTTCGAGTTCACTCCCCCGACCGCTGAGAGACCAGGACCGACTTCACTCCGGATCAGTGCCCCCCCGCCTCACATCCGCAGCACTGAGAGAGGAGAGGGGCTGAATTGCACCAGTTACATGCTAGTCAAGATTATTTTTATTTGGCTAATGTCTGTTTAAGTTCCATACCATCATCACATGACCACTGAGGAGTTTCTGTACCAGGACAAGCAAAACTCATTCAGTGTATTTATGTGGTTTAAACAGGAAAAGAGCAGAGCAACATTTCCAGGGGCAGTGGTTCAGCTGTAGCCACACAGGTGAGGCTGCTGTGATGTTTTGTTTATTATTAATATTACTATTACCTAAATAAAGATAATGAAGATTATCATCTTAATACCAAGGCTGTGTGAAGACGGGACAATAACCCTCATTATAATTTATACGACACCTTTTGAGTTTTTATAACAACTGAAAGCTAGCACATGTTTGGGAGGGGAGGGTGAGGTGAGGGGTATTCAGCTGCATAATGCAACTTCACCACTAGATGTCACTAAATTCTGCACACTGAACCTTTAAATCTGAATGCTGACAATATATACAGTGCACTATAGTGTTTTTTTTAGTTTTTTTTTTACGAAGCTTAATGCTTAGACGTCACCAATTCTCTGCAGTAAGAAGTTTAAATATTGTGTTTGTTTATATTTGTAGAATTCATATTAGTCTCTTGGATTTAAACCTTGTGAAATGTTGTTCTATATGTAGACAATGCTGGAATCTGTTCTGGTCCTGCAGGCAGGAGCGGTGAGCGGAGGTGACGTGCAGGCCAGATCAACGACAGACCGAGTCAGGACTCAGCCCAAGCCCAGTAAGAACCGCGAGATGGATGGTAGGACGCTCAGCAGTAGCAAGGATGATTGGGCAATATGGCAGCAAGTATTGAAAGATGATCAAAACAAAATACAACCCCTCGATGAGGTGGCCATAACTATATAGAATATATAGGTTTCAATCAATCAATGTGGTGAAAAAATCTGGTTTTCAGTTTGAGCTTGGAAATGTCTTCTTAACCTTGGATAAAATTTGATCCTACAACACAAAAGAAGTGCACACTGCTCAAATGTTTTTTCTTATTTACAAAGCAGTCTCACCACAAAGTGCATTTAAAAGCTGCAGTTCTTTCATCACATGTTTTTCAGCAGATTACAGCCGAACAGAATGGAATCACTGGAGCGCATATACCTCTGTCAAGACCCAACAGTCCCCTTATGACAGCACGTTTAAATTCACCAGATCAAGGTTTTGATTTGGATCTTAACCAAATTGCACACACTCATAAATATCAGTCCCTTAAACGTGCTTGATTTTTTCAAGATCCATGAATTATTCTCTGAGAAATCATCAAAAATGTGGAAAAAGGTGCCAAAAATTGCAATGTTAAAGAAAGTGGGAAAAACAAATCTTAAATCCAGCTCTGGATTCAGATCCACACCGAAATTTTGATTTGTTCTCTCTCTTGACCCATTAAACATTTCTATCCATCAAGTTTTATAGTAATTTGTTAAATTTGAAAATATATATATATATTTATAATCTACTTAATTGAACAAGTGGTGAGACCGTTTGTCAGATTCTTTTATCAAAAGTCATCAAAGAACTTAAAGTATTAAAATGATATACATAAAACAATATTGCAACTTAATCTTTATCAATAAAGATTGTACCCATATCACCCAACCCTAGTATCTAGTCAGGACAGAGGTTTTAGTTCTTACATGGAACCTTATTTTTCTGAAAGTTTTCAGCTTACTACAACATGTTCTCATCTACAAAATTGGAATACCTCAGGCTCATTAAGATAAATGTTGGGATGATCTTGATATTCCGTCTGCGTCAGGGTTTCTGGACATGCTGACGAGAGCTCAGTGCAGGGTGGACGACCAGCGGGGCCTCCTGACCAAAGCGCAGCTACAGGTGCCGCTGTTTCTGCAGCTGCCCTCAGACCAGGGGCCCAACATGGAGTCGAAGGAGCGCGGTGCAACCAGCTCCCCCGCTGCAGAGCCCGGAGAGAAATCGGGGAACAAGACGTCCCTGCCTCCGCATCCACCCGGAGCAGCCAAGGGAGTCCCTGAATCTGCTGAATCTGAATCGAAAGACTGCAGAGAAACTGAAGTTTGAAAAACATCCATGTGTTGGGATGGACTCAGACAACGTTGGCAATCACAGAAAACAAACAAATTTGAGTCCCAACTTGTTAAGCACTTTTTATGACTGTTTGCGTATAAGCTCTGAGACAGCAGTGAGCTACCAGCTCTGCTGCTGATGTCGGCCTCATGAGGAAGAAGAGATCATGGAAAGCATTTATAGTGTCATCTTAAAACACTACACACCCTGATGGGGTATGTATGCTATGAATTGTTTGATGCGACCCCTAAATGTAAGAAAACAAGTTAAGTCTCAAGATTCACCCTGATAACAGAGTGTCTGAATAGTGTTCCTATGATATTTAATGCTGTACAATGTGAGTTTGTTTCTTCCAGCTTTTCTCCAAACTCTAAGCTAAAACATGTTTCTGTGCAGGAACCGGTGAATGTCCAGATGGGCCTTTTTGAAGTGTGTTTTCTTAATTTAATATTTTTGTAATGCTTTTACAGCTTTTAATATTTAGAATTGTTGTTTTCATATTGTGTGCCTATACTTGCGATTGTGGAATGTATGTTTGCGCTACTGGTTTGCAGTGATGGCACTTCATGAAGCCCTGGTCAAGACCTGTTTTCCTGTCACTTTATATTCTACTGTACATCAGGGTCCAGATCTGTTTATGAGTAAAGTGATCTTAGAGAGAGTGAGTCCGATAAATATCACAGGGTGTATGCGAAGAATTAAAATGTTTCATGATGGAACGTGATCCTTTTTGTCCGTGTTTGCAGTTCGGGGAGGGAAAACGTTTCTTTCACCTTTTTATAGCCTCAGACAGGACCTTTATTTTGACACTGAGGTCAGGTTCTGGTTTGATAAATGTTATGTGATTTGATTTCATACAAAGTGCAGCCGGAGCCCAATGACCCAGTGGACTGGCTGTATGAGTCATGCAGTGTCAGACGAGTCCGTACAGTTGTAACCCTCTTCAATTGATTACGTGCTTCCATGTGCCTCCTTCACTTGAGTCTTGTCATGAACTTATGTCATTTCTGCACAGTGATGGGGACCATTGCAGCCCTCTGATTGGCTCTTTGCGATCAGTTTTTGGCCAATGACTTGCCTCTTGTGTCTGCAGACTTGTTGCTGGCAGGTGTTTTCCAGTTGAGGAGTCTGAGAGGACTATTATGGGGGAAGTGTTTAGCCATTGTGTGGGTTACAAAACAAATTAGCTGAGTCATAGATGGATTATTCCCCATGGATGATGTCAGCAGCATCCATATTTCCCAAAAGGCATGTGACTCGCCCACCTTGTCTGTATCAGCTTGTAATAGTCACTGAAGTTATTAACCTGAAACAAAGAACAAAGCTGTATGTGGACGCATCAATGTGCAGAGTTCAATACCTGTTTGTCCTTCCCACTGCCGGGCTGATGGAGACATTGTCATGCACAGCTATGATTGGCACACCTGGTGTGTGTGTGTGTCTGGGTATGTGTGTGTGTCTGTGTGTGTGTATGAGTGGTGCGTCGGCAGACCTATGAATGGGCAGAGAGGGGTGTGCTCTCGCAGACACCATAGCAGCAGTGAGATGAGGAGTGCCGTCTACTCCACCGCACGTCTGCTGAACTGAGAGCAGGAAAGAGGGAAGACGAAGGGAGGTGAGTGGCTGAATTACCCCCTGAAGCATTTCATCAATATCATTAATCTGGGGTGATCGCTGTGCTTGTACTGTCAGTAGATGAGTGTGCCTGTCCTCTCTCCCTCTGTCACCATCATTCATCCTCCCCTCCTGTTTTCATGAAGATTGAGCTCCGGCTCTTTCTTCTTTTATTTTTTTTTTTATACCTTTTTAAAAGCAAAGTGTTCTAATGGGAGCAGTGAAAGATTCTCACCATGCCTTTGAGTGTCCTGCAGGGAGAATACACAAGTGCTGTAAAACAAAAGCCATCCATCAGATCAGTGCTCGCACGTCTACTGTGCATTGACAGATTCTGCTGAGCCGTTGAAGGACGTGGAGTTTGTGCTCAGTGTGCTGGAACTGAAAATGATAGTGCATTCATTAGCACTGTCTCAGTTATCAGATGAGAAACACATGCCTGAGCTGCGATTCAGGCTGGGAGCAGCTGTGTCGGGCGTCTCCAGACTAAATCCATCAGCCTGGGGGGGGGGCTACATTGTGTGTGTGTGTGTGTGTAAATGTGTCACACCTGAACGTGGCCGAACAGACGGCCCATCATCATCAATTACAGGACATTATGTCCTTGCCCCTGTGAGCCATCTTAATGTGCTCTCTGGACGGCGGCTGGTGCAGCTTCTGGCCACATGCACACCTCCGTGCACTGACCACCTCTGTGTGCACGTATACAACCTCTACGATTAAGCACATCCGGCACATGGGAGATCATGCGATGTTCACTATAGATATGCTGAGGCTACAATGTTAGACCAAGACTTCAGATTGACCTCCTTGACTGGAGCTACAGAGTGGACCCGACAGATTGGAAACCATCTTCAAGGTCTCCATCACTCAACCTGGGGCTTATGGGACATTTCCTGTCACTGTCATTACTGCTAGATGATCGAATGAATGGATATTGATGATCTCCAGCAGGTAGTTGTTTGATAGATGGGCAGACGTTTTGATGGCGAGGTGTAAGAAGACAGCAGGAGTTAAGATTTAGGTGTAACTTGGCTGTACTGCTCTGTCATATCTTTCCTTTTCTCATGAAAGACACACACACACACACACACACACTGAGATTAGGCTCAATAAGCTCTTATTACATTCAGCTCCTCAATTGGGGAGTTAATTAATAGTGACCCAACATTAAAACTGAGCTAATGGTCTCTGCTGCTGGATTTAAATCACAGGAGCAGAATTTCTGCTGATATGATGAGGATGTTCGCATCAGCATTATATTCACAATCTCGTAGAATAAATACTCTGTTGTTGTCGTGTGTCAGTCAGAGTGATGGGGCTGGAGGAGGAGGAGGAATGGTTTGGAAAGACTGGGAGGTAAAATATTCTTTTTGACCATCCTTGCAGAAAGAGTTGAGTAGCTTTTAAGACCAAGTCTTTTTGTTGCTTTATGTGGTCACGTCATAGCGTCTGAGCATTTTGTGCATTTTTGCGTGTTGTCGGGCGTGTCACTTGGTTGGTTTGCTCATGTGTGCTAATTGGTGGAGAAGTGATTCTCAAAGCAGCTAAGATGCATTCCCTGCAGCTTCAGCTCCTGTGTGTGTCGCCTCCATCCCTTCAGATGTAGCGTTGGGTCATTGTTGGGGTCTGCCAAGAAGGGATTTCTCATGTACGCAAAGACAGGTAGACAGTGAGAGAGAAAAACAAGGTGAGGTGAAATCATTCACTGTGAGGTAATTTCCTTGCGGGCGCTGGTCAGAGAGAGAGAGAGAGAGAGAGCACTCAGGACTCAGTGAAACCCTGCCCAGCCATCAGGGCTCAGATTAGCCTGCTCTGCTCCTCAAAGGGCTGTAATGCACATTTGAAACTAAGTGCAGGCAGAACAACAGCCTTACCCAGCCCTGGGTGTGCCAACTGAACCATCATGAATGTGGTAATAGGCCTCGTGTGAAGGAAGCGAGGACTCCAGTTGGTAAGTCCCTCTGGGTATTCAGTTGTGTCATTGAATGCGGTCCAGCAGGTAGGGTCTTGTTGGATATCACATATAATCCAATCCAACTGGGACATTCCAATGGAGTTCCCAGCAGCATCAAATATGATGCTTCCACTGACGTCAGCCGTCGCAGGGGCCGAGTGAGTTCCTGTCGATCAGCCCCCATTCATTCTTTATGAGCTGAACGCTTCCTGTGGAGCAGCGGGCTGAAGCAGGGAGCAGGGTGGTCCATGGATCCGCTTTTTGATACGTCTTTGCTCGGCAGGAGGGATCTCGAGGAATTCATATCTTGGGAAAAAATCATTTCATCATCATAGTTTCTCAGTGGGCTATAGAATACACAAAAACATACATTCCCTTCCAAGTTAGATCAATTCTGTACATTTCACCAGAAAGGTTTCCACCATAGATTGTCTATGGTGGACAGCACGTCTCTACTTCCTTCCACTTTCCACAAATAAGGCTAAAATATCCCCGATACCAACGCTGCCATCTTGGAGTCTGGGCTGGAGCCACGGTAGCGATACACGCGCTCGACCAATCGTGAGTCAGTCTCAGAAGTATCAAATAACTCCAACAACCCATGAGCATTTGTACTCATACTATCCAATCAGGGCCACCGACTCAGCGAATGCAACAATATTTAATCGGTGTATTTTAAACAGATTCATTGATTTATGCTTAAGAGTCCAAGTGTCTACTCCAATTGATTAAGCCATTAATCCCAGTTCTGTGATGTGTGCATGAGATGTTGTTAAGCACCAAACAGAGGAATTCAAAACCAGGTGGAAATGAGCTCAAAACAGCTCCTGCAGAAAAAGAGAGGATAAATCAGATTGAACAGTTTCCACACAGTCCTGATCGGGCAGATTAGGGGAGATTTTCTTTTTACTGTGATTGTGAAAATTAAATGTAAGAAATTAGGAAAAATCAGAGGCTGTGGTTTGCTTCAGGTGACTTTGCCATTATAAATAAATATGCAAATGACAATTGCATGAAAAACACAAGCAAAATCAATATTTAAAAAAGTCCTAAAACATTATTATAATCATGATGTACCATGACACAAAAAAAGAAACACCACAAGATGATCTTACAGATGGTTTCCAAACTTTCAGCGACGTCCTGTGGCCTCCACAGATGGATGGAGCTCTGGACAACAGCTCAGATCTCGTGTGGTTGATGAAGGCCGTGCTCTGTAGCTGAAAGATTAGTTAGTGCACCACGTGTTTATATTATTCAGACTTCCCGGTTATTTTGTACTGCATACCTAATTTATATAATGGCTTCATGATGAGCAACAGGTTTCAACCACATCTTCCAAATTCCCCGATGTCTCTTCTGTGATTACAGTCCCATCTGTTAGAAACCAGGCAGAATGAGAAACCAGTGAACCACCCATTTGTGTTGGATCTGATCAAACTGGTCGGGTATCAAACAGAGGCGGATATGGACAAGCACCAGTCACATCACTGGACAAATATCACTCTAATGCGACTGACCCAGACCCCGAGGTGTTTTGTCCCCGGCCGCTGAGGCTCCTGACACCAGCTGTGGATTCGACCTTTCAGTTCTGCAGGAGGTGGTTTTTGTCATTCTTCTCATTGGGGGTTGAAATCTTCTGCCTCCTTTTAGTATGTCGTTCTTTTTTTACCTCCCCCAAGGATGTTATGGTTTCACCAGCGTCTGTTTTTTTTCAGCAGGATTATGCAAAGATTACTAAAAAATTTAGTAATTCAGGAAATAATACGACTTGGGCCAAGACAGTACACGATGAATCCTGCGAGGTTCCACAGATTCGCTTTCTTTTACGTATGCCCCCTTCCTAGTGCCATGGTAGTTTTGAATATGTAATATGCCTTTACCACTGACGGAAAAACAAAACGTTGAAATCAGTTATGGGAGTCGCCATCTACTGAAAAGTAGTCAGTAGTCGCCATCTACTGAAAAGAGACCAGAACTGCAGACTCCTCAGCTCGCCTGTGACGTCTCATTGATTCGTGTCTGTCAGGAGCTCGAGATCAATCTGGGATCAGTTGAACCTCGCATTCATAACCTGGTCTGCGGCTTCACGCCAAGTACGTCCTCTCTGAGAGGCTTTGTGTGAAATGTCTGGTATTTAAATGGCGTTGTTGTACATCAACCAAACGACTGAGTAACTCCTCATTATTCTGTCTCCTGTCTTTTCAGTTTTACAGTCAGACCTTCCAAAGGACATCATCAATCTCAAAGCTCCGTCAGCACTGAACGTCTGCTGGGGAAATAATTCAGCCATGGAGCAGAAGACAAATGAGGTGAGTGGGACACTGACATGCAAAACACTGGAGTCATTCTGGCCATGTCTAACACGAGCATCCATCTCTGCAGAGTTCCAACACCACCTCTCCTCAGAAGCACATGAAGAACAGGTCCAAATCAACGGAGGAGATGCAGCAGTCGAAGAAGGTGAGCAGTGGCCCGACGTCCAGACATTCTGAGTATCTCTCGCCTCTGATCAGATCTTTATTCTGACTGTCCTGTGTAATCTCACAGGCCTTCTCCTCACAAAAATCCCTCCCAGGCAGACCAGAGCTGGACAACGTGAAGGTGAGCGTATGTCAGTGCTCGAGAAGTGTCTGTACCCCTGCCTCGCTTCCCAAAAACTCCAGAATAGATTACCAGGAATCTTGTGGTATGGCTCAGGGGAAAAATCTTTCAATTTTTGTCTGGATCTGGATCGGGGGACGTAGCCAGGAAATTCTTTTCACTTTCTTTGAAATAGCGAGATAAGACCTTTTTCCACAATTCGTTGATTTCTCAGAGAATAGTTAATAACTCTTGGATTTAAAAACATCTGGCAAGTTTAGGGGACTGATATGAGTTTGTGTCATTCGGGTTAGTTGCTATTATTGTACAGTTAAAGCATAAACACACGTGTCCCCTCTGTTGCAGGAGTGTCCCGATGGCTCGGACACACCCTCGTCCTCCACCGAAGAAAGTGATAAATAAAAAAATGGATCAGAAGGACGAAAAAGCTACAAGATCATCATACAACAACATTATACACGTATACAAATGTAAATAATGTGCACAAGGTAACATGCACAATATTGAGGTTAATAGTGAACTACATTAGAAAATCAAGGAAGTGAAGATTTGATAAAGGAAACTGTAAAAGAAAAAGGTAAATTGAACAAACACACAAACGATCCGAGACAATCGCATGTAAACAAGCCATGATGATGCTGTCTTCATTGTACTGTCAGTGTCATATACAAACCACACTGAATGTGTTTTGAGAATAAAATGATTCCTCATCTGTTCTCACTCACACCAGGAATAAACTACTGCAAAACTCAAAATACTGAAAGTGTCTGAAAGAAAGAGCATCATTTTGTAATGTGAAACTGACAAACCCACATCCTGCTGTGTGAATGTGTGTGTGCTCACCACAGTACTTTGTTTCAGAAAAGAAAACATAAGAAGACAACAAATGACTTGTTGTCTTCTTATGTTTTCTTTTATCGTCTTAAATAACTTAATTTAAGTTATTTAAGACGAAATGGAGACGATGGGGTCCTTCATCGTCTCCATGTCACGACCCCATCAGATTAACCCACTGCTCATGAAAACTCTACAGGAGTTCAATTGCTTCATCTGTAGCAACAAACACATGTTTACACACTGATGCTCAGTATTAATGATCTAATGAGGTCATATACAATCAAACATCAGAAGGATCAAATCAATTATTACTCAAAATACTGAAAGTGTCAGAAAAGAAGAGAGAAATCTAAACTCTGAGTGCACAACTCAAACAACAATAATTCAGAAACTATAAGTCCTATAAAGACACCGTGAGAATTCCAAGACTTTGCCCGACACACAGATATATTTTAAATTTGTGAGTAAAAAAATTGGACCATGGGAGCGAGTTCTGCGAGTTGATGCTCCTTCCAGAAATGTTTTCTGTGAAATACCATTAGACCCAATGGAGAGGGATTGGTTTTTCCTTAAAGGAGCTACACACCTCATGTAATGTGCTCCTAGCATTAGCTTAAGCTCCCGTCAACTTGTCCTTAAAAACATTCAAACTCCACATTAACCAAAAAATCAATCACCATGGCAAGCAGACGCTTCGATTTGAATTTGAATCTGAATTGGATTGGCAGTGATGGGAGTTGTTGTTTTTTTACTTTGACTTAAATGCTTAAGTTAAACACCAAGGTTAATCTTCCCAATGTTACAAAAATCACATTGTTTGGTAAAATAAGATGTGTGAAAATATCCTGGTGCTACAGGTGTTTTTCCCACAATGCATCGCTCTGCCTGGCCTCGGCGTACTAACACTACTTAGCATCACGCTATCACGTATCACTCATTAAGATAAGCAGCAGAAAACACAAAAGAAGCCAGCTACAATATTCCCACATTTGTCATAAAAGCAACAGAAAACAGCACATTATCAACATGTAACAGCAGCAGCTTCATAATATACAGTGGTTTCATTTCAAACTTGAATAATGAGCCTGAATTGTATCGGTTAGCATGCTGGGTAAATACTGAGAGCGAGTGAGACATGACTTACCTCAGTCAAGGTCAGAATGCAATAGCAACTGTTTTAAACTTTAACAGTATTTAAGGCAATCAACAGCCAATCAGAGGTCTCCTTTCAAAATACCTCCTTTGATGCTGATCATCAGAGCATCAAAGGAGGTATTGAGAGACTGTCCCTGTCAATCAAAATAATCTTCTATTTCAAATCTTAGCATCTGGTTGCTATGGTGATAGAACCACCGCCTGATGAGGAAGTTTTGCGATCACATTGAAAACAGAAAACAGCACATTATCAACATGTAACAGCAGCAACTTCATAATATTTTTATAACTTAATTCTTTACATTGTTATATCATTACCTTTATACCTGTTTACATGTTGATAGCAACATAAACATAATGTAAAGATAACATTCATTAAAGGTCCAATGTGTAAGATTTAGGTGAAAGGGATCTATTGGTAGAAATTTAATATAAAATAATCCTAGTGATGTTTTCAGTTGTGAGTTTCATCTAAATTGTACAAATTGTTGTTTTCACACTGAACCAATAAGATACCATGGAGGAAATTATGACCCAAGGCCCTGTAGCACCTCCTAGAGGTCGTAGTCTCAGACTGAGGCAATGAGAGATGTGAGTAATGATTAGCTCAGGAAACAAAACCTCAGAAGAAGAAGATTGATGTAAGATATAGTTTCATAAATGTGTTTTTATAAATGTGATAAAATAAGTTTAAAGATTTCGATTCTCCTCAAGGGTGAAGCAGTTCTTGCATTTATGTTATTTTTTTTATATTGTTAGACAAACTCAAGTGGTGGTTCAAAACAATATCATGTAATGCGGTTGGATAAAAGTATGTTTGGCAGCTACATTTTTGTTTACAATAGATATAATTGTACCTTTATGTGAAAACAACTTTTTATATCAAATTAGTTATTTCCAAATTGCCACATTTTTGTACCAAAGCCAAAGAGCTTTAGTTTTCCTGACATCATTACTTTACCTCCCAGCCCCGTTTCATACACGCAATAATAAACACAAACATATACCGAGCACGTCATCGATGTACGTGCATCACTCGCCACAGGTCCAGGGATAACCAACCGACAAGTCCCTCTGATCGCCTTCCCTTGATTAACAGACTGGAAAGCTTAATGAAAGCATCATCTGGCATTCTGCAGTGTAAGATTAACACAGGATGACAGGGCTCTCTGGGGCGGGGGGGGGAGGAGGACAGGACGGGACTAACGCTGCGCACTCACAGTACGTTGATTGGCAGGTGTCCTGAGAGGGAGGGAGGCCTGTGCCGACCTGCTGGCCTCTGCCTGGTTTATCCCCATGGCCACGCAGTGGCATCGCCTCGACTTGCACATCTGGAGCGAGGATTAGCATCGGCATGGAGATCCAGAGCCCGGCCACAGATTTAGGCACTGCTTGTGTGTGTGTGTGTGTTTAAATGATTACATGTGTTTTTCCTTATGTGAGTGTGCATCTCTGTTTATCTTTCCCACTTCTTAATGCTGCACCAAATCTCAAGTATGTCTGTGTTCGCCATCCCTGACATCAGCAGCCGCAGCAGCAGCAGCAGCTACGGCTCCAGCTGTTTCAACAACAACAACAACAACAACAACAACAACAAGGCCGTTATCGCTCTCTCTGGCTCCCAGCTCTCGTAGTAGTTTGGGCAGTAGCAGCTCAGCTGGGGGGGTCATTAAGTTTTGCTCCTCTGAGTTCATGGATGTGAGGTCAGCAGGTTTCGCCGATTTGGTTGAGAGAACTGCTGATCCGACAGGACCCTTAGCCCGTCTAATTATTAACAAGTGCTCCACAACCCAGGCCGTCGAGGTGTTCTCCTACGCTGAGGAGGAGATCGCCTGAGAGCGGCGGGGTGTGCAGGGAAAATCTCCTTCATAGTTCATTTCCTATCCAACATGCTTGATCTATAGTCCTGGCTGGGCGGCTAAGCACCTGATCGTCCTGCACAGGTCCAGCAGATTACACACCGTCCATGTCTGAAATACTTCCACCAACTTATCTCGAGGAAGAAATGATCATTTAATGCCTCGGCTTTTACCTTTTGTCGGGGCGACAGAACGGGATAAAGATGCCTGCGTGAGACGCAAGGCAGAAATTATGCATTCTTCCAACATCTCCCACTAGATGTCAGATTTCTCCTGCTCATAAATGTGTGAGACTCAAACAACAGGGGTCATTAATCACACCACACAGGCCTCTGCGCCCTGGAATCTTTATCCAGCCCTAGATCAGGTGAAAAACAACCGATTGTGTAAACATCATTCATCAGCTAATACACAACGTGCTCTCTCAACTTAATGCATCATTAAGTCACTGGGTTTGTGTTGCTGATTAACTCTGAGGCCTCTGTTGATCGGGCAGGTTAATCGATGAGGGATGAGGTGTCCTCCTGACACCTCCAGCTTATTTAAAGATGATTTACACTTCCATGCTTTTTTTGTCCAGGGGCTCACACACAACACCTCACACAAGGTAAGAATAAACTACGCTGAATATACCATTATCTTATATTCCTGATAAATGGCTGTTTGTGCTAATATCATGTGTTCAAAGCCACTATCATCGTCATTGAAGCTTTCTATTAACACTAAATAATGAATTGTTTCTCATATGTACATATACACCCTCCATTAATCCTTTGTTTTTCACTACTTCAACAAAAATCTCATTTATGATGTTGATGCACGAAACAGACAGAAACACGGCAAAGTTACAAAGCAGAGCCAAAACAGAGAGCAGGGCAGACGTCAAACAGATGAGCGTGGGGCAGGTGGATTAGAGGATAACGTTCTGTTCCCACACACACACACACAAACAAACACACACTCCCACACACTCACAGAGTTTATTCAGCTGCAGTCTGTGGGACGTATAGACAGATGCACATATGCTCCCAGCGCCTCCGTGCACATGAGAACCTGCAGGGAGGATGCCGCGCACAAAGAGAACACTGCAGCAGCTGTAATTACTGTAATCTCGCCCGCTGTAATTACTGAACTCACTTCCCGCCTCTTTGCATTTAAAAGACACATTAGTGCTCCCTCCTCCGCTGGAGTCCCCAAAATACGTGAAAAGCGGCTGACATGAAAAGGGGGAGAAAAGAGTCTCTTTAAGCCGAGAGCGTGAAAACCTTTGATGGGGAGTTTGCTGCTCCGTAGACGGCGGATCGTCCCTTTGGTCTCCCTGGGAGATGACTCGCAGCTGCAGGAAATGGAGGAGGAGACGAGTTTCACGTATGCTGATGTTCCCTTTATTGATTCTGACAAGGCCTCAGTCTGGTTTGCGTGGTTCAAGAGTGCGGTCTGACCTCATATCAAAGACAAACACACGCCAGTCACCTTCATTCTCCTCCGGTTGCTCGTCCGTTGGCTCATACACAGACGTGTCGGTCTCATTTGGTTTCTCTTACTGCTGCGGGGGCCTGATAAACCCATTCACTCTCACACTGGCTCCCTGTGCAGGGGTGTCATCCTGTGACTTTAATGACAATGCATGTCTCCACACAGGATTCAAAGCACCATACCCATAACTTTTGTGACCTATGGAAGGAGCACGGGGCTCGTCCACCAGGGTATCCCATTTGTTTCTGTTTGATTCAATCTGTGAAACGTGTCCCAGGTGACCTCCCACACATGACGGTGCGCTCTTCTTCTTTGTTGGTAGAGATGAGATTGCCCTGCCCTCGGCTCTTCTCGCAGCCCAAACTCCCCCTGGTGGAGGACAGGGAGTCTGGCCTCCGCTCCACCCTTGACCTCAGCAGCACTTTGGAGGGCTGCAACCAACACACCGATCACCACTCAAACAAACCCTCACCACCACAGGCTGACACACTCCCCACAGAGAAAGGTACGAAGGGGCACGGAGAGGAGAATCTCACACTCATCATCGAGGCAGTGGCTCTGATCTCTTTTAAAAGGCAAATAATAACACTAGGGGCTGAAGCTCGTGCTTATTAGATAAGGACATGCTCAAACGACACATAAAAGCAGACGGATCCGGGCAATAAAAGCAAACTCCTGGAGTGTTTGGCTGCGTATGGGTAATGTAATGTGTTGTCTGGCTTCACTCTCGTCATGTTCAAATTGCTCTAAGGCTATTTCTCTCATCGTGAAACCTAACAAATGCACAAAAACAACAAAAGAAAAGACAGGTCTGTGTTGCCGCCAGAAACCAGCTGCTTTTTTTTGTGTTATCTTTGATACTTTTGTTGAAAATAGGTCAGCTCAGCTCTCACATTGTGCGCCTAACCGTCTCCCTGCTCCTTGTTTGTTTTGCACAGCTACGATCAGCCAGCTCCTTATCCGTCTGTCCAAGATCCTGCTCCTCCTCTTTCTCTTTGTTTGCTCTCTGGACACGCTGAGCTCTGCCTTCCAGTTAGCAGGGGTTAAGTACTCTGACCCTCGCTGCCCCCTCAGCAGGTTGATAGTGAGTCAGCCGGTTGATGTCTGTTTAATAAAAGATTCACTGCAGAAGGGTTCACACTGTCCTACTGGGCCCCTGCTGTATAATTTACTCCAACGTTTTAGTCTGGTGACCTTTTTAGATTTCGGGAAACGAGTGGCTGGTCTCTTGTTTTACATTGCTCCTGGCATCCCTGTCGTGTATGAGACCGGCGTGCTTCTTTGTGTGTGTGTGTGTGTGTGTGTGTGTGTGTGGGCGGCATATTTAACAAGGTAAAGTGGCGGGGGGCATTTTCCAGGACAACGCGGTGCTGTCCAACCCCGTGGCAGGGCTGGTGGTGGGCATCTTGGTTACTGTGCTGGTTCTGAGTTCATCGACCTCCACCTCTATTATCGTCAGTCTGGTGGCCTCTGGACGTGAGTAGGCACATGTGTGTGTGTGTGTGTGTGTGTGTGTGTGTGTGTGTGTGTGTGTGTAAGCCTCCTGCAGCATGAGTTTTAAACAAGAATCAGCCTCATCCAGCCTCGGTTATGAGTTATAAAGCCTCTGCAGGCCATTATGTTGCATGTAAAGACGCAGACAAACAGAGACGCAGCTGTGAAGACCGAAAAGACAGGAGACTCCCATGGTGCATCTGTGGCAATTACAAATAGATCTAATTAATTTGTGGTTTATGGTTTTAATCTGAGTCTTCTGGCTCCCAGCACAATTTCATTCTGTGCTCCCTTTGGAGGATACAGAAAATGATGCTATCACTTTGCTGCTCAGCTTCGAGGAACAAGTTATTGAATGTAGCTCATTGACTACATTGATGTTAGCAAATTAATTTGTATAAGTAATGTTAAAGATGCAGTTCTGTTTATTTACATGTACTCATAGATACTCGAGCAGTCAAGAGGAGTAAACCAGCAGGTGAGGAGCCCAGAGCGGCTTTTTCACGCCACAGGATGAAGCTGATGCCAATATCATTGTGTACTAATCACATCAACATTGCTTTTTCATTTAGCAATATCTGGAGTTCACAGCCCAGTCATTGCCCCAAACCCCCAAACTGTTCAGAGAATCAAAATCTTAAAAAACGACCTAATTTCTCAAAGAACAGTATTTGTATCTTTGGCTGCAAATTAACTAACTTTAATTATATTTATGATCAGTTTTATTAAATATTAGTTGTATTTCTCTAAAAAAAAAGAATTCACATGTGCTTAAGTATCATGGCCACTCTCTGGGAACCCAGGTAAATGGTTTCTGATAACTTTAGTAACTACGCTTGTGAGTATGTCCTGTAGGAGGATGTGAAACTACAGCAATTTGTCACTCATTGATTATATAATAGAATATAATAGAGTAGATTAAAACAGAATTGTCTATCAAAGTGGAACATTTTCTTTGGCTTCACCAATAAAAAAGCAACAACATGAGGGCAGACAATCAAAAAATATAGTAATAGTGGTAGACAGTCATAAAAACAAACGACAACATAAAAACATTGACGGATGATTTGTCCTGGATGACCATGGAGCCCTATGGGACATAATAAGCCACATTGGGTTCATAGGACAGAGAAAATACTTTGTGACAATATATTTTATTAGTTTATACCTTTTAAGAATTTTTTGGCAGTAATGAAATATATCTATAACTGGTATTATCCATTCGATTTAAAACAATTATTTAATCTTTCCTTTTTCTTTTACCTGTAAATGACCATCCGACAGTTAAGAGTGGGAACAGACAGATAATCAAATCCAACCGTCTCACACACTGTAATCGTTTATAATGTCTCATCCGGCTTTATACGGTCACGACCTATCCATGCAGGTTTTTTCGATGTGGTTAAAGTGAATCAGTATGCTGCAGGAGTACCCTGCCTCTGCAAAGCTTTTCTGTCGGAGAGCTAAGAGGGAAACAATAGGTAATTATCAAAGAGAGGAGCATGCATAGCCATGGATGTGTTTCAGTGTAAGTATGACCTCTGAGTCATTATCATTACAGACATCCTCTACAATACCCCCCCCCCCCCTGCAGAGTGCTGAGGCTAAGCTACCTCCGCTCTCCTGCAAATCACAATCACACCAAAAAAAACAACTCATGGTGCATCTGAAATGTGGAAGATCATGTTTGGTATTATTTGCATGATTTATCATTTCCTTTCTCTTCATTTATCATATCTCTCTCTGCGGTGTCACCTCGCAGTGCTAGAGGTGAGGTCGGCTGTTCCAGTCATCATGGGCTCCAACATTGGGACATTGGTCACAAACACCATAACGGCCATGAGGGCCGAGTTTTAGCGGTGAGTGAAGACAGGCGGAGGATGAGTGGAGGGGAGGTGGAGAAGCAGAGGAGAAATTGAGATTGAAATGGAAAAGTGAAGAGGATAAGTGGGGACATGGAGGGACAAATGATAACCGTGATACAAGTGCTGGGGAGAAAGAAGGACCGGGTGAAGGAAAAACACTGAGAGCTATTTCTCTGCTTTTTCTCCAGCTTCCATTTGAGTCTAACTTCTTTAAAGTGACAATAATGTCACAGAATCACCTTGATCCAAAACCAGTGGCCCTTTTGCATGAAGACATTTGGAACCGAGCAGATGGCATGTTAATCAATCTGCATCTGGTTAAATAAACAAGGTTTATTAATCTTTCATAATAGTCAAACACAGTATAATACTCATTACATCAAACGCACACACAGACACACAAACACACAAAACCCACAGTTAAGCCATGAAAAGCAGATTACCGAGCAATCATTCAGAGTAGATGATCATGCTGATGGCTGACCTTATCACAGAAAATGCTTGTGACCCTGTCTAGTGCCTTCGCTGGTGCCACAATCCACGACTGCTTCAACTGGCTGTCGGTGCTGGTCCTGCTGCCGCTGGAGGGCGATGAGCGGGTTCATGACCCGGCTGTCCCACCTGCTGGTTACCTACCAGCTTCCAGCTCCGGCCTGGAGAGGACGCACCGGAGCTTCTCAAAGTCCTCACCGAGCCGGTCACCAGGCTCATCGTTCAGGTACTGGATGCTGCACACTGTAGGTTAGCGTTAGCATCCGTCTTTTTATTCATTGAGTTTGTGGAAGTTTACACTCATTGACCCCTGTCAAAGTTTATTCTACACACTCATCAGTGTAATCTATAAAGATAATCCTATCATATATAGCCTGTTATAGAAGAGGGTCAGATGATTGTGTTTTCACCCCTGTCAGTTTGCTTGTTGGCCGGTTGGTTTGTTGGTTTGTTGGTTGGTTGGTTTGTCAACAGGTTATTTGGTGGAAATCTGGGAAATGGGAGAAGAAGGAACTTAAACTTGAAACTCTTCTTGAACGGTGTTTGTGATGTCATGAACTGCATTTTTTTCATTGGCTTAGCTACAAGGCTTGATCGGATTTAAGGGGAATGTTGGGCCTTGGCCGAGGTATGAGCTCTACTGATTTCCATTCAAGGTTCCTTCTTTAAGTCTACCTATAATAATAAGGTCAATCACTTATGGTAACTACGGCACTTCAGATCACAAATTTGAACTCATTAGTCAGAAAAGACAAACTGCATTTGTCCTTCTCTGACTCAGTTATCAATGAATAACTGAATATAATTAAAGTGGTAAATCTGCCAGAACAGAAAACTTGACCGACATGTCCACCAGTAAGAGGAGTGCGGCTTCGGGGCCAGCCAGGGTCTATGAGATTAATGAGTTGAACCCGGGGCATCTGGCTAAAAAGAGTGAAGGATGTTATTTTGACCTTTTAACTTTTCCCCTCCTGTAACTTGAGAGCTGAAAAAGATATTGTCGCTTCCATCCTCAGCTGGACGAGTGTTTGATCACAGGGATTGTCTTGGGAAATGAGGAAATGAGGAACAGGAGCCTGGTGAAAGAATGGTGCCAGGCTGACCTCGTTCCGGTACTGACTCGTCCACACCGCTGTCTGCCGATCTTCATAATAGCTTCTTTCTTTCTCTCATCAGTCCACAGACAATGTGAGCGCTGATAGCTGTGGTCGCAGCCCTGACTTGTCCATGCAGCCTTCAGTGAAGTGTGAGTTCCACAGTGACATCGTGACCCCCCCTCTTCATTATCATGATCTATTTCTTGATACGACAGGACACGACACGATACGATGTCACCTAAGGCTTAATATTGTGGTAAAACTAATGTTACCAAGTTGTCTGTGGGTTAACATCCTGATGGTTGTTCGCCCTATCACTCTGCAGGTAGGCATCCCTTTGTTTCCACCCCGCTGTCTGACCTCACCGTGGGGCTGATTCTCCTCGCAGCCTCCCTGGTTGTCCTCTGCTCCTGTCTGCTGCTCCTGGTCAAGCTGCTCAACACTCGCCTTAAAGGCAATGTAGCAAAGGTCATCCATAAGGTCATCAACACAGGTGGGCTTACATTGAGCTGCAGGAGATTTTACTCAGTGTTCCAGCATGTAGCAAATACAACAGTTGTCTGCAAGAAACCCCAAAAAGCCATTTGAGGCTGTTTGGATGCTGCATTCGGGACATAAGGGTCATTTCGCTCTCTCCACTCTTTATCTCAACAGACCTGCCTCATCCGTTCGGTTGGTGACGGGATACGTGGCCTTGTGTACATGGCCTCCCCTGGTGTGTGGGAGCTGCAGTGACGTTCGTGGTCCAGAGCAGCTCTGTCTTCACTTCAGCCATGACTCCGCTCATAGGTGACACAACATAACACCATCTGATGTGCTAGGATGAAATGTGACACAATGCTGTCTGTGGCATCCCATGATGGTATCAGTGGTTCACTCATTTTTGTTGTATTGAAGTCGTACCTTGTTTTTTTTATTTTCAATTAAAAACCTGTTTGTTTTCTTTTATAATACATTTCATACAAGATGATACAATTGTTTAGTTATTTGTTTTTGCTGCACACCAGTGATCTCAGTTTTGATCTTTTCCGATTCACTGAACATTGACGACACGTCTCCACTTCCTCCCACTATCCGCAAATGAAGCCAAATTATCTCGGATCACGTCTTTTCCAATCGCACAGCAGCGATTAGGAAATGGACCTCACTCAACCAATCACGAGTCAGTTTCATTATGTGTTAAAAAAGTAATTAGTACCACATTTATTGGAAAAATGAACAACTGGACCTACGTCAGAGTGATAATAAAGTTTTATAGTGACATAAAGCTTCTTTGAAAAAATAATTACTTAACATGTTTTTTAGATTTTTAATTTGCTTCATGTTGCCTCCATTACCATGGAGGAGGCAGGGTTTCTGACCTGTACCGCAACCAGGGCACGATCATAACACTTGGCTTCACTTTCGGGATCTGTCATCCATCGTTATATTCGTCCGTGATTGATGCAAACAATCCTTCTCATGGGTGATCTGTCAAATACAACATTTAGTTGAACCCCTTCTTTTTCTCCAGTTTGTTGTTGTGGCCGCTCAGACAAATACGCTGTTTCTAATCCCAGTGTATGATCCCAGCATTTGTCCAGTCTGAGTGTTGTGAAGTCTGTTCTCATATTGACCCTGTCGTTATCATGTCTCTGTTTCATTGGGCTCAGGCCTTCAGGGACATTGTCTCCTGTGATGTCTCATTAAACCAGAGCTGCACTGTGCTGAGTGTCACAGCGGGTCAGCGCTGTGCAGAGGTGGCACATCACTCAGATCAATTGACTGAACTCCGATTTGGGCAAATTGATGTTTGAAATCACTTCATGTGGAACCGTGTTATGCTTTTCAACAGCTCCGAGTTTTCGTTCTGTCAATCATTCCTGTAATTACCACTGTAAGCGAGCACAGAGTCTGTGCTGTTGTTTGTATTACGACTGGTTTCTGCTCCGAGCTTTAAGTTATGTGATCACAATCCACAAACATTTGCTGCTACGGTGATAAATTAACAGTCCACTGACCAAAGGTTAACTCGATTGCTTTGGTCACATATTTATCCACTGATTAATATCCTTGTGCTCTCCTGCTTACCAGAAAATTCTCTGAAATCCCTTAATGACTAATAGCCCATTGATCAGCTGGAGTTGGGGCCAAATAAGGACATAATGCTGCTTAATTTCACTGATTGAGTCTTGTGACGTTTGAAAGAGCAGGTTGCATAACCGGCACTGTATGCCGCTGGCTAAATGAAGCATGATAAATCAGAGCCATCAGCCTGCTACACAGCGATAAATGGGAGATGGGAATAATTTCTCATTCTAAACAGGAATAATTACCTGGTTGGAATTGAAGCTAAAAGGCAAGATCGCGTACACACGGAGGAGGATGAAAAAAGATGTGTTTATTTCCCCCTGGATGTTAGCTTTACGTCTTCTTCATCCCTCGCTCTCACCATGTCATGCATTCTGCAATGAAAACAAACAGGCAGAGAACGAACATTCTCTCCTGATTTCAGTACTTTTAGCTTCATGGCTGCAGCTGCAGAATCTTCTTGCTGTGTTTGTCAGTTTCTGTCAAGCAGCCACTCATTTGACACTCATTAGTCATTCTCTCTGGCAAGGTAAAGTTTCAGCCTCAGTGTTTTTTTTTATTATTATTGGCTGTTGTTCATCTCAAACACAGAGAACACATTATTTAATGGTTGTTGTTTTTTGAGGTGTAATTTTACTCTAATAGGTTGAATAGTCGAATTGGCTCTTTTTAAAACCCAGGATAAAAGCTTCCATAATCATAGGGACATTATTTTAATGTTTAGATTAGTGTAGTTTGATTTTGACAAACTCTGGGATCATTTCTGAGGTTCTTTATCTCCGCTGTCACTTTTCTGTGTCACAGCGTTTTTGTCAGGAGACGATGATTGTTGTGAATTCAACACAAAGGTGGTGTCCAGCGCATCAGAAAGTCGCGGGCGCTCTGATATTATTTCACCAAGAAGACGACAGTAGCCTTTACATTTCCTTGTTTACACTGACGTTAGAATGTTGCTGTCACCTCTCTCAGGTTTCGGCGTGATCAGTCTGGAACAGGCCTATCCTCTCACCCTCGGCTCCAGGGCGGCACCACTGCCACAGCCCTGCTGGCAGCTCTGGCCAGTCCTGGGAACAAACTGCTTTGCAGGTAGGCTGATGTATATGAATATATTTTCCACTGACGTGACTCTCAGAGACGAGGACGAACACAGACAGCGACACAACAAGGAGGATTCTAATACACGGAGGATGATAAATGTGAAATAATGTTAAAATGTATATTTAAGAACATGGATTTAGGCTTATATGGGATCAGAAGGCAGGTAAGTGGATGCTGAACATACAACTGGAGCACCCCGTACCTGCTATAAGGGTCGTTCACACCATGAATTATGAACCAAGAAATGAAACCAAAATATCCTGAAAATGTTCGCCACCATTTTTGTATCCTGAGCTAGAGTCTGCACAGTACCGAACGGGGGATGGAGCCGTGGTCGAGAGGTCTTACTAATACAAGGCTCAAACAATTGAGAGTCAATCTAAGCTGTCAATCATGACGTTCCACCATGTATTTATAAAATCGACTACCTAATTAAAACCTAACTTACTGGCAAATTTTGCACTGGAACAACAGCAGTGTTATTAGAACTAACTAAAATGACAGAAAACTTTTTTTAGCTAAATATTTTTAACGTGTACTTTCTAGTTTGGTCCATGTTACAGCCTTTGAATTTGGAAGTACTTTTATTCACTGTCAGTGATCCCAACAATACTTTGCCACTGTCATTGAAGTTACAGTTTTGTGTGGACGCTGCATCGACCTCGCGTTAGAAAAAAAATACAAACGATATTATAACCATTGTTAGAGTAATTGCTTTCTTTGTGTGGATGGCCTTTTAGTGTTCTCTGGGACATCAAATGTACCATTTGTTTATGGTATAAATGCAGCAATGACTCTGATGAGTTGTCATTCAAACTTGTAAACTGTATAAACCATATAATTCCATTTGTGCGTAGATTGCTCTGTGTCACCTCTCCTTCAACATCTGTGGCATCCTGCTGTGGTTTCCTCTTCCCTTCATGCGTCTGCCGATAAGGATGGCTCGTGTCCTGGGTGATCACACTGCCCAGTACCGCTCCTTCTCCTTCATTCTCACTCCTTCCCTCGCTGGTGCTGGGCCTCTCACTGGCCGGCTGGCGAGTCATGGCTGGCGTGGGAGCTCCTTTCCTGGGCGTGACCATCTTCATTGCCGTGGTAAATATGTTGCAGGCTCACAGCCCCCGTCTCCTGCCCGCCAAGCTCCAGAGTTGGGACTTCCTGCCCCAGTGGACGCGCTCTCTCAGACCCCTCGACCGCCAGATCACCAGGGTCTCCGTGCGAAGAGGGGCACGGAGAGGAAGATGAACTCTGTCGACCAAGAGAAGGAGTCCGTGCAAAGGAAGGAAGAGCAGACGTATGACAACCTCGTCCTGGATTACCCGGATGAGAGCTGACCAGGGGTACAGGTTCTTAAATTGAAAGGGCTGGAGAGACGCAACAGCACTGCGCTGTGGACGGACTAATAACAAAAGCCTAGTTTATGACCCTTTTTGTCAAAATCATGGGAAAAGCTGATCATGGCACTGAGAAAAGCCATTTTATAATACTTTGGAAATAAAGCCATTTCTAATAAACGATTGACTGATCGTTTTATGTAAAACTTCTAAATATCAAAGTATCATGAGCCAAGTATGAGACTTTAGTTCAGAAAACGTAGATATGAAGCCCGACGACGCCACACAGCGCTGGTAATTTAGCAGATGTGATTTTACATCTTTTTAAAAAGATGAAGATGATAAATACCTCACCTCACTTTTTAATTTAATGTTCTGGAGCTTTGAGTCATGTCACATGATTTTCATTAAGAGATAGAGCCATTTCCATTAGTGGAAGCTCCAGAACAGCTATTAAATGGACTTTAAGTTGTTAAGTTGTTTCTCACTCAACTGATTTTATCACGGTTCAAAATTACACACACACACAAAATATAAATAAGCATTCTCTAGAAAAACTATGATACTTTCATCGACAGCTCTTCTCAGTAAATCTGTCCCTAACAAATAAACCATAAACACACACATGCACAGTGCAGAAAATGAAGCACAATCCTGTAACTGCATTAAAAGACCCACCATCGCACAATTTACATCGATGCCATGGAACACTGGACTTTGATTCAACAAATAAATAATATTGCAAATGTTTTGTGATGAAGGAAATATGATCAATATATTTAAATTTGGGTGATAAACAATAAACTTCTAAACAATAAACTCCTTATGTCAGCTTCAATACGTCAATATGGAGAGGCGGTGGACTAGTGGCAGAACCTTGGACTATGGGCAGAAAAGGTCTCTGGTTCGTCTCTGGTTCGACTCCACGGAGAAAAAACAAAAAGACGAACCTGGATTGATCTGTCCAAAAATCCAAGGGGATTTTCCCTACCCTGTCTAGTGCCCCTGAGCAAGGCACCTTACTCCCCCAACATCTGCTCCCCTGTCGCCGTCCATGGCTGCTCACTGCTCTGTCCTGCACCAGATGGGTTAAAAGCAGAGGTTAAATTTCCCTACCTGTATGAGTGTGCCTGTGCATGTGTTTGGGAGAAATAAATGTATCTTAATAATATTTCTTGCTGCAAATGTATTAACATTATTCGGGGGGTAGAGCGGGTCGTCCTCTAACCAGTGGCTGGATTAATCCCTTTTTTCCAATCTGAGTTGCTCTGGGGTAAGCATCCCATAGACGCACGGTATGAATTGTGTGAATAGCAAGAAAAGCTCCAAATACAGACCATTTCACATTTAGTGGAAATTTTGGCCAATAATCAGTCGAGGATCCTATTGAGTGAATAACCAGGCATATGTGGGAAAGCTTCTGTTCAGAGTGAGAATTGACAGCTCTTATTTTGTCCTAGAAGTTCATCCATTTTTTGTTTGGAGCTTCTGTCGAGAGAAGAGAAAGGGAAACGCACATGAGCTCTGTTGTGAGCAGCAGAGTCTGATTCAAAAATAATATTTATTACCTCGTGGACAAACATTTGAATATTGTGTTAAAAGACCATGTACTCACTTGTTATATAAGCGTTCGTAGGCGACTGAATAAACGCAGATGCTGAGCATTCAAAGAATCGCCACGCTAGTTACTTAATGTTATCTACGAAGGAGTGTATGAATGTGCTGTAGCCTGTGTGTGTGTGTGCATGTGTGTGCACGCTCGCCTAAGTGGGTGAGTGTGTGCGCTCGGGAGGTGTTGTTGTTGAACGTGTGAATAATATGAGCCGCTTTCGCCTTTGCACGGTGACAATTGATCATGCGTTTGAAGGAACGTTCACTCTCTCCACACGGAGGAGGCGATGAGAGAAGGAGAAGACAGACTCCTCCGGTCTCACTGCGAAGGTGACAGACAGAAGAATGACACTTTGAACAAAGAGGATGAAAGTGAACGTAAACTGAATAACAGCTGGTGAAATTACCGTTTTCTGTTTGTAACCGTCAAACAGAAACTTCCATCCTGCTTTGTAACACTTTTTATTTGTGTGCCCGTTCAAAGACCTCGCACAATCTGCAAACGTACACGTTTTGTTTCAACAAAAGCGTCCGTCTCTCATCATACTCCTCTGATCCTGCCGTGGCCTTTAAAGTTGTGTGGTTGTAAATGAGATGCAACCATCTCCCTCATGAGACGTGGCAGTGTGGACAGGGCTTGCATCATCCTGCTGAATCTCATGTGGACCTCGGAGGCTTTTCCAGAGCAGTGTGCGAAAGAAAGAGGAGCGAGAAACTACCGTGACATTCACTCCTTGCTAGAAATAAAGCCCCCGATTCACAGTCCTGGAGCTGATGTGATGCTGATAGTCCATCGTGTGGGTGCAGTGTGGATCAGTCGGATCCAGCAGGGTCGGGTCAGAGTCCTGCTAGACCCTTGTGTCCTGGCAAACCGGGGAGATATGGAGCTGTCGATGGAGGCCCTTGAACTGCTGTCCTCATTGTTATTCTGACTCTGCTTTATTTTATTCATCTATCTAGACTCTTAAATGCCTTTTATCCCTCCGACTCACATTCATCGTGCCTCTCTCTGCAGGTGTTCAGGAGTTGTGTGTGTTTAGGCTCAAACCTCTTAGACACTTAAAGGTAATTAGTCTCTCTCATTTAGATGCAGCTTCCGTCGTGTAGAGCTAAAAGCCCGACACATACTTCAATAACTTATTTCACGAACCCTCTCAACACCTCTGATTTTGCCTCCGTTTGCTTCAACACCCCTGCAGCTGTGAATGCAGCAATAATCTAGCTTCAGCTCTCTTTTGCTGTGTAAGAAGTTGTCTAATGTTGAGTTTTCCTCAGTAACGCGCTTTATCATTATTAAATTGGTTACTGCTGAAACAAGAATGTGTTGGTAAAGCTCTAACCTGAACCTCAACACCAGAACATCTTCAGTAATGTTCCCACTGAGTTGGTTTGTTTGAAAAGAGAAGAGTGGGCCTCTTCCAGCAGTAATCACAAATAGTCTTCATTTTAGCTTTTCAAAGAGGCTCTAATTATATTACTGTTTGTCTGATAACACTTAATGACTCACCTATGCATTGTCACAAGAAAGAATAAAATAATGATAGTAATAATATCTGTTTTTAAAGCTCTTCTAAAAACTAGTCACTAATGAAAACATGCATGTAAAACAAAAAGTTCGGTGAGTCAAAATGCAGTAATCAATTATTAGCTATAATTATTAGCTTTCCTTAAAAGTGTAATAAAATGGTTGCAATTGCTAAACTTACAACGGATCAAACAGATTGTGAGACAACAATTAGCTGCAGTTATTTTACAAAGTGAGCGTTCAGTATTTTCCCAAAGAAACCTGACCAGAGCTGAAATGACTCGGATCCACACATTAACATGTACCACTCACCAAGAGGAACAGACTTCTGACACCAAACTCAAAATCCAAATTACTCAAAGTGGATTTTACTAAGGCCGGTTACTGTTTTCCTAAGAGATCAACCACGCTAACAAAACTGAAAATTATCCATAAATATTCAACAGAGAACAAGCTGTTGTCATATCAACAAAAGTGTGGGTCTGTCGTGACACGAACCCCCAACAGCTGCTCGGCTCTCAATGATCTCTCTCACTTCTCCCGTCCCTCACTCCAACCTCACGATATCCATGTAACACGCGCTTTGTATTATGGGATTGCATTTGTTCTTCTAATAACTCTCAACACTCAAACCATGAGGATGCATTTGAATGAGAACCTTGTTTTCAGTGCAGTGACCTTATGTGAGGACGGCCCTGCATGCCCACACATACTAACGCAGGATCAGAGCTTGATGGCCACAGACAGATGGAGTCAAAATGTATCAAAGCACAGCGAAGGGTTACATCTGCAAAGCCTTTGTGCTGTAGGAGGGTGTGTTAGTGGCTCCGGCTCAGCGGGTGTAAGGCAGCTCCTTCAACAGCAATACTGGAGAAAAGGGTTGAGGAGTGTGAAGTGCAGCCCGCCGCTCACTGCTACACCAGCCAGGGATAAGGATAAATGTCAGAAGATGAAGAAGAACTTAAGGGACACATATCATGCACTTTCTGTTTTTTATTCCTCTGGTGTTTCATATGGATTCTTTATGAAGGTAAAAGTTTGGCAAAGTTAAAAAAGCCCAAACTCTGCAGTCAAGGGAGCTCCAAGGTTCTGTTTGTAGAAATTGGGGACATTTGCTCTGGAACTGGGATGAATACAATCGTCATTCACTCGTGGGTCAAAAGCTTTTATAGGCTCCAGCTCCGATTGGCAGTGATAGAAACACCCGATGCAGATGCTGCACCTTTTTCGAGCACGACACTATGATACATATTAGACTTTAGGGCGTTGGCGTCTAAGTACTTAGCTGTACTTATTTTTTTAATCTTGGGAACAACATTTAACGGATATTTTTTTCGACCATTCCTGGCTGAACAAAAAGATAAAGAAGCAAATCTCCTCACTTGGTAATGGGAAAAGAGTCAACCTTTTTTTAGACGGTGAACCCACATTTAAAAAAACCTGCACACAACTGCTTATGTTGGTTTAAAAGAGGTGTAAGAAACTGAGGTAAAGCAGGAGCAAAGAGATTGAAGCTGCGTCCAAGTGTTTCAGACAGAGGCTGAAAAGAGGAACACTAAAGCTTGTAAATCCTTTCAATAATTACTGAAATATTAAATTGATGAATCTTCCTTCAGCATCTAATTTGAGTAAGTGTTTATCCTAATAAGAACTGTTCTACTTTCAGCTGTACATACAGACAGCTAAGTTGGGGACAGTATAAGAGTTCCACACACACTAAATTATATCAAAATTTATTCATGAGGTTTGAAATGTTCTCATCACTAAATTCATGTCAAAACATTTTCAGACACTTGGAAAGTTCTCATCATTAATGAGAAATGATTGGCGCCAGAATGCTGGGAAACGCTGTTCAGGAAATAGATGTAAATCAATGTAAATCAAGCAGAGACGAGTTTTTAGCTGTTCTCTCTATCAGCGCTGCACACGCATATAATTACCTCCATTCGTATTGAATGCAAATGACTTAGAGGAGAGAAAGAGAGAGAGAGAGAGAGAGAGAGAGAGAGAGAGAGAGAGAGAGAGAGTTTTGGGGTGAAACGCTCTCTTCCTGCAGGGCGAGGTGGGTGGTTGATTTGAAATATGTTTGTATATGTGCAGCAAATCTCTCTGTGTCGTTGCTGTTAGTGCAGGTTGTTTTTACAGGTTATTTTCTGGATGTGGTCACACTTCAGCTACCGACTTTGCAGAATCCATGATTTAATCTTGTTTAAACAGGGAATTGAGCTGCATTATTTCCCTTATTTAGAGCCATTTGTAATTGTTATTTTATCATGTTAAGGTCTCAAATATGAATAGGTTTGTTGCTATGAAGAAACACAGAATTACATTTACACCCAGGGGAGAATAACATCTGTGTGTTGGTGCTGGGACGTTTGCTAACCCCTGCAATGAATGATGTGTAATGAGCTGACGGTAGAAATACAAATATTATAATAACAAAACTATATTCCCTTCAAGTCGGAATAAAGTCAGTGTAAATAAAGTAAAAGAACAAGGAATAAAGGTAAAGCTGCTTTCATCTAATTGTTTCAAATCAACAAGTGAAAAAACACATCAGTCAAGTTTTTCTCAAAGTTGCTTTCCGTCATTTTAGGTTGTTCTTGGTGTTTATTTATCCAGTAAATTTGCTTTTAATTAGTTAGAGACACATCGTGATTCTTTATTAACAATCTATCATATAAACACGTTAATATCTAATCTAAACTGATGTAGTCAAGATTTGTATCATGTTGATTACAAATACAAAAAGACTTGGTTTTATCTACATGTTCTATTTGAGATGCGGTGCTGGTCTTGACGCTCACAATGTGCCATGAAGTCACCGACCCTGAACTCGCAGGAAGGCTGAGCGGCGGCTGAAGATGATTAACCCTCTTCATAAAGTGGAGAGAACTCCGGCTTCTGCCAGGTAATATTTAATGGCTCCCTCCTGCCCCAGATACACCTCATAATCCGGTCAGTGCTGACGATGACTGATCACGAGTGGCTGGAGTGCGACAGGCCACAGAGAAACTTCATAAAACCTCCATGGGACTTTAATCAAACGTAACAAAAAACCAGATCACACAGAGTTTGAGGTCGACTTCCACACATTTCCTCCACAACTCAAACTGGATTTTCTCTCGTGCTTCTGGATTCCTGTTTAACTCTGACAGTCCACCACTGAGTCTGCTCTCTATCATTCCCCTCCGTCCATCCCTCCCTCACCCCCTCTTCCAGCTGCTACTCTTTATAAAATCCACCTTCATCCAACTCTTTGTGTCTGTACCTGCCTCTGGGTTCTCAACACATCAGCCTCAACAGTTTTATTACAGAGTCAGCATTTCAAAGATGAAGAGTCGACATAAAATTCAAGTTATCTCCACTGGGATTTGGGATTAGTCAAGAAGAAATTAGTGTGAGTTTATTCAGGGATTTGTGCTTCATAAAGGTTTAATCCTTTTGAAGGAGATTTGTTAGCTCCATGACAAAGATGTGTCTGTGAAAGGCATGTGAAACTTTGCTAGTACAGAGGGTTAAAGCCGTTTTCTGACATGAACATCTTGTTGTCTTTCACATATGAAGATTGCAGGAGGGACAGACGTGTTCACAACAGCTGGGGAGTCTCAGGGACATTCAGGTGAGGGCTTGCACTTGGGTTGAGGAGGCAGGAGGATGGACTTAAACATGTCACTGTAGAAATCTCATGTTTTTATTATAAGCACATCCACACCCACACCAGCACTTATCACCAACACCTCTCATATCTTGTATTTCCAAGTTAACATCTTTGTCTCTATTGTCTACATTTATCGAGCCTCTTTTTCACGATGAGATATTTGTATTCTTTGTTTCTTCAGTTAACAAGGCCAGTGAATATTCCTGGGTGTATTCCTGCTGCATTTCCAGACATTTGACTTGGGGGCTGGCAGAAAAAAAACGTGCGGAGCAAAAGAGCCAGACATTTGCCTTCTCACATACAGGCCCTCCGGAAAATGTCAAGAGTTTAGTGCATGTCTGAAAGCGGCTCATGTCAGACGGAGCATTGAATAAATACCAATTAAAGAAATAGAATACAGCCGTATCTAAGGCACTAAGAAGTAACTGAAAACACAGTCATGGTGCCACATTTAAAAATAATTCTTACTGCTATCTTTACTTTTTAATATCTTATTAAGGGAAACTGTATTTTCGAATAAAAAGGTGAAATTTCTAAATATAATATAATTCAGAAATTAATAATCTCAGAAACTAGAGAAATGATGGGTACCAGGATTTTCTATGGCAAGAAAAGACGAACCACATAATAGACTGTAAATAAAAATGGAAGACACATCTCCACTTGATCCCATTATCCAGAAATGAATCCAACATGTCCCAGATACGAACGCTGCAACAGTCATGTTATTAAGATCCACACACTCGTCCAGTCTCAGCTGTCAATCATACTTTATTAACATCAAAAATAACTAATTATAATTAAACTTACCAGAAACATGAGCACATGAACAAACATCAGTGTGATAAATACTAACTAAAATTAGATAAATCAACGATGAGAAAAAAATGACTTTGATGTCGACTTTGACTTTGTAATTTGGTCCATGTCCCCTTTGCTAACAAGGAGGAGTCAGGGTTCATTAGCAATACTTCAACCAGCCACTAGGGGTAAATCAAGCTGCTTTGGCTTCACTTTTGGGAAGCTGTGTTTTCCATTTTTATTTACAGTCAATGCTCTGCAACATAGGATCCACTGAAGTGGCTCGAGGACATAAAGTCTAGTTTATTGATTTGTATTTGGAGAACCAGCAGCGTCTGACTCGGTAGATAAAGACTCGTTGGACTGGAGCCAGCACGTTGATACTAACCCAACAGAACTGAGCCAACACATCTGTTTACTGGGTGTTGTTCATTGGGTTTTATTTACCACAGCAGGCTGGAAACTGTCTTCAAAGATAAACAGACACCACCACTGCCAACAGTCTGTTAAGTTGCGCATCAATGTCAATGTGTCTTAAACAGATCTGACAACAACAATGCGTGATGTGTTTTTTATTTGATGTGACGCAGCGGAATAATGCAAAATCCCAGATCATTTTTAATTTCAT
Organism: Pleuronectes platessa; assembly: GCF_947347685.1. Lineage (NCBI taxonomy): Eukaryota > Metazoa > Chordata > Actinopteri > Pleuronectiformes > Pleuronectidae > Pleuronectes > Pleuronectes platessa. The sequence continues at coordinate 19,158,831 of NC_070633.1, forward strand.
ATATAGCAACAAGCTTTTCCTCATTTAAGAAAAATTGCAACAGTTAGATCCGGCCGTTCTTTAAAGGATCCTAAGAAAGTCACGTGTTGTCTTTAATTGTAATGTGAATATTGCTTATAACCCTTTTAAAGATTTGATTGTTTTAACATCCTTACCTGTCTTAATGTGTAGGAATCCTTAATTAAAATGTATAAAAACAACTAGGCCTATGTCAGCACGTTTCAATTCTGTCTTTAATTGGGGTTCTTTTTCATGTAAAGCATATGAATAATTATTGTATTATTATTGTTAGTATAATTACATTTTTATTATGTTTTTACTATTAACCATATCATTAAACACAGAGCACAGGTTTGTTAGAGTTTTGCCCAATAACAAGCAGCCGTGACCTTTTCAACTGGACTCACTTCAGTGAGTGTGTGTGTGTGTGTGTGTGTGGGGGGGGGGGGGTACTCACTTCAATAAGTGTTCTCACTTCTCCAGATTTCCCTTTCTGTTCTGGAGAGTGTGAATATGCATTTGTAAAAAAAAAATTAAGTGCCAGGTCGTTTCACACTTTCCAAGTGTAAAATTACTGTCATAACTTTGTATTATTCTGAAGTCAATGTGATGTAGTCGGTTCTTTTCCAGCATTGAATCAAAACAGAGATATTATTTTTGTGTTAATCTCATGCAGTCATCAACTGGATCAACTTTTCTTTTTTTCTAGCTTCATTTGGTGTCGTGACCAGGAGTCATGGATGAGTTTTAACTGAGCTCATTTGTTTGTGTGGATAATACTCTAATCACATGCACATGCACACAATCAAGAATACCCAAACATGGAAGCACACGCACACACACAAGCACACACACACGCACACGCACACACACACACACTTAATGATCCATCAAATTACTTAGAGACGCAGGACGTTTGTTTTCCTCAGAATCTGAAAGAGAAATAAATAGCCACTTTATCACAGCTGTTCCAAATACATTGTTTCCCTTTCCCCTCTGCTTGTGTGTGTTGGTCTGTGTGTGGGTCTGTGTGTGTGAGAGTTTGTTGTTGGGTGAACGTATTGCAGCATTTAAACTATGCACCCCTGATTGATCGATACTGAAAGTCGGTCAGAGTTCATATAAAGACTTCACATTAACATTTAGCATTGACAACTTAGACCCGTTTTATTTAATTTTACACAACAACAGACAGGAAACTTTAATTAAACGTATATGTCCGGTTAGGAATGCATGTTTTTTCCATTTATCTGAACTTGCTCCGAATTGTCTATGTTCCGTTCTACATTTGTGCATCAGATAAATACACTGACTGTTCTTAAAATGGATTCAAATGTTACTGTACTACTCTCAACATGTTACTTGAGACAATTAGATGAAATAAAACTTTCAAAGTGAAAATGTTTTCCCCTTGTGGTCACAACCCTTGCCAGTAGGGGGTGCTGCGGCCCCCTCAGCACACCTCACTTCTAGCGTCCTTTCCTGGATTCCTCCCTTACCATGGCTCAGTCACTCAGCGTGGTCACATCCCAGCTGAGATTACCTGCTTGTCTGTCAGCAGTGCAATTTAATCAGTCGAGCTTGAAACGTCTTCCACTGAGTCCGGCCTCATTTCCGTCTTCCAGGCTGGTCCTGATACCCCCCCTACCTCTCTGACTGACCCACTCTCCAACCACAACCAGAACTTTACTTGTGAGCAGAGCCAGACCTTACCTCCCTGGGGCCCAAAGCTAATTTGCCTGCTAAGGAGCCTTGCCTCCAGACCCTGGAGCCAAAGCTGCGTGTACTCCACCTGTGTCTGTGGTATGTGCTGTACTGGTTCTGTCGTGCTGGTGTAGGTTGAGGCTGGATGTGGATCAGCTGCACTTGAGCTGGAATCCTGGCTGGAGTCTTTGCTTTTACTGGCTGATGATCCAGCGTCTCTGCTACTAACGAGCTTTTCCTCCGCTCGTCCCCAGGAGGGTAGTTCTGCTTCATGTTTTTATATTGGCATGAGGGGGGGGCGGTCAGGGTTGTTCTACCAAGCTTCTACAATAAACACTTGATTCTGTGTTCTGCTTATTAAGTCAATTTAGAAAACATTATAAGAAACCTACACATCCTTTAATTCCATATGCTGGAGGTCACATAGGAAAAACACACGGATACAAACTTTATAGTCAAATTTCAGCCATAAATCATTGTGCTGCAAATTTAATTCCATCACAGCGTGAAGAGCGAAAACGACATTTCCTCCCGACGGGCGAAGGCAGTGGTTGATTTGATTGATACGATGCATGTGTCAGTGCCCTCTGTAATTGCAAAGCATTTACTACAAGCTCAGGTTGAGAACCACTCAGTGATTTTAAATTAATCCAGCAGCGAGTCAGGAGAGATATCTGCACTGAAACTTCGTCATCAATGAGAGTCCACTCGGCACATTAAGACCTTGGACTGGTTCTACAACACATAGACAGGATGTGACCTCACTTGTGTTCTGATTGGGTTTTATTTTCTTTATTTTAATCGTCACAAAACTATCACGCGACCTTTATCTGGAAGAAACAAGCAACACGAACATCCAGTGGGGAATGTATAATGGATAATAAATACCGAGGGCTGTTGACCATGCTGTGTTTGCTAGCAGCTGTTGTGCATTTAAATTCTGCTTTTCATAATGCTACTTCCCCTCCTCTCCTTACCTGGCCTACTACCACTTCCTCCTGTGGCTCCACCCACAGATTCTATACAGGAAGTCAGCTCACCCTCTCTCTGAACAAAGAGACCTGGCTGGCCACACGGTGGAGGCCTGTTAGTCCGTTAGTGAACAGATTAAGTTTTCTTACATTACTAGTCGATCTTTGTTCATAAGTTCATTTCATGGAATGGATTTATATTATTCGATATATTATTTGATGTTTCCTAATTTCCTCATCTGTCCTCACTGAGTCAACATTATGTTGATTGGTCCTGGAGCCTGCATATTAAAGAATGGCAGCACTCATCCTAAACCTCTGTGTACATGTGTAGGAAGGTAGGTTATTGTTTGAGCTCCAGAGTTTAAAACAACCCCAAATTTACCCAAATGATAAGGTAATAGGGTAGTTCAAGTTTTGGTTGGTCATGTGTTTATCAATTTCACAGAAGGTTTCTTTCAATAAATCCTGAAAAAACATTTGAGTCTTGACTTGACTCTTAAATTCTGTACTGTTAAGTTTACATGTCCTTTTTTAGCTGTCAGTTCTGCTGCCAGACGTCTGACTAAGACCAAGTAAAAGTATTAATTCCAACATTACTTCAGTTCTTTTTCCACAGAGCTTCACGGCCCCTGGAGCTGGATTATATCAGTGAACTGTAAACTCCCTGCTGTTCTCATTGGCCTCTCAGCTGCACCAGGCCTTTAGCTATTTACTCTTTAAATTAAAAAGCAATCTGCCTGGAACAAATGTACTGGTGCCTCCGCTTTGAAACGGTTTTCTCTGATGTGGCTGGCATTGAGTTTGTATTCCTGATTTAATACATATTACATTACTTGCATACCAAAGAAGACATATTATGCTCATATTTGGGTTTATTATTTATTTGGGTTTCTGTTTGAGAATGTTAACATGCTCTTAAAACCAGAGAGCACTTCTCTCTCCTCATATTGTCCATTGGTGCAGCTCCTCTCTTCAGCCTCTGTCTGAAGCGTTTGGTTTGTTAGAGGACCAGCCGCCACATCGGAATTATGCAAATGTCGGGGATATTTGCATATGACGTCACGATGCCCTGGAAATATTCAAATGAGGAGGTTTAGGAGCAGGGTTATCTGACGGGGGGGGGCTCTCGTTACTATTGACTCTTTGAATTTTTACGTTCAAAAAGTGTAAATGTAACAAAAAAGTGGAAGGAGAAAAATGTGCAAAGTCTTGTTTGATGCTCCATCATATCAACAGTCCTATATTTTACGATGCAATTTGACTGCAGTTTTTATGGAAGTGACCAAGAATCGAAAAGTAACGGAATTTTTATTGACAACTAAACTGCACTTTGGTTTTAAGCCTCGTGGCTTTCTCCTGGCTTAAGTGTTTTTTCCACCAGTGTGTGAAGTGCTGTTATATCATCCAGTGTCTGTCAGCAGCTGCACAAGGAAAAAGCTCTTCGTTCAAATGGATCAGAGGTTAGATCATATGTGTTGGATCTTTAAAAGTCAAGTGTCTCCTTCTGTTTATCTCCCTCACTTCATCTAGACTGAAAGAAAACTCCAGAAAGGTTCACAGGCAGGGCAAAAGCAGAGATTGTTTATTCGCTTCCAGCCACAAGGGAAGGGCAAGATAATATAATAGCATACAGAAGGCGTTTTAATGCACAATTCACTTTGCGTATCTTAAAAACAATTACACACGTCACCAGGAAAATCCTGGTCGATCCCATTCAGGTTGTCGCCTTAATTTAGAGGGCAGACGGAAATGCAAACAGACAGATGGAGAGATAGATGTGAGTTCTCCTCCGTCCAGACATGCTTCCATGTTGCATTGGGTCTCTCTCTCTCCCTGTTGTTGACAGGTGGTTGGCTGCTCTGGTTCAACTGGGAATTGAATTTGCAACAAAAAAAACAACTAAACAGACGACCCATATGTCACAGGAGGAAGTTTTCTACTTTGACTATGTGATGTATTGCTAAATATAATTGTATCATCTGTTGAGGGGAAATACTTTTTACACAAAGGTTTCTTGTACAATATAAATAATAATTTACTATGAACTTTAGTCCGGAGAATCACAATGAGCAATTAAAGACTAAACCCTCTGTGCATGAGCGTGAACAGATTATGAATAAACCCTGATTTCAGAATAACATTGTTAGTTAGAGAGCTTATATTCAGACTCAATGAGCGAGTGGGAGCAAAACTTGAAAAACAACAAGTCCAAATACCTCAGGATGGAAAACAGGTGTCAATCACGTAGAAGATGCAGACAAAGATGTCAACTTGGAAAGACGACGAGAGTCTAGAAGTTTTTGTGATTATGACCCGCCTCCTGCATGTCGCACCAAACCTCCCCAGACCCTCCGAGGACTTCTGTGTTGTTGTGAACGCGCCTGAACACAAAATCTCCTGCTGCTTTGTTCATGTTTGAAAAACAAACTCCAACATTCTCTGGAGTCTGAAAACGGCTTTAGTGTTATTAATCCATTCATGCTATGAGCTGATTTGAGAGGAGGAGAGCGGTGCTGCACTCAAGCCACATTTTTTTTACTTGTATATACTTTAAGAACATCCTGTTTTGCAGTTCAGCTCACGACTGTTCTCTGTCCCAAGCTGAGAGGAGAGGGAAGACATTGCATCATTAGTGTTCCTTTAAACCTTTTGAATTCTTGTTTCCTGTCGGAGGGGATTTGCTTGATCGGCTCCCCGCACTAGCACAACTATGTGCTTCAGAGTGGAGACCCACGCTGGTGTCCTGCTTCCATATGAAATATGTCTACAGCCTGGTTTTAAAACAACATTAAATCACCAGCTGGACCAGTGGCAAATATGAGCTGTGGCCTTTTTTTTTATTATCTCCTTTGGACCCTGTCACCAGCATCGCAGTGCAGGTTGAATCCAAATTACTACTGCTATGATGCAATGTACTTAGTGTCCCAGTACTGATGAGTGTCCGTGATGGAGCCTTAAAATAGAGCACACGTTTAAAAGCTGCAAATGGAGCCAGAATGAAGGTTTATTGAATTACCACATCTGAGTCACGATATGTGAACCGTGCGCTCGGCTGATGATGCAGCTTTGTGCATTATTGTCAGTGCTTCTTCCTTCTAACCTTTAACGAGTTTAAATGTGATTAAGGAACAAATACTTGATTTTTAAAGGAACCTCTGTCCTCCTGAGAAGTTGTTCAGCAAGTGCCCCAAAACTACAACCTGACAAAATGGCTTTCACCACAGGAGATGGCTGATGACTTCCCATTTTCCGTCGAACCTTTGTTGAACCATGATCATCATTGTAACTCTGAAACAGTTGTTTCAGCCCAAACTAAGATATTTCCTTTAAACTACACAAAGCTGTTTTCAGACATGAGCTTTGTCTGTGAAGATGGTTCATGTTTGTCTCTCACATATAAAGAATGTAGCAGGAGATTGTCTCGGTAAGACATACACACACAGGTGTGTGTGTGGGTCCTGTCTTTCACCCCGAGACCTGGAGGCTTCCCTGCGTCTGCCACGTGTTGGAAACATCATCAACACTCTGTCACTTGCTTTGAAGTGTGCAGAACCTTTTCCGTCAGTCTTCACACTTGGATATTTTCCATGAGACTTTCCAAGAGGACTGGCAACCTTGTTCGGATGTGTATCCTGTAGTCTAGAATATACTCAAGAGGCAACATACCATTGATGAGACTGTTGTCACATCTTAAGCAGGTTTTAACAACCTGGAAATGTTTAAAAAATGTATAATCTAAAATATGACCGAATAATGAAATAGAGGAAAAGAACAAGGCATTTTCGATGCATGTTTTTTTTCTGACGATTCCACGGTTTGGGGAACTTAAAGAACTTAAGTCCTGCTAATCCTATGATTTCAGGCAATTTCTAAAATATCTTTGGGTTTGAGCAAACACTGGTCAAAGTACAGGAAATATAAAGTGTTCAGAGTAAATCAACATCATAGAATGACCTGGGATCAGTGAGAGTAGGTGTAACAGCAGGGTTTTCATTCATTTTGAGTAAAATGGTGATATCTGGATGTTGATAAAGCCAAAGTTAAAGGTGAAGATTTAGATTCCTTCCTTAAAAACATCCAACCTCAGTCACATTGAACATGACTTTCTTTTATGTGTCTTTTGTTTTCACCTCTATAGGAACTTTTCCGGAATAAACAGTCGACCTCATTGGGACCAAAGCCTGGTCGTGATGAGTCAAAACATCATCTCTGAGGTTGTGTTGAGGTTAGCTGGTTATGGTTAGTGTTAGGAATAATGTTTCGATTATGTTGCCACAATGCAGTGTCTTAATAAGAATAGCTGCGTAGACCAGTGTGTCCAGGATGTCCCCAGGAACAGATATGGCCATTTATAATTTACACGATAACGTCCAATTGTATCTGAAAGCCTCTGTGGGATATTGTTTTTCTTGCAGGTAGGGATCCAGAGAAATACTCAGATGCTCATGTTGCAAGGGCCGACATTAAAAATGGCTGGAAATGTGAACGTATTTTCCATTGAAATGAATGTGTTACTCTCTTGGGTGCTCATTACACATTATAGATAGATAGATAGATAGATTACTTTATTCATCCCCGAGGGGAAATTAAGTCGTCATAGCAGCCGGTACATTTGAATACAATAAAATACAATACAATAGAATAAAATATCAAATATAAAATATTGCGGTAGAAAGAATAAAAACAGAAACACAAGATAAAATAGGTAGATAAGGTGCAGTGGCAGATGATGGTAATAGTACTGATGATATGATGGTAATGTTATTGTTAGACAGTATATAAAAGATAGTACAGTATATATAGTATATAATATATATTTATATATGATAGTAATTATACCAATATAATAGCAGTATATAGTAATAATAGCAGCAACAGTATATATAATAATAATAATAGTAAAATATAATAATAATAACATGTACACATGTACACATGTATAAATAAAATATGTGTATATAGACTTATATATACAAAGAATATACAAAGAGTATGATATAATATATGATATATAGTACGGGTATCAATATAAGTATTTGGCGATACAATAGATAATATAATATACTGTGAGTGTAAGAATATGTAGACAGAGTGTGCAAAAGACAATATTATTGTATAAAATGATGAATTGAGACAGGTATATTTAGTTCTGGAGAGGAGGGAGGTGACAGAATGGCGGGTGGTTGTCAGAGGTTGCCATGACAGTCCCAACAGGAGTCATTTCCAGTTTGCAGTCAGCACTGAACAGTCACCGTGAAGATGTGTGAAAGTCCACAATAGACACTGGCTTACAGCAGCATCACTGGTACATGCAGTCACTCTGTGCGTCTGTCGCTCGGTGAATAACTTCTAATCCCTTTGCTCGTACTTGTGATGACATCCTGTGAAAACACTCTTCTCCTGAGTCGTCCCCTTCTTGCTCACCTCAGCGCTCTTCTTCTAACCTCCCGCTTCCCCTCTCTTTCTGGGCTGGAGTAGGCGCCCATTGAGGAGAATTAATCCATTTTAATTGACAGGTTCCTGTTGCACTGTGGCCTGGCTATGATGTGCAATGGTTAATGCATGAGGAACCTACCTGGTTTGGTTTCCAATGAGGAATGACACTGGCAGGCTCTAATTGAGCGAGCGTAAGTCCATGAGTGTGTTACGTGTGTGTGTGTGTGTGTGTGTGTGTGTGTTTGGGCGCACATGCATATTCTCACCTAACTCGGCCTCGAATGAGCACTGGCAGAGCCAAATGTCCGTCGGCTGACAGCTTGCATGTCAGGGTCTGTTTATGGGCTCATTTGGCTTGATTGTTCAGTGGGCAGGAGTCGAGAGTGACTGCATACGGAAACGTGTTGCTTTGTTGGAAATGATACATCAGAGCACGGATGACAGATAAGTGCTCGTTTAAGTAAAATGTTAAACAGCGAGTCAGCAAAGGGCCTTTTTGCTTATTTAACTGAAATGAGAGATAAAGGAAAAGGTATTACGATAAGGAGGAGTCGAAATAACACATTGACACTATTTAAGAGATTGAAAAGTGATGTAGGTGACGGAGGTGCAGCAGGGTACCATTTTAGGATCTTAAAAAGCCTTGCACCAGAGCCTCAATGCTTTACCGTGAAGGCAGAGATAAAAGAGGAGAATTTGCATAAAAGATGAAAAGCATGACAGATTAATGTGATAAAGAAGGCTGATGGGCAGAAAGGAATCAGCAAGACTATTTGGGGACTAGGCAGCTTCAGATTTCATAAGGCACAGACTACGTTTAAATGGACAGCAACATTCAGACTGTTTACCTAACTCTCTATTTAGATTATGAAGTTTTTTATGGTCATATTCTCATTTACTTTGTAAGCAGAGCCTCATTAGGACACCAAGCAAACATGTTGTGTCGCAAAATGCTGTGAAAACTCTGTTACGAATGAAGACTTTTCAGTTTAGTGTGAACCAACAAAAGCAGGTGTGAAAGGTGCCTCGGACCCCGGTCCAGCTCAGAATGTTGGTGAGGATCACTTTGGGTCATTTGCAGTTTGCAAACACCTTTTTAGGATAGTTCAGACCTTGAGAGTGATTACAGGAAGTTGAGACGCCATAAAACATCCGAAGAAGAGAAAGAAGCGGCTCGCTGAATTGCTCACATACTTAACCTCCGACGAGATGTGTGAGTGACTAGGATGTTTATTGTTTAATTCGATCTAGTGTGGAGTCCTGCACCTGAAGTTGCTGATGTGGGTAGTGACTCCATAATTATATAACAGTGAAAATATAAATAATATGAATTATTGGGTTGTGACGACAAGACCTACAGATGTCACATGTTCGGATCCCTTAAGTGCAGAGTGAAACCAAAGCCAACCAGATCGAATGTGAACCACTTGAACCTTGGCTGAGACCATGATCCAAACGTTCAGGTGTTAAAACGCCCTCAGACGTATGAATTTCTTCACGATTCGACCCAGACCTGGATACCCCACACGTCTTGATAAAATTTGGATTATTGCTTATTCTGACCCCTGTGGCCTTATTTGGGTAAAGGTCGTCCGAAAAAGCTGTTTTCACGACGTTGTCTTATTCAGACTGGATGGGGTAAGTGGTTCTTATATTGGTGTCCATGTCAATGTGTCTACAGTTGAAAGGAGCATTGATGGTTTCCTGCTCTTCACCTGCCTGCACTCTCCCTGAGTGATTGTGCCAGCATGAAGTCTGAGCCCCCATTGCTCTGCAGGCTGACGTTACAAAACACAGTCTGTGGTTCTCACACATAATAAACTTTCATTTTTGTGGAAAAAAAGCTAAGCGGAGTTTCATCTGCTTGTGAGCGCCCAGTGGGCTGCTGGGAGACGTGTTCAAGTGCACTGCTGGGAGAGAGCACCGCTTTCCAGGAGAGAGACGAAGATGTCAGATTTTAATGATACACATACAACTCTCAAAACGTTTTCACTCAAACTCCTGAATGCCTCACACGTTAAGATTACAAAGTCTATATAAAGACATGATATATGCTAAATGTACATCTATCACGCCGCGCCTATCGCTAATTTCTCGGGATAGGATTGACACCCACGCACAAACATCTGGAGAACCCTTAGGTCTGATGAGAGTTCATGTTTGAGGGCCTAAACAAGCCAAGACTTCCCATATTCAGAGTGCCAAATGTCCTTATGGAGAAGGTCCACTCCTATTTAACAGTCTCCTTAACTGTGACATGACTGCACCCAGGTTTCATTTCCCGCTCCGAGACGCAGGCTGCGTCACTGAAGCTCTCTCACAGCTGAGACGCACTTGAACACAGATGTGCTGCAGACGTTCAGCTGCTGTTCAGCTGCTGTTGAGCTTTGGAGTCTCTGATAAATGCAGTTGCCACTGAAAGCTTCCCTCTTAATGAATGCAGAAGTCTCAGCACAGCAGTCTCAGGACTCCAGAAGAGGTGAACTTGCCAAGAAATTCAGTAAGTGTGTATAACGTAACTTTATGTTTTTACCAAACTGTGTTTCAGCTCCTGTCTGCAGGTCTGCACCTTCTTAAGTTTGGTAAACAGGAATACGTTGGTTGATTTCAAGTCCTGCAATTTCTTCAGTTCTTCCAGCTGGAGAGCCTTTCTCTCATTGTTGGAGTGTTTAATTGAGATGAGTCTCTGCTGATGGAGTTCCTCTCGTCTCAGCAACTGATCTCTCAGTTCATTTCTCAAGTTCAGCTCTTTTTTCAGATCATTGGCAGACTCCATCAGTCCTGACAGAAGATCTTTCTCTTTAGTCTCTGTCTCCAACCTGGTAGAGAGCATGGTAGCTTCTCTTTCAAGGGCTGCCCTGACGTCCCCCTCAGGTGGTTTTCTTCAGGCTGACCAGATCCTGATGGAGAGCCTGTTTCTGAACAATCCAAATCTTTTGCATCCGCACATTCCTGCTGACAGGCTTCTTTTTGTTTCTGTAACTGATTTCTGAGCTCCAGAACCTAGGTCTGCTACCTCTGTAGCTCCATGGAAAGATTATCCACCTTGCCCAATGGAGACTGGTTCTCTTTTGTCCTCATCCCCATCTTTGGACTGAGCTCACTGACTCCATCACCCTGATCGTGAGTAATATCCATATGTGTTCACTGTTTACAGATTCTTTCCGTATGTCACCTACTGAATGAATGATCCGAAAGCCTGAAAGGTAAGTAGCTAGACATGAGGCCAGACATAGTCATGTTCTATTAAAAATTGTTTCTCATCTCCCTTATATTATTAAAGGTAAACTGTTGAAATAATCTTGGCCTACATCCGATCAAAACCCTCAGTTTGCTCATCTTTTTCTATATTGATAAAAGAATATAAAAAAAGGTAAATGTTTCATCACTCACTCTCTTGCTGTCCTAGTTGGAGCAACTTTGAGTCTCTTCTTGTACGAGGAGCTCGATCACTGTAGTTTTCAAACCAACAGAATTCATGGTTTCCTGCCAAGGAAACGCTGCAGCAGCCGATTCAATGAGTTCCATCTGCTACTTAGTGGATATAACTCTAGTCAGTGCAATGAGGTTTTAAATTGGTTAATTGGATTAAAAGCTACAGGCAACTTTGACTTGTTGACAGAGGAGAAGACCTCACTGGTTCTTTCATATCCTTTCTCCAGTTTTATCCCAGTTTATTTAGGTCGAAGCCACTTTTGAACAAAACCTCTGTCCCTGATGATCCTGAATTATTTTGGCACTGACCTCAAAATGTTTCTTGATCGGTTTACGTCAAACACAAGACGACCTGTATGTATCTGCCTCCCCCTCCGTGTTTGTTCTATTGTTTTAATCATCAGCAGGGAAACCCAATTCCCTAAGTTAGCGGCACAGTGTCTTATTCAAGCAAGTATGAACACACATGTTGTGTATAACATGTATTTGTTACAGGACACACAATCTGACAAATGGTGTGTTTGTGTGTGTGTGTGTGTGTGTGTGTGTGTGTGTGTGTGTGTTTGTGTGTGTGTGTGTGTCTCATAAGCAACACTTGAAAATGTCTTCTTTAAATACTTTCTGATCTCTCTCTTTTTGGGCTTCAGTCCTGGCCTATTTCAACCACCCATCTATTAAGCAAAACCAAAAGCGACCATCGACACCTTCCACTCCCCACAAGCAACCATGTTCCACATCAGAGGACATGTACAAAAAGCTCCTTTAATGAGCTGCTGAACATCTGAGATCCCTGCATAACCCTCAAATACCTGATTTCTATTAGTTTAGAGTTTACTGCGTGATCTGCAGAGGTGGCTATCTCAGATGAACATGAATCACCTCTCGGAGAGCTCGCCAAGTGCAAAGTGATAACTCTAAATCTACACCCTGATAAATGTGCCGTGTGGGTCAGAGTTTAAATTCCATCAGCGTTTAGTTACTCGGTCCAAAAGTATTATTTTTATCACTTCTGTACTGTATGACCTCGGTATGCACTGGGACTTTAGACAGAAATATGATTAATAGGAAAGTTTCTCCTTTGATGATGAAAGATGAATTTGAACACATTCTTTAAATATTGACGTTATGTAAAATATATATACGATCCCATGTTTTAGGCTTTTAGTTTTGATGTCCGTAATAATATATATTTTATTTTATTTATCTCATATTTCACTCCATCTCCTCACTCACACTTCTCTCTGGACCTCTAGCAGGAGCTGGACTTTATGCATGGGTCTCTTCTGATTGACTGCCTGTGTGACACACACCTATGACAGCCACAGGTAATGGAAGGTAGCCTACTCTGTCTTGTAGCGTGCTCAGTCAGCGATGGAATGATAGCTTGATGTTGTGTTGTTTAAGTTTTGTTTTTTTACCGATCAGACGACTTTCAAAGTTATGACGAATTTGTATTTATTTAACGGACCTGGTTTATAATCAGATGAGACATGGAAATCAAATTGTATACATTGTGTCACATTAAGGATGGAGCAAAATGTTCAAAGAGAAATGTACACAATTAGATTCAGTACAAGGTCAAGGCCAATTAAAAATGAACCTGCTCTAAACATTGTTGAGCTTGGTTTGTGTTTTATTCTCCATGGGACTGGTCTATTTCCTTAGGGTCTCATCAGCTAATGTTTCATTACTTCTGTGTTATCCCTTTTGATTTGGTTTGATGCCGCAATGGAATCCATTACATGTGAGGGGCCGCCATCACGCACAGCTGTTCTCTCCTCAGCAATCGCCTTCAATAAGCCCCTTGCTTTGATTTATTACTTCCTGTTGTCCTTGGGAATGAGATAAAAGAGAAGATGGGATGAAAGACGGAAAGATTCTCCTTCCAATAAGCGGGGCTGGTTGTGGGCAGGTTGCAGGCCCAAGAGAATGTAATATCTCAACTCCAAGGTTGTATGTGGGGGTGAATGGTGGGCAGGGGGCGAAAGTTGAGTAAATGTTCCACAATCTGGATTAGAACAGTTTTAAAACAGCACGTAACCTCCTTGTCAGGCTCGTGGATGATGAATGAGTGAATGAAGTTCATTCAGAGCCAAATCTTTGCTGGTTGATTGTCTTGTGTAACGAGTGTCAGGCCTCATTTGTGTCCCGGTCAGCTCGGGGTCAGTGAGGCGGAGGTCAGGGCCGAGGGACCCCGTCTCCACCCCTTCCCACATCTCCCTCCACTTCCTGTCCCACCAGCTGCCTCGTCCGCTTCTACTTTATCTTCTTTTACAGTCTTCAAATAGACGGAAAGTTTGCATTAAGAAAATATTTAAAATGTCGGCGGGTCATAAAAACAATACAAAAAACAAATAACATCTTTGCGTCATCATAATCCCTGAACTTGAAAATGTATCTCATAAACCAGACACTAGTGTATGTTAGAATTATACAATTTATTTTTCATTATTAAAGCTTTTAATTGAGTTTATGGACTATGGACTTTTCTAGTGATATACATATGATATATTATTATTCTTATCCAGATATGATTCTCACTGGTGTTTATCATCTGCTTTTGTTACTGTCTCTGCTTCAACAACACCAACTGGAAAATTCAGAGTTTACACCATTCCTTCTTTTGCTCCCCTGGGACACTGCAACATATAAACACAACACTGACACACAGCAATATTGTCACATTGTAATGCTCATATCGAGAATGTGTTTGCAGTTGCCTCATCGCAATACCAGCGGGTTTAGAACAACATGAAGATTTATCCTGAGTCCCGGTCACGGCCACCTGATGAATGCACATGAAGTCCACTCTACTTCCCCCTTGCTCTGTTTTCACATCGTCTCCTTGGGGAAATAGCTGCTTCTTCAGCTGCTAGACTCTGTAATATATTCACCAGCACATTGCTTACTCTATCTCTCTGCCTCTCGGAGCTGGAATGGTGATATTTATGTAGTCTTTCACTGAGAGTAAGGTTGATTAGAGTGCACCTTTATATAGAACATGAAAACCCAAAATAATAAGCTGAAAGGTGCTGAAAGAACTGGAAGTACTTGACACACATTCCTCCTGCATCTAAACTGGTTCCACCGATTCTCTGAGGAATGTGAATTTGATCCTGCTTTTAGGGACAGGAGTAAAAGTAAATTATCCTCTTGGTTCATTAACTTAAACATTCTATCTTCTAATCTAAGACACGGAGAGCGGCACCAGTGGGTTATAGCTGATGGACACAAGGCATTCAAATACACACAGGTTCAGGTGCTTGACAACAAAAGACTATAGACCAAAAACTGGACAGACCTTATCGATTTAGCTTGTGATGATTTTGTTGCTGATGCTGATGAAGGGTGAGGGGACACATTGAGCAGCAGGTCCCTGTTGTTGCTCAACAAGTGACACAGCGTTGATTGAACCATGAGTATGACTGAATGAGACACTTTTAAAGGTGAAGTCCGCTCTCCGCGTGAAGTGCAGATCGAGAGCTTTGTTGCCTTCAGTATGCAGCTCACTTGGTTGGCCGTAATCCAAGATTCATGAATACAACTCTGAGTCTGCATGATTAAAGACCCTCCTGCTGTGGAGTGCTACCCTCTCTGCCTTTGTCCCGCCCAGGGATGTACCCATGGATGTTGCAGGCCTGAGGCAAAGACAAGCTTGGGGACCCTCTAATTAAACCCTCATCGTTACACCCCATCCTCCCACTCAGTGGAAGTGAGGCAGAGCACAGAGTGTGTGTGTTGCAGAGTTGCTGCTTGATGTGAAGTAGCATAAAGTTGATTCTCTCCAGACCGAGGAAAAACACACCATTTATGCAGGTGAAACTCATTATATTTTCCCTCCGTATCATTATTTCTAGAATAATTATTTTCTATTAGCTCTGATTGTTAGTTATAGCTGCAGGTGGCCGCACCAGAACTCCTTCATTGTGAATTATCAAAAGCACAGACTGAGTATAAAGATGGACGATATGAAGGCTGCACAAAAGTGAAGCTAAAGCATCTTGAGCAACCTGTGTAGGCTCCGGTAAGTTATATTTCGTTAGTTATTCGATGCTATAAAAACATCATTATTGACAACTGGGTCATTATTGGTCGAGCTTGATAGCAGCAGTGCCTCGCTGCCGCGGAGACACATCCCCTGATCGCTTCTGCACAGACTCTGGCTCCTCATGTGCAAGACGGCAGCGTTAGTATCTGGGATATTTTAGTTTCATTTTAGGATAGTGGGAGGAAGTAGAGGCATATCCTCCATCTTTATAAACAGTTTATGCTAAGAAGAGGGATGAAAATCTATTTTGAGAAGAGCAGTAACCCCTCAGAAGCTCATCTTTACCAGTTTAATATTGTTATACACTCAATATAATGTTATTCTATAATGTCCCTCTTTCGTGAAGCATTGACCTACCTTTGCGCAATGGTCCATATTTCCTTTTGGAGCTCCTATATGCTACAGGTCATAGGTGTTCTCTTAATGGTGCAGCTACTGTGCCACACTGTGCGAAATGGACAGAATGGAAAGAGAAAAGAGAAGCACTTTGCAGCTGGGTATCATTCCAGTAATTTGCCTCAGCAGAGGAACAAGGGAAGGGCTGGAGTGTACCAAGTACAGCATTGTCGAGCAGATATTGTCATATACACAGTGAACAAAATCTCCCCGGAAAATGAAACAGCAGCATAAATGTTTGTTTCTTTATTTACATATCACCTGTGAACACCTACTAGAAACAAAAGAGACGCTTTAATCTCACAAGAACTGCTTTGAATTCACGATCGCATAAGAAAGAATGTGTGGGGAAGAAGACAACATCTCCCACTGATGTGTGAAGAGAAACAACAGCACTGGGAATAACAGACACCTCAATGTTTACCGTACATACAACATGTGCATCTGGGCTGTGATAGAGCGTCTGTCGTCTGTGCTGTTGGAGGCGTTTGTTAATTTCAATTTACGACAGAGATCTGGAAAAACAAATTCTGTAATGGTCAGTGATGTAGTGAATTATTTAAAACTGCAAAGAGGCACATTTGAGGGGGACCGTTGAAGCGAAGCACAATAGTTCAAATAAACAAGCACTGCCCTCATTAATGATGACAGGGCTACAATGTTTACTCCAGCCTCTCTTTGAATAACTCCTTTTGTGAAGCTAATTCGTAAAATGAAGAACAAGCCAACAGAAGAGATGAATGAATAGAGAAAGAAATCACATCTTTAGGGACTGAAAGTTTCCAACACGGCAAGAAATCCATCACACCCAGAGTTTCTTCTTTAGTTAAAGGAAGAGAAAAAGGCTAAAGCCTACTTTTGTGTTGTGAGTGACCCTACAGCAGCAGGACAGAATTTGTGGGATTCACTCAACATACACTACAGAGCCCATGTTCACAGCTATGAAAAAACATATGAGTCAATGCAATGTGTCGACTCACGTACGTGTTTTCTGGACCACAGTGTAGGTCTTTGACACAGCAGGATATCTAGCTACAGTAAATCTTTGAAAAAATTCGTTACAGTTGCAAGTGATTGCATAATAACTCAAACACAACAACCTCTGCTGCAGAGCATCCGCACAATGTTTGAGAGTAAATATCGTTTTAAGAAATAGATCTTGAGTTTTCTAAAGTCATTTGTGTTCGTGAGTCATCTCCACTTGATTGGTCCACACGGAGAGAATACACACCTGCCTGTGTTCAGACGCAGAGACGAGAACACGAGAGGCCAGTGATCTGACTGTCGGCTCTAAGTTACCGCTGCAGTCGTCTGATCTCCTCTGACACTCCGCGTCATGCATTGGTTGTTTGTGTTCAACACGGCAAAAGATTAGAAAGGCCCGGAGACGGTGAGCTCAGTCCCGCCCTCGCCTCGATGTGACACCGGCTGATTTACACTAATGACAAACCGGCACTTCTTCTCCAGAACACAGCTTCCTGGGATTTACGCGGGTTTTTGGCCTTGCTCACCTCCAACCCTTATCTTGTTAGAGACAATTGAAAAAGGCAATTACCTGCAGATGTGTCTGACAAACAAGGTAATGTGGAAGAGGAGAAAAAACAACTGCTCTCTCTCTCTCTCTCTCTCTCTCTCTCTCTCTCTCTCTCTCTCTCTCTCTCTCTCTCTCTCTCTCTCTCTCTCTCTCCCTCTCTCCCTCTCTCCCTCTCTCTCTCTCTCTCCCTCTCTCATCCTGTTGTGTTTTTTTCCCGCTCTGCACCCATCTTGAAACATTTATAACAACATCTCCTCTGACTATTGTGACCGCAAATAGCCTTCCCCTCACTGTGGACTCTAAATAGCGCCGGCAGCCAACCCTGCCCAGTCCCCTCTCTCTCTCTCTCTCTCTCTAACATTTATAAAAGGCCCTGAATAAAGCTTTCCCTTCGGCGTCCCACACCAGGAAATGTTTGGGCTCTGTCCGGTTGGTCTGTTTCTCTCATTAAGCCTTAATGGGGGGGGGGGGGGGGACTGTAAACTTTGTTTACAGTCTGGGATGAATGAAAGGCTCAATAGATGGGAGCGCAGTCTTCAGAGGGCCGCGAATCACCAGAGTGTAAAATATGTTAATTTTGCACCAGGATGAAATGAGATGAGATGCAATTAGCGCGGCATTTATCAGACGAATGGCGACGCACTGTAAGGGATCTGTGTTTATTCCTGTGTGAAGGTTTCTAGCAGGAAAGTCAAACAACACAACGTCTCTCAGTTTGGATTCTGAAACAAAAGACAGGTGAATTGTGCGAGGAGACATGTCTGAAAGTGACAGATAGCACTACAGCTAATTAAAAGCATTTAGTGCCATCCGTGCTGCCACGGAGCAGTTGATTAAAAAGATAATTGAATCGGGAAGTGGGATCTAACCAGGGAGTTGCGTGTCTTGTCAGACGGTAATCCGTATAGCATCAGGAAGAAAATCACATGCGAACGCTCATGTAAACATTTCCCATCATGACTAATGCAGCAGCCATTAAGAGTGATGACCGTGCTCTCTGGAGAAATTAAGCTACATGAAACAATAACATCCTATTAAGCTGCACACATTCCAATTAGCATCGCTCGGAAGCTGCGGAAGATGAAGACGCTAATTCCATCGCCCCCCGTGACGTCGAATGGGCTACGACATTTCATTTGTTCTCAAGAGTTAGTGAATCCCTTTGAGGTAAAGTTTCCCTTCCCCGCACCAGCTCCGCTTCTCTCAAACCATCTAATTCCGCTCATGAATAAAATGGTGGTGCCCGTCGAGACAAAAAGGGAAACGCTCAACCACCTTCTCTCTTGTTACCCCTCGACTGTTTTTTTTCCAGCAACACCCTGGTGAATATGAGCTGGCTTCGCAACAGAGCGCTTCATTTGACTATTTCCACAAAAAGCACTCGGTTTTAAGCGTGACACGCCTCGATCGGGGTGATTATCTTTGGCGAGGCACCAGTGAGCTGCTTTGAAGACATTCCTGAGAGGATATAAATAGTGTATTTATCCCCAGCACCCCCATGCCGACAATACGCTGACAGGGAGCTGGTCAGCCTCTCCTCACTAACCAGAGTGTTCCCCGGAGAAGCTCCACCATCTCTTCAACATTTCACATTTTTACCCTTTCTATCCTTGAAGCATGAACCCACCACAATAATGAGTTTGTGTTGAAAACTCTACTCTAGCTCTACTGCTAACATCCACAGCTGCTCTTCCTGTAAAGAGTTTATAGCAATGTCTCCACGGTAAACTGCTTTGTATATTTTGACCCCCGTCTATTCTTTTGTCGACAACAACAAAACTTGGAAGGATGCGTTATTGGTCAGGGAAGAACCCATTACATTTTTTGGTGCAGCTCAAGGATTTTGAGGAATCACTTTATTTAACATTGTTACATAGCTGGCGTCCATTTTGCTGAGGAGGGTTCCCCGCTGAGTCAAATGACCTGGAAGCCATATGACCTGTTCTTATTCTCTAAATAATAAGTAAAGGAGTTTCGGTGCTTCCTATGTTATCTCCTTTAGGAAACATTGGACCATCCTTTTACAAAAGGGGAGTAAAATATGCTGTCCTACAATTCCCTGCCCGCAGCATGTAGTTGCACCTGGGCAGATCCAGGTAAATATAAAGGAAACAGAACAGCTGTCTACTTCCAGTTTTGACTTTCCCTCCTCAGCCGTAGTTTTCAATGTAGCCTGTTGAGTTGCACCGGATGTGAATTATTTCTGGATATTTAAAACAAGATGAAAGTTACTGGGTACCTGAGGTCTTGGGACTTACAGTACAGCTTTATAAAGGATTACAGCCCGAGGCATGGCTTGAAGATATTAAGCTCTCTCACTGTATCCAAGGAGATTTAATGCAGGAAGGAAGTTCAGCTTTTCCTGAAATACTTGTGTCCAGAGATACTGTTTTTAAGATAGAGGGAGCAGGACTGTTTTTTTTGTTTTGTTTTTAGAAAAGTATTTGAATATAAACTTTGTATTTTGAGTTTTTTCTTCATCTGGCCAGAAACTTGATATTTGTCAAAGAATATAAAATGAATATAGTTGGACAACATAACCCACATTTAAAGTCCTGCATGGTACTGAGAACACATTGAATGGCAGAATCCTGGTCCCACACTATTTAAATATTTACTGAAAAAATATGGAGCTATGGTTCAAATTAAAATGTGGAGATTTGTCCAACAGAGTTTTGCAAACGCAGGCCTGAGATTGGCAATCGTTTTCCGGTGTCTGGTGGTGTGATGTGCGGTGGGAAGGGGGGAGATTAGACTCTTAGGTGAATTTCGGGGGTTCGCTGGTGAGACTTAAGGAGCTTTCACTGCAGTTAAACACAAGATGTATCTGAATTATGTAACGATGCCAGACATTTAAATCTGCAGGATTTCATTCCTCTTTTTCTTTTCTTTCTCTGTGGAACTTGCTTGCACATTCCCTTGCGTACACATAGATGAGATGGTGGAGAGAGAGGCCGTCCAGTGGTCTCAATATCAAACACCTAATGTTACAGCTACACACAAGATGTCATCCCCACTCTGAAGTGGCCTCCTGTTTGCTGCAGCCTGATCAAATACCTGCTCTTTCTGCTTCAAAAGTTCATGTTAGTAGAACTTTTCAGTGGCCTACATTAAAACTTTACATATCTCCAGTGGGATAAAAATGGGATGATTAACTTATTATTTTCTTTTGCTCCACTTTACATTTTATTCATGGCCATTTAAATCTGTACACAAGACTGGTTTGGTTTTCTTATTCTCATAGTTACATGAAAATGATTTCAGGAGGGGAACTACAGCCAAAAGCACTGAGTCTTGATAATATAAGTCCATCCCAGCACTGTTGAGGCATTCGAGGCCAAATCATTGTCTTCCTCTAGAGTTACGTGCGCTTTGGAGTCCTGCACACAATTTTCTTGAAGGCTTTCCTGAAATCCCTGTTGAAAATAGTGTATATTATGGGGTTCACGGAGCTGTTGCAGTAGCCAATCCAGAAGAACAGGTTGAACAGTGCGCCCGGGATGTAGCAGCTGTCTCTGCAGATCGCATGGAGGCTGTAGGTGAAGAAGAAGGGGAACCAGCAGAGCACAAACACCCCCATCACCACCGCCAGCACGAAGGTGAAACGCTTCTCCCGCATCTGGGCCACTTTGGTCTTGTTGACCGCGGCCACCCGGGGTCGCTCCGCCGGGGTCTTCTGCTCCGGGTAGAGCTGCGACGCCCGGGCCGATGCCCACGAGAGGCGGCAGCTCTGCGGCGGGCAGCAGTCCGACCCCTCCACCTTCCTCCGCTTGGTGAAGCAATGATTGCGCGGTTTGGTGTCCGACGTGCAGCAGCTCTCCTCCAGGTCGATGTCATCCAGCTCCCCCTGGCCCTGCTGGCCGGTGCAAGAGTCTTGGCTGCTGGGGCTCTCAGTCTCAATCTGGTCCTTCCTGACGAAGCAGGTCTCCGACTGGGAGGGCTGCCTCTCCAGACCGTTTTTGGCCACGAATACGGTGGAGGAGCGCTGCTTGGCCACTTTGTAGATCTTACAGTAAACCAGGATCATGATGAGACCCGGGGCGAAGAAGGACACCATGCAGGACGAGAGGATGTACCAGGTCTCATCGTTCAGAAGACACTCCCGCTCGTCGTGTTTGGTCATGAGGAGAGGAGGGAAGGAGATGATCGCAGATATGATCCACACCACAGCGATCATGGACTTGATGCGCTTCGGTGTCCGTTTCAGGTTGTAGCTCACCGCCTTCGTGATTGACCAGTAGCGGTCCACGCTGATGGCGCACAGGTGCACGATGGATGAGGTGCAGAACAGCACGTCCAGAGCCAAGTAGAATGCGCACCAAGTACTTCCAAAGTACCAGTACCCCATAACCTCATTGGCGAGGGAGAAGGGGATGACCAGCGTGGCCACCAGGATGTCCGCGGACGCCAGGGAGACAAGGAACAGGTTCTGGGGCGCACGGAGAGCGCGGCTGGTCAGCACCGCTACTATCACCAACACATTTCCGACAATGGTCACCAAAATAATCACAATAACCACCAGGATGATGATTGCAGCGGCTGCCGGTGTGTGTGGAAAGGAAAGCGGTGCGTCCGTGCTGTTCTCATCGTTGGACACGTTTCCCACCAACGGATTTAACTGGGTTGAATCCATTCTGCCTCCAACTTGTCCCTTCGTATCATGTTTGTTGTTTTGCACCCTTTGTCTTTCCAAAAGGGACGAGACCGGGTGCGTCGAGCTGCTGCCCACCAACGTAAGGAGATTACGCGTTGCGCGTAATACTCCTGGGCAATGCAGAGTGTAGCCCACGAAAGACAGTTCAAAGATGCTCTTCCACGAATAAACAATCCTTATTCACAGCTCCAGATAGTCCCGACACGCAGAGCTAGTTCCAAATGTATCGCAAATGTCAGAAGAACTAGAGATTAGAATCCAATGATCCAGGAATATAGTCACTCCTCCAATATTGCCGTGCGTAATGCTGCTCTAGTGTTTTGGTGAACTGCATCGCTTTGGAGCTGCAGTGCACACTGCTAGAGGAATGACTGCCCATACAGGAGTGAAGTGACATCACTTCGAGGACCAACCCATGTCTCAACTCGAGCGAGAGAGAGAGAGAGAGAGAGAGAGAGAGAGAGAGAGAGAGAGAGAGAGAGAGAGAGAGAGAGAGAGAGAGAGATAGAGAGAGTTGGATTTGGGATTTCTCTGCAAGTAGAAGTGTTTTCTCTTCAGATGAGCCCTCGAGCTCTTCTGTTTGATATTGTAAACCCACACAATGTTGTTTTGCAGAACAAAATGCCCCATCATTGAAACTGTTTTTTTGGTAACGTTTACGTGCCACTGACATGATGATGGAGGTATTTAGGATGACATGGCCATTAAGAGCCAGTGATGCGTGTGGTGGTAAAACGGCACAGCCAGAGTTTTCTCTGGACTTTATCATCCCTGCAGGCCGACAAATTATAAAAGACCACAGTTACTAAAGTGAGAAGCAGCTGTTAAATGATCTGCTGTAAAACTTTATCTCCGAAATGAAGAGGAAAATTTTTCATAGTCCCCCTCTCTGATGCAAGCAGACACTTGTTTGTATGCACGGTCACACAGTATAATCTGGAACGGTTCTGTGGTGTCACAGATGGAGGTGACATGACACCTGTTGCCGAATGGCTCTGTTTGCTCTGGAGGTTCAGTTATATAACATGTGTGCAGCAGTGGATATTTACCAGTCAGGAAGGATTTGAAAAATACACACACATGGCCAGGGTCAGAGAGTCATTGTGAAATATAGATTTAAAAAAAAAATGCTTTTGGGCTGATGAGCACTGTGGCTCTGTCCAACAGACACACGTCACCCACTTTGGATTAGGAAAAAAAAGTACTATTTATAAAGTAAATAGCATCTGCTGGAAGCCTGTCAGTATGGGATTTGCAGTCCAGTTAAAGCTGTTTGGGGGATGCCAACATCAATGTTGGTGTATGTGTGTGCAACTGTGTTTGTCCTTAAAAGTGAGTTTTCTGGAGGCTAAGAACATAGTTTAGTGGCTGCAGTGGGATGAAACACAGAAGGAGTCAGATTGGGAGGAGGGCTTGGACTGCCTATCTGTTAGGATTTGAGGTAATGGCTGGAATCAAAGAGCAGATCACAGGAGCGGAGACAGAAATAGGTTTAAAAGGTTTAATGTGCAAGTTGATAAACAGAATGAAGTAGAACTGTACTCAGTTGACTGCATACTGCCGCCGAGGCCTGACAGTCCCCTTAAATTCATCAAGCTGCACCACATTGCACAAACTCGTAAATATCGGTCTCCAAATTGTACCAGATTTTTTTTTAACTAGAAAAAATCCTCACTACTAAAATTCCTGGATCTGCCTCTTTGAGATTTGGTCCTTTCTCGTCCCACTTATCCACCAAGATTCGTGGAAAACCATTCAGTAGTTTTTATGTAATCCTGCTGACAAACAAACCAATGAACATGGGCAAAAACATTACCTCCTTGGTGGAGGTAAATAAATCTAATCATCTCATAATTTCATAATAATGTGTCTTGTGAGAGTCTCTGGTTCCAATGTACTCCAACATTTAGCGTTCTGAGAATCTGAATCTACGTGTGCTGACATAGAAGCAGACAGGAGTCTGGATGTTAGCTGGAGGTGATGGTGGAAAGCAAAGCAGGTATGATCCCCTCGGTGCAGACAAAAACAGCAGCGGTGAGATTCAGGCAAGGTAACAAAAGCTCTGTTAAAAACTGAGAGAGGTTGTGTCGAAGGATTTCTGGTGAGCGATGATCTGGCAGGTGGTTCTTACATAAAGCAGAGACCTGTGGTGTAGATAGAGGAATGAAGCTCGAGTGTGAAGGAGTATTGGCGTGAGATCAGGAATCTGGATTCACCGTCCCGCCAGCGGCACACACGCACAGGTGCCGAAACCAAATGGGGACAGGCAGGAAAACCAGGACATAACAATAACAACAGCAAAACGAACACACGGAGAACACTCCTCACGTTATGTAGTTTCCTCCTTTCTTCCCTCTCTCTCTCCCTGTAATGCCCTGGATGAGCATAACAACAGTGAAGATCACCTAAAGGGTGACTGTCATCATACATCAGCAGCCTGTCCACATCCCCTTGGGTGTCTACCTGCTGCAGAACAACAGAGGGAGAAAAACACCGACCCCAGTAACCAGTAACCTCCAACACAGCCAGGCAGAAACACAGGGTTGTGTTGTGTCTGACTCTGTAACCTGCAGGGCAATCCAAGAAATGACATCCAATTATAATTACTACAAGTGGGCGAGTCATGTTACGCAATCCTCTGCAGGAAGATGAAATTACACATTTTACTGCTTTTCATCCGACAACATTAAAAGGGACATTTTACAAATGTATGGATTAGTTCCAAGGCAAAGGACGGAGCAGACAAAAAGACAAGTCCCTGCAGCTGTGAAAGTCAACATGCACTGTGCAAAAGCAATCTCACGCTACTTTCCGCACCTGTAACCTAAACCATGACGAAAAAACGATTTATTGTGTTGACAAAACGTTTCATCTCGATGTTGCATTAACTTTACTTTCTGCTCAGAGCGCCGCAGACGAGCCGTTCCACAGAGGAAGAACAAAGCTCGTCGACACCGCTCGTGTCTTCTCTAATCCAGAACTTGATAAATGCAGAATTTCTCGGTTACATAACGTGAAATATTTCTTGAGACTATTCAATATGCTGTGTGTGTGTGTGTGTATGAGGTAACACACAACTCACTCGCACTGACACACACACACCCACACACTTTCCTCCATTTAATTTCAAGTGTCACAAAACTATGCAGCCTGAATCTATGTGCTGCACGCCCCAAGAGAAAGAAATGAAAGAAAAGGAGAATAAAATGTACACGTGAACATTCCTACTGCATGCATGTAAGAGATGGAACACATAATGCACCGTAATGCATTTGCTATCAGCTTTTAAATTAATCTGCATCCATACACAGATAGCTGTCTATAGAGCAATGTCGTCTGGTCTGTGTGTAAACAGTGTTCGGCGAATGGAATTAAAAAATAAATAATCACAATTGTGTTCCTTCCACCCTTGTGCCTACTTTTCATTCCCAGTAATACAACAATTCCCAGAACCCTGTTGCTTTGGCTCCAACTTCCTGTTATGCAGTCGCTGTGTTTCAGAGAGGGATGCACAGGCCGGTCCTGTGAGGGGGCGACGGTTCTCTCACTAACTGCAAATTGCCACAATCAAATGTGTCCTCAAATCAAGTTTAAGCCTCGGCCATCAAATGCACACATGGCAAAAATGTTGTGGCCCAGTTTTGGCCCGGACTGCCACACTGTCACTCCAGCCACATACCACGTGGAACAATAGCCATAGTAATACCGCATGTCAACCGAGGGTGACCCGGATTTCTTTTGAGCTATTTGGGCCATATACACCATTTACCTCATGGGTCACTTCAGGGTCACATCCATATTACAGCTTGTCTAGAGCGCTGCATGTTGCCAAAAAAGGCTCACATTTGCTCTGAGATATTTGGGGCCACATTTGCTATTTAACTTTAGGCTGCAATGCATTGTGTCTGTGCCATAAGAAGGCCTGACTTCCTGCATCATTACCTGAAGTGGCCATATATCCGTATGCCATGTGCGTAACGTGTTACATGTCTGATATCTTTGCGACACGCAGCACCCCTCTGCGAAGCGGAAAGCCAGACTCATCTACTGTGGCATTCGGGAATATTAGCAGCTCTCCGAAGCCGCGGGAGCGTCGGAAGCTTCACAAGCACTCAATCTCGTCAACTCATCAATCATTAGCTATGCACTGTGATTTTAACAGCTTGTCCCTCTGCCAACAGGTAATGTGTTGAGTGATGAGGCTGGAGTGCTAATTACTGCTCCCAGAAAGTATTCATTTAGCAGTGATTATTAATGTGGTCCCTGAACACAATTTCTCTGCCAGTGCCTGTACTTATATAAGCTCCACACACACTTTTTCTCACTTCCGAGGTGACAGCTGACGGACCTGTGGGTGCTTTTTAGCTGCAACTCAAACAGAACACGGTGGAGAAGAGCTCGACAGGAGGCTCGAGGAGAGGCTGACTTTCCTCTGCAGGTGACGGCGGTGTCAGGAGTATGGTGAGAGGAAGCTGATAACACTGTTTATTGACTACACACGACCGGGAAGATAAAAATAATAGATTCCTTTGGGAGGGCGGCATCTGATGGCCGTGTGAGCTGAGCTGCCTCCGTACCTTCCTGTTTTCTTCTGGCTGCTTAGGCTGGACGTGAGCAGAAACCCACTGCCGCGTTATGTAACGCTCCAGGAATAAAAGACTGGAGGTGAGAAAACCTCATCGCAGGTTGCAGGAGATTTGTTGTAGTAAAGACTGTCTTCAGAGAATTCAGTCGGCAGAAATTCCGCCTTGACCCAGGATATCTCTCTATAATACTATATAATTCTTATTTATTTGTGCGTGTGTGTATTGCAAGATCCGTTGCTTTTGTTGTGTATCCCTCTGGAAGCTGGTGTGCAAGAGAGTGGGAAGGGACTCTGTGTTTGTGTGTATGTCACAGCTACACGGTGATTCACCTGTTCTTGTTTACAGAGAGCTCACGTCTCTCCACATCCCGACCTTCTTCTATGCTTCTGCTGCTGCTGCTGCTGCTGCTGCTGCTGCTGCTGCTGCTGCTGACAGTGGGCTCGGTGGATCCAGATGATCGCATCACTGCTGACCTTTGTTGTGCACCAACCAAAAATAATATACCGCATAGTTTTTTCCACAGCTTTGGACAAAACCACTCTGGAATTTGAGAGCGTCAGTGGTCGGGCTAATGAAGGCTGAAGGTCAGACATGTCAGCACATTCCCTGATTGAAGACCCGGCAGCAGACGTCCTGGATGGGGTTTGTTTCTGGGAAGTTTTTGTTGCCTGCTGCACACCAGAGGATTTTCAAATCTCCACTGATTTGGAAAACGTGAACACAGACGTAACAACACACGTAACCGATGTTTTTATATTATCATCGTGAGAACTTACACGCTGGATGATTCAGTGGAGACGCAGGACCACACACTTCAGAATAAGAGCAATCATTTAGCACTGACTTCTACAAGTTTGTCTTCCTTAACACCGGCCACCTGGTAGATTAAACAAAAGTCTTATTTACGCCAGAGGCAGCCGTGTTTCGATTCGAAATAAAAACATCCATATGGTGACGCTCACTTTTATTGGTTACTGCAGGTCTCTGCTCACTCGCCGAATCGCTACATTAGCAGAATCGCTACATTCTGCTTCTTTCATGCTACACCGGTCTCCTCGATTTCGAATCATAAATATCTAATTCGGTCAGTGGCATTTGGTCTGTTGATCATGTCTGTGAACCCGTCACACTACAGGAGCATTCGGCCAGATAATCTGTTCAGATCAGACTCAAACTGGCAAAGACCCTGCATCAAAACAAGGGCTGAATCTGACCCCAAATCATCCTCTTCAGGCTTGGAAGCGCAAAAACAAGTCAATTTGACAAATACACTTTGTAATTATTGTAGGTAATTCAAATCCTTTTTAATGCATTATAACTAGGAACTGATCAACTTGTTCCAACAGCTGCTCTTTGAATTTGAATGTGGTTTAAAGGGCTTTATCTTCAATAAGAGAAGTAATGACTTTGTACACATCCAGCAGAGGAAGGCACTTTGAATATTCACTTCCAAAAACCCGAGAGAATAGACTTCCTGTAAAAACACTTGAGTGAACTAGTTCCTTCATCTCATTTTAAAGGAAAGAACACATTTGTAGCTGCTTGCAAGTGGCTCAAGGTGTTTGGTTGAATGCACAGCAGGCCTTTTGCTAGTACAGAGAAAAATGGATGAGGATTAAGAGCCATCAAATGAGTATGAGGGCCTGTGACTATTTTAGTCTTATACGTTCCTCAGTTGTGGGGTTTACTCTCTGTGTTTTCAGGACTGGGCAAAGGCCTTCCATCTAATATCCTTTGTCCTCAAAACTTAAAATCCCCTAATCGGCTTCATTTTCAGACAGTAAAGCAATGACTCACAACTCAGTGATGACTCCGATTTTAGATGATATATGTGTCGTGAATGCTTGACTCGAGTGATTGTATTTGTTCTGTTTTCTGCTAATTGCATGTGAGACGATACAAGAGATAAAAAAAAAAGAACCTTGCCTATTTCCATGAGTAAAACATCCAAACATACTGAACTGGAAACTGTTGCCCTTCTTTACCTGGGGCCGTATTCACAAAGGATTTTAGGGCTAAAAGTAGGTCCTAACTGGCGAATTTAGGAGTAACTCCTAAAAATAATGGGCGTGTCACTCTTAAATGTAGGACTCCTAACTTTTTTCACTAAGAGCAATTCACAAAGTATTTTAGGCCTAAAAGTAGCACCTAAGTCAAGGAGAGCTTAAAAGTCCTCAAGAGGACTCCTAACTCACTAAGACCTATTCACAAAGAATCCTAAAATGGCTGCGAGACGAAATGCTTTGGAGACAATGGAAGACCGTGAGTTAATCAAGAGATATAGGCTAAATCGTGAGGGTATTCAACTTGTTGTGGACTTAGTGCGGGATGCAATAACATCCCCGACTAACAGGAATAATCCCATTAGTCCCGAAATAAAATGTTTAGTAACACTACATTATTTAGCAACAGGGAAAATGCAACTTTGCAATGCCGACGATTTAGCAATATCACAACCATCAGTCAGCCGTGCCATAAACCAAACTATCAACGCGCTAGCTAGACCACATATCATCCAACAGTTTATCCGGTTTCCTTTGGACATTCAACAATTACACAGGATCAAAGCCAACTTCATGGCGATTGCAGGTATGCCCGGTGTGGTCGGTGCTATTGACGGGACGCACATAAAAATAATTGCTCCATCAAAAGATAAAAAATGCTCATTGGATAGTATTTTGCAGGGTGCTTTTAATTGCCTCCTTGATTGAAAGCAATTTACGTATTTTTATTGTTTGCTTTCTCTCTCTCTCTTGAACGTGCAGGCTACAACGTCATTATCGTGGTCTGCACAAACTTGTCATCATGCGTGTATTCTGCTAACTGCACTGTCCATAACTACTTCATAGGAATTCATTTCTAGCCTAGTCTATTTCCTTGTTTTTCGGTAATTTAGTGGGCTCGTCTGAACAACCAATCACCGCACTGACCGCTTCTAAACTCATGCACGAGAATCAACGTCATCCATAGCAACGGCGCGTCACTTTTAGTTCAGTCTTAGTGATTTATCCTTAGTAAGAGTAGGTCTCAAAGGCTTTGTGAATAACTTTTAAGAAAAAACTCCTACGTAAAATGTTTTAGCGCGAGTTAGGAGCACTCCTAGCGCTAAGATAAAATCCTTTGTGAATACGGCCCCTGATCTCTACACTTGTCTTGTTTTAATGAACAGATTTAAAACTTCATGGTCTCCTGCTGTAATGAAGCATCAGTGCTGTCCTTTAGTTGTAAGTTGCTTTGAATAAATGTATCTGCCCAAATGCATTGATTGTACAGTTGGGCCTGAGGATGGGGGCAGAGAAAGGACATGTCACCACTAAAATTGAATCTGTGCCTCATACGCCCACAGGGAATTTGGTCTTGTGTGATTTAATTAATGTCTAAATAGTTTAATGGGTAAGTTTGTTACATTTTGTCCCGGTGATGGCATCAATAATGAAAATCAGGAGATCATCACTTTCAGGAAGATGCATGTACATGGCTGACTCACCACATGACTGCCAGCACACAAACCACCACTACGAATCAAAAACTACATCAAAATCTGAATTTGACTAACCTGAGGAAAGTGCAGAGTGAAGGCCTGTAGATGGTGGATAAGTGTAGTTACAACATACACTGGGAATAAAGATGGACGACAGTACTACAGCATCCATGGCCCCCTAGTGGCGGCTCCAGTATAGGGAATAAAACCTTCTCCAAGTTAGTCAATGTAATCTGAGCAAACTAAAAAGTTAAAGTACACAATAATTTGTTTTCCCTCAAACACTGTGTCTGTCTTAGGGAGTTCCTATCACGTGACACGACTGACGCTGGGGACTGAGACGATTCGTCGACCACAAATATTGGCAGGACGGATCCTGGATATTTTGCCTTTATCAACAGTCTATGTTGCACCAACAGATGGCTGAGCTGCAAAATATGGTGATTATGTAAAACTCAACACCCTCTAAAAATCACAATTTATTGGCATTGTGGGCACCTAATGTTACCCTGATAATATTTGCATTTAGCTGAAAGCACTGATGTGTAAAAAATGAAGTAGCTGCTGGCTTGGCTTTCAACAAGAGTTTTCACACTTATGCGATACAGAGAAAGTACACTAATGTCTTCCAATAAAAAATACATTTTATATGCAATGGATAAAAACAAGTATTTTTTCAAGCTGCTAGATCTTTCTACTCTCGGTTGCAGAAATGATGAAAAGTATGAGGCGGTGAAAGGAAAGAGCTGACTCAGTCCTCCATGTTTTGTTTTGTTGGATTCGGCTTCAGAGATAACAGAAAGCTGTGGTCAAGGCTGGCGAGCGGCTGCAGGAACCGGGAGGATCACTCCCAGGAAACTGACGTTATGACCTGTTTCTTCTGACAGTGGCTTCAGTACAGGCTTACTATGTTTACAAGAATCACACTCACAGAACGCTTTTTGCGCTTCGCTGTGCAGACTACTGACCTTGGGTCCATTTGCAAATACTTACAGAATAAAATGTACAAAAGATGGACTTATATTATTCCTTTTGAGACGCATTTCCATCACAAACTCCACAGTTGATGACATTGAATTACATTATGGGCCTCATGCTAACAATCCTCCTCTCTGACTTCGTTCAAATCCTAACCACTGTGCCCAGTTAGTATTCAGGGTGTACCTACGCATCCAGCAACCAGGCCGAGCACTCATTAAAACATTAATTTAGAATTTGACTTTGAAATCGTTGCCTGTTCATTTATAGTCAGCATGAGTAGAGTAGTTGTGCCGTTTGATATCACAGAAAACATCTTGGTCTATTACCCATGAGCATTTCTCTAGGCACATAATGCTGCTCTCTCACATACTGCACATCATTTCTGTTATTTCTAATGTTTAGCTTATTTTTATGATTTGGAAGTAACTTAATAAACTACCCATAAAGTTCACAAACTAATTGTTGTTGGATACAAAACAAAAACTAGAACATAATGGGCGTGATTGTCTTTTTATTTTACACAAAAATATGATTTCACCTTGTTTCTTATCTGAGGCCTTTGATGTTTAACGGCTTCCACTTGAATTGAGTTTATACCTTACTAGCTTCAAACATTCATGAAATCGATGCTGGAAGTTCTTTTAGACTGTTTGATCAAAGCCACAACAAAGGAACAGGAGGATGTTCCACTCGAGAGATGCTGCACTGTAGCAGAATAAGGCGTCTTCATAATCATAAATAACAGCTTATATGATTCAGTGTGTTTTTCCATATGCCAGCTTTGCCCTCTGCACTTGGGTCTACCTATATATTGGTCCATTAGGGGATCCTGGGGTCGCATATTGCAGAGTGAGTCATCGGGCTCACTGAAATACTCCTGAATGAGATGGCAATGTGAAGCAGAACATCCTCTGAGCAGCGTAGGCGCATGACATGGATGTGGACAGCATGGCAGAAAATTGAGGAGGTGGCTTTTGGACACTTTTCAGACAGCGTCCTCCTCAATCCCCGGCGCGTTTTGTCAGACCCCATTTTCTCGCCGTCTCTTTCATGTTCCTGTGGCGACAGCTGACACCTGTTGGCTCTGTAAGCTGCTGTTTCACTTCACCCCTCGTTCTTTCTCCATACCTGCCGCTCTCTGCCTCCAGTTGTCAAGTCACATTTCCATGAGACGAGGCTCTCTTTCTCTGCCCTGACCATCTGGTGCAGCTTTTTGGGATTCTCAGCTCCCTCCTTCAACGCATTGCCCTGCAGTGTCCAGGTCCAAAGATCAAAGCACCATTCATGAGAATCAAAGTACAAAATCTACTTTCATCCTGGAAAAATGTACTTGGTAGGCAGAGTCAGTTGAGTATGATCCTCAAGTGTACATCGTTGGTGGTATTAGTTTGCAGAGCTGCAGTCTTGGTATATCACAGAAGGACTGTATTTTTTAGATAAGGGTGAAATAAAATTCAGCAAGTTAAAAATATTTTTTTTCTAAAAGGTCCTTGGGTGTCTATTATATACAGTATAAGGGAACAAATATCCAGTTCACAGCTTTAATTCAATGAGTAGTGTGCTAGACTGCAGATAACCATAGAAAAAAGACTAACTATGATTGCAATTTGCCTAACCGTAACTCAAAGTGATATAAACAAAGTCTGAAAAAAGTATTAATGTGTGAGCACATCCATTTTGTGCCTCTTTATATCTCTACTCCCTGACCCTCTAATCCAGCGGTCTTCAATGTTTTTCAGGCCAAAGACCCCAAACTGATGGAGAGATGGAGCAGGGACTCCCTACTATATATATTGTATAAAATTGTGTTTTATATTAAACTGGGCCTAGTGCCATATATAAACAGCTACCCTGTTATTGTGCATTCAATACTAAGCTATTCAAATAGAACACGGGTTCATATATTCATGTTTTTAATTTAAACATGTGCAAGGTACAGGGTGGCCATGCCCTGTACCCAACACTGAGCTATTAAAGTAATTCACAGATTCATGTTTTTATTTTAAACATACATGCAGAAGAGACAGTGAATCCTCAAGCATCTGTGGATAGCACACATACTCCCACATTAGTGATGGGTAGCACACAACTTAACTTACCTTGGACGGATGAAGGTTGTCAGGCCGAGGGTCAAATCAGGTTCTCAATATGTTGGATGCATGTTAATGTGTATTTAAAGACATTTCAATTTGTGGAAGAAAATTGGTTAGAAAATAAATCAAAAATCATAGAAAATATAAAAAATGTCTAATCAACCGAAACATTTTGCGACCCCCCTACAGTACCTCCGCGGACCCCCTAGGGGTCGCGGACCCCCTGTAGAAGACCTCTGCTCTAAGCCATTAGTATTCAAAATCATATTTAAGTTTGAACTGCCCTGTTAATTGCACATTACACTGTTAAAGGAGTTGGACAAAAAAGAGGGCAGTTCCTGAGCCGTTCCACCAATTAAGATATTTCCTTTCTAAAACTCAGAGTTGGTTTCATTTAAACTATTGAATCCACAAAGAAGCCCCATCCAATATATCTACTGTTAATCCTTGGAGGGTCAGGGAGGAAGCATATCCCAGCTGCCACTGGAGGGGGAACACCCAGAACAGGTCACCAGCGATTCACCGAACCGACATACAGAGACAAACCGAACCCTAATCAACAGGATTTGAACTGAAAACCTTCTTGCCTTGAGGGGTGACCACTGCACCACCATGCCTCCCCGTATTCTCCAATATTTCCCCTCAAGATAAGAATGTTA
The DNA here is from genome assembly GCF_947347685.1 of Pleuronectes platessa. Taxonomy (NCBI): domain Eukaryota; kingdom Metazoa; phylum Chordata; class Actinopteri; order Pleuronectiformes; family Pleuronectidae; genus Pleuronectes; species Pleuronectes platessa. The sequence goes on from NC_070633.1 coordinate 19,192,812, forward strand.
TAAAACCTGAAGAAATTGTTAGACTTTTTTTTCACCGTTAAATATCAGAACTCTGTGTATTATGACTTGCTCATCCCTCCGACAGACTCTTTGAAACATTATTCATCGCCTTCAAACTACTTTCATTCTTTGCCAAGTCCTTGCAACAAAATGTTTGTGTTTATTTATAGGCCTTTGAAGATTTACGAAATAATCTGTCAGGCAGCCTGTCTCAGAGAATTAATGACGCTGATCGCACACTCAAAACAATGAAGACTGTTTTTTTGGACACTCTGGACCCCCCCGAAGATATTTGTTCACCAGTTATTTATTTAAATGTTATTAATTCTCTGCTAAATGTGATAAGACAGCAGATGTGACCTCTGACTTATTGTTGCGGAACGTGTTGGCTAACTCCTCTGTCAGTGTCACAGAGAACTGACTGTCTGGCTGGGGCAAGAAGGGATAAACACAGTTGTCGCAAACCCCGTGTCAGCTCCTCGACACACACATGCAGTTGTCTAGTTGGTCCTTGTGAACAAACTACCAGTTATACTGACTGATGGTTCTCCACTTCTTCTGTTCAACGATATTGCTGAACAGTTATATTTTTTGCACTTTATATTCTAGAAAAAGAAATCACTTGTTTTACATTCTTCTCTCGAATGAAGTTTTTTCTGTGCTCCTCTGTGTCCTGAAAAATGTAATCGATTTCCTATTTCTGTTCTATAAAAGGCCTGGAACGTTAAGATAAGACTTATTTTCAAAACTCCTTCAAAAAATTAATTTTGTGGTGTTGCAACACTCATTATGAATGCTCCCAGCATGCTTTGCTGCTAGTCTCAGGTGAGTGTCCTTGATTTGTCTTACTCCTTTTTGAGGATATGGACTGAAACAGCCCAAAGTAAAATACAAAGATAAAGATACTATTTGTTTTCTTTTGTGCTGTTAGAGTGGTGTGAGGAATACTATTACTTCCAGGTTAAGTGGATCGAATTGAGGCGACTGTGTTGTTGTCAGAGAGCTTCTGTTCATTGCCTATATATGTGCAGTGCATTCAACAAATAGGCGGCAAGCAGCAGTAAATGGACTTATTCCGCAAATTCCGCCTCTCATTGGACTGTCTTTCACTGCAGCCTAAGGGACAGAATGTAATTTAGGACCTAAATCAAAAGTTGAGACACAAAAGATTCAAGTGATACCTTGAGAATTTGTGATAAAAAGTATGAGAAAGTACAATACATTTTTTTTTTAAAATTAGAAACACGTCTGTTTGGAAGAACAGATGTAAAATAACCCACACAACATGTTCTGTGTTGCAGTGGTGCTCAATTCTAATGCACAAGTGAAAGGGAAGAATTAAATGAAGGCTGTTTTGCTGTACAAAAAAGAAATAGCCTTTATTCATGCACTTATTCATGGAGATAAAAAAAATGCACCTACACGTTGCACCACACTGGCCTTGAAGGGAAGAATCAACTGGACATGTATACTTATCAGGAAATAATATTGTGACTCATTAGACGGTGCAGGCGACTCACATTAGAGGGAAATTATCAGTTAGACAGAAACCTACAATGAAAGATCTAGAAGAATTCTGAACACATGCAGTGTTTGAGACGACCTGATTACCTACACAAACAAAGGGTTTTCAATCTCTCCCACAGCAAGAGTGCCTAGGTTTATTTCCTCTATTGCATCAGCATTTAAAGGAATTGTTTAACATTTTTAACATTCGTTTATTCTGTCTCCTGAAAGTCGGATGAGAGGTCCTCACCACACGTTTGATGGTCCATTACTTGATAGGATTAGCTTAGCACAACGAAAAACCACATCCACCACTCAGCACCAACACAATATACAGTATCTCCTTTGTCTAACTTGTTTTAACAAAAAAAGTGTTAAAGCACAACACTCGTATGTGCAGCACTATTTCTTGGCCATGCAACTTGTGGTCTTTATGAGGTTGCCAGGCAACCAGGGGAGACATCACAAAGTCAATGTGCCGAGCCACGAAATAGTCACAAAGTCTTCTACCACAAAGTGTCATTTATACTCTTTTTTTTAATTGAACATGAGTTTTTTTCACTGCGACATGGTGGACCAGGGGTTAGCAATGTCGTTTCACATGAAAGACGTTTGAATCCCTATTGGCAGGGGTCTTTCTGTGTGGAGTTTGCATGTTCTCCCCATGTATGTGTACGTCTTCTCTGGGCACTCCGGCCTCCTCCCACTGTCCAAAGGCGTACACACTGGGATTGGGTTCATTGGAAACGAGGTGTGTATAGTAGCATGAAGGATTGGCCCTGTGATTCGCTGGCGATCTGTCCAGGCTGTTACCCGCCTCTCGCCCAATGTCAGCTGGGATTGGCTCCAACCCCCTCACCAACGACCCTTACATGATCAATTCTATAGATGATGGATGGATGAAAGTTGTGTCAGAAAAGGTGTGACTTTGGATCTATAGAGTGAGGCCCTTATCACAATACAACACTTGAAGAACAAACAGTAGGCCCAGTTTGGATTTCACAGCCTGCCTTGAAAACAAAGAGTTTTTTTTTCTTTCTATTTTAAGGCCAATGTTATTCATGGCCGCTCCACAATCATTTCTTTTTAAAGCCAGCTGGCCTTATATTAGACACCACCACTTCCAAATGCAAGACTGTAACTACTAATAAGCACAGACATGCTTTTGTTCACCTTTAAAAACAGGAAACCGCAGGCTCAGTTTCTGATGAAGTGGTTCATTCTTAATCTGTGTCCTTGTACGGGCAGCAGCAGAGTGTGAGGAGGTTCATGTGATTTAAAACATCTCCGCAGCTCTCCCTCCACCAGGACCACGTTCTGCTGCTGAACTATTTGATGTTGTGGTAATACTTGTGTTCTCAGAACATAAGACCTGGACCTGGCAACATGGACTGACAATGATCTGGCATTAACCACTGCTTTAATATTTTAACCATGTATAATAATAATAAAAAATTATCAAAATAATAATAACAATAATTGGTTTGTTTTCAAGCTGAAGCCGCCATTGCATCACGACATGAGTGGAAAAGATGAGGATGATTTCCAAAATTCAGACAACGGTGTGCAGACATAAACGCACAAAGCATTTTACCGGCACATATTATTTGTTTCTCTCAATAAATATCGAGATAAAGTTTTTCACATCACTGAATAGGTGTCAGGCGCTGGAGAACGTCTGAGTCTGATGACTCATCCTGCCTGGTTTTCATCACCGTGTAATGGTTGGAGCCGTCTGAGGTTAATAGCTACTTTCATCCAATTTACCTTTCCTTGAAAAACAAGCACAAGTTACTGAATAGTATTTTCTCTTTCACAATAGCCTACATGGATGTAAAAAATAACAAAAACAGTAAAATTGCATTTTACTGCATGGCGGTATAAACAAGGCCGAAAGCTGAAAACTGTTCATTGTCCCCTTTTCGACAGCTTGAGCAACGTGCGTTTCACAATTAAAGTGGTTTTATCAAATCCACACCAGTTTGTGTGTGTGTGTCACAGCACTGTATCCAGAGGAAGCAGCTTTGAGTGACGCCATGCACCACACAAACTAAATAAAACACTCAACGCTGTCATCTGAGCTTGTGAAAGAGAAGTAAGCTACTGTGTAGACCGGCTCACTACGTCATCTGTGGTTTGCTTGCTAATGTAGAAATCTATTGCATCTATTTCCTCTAGCCTACTTGGCCTGGACACTGCAGGTTTATATCACTGTTACACATTGGTTTCAATGACACTGTTTGTGGTCCATGTCCACTGGGGCCACACAGAGTCATCCCCAGAGATCAGAGACATAGGAAGACCAAAGTCGGGGATGCAGTGTTCAAAGTCGGGGTGTTGGTTCTGTTCACAGTTCACCTTCAGGGACATTCACATGAAGAACTCTCAGATGTGTGATAGGTTTGAGATATGGAGAATATCTGTCAACTTCCCAAATCTGTTGCACAACATGAGTGCACTCCAGTGGTGATAAGTGAGACTGCACATTGTCATAGAGAAATCACTGGTAGATGTGTTGGTTGATATTGACACAAATCTCCTTTGCTGCATACACAACTCCAGTAACACACACTGTGAATCTACACTTAAAACAATTCAATTTGTTTCAATTTGCAGATTTGTTCCTCCTCTGAGTTCAATTGTTGCTGTGACGGAATATTCTTGTAAATAACAAGATGAAAAAATACCACCTTTGGGAACATCATTTTATTCTTTTTCATATGTAGTCACAATGACTGCTCATCAATTGAGTGATTTTGAGTTGTAAAATATACTATGTTTATTAAATAATAATAACTATAACGATTCCACACAAGCACAACAGCAGGAAATCAATCCACTTAGACAGAATTCACCCAACAACAATGTTATCATTTACATTGTGTTTTTTCCTAAAGGGACATGTCAATACATCCAGAGTAGAAAAAAAGTGTGTCTGCATCATGGCAATAATCTAAGATGTCAACTTCTAGGACTCACTTCATTGACTCATTCTGAATCAATACCTGCAGTGTTGTTTATTGTGGCAGGGTGCAAATTTAAAGCTTGGATGACACCTGAATAGATTTAGGAAGGTGGTAAATATCTATTAAACCCAGAGCCCCACATTGACGTATTGCTCCATCTTAATTTTGCATTTGATCTTGATGGATTTCTGACCTAAAATTCAGGTACATATATTGGGTGTGAGTTGTTTTGTACATAAATGTATCTTTCCTTTTTTAAAACAGGTACACTATATCTAACCTTTCTTGGAAGATAGGTTTTCTTACCTCCTCCAAGCTGATAATGTTTTCATCTGTCTGTCAATTAGCAGGTTTACACAAAACATTTTAAGGATCAGGAAAGAAAGAACCCATTCAGTTTTGGTGCAGATCTGAACAAGGATTTTATTTGTTTTATTGTTGTGGGTTTTCTCAGAAAATGAGAAAATGTGTATTAGGTTAATGATATTCATGAGTGTGTGCAAACTGGTGCCGATCCACCTAAACATCCAGATCTAGTGAATTTAAATGTGACTTCACTATTGGACTGCTGGGCCATCGTGGTGGAATGTGATGTCCTGAGTGCCATTCAAGCTGGAATGTTCCTCAGACATACAGAGAAGGAGACAGAGGTACTGCAGCTCTGTAGATTAGAGATCTATAACTTTGTCTGAACTGTAAAAAGAGGTACTCAAAGGTAGAGGGGTCTTCCTGCAGCATCATCCCCACGAGGTCTCTGGGGATGATGCACAGTCTGAACAAACATCAGTAATCTGATCAAAGAACTCCGGGTTCTGTTGTTATATACAGTCTATGATTGGGCCTTATGCAGGATAGAAGCGCCCTCCTGTTAGTGATGGAGACAGATCGAGATGTCCCGCTCCAGTCCTGCAGTTGGCGACAGAATAACTCAGTGTGTGACCGTAATCTGTAAAACTGCTGAAGAAGAAAGAGCGGTCACCACTACCAGGAAGCGTCAAACGTCACGTGCCAAACCAAACACACACACACCTTGATGCGGGATAACACAATTTCTGGATGTAGCCGAGTGTTGACGTATCGAGCTGCTGGAGCACCGTGAAAGGTTCGGATCCGGCACACTAACTAAGGCATGCCACTGGATCCAGAGGCTTCATGTCTCCCTGGAGCAGCTGTGTTGTGTTTGTTTTACACAACATGGCGGCCACCATCGGCCCGCTCTAGCCGATGTGGCAGCGACCAGTGGCCGCAGAGAGCTGCGCGTGGTGCGGGTGTGACACGCTGAGAAGATGGACGTGATCTCTCTCAGCTCGGAGGACTCAGACCTGGAGATCCTCGGCTCCATGTACTCGCCCGGGGCCCCGCCCATCTCCTCTGACGTCATCCGCACGGTAAGAGAACTGCTCCTGCCGTTACCTTAGCAACAGCTCCTCCTCCAAACAACCGCAATTCACTCGCACGCGAACGGTCACCACCCGCTCATTAGCGCCATCTTCCGTCAGGTGATATGTATGACACGTCATGGAACTGTTCATATTCAGATATAACACGAGGGTATTTCCTCCCTGTTTGTTTTTTTGGGGGGGGGGGGTATTTTATATTTCAATAAGCGTTTTAGTCCGTAGTTATCCCCTTAACAATTATGCTAACTGAATGCTAGCTACGTCTACTTGTTCTGTTACAACGTTCACGCTGCTAATTGTAACATATCGCATATTACAAACATATCGCAGTATTTATTTATACGGTACTCTCTGCACACTGTAATACTGTTCAGATAAAAATGTCAAGAAACTGTAATATTGCTGCCAACTACGAATAGTAACGCTTAGTTTCGAGACTCTTCCTCCGCAGCCCCTTAAATTAAATCCAGCCGCACCCACTCACGTACACAGATATCAGTCTCCTTAATATGCCTGGTACTTTTAAAATCAAGATCTCTGCATTATTTCACCAAAATGCCCCGAAACGTCTTATCTTGCAATATTTAAAAAAGTGAGAAGAAAATACCTTGATCTGCTTGGAACATTTTATCGGTTCTTCCCTGACCTGCACGGCGTCTTTCCACCAAGTTTTGTGGTACTTCTTCCAATTTTTTCTGTGTAATCCTGTTAAATAACAAACAAACGAACAGATAAAAACATGACAACAAATGTAAAAAGGTTCCTGGTAAAATATAATGTTTTGCCTTCCAGGGCTTCTGTGACTTTAATCTCATTGGCTTAGATAAAAGGCGAATTGTATTCCTTTCTTGGCTTCCTATTTAAGTCAGACAGGGGAGCCATGGACATCAAAGTCAACTTACATTGAAAACATGACTTTCATTCGTGCCATGGTCCATTTAAAGACAATACTTTAACTGACATTTTATCCAAGGTAACTTTTTGAGAAACGTGTTCATGCGTCAATCCTTTCAAATAAATACAACCAGAGACTGTATAACTAATATGTGTGATTATTTATCTAACCACATTATTAACTGAACTGTTTTCACTTTAACTTCCCCTTTTCTAGGGTTTTATCGACCTCACGGATCCAAGGTGGATATTTCCAGAACAGAAAAAACGCAAACTACATAATTCTACCCCGATCTTGGCCGTGATAGACTTGACTGAAAATGAAGCAGCAGACGGGACAGAAGAGATGAACACTGAAAACCAACCCTCAATCAAACAGGATTCAACTGTTTTCGCACCACAGCAGGACTGTGGTGACCTGAAGCCGGAGCTCAGCGGTTTGGATCCTCAGACTCAAAACCAAAAGAAGAACACTGTCGTACAACCCTGCTATCACACTCCAGTAGTAAGATTGAGACGACTGCCATTTCTCGAAGCGCTTGTTAGCGATTTGGAAGCATCCAAATCTTCTGTCCATTTAACCGAAGACTGTACAAACAATTCACCAAGCTTTAAACAACTGGGCAATATTAACAAGGGTGCACCAGAATCCATGATTACAGCATCCATTGTTCAATGCATGGAACCTTCACTTGATGAGTCTTCTCCTAAGGTCGCAGAGTCTCTTATCATAGAGGAACAGCAGGAGAACAATCATGAATTTTCTAGCACACATTTACACTACCTCGCTGATTACACATCCCATAACTCTCCCACCACCAGTCTGAACCCTGCTGAGCTGCTGGACCCTGACCCTCAGCCACACAGATGTCCCGTCTCTCGCGAACCTCAAGTCGACCCACCTCCCACGTGTGAACGCACGCCAGCCGAAAACACATCTGAACGTCAGTCGGATGGGGCTGAAATTGAAAGGCCCTCAAACAGCCCTGACTCCTACTGTAGCATCCCCGGTGAACCTCCTTTGTCGGTATCTAAAACCGAGGACATGGATGAAGGGCCTGGGAACGAGGCGTATAGAGGGGATTTGGAATCTGACAGTCCAATGTCGTTCTTCTGGCAAGACGAAAGTGACGAAGTTAACGAAGAAAACCGATTTCAGAGCACCATCATGACGGCCAGTGAAGAGGACAGGCATTTTGTCTGCCCAGATGCACTCAGGGAAATAATGTCTGGATCCTACCGAGACCTGGTGAGAGACAATTCTTCATGCTTTTGTACATGTCATTTTCTGTAGCTCTCATTACTTGTCATATGTTGTATTCTACGCAGAATGTTGAGCTTCTCTTTCAATGTTCTGAAATGTATTTTCTTTCTAAGATGAATGTGGAATATGAAGATTTTGGAACTCCGAAGCTGCTCTGCCGTCAGAGCCTGGGCCAAGTGTACTGTACCATTGACGAGGACTTCCCAGAGGGCACTTTGGAGCTCTTGTCTGATCTACTACAGCCGGGTTTCTATCCCCCCAGAGATATCTCTACCCATCTACTGCGCAACATTCTGCTCAACCCACAGCGTCCCCATCACCTGTGTGTGCAGGCGTTTAATCTGCTGATGAGGACACAGAGGTGAGGAGACCATAGGAGCCAGAGCTAATAGTAATATATAATCTGTATCCTTTTTTTATAGAAATATTTAATCTGCCTTTTATATCTACTCTCTTCTTTTTAAGTCTTTGAATTCCGATATTAAAGTTGTTGTCTGGTTGCAGGCACCACATGGCTGATAAAACCACAGTTCCATGGGACTGGGAGTTGTTGACCTCAGTCGTGGCCAATCAGGTAATACTCTAGGCAGCAAAATATGAGACTATGCAGTAAAGCTGGGTGATGTATCAGTATTTGATACAATCAGTATTGTAGAGGAAAGGCTCATTTATGGTGCCTCCACGCACAATAAGAGATATGTCTTTCTCAAACGATATATTTGTCACTGCCCACGTACTTCCATGTGTCCTTTTATGTCCCGATAGTTGCTCAGCAATACATCCAATAGAGGGCAGTACAAAGACCAGAGTTTCTCACACTACTGACATGGTAATGGTGGTGGAGGTTGTGACAATGTTCTCTTTAAGAAAGATGCAGAGGAGGCCGCCTTTTTTAAAAGGCAGCGCCCTGTGAGGCCATTCAATACATCATACAAGTATACAAATATTTGACAATAGTCACAATTTAAATGTGCAAACTTATTTACCGTTGCAGCTTAAATATTTACATGTCTCCCTGTGACACCCTGTGACTCTTCCTTAGGACTGTATAAGTAAACAATGTGAGGTTGTGCGCATGTTCCTGGAGTACGTCGTGCAGACACTACAAGATGACTTCCAGGCCAAGCGCTCTGTTTCCGCCCTCCATCTTTCCATCACTAAAGCCACATTGTCATGCGATCAGCAGTTTCCTCAAGTCAGGTAAGTTTGATAACCAGAGACAACGTGGAATTCAACCTTTTTTTTTTGGTTTCATTGCACCTTACCATTGTAAAATACATTTTATTTACAATTTATACGGTAGACCAAGATAAAACTAATGCAGCTTTGAAACACAGTCAATTCTGCCTTCACAATCATTTTCAGGTTGGTGGAGATATTTAATTGTACCTTTTTACTTTCAGGTGCTTCCATTTTTTAGCCACCCTTGATATAAATGAAGTGAACAAAATGTTAGATATACCTGAGAGCATGTTGACTCCCAGTGATCACATTAAATGATCACATGAATGATCTTTCCTACACACTGCCTTCTATACTGTCACCTAGCTTTGGGTTTTGTTACAGCAATGAGTGTCTTTACAGTGACATATTACTTAAAGAGTACAGCCAATACCTCCACCTGTTTACTGTAAAACAAACTCCTGCATAGAGAATCAAGAGTGAACACAGCCGGTAAATCACCAGGTTCGTGGGACCTGTTATTTTAGATTGCTAGAATGAGACGTCCTGAAGCTACATAACATGAACAGGCAGCTCAAAGTTGTAACACGCTTCATGATGTGAGCCACAACATGGCATACACATTATCAAATTACCCACGCTAATGTCATCACATTATAGTACACAGATAGCAATTGCAAGCACTATCCACACTTCTAGTGATGTTTTATTGTTTGTTTGTTTTCAGGGAAGTCATCAAGTGGCTGTTTTCTGCCATTATGAAATCGACAGAGTACGGGGAGAGTAGAGAAACAGTCAGAGAGAAAGATGAACAAATCAGGTAAACGACTGATGTTTGTATAGCTTGGCATTGCCAGACCAATTCACCGTCTGGACAAGTGCATGAACGCGTGTTTGCTGATTGGTTTCCAGGCTCATGTATATGTGTGGCCTCACTCAGATTTCTCTTTCTCCCCTGTAGAATGGTGCTCGTCTTCCAGAGGATGCTGTCTCTGGCTCTGGAGGTGGACCACTCTCCAGCTCTCAGCTCCATCAAACTGGCCCAGGAGCTGTTCCATATGCTCATCAGCAGTGAGCCTTTTCGAGCATGCAGGTGAGGAGGAGCAGGAAGCAAGTTGAGCAGCTTGCTGTATTCACCTTTCAAAGGGAAGGTGAAGAAGTGAAGAGTGGGATAAGTGTTTTCTTTAACTGTATATAATTACACAATAAACTTGGCATAATTCTAGCTTTTTATGATGTTAAATAGAACACAGATTCCTGACTGGATGCAACGCAGATGCATTTATATAGCAAATATCAGATTATCAAATTTTCCCAATGAAGACGTCCTCACCTGCTCTCTGCATCAGCTAGCAGGCTGATTGATGTCACTTTTATTTATTTATTTTTACATTGGCCCTGACTCTTTCTGTGAAGGCTTCATGCACTTGCCTTGGTTTTTTTAGATTTTAATCTGTGAAGTTAAATCTCACGAGTAGCTACTTGTTTGCTAGATTGTAAAATAACTCGGTTATTCTTACAGTAAGTTACCATTCATCAATATCACTCTATTACAGCCTATATATAAAATATGACAGTCAATTAAAAACAAATCGTTCTGTCTGAGGAAATGGTTTAAACTCATTTTCAAAGAGGAAAATCACAAATAGTGCAACAAACATCTCATCTAAGTTCATCGTTCATAGTACACCTGAATAAGTGTCTGTGCTCCACCTGCTAGGTGTAATTCCTTGTCCGCGTTTTTAAAGTATCAGTAGTAAATGATGAATTCCAGGTAATGAATAAATAATGAGTGCAGTCACAAAACAATTTTGGATTACACTTTTTACTTTTTAAATGCCATCTACTAGTTTCTTTTTGAAATTATGTAACCAATGCACCAAAGTAAGCTTGAACTGTGGTCAGCCCACAATGGAGTTCCCATTAGCCACCTGAAAAGAGAGGATTTACTTGTTGTTGCTCAAAACAGTGAAAGTAATGACTTGCTAGTGAGAACTCATGTGATTGCCTTGTGGTGCTGAGCCTCCAAAACCATTCACTATTTTAATGGGTCCGTGCTTCTTAAGAGATTTAAGATTTAGAAATTCAGGAGAAGCTTTCGCTGATTCAAGTTAAATCTATTTTATAAAAGCGTAAACTAATTAATTTCTAAAATAACACTGTAAATGTATTTAAATATCTTACACATTATTTTCAAATCTTACAACACTGTAGAGATACATAATCTTTCCAACGGTCCACTAGGCCTAGTTCCCCTTTTTTTCAAGCTATCAGTGACTGATATCTTTCCACCTCCCAGGATGTTGCTGCTGGAGAGCCTGCAGAGCAAGCTGTTGACATGTAAGCTGTTGGAACATCTGTTGGACTACGCATGTCCGCTGAAAACCTCTCTACCCATGTCGCTAAGTCTGCTGCTGCACTTTCTGAAGAACTGCACTCTCACACCAGACCCCACGGTGAATATTAGACTCGTGTCAAGGGTTTTTCATTTCTTGTTTTCACATTCATCTGCCAGACTTTTCTCAGATGTAGTATTTCTGACTTCTGCTGTGCTTACAAATTCATGAGAAAAAGATTGTGGCAGTGTGAATGAGATCATTTCATTCTTCAGGATGGTGCAGAGAGGTGGAAGAGGTGGGAAGAGTTGGTCCATCTACTCTGGATGTTGCTGCTCAGCTACAACATAGCGATGAAAGGTGAGAATTTAGGAAAGCGTGAAGATGTTTGGTTTCCTCATATCTACAAATACCAGCAGTTTTTTCAGCTGTGACTATGGAATGGGTCTCTTGTAAATTACAAATATTAAAAAATAACAGGTGATGTGATGGTGGAAGACAAAATTGGCTTTCTTGAAGAAAATTGTACTTTCTTGATTCTTGTTGTTCTGGGTTTGTACCCTCATGGTTGAATGCACTTACGGTGAGTCGCTTTGGATAAAAGCATCAGCTAAATCAAATGTAATGTAAAATATATTAAATGATTGTTATATACAGCATGATCCGGCTCCCAAAAGTCTGGTGAGCTGGAGTATCTTATCACCATGTCCATGCTAGTGTCCTGCTGCCAGGAAGCAGACAGTGCACGGAGCCTGTGGAAAACTTTAGACTCCAGTGAATGCTAAATGTGTGCTTTGATGCAATTCTGGAATGAACTCTTTAGTTTTATTTTTGTACAGCAGAAAGAGGAAAGAGGGTGAAGCCAAAGATTTTACTCTGGTTAGAATTACCGCAGGACTGATCTTGATAAATAATTTTACCTGGCATTAACATCTGTGTGTGTGCGCCGATCACACGTGGTCAGAGAAAAGTTCATGAACCTAGTTGACTGAACGCAGTGAGATCAGATCCCTCATGATGGAAGTTAATACCAGGTCTTAAAGGGGCCTTAATCACGTTCTGAATTCATCTGAGCAGAGAATAGTCTATTTCTTTACACAACCTGCAAAATTTAAATCTAAATGTTATATTAGTTTAAATAGTTTTACATTTCTCTGCCCTTTTGTTTTTAACGAAATGATTTTTGTCCACTCCTACTTAAAATGTTTGGGCTACCATAAAAGTGCATGTCAATTTTGGATAGTGTTTGGCATTTAAAAGCCTGTATGTATCGACTCTACTGGAGAATTCTTCTAGGACAAGGATTACACATTAACTTTTTGATATCAATGTCTATGTAGAACCTGAATATTAAAGCATTTGAACAACAAATACAAATTCTCACTTGACTCCCATAAAGGCCCACTTTGGTTCACTCCTAACATCGCTCATATGTTCTCCCCAGAAATCCTGTGCAGCTCTGTCGGTGAACAAAGGGACATGGTGAGCACCATGGTCTACAAGCCAGATGATAAGATATCCAGGTCAGCCACTCATGAAGCTGTGGACGCCTTTCTGTCCAGATCCCGGGCTGACCTTGACCAAGCATTACCTCTCCACGTGGAAGAGTCGCTCTCCTATCTACAGAATTACCTGCTGGATGTCTGCCAATGTTGAATTAAATGTTGATCTGATGGAATCTTATTCGCTGAGCCCATTGTTCTCAGCGGAGTTCCTGAATTAATTTATTTGGTACAATTTCCTTTGTGTATTTTTAAATAAAGGTTGTGCTGTGAAGTGAATTCACGTGTCCTTATTTTTAGCCAACAAAGACCGATCTGTGGCAAAACGTAGAAAACAGATGAAACCATGACATCATCCCTTTTGGAGCCAGCATAGCTGCGATTGATAAGCCCGCTCATTCCGCCACCTCCACGTAATGTCTCCATGAGGCAGAGCGAAGTGAAGTGTTCGATCCCAATCAGCCGTATCATTATCCATCCCCCAATTCTCAGGGATTTTATTTACTCCGCTTCCACAGCTGGTTGGAGCGCCTGCGCGCTGACCAATCGGATCGAGCGCCGCTATCGCCAGAGGAAAAAAAGAAAAAAAAAACTCACAGTCGCCATGATACAGCAGCGGAAGCGGCTGAGAAGTAGCTAGAAAACAAAAGGGAACACGCAGTCGTACTCGCGGTCTGGTATGCTCTTGCAGGTAAAAGTGCAATCCTCCCTCCGGGACCTGAACTAGTTCCTCCGCCGCCGCGCGGACGTGTTTGAACCCGCCGCCGCTGCTACTCGGAGAAACGGCTTATTTGAGCAGGACGTCGGTCAGTTTCGAGCATTTGGTGTCTGTGGAGGTTTTAGCCAGCAAGCTAACTCGAGCTAGGCTAAATAGCCCATCGTTGCTCGCGGATCCAGCGTTGTGTAGCCCCTTGCTCCTCTGTTTATATCCGCGGTGGGGATTGTTGCAGCTGCTAGTGGGTTAGATAGCTAGCTGCGGCTAACTAATGCGCCGCGTCGTGGCCTAGTCTTAATACGCAAGTCGCTGCTTTGCTATTATGTAAACAGCTATCGTGCCGTATCTTTACTTGTCGCCGGGAATCTCTCTCCGCCTGGACGCGATGTTAAACTGCGCTAGCTGGACTAATTGAACCCACTTCGGTTGTCCGTGTCCACCGTGCTAGTTAGCAGGCGAGCTAGCGTTAGCCACCTAGCGTATGCACAGTTTGATAGCTGCCTATTTAGGTTCAGCTAGGCTAGGCTAAACAGCTAGCATAAACGAGAGGAAACATTGGCTAACCCTAGTTAGCTCTACCTGGACATTAAAAAAGAAACTGCTGTTTCATCTTGTCACTGATGTATCCAGACAGTTGTTAACTGTTTTAAATAGCCTGTATAAGTGTAGCCTGACAAATATTGCACTGTGCTAATTTTGATGTTGCTTCTTATGTAAACCCATTGAATTCAGTTGAAATCATAGAAAGCTGTTTAAATGGTTTCTAAACGATTGGAAACAGCTTATTGCTTAAGTCATATTTCGGTCTTTCACGTTTTTCCCGTTGGCAGGGGTTGTATTTAATAGCTTTTGCCATCATGTCTGCACATGTTAGCATTTTAAAACTCCATGCAAATATGATCACCTGATGAGCTACTTTTAATAACCTCATTTGTTTTAAAGTTGTTCCAGCTTCAAGCCAAATGTACTTAGTTGGTGCGCATTTGATGCCATCTTGTGAAACTGTTTGCTCTGATCATGACTCCCATTTAAAATCCAAATGATTCTTGTAGTGTTATAGGAATGCCCAAGGAAAAATATGACCCGCCAGATCCCAGGCGGATGTACACAATTATGTCTACCGAAGAAGCAACAAACGGGAAGAAGTCATACTGGGCTGAGCTTGAAATCAGTGGTGAGTATTATCAGGGAGTCAGACTAGTTTTATTGAAAGTCATTGTTCACACACACCTTTTAAAAACTGGCAGAGATGAATCACATTAGACTCTGGTGTCCACTTCAAAAGCGATCTTTCTTCACAAATAAGACTGGTGCTGAACACATCCGACCCATGCAGAGCTGCAACTGAGGATTTATCTTTATCATCTAACTTCCCATTACTCTCGATGAACTGTTTGATTGTATAAATAAAGGAAATGGTGTTAATGTCCATCAGTTGTGAAGATTACAGGATGACCACTTCAGATTTATTGTTTTGTTTGACAAATGGTCAATAAACCAAACATTAAATTCCTTATCACAGCCCACAAACTGTATATACCACATTTCAAACCTCAACACAAATGCAATAAAAATTACTTTTAGTAGTATATATTAAACTTGTCAGCATTTTGTTTTCTCTTGCTTGACAAATTGATTAATCAACTAATCATTGCAGCCCTCGGTAGGTGTTCCAAGGTTTTAAATGAGTCAGTATAAAATTGTTTATTGCAAAGCAGCATTGACAATCAGTAAACTAAAGTGTTTCTTTCTATTTGATCCTTGTTATATTACGAAATTCCACTCGAACATCAACCTAATCATCAGAATTATTTTATTTGCCAAGTATATTTTCACATACAGGAAGTTGCTTTGGTGCGGTCGGTGCACTGAACATAAAACATGAAAATATATATACAGTAAGAACAACAATAGTACATTGTGGCTTCAGATAACCCACTTTGACCCATTCACATAGGAAACTGTTTTTCCTGTTTTTTCCTTTTGTGTGAATGGAATGTTATTCAGATAAGGTGACTTAATTCTCCTTTTGTCTGCGTGTCTGTCCTTTTCCCACTGCTTCTACAGGCCGAGTAAGGAGTCTCAGCACAGCCCTGTTTTCTCTCACCCACCTCACTGCCCTGCACCTAGCTGACAACTCTTTGTCACGCATCTCACCAGACATTGCCAAATTACACAACCTGGTGTACCTGGATCTCTCATCCAATAAGATCAGAAGCCTGCCGTCAGAGCTCGGCAACATGGTGTCTCTCAGGTGAGTGATCTCAGGCAAGACATTTGCCCCTTAGTGTGGGCACAATGCAAAAGGATAGCTGTCACAGGGCCGCTGTTGAATTTCTTTTGGGCACCCACACATGTTGCGCAGTGTTTTCACTCATGGCAATGTGAGTTGTCTGTTAATCTCAGATTCTCAGTTTTATCTCTTGAACTATTTAAAGGTCCCATACTGTCCACCCTTTTGCTATTTTCTGAATTACAAAAAGTCGATCAAACTACAGGTTGTAGTCTACTAGTGCTTGACAAAACTGAAATGAGATGAATGGGTGGTCAAATTCTGACTAAAATGCTCCGGCTTGATTTGGTGTGGAGCTTAATTCCACAGCCTTGGTTCTTATTATGGTATAAACCCCTGATTCATGTGGCAGAGGCACACTGGCTAGCCACAGTGTTGCTGGTTCCAAGTCCAGTGCAAGTGTTGCTTGGCCTGGTGCCACTGCCTCAAGTTCACAGTTGCACGACCCTCAGGTTGAACTGGCACTGTACCAGCAGGCGTCGTGGCCAGCCAAAGAAGTGTGCATTGCCACATAGACCATTGGGATGAACTGTAATAAATTAAGGTTTTACTGTGGAATAACACCAGTAGTTTTCATGTTTAAGCTGTACACATTCCCTTAATGGACATGCAGTGGCGCAGAACTCTGCTTACAACATTGACTCTCATAGTGTCTGTCACTAGGACCCTCATAGGTCTGCTGTTTCCCAGTATTCATTTACTACTAGACCTGCTTTATAATCATGCAAGACATGAAAAATCTCACTTTCTACAGTATGGGACCTTTACATTTTAGATGACTAAAGTTGGCGTTTGTCAGATATTTTTCATGCCAGCAATGTGATAATATTTTTCTAAAGGTAACACAGATGGTTGTTTTCCCAGGGCTGGTTTCTAATAATCAAATCCCCCTATGTGCTCCACAGGGAACTGCTTTTAAATAACAACCAGTTGCGGGTTCTGCCATTTGAATTGGGGAAACTCTTTCAGTTACAAACACTGGGGTTGAAAGGTGAGTGGCTTATCAATGTGTTTTGTAGCCATTCTAGCCTTGAAATCCCATTGTTGTCTTAGCGACAATTCAAACCACTTTGCTTTTCCTTCACCAGGAAACCCACTTGCACAAGAAATTATGAGCCTCTACCAGGAACCTGACGGCACGCGGAGACTGCTCAACTACTTGTTAGACAATCTGGCAGGGGCTGTCAAGCGCAGTGAGTCCCCATCTCTCTTGCAATCTTGAGACTGACACAAGAATTACCTTTATACAATCTTTAATTCATTATCATCGCATGTATTTGTAGATGGGAACAATGTGAAGCCAACAGTTCATTATAAAACACCTGTGTTCATCTTGTCACCCATATGAACCTATTTTTCTTTGCTCAGTTTCATCAGAGCAGCCCCCAGCCCGATCATGGATCTCACTCCTGGAACCAGACCGAGCACGGCCCTCAGGTAAGAGCAACATGAAACCCCTTTTTTTTTTTATACCCTAGCTGTTCCATAAATATGAATCTAGCTTTTATCCATAACAAGGACGACGGTCTCTGGCTCTGACAGTTTCAAACAGAACATTTTGTCCCTAGCCTCGCTCTCTCAAACCCACTGACCTATCTATTGCTGAGATGGTCAACCCTTAAAAAAAAATCACTTGAATGATCTTTTAACACCAGATCCCCCTTGCTCAACTCTTCTCTCAACATGTAATAAGACTGTTGCTCTGTGATGTGTCTCTAGTGCTGACACTTTCATTTTCGGTATATAACTTCAGTGTCAGACTGAGTATTGCAAATTGGTGACATGGGAGCAACCACTGATACAAAAAATTAACCAAACAAATGTTATCTCTGCAGAAAAATGTAACAAACAAACGGCAGGGCCGACGGGCAAGTTAAACAGTCGCTATGTGCCTGAGCACCATGTAACACCAGTAACCATGACTACAGTGGGAACCCTTGGTTTGATCATGTTGTTGTTTTGACCAACTTAAAAAACGACTGCTCTTAGGCTGCAAATGTATGTAGAATTGTATTTCAATGAAGACTGGTAGAAATAAAAAAAAAAATGCAACTGTTTTTAACAGTGGCTTTCAAAAGAAAGCATACAGCACACATGTAGATTTTTTTTGGTTGTTTATTTAAACAAGTGTGAAACTGTCAATACTTCACCTTTTTATTTAAAACTAAAAAAACACGAAGACACCAAAAATCTTGAGCTTCTTCAGCATTTCTAAAGTGTGATCTTTTGTCTGTTCTCCCCTCAGCACTGTTCTCTGTGATGTGCTACAATGTGCTGTGTGATAAGTACGCCACACGACAGCTATATGGTTACTGTCCCTCATGGGCTCTGAACTGGGAATACAGGAAGAAATCAATCATGCAGGAGATCCTGGGCTGCAACGCAGACGTCATCAGTTTACAGGTGAGACACAAACATTAAAACATGACCCTGTATTTTTTTTTAAATAACTTAGAAAACATTTATTTTGTGTTTGAAGGCTGATCAAACAGATATGCAAATAAATAAATATTGGCTTATGCTAGCTTGACATTTTTGGCCACACATCCAGTCAACACCATGAAAGAAATGCCTCTAAATTGTTATGCAATCCAATAACCCTGCACTAAATGCTCCCTTTGTGAAGCATGAAGTCCAGTGCTCACACTGTATTAACACCGACGTGAGGCTGTTTTCTCTTCCCTGAAATAGGAAAAAAAACAAGGGTTAGGGTTTGTTATACTAGAAGTTGATCTGATTACGTTCTGACATTTGGATGTGTCTAAGAGGGCTGCGTTTTGATTTATCAGTGCTGTCGAGGTCTGTTTGTCTGGATAATGAACTTTATCTTTGTTTATATTTGGATCGTTGCTTTTGTTTCTCTTTACAAGAAAATGTTGAGAAAAAAGTGGATAATTGTATTGAAATAATTAGTTCTACATATTTTCTTATGACATGAGCAGGAATAATTCAAATCATTTAGACTTATTGGCTGCTATTATAGCTGCTAATTGTTTCTCTGCGATTTCAACTTTCTTGCTTCTCAAGTGTCTGTCTGCTCTTTTTGAAATAAGTGTTGTGATGATAATGATTTCCATCCTAACGTGTGTTTTTGTATTTTCTTTTTGTTAATTACAGGAAGTTGAGACAGAGCAGTACTACAATTTCTTCTTGCCTGAGCTGAAGGAGCAGGGATATGAAGGGTTCTTCAGTGCAAAGTCACGAGCTAGGACTATGTCAGAGTCAGACCGTAAACACGTAGACGGATGTGCAATTTTCTACAAGGGAGATAAGTAAGTATTAACAGTTTGACTTTTGATGTTTTAAAATCGCCTTTACAGTTAAACCTCCTTTTAAATAATTGTTTTTCAAAAGCACTCAATCACTGGCTTGGCACTCTAAGAGACAATCAGTGCCACAAAAAAGTTATCTAACATTAAGCTTAATTGTTGTTCAGGTATAGCTGATCATTTAACATATGCAGTAACTGTTACAAAGGGTTATTAGATCACAAAGGGTTTTTAAAGTGGAGAGTTTCAGATCAATTGATATTAGTTATCAAAGGGAGATTAGAGTAGTTTAAAAATATTTTTGATTTGGTTAGAGATAGTTCACAGATACAGTAGCTTTGGGGAATTTTATCGTTTTCCCTACTTTCCCCAAAAACTGATAAATACTTTAGGACATAGGCCGTATTTGCTCAACTGTTAATTAAGTGTCAATTAATTCCAATAACATAATCTTGATAACAGGCTCTATAATACTTGGAATCTGTGACGTATGCTTTATTTTTTTTTTTTATATAGTGCTGTTTCTTGTTTGTTCCTTGTCTTTGTTGAGTGGGTGTTCCACCGTTGACCGGTCAGATTAGCCTGCAGATTATCAGGCCTATACAGTTTTTCGTTGTAGCCTTCAGAGTGTGTCAACACAGATTCCCTTCGTTGTGGTAAAGATGACCTCCTATAACCTGTGGGTGTACTGTGCTTTCCCGCGTAATACGGTTTCAGGAACTGTAAAACCTGAAAAGTATCTGCATTCATGACCAAACACAAACCCTAGGCTTCAGACTGGATACAAATTATTATAAACAAGATGTTTGTCACTGTTAATTCCGTATCACTTAGTTGAGCACTAACCTCTCGCATTTTGAGAAAACATTGGCGAAAGATATGATTACAAGAATGAGGTTTTTGGGTCCTATACTTGAGTCGACCATACCTACTTTCAGAATAAAGTACTCATTAGACCATACATGAAGTATTGCTGGGACATTACGATTAGTTGTTGAAATTTGCTGCAATAACTGCTAGAACTAGATGGGAATAATTAAGTCAGTCGTTGGTGTTTGCGGTGTACCGCTGCTTATATGATAAAAGTAGTATATGGTTCTTGATGGCGCAACACAAAGTCTAAATTCTTTCTGTGGGTGTAAAGATTGAAAGGAGTGAAGTTACAAGACCACTGCAGCCTTCCTCATTCCTGCTGGATGTTAGCAGTCTGAGGCCTCTTTAACTGCTATTAGCACAACACGCCTCAAGTCGCTCATTGTTATATAGGAAACTGGTTTGGCAGGAATTATATTTGGATAAACAGTGACCCCCCCCCCCCCCCCCCCCCCCACACACACACACACACACACACACTCACAAATGTCTATTGGGAGTCTGTGTTGTAGATGTGCAGTGCTAAATCAATTGGGGACTATTTAAATAATACTAGATGGGGATTTTTTTTCAATGGATATAAAACAAGTAATGTTAGTACAAGAAGTTGATTTTTGTAGATACATTTAAACCCTCCTAAAAAGCATTAGTCTAATGCATACGATTTTGAGTTGGTGAAATTAAAGCAGTGCAACATTGTGATTAGCATTTTCCTGTAGTAAATACAAGAGCATGTTTTTCAATTAAAATTAACAACCCACCAGCTCTCATCTCTGTATTTTGGTGAAGCTAAAAAGTCACTTGAGCCTTATAATTTAAATGAATACAAGATACTTGTAACTGTAATTCTACACTATTATACAATTGTCTATTTTAATTACAGTTATGCTTCTTCTACCTAAGAACATTAGTACATAATGTCCCATTTCCTCTGATGGAAAGAAACATTTTAATTTCACCAAATGACTGGGGAGTTCTGATCGTTCTTTGAAATAATATTATTTATTTAAAATGATAAGTGGTTAGTTGGGGAAATTATAATTAAAATATCCCTCTTGAGCCCCTATGGGACCGGCTGCAATAATTTGGATTCTGAAGATTGTACTACTTGTTAATGATGTTAGTCTGTGTGAGAGTTGGATCCAGGACTGTCTATTTGCTGCAAGTAGTTAATTATGTGCTTGACCCATGCCATGCCGACTACAGCTCTCAGAAGTCGTTAAGTTCTCTCTTCTCTTGTTTGTCTCCAGGTTCAGTGCAGTGCAGAAACACACAGTGGAGTTCAACCAGCTCGCCATGGCTAACTCCGAGGGCTCAGAGGCTATGCTGAACAGGGTGATGACCAAGGACAACATCGGAGTCGCTGTACTGCTTGAAGTCCGTAAAGAGATGATGGAGCTCTCCTGTAAGTAGACACGGTTGTGATCCTTGGAACTGCATGTGTTGGCTTAAGATGGTCTTGTCTATCTCATTCTGAACTTCTGTGTGAAGCTACAGTTACAGCACAATAGATGTTAAGTGTTAACTCTTTATTACAGAATGTTTTAATTTCTCTTAAGTCCTCTTTGTATCACTTTTCACTGCTTACCTTTTCCTCTCCTTTCAGCTGGAAAGTCACTGCACGGTATGGAGAAACAGCTGCTCCTGATCGCCAATGCCCACATGCACTGGGACCCAGAGTACTCTGATGTGAAGCTGGTCCAGACCATGATGTTCTTATCGGAGGTGAAGAACATAGTGGACAAGGCCAACCGCAGCCTCAAGTTGTCCTCTGTCTCTGGTGAAACTAATGCCATTCCACTGGTGCTGTGCGCTGACCTCAACTCCTTGCCTGACTCTGGTAAGTGAGCCATATGAATAAAGCTGTTTATGTAGAGTGTTGGTGTGTTACAGATTTAACAATATTATTATTGCTGCAACGATGATACCGTTTGTTTTCCTGTATCTCCTCCTGGGTGTTGAGAAACCAAACTGACTTCTTGTTACTTCACAAATGTGCAGATTTGTATCTTCTTTGAAATGCACTTGGTTTTGTCATGTTGGTTGAACAAAACAAGGGTTTTGTAGACGTTAACGTGATCTATCGATAATTGTATGGTTCATGTTTTACATTTTCAGATGATTGAAAAATAATGTGCTGATTGATAATTTAAGTCATCATTAGTCACTTTCTTGTTCTAACTTTGTAGTTGTAGAGTCTTATGAATATAAATTCAGCACAAACCTCAAAGTGATAGTCAATCAATATTTGGTTGGATCAAAGTATGTACCTACCTCACCTACTTGCCCCAAATTCATCAATCCCATTATTTGAGGAGATGATATCATCATGATCTTGTTTTCCTGTTCATGTCCATCTCTTTGAGGTGCAGCAGTTGAAGGTAGAGTTGATCTGAAAAGGTGTTGACATGCCCCTGCTGTTAAACGATAGGTGTTCTGTGTGTATTGCACTGATTTATGTTGGTGTGTGTCCCTGCAACTGTGCCAGAAGAGTGAATGAGATATAAAATGGTTTCTATGCACAGACTCAGGCTCAATATGCTGGGACCTTGTTGTCCCACTTGACTTTTCTGGATTCTGATGAAGAGTATTTCTCCTCTCTCCCCTCTGTTCAGGCGTGGTGGAGTACCTGAGTACTGGCGGAGTGGACTGCACCCACAAGGACTTCAAGGAGCTTCGTTACAGCGACAGCCTGACCAAATTTAACTGCAACGGCAAGAGCAACACGCCCAACGGCAGGATCACCCATGGCTTCAAGCTGAAGAGCACTTACGAGAACGGCCTGATGCCTTACACCAACTACACCTTTGACTTCAAGGTAGGTTTTGCTGATGGGACGAATGATTATTTCCACCAAGGAGGTTATTTTGTTCATCAGCGTTTTTGATTGTCAGTTGTTAGTTAGCAGGAGTACAAAAAAAGAATGAACTGATTTTCTGATGAGGGATGGAGCATGACCAGAAAGAACATATACATTATAGGGTTAGTAGGGTTAGGACTAATAGGAATTTTCTTTAACTTTGTTAAACATGGTAAGACTTGGTGTTAGCCTTAGAGGTATGCAAGTATTGTGTTAAAATGTTAACAAACTAACAGACATGAACCTTGTTGTATTAAAGACTCTTAGAATACACGCACAATAGTAGTGGGCTTGATTGTTTTTGCAGGAATTCTATCAAGGATGTTCTTACTTGATTTTGGAGAAGTGACCCCCCCCCTTATCTTCTTCTCTCCACAGGGTGTCATTGACTATATTTTCTTCTCCAAGCCTAACCTGAACGTGCTGGGTATCTTGGGCCCCCTGGACCCCCACTGGCTCGTAGAGAACAATGTCAGCGGCTGCCCACATCCCCACATCCCCTCCGACCACTTCTCCCTCTTCGCCCAGCTGGAGCTGCTCCTGCCCAACTTGCCCCCCCAGGTCAATGGGCTCCATCTGCCTGCACGCAGGTAGTGAGTCCCTGCCACACCGCAAGGGGGAACTGCAATCACAGCCTCTCCCTTTCAACCCTCCTCCCTCCCACTACCAGCTCTTCCCTCCACCACACCGGAGGAGGAAGACAAAAGAAACCACAACCTGTAAAATATTCGTACAGTGAGGTCTGGCCGACAGGGATTTCGTATAATGTTATAGATATTCTATATTTTTCTTTTTCCTTCCTCTATTTTTCTTTATTTTGGTGTTTTTTTTTTTTGTTTTTTTTTTAACCGCTCGATTCAGTCCTGTGCGTCATATTTTGTGTTTTGGGTCCTTTTCCTCCTCAACATCCACCCAGCCACTTGCTTCTGTCATCCAAACTAGTGGGGATGGTAGCTTATTCAGATTAAACATATGGGGGCGCTGTTTTGTTGGAGATTCGTAATGGCTGCGGGGATGACATCTACCTGAAAAGCTCCACAGCTTATGTTCTGCTTGTCCGTCTGTCCTGTATAAATCTAAAACCAGCAAAGACAGCGGACATGTCAGTCTCAGACATCCTGGCCTGTGCTTGTACTCCCCGGTATCTCTGGGCAGGCGCCTCCTGAATCGTTGTAGGATACATACACATCGGTTGATTCAGCTGTGGCCGGCTCAGAGCAGCTTTTAGCTGGTTGATGTGCGTCCCTGCAGGTGGATGTACGGCAGCTACGAGGTGAGATTTCCTGCTGTCATTCTGTGGTGCTTAGGCCTTTTGTGTGCTCATGGCCTACTGTGGTGCTACAAGATAGTCTACACCTCGCACGCCGGCCCTGGTGCATTAGCTACCATCCCACAGGCGCCTCAAGAACCACACGTCCGAGAACTACGTTCACCTGATTACACACGGGCAATATCTAGTGTTAATTTATCCAGGAGGAATGTTAGACTTAGAGCAGCTACCATCCTGTTTGCAGACTGTTTCACCCCCAGCTTGTGTAGTTGTTAGGCTAGTCTTGTGCTTAGGAGCTCGTGTGGCCCATGTTATCACCTTCATTTGAGGCAAGGGGATTTAGGCTGATGGAAAATGCGATGGAGGGTCTATTACAAATCTTTTCCTTTTATCTCGATTGCTTTTAAGCAGAGAGTGAGTAATTGCTGATACCAGGAGTAAAACCAGCATTCCTCTCACTGTCTGGAGTTGCCATCCAACTCCACACATGCAAGCTTTCACACACGCAAACGCACACCCACCCACTCAAGTACAAGTAATTTGAAGGCAGATCTGTAGCACTATCTCTGAGGCCAGTAGTGACTTTCCCCAGCCATAAATTCCATACACAAAAGCAGTGGTTTTCTCACAAGTGTTTGTACAGAATAGAAATCTAGACTCAGTCTTTACATGATTGTATATGAACCACAAAAGACCTGTTTTCTGGCGTTTTTTGTACTAAGTAAATTATGATCAGATTTGAAAAAAAGATTGTATTGTAAACTATGGCTAAATTTTTATCCAGTTAATGTAAGATGAATTGATATTACCAGCTTGTACAAAAGACGTAAGAAAAGGTTGTTCAAGGCGTTCGCTCTCACTATTTTGCACTCCCTAGAGATTAACTATAATAATGTATCAATATTTTATTATTTTCCGTCTTCCCCCCCTTCACTCTTTCTCTGCCCTTGATTTGATTTGCCGGCACATTGCTATAATTGTAAATAGACACTGGTTAAACTCTTGCCTGTTGCTTCTCGCCCATTTACAAAGCCATCGATCCACACCGCTGTCATCAGATCAGACTAAAGGACACGTGAGTCCGGGCCCACCGCCGACTCCACATCTGTTCATCTCTGTATCTCACACACGCTCTCACCGGTGACGTGTGGCCAATTTAAACAAATCCCAAACAAACACCACTCAAAACATCGTGCCTCACTGTAGCAGTTGTCGTCTTGCACTATTTACATTTGACGAACGCCTGAACAACCTTTTCTGCTTTTATTTTTAAATACCGTTGAGACATTTGTGAAGATTTTATGTCCTTTTTTGGGTTCTTGTTAATGTTGATTTCCTTTTTTATGAGCTGTGACAATGTTATGATGATGTGTATAATATCCTTCCTATTCATTGAGCTCTCTAGTAATCAGGTATGCTTTTTCCCCACGGACCCCTTCCCCCTACCACTTGTAGGAACATTAGTAAACTGTCTTATCTGAATCCGCTCTGTGTGTAGCTCCCTCATTGAACCTTAGCACAGCTCTGTGCCCAGACCCGCCAGAATACCCAGACCTCCCCTCCCTCCCCATGAATTTTAAATCTCCATAAGCTTGTGTCCACCCAAATACCCCCCCCATAACCCTGAACCGCCCAACCATGGACTTTACTTACCCACCATATTACTCAAGCTGTGTCTTTTACACCCCTTTTGCTCAACCACTTTGTATAGTTCTCTTCCCCTTGTCACTGCAGCTCTAGTGCCATCTGTGGACCCAGATCTCTGCATTGGGAAGAGGTGGAAAGCTGCTTTTGGAATGAACGAGGGGCAGTGAGTTTTATTCTCCGAAGGCCGGGCAATCACTTTGCTATGAATCAAATTTGTTACACCCCAGATCGCCTCGAGAAAGAGAGAGAGAGATTTGTGTCAGTGGTGAGACGATTATGCCATCGGTCACGCTAACGCACGGACACAGCTGATGACGAGCACTTAGTAGATACAGATGCAGCTCCCATCACTCCCTGTCCCCTCATATTAGCAAGTAAAGATCTTATTACGTCAGTGTACATGTTGAAATGACATTTTTAAAGCAAGAGGGAAGCAAGTAAATAGGAAATATAAATTTAGTCCTCAGATCGAGTTCTCTTGTCCCATTTGTTTGCCCCCTACATGTTTGTTTTTTAAGTTTTGTTTTCCAATGGAAACCAATGTGTCCAGTTTGCATTTTTTTTCCTGAATTGCATTAGTATTGTAGTAGATTTAAAGGCTAGCTTTTTGTAAAGTGTGAATAAAAGATGTATCTCATGTTTCCTTTCTAAAAAGATATTGAATTGTGTTGTGTAAATCATGAATTTTATGATGGTGATATGTTTTTTTTCCCCCCCTTTGCGCCCAACTCCCGAACCCCTCCTCGTTTACTCCTCTGCCATCACAAACCAAATCCCCTGTAGAAATCACGAGACGTTGTCTTGGAGAAGTTGACTGTTCCTGGCGATGCTTGTAGAATGAAGCTTACGGGGATATTCAAACTTTTTCTTTCATTTTAGTCTTCAGCTTTATTTTTGGGATGTTGCGTGGCACTAGCTGGAGAGAGCTAGTGCCTGTAGGTTAGGGCAGCAGAGCTGTCTTACTAGTGGCTGCAGTTAAGTACTAGAGTCACTATTCTGACTGGTTGTAAAACGTGTTTGTAAGACTAAGCTAATGTCGTGCCGCTGGTCGCTGGACTGGTCCTGTGATGATTTTGAGTACCGCTATAGTCATCTCATTCTGTTCTTGTGCATCACAGTGGTTTAAATCTGTGAAACTAGCTAGCTACTGTCGATAGTCACTGATTTGACTCCCCCGCCTCCCCTTGTCCTTCACCACCCACCTGTTATGCCATAGACTCTGAGCTGAGTTATGTCACCCTGTTAGCTTCAGCCAGTGTTCACATTGTTGGCTTCTACGTTTTCACTCTAGCAGTATGTTTCATAGTTTGGCTTTGCTAGGCGTCAAGTCTTTCTTTTTATTTCGCCCCAGGCTGCATCTCTGTAATGGTGCACACCAAAGCTGCTTGTTGTTCAGTTTTTTGTCGTAGGACGAGTTCATTCACCAACCAATCACGTCTTTTCATTTTGCATCCGTATCATCGTGTTCATGAAACGTAGGGCTGTGAGGAAAGCAAGGTACTTTGGTCCTTTTCCTTGAATCACACAAACATCCGTGTCACTGGGTGCAGTTTGCTTTCTCAACCCATCAACTTCAATTTAAAACTCTTTAATTTCTGAAACCTTGGCAATAATATCCCCACGCAATCAAAATGGGTTTTTAAAAATTGTATCTGGAAAATGTAGCTTTCTTCTTTTAAAAAGTGGTCCTATGTTGTTGTTCTTGGCTTTTTAGCTACTTTTCACCTTCCCGCTCTGTTTCATTTTTTTCAATAACTTTTATCATAAGCTCCCCCCCCCCCCCCCCCCCCCCCCTTTCATCATCCATCTTGTATATTTGCTCATATCCTCCTCCCTGCTGATCTAGTGGTAGTTGTTCAATGATCAGGATTGTCTATCTGTAGTCAGCTGAGTACATATATTGATCTGTGTCACTGTGTTTATGCACTGGACCAACTATTGTTTACCATTCATGAAATACCAGCAAAAAAAAAAAAAAGACGAAACACTTGCACAATGTTGTAGATTGTCCATTAACCCAGATGAGAAACCAAGGCAGCTGTTTTCAAATCAACACATACTGTTTTAAAAAGAAACTGAATGGTAAACAATGCTTTCTGTTGTACCTCTTAGCCGTCCTCTCGATTCTCTTTGGACTAGTTCTCTTTTATTTTGACTTTTTCCATTTGACTACAGGATCTGCTTGTTTCCTTTACACCTACCTATGTATTTTCCTACTTCTGGTTGAAAATAAATTCTATATTATCTGTTTCAAGCTGTGTCACCTCTTATTCTTTGCGATGGATATTGAAAAGTAAATTCTATATCTGTTTTCCTCGTCTTGACTCCTTTTGCTTCCTGGTTTTTCCTCAATTTTGACTCTTTACAATCCTCCTCAGTAAATTAAATCTGTTTTTAGTCTTTTTTTGTTGGGTTTAATTTGAGATGTTTCTTCCCACAAAGGAAACTAACTGATCACTGGCTTTTCCCAAAAACTTTAATTTGGTGGCATCGTTGAGTGGCTGTTGGAGTGCTGCTGTTTGAGGCTGGATCAGGAGGACGAGGAGTTTTCTGCAGAGTTGCAGCTTTTCTGTCCAGACAGACCTGGAAGCAGTGTGTGAATATCGGTGGGTGCTTGTTTGAGATTCAAACTTGCACAGAACTCTCTTCTCTGTGACAACCAGTGAGTTAGAGACAGACTGAAACCTGTGTCAGTAAATACACTCATCCCCCTGAAGTGTCCTTTAGTAAGACACTTATCCATTATCAGCACCGCGGGTGTTCTTTTGCAGCCGGAGCTTGACCTTTTGATTTTCCTCCCGCATGGCAAATGAAAAGAGAAACTTCCATTGGGGATCAATAATGTTTAACATTAACATTTAATACCTCGGCTGCAGTGCACTATCGTTTCCACACGGTGGAGCCAAAAGATCAGGTCCTGGACTAACACTGGGACTCGTCCTCCTCTAGGGGGGGGGGGGGGGTGGAGTCGGTTGCCAGGTCTGAGGGAGTCACTCGGGGCCCAGCACATCAGCTGGAGTGAATTTAGAGCAACAGAGAGGAGCCGGAGAGCTGCTCCGGGAAGTTTAGGTGGAAAACAGTAGGAGCTCAATAACTCAACTTTAAGGTTTAACAAATATCAGAGTGGCTGGGATGGAACATTGTGCAGCATGCGTTCTGAGCAGTGTTAACAAATACATATCTGCCACTGATACACCACTTACTGTGAATGTGCTCTAGTTACATACTGATGGAGGAAACTAATTCAGTCCAAATGGATCACGGTTAAAACTTCATCAAACAAGTGCTAGCATGATTAGTCCAGTATTCAATTAGTGAACCAACAGATATCTGTTTATTTTATAATTAATCAAATCAGGGAGTTGATCAGACTAAACAAGCAATTCTAAAACATGAAATTAAGCTCTGGAAAAACTCTTCAGTGAGAAGTATTATGTATTCAGTCTGCACCACTCATTTTTACTGCAAAACACACTTTATATTTTATCTGTATCATGTTGTCATAATTATTTATGGAAGTTTTGTGGTCTTGTGTGCATGTGTGTGTGTGATCCAGGTATTACTCTTGTTGTGGGGACCTCACTGTTCATACAGTCACATTATTAGGTTTTGTCTTTCTTATGAGGACAAAAGCAAGTTCCCATGATGTAAATCATTTAATT
The DNA here is from genome assembly GCF_947347685.1 of Pleuronectes platessa. Classification (NCBI taxonomy): domain Eukaryota; kingdom Metazoa; phylum Chordata; class Actinopteri; order Pleuronectiformes; family Pleuronectidae; genus Pleuronectes; species Pleuronectes platessa. Next base: position 19,222,451 of record NC_070633.1, read on the forward strand.
TTAAGACATGTTTAAAGGTTAATTTAATGTTTGGCTAGGTTAAGGTTAGCTTAAGGTTAAAGTTAGGTTCAGGGAAGTAGGTACTATGGTTAAGGTTATAGGTAAGTCTCAATCAATGTGAGTCAATGCTATGTCCTCTGAGCACAACTTTTGTGTGTGTGTGTGTGTGTTCTTCTGCTTCTGTAAATAATTTACATAGATCTCTGTTAATAAACCCTAAATGCAGCCTTTGTGTCCCGCTGATGTACAGCTCTGTGAAAGAAGTACTTCATGCTGTAAAGATGTTATTTAAGGGTTTTCTCAGCTGTTACAGCTGCGAACGGATCATATATTAAAACAGTAATGAAACTCATCATGACTCGCAGCCCTGCATCTGAGGCCATACACAGAGACTTTTTACCTTAAAGTCCTGCCGTTTAACTTGTCTCTATTCATCACGGTGTTCGCCAAATTCTATTTGTTGGGTTTGTTGATGGTGCAAAGTGATTCACATCCTCTTCCAACTGTTGGGCCGACACAACCCGAGGTTAGAGTGAGGCTCCATCTCTCCTCTAACATGGTGCAGGACACGATGAGGGGTTTGAGGAAGAAACCTGACAAACTCACACTAACACATGTGGAGACAAAAAAACAAAATAATGACAATGATGTCAGGTTCTGCAGAACGAAATAACAATCTCGCCCACGAACGAACACACACACACACACACACACACACACCCCTCCTGACTGCAGATTACGATGTGTGCAAGGAGCCACACAGCATTATATGAATTACACTGTAATGGACTGTGACAGTCGATAATATTGTCACCTGATTGTTCTCATGTGGAAACCATCAGCTTTAAAAACATGCTGCCTTGATTCGGGTTAATGTTTTTAAAATGAGAGTTTGGGAGGATGCAAGAGAATCTTAAAGCAAGTCCAAGTGGCAATTTTCCCTGTTGAGGTCGTGAACTATTTCCTGCTCTCAGTGGAATATTCTTGCAGCAGCAGCCTGTGCTTGTGTGAGCGGACGTTCAAGGGAAAGAGGGAGTTTGTTGTTCAGAGAGAACGAGAGAGAGAGAGAGAGAGAGAGAGAGCGAGAGAGAGAAGACAGTTTCCTCTTTTCTTCACCCTGATGTTGCCGGGCTATCTGTCTCGTGTTGACGTGGCAGCACGACTGCAAAGCCTGTAAAGTCCTTTGCAGATGTAGACGCTCTATCTCTCCTCTCTTGTTCCTGCTTGTTTTCTTCCCTCTCTGTATCCTCCTTTATTCCTCCTCCCCCACTCAACCGTCCTTTTTTTGTATCCTCCTTTTCCTCTCTAATTCCCACTAGTGTGTGTGTCTGTGTGTGTGTGCGTGTGTGTGTGTGTATGTGTGTGTGAGTGACTACTAGGCCAGTTTGCTGTGTGATGTTCAGCCAGATCCTCCTGACACGCTCGCAGCATACTTCTTTGGGTTCCATGGTTGTGGATTTCAGTTGTAAAGCCCCAGAAAAGAGCACATGAAATATCACTGTGTTTGTTTCTGACTGAGGCTGGACCTGCCAGACAGGATCACACACACAGACACACACACACACACACACACACACACACACCAACACACCGACACGACACATTGGAAAGGCCAACACTCTGACCTGAAGGGTTTCTGAGAATTTCCGTCGAACTGAGCCGAACGAGGAAAACAGTGAAGCAAATTCAATTTTTGCCGGAATGATGATTTGTTCACAGAAGCTTTTAGTGCGGAGAGAATGACACCTGAGCATGTGCTGCTCGGAGCAGAGAGCACATGCTGTGTCGATGCCCGTGTGTGTGTGTGTGTGTTTTATTACCCTTGTTAAACCAAGGGGTGCGGCCTTGTGCTATTAGAGAAACCTGGGAGTTATGTGTATTAGCCAGCTGCAGCTTTGGGTAGAGGATGTGCACTGTAAAGCATTTGAAGCTGGTTAAACTTAAGAAACCCATCTTTAAAAAATGTGGGTTAACTGAACTCAACTTAATGAATCATTCCTATATTCAATCACAATTGGAAACCAACTGATGAACTCAAGATATTAGGTTTAGCTATAGCAGCTGCAGTCACAGACATGATAAATCAGCATCTTTTTGGTGGAGAATTAAACAAGGAATTATAATATTTGTTTGGGACCATATGTACGAGGAGTTTCTAACCTCCTAGGCGTATGAAAATGAAGCCAAAATATCCCAAATACAGACGCTGCCATCTTGCACTGGTGACATCATTTTGAGCCAATTGTATCGTTCTCAGTCTCAGCTGTCAATCATCACATTGCTCCCTGTTTGCATAGCATCAAATAACCAAACTTTCCAGAAAAAATGAGCACTTGAACAAATGTCTGATAAGAACTTCCTAAAATGAAAGGAACCTTGAACAGTTCACTTTGGCCCTTATCCCATCCCTTAACATGGAGAGGGCTGGTTCCTGACCTATACTGCCACCAGCCATCAGGGGGCGATCAAGATGCTTTGACGTTTGAGCTGACATGTCTTCCATCTTTATATACAGACAATGACTGGGTCTTAAAAAATCTGCTCACAGTCATAATGGTTAACTATCAGCTATTTTATTCCTTATCAGAGGAAACAACCATGACTCAGCAGACAGGAAGTGAGTAAACTTTGATTCAACTCACAATTTAAAGCCAGAACAACTCATTCTTAAAGTCCTGAAGTTGTAACCTATGTATTTCAATTTGTTTCATTACATTCAAGTAAATGAGTTAATTCAATGATTCCACAAATTGTCTCTGCTAGGGTCCTGTCTGTTGTTTTACAGTTTGTGTGTGTGTGTGTGTGTGTGTCTGTGCGTGCGTGTGTTTTTAGCACATGCCTATCTATAGTTATGAGGGTTATTTCAATACCATCATTGTGAGGACATTGTGGCTGGTCCTCACAAATTCAATGTGCTGTTTGAGGGTCAAGACTTGGTTTTAGGGTTATGGTTAGAATTAGGTCTAGGTAAGGGTTAGGCATTTAGTTGTGATGGTTAAGGTTAGGGGCTAGGGAATGCATAATGACAATGAGTGTCCTCAGAAGTATAAAGAGACAAGAGTGTGTCTGTGTGTGTGTGTGTGTGTGGATGGGTGGGTGGTCAGCTTGCATCCTGGCCAGATGTGAAAAGCTTTAAACCGGTGTCACCTGTTGTGAGGACACATTCAGGTAACAACCAGAGAAGTGAAACCCGACATGCAGCCGCGAGCCGTTATCTCGGCGCCGCCTTCTTGTTCAGCGGATCTTGACTGTAGCGGTTTCTGAGGACATCTATAGTAATGTGCTGCTGAGTGCACATGTGAAGGAGCTTTGATATGAAATCTGTTTCTGCTCAGGTTCCCTCGGCCAATTCCTTTATTTTGACTCATCCAGCGGCTGTTTCCCATTGCTCGGTTTGGGCAAACACTTGAACATATTTTAAGATGTCATGTGCTGTTTATGTCATAGGTCATAAAAGAACATCATAAAATGTCTGCGCGAGCCAGACAGACTCTGAACCTCAGAATGTTTTCCTGCAGACCGGCCTCGGGTCACAGTATTTGTGAGATTAAGGTTTTCAGCAGTCCGCCAAGAACTGAAGTCACTAATTCACGAGCCATTGTGACTATTATCTGAAGGAAGAAGATAGTTTATTTTTCACTATGAAATAAACAAACTCAACATGGTGGCAGTCAATGAAACAGTGGAGACTGAAAATGAATGAGGATTTCTGGCAGAAGTGGCAAATGGAAATAAAAGAATAATCAAGAGCATCATAGGAACGATGAATACATATGCACATACCATATATATCAATCAGGATTTTTATATCATTATATATATATATATTTGATAATGGTATCAACCTGACACCATAATATGATGCTTCAGGTCCGGTTTCTAGTGCTCTGGGCTGCCAAGATATCTCTCGGAGGGAAAAAAAGGAAATAGATTTGATCTTTCCAATATCAATTTCATGCAGCTTTCCTGTTCCTAAGGTTCAATTTATGACTTTAAAATCAAAATGATCTCAAACTATACAAATTCAAGGAGTGGTGAAGAAGATTGAATAGAAGTAAAAATGATTGTTGGTTAAAACTTTGTGTAAAGATTAAAAGAGTGCCCTGCTTCTTGCTGGGTTGGTGTGGAGAAGGACAGAACAAGTGGAACAGCCTTACAGACCTAATTAACATGGACGACGCACCAACCTACCAACACACATGAACCATCCCTGCAGCAGCAGCAAGCCGCCACCAGCAACATGTATTATCCACAAAGGGCACAGAGAAAAAGGAGTGTGTGTCTGTGAAGTGATGCCAGGAATTCACAGCACATACTTTGCGGGGAAAAAAAGAAAAACAAAACATAACACACGCCCTGATTCTACTCCAGACACGTCAATGGGCCGTGTTTCCTGTGCCGAGCGTGTTCGTGGTCGAGGTGTGAGAGGTCAAACGATCGGCCGGCTTGTCAGGGCCGTGATGCTTTGTGTATTGTGATAACGCTGCAATTATTCACGGGTTAGAGCTCGATGTAAGTCTAATGATCGGCAGCAAGTTCTGTGGGACCAACATGGGCTGATTCGGCTGAGTTTGCCTCCCAGACTGGTTGGGATTATTCCACCTGTTATCATGGAGGGTGAGGAGAGACTCTTCTCTGCAGACACCGTGAAATCAGAGGCGTGAATCTGACTCACTTCTGTTTCTGTCTCTGTGTCTCGGTGTTTGTCAATAATCCTCTCTCTCTCTCTCTCTCTCTCTCTCTCTCTCTCTCTCTCTCTCTCTCTCTCTGTCTCTCCTTCTTTTTGTCTCTGTTTTTCTTTTAAATTGGGGTTAAAAACAACTTTTTTTAAAATATATTTACCATATACTATATGCGTTTTTGTGTGTTGATAAATATTTGGCAGCTAGATTCCCCCTGTTTTCCTCTTGGTTGTATTTTGTATTGTGTTGTCCTTCAGCCAAAATAAATTTGGAATTACAGAGATGAAGTGGTTAAGGTAAATGATCTTTATTTAATTGAATGATTTACATTGACCTATCAAGCTGTGCTAATAGTACATAGGTAAACACTTGTCTGTCCCCTGGGGACTGAACACTTCACTAACTGTACCTCTATGGGTCACAGGCTCTAGCAAAGAGTGTGTGGGTTTGTGTGTGTGTGTGTGTGTGTGTGTGTGTGTGTGTGTGTGTGTGTGTGTGTTTATGTATGTTTGTGTTTGTGTTTCCGAAAGAGAGACACGAAGGTATGTTGAGAGGCAGAACAGAAAAGCAAATGCAAATCAGTTTTGGATATGAAGAAGCATCCTCGGCTTCATCCTCTCTGAAACGGACACAGATGAAGAAAACAGCACTCAAATACCTCAGGATAAAAAAAGCGGTGCCATACATGTAGAAGACACTGAGGAACATGTTAAAGTGGAAGGAGGAGATTCCAAAGCTTTTGTTGATATAAGCTTATTAATGTGCCACAAACCAAAACTGGTGATTTCAGCAGTGGAATGTAAACTTCACGTCCGGCCTCCTGCATGGTCGGCCGGCGCCACTCCCATCGTGGTGAACGCTACTGACCCGGACAATCTCCTGCTGCATTCTTCAAATGTTAATGTGATAGATTTTTTTTTAACCATCCTCATACAGTAAATCTGTTCAGGTACAGCCCGACTCAATCCCCAGATACTCCATTCTCTCTCCAAGCAGTACCCAGGGTCAGGTTATAGATTAAACGCCAACTAGCAGAACGTTGTAGCGTCTTCGCTCATTGACTTTCAGACATTCAGATGCCCAGACAGAGAGGCACCAGCTCCCCTGCTTTTGCGTATTACATCAGTGGCTAGACGTAAAGGTTAGGTATGCATGCTGTCGTGGATGCGCTGTTGGAACGGGTGACGCAAGGTGAGGGAGATAAACGGGGAGGCTGTGGGAGACATCTTCAGACTTGGGGGTTGACAATTGCTCATGTTACTGTGCAAGCGTCGGTATGTTGTTCAACCTTCTGGTCTCCCTGATGGAACAAGTCTACATTAAACATTTCAGCATAAGACATCAGCTGCCGCCTGAGTTCTCCTTTCAACAGCTTCCAGAAAACATCAATCACAGTGAAAGGCAAACCCCGAAAATGTGATAACTCAATTTTCTGGACACTTTCCATAGTTTATGTGTTTAGTTCTTTTCATCAGCGCGTGGCTGTCGGACAGGGCCACACTGCACCAGTTGCTCTTTGTTAATGACGGCAGTGTAGAAATAAATAAACTTTAAGAATCAGTTGGAAATCATCAGTCTAGTTTCTAGGTTGATCTCGACGGTGTTTACAATGTTCACATCAAAGCTTTTCAGTCTTTGCAAAAATCATTTCTCTTGATAATCATAACACTCTGCAGTAGGTCATAAAAGTTGGAAAATAGCTTGTAACTGATGTCAAGTACGTTGCCAATAAGCTTCTTACTAGAGGCTCATGATAGGCTGATAAACTGGCTAAATAAACACCTGCTCTGCAGCCCGGGTTGATCCCATATGGTTCCTGACACAATGCTCGTGCGGCCTCTGACCCAGTTGGTCCTCCGGGCCCGATTCCCAACGCTCATACCAGAGGTCTCAGACAAGTATAGGGATGGTTTAACTCAGGCTAGTTTTAACACTCCGGCCAAAAACCAAAGTGAATGAAGCTGGAATTCAGTTGTTTGAAGTTGGGGAGGAGAGGGACACGAGGAGGGCACACAGACAGGAAACGGGGGAGAGGGAGGCGGATGGAGGAAGGAGGAAGGAGGAAGGAGGAAGGAGGAGCAACCCGCGGTGGCGATGCAGCGACGAGCGATGACCACAACAACCCGACTGTCTGTCTGTAATAAAGAACTTGAGCGAGGAATAATTGTGAGCGACCGATCCCCGAGTTACGCTGCTGCCGCTGTCGCTGCTGCCACGGTTGTTGTTGTTGTTGTTGTGGTTGTTGATGCTGCTGCTGCTGCTGTCAGGGCTTGTGGGGAAGAAGTGAAGTCGAATGTGAGAGGTGGCTGGCTGTGGTTGTCCCTTTGTTTACTGTTGTTTAGTGTCTGGTATTTATAGGTACAGCTCTCCCTATTTCACCTGATTATACTGCAGACGCCATAGGGACCATTGCAGTAATGAATGGTTGGTTTTCCCTGAAGCATTCAGAGCTGTTCTCCTTCGTGTTCGCGTCGCTTTATGACACAATAAGGGAATTTTGGGTTTGAGTGTATGGATGTTTGTCTGCACACGTTTATTTATGAAAATACCCACAAATATGCATGTTTGTGATTATGGGGGGGGGGGCATGTTATGACGTTTTTCCACGAAGAAGAAGCCCGTTTTACTTCTCAGCTGTGGAAGTCGCTCACTTGATGGAGGCCCCTGGTCTCCCGCAACCTCCGCAGCTCACTTAGCATGCACAAACAGACCCCAGGAATGTTCTTTAATCAACCTTAATTATAGTTTCCCAGAGTCTGCTGCTCCCAGGTCAGTTGTTAATCCAAGCCTCTGGTTCAAAAGTTCAGGTTGTCGTTTGCTCAGACAGAGAGCCCCAACCCCCCCCCCCCCCCCCCCCCCCCCCCGCCAAACACCTCCGTCCAAATACTAACCAACTCAAACGCTGATGCTACTCACATCCATCGCAAGGTCCTCCTGTGTGTGTGTGTGTGTGTGTGCACCCACATCTCAATGTAGCACAGGCTGATGATAATGATGAACCATGCAGAATTGTTAAATGTGGTTGTCTGAGTGTTTCAATGCAATTCTCCGTCAATCCTGGCATTTGATGTATTTGTGGTGTACCTGGTTTACAGCTGCAGCAGGAGAATGCAGACAGTGACAGGCAGGTGGGATGAATTTACAACTTCTGAGAAAGACTCGTGTTTGTGTTGTGCACCTGTCGGCCACACGCTTGCATGTAAACAGCAAAGATCTCTGATCCAGTCCCACACAGAAGAATCCGGAGAAAGCTCATTCAGTAAAACCGGAAAAAATTATTCAGTCCAGATCCTTTCAAACACACACTCACTCACACACACACACACACACACACACACACACACACACACACACACACACACACACACACACACACGTGGAGTGCGGATGTTATCAGCATAGTTCAGAAGCTTGGCTGACACGTTTTCAAAACATTGCGTGCTGGGTTGAAAGTGAGCTGGATGGCTCAGTGAAGTTTGACAGGAGAAAAATAGTCTGGCGGGAGCTGAGGATACACAACTCCTCCAGTCTCACTGTCCAAAAACGCATGACCTCAAAAGGCTTCATGTTTATACATGAACACTTGGGGTTTAAACAGGAAGGACAGCAGCAAAACAGAAACAAGTTGCCACTGGAGATAAGTAATAGCTCCATTTAAGCTCTGACAAGATTTACCTAAATAACTGTGTGGTCTGACCCATATAATGTCAATCTTTACATGATGTGGTTTTGTGAATATGTGTGTGTGTGAGAGCAGTAGAGCTGGATTGGTTGTTTTAGACCATGGAGACAATTTGATCCGGTCAGTGACACAGGACGCTGGAAGTCAGTCAGAGTTGGCGATACTCAGATAAAATCTTAGAGCATTGTTTGTCTCTATGCAACAATCTTTTTAAACCAGTTTTAGAATCAAACAGTCTGTAAAGGTAGTTTATTTTAAACATATCTAATCTACTAACATAAGTAAAATCTGTGATCCTTTCAGTAACCACCTATATGTGACATATATTTTAAGTTTTTCAATATAATTCAAATTTAAAAACGGGACTACCACAGTAGTATCCAAATATTATTTGAAAAAATGACATAAAAGTTGTTGATTTGCCTTGAAAACTTTCTTTGCCTTGCAGTTTCAGCCTCTTGCCAGTAGGAGGTACTGCAGCCCCCTCCGGACCACTGCTTCCAGCCACAAAAACAACTCAGGTAAAAAAGTCACAACAGTAATTATGATTCATTATTTACGATTATTAATTATATTTTCTGCCATAAAAGAAAATAAGATAAATGTTAGAGTAACTTGTCCCTCAGTGTTACCTGACAGGGGCGTTAGGCTCCTGTACCTGTCAGGCCTCCATCAGGGTGAAGGAAGCTCACACTGTCACGAATCAGCAGCTGAGGAGCAACATGGCGTCCGTCAGAGTCGAGACAAAGATGACGGGTTTCCTGAGAGAAACGCACCAGAGGTTAGTTTGACTCGATAAAATAAAAGAGGCTTCTGTGAGTTTGGTTCATTGTGACGCACTCACAGCGTCAAAGTGGATGAGTTACAAAGACAAACGCTGGTCAGGGAAGTTTGAAGCTTCCACCAGACTCGATCCTGACCCGTGTGGGTGAGCGGACGACTGAGGGACTCGAACCTCGTTCAGGAGGAGACCTGTTGAACTGCTGCTGGAACCAGACAGAACCCCAAGAAGCAGTTTGACACGAAGAACCACCACAGAGCTGAGTACACATATAAAACAAAACACATATGAAAAGTGAAGGACACTGGTAGAAACGTCCAGATTCATCTTTGTGTTCTGCAATGATTCCAAAGATTTAAAAAAAAACACAGACAATTTATTTTTGTGTGATTACTGCTTAGATTGATATGAAAGAGGAATTACTGCATCGATGCATAACACCACCGAAGAAATGGAGTTGTTGAAGCGTGGTGTTTTGGGCTAAAACCACCATCAACCTCATCTTCATCATCATCAGCATCACGACCACCACGACCATGTGACATCAGTAATCTCATCAACATCATCACTACCACTACCATGTGACATCATCATCATCATCTTCATCATCATCATTATCACGACCACCACGACCATGTGACATCAGTAACCTCATCGTCACTACCACCACCACTACCATGTGACATCAGATACCTTATCAACATCATCACTACCTCTACCATGTGACATCATCATCATCATCATCATCATCATCATCATTATTGTCATCATCACGACCATCACGACCATGTGACATCAGTAAACTCATCAACATCATCACTACCTCTACCATGTGACATCATCATCATCATCATCATCATCATCATCATCATCGTCATCATCATCATCATTAACATCATCACGACCACCACGACCATGTGACATCAGTAATCTCATCAACATCATCACTACTACTACCATGTGACATCATCATCATCATCATCATGGTCATCATCATCATCATCATCATCATCATCATCATCATCATCATCACGACCACCACGACCATGTGACATCAGATACCTCATCAACATCATCACTGCCTCTACCATGTGACATCATCATCATCATCATCATCATCATCATCATCACTACCTCTACCATGTGACATCATCATCATCATCATCATCATCATCACTACCTCTACCATGTGACATCATCATCATCATCATCATTATTATCATCATCACGGCCATCACGACCATGTGACATCAGTAACCTCATCAACATCATCACTACCTCTACCATGTGACATCATCATCATCATCATCATCATCGTCATCATCATCATCATCATCATCATTAACATCATCACGACCACCACGACCATGTGACATCAGATACCTCATCAACATCATCACTACCATGTGACATCATCATCATCATCATCATCATCATCATCATCATCATCCTCCTCCTCCTCCTCCTCTTCCTCCTCCTCATCACCACCACCACTACCATGTGACATCATCAGGATACATTATCTGCAGAAAGTTGTACCTGTGTTAAACAAGTTGTGACCAAGATATTGAATATGAACCTACTTATGAAAATATAAATCGACAAAAACAGGATGTACTTTAATGTCCCCATAAGGAAATGTATCTTGGACTCCCTGAACAATCTCAACTGAACAACAATCTAAACAAAAACAACATCAGATGTATCAGAAAATTTGTACTCATGTGGTCCAGAGATCTTTTGACTGTATTCTATGGTCTTCATCAGCTAATGGAGCTTTGTCACATGCCAAAGTCATCAACAACAACAACAACAACAAGTCAGAACATTTGATCACAGGCAGCAATAACATTGATTTTGAGATGAGAAAAATAAAGAGTAAAATATTAAATATGAAATGCGGCCTACGTACGATTATGAACCAGCCTGACTACAGTATAATAGACAGCACATGAAACAGTGTGTGGTGGGGGGGGAACCTGCTCTATGAACATTAGATGACTTTTTGACCGTCATTCATCAATAATTTAGCTCTTGAGTTCTGAGTGTGATGAGTTAAACTGGCTGAGATCGTCTGTCTGTGTTTGTTGGGCTGCAACTGAACGTGCACCTGAAACAAAGGAAGGCGACTTGGGATCTGTAATGTGATGACAGCCGAGACAAGACATTTGGAGAAAAGAGATAAATGAGTTAGCTTGGTTTCATGGAGGTTTTCCGCCTGTGTGTGTCTCTCTCTGTGAGTGTGTGTGTGTGTGTGTGTGTGTGGTAGGAAGAAGGCATTTGTCTCTAAATATCGATCACTATTGACCCGAGCAACATCTGAGAGCAGAGGCACCCGCTGCTGCCCCTGAGGCCGGTTGCTGCTTTCACGTCTTCATTTTATGAGACAGTCTCAGTTGCTTTATCATTTACCACTTCTCATCTCGCTCGGCTCGTCGTGTTCCTCAGCAGTCCTCAAGGCGAGTGTGTGAACGGGGGCACGTCTGCCTGCTCGGCTGTGTACAAAGATGCAGTGAACTCCGAGAATTATCCAGACATTTTTCCGGAGGGGGCTGTAATGTCTGTCGCAACGCAAAAATATGCGAGGCGGTTACTCTGGACGCTCTGGAAAATGTCTGAGCCCATTTGAGAAAATCAGCAGGGAAATGAATAGCGAGCCAAAGCAGCCAGATCATCGTCAAATGAGATCATCCTCTTACTTATTATTCTGTCAATCACGCCTTTTCGAGTGAGACAAGTTCAGCTTCTGCTTCAGTGGCACTTGACGTGCCCCGAGCATCCAGCCTGGAGACCGCCGCTGCTGTTACCACGGAGGAGGCTGCACGGTATGCTAGCAAAACAAGCTGCCAAATAAGGTTCCCACATTCCACCAAGGGCACTGCCAATCACGCTGGCAAGTTTAAGCGCAGCCGAGCCCGACTCTGGGAGACGAGTACACGAGTTAGAGTCGTGGCTTGAGCTCTGCAGTCAGGAGGGCGATGCTCGGCCTCCCTGCACTTGAAGTTAGTTTGTGTTCTTCATCACACCGGGTGAAGGGAAGGAGCGTTACCTCTGCGTTAAACCAACTTTGGAAAGAAGAGAGTTTCAAGGTATTTTCTTCAGAGAAGGAGCCGTGAGAGCCGGGGGAGCTGAGGTGAGAGGAGATAACGAAGCAGCCGGCGTGTGACCCTGTGTCCCGTGGCAGAGCTCACGTGACGTCTCCGTTGCCTTGAAATCAGGGAGAAGGCTTGAAGTGCAGAAACGTGCTTGTATTGATGAGCGGCTCCGACTTCGTCCTCCTTTGTTTATCATCCGACATCGTCTTCAGCCGGCCCATCCATCAACCTGTTTGTCTTTCATGTGTTGACTGCATTCAGGGCAAGTGTTCCGCAGCTGCCGGTGTGAGCATCTGTGCGTGTGCGCTCGCATGTTTGGAATTCTTTGAAACCCGGCAGACACACAGATGGACGCTTTATGGCTCTGTTAACTTCCTTGGGGACTGATGTCAATCTTTTTTATTTGCAGCTACAGTACCTTGTGTCGGATGTCACTTCAGCAGGTAAAGAGCCACAGGCAGTGGCAGTGTTTTGAATACTTTTGAATACTTTTCAAGCCAAAATATTCCTCTCAGGTGAATGTTTTTACCACTGCCCATGGCCTAGAGGACAGCACGCCCCGCAACAAAGCCCAGCAGAAGCCGCTAGAAAGAAAATCTTCCAGAAACTCCACATGTCTTCACAGTGCTGCACAGAAGCCAGTGTAATACAGTGACAGGCAGCGGAGAGGTGGTAAATGTCTGTTGTGTAAGCGGCGGGAGCCTTTGAATCACCTCCTCTGTTACACAACCAGTGGGGGGGGCACCTGTACTCGCCGCCCCGCCATCTCTTTAACCTCGCACCCGGTGACACCGGAGCGTTTGTTGTCAGGAACCAGTCTATTAGTTTGACCCCATGCCTGTTCTTGTAGAAATGGCAGCCTTTTCCTTTCCCGGCGTCGCTCGGCCCCACAGCCCCGCTCCACCGGCGTCACCGGCGTGAAGCAGAAATGCCAGGCAACGCCGAGATGGCTCGCTCTGTTCCTCTGACCTCCAAAAAGTTGAAAGAGAGACGCTACCGTGTGCCGAGTCGGAGCGGAGGATGATGGATGGCTCTCGGCAGTCTCAGAGTGTCGCCCTCCTCTACAGAAAGAGAACAAATATCTGCCGGGGCTGAATGATGCGTGTGGCCTCTGCTCCCGTCACACGGTGCACCGGGTTCTCTCATGTGGTTTTTCCTCTCGGTTGTACTGTAGAGACGGGGAAAGAAAGAGCGGACGTGGAGATTTAGAGGAAGAATGAGATGAGATAAAAAAAAGCAAAAAGAAATGCACAAGGGATGGAGGAGGGTTAGAGTGACATTGAGAGGTAGAGAAGAGAGATCTCAGCTCAGTCGGGCTGCTCGTCTTCACACCGTGGAGATAGAGCGTCTCCACTGTCTTTCCTGCTCTAATGATCACCCTGCAGGCTCCATGTCTTCTTTACTTTGACAGGTGGAAACAGGTCATTTCTCCCGACTGTCATTTTATCATGTCGCCACTCATCTGTCACTAAAAGACGTCTTTAGCACAAAAAATATGTGCCAAGGTTTGGGTCTGGCTCAAAAACGGTTGAGTTATGGTTTCTTTAATTGAGTCCATATTTTCTCCGCTCCATTGTCTTAATCTATACCCGGGCTGGAATCTTTGATCTATATTTTAGACAGTCAGAGTCCGTGGCGAGAATAGATAAAGGCATCACAAACTTGGCACTCCTGCCTCGTAAAGCCGGGCAACTTTGTTCATAAATTATTGCATGCCGGGGCGAGCCGTGGCCCTGAGGGTTTTGGAGGAGACCTTTAACAGAGCAGAAATTGCTTTACACCTGTAATATAAATTAAGTGCAGGCAGGGGAGGGAAGGGGATGGACACCTGAACCTCTTCCACAAAGCAATAGTTGCAACCTGATGTTCCCGGCTCATGATTTATTACCGCTGGACGGAGCAAGGCTAAGTTTTGAATCCTAAAGTCCTCCTCCGGTGACCTTACGGACAATTTTTAAACAAGCAAAGCTTCAGTTTACAAGGCAACGTAGGACCATCAAATTCTACCCGACTAGCCGGCCACAGATTCCAAACTTCATTTTGCGTGAACCTTTGACTGCTGCCGATAATCTTACATCACTGTTTGAGATGGACTCTCCACGGAGGAGCTCAAATATTTGAATAAGGTGATGAGGTTGCAGAAAGATAATCTTTATGGATTATATTTAAATTTTAATTTCGTCTGGAGATGTCTCCATCGTCCTCTGTTGACAAAAACTGAGTAAGGACTCAAAGTTTTGCTGGAAACAATAATTGTGTCCTTCTGACGCTGTTGTTGATTTTTCTTTCCAGATCAATTTAATCAGAATCTTTCGGCAACATAAGCAGAGCTCTTGGGAGAACAGCAGGAATTCTCTGTTATGAGACACAAACCAGAAGGGCTTGTTGTGAAAGTTTCCTTCTGCTCACAAACATGTTTGTCGCTGACACGCAGACGTTGGTACTGGCAGGAAGTTTCTCCTGCCTGCTTCAAAACACACACATAGAGAAAACTTAGCATCTGTCACAGGAACATGTTTATTCCTGTGTCAGAAGTATTTAAAACCTAAAACACTTTGAGTCTTATTAAGGAATGGAATCACGGTACCACTCCGATCTTTACCGCAACTGGGACCAGGAGGCTTTTAGCTCCATGTTATCAGAGGTAGAGGTAGATCTGTTCACCTCATTTTTTTTAATAGAATTAATTGGAGAATTTAAATTGTTCCCATCTTTACTTTGTGTGTCGGCCCCTGTTTGTTTTGGTACAAAATAACTCATTTTGTAACTCAACAACTCATAGACATATTTTTACCAAACTTGGCAGGATCATAACTTTACTACTTTACGAACTTTATATAAATGCTACTGAACTACTGAGTTACATGACTTTTAGAGTTCTTCCATACAAGCCAGTAGCCGGTCAGACTTACCTTTAGCCCTCAAGTTCAGCCTGTATCGTTGATTACAAGGTCAAAACGTTCCATGATGTTAAGGTGCACAACTGAATATTAATAACCTGAGCTTTGAGTAAGTGGTAGCTGTGTTTTTGCATTCTGGAGAGAGTTAGTCCTGCTGTTTCTCTTTTCCTCAAGTTTTTAATGCAAACTTAGGCTACATGCTTCATGGCTCAAGTTTGATATTTCAAAGTGAATAATCATTTCCCCCAAAATGTTGAACCATCACTTGAAAGCTCACTCAAATGAAAAGATTTCTCCAACTGATCAACAGCAGAGTGAGGACCTCTGTTTTATTACCTTGTAGTTTAATCTTCAATCTAAAGTGTTCAAATGTACTTTGGCTTCAGGTTCCCTGCACATCCAAAGTAGCACTTTTAAACAATTGGAGGAGAAGCTCTTCAGAACGACACGTCTACAAACTGCTTGGCTCTCAGTGTCATTAATTTACACGCTGCAGCCTCAGGACTGATTGGACGCCGAAACCGAAGTGAAGATCAAAATTTGGAAAATGGAAGAGATTTGTCTGAGTCCAGCTCTCCCCCCCCCCACCCCCTTACTACCAATCTGCCTGCTGTGGATGTTTGCTCATCGTGGGAGAAACAATCAGCGATTCTGGGAGCTTCCACAGGCCCCATTAAAAAATCATGAATCAATTTGCGCTTGTTCAAAATTTCAAACAGAGCTTTCATTAAAAATTCACCGGGACCTCTCTGTCTGTCGCTTGTAAATACATCATTGGTATTGCTGTGGCTGATGAGGGCTGCCTCCGAATGAGCCCGGAGCTCAGGTGCTTGATCTTTGACTTCGGGTGTCAAGGGCAAAGTGGTAGAGTTGGTTTCACAAAAGGTCCTCTCCAAACGCGCAACTTTTCCAAAAACGCTTTGAACCCCTAAACGGTCTTCAGATCAGTATTAACCTGAATTTTGACATCATTATGGAGCCAGTCATTCACTTTTAATATTATCATGAAAAATCACCCTGTGCTCAGATTTCTACTGGGAACAACCAGGTGTTAAAACTGAAGTGAGCTCTGTGAGGTGCTCACACTTTCTTAACTGCAAACTCTCTCATCCTCACTCATGTGCGCACACACACACACACACTCACACACACACACACACACACACACACACACACACACACACACACACACACACACATACACACATGCAGAACCTCCCTGCTTTTCCCCGTTTCTATGGAAACCTGTGGAGAAGGAACAGAGGATTCAAGGACAGGTGTGTTTGCAGATGAGAGATCCTCGGGTGGTACGTCCACTGATCCACAGTTACCAGTTATCAGTTACCAGTTATCAGCCCATGTCCCCGTCCAGCACCAGTCCTGCTCTCTGACTCAAACAGCCTGCCGCGTCATCACATATTTGATTTCGGAGACAGTTGAAGTAAACGAGACTAAACATGACACATGATGCTGTTTGCGTGTTTACCCGATTTGAGTTTGAGTACATCTGTAGACCACGCTGTGTTTGCAGATTATTTGTGTGTTTGAATGTGTGCACCACGTGTTTGGCTGCCTCACATGCAAGAACAAATACACAGACACGCTCCAATATGGTGCCTGATCATCAGAGCAGACTGTCCTGACTTCGCTCTCGCCACAAAGCGTGAACAACAGTCTCCAGACAGCGAGAGTTAACGTGAACCATGTTTTCATCACATGATGTTTTGGTGGAAACATCACACATCAACAGCGCAAGAAGTGAAAAGGGTGCAACATCACACACTGTTTCCATATTTTCCGTTTTTCCTACAGTGCGTCTCCATCACTGTATCAGTGGGTAATGGGAAAAACAATATCTCACCTCTATCTCTCTGTGATTGTGCTGTTTTTATCTGGCAGGGAGCGCAGGGAGGATCACATCTCTCTGTGATCACTTGTCGACCGTCCCTCACAGACGTGTGGGTGTCAGGCTTTTAAAAATCCCATTACAGATTGTTAGTTACTGCATTAAAACACAGATCAGTCATGTTCGCAAACCTGTATTTAGGGAGGGTAGCGGTTCAAATGGGCTATTCAGTTTCTCACAAGCTACGCCAATGAAGGCTTTTTAATTAACAAGGGCTGAAAATTACTATGAATAATGTGAAAGGTGTTGGGATGAACCCAAGGAGAGATATCACCGGCCCCTGTGGTTGCCATTATCTCGACAAGTGTCTTTAATCTCTTTGTTTTGCTTTGACAAAACGCAAATTTATTGTTGCGTGCGCCGAGAAGGTTATGTTTTCCCCCGCGCCCATTTATCTGTTGTTTTTTGTTGTTTATTTGTTCATTGGTTAGTTTATCAGCAAGATTATGCACAAACAATGAAATGGATTTGCAGGAAACTTTGTAAAATGGGCCAAGAAAGAACGTTTTGAGTACTATTTTTTTTCACAGCTGGGAGTTTTAGTAAATCTGCATCAGGTTTATTATTAAACATTTTTACCAATTTCCCAGGAAACAATGGATCTTGATAAAAAAATCAAGAATATTTGATGAACGGTCCATGAGTGTGTGTGTAATTTAGTGCCACTTGAATGAATATAAGTGGACTAGTTCCCCTTGGCGGCAGGATGTGATCCACTACGTGTTAGTCTAACTTTAGCTGTTTGACCACACTCATCAACCCCAGGCTGTGTGTTCAGCAAAAAAAAAAGAAGAAAACTCTTTGTAACTTCTGTACCACTAACTGTTGAGCTGAGGTTTTTCTTCCAGAGGAAGGTGGGACGATCAAAACAAAGCTCTAAGACAATGACTACTGCACTTAGATTCATCATATAAGCAATTGTTTGCCAGTGGTTGTCCTACCAAATAAATGGTGATAATATATCAATGTTTTGTTTTCATCTTGTTCCACTTCCTCCAAATGGCCCCAAAATGTGGAAAAATAGAGCCAGACTTGTATGGATTTTTGGGGCTGATGCAGAAAAAAGTTCTGATACTCGTATATCGGCTTATATATACATGTATATACAAAAATTGGTAATGATTTTGTTGTAAATAAAATAAAAAAAGAGAGCGAATACAAATACAGCCAAATAGAGCTTGAATTCAGAAAATGAACCTAATTTATTGTAAAATGTACATAGATTTATAAATAAATGCATAAATCTTTTCTACATTGATTAGTCTGTAAATGCCCCACCGATAAATTTATACAGCTTTAAAAAACACATACAAACTATTAGTTAAAAAGTGTGAGCATATATTGTTATTTCAAATATGTTATTTGTCTATATTTTGCACGTGTATTTGAACTATATGTCCAGAATGAAACAGGCTGTACTGAAGGACATTTCTTCAGCAACACGTTTATGGACAGGCTGTTATGCCCCCTATAGCACTCCACACCATATGTCACCCCTGGAGGAAAAGCTATCTCAGGCTGTTGCTATACAATGTGTGTATGCTCTGCATTATTCTCCCAACATCACCTATCACCATGCGTGTGTGTTTATTTCGAGTGTGTGTTTGTGCATGTGCTCACATCTCCGCACTCTTTACACATAGCTCAGTCTAATTAATTCTGTCACCACAAACACACGACTTGTGAAGTTTGTTAATACATCCGTGTTCCAGTGCTGCATGCGTGTCACTTTCTCTCCTTGCTCAGCTCCCTCCCAGCATGAGGCCTCCTCGCCCCTCCACCGCTGCTCTACGTCTGCCTGGCTGATGGGCTGATTAGTGGCAGAGCAGCGTTCTCACAACCTCCACAAACATCTGCATGGCAACCGATTTGTTTGTCCTTCTGTCTCTTGTCCTTTCTTCATCTGTGTTTAACTCAGGGTCATGGCGAATTATTAAGGCTCCGTTAGAGGGAGAGAGACTGTGGACACTGTGGATCTGTATTTCATGTAATGGAGCATCATCACATCCAGAGTTAAATGAAATTCACATTGTATCACCTGGTAGCTGAGGGAAGAGGGGTCGTTCTTGTTTAGTTGAAGGACAGTTTCACTCTTTTATCCAAATAAAATGTATGAAAATGTTTTTCATCGTTCAAGTGTAATTTCATAATTTGATCGATCCGGAGTGTGATAGGAACTTACTGAAATGAATTAAAACATCTCAGAAGAATGTATTTAATGCATATTTTTAGTTTTTAGTTTGGTCCCTATCCCATCCACTAACATGGAGGAGAACCTATTCTGCTGCTAGCCATCAGGTGGCGATCCAGATGATTTGTCTTCACTTTATGGGAGCTGTCATCTATCCATGAACAGTCTATGGTAGTGACAAATCTATTAATGTCAGATTTGGTTGGTTTTACTTTATGTTGAAGAGATAATAAAGCCTCACAGAAAGCATGTGGACTCTGACACATTTCACTATGCTCTCAGCTTTCTATCCTCAATAAGCAGACCCACCAAAATACAATAAAAAGCTTACAATATTTTCCTTTAAGCTGCATTAATCCCGTCAGTTTGGGTTGGACACTTTCTTGAGATCATATTTCAGTAAGGCCTGGATTTTTTTGGGGGAAAACATCACAAAAAAGTTTCTTAAAAGACGAGAGGAAAGAGAGAGACATCCAGTAGCAGCACGGTGCTTCATCATTTTGGGCTTTCCTGTTTATGACTGCTTCTGTCTGCCTAAGTCAACAGCCAGACAGGGAAAAAGCAGACCTGGAATGCATTTTTTTTCCATCAGACTCACACGCTGCCTGCTTTGGTTTTAATTAGCTGTTCCTCTCTCTCTCTCCATTTCTCTGCAGTCCTCCTGTTTTCTCTTTTCTTTGTTGTTTATTCTATTGTCTTACACCAAACTATTTCTGTCGGTCTGTCCATCTTATGTTTCTCTCTCCCCTCCTCCCGCCGAGGCACCGTGTTTGTGTCAGGTCTTGGCATGGGTGGCATTCATCCATATGGAAGTGTTCAGGAGATGATATAGAACATATGTGACCCCAGCTCGCTGGCTGGGGACTCTGTGGAGATCACACCGTGTCATTAGTGGTGGCGAGAACGCCAGCGCTGCAGTGCAAGGGAGGAGAAGGAAGGATAAGGACAGATATAATTAGGTTAAGGAAGGGGGAAAGGGCGAGAAGGAGGAAAAGAACAAGCGTTGGTGTTGGGTACATTGTGTCCTTTATGGAGCTCGGTGCATTTATGTGTATTCCGGCCCCAAGCTGGTTAGGTCTCAGCACTGATGTCGGCTGAACTTGGCAGAAAGGCCAGGTACACTCTCATGCTTCAGTGTGCAGTCAGTGTTTGCTTTGAACCCGACTCCGCCGGGACCAACTTTAACAAATTGATTTCGTGTGCACCTTTACGTAACAAGATCTGTCAGGATCCATTAACTTACTGTTCTACAGAAGCAGTGCTTGGTTTAATAAGGCACTCGCATAACATTTACTCTAATGACAGCTTACTGAACTGTGAGTTCACAGAGTCGTGAAGACATGCGCTGATGTCAAGCAGCTTCCACAGACCTCAAAACAAAAAGCTCGGTCTCCATCGTCTCCAGAAAATGCTTCACGGCTTATTCATCGTTTTTTTTATCGTTGCCGTCATAGTCTGGCCTCTAAGGAATTGGTCAAGCCAGTTATTTTGGTTAGGCTTGTGCAAGTCAGCAGAGACTATCTGTATATCTTTATATTGCACGTGCTATGAGATGTATTGCTCATATGGTCATTTCCATGCATGTTCTGTGTTTATTGTGATCTGTATGGCAGCACAGGGAGATGGTCTTACCACATACATAGCTGAGGTTAATTGTCCTCTGAGCAGCAGTATTATTAATGTAATCCAGGAATGCCAAACACATTAACACCATGGAGGAAAAATAATGCCACTGCAGCTAGTAAAATAACAGGAACACAGTAAAATAAAACACGCAAATCATAAACTCTTAAACCTGCATTTACTCTTTTCTTGGCAACTTTGGGGCAGTTTATTTGATTCCACAACATGGTAACAACAGCCTGGTACTGGTTGGGTTGTACAGTAGATCTATCCTAGCATATGAGAAACAGCTGCCTACAGATACTGGAAATGGAGTTGAAGTGTTCCCTTGCTCTGTATCTGACATTGAAAGATAGATGGACAGAAACATTCACAAAACTCAATGGGAACCCAAAGTACCCAGACTAAAAGTGGCTCGACTTAACGATACCTGTGTTGGCACTATAGACAGTAAAGATGGACGACATCCCAGCTCCTCAAAAGTGAAGCCAAATCCTCTTGATCACACCCTGTTGGCTGGCTGCAATGGTTTCTGCCTTTGTAGGGAGGTCTTATCACACTGTTAATTTTCTCGGTAAGTTTAGCTTTAATTGGTCATTTGATGCTATGAAAATGTGGTGAAATGTCAGAATTTACAGCAGAGACTGATGGAGCCTAACACCTGATCTCGATACTGCAGCTCCAGACCATCAACACTACTGTGCAGAGTCTGGATACATAGGATGTCACCAGTACTAGATGGCCGGACCTATAAGCGATATATTGTGGCTTCATATATAGTGTATGGTTAGTTTAGTTTAATCATTCAAAACCGAGCTGCCCAGGTTGACAATCTTTCCCCATCACTCACATGACCTACTCACACAACTCCTCGGCTGTTGCTGGCTCATTCATTTCTTTAAGTTCAGCACTCATTTACACAAAAGCCCATTTCTCTCAGCGCCTCTATGAACATTTACCACCCAGATGCATCCACTCCTCCACCTCCTCCCCTTTGACATATTCTTATCCCACTCTACTGACTGGACCAAGGCACCAGTTGATGTACATTCTTTGGTTGTAGCATGTATTTATTAGCATTACTTGTGAGTATAACTGCCACAACAATCTGAAGTGACGGCTGAAACAACAGAATAAAAGCCAGGTTGTGAAGAACCATAATTTAACTGTCACCCTTTGTGATGTAATGTTATATGTGAAGCAGAAGGCAAACAGTCACAAAAATGAGAAGGACAACGTTAACGATGTGAAATAATGAAAGAATACGAAAAACTGGATATATAAATTAAGAGACTTAATTTATCACCATAATTACATAAAACTATGTAATTTTATAATGCCTATAAAACTACACCAGTTGGGTCCAAGTCACAAGAAGCAGCAGCTAACTGAGAGAAGTGTTGTTTAAGAGCAGGGTGATTACTAACCATCTGCCGTACTTCAAATCAAGATACAAAGTTATTGCTTGTTTTCATCAGTCATTATGAAAGAGGAATTAGTTTTATATTTTGTCAGACAGAATCTTTTATTAAAGGCGCAGGGTCATGAAAAGTGGGAATGAAAAAATAAAAAGAAGAGGAGAAAATGAACAAGGAAGATAATATCCTGTGGGGTGAGGCCGAGAGCAGAAATCATGTAGAGGAAATTAAAAAGCGTTTTAAACTAAACATCGGAGTCAATTAGTTTACAGAGTGCATGTAGAACAGGGAAAATGAGGAATCGGAGACTATCTGGAAGAACGAGGGTCAGAAGACGGGGAGGCAGAGGAGCCGTCCAGCCGAGAGGAACATGGCGGCTGAGAGAGACAGACACAGCTTCTTTGCTCAGGCATTGATTCAGGGCCCCTCGAGGCTGCGTCTTCCATTTACCAATTTGTGTCTTTCCTTCTCTCGTCCTCACCTCCGCCCGTCTTCCCTCTCTCCGGCGGATCGTTGGCAGGGAACAAACAGCGCCGCTCGGGAACACCGGACCCTCGGTTGCCAGGCAACCACACACTGACTTGATGAAGTGGAGGCAACTTCAGAGGCCTCTGTGAGAACGGTATCAAGGTTGTTATTAGACCTGAGTCCCGATTACCCCCGCAACACACACACACACAAGCACACACACACACATGCAAACACACACGTTGAGAAACACAGGTACTCACAAGTGCAGTCCTAGTAGAGAAATACAACACGTGGAAACATGCTAGAAATATGCAACATAGTGAAAAAGGTGTCTGCTCTGTACTACTGTTGCCATAAAGGAACTGCTAACAGATGCACGTGCCCCCTCATCATATGTATTAGTGACAGGAGAAGCCAAACGTATTGGCTGACTGCTGTTACAGCTCGTGCAGCCTGTATTTTTCTCCTCTGCTGCGGCCGTCAAGCTTCTCTTTCGCCACCATCTCTGGTGTTTTATGAGGTCTAGAGGAAGGACCTCCTCTCTCCCCTCCCTGCTAAAGATGAGTGTGGCTTTGATAATAACAGAGACAGTTATTAATTAAAGGGGGAAACGGACTCACTGCTCCCCTCTTTAATTCCCCACCACGCCACATGACTGAGATGTGGACGGAGCAAAATGTGGGTGCATGTGTGCTGGCAGGCAGTCACCAATTCTTTCCAGGTTTTGCTTTAAGTTTATGCGAACTTAAATGCACACATACTGCATTTTGATCTTATGATAAACTAGTGATTTACTAAATTTAGTTCCACCATTAATATGTCATAATATCTAAGGGACTTGGGTATCAGTGTGTTTCTAGGAACCCTAGTAAGAGGCGTCAGATCACAAGATAAGATTCTAATCTTTTATTAGTCCCACTAGAAAGACATTTTCCATGATGCCCTTGACTTGCACATTTTCTTTTGAGGCTTCAACCGAAACGCTGCCCATTCACTTTGAATGGGATGAGGTCATGCACTGCCGATCTGCATTGTGGTTTTGATGCATTCTGTACAGCAAAGAGCAGAGCTCACCTTCGTGATGGTCGAAGCGGCCTCTGCTCTCAGTCCCCTTAAGAGATGCTCTGCTCTGGCCCTTCTTATAATGTGAAGATGGTTATTACACTACAATATTTCATCATGAGCTGGAGCATAGCCTCCTGAAATGACATCTTTGGTAAACAACACTTAGAATTTAGACACTATCAATCCTTTCTAGATGTTAGCCTGACTGATAATTGTTTAATGTATGAAGACATGTATTAAGTACAGGAAATGATGAAGCTAACCTAGATAAACTTTGTACAACTTTTACATAAACAAACAGAAAAACTGAAAAAGCGAAATATGTCTCCTTTAACCAGCACTAGACATGATTATTATTATTATTTTTTTTTTTTAATCAAATGTCTAATCTGCCATAGTCCATTAACACTTATACATGCCAGATATTAGCAAACCTCCACTCAATAACACTTGATTGGATCTAGGTTAAAGTTAAACTGATGAGCTTCACATGTGTCTCTCCTTAACCTGACCCCAGCACACATACTCAGACAGACAGGTTATTGGACGCATGTCAAAATCGTTGGGGATCCCTTAAAAGCTTCTGCAGAGGACGGACACAGCACAAACAAAGAGACAGGCATCATTTAACACTTGGTCAGCTCCGAGTCCCTCTATGGGAATGTCCCTCATGTTCCATTTTTCTATATAATAGGGAAAAAAAGGCTGTCTTTGACTTTTATTACAGATCCTAAATACTCCTGCTGGGAAGCAAGCCAATCCATTTCTTTCTAGCCAGATGACGTCCTCCAGCTATAAGGGAATGTCTGAGGAATCCTGGTAATAAAGTGTCAGAGATAGGAATCTTTCCAGTGATCAAAGTAATTTACGTCTGTATCTCAAGTGTACGACAAGAGGTGTGGTGAGACCTGATGTCTGCAATAGAGAGAACAAGGGAGAGAGAGAGTCCTCCCTGAGGTCAGATACAGTACCATGAATACCTATGTACACTCCTTATGAGTAACATGTCTTTTCCCTCAAAATGTCATGTCAGTAAATATTCATTGAATTGAATTGAGTCCACATGAGAGAGATTGAGTGAGAAGTTGAAATGGATGGTGCACACACACACACACACACACACACCTGCAGTCCAACTGCCATGGTTGAGACAAATCTAGAGGGAGTGAGATAGAAACGGGGGTAAAGAAAACACAAAGAAAAAAGGGTGGGGGTGTGTTGCTTGTGGCCTGTGGCTCTGTGTCTTCATTGTTTCTGAGCACAAATGTGTTCCTGTTCGACCCTCTGCTCACTCCCAGAGGCAGCTGGGATTATACCAGTCCATCCTAATACATGTGAATGAGGTATTACTCGTTCCAATATGAGTGGTGATGCCCCAGTGACCTGGTTCACTCAGGTATCTCTCTGCTGCTTGCTAATACCTGCCATCATCCTCTTACAGGGGTGTAGGTCGATTAACCACAATGAAATGTTCCAAAGAGTGTGTGTGTGTGTGTGTGGATGTGTGTGTGTGTGTGTGTGTGTGGAGGTGAGCTTTATGGGGACTGATCTGTACATAACTGACTGGAAATTCTTTGTTAAAACTCTTATTGTTTTTGATATTAATTTCAAGAGTCGTAATTCTTATTATTTAAGTGACAATCCACATTACTTTGCTTTAACCTAATTTAAAGCACAGTAATGTTGATTTTCAAAGTCAATGTGTGGCTAATGAAAATAAAGACTCCATTATCCATTTAGATTGCTTCACTTTCACCTTGCGACTCGGCCGGGGGGGCTCGACATTTAGCAGGAAAAAACGAGTTGAATTTATGACAAAAGTGAGTTTGCTACTGCACAACTGAAACAGAAGGAGAATAGAACTTTTATTTTTCCTAGTAGCTAGCGTTCGCTTTTCCTAGGGAGTGGAAATAATAGAACAGAATGAGTCGTTGTGTTAACTCTACCCAGACAAAAGAAAGGAGGAGCAAAGACGGAGAAAGATTGAAACGCAGGAAGAGCAAGAGAGATTATGGAATAACTTCAATATTTAAAATTATTAGAATAATGTGTTGTTTTTGTAAGGACAATTTTTCAGCCCCTTTGCCAGCCTGGTTTCTGCGAGATTTACATTGTTTTCCAAAGCCTGGAGAACTTAATGGCAAAGGTATAATCATCCTTAAGTGTAATTGTTGTGTAGCAGCAACCCGTATGAGTTACCGTGTCAAATAGTGACCGACAAAATTTCCCTTCAAAATAATCAATACAATCTTGTCACTTCAATGAATCAGTGAGGGGATGCAGTTTCTCTGGGTTTGTTTTCTCCTTCCTCCGTCTCAGATTAGAGTCAGGCTGCTGCTTGCGGAACAAGCTGGAGATTTGCCAAGGACTTGTTGCCAAATCCACGATCGTTACAACGCTCGAGACAGATGTGATAAAGGATTTGAGGTTATTAACACAGGAATGTTTTGATCTTTGCAATGTTCCTGACTTGACAGCGGCACGTGACCGCGTCGCTGTTTTTAACATGCTGGTCCGGGCTCTTCTTCAAAACATTTTCGGGGACAAAAATAAAATAAATCTTCCTCCGGTGTGAAGCAACATTTTGAGGTCATTGATCGAGTTTGCGACAAAACTATTGAACCCTGGTTGCATCAGTTTGCAGGTTGTGTCAGAGGAAGTTTCTCATGTGGATGTGGCACGTTGCAGGACGACGCAGTCAGCATAACAAAACGCGGGTGAAATAGATGACCCGCTGGCAACGTGAAGTTATCAGACAACAACTGGAGAGACCTCTGATCTGACTTCATGATCATATTTGGTGGAAAGAACCATGTGGACTCTGATCTCAGCATTAAAATGTCCTCTTGCACGCAGAGCAGTTAAAACAAGTCCAAGTAATGCTCATTAAAGCAGAGAATAGAGTGATCAGCAGAATTAAATGCAGTGTAGGTAACGCGAAAATAATGAATCCTGATAATTAGGTGTTAAAACTAAGACATTCCTGACAATAAGCAGTGCACGTGCAGCGCTGTAACAAACAGTAAAGCCCGACTGAAACTCCTCAAAGACACCGTTCATGGTCTTTACTCCACAAGGTCTGTCTCTAAGACTTGTACAATAGATATCAAATGTAAAATATACTTAATAGGAGTTGTTAAAGTGTGGAGGAGATAAACAAATACAAATAATCATATATTTTTACATGAAATATAGATTTGTCCAGGCTTTGAACCGGATGACCCTGAATTATCAGCACATCCATCTTCCCCTCTCTCTCTCTCTCTCTCTCTCTCTCTCTCTCTCTCTCTCTCTCTCTCTCTCTCTCTCTCTCTCTCTCTTTCTGTCAAGTACTCAGGGCCAATGAACTGAAGCCTCCTTCATAACAAAGGTTCAGTTGAGGTAAAGGTACAAATATTCGATTAAAAGGGCAAATACGAGAAAAAAAAGGGGGACAGAAAAGACGAGTGTTGGAACAAGAGCTGCAGACAGAGACAGCCAGGTCCTTCCTGTCCGTGTACAACAGTGTATTTCCTGAGTGGGACATATTGGACTTATATGTGAGGGAGGCCTCCCAGAGAGCGATGTCTCCAGATTGCTCCTGACACCCTCTATTACAGGGTTATGCGGTTGTCAGCAGTGGTTTGAAAAAGGGGTCAACGTGTGAATGGAGGTGCAATGAGAAGGTGCTAAAAATCGGAAACTGTTTCACACAAAACATGGAGGCGAGAGACTCTCCATTTACCACTAAACTCATCTCTCCCTTTTCTCTCGCCCCCAAACGAAGCACCACGGCTCTCCAGATGTTCCAGTGTGTGAAGAAAGTCTCCTCCAAGTCCTCGCTGTTATTTCATGGTGACAGACATAAAAACCAATCACAGTCTGATGTGCTGTTTATTGCATTTTGGTTCCACATAGATCAAAATCGACTTCGCCGCCAGGTCGCCTTCGGCAGATCAGCCGTTTGGTGGGGCCGGCTTTACCATGGCGACCCTGTTCATTTGCCGCGGAGCCCGAGGGGAAGCAGCGAGGAGCGAGGTCAGGAGGAATTGCATATCTGATCCCCTTTTCAAAAAAACTGTGAAATGACGTTCCAATAACCCTGAGACCCTCGCTCGGACCCGCCTCGGATAACAACCCGGGGGCATGGTGTGTGCACGTTTGCATTTTACTTACACCGGGACTGGGCATGTACATTCATGTGAGTACCTGCATGTGCATCCCTGTGTGGTCAGAATCCCTCATATAGTTCCTGTTGTAAAACCAGAACTATACAAGCAAGACAAAGCATCGTTCTCTTTGGCTTCAGTGTAAACAGAACAATTAACATTATTGGAAGAAGAAAAAAACAGAGAGGTTGTGAAGTAGCTTCTTTGGGGAATACTGAGCAGTGTGTGTGTGTTTTCTGCTCCACTGTTACACCGATAACCTATGATAACACAGCTGTTGGGATGTTTGACATCACCCGGCCGTGCAGTGTGTGTTGTTTATGTTGTGCTGACTGGTCATCTTCAGGAATGTGCTCCGTCTCCAAACGCTTGAAATAACTGTTTCTTCGATGTCAGTACATTGTTATTTAAGGCATTGATCAAATGCTATCCAAAGAAAAGTGTGTGTGTGTGTGTGTGTGTCTGTGTGTGTGTGTTTGTGTGGGTGGGTGGGTGGGTGGCTGTGGGTGTGGGTGTGTGTGTAAGAGAGAGGGAAAGCAGATAAAATAACATCTGTGATTTATGTGTCATACATCCATGACACAGCACGCTGTCTCTTTAACCATTATTGTATGTGTGTGTGTGTGTGTGTGTGTGTGTGTGTGTGTGTGTGTGTGTGTGTGTGTGTGTGTGTGTGTGTGAGCATGGACGTCAGCATGTCCAGTTGGCAGATGACTGTGGAGACTCCAGGAAGTTATACGTTGAGTACACGTGGATTTTTATGCTCGAAGGTGGTTTTGATTAGTGTGTGTGTTTGTGTGTTTTTGTGTTGAGCTCAGGGGAAATTCCCCATCCTCTCAGCAGTATACTTTTACAATACTACACTGAACCCCTTCCTTTCAGAAGAGAAATGGGAACAAATTATAAATCTTTGATAAATTGTTCTGTTATTACACAACTGCATGATGCAGAAAAGAAGCCTAACATGTAAAAACTGTTTCTGCTTCATATTTTCCACTGCACTGACCTTAACTTGCGTCATGATGACATCCCTCTGTTGGGATGTAAGGATCGTTTTTCCCAGACTGGGTCAGGCTCCTGGTTGTGAGTTGCTCCAGTTTTCCAGTGCGGTAAAGCCAGCAGCCTTTTTTCCATAATGTTTTGTGTGCTTCTTGGATGAAGCATTTTATGGCTCCTTTAAGTGTCAGCAGAATGTTTTAGATCCGATATAAATAATTAAAAACATCTTGGGGAGTAAGGGACACCACAGATTTGGGTAAACGGTTGACCCACCACAGCTGGCCGAGATCAGACTTGGTATTTTTACTGTCTGGAGTATTTTTCCGCCATCTGAAAAAACCAGCCGGGTCCATTCATGTTGGTTAAGTGAGGAAATTCCACATTACGTAGTGGGACCTCCTGGAACAAATGCTAGAGGAGGCTCTGACATTTGGGGTGAATTTAGTCGGGTCACTAATGCAAGTGATGGGAGCTTTTCTTTATCCGCTCTACCACATGCACCGGAGCCAAGCCCGACTGTGTAAATCCACTCCACCGCGGATGATTTACCTGCTAAAACATCAGGGGTGTCTGGAGACGCGGCCTCCAAGGCAGGGACAGCAAGCCACCAGAACACAAACTTCAGGCCGGGTAAGTGGCTTCTGCTGTATGTTTACACTCCTCGATCGATGGGTGTTGCATAACTTTTGGTCGGGCACTTACCTAACCACTTGTTCCTTTTTTTTTTTTTTCTTCTTCTTGGCTGCTCCCCTCTCTGAGGTGCTGCTCCTTCATCTGCGAGGGAAAGCCAGCCAATCACCAATCACACGGCCCAGATAGCCCTGACCACCCCTCACTGTTTCCTCATTCACGCATGAGCTGTTACCTAATTGGCAGCTGAGACAACATGTGGTTCACTCTGTTATCTAATTAACGGCTGCAGCGGAATCAGGAGGAACGGGGAGAAGTGCATGATACTTTAGTTTAAATGTTTAATTCCTGGTAAGGTGGTTTTATAGAAACCCTCCCTTTCTGCAGAGGGACACTGAGACGCTGAAATCGTTTGTTTCTTTAACATCTGTGTGTGGGGGGGGGAATGTCCTCAACCAGATGGAGTCTGGGAATATTTGAAGTTCGTTTAAAACATGAAAATCACAATGATCCACTTTGCAAATGTTTTCATGACAGCCATAATTAGCTTTGATGACCGTGGACAGATTATCTTGACCGTGAATTTAACCTGCATGTTGTGTTATGTTGCTCTTATTCCAGTGTAACTCATGATCTAAATATCAGCTCCTACGCAGATGGAGGAGTGGGTGAAGTGTTTGAGTCCACAAAACACTTCTAGAGTTTCAGGGGTAAACAGAGTTGCAGCAAAATCTGATACAGTTGAAGTAAATGGTGACCTCTTCTTCAGGCATAAGAAAAACAACAGAAAATAACAGAAAGGCCTCCATACTGCTCCTTCAGGTGCCCTCACATTTTTTGCCTCAACGTCCCCTCTTATCCTCCTGTCATGGTGTAAATGATAGTTTTAACCAACAAACAAACATACCAACTAGAAGAGCACTCAGAGAGCACATACCTCCCCCAAGGCTGAAGCCCTATAGAAAGGGATCTGCCTGTTTATCTGGATCTGCTCCAAAATTGATTGTGTCCTTGCTTGGGTCATGTCTCGCCGCTACACAAAACTTTATAGAAAACTTTTGTAGTTTTTTTTACTGGAACAAACAAACACGGATGAAAATAACCTCCTTGGAAGAGGGAAAGAGAACTAAATATAATGCTGAACCACACCTAAACATAGAGCGTTCAAACAGTGGTTGGTAGAGTAACCAGAAACCGCACTCAAGTTAAAGTATTGTTACTTTATAATTATAATGAAAGTAAAGAAAAGTACTTCATTAGAATGTATTGCTTTCAAACAGGTTATTAAGAAGTAATAACAATGTAAAGTGCACATTGATTGTAATGAATAAAGTGACATATTCAAAACTAGGCAAAAGCCCAAATACCTGCTGTTAAGCACCATTAGCTTTCAAACATCAACATCAAGAAAACTATAAATCCCTTAGATGAAGTCACTTGCACCACAGAATGAAAATTGTCTTTCACCACAGTTTTACTCTGTATCCATTGAATATGTCACAAACATCAATATTTGCCACACTTCCCGTGTAGCCCTTTAAAAGTAAAGGCACTGCAGCGGCTCTGCTGTTTTTAGGATTTGTGGTTTAACAAGACTTTAAACAGGACCAGAGGATGCATGGTTTCAAAGCGTAGTTTCCTGGCAGGTATTTGCGTATATACTTGTAATTTGATTCAAGGAAATACAGTGATTATACCACAAACGAAAGCAGACACGCTGCCTGTGTGGACAACAGACAAACGTGACAGGCAGCAGATCCACAGAGCAGCTGTCAGTGCTCAGGCAGCCAGTGTGGCCCGGACGTCACTGTCGGGAAATCACTGTGTCCGCTCAGCTGAGTGTAAGAGTTCAAAAATCATAGCATGGAAAAGCAGCGAGGAGTGTGTGGCCCAATATAACGGAGTAAAGGTATAACTGAGTAGGAGTAAAACGTATTCTGCCGAGCAACTACTCTCAGATTACTCTCTTTATTGGTCTAACTACTCGAGTACATGTAACAGAGTAAATGTAACTCATTACTTCCCACCTCTGAGTGTAAAACCTCCCAATGAACTGAGGTTCAGACGTCTCTGTGTCATCGTCCTCCGTGACTGTTGCTAAAAGGAATGTAGTCCCTCATATTTGTGGATAATGAACCTTGAGTTTTCAGTTTGTTATCAGGAGCTGAGATGATCCACAGAATTTGGCTCAACAGACGTTTTCCTTGGAGTTTGATTTACAACAGACTCTGAGAAGCAAAAGTGGTGTTTGTTTAAAATATAGTGCGTGTATAGAGTAAACTCTTTATTAACATGACAAATTAATAATCTGTTTATATAATGCATTGTAGTCATCAGGCATCTGCCAGTGTGAGATTCAGGATTCATATCCGTGTGGGGACTGTGGTCCATACAGGGATTTTCTCACTGATGATGACATGCTGGGATCTTGTGAACTGGGATCCACTGTAAACCAGAGAAGTCTTTAGTCTGAAGTCAGCTGGGTCCAGTTGGTCATCTCCGGGGATGTTTTGAGGCGTTTTCACCTTTAAGGAGATGCCAGACACAGTGAGCTCGGTAAATATTGGAGGTGTGCAGCCGAATACATTACTGGTCACAGACAGCTAAGACAGACAGCCAGGGATTTCATTTGGACTGTGTGTTTTTTGTGTGTGTGTGTGTGTCTGTGTGTGTGTGTGTGTGAAAGTCAGTTTATGAGGAGGAGAGTGTACTGTATAAGCGTTTGTGTGCACGTTGTGTTTGTTCTGATAAGTCATCCCCCGGTGTGTGTATACATTTGTATACTAATCAATACAGACCATGTTCTCTGTGTAGCCCCGAGTGTTAGTGGGAATCGGCTCTGTGGCAGAATATAAGCTGAAGGTTTGAATTTAGTTTATTGATGTTCGACTCTGGAGCCGTCTCTCCAAATCCCCTCCCAACGTGCGTGTGAGCGTGCGTGTTTGCGTACGTGTAATTGTCACCTATCCCCTGCCTGCAGAAGGGGATTTAAGGATTTTAATTGAACGCTGCCTGTAGATGCAAAGTGAATTTCTCCAGAGAGAGTCACAACCCCTTTAATGTTCCCGGTTTTCTATTTAAAGGAACTGGATTTCTAAACAAAGGGCTGGAAACACACGAGTGTCCCTGTTGTTTGATGTAGGTGTTTTCAATACACACGCTCTCACCGGAGAAATACCAAATCATGTTATCGATGTTTTCTGATGCTGTAAGAGCCGTGTTTACTTCAGTAATGTTCCTAAACGCAGCGTTCACATGGGGCGTTTGCTTTCCTGCAGGCCTGGTTTCATTGTTGATTTGACAGGTATCTTACATAACTTAATCCTGGATTATAAAATCAATCCTCCACTCTCGCTGAAAGAACTGAGTTAGTTGTAAGAGACCATTAACTGGCTGCCTACGCTGTGTTTGCCTGGATTAGCTCAGCCAAGTATGAATAAGGACACACACTCTATCACGGTTGCTGGAGAAACACAAAAGTCAATTTAAACTTGTAAATGGAGTTAAATATGAGATTATGCCTCTAATTCTACGTTCAGTTATATCTCCACAGACAATCATGCAGCCCTACAGTATACTTTTATTTGTTAATTTGAACATAACCTCACATACACATATCTCCATAATTTTCCCTCGAAGATAAACATAGTATTTTCTATTGTTTAACCCTTGAAATCAAACCGTTGAACTTTAGATCTTTCTCTATGACGTCAGAGCTCAAACTCACCTGGCTGCTGCCCACAGGTTTTTCAGAATAAAATCACGCCGGCCATCATTTAATCAATCCTCTAAAAGTAAATAAATGGTGTTCACGTCCTAATGACCCAGATGTGGCAACGACTCCACTCTTGGAAAGACGCAGAGAAACCAACATGAAATAGTAAACATTTCTCCCACATTTGTCAAAGAGCATAAATGTTTGGATTGATCACAGAACATTCTTGTCAGTTGAGCTCAGCTGTTGCTCACACTTTTGGATCTTATTTTTAAAAAGGACCCGAGGGCCTAACTTGCTTTGAAAGACATTCTCGACTTGCAGTGATGAACTAGTTTATTAAAATGACATGTCTGAGCAACAATCACAAACTCCAACCCCATGATGTTAGTTTTGAGGAATTTCTAATCGTGTATTAGTTCAGTGACCATTCTAAACATGCCTGCTGGCATTAGCTTGTTCTCTTAACGAGTCCTCCTCAAACAGTTCTACAATACTGACACTTTGTATTGTTGGTTTGCTGGATGTCTATGGTGCAGGGGGAAGTTAGAACACCTTGTATTCAACCTACTGGGTCGATCTGCATCATTGAACCACTGGTCACCATTTGACAACCAGTGCTGTAGTTTATCCGAGGA
This sequence comes from Pleuronectes platessa, assembly GCF_947347685.1. Taxonomy (NCBI): domain Eukaryota; kingdom Metazoa; phylum Chordata; class Actinopteri; order Pleuronectiformes; family Pleuronectidae; genus Pleuronectes; species Pleuronectes platessa. The sequence goes on from NC_070633.1 coordinate 19,256,395, forward strand.
GATAGAAGACAACAGTCAGCAGGCGCCCCCCCCCCCCCTGTTTATTCAAAGTTTATTAGGATGAATCACCTCTCCCATATCACACTAAAATCAACACTGCATTTCCTTTAAACAATAGAATGAGCGAATGTGATGATAAGATGAACGGCTGTTGAGAAATGCAAGTGACAGACAGACAGATTTTGATGTTCAGAAATGCCCGATCATACTCGAGTATCCCTATCTTCCCTTGTTTCACGCTTCATCATATCAACAATATTGTTGAAGATCTTCATGTTAACACTGTGCAGTTAAATCAACAAGCTCTTTTGAAATCAGGTATATTTGAACAACACCTTGTCATTGTTAGGGTCATGACCCCTGTTGGTCGTCCTCAAACCTACGCCTGTGCTTAGCAATGATTACATGGAGCTTTTACTTTTGAGTTGTCGACATGAGGTTTTAGAAACGTTGGTCTCTATGTGTTCGTGTACAGCGTGTGTCTTTCACTCTGCTCTGTGTATCTTGGCAGCAGTCGGTCCATGATGAATGAGAATCAGGATTGATCCGGTGTTTTTACAGCTGGGAAGTATTGCATCTAGGAATGAGGCGTGTTTACGAAAACACCCAGCCCCAGGTTGCCTCCAGTATACATGGATCGCCCTGGATCCCATAGACAGAGAGTTTGTGTCAATGTGTACATGCATGCAGTACATGTATGCATTTACCAACAAACAATGACAACAGTGGGAACCAAATTGTGCATGTATTTTGGGATTTCCTCCTTTTCCCTGAATTATTTTGTGTGTGCCTACATGCATGTGTGTCCTTGTGTGTCTGCGTGCTTTGATATCCGTGTGTGTGTATCCGTGTGTCTGCAGCAGATACAAAGGCAACAGATCATTTGTCAGTAGAGTCAGGTGTGTATCAGTCGCCCTCTTCCTCACTGGGACAAACTCTGTCGTCTAATTCAAGCCCAGTTACTGACATATGGATATGAGCCAATAACAACAATTTAATACTTACTACCTCATACTATGGATATTACAGCCAATGACACAACATTATCAATTCTGATCTAGCAGCTTTTATTACCCATTTCTTCATCTTTGGGACTGACAGCACAGAGGTAGGCTGGGGAAGGTGTGTGTGTGTGTGTGTTGGGGGCAGATTTGTGATTAAATCTCACAGCGTTAGAAGTGAACGGTTGGTTTGCTGTTGGTCTGAAATAATGAGTTTTAATGTAAGTGTTTTTCCCTCGATCAGCGAATTCCTGCACAAAATGAGCTCATATAAACTCCTCATGCTACTGTTTACACACGTTTGTTTTGCACTCAGTTCCTGAGCCTAACAAATGAGCTCAACAAGCAGGACCAACTTCCTGGATAATAACGAATGAAGTCTCGTTATTAATTATTATCTCAGTAATCCAAGTATCATGTGAAGATCATTCCACAGCTTGTGTCTCCCCTTGATTTAGCCTAAAACAATATTTATATAGGGTGCAGGTCCTCTTCCAAAGAGCCTTCCATGCTGCACCCTCAAAAAACCAAAACTTTATTCACAGCACCTTTCAAAACACAGGCACGCAGTACTTTACAAGTTCAAGATTGAGTAGAACAATAGGAATAGGAACAAACAGGAATTGGTTGCAATCCACAACCTTACGGCTGCGTGTTACTAAATCCTTCACGTCGGTGCTTTGATTATTTGTTCAGTGTGTACAGCTAATTTGAAAAGTTGTCAATTCTCAGCCAAAAGTTTTTTGTTAGCATAGACGTGACACATGAAATCATGTTTTATTCTCGGTGTCATTCACAAAACAACACAGGCAAAACGTTAATCGGTTACCTCATCTATCAAGTCCTCATTTAAAAATGAAGTTGAAGTGTTGCTGAAAGTCCATCAGCATTTTGTTGACGTCTCTCATTCACCTGCAATAAATCAGCTTCATACCATGTGACCATATTAGGACACGGTCCAGTCTCTGTAATCGCAGCGGATTTAAAACGCTGCGGCAGAGACTGAGGTCTACAGCAAGTGAAACCAGGGAGTCGTTTAACAGTCAGGGCCGCGGTGGATAAACTCAGGCTTTCATATTATTGCAATGAAAACCCATATCGAATTCAAGGTAAGACTAGTTGAAAAGGACATTGTAAAAAAACAGCTCAAACGATGATGAAAAAGTCCAGGGTGCGTGGTGCTTTCACAAATTCAAAGCTAAACTGACTGAAGATGAATGGGAGGCAGATGCACGACCTTCAGGAAATATTTTCCTCTTCTTCAGAAACGCATTTCGACCTGAGGACGTGACGGCAGAGAGCGGCCTCAGCTGTCTGCAGCACTCGCTGCTGCGGCTGTATGGCGAGGCAGATGTGTAAGTGCACAGCCGGCCACGTGTGTGTAGTGTTTGTGGATTTTCCTTCGACGCTTCCAGCTGCCAAAGACTTGTGCGTTTTTTGTGCCGCAACACACCGGTGATCTTTATCAGCAGACAGTGTGTGTGTGTGTGTGAGATAATGTGTAACGCTGAGTTTGTGAACTGACGCGAACTCGGGATCTGCCCCGGCTTCTGTGGATATGGAAACTAGATGCAGTGTTTATATCTCCACTGCTCCTCTGTCTGATTCGCTCCGTTTCACGCTCAGTTTCCATGAGAAGTCTGGAATCTCTCTGCACGTCAAGTGTGTCACTTCAGGGGAATGTGTTGTTGATGCTTCCTGTGGTCAAGTGATTGTGCTGATTAGTGAAAAGACAGATTTAAGCACTTAGAAAGAGGAATAAATTGTGGTGGGATTAGATGATTCATGACTCTTTTTAGGTCACTACTGAAAGATGTTTGACTGAACCTGTCGATCATGTGTGTGTGTGCGTGTGTGTGTATTCTTTTCAACTTGTCGTCACTCCAATCTGCCCAAACTTGCCATGAAGCAAATACTGGTCCAACATGACTCATTAAGCTTTTATTTTGCCAGGACATGCTGTAAAAACCAAACCCCTCGGCATCATTTCAGCCTTTTCACCCACACCTCTGGATGTACTATTCTCTATGTTGATGATAGTCAAGATCTTCAATTTACACTCATCTTACTGACATATTATTATTCATCTTTGTCATACCATACATTAGGGTCAGAAAGATTCTCAGCCTGTGATGAATCTTTGTAAACCAGAGAAATAAACCTCTGTGTGGGATAGAGCAGTCGTCCTAGAAGAAAGATCCCAGTCTTCCCCATTCCACATGTGTCCCTGTATGGGTAAGATACTGAATCCCAAATTCTCAAAGTGAAAGTGCTGCACATAGATGCACTGTATGAATGTGTTTGACAGGGTGAAGGGTGAAAATTGTACTGTAAAGCCCTTTGAGTGGTAAATAAGACAAATAAAAATAAATAGCCCTTTATAAATTACAGTTCAAACTACGTTATATATATATATATATCATTGTGGGCATATAGAAAAAGTTATATATGTTTGCAAAAGATTTGTTATAGAACTAAAAATCAGCTGTTGTTGTTCATCAGACGTCAAGTAAACTGACTGGTGTGGACTTGCTGAAGAAAACCAAGGACAAGGTGCACGTCATGAAACTGTGAAAAGTTAATACTGACAAATAGAAAACCACAGAAGCTGTGCAACTCTGCAGCTGCTCTTCTTCTTCTCTTTATTTAACACGTATTTCATACATCAACACAAAGCTACTGCCATGAATGTATGAGAGTTCTTTAACCGATACTCGTCCAGACTATAAAAGATCTATGACATCCTGGAATGAGCTTTGGCTCCAGTCCCAACAACAGAGGGAAGGAGTTAGGTTTTCTTGGAAAGCTTCGGTGATATGAATTTAATCACAATGTCGTGATGCCTTGCTTTATACACACATTGTGTGTGTTAAAATGCCTTGCTTTTAACACACACAAACACACTTCTAAGCCTGTGCGACATATACAAAGACTCACTCACCACTCACAAACCCCCTTGAATTGCAGCCCTGGCAACTGTGTTTTCTTTCTTTTTTTAATTAGAGCAAAAGATCAGAGAAATACCAAGTGTCAATACCACCGAGAACGAGAATATGGCAACGGCGACCTTTTAGAGCTCTCTGATCTTTTATAATGTCAGGGATAGAGCATCTTGTTCTTTTCTGCCACAAGTTTTTTGCCCAATGCCACGCCCCCACATGGAGATACGCAGAACTGCAGACTAATAAGGGCCGTAGCTATTTTTTTCACCGGCTATATTTAGTTTTGCTCATTGGAGGAAACGGCCAGTTGGCGTCAGAGGTGCTGCTGATCTCAACCGGGCTTGAACCCCCGCGTTAGACTGTCAACAGACTTTTTCATGTTTGACAGCAGCGTGCGGATACAACAGGGAGACGGAGTCATAAATATATGTTTCTATAAAATGCAGCTGTGAACACCACAGAATTTTCTTGTAAAACTCCCGTCCTGCATGTTCATTTCCAAACACGAACAAGAATAAAGCTATAATTGCTTAAAAACGTGGGTTTATAGAACATTTTTCTTCATTAATTGGATCCAATATCAGATCCAAGGAGGCGGCCATGTCCAGCCCCAGACGCCACATGCTCCTCTTCCACATTCCCAAGGCAGTGGGCAGGGGATGAGATAAATCACCCAGCCTCGAGAGGAGGCCCACAGGCTGGGATCATCTCTATCCGTCCAGCCCCCCCCCCCCCTTCTCCTTCTTCTGGATATGGCTGTTAGTGGTTAGCACGAGTATTAGCTTCAAGCTGTGGGACAAGGAGGGATTTCTGTGTGGTGCTTGTGCCCCGGTCAAGTGCAAAGCAGCCTTATCTGTTAATCCTGTTAAATAAACGACTTGCATTTATGTTGTCAGTAGGCTGGAGAGAAAAGGACAGGGTAAGAGGATATATCATGGCGCATGAGATAAATGTGCTCTTTGCCCTTCTTAGTGGATGCTGGAGAAAATGATAGCGAGGGAACTCCACGATGCAGCACTACAGCGTTTGTTCCCGTGAGCCACTTATGTCTTTAAGCAACATGTTCACACCATAAAAAGGACTTTATATCTGCAGGCTTGAGAGGCTCTGTAGATTTTCTTGCTGATATTATATGTGAGGCAGCTGGAGAAAAACTCACTGCAGTAGATATAACAGAGAATCAACAGAAAAATGGGAATGTTATCAGAGGCCCCATCAGAACGACTGAGAGTGAAGGGAAAACAGTAGGCAGTAATATGCGTGTGCATGGGTGTGGAACTGTTGTGTATGCATGTGCTGCACCATGTGTAAAGTTCGCACTCGTGCATGCGTGTGTATGCTTGTGTGATCTCATGTCCATGCATGGCTGCCAGCAGAGTGGGTTGGCCTGGCTGGTGGCCTACGTTTGTTTAGCTGTGAATTCTTCCTCCTGATCCAGTGACTCACAGCCTGTGGTTTTAGGCAGCGCTTGTGTGCCCAGAAAACGCTAATCTGAGGGACACAGGCCCAGGACCACAGCGTCACAGCGACTTCATCGCCTTCAAGGTACGTTCACTCAGGAGTCCTCACCCAACTGTAGGTCAGCAGGTCACAGGAATCAGCGTTTAGATGAAGATTTTGTTAAATGTACCGACTTGTCTTTTAGTCAGAAGTGACAGCGTGAGGCATTCTGAAAATGACCCCTGTTATTTAAAAGGGAACTCTAAAAAGTATTGATCTTCATCATCTACTGGTAATAATTACTTACAAATGAGTGACTTGCTGAGGCCTGGAAACAGAGTTAGTGCTAAAAAGACGAATTATGTAAGAAATATGAGAGGTCAAATATTCCTACAGGTTTTGAACAGATCGCAGTGGAAGAGGAAAATGTCAAGGAACTAAAATGGCATTCAGTAGAGTGAACACCCGTCCATCCAGGTCCAACAGTCCACTTATGAAACCACATTTAAATTCAGTGGATCCACATTTTTATTTGGACGTGTGCCAAATTGCACACACTCATGACTCTCAGTCCCCTCAACATGCCTGGATTTTATAATCAAGATTTATCAATTATTCTCCAAGAAATTAAGGAAGATCTTGAAAAGCACATTATCTCCACCATAACAAAGAAGTGTTCTGCATCTGCCCCTTGATCAAAATTCAATGGCTTCTTCCCTGACTCAGACCACATCCTTCCCAAACAGTTTGTAGTAATCCATCTTTAGTAGTTTTAGCGTAATCCTCCTAACTGACAAATGCGAATGAAAACATAATGTCGATGGTGGAGGTAAATAGGAAGAGAAAAAGAATTGCAAAAAGCAAATAATCAAAATTCAGATTTTCCATCGTGAAGATGAGTGGGCACACACTCATGTGCAATGAGGAATGATTACTGACCTCTCACTGACCTCTCACTGACCTCTCACTGACCTCTCACCTGGGGTTATCTCTAATCACATCACCTGGATAAACTGTTTGATCATCTATTAATAAACAACATTGTCATTACCGATTAGAGGGATGATACAAAACTACAAAATAAGACCAAAGTTGCAATTGGCTTGAGTTTTCCTTGAATTCCTCTCTTCCTGCTCTCCTCCATGATGTCAGTGCCCACTGACTGCTACACCTCTCCCACTGGGTCGGGTGTCTCCCACTGTGCAGCTCAAGGACACACACTGTCCGTGCGGCAGCTTGCCCAGCTCCATGTGAGGGCTCAAAGGCTGTTCTGCCTCCAGTCCGGCCTCCTGACTGTACCAACCAACCAGCAGCGTCAACAGGTCCACTTTTCTGAAGACAAAACCCCCACTTATGTCCACCATAGAAATTATATAGATTTCCGAGAGGTGCTGTTTACATTCCTTGCATTTCACCTAAAAACGTTGCGCCGCTTCCAACTCCCACGTGACGTTGTGCATCTTGATGTCACAAGTCTTTCCAGTGATTCCCCAAACCTGAGCATCGAAATATCAAATGCAAACAGAGTGAGGATCTGTCCTGATGCTGCTCTCTCTCAGTCGAGGCTGCACGGCCCCGAACGCCATGCTTTCCTTGGACTCGTGCCGATCACGTGACTTTTATCTGCTCTGAGCCACAGCACAGAATGAACAGAATATATCAGGAATGTATCATTATTGGGAATTTTGTGGCAGACAAGGGTGAATCTCATGAGAAGGAGAGAGAGGCTGCGAGACGGCAAGAAGAAGTGATTTTATAAATAGCGTGTTCGTGTGAGAAACAGACTTTTCAAGGCCAAAAGGACATGAAGGGGGTGTGAGGAGCAGTACTGGCAGTACACCCTGTTATTGTGTGCTTTTCTGCTTGTGTGTGTGTACGTGTGTGTGTGTGGGACCCAGATGGACTGTGCTGAGGTTACTTGGAAAGAAGAAAAGAGTCGTTTTGTTGCCTGGGAAATGGACTTGCCTAAAAAAAAAAAACTGTTGCTAGATCCTTCCAGAAAAACACTTGTGCACAAGATGTCGTTGTCCTATATTGTCCTGTCTGTCAGACCTCCTTTGTGCTGAAGTGAGGGTGAGAATGAGGTTGAGAGGAACAGACGGTTATGGAACCAGAGTGAAAAAGAGAAGGAGACAGACAGAAGGACGATGAGCGAGCTTGAAAAGGAGAAGATGAGGGAATGAGTCAGAAAACTGTCAACACTTGTTTTTGACTTTGCTCATGTTTGCTTTACGATTTTACGGGATCCAGTCGAGGCAGAAGTCCTGAACCAATGAATGTTAAAGTAAAACAAATGCAAACCTTAACCTAGATTGGTTCGTGCGCTCCTCATCAATGCTTTGATCAGACACATGTGCACACACACACACACACACACACACAGACACGTAATGATTCTTTGGTGTTATACAAGTGGCCAGCTGGGTGGAAATCAATCAGGTAAACTAGGTCAGGGGAGGAGAAGAGAGGGAGATGCGGGAGGTCTCGGAGGAGCAGGCCTTTGTTCCACATAGGAAGTAAGATACAGAGAGATGCATCAACAAAATGCCTCTGGCCTTTCCCCCCGAGGTGCACAAAACACACCAGGCACCCTTTGTGAGTGTGCATGTGATGCACCGACACAAGAGGACTCATCATTTCTTTTCCGTTGTGCGACACATCTGCAGGTTACATATCTGATCCACACGTCTAGAGCCTGTTGATCTTCTGCCATCTCCGAGGTGACGCCTTCAGACCCTGAGCCCCGTATTAGCGAGGCATTACTGTCCTGACCACTCCTTTTCCATGGAAACTCCAATGAGAATCCTCCATGCTAAGCCCCCATCCAGAGAGACGGATGACCATGTTATGTCCTCTGTAACCTAATAAAAGCTCCACAGAACATTCGGCAGCTACGAACAGACGGGAGCAGCGTTGGATCAAATCTATTCACAACCACTTTCTGTGTATCATTCCTAATAACTGGTGTTATTGCATGCGCAGCGTTCGCCCCTCTGTACATTGAGGAATAATGAAGCACAGAATCAAATCAATGAAATCCTCCCACCGTCATGTAATAGAAAAGATGCATTATGTGTTTACATGTTTATTTTCGCTGTTCTTTCAATTATGCACTGCCGTGTTCTCGGGATTTATCAATATTTATTTTTAGGTGTTGACTTTCAAATCGTAAGTTACGTAACGATTTGATTATGCATCGACACAAATTATTTTTGCATCCTTGGTCTTTGTGCGTCTGTGTGTGTGAGACAATCTGCTTCTCCGCACGAGCTGCAGGGCAGCTCCATAAAGTTTAATTATATGTTGCATTCCCAGTGGAAGGGCTGAGATTAAACTAAATTAAATTGTGTTGGGGTGCATAAAATGTTTCTGCGCTGCGGAGGATGTGCACACACTCGCACATCAGCGCGCACACACACAAAGAAGGCATGGCTTCCTACAAAAGGGGAAGACACCGTGACACTGCTCCTACCAGGGATGTGCATTAAGTGGGAGTGATTCTGGTGATTGTAATTATACTGTATTTGCCTGGCATGTATGTGTGTTGTTTGTGCGTGTTAAACGTTTATATTCAATTTAAAGAAGCCCTTATATAAAGAGAGATCTCAAAACATTCCACTTATAACGCTCACTAAAAGTGCCTTTACTTTAAAGAATAAAGAAATACAAAGTTTTGCAGGTAAAGTTGTTAGCGAGCAGTTGCCAGTTTACACATTGTGTGTAGTCATGTTTGTGATCACTTGGTGAGCGCAATTCCAATATTCCCTCTCCTTTTTATTATTTATTTAGATTTCAGTTTCTTCTGAAAACAATATCTAGGTCTTTAGCACTGCTTCACTTTATCTGTTTGCAAACCTTATCTGCTGCTTGGTTCTGGTCGGGTTGTGTCCACTGAGGCTTTGGCTTTAACATCCGAAACAAGACGTTGATGACTGTTGTGAGTCAGACGGCAAAACATTGAGCTGAAAGAAAAGCCCTCAGATCTGAAGGGAATCGGGTGATTACTCTGTCTGGGTTCTTTATCAACAGTGACTCAAATGAAACTTTGTTGTTGATTTTCAAATGAAACATTATCACTGTATTTGATTAAATGGTCATGAGAAAAATCTTGATTAGTGAATCTCAAAAGTAGCTACAACTGTTGGGTTTAGAAAGTTTCAGTAAAATGGTAAGTAGTGAATTAGTATGAGTAAAGTATGGAGGGCAAAAAACTCTGATGACTCACCTCCACACCTTCACCTGCCTGATATGATCATCTCACTATTTCTTTTCATGAGCACGGCTCGCAGGAGTGCTTTAAGGGACTTTGGGGGCCCTAGGTATAAGGGACGGGGTGGGGGGGGGGGGCTTTCATGGAAATAAAACCCAAACTCCCCCAGTCACCACCAAGAAACACATGATACCAAACTACTTCATTCAAAGTACAGACACAGTACAGACAAATCAACATCAGTAAAGTAAAGTGCCAACCTCCTCCACCGTCCCATCTGTCCGGGGAGAGGGATTCCTCTCATCAGCTCTCTCTGAAGTTTCTTTGTTTTTTCCCCTGTTAATGTTTTTTTGGTAGTCAAAACTGACTTTTGCCAAGAGTACAAATGAATCATGCACCATCATGTGTCCAGAATGTCACTTAAGAACTTCTTCACCACATTCTTTCCCGGCATCTAGACTCATCAACTCCAAAACATCAACAGGATCATTGTTTGGTAAAAAACCAAAACCATGAAGTTTGGTCGCGCTTGTTTGCTGGGTCTGGTCTCTGTTAGGTTTCCTCTCTGGTTTTGAAAATATGGTTCATGTGTACAGTGTAAATGTCCCTCTGTTTTGAAACGGTATCCAGAACCGAGCATAAGCTTAATTAGGATTAGAGCAGTGACTATGTTTTATTATTTTAGCAATAATAGTCCGACACATTTTACATTTAGCTCTGTTAATCCCAGGATAAGTATTTATAATACAGAGACAAATATGGATTGGAACAGTATGTGTTTCTCTCCACGCATCCTCTGTTTTTTTAATTCATGGCTTAAAGAGTGATAACTCCATATTTCTTTTAATTTTTAAAATAGCACAAAAGAAGAGTAAATTGGTTAAGCCTTGTTTGAGTGGGTGTATGTGTGCGTTTCGATAATAAATACAGAGATCAGAATCAGTCCGGATGGGTTCCACGTGGGGAGTGTCCAGACATGGTGCAAGTTATTAGCCCTCTGACTGATTATGAATATACTGGAGGAGGAGAATGATTTCATTTTTATGACTTGACCTCAGGATGTGAATTATAAACAGCAACAAAACACACATGTGGGTGAACTCGTGTGTTTTGAATAAAACGCCAATTTAAAAGTTTAAATATAATTCTCCAGCAGGGTCTGTTTTCCCGTTTTTCTTTCCACCTGAGAATCGGTTTGTTTATCAAAAGCTCTGCCAGTGAGCGTCTCAGCCTCGGGTTGTTCGGTTATTCTCTCTGTGATCACCTCTAATCTGCTTTAATACACCTGAACTCATCATTTACATATTTTCATGGAAAAAGTATAAACATTTGATGATGGCTCATAAAAGCAATTAACATAAATACAGGGTAATCACAACCCCTCTGCGTCGCCGCCGCCGCCGTCCTCTGCGATTGCTCATTTTAAAAGTCACACAGCAGACTTGTCTTTTTAACTTCACTGCGGCGACTACCCTGTGGGCTCATGTCAGAGTTTCTCATAAAAATGCACAGCTGGTGTTTTAAGATGTTACCACTCAGGAGACTGTTTTTTCCAAAAGGTCTGTTGTTCGGGTAATAAAAATGCAGGATTAGTTGGAACAGACGGCCAAAACAGAGAAAGGATCATTTGAAATTTAGCCAGCTTCGCGTGGCTGCACTTTTGGTGTTGCACCGATAATTCATGGATAATTGTTGCCTTCCAAACACCAAGCTGCAAGTTGCTCTCCTCTTCTCTGTTCCGATCTCAGCTCTGTTCCCATCTTTCTCTTCCCTCCACCTCTCTCGGCCCGCTCCATCATTAAATATCTCGGTCATGTCCTCAACCGTCCTCTGTCCAGACCTCCATTCATCATTCTCTCTCCTCACCGATTCCCTAATTTGTCAGCCAAATGCTTCCTTTGCTCACCCTGACACTCTCACTCATTTAGCCTTTGACCTCTGACCCCTGACCCTGCTGGAAACGCTACCCGGGGCAAAAAAACACCCACTGCTTCTTCTGCTTCTCCAAACAACACAGGCTCTGATGCGTGTGCATACATTTGCTTTAAAGAGAGATATTTGAGCTTCCAGCTTTCAGATATATTGGTATGCTAATTGCAATATTTTACATGCAACATTGGCAGTAACAAATATAGATTCTACAATGAGTTCTGGCATTGGGGACAGTTAAAACATTAGGATTCCTGTTGATGATTTCAAATAGGTTTTAATCTGAAACACAGCTCATACATTTAATCGTAGAATATGTAACTTTGGCCACAGCAGCGAGAGATCATGGGAGTTTCTGTCATCGATTGCCAATGAAAATCCACCTGACCTGATGGAGCTTAAATCATGTTCTGGAATGAGGTTATGTGTGAAAGTTTTATTCACATTACGCAGCAAACAGCAATGAATAGTCACGATCCATTATGAGTGAGCAATACAAACAGTGGAAGGAATAAACAACTGACTAACTGGCTAACAGTGTGTGTTTAATTTGTCATACGTCGTTTGATAGTGTTCTAACAGAAACAGGTAAACAGGATATGACACAATTCAAAAGCGATCAAAACGAAATGTCCTGTTACCTTTAGGAAAATTGGAAACATTTTCTGTGAACATTGTGGAACACGAGTCAACAAAATAAATGTTAAATGAAGAAGTGTTTCTAATATAACTTGAAATGAGCTCAACAGACTGAATCTCACAGCACTTATAATGCACACTGCATTGCCCTCACATATCTTCCACTGTGCCTCATTAATTAACACCATCACACGCCCTGGCTTCTATATAATGATTAACACTTGCTGACATCTTGTATGTTGATATCAGCTCTGCATTCGATTAATAAGAAGAGAAAGGAGTACACCAGGGATAACATCCACTCTGGACTCATGCTAATACATTAGTGCTGCATCAGTGAAAGCCCTTTCTATCACGGTGTCACCAATGTCACACCAATCTCCACAGTATTAAATGGTTCATGTGCAGCCGCGTCAGCCTCAACCCTGAACCCACACGATGCAGGAGAAGAAAGCTTTCCATTCAATTACGAGGCCCCCGTGCCCCTTTGCACTCTGCAGAGCTGATAATGCAGCTACAGTACATATCAAACCTCTCATTCTCCTGAAAGCTGGACATGGGAGGGATTATCCCACCTCCTGAGCCGCACGGTGACTCAATGTCCCTTCGTTCACTTCGTAAAGATGATATCCACATGTCCATTTCTACCCGCTCACAAGAGCACGGACAGGTAATAAAACACAACCAATATCAACATAGTAATGGAACAATGTGTATGTATGTTAACGTAATGATCTACAAATCACAATGACAATGGAACCTATGTTTCTTTGTTCCACGCTGCTCCCCCATGCTCGTGGATAGTTGTAGGTAAATGCCGTTATTTGCTACTCCGAATTCCGTTACAGACGGGCGGACGGACGGATCCGGTGGACTCTTTTTCATTTATGGTTCTCCGAAGGCTGTGGGTGCTGAAAACAATTCACCGCCAGAACAGTAGGTGGCGCAACGGAAGACGAGCTTAGAGAAACCTACCGCAAGACGTATGTAGAAGAAGTCCACGATTGATTATTTACCTCCTCCCGGCTTTCCTCACACACAGTGAACCATGGCAACTAACAGACAAAAGGCTGTGGATGGAGCTGGAGCTGCTTGACATGGTAGAAGACTTGCTTGTAACGTATTTTATGAGAAAGGAACAACAACAGAAGAGGAGACGGAGGGAAGGAAACAGGAAGTGTTTGGTCCGGAAATGTGTGAGATTCTGGGAAATGGCGTCGTGCGGAAATGATGTCGTTAGCGGACCAATCACAGCCAAGGGCTATCTCTAGGCTCTATGAAATGCCGACGGATAGTTAGAAAAATCAGAGGTGCACGAAGAGGGCGTTACACGGCCGCAAAGCCGTTCCCCTGTGTCTGTGTCCGTCAAAATGGAGTAGCATATATCAGCCTTAAGTTGCCTGTGGCAGATCAAGAACGTGGCTTATGACTGGGCCTCAAAGTTTTTTAACCTCAGACATGTATAGAACTGATATTGGGTTATAAAAAAAGGGCCATATGTTTATTGAGTTCTAGTGAATATAAGTAGTGTGTGTCAACGTAGAAAGCAAACCTTTTACTCATGTCCTTCAAGAGTTTTCTTAAGTAAATTACAACATCAACTTGAATTAAAAACCACAGCTGTTCACGAGCCACAGACCTTGTAGTTGTTGCCTTTGACACCATTGATGTGGTTTCCCTCTCTCCTTAAGTGCCCATGTGTTTGACCATTTCAAGGTCACACTTTGGTCACCAGGCTATACTCGTTGTCAGGTAATAACATTAGCACAAAGTGGCTGCAGCTAAAAAAACAATATAAAAGCAAAACAGCTCTTTGATAAGCCCCTTCAGTAACACCCGTAGCTGCAGCCCTGTTCTGCACCTAGGTCCAAAGTGTCTATGGCAATGAATTATTAGCTAAAGTGCATCTACAGTTCACAACTCACAGTGAGAATTTGCCCGTAGAGCTGCGGTGGAGGGGAAGATATTTTCTGTTTGCCAGCGAGCCAGCTCCGTGCACTCTCTGACCTGATCTGGTGACATGAGCTTTAAAAAGAACCCGGTTCACTTGAGTCTGTGCACTACATCTTCGAATAGAACTTTCATTCTCTTTCTTTCTCTCTACCTCTCTCAATTCCCTTTTGCCCTCACACATACACACATACTTTCCCACCAATAATTACAGTACAACAATAGTACTTATTCCCTGGGCGGGACCTTGAGCTTCCTGTGGTCACTTTAAATGTAGTGGCCACAGAGGTCAGAGAGCAGCATCTGCCCCTGATGGCATGGCTGCCTCTCGGGATGAGGCACTGCTGGAATTACGGGCCAGACCTTTTTTGACTTGAAGCAGCCTGGGAAAATCCACTTGTCCTTTGCCCTGGTCGCTGTCATAAACCAGGTCCAGGATAGGATAAACAACTTCCAGAAAAACAAAACAAAAAAAAACTCAATCCTAATCTTCTTAAGCGAGTGTAAAATTAAGAAATATTAATTTATTGCTAGACAACAGACATATTTAGAAGATGGCTTATTTTCCAAACAGCTGTTCAAACATTTTGGGGAATTTTTGACCTTTTGTTGTATTTTTCATAATATTGTCATGATGCAAAGAAAAATACAGTTCATTATTGTCAGCGGAGTTAGATTCCTGTAATGCTGAGACAAGCACGTCTCCATGCTCCAGATCCATGATCATCACTTATCAGAGAGGGCACCGGGGCCAATCAGATCAGTTAAGGGCATAAAGTGAAATAGGCCACAGGCACCCACTGAGAGCTTAGATAACATATTGCGCAAAAACAGTCAATAGCACAAGCTGTGTGTGTGTGTTTTGCGTGTGTGTGAGACAAACGAAGTAAACACGTACCCGAAGGTGGTCTTGCAGTGGACGGAGGTGTATCGACATTGCCAGTGAATATGTAAAGGCACTATTGACCTGAGGTTGAGCTCCATGGGCTTTCACAGTACTCCACCCGATGAAAAGTGAAAAGTATCGACAAGATCAGTCAGTTAACTTAACTGTGAAAGCATGGAATTGTGAGAAAAGATCAGAGATCCTTGTTTGAAGTGGATCGCTGTATCGGTTTCTCAGATATTTTGTTTGCCTCTCCATTTATACTGCTCAATAAATATGTTTATTGTTCTCAAGATACATTGCATGTGTACATTTTTGCATTGACTCAGCTATAAAGGGGACAAAATGTCAGTAAACTGTACTTTCCCCCTTGACGCTCGTCTATGGAATTCATTGTTTGTGTCCCAGTCTCAAAAATCAATACCACCGTCTTTGTTTCTGCTGTTTTTCACTGGTTCATGAGATCGATGTGCTCTCTGAAGGTGCAGACACACAGTTTGACTGTTGGTATGATTAGAGTTGACATGGACATTTGGACATTTGGACATGACCTGTTAGAAGACCATGAGTGACCGACTTCTTTTCATTCTTATCAAGCATCTAGAGGTAAAATAGGTGTTTTTTTACTTTTCTTTTCCCGATGTAGACTCTGAACCTTTATTGACAACAGCACCAGAACCATGTGCGAATCATGGATAGAAGCCGAGAAGGACTACACATCAGAGTGCTCTACTGTTAGCTCAAGCAGCGATGCTAGCATAACAGCAACCCATTCCGCACGATCCAGGCAGTGGTCTCAGGTGGGACAGTGTACAACGAGTCTTGAGTCTAAACGGGAGGAGGTCAGCTAGTGCCTGGAACAACTTTAGGCTACATACTCATCACTGTGGGAAGACAACCAGAGCTGAAAACCCTAACATTTTAGGGACGAGGTAGATTACATAACATGTCAGTCCCACTGCCACCATCTCTCATCTTTTCCTTGATGTCTTTGGAGACCAAGTTCTTCCCCTCTTCCCCAGAGCTGGACAGAGTCCAACACGGTCTTGTACCTAAACCTGGCTTGTTCTTCGCTTTCATTGATTCCAGATCAAGGTCTCGTTAATGAGGAAGGCAAAAGACTAGGTTATTTGTAACAGCTTGGCCACAGGATCCAATTTCATGAGGACTACAGTGCAGGTCTTTTTTGAACAATGGTCTAAACACAATGATGTCATAGCTTGGTTATGTCCTAATAAAGAGGAAACAAATCATTGTCTGTTTCTAACCTGTAGATAGTGAACAAACCTCATCCAGAAGTTAGCAGAGAACTTGTCTATTCTGTCTTAATTTACTAAGCAATGGCACGTGGCCTGTGACACTCTAGCCTTACTGAGATGTAATACGACGAGATGGACAAAATATGATGTTATATTTCTCAACCATTTCTTGGATTAATTGATGCCCTTGTCCAATTAGCTGGTTGGGATCGCTCTCTTTTCAGCTGAAATTAATACAGGTACAAAGTAAATATATGGTATATTTGTTAAATGACTAGAGGAGGTCTTTCCAAGTTTCCAACAAACGTCTGAGATTGTAGTTTGGGTATGAGATTAGATTGGACAGTTAATAAATTGTTCGGTGTTGTTTTCCTCTCATTTCTTTTATCCCCTTATTGGAGCTACTCACTTCAATCTCTCATTCTTTGATTGTTCTAGATGAAGTCTAATCTCAGTTTCATTAGCTGAAATGTCAAGATATTAAATCACAAAGTGAAAAGGAATGAAAGTTTTCACAGACACACCTAACACAGCTCTGACCCAGGGATGTCTTCAACATGCATGACTCTGACTTGTGGCAATTTGGGAAAAGCTGGAGCTGGCAGTTTATTGATTTCAACTTAAGGGGAAAGACTAGAGGTGCAGTGATCCTTATTGATAGAAGTATTCCGTCTCAGCCCTCTTACACTGACAGATAAAAGTCCACGCTTTGCTATTGATTCAGGCAAACTTTATAATAAGTCAGTGATTATGGCTACATGCACCTAATATTGATGGTGTGCAATCTATCAATGTTTTTTCCCAGCATCCTGATTGGAAATCTCAGGTCTTGAGACAGGTTTTCAATTGCTACCTGAACGGGGAGTTAGGCTGCTCGTCCTCTGCTAAGAGTGATATAAACACTCGTAACAAATGTCAGATCATTCTTCAAATCTTTTGATTTTTGGCTTTCGGTTCCAATCACAGTTTTTACACCCTAAAGGAAGAAAACTCTTTTTTTTTCGTCCACCACACTTAAACTTATTTATTAGTAAACTTTTAGTAATTAATTCATTGCATATTCTAAAATTCTGTTCTGTTCAGCAGTCCCGCCCCCCTTTTTTTTCTACTTGAAAATACACAGGAGTACTTGATTATTAGCCTGATGTGGTTGCTAGATGTGAAAAACATAGGGTTGCACCTTCTTCGGCTCATCACGTCTACTACACGTGTCCCTCGTCAGCGAAGTGTTGGACATCAGTCTTTCAAAATAGGCCTGGATTTGCTGATAGCGAAACTGAACTGTGTTGAGTTTTTTTTCTTCATAGGCTCAACATGCTATCTTATTAGAACGGTGGGATTCTGCCCCTCCTTTCCACTCGTACTGGATTGGAAACATTATGTCCATCGTGAATCTGAAGAACAGAGGGTGATTTTTAAAGTGTTGTGCCAGTTTTGAGAAACCTACATTAATCTCTCAGTAGCTTTTCTGCCCTTTATTCATTTTCAGTTTTTATTTCTCAACATTTTTCTATTACGATTAAGATCCAAGGGTAGATATTTTCTGTTGGTATTTGATCATAATAATCTTATTCATCCACAATTTAGAGACGATTTTGGGGTCAGTTGTGGTCTTTTGTGTGTTTTATAACTACGTGCAGACTTCAGCCAGGGGCACAATGCGTTCGTCTGTGTGTGTGTCCCAATCTCGTGAACTCAGTATCTCAAAGGAAATATCTCTGATCTTGGTACAAACTTTCACTTGGACTCGAGGATGAACTGATTCAATTTTGGTTGTTAAAGGTCAAAGGTCCCTGTCATGTTGGCCTCACAGACCATGTGTCTGGCCTCTTTTGGACATGATCTCTGAAGTCTGCCTGTGGGGAATTTCTTCAAATTTTGACCAGCCATCACTTGGACTCAAGCAGGGTCAGAGATACTGTGAGACAGAGTTTTTCATAAAGATAAAAAACATTTCCCTGCAGAGTTACAGTTTTATTAATTATTGACCATCAATAAAAAGACCTTTGGAAAAATATGTAAATGTTTTGGCTTTTGATGCAAGGCTATTTGCGTCTGATTTTTGCAAGTGGAAGACGGACAGGCTTGTGTTGGAGTAAGACAACTATAAATCACCTCACATTTAAACCAGTATGCATGTAGATTTTGGTGCAGAGCCACCAGTCCACCTCACTACAAAGTTTAACCTTATTTACATTCCTCATTTGACTTTTGTCTGTCTTTCCATCTGTGGTTTTCATTTAGATTTTGTGGGTTTGTCATCAACAGACTCTCTAAAGACACTTTAACATCACTGGTGTCCACTCTGCTTACATATACATTGTTGTGTGTGCATCTGTATTTTTGCCCACACCCTCACTAAGATGCACACACAACATACACACACACACACCTAGAACTCCCTGTCTGATGCTCCCCATGTGGACTTAGGTGAATTGACTTTCAGCAGCCACCTGTATCGGGGTTCATGGCCTAGGCCTGATGTGCTGTCATGGGGCTTTGATGCCTCATCATGTAACCTCCCTGGGACACTGGGAACACCTGTCCTTGCACTCATAAGGCATGCTAATACATGCGGACACATGGTGGCCTGCTGCCTGACCTTGCTGGGACAGCAGGAGTCATTGGAGAGACGCCCCCCGACGGCCCTGCAGGACACACTGTGGCATATGCTCGCTCCCTATAGCTCTCAACATGCGCTGCACTGTCTAGTTGCAAGTGAGAAAAAGGTGCCTGAAGCTCAGGCACGCTTCTCCCACCCTGCTAACAGCTCTCAGTCATAACTATAAAACACATATTTGAGCAGTCAAGAACTTGTCAGTTCATGTCAGAACATATTCTTTAATGACATCACTTAGAAACAAGATGACATTCCTTTGTTGTCAGAAACTGGTGAATTTATGTCGAGTTGATGATACGGCGTGTGCAGACTTTATTTTTGTTTACTGGCTGTGTTTTAACACTCTATTGTACACTCACATTTTTTTTTAAGTTTGACAATTTGTGATTATAATCCACAAGAACACAGCAGTGAAACAGCGCAACATGTTGAAACAACAACAGATCCTCTGCACCTGTCTCCTCTGACCATGCAGCTCTATTCCTCCGCTCACAATCTCTTTCCAAATGCAGAGGCAAGCGGACGTCTGAACACCCACCTCCCAGACAAACGCACAAACAAGCGCCCGCGCACACTCACTGACTTCCACACACACAGCCACTGCCCCACCAAACCTGGCTATCATAACCTCCACAAACACAGGAGTTTGCATGTGTGTTTATTTGTCTGGGAAGAGGGATATTATTGTCTGTCTCTCCCCTGCTCCCTCGCAGTGCACTTTTCAAGGTGCAGGGCTTGGTATCGCCATGGAAACAGCAAAGCGACCAGGAGCAGTAGGAGGAAGGAGGTGGCGGGCGGGGGGGAGGGAGTCTGGGGATAAGGGGAGAGGGGCGACGTGGGTGGTGATAGGGATATATGATGAGGACGTCCTCTGGTAACAGAAAGGCATGCTGGGTACGTGGACCTGGGAACACGGCAGCATTTCTGCATGTTGTCTGAAGAAAGGCAAACAGGGTGTGTCTTCCTTTGAGAGGTGATGGTGAATCTTTGTGTGTTGCTGAGAGAGAGTGTGTGTGTGTGTGTTTCCAAACAGCCTTGTGAAGATCTTAAAACTCAGTGCCCAGGTGTGATCTCAATGCAAGATGACCTCTCATTGTACAACACACACACATACACACGCACACACACACACACACACTTGCCTCTCCATCGAGGCAACTGTATCCTAGATCGTCTTTGTTTAAAAATCACTTTTTTTTAAAATATTTTTTTGAAGAGGTGGATTTGTTACACCTCCGTCCTTCTTCAGCTGCCGTGCACATATTTTTGCAGACATTTGCAATAACAACATGCCGTTTGATATTTTGAAATTAAATTCATAATTTTCAAATTTATTTCAGTGATGCTAAATAGTAATCAGATTAAAATGGATTTGATTTGGTTGACTAAATTTACGTTCCAGCATAAATTATGGCTGCACGATTGAACAGACGTAAATTAAACTAAAATTGGCTTTCAGTACAGCACGTGCCTGCGCCTGGGCCCAACTGTGGCCATATAAAACCACATTAAAATCCATCTGATCTGAATTTTTATTTGTGTTTGCAAAAAACTGAGCAAACTCATAAATAAGAGCCACCTAAACAGGCCTGATCCACACCAAAATTTGACAGGGCCTTTTCTTGTGTTACACCTCATCCCTCCACAGTATTTCATCGATATTCCTCGAGTAGTTTTTTGCATAAACCTGAAAACAAACGAATGCAAATGAAAAACACAGCCTCTTTGGTGAAGGAATGAATTGAGGGGAAAAGGCAATCCACTGCAGAACAGCTCCTTTGACATTCCTGCCACTACAAGTCTATATAAGATGATTTTTCACCTGAGATTGAGGTGGACATGTTCAATCTGCTCTCGAGAGCCTCTTGTAAAAGTTCAATTGAGGAATCCCTGGAGTTCAGGAGACTATTCTTCAAATTTAAGGCTATGCTCGTCACTGACTGAGGAAAATCTGAGTCTGAGGTGAAACCAGATGAACGACGCTGTTTGTTGAATCAATCACTGGTTCTGAATAGATATCTTCAAGTATTCATTTTAAATTCGTGTCACAGTAAACTGTCACAATAAACCCCAGTTTGTTCAGTAGCATTGTAGCTGAGTAGGGAGGTGGGGCTCAATGTGACAAGCTGAGAAATCTGAGGATTTTCTGCTTTTCTCGCTTTTTATTTAATCGGAAATTATTATAATTTTTTTAGTCTTGGTTTAACAAGAAACTTGATAACATTGTAAATAAATTGATGAAATTGGAAAAATGTATTAATAAATAGGCTTTATAAAACAGACTTCCCCCCATCTGTGTTAGCTGTTGAAATAAATTCAGGGGTATCAATTTTAGGCCTTAAATTCTGAGTTATGTTAAAATATTACATCTTAATTACATTTAGGTTGGTCTCATTTGGCTGTTCATTTAATACTTCTTATACTGCACTTAAAATTATTTTAATTTAAGAGAAATATTTTTTGGGCCTGTACAATTGTTATTTCTCAGTGGACTACAAATAAGACCAACTTGGAACTGATACTTTCAAATCACAAACATGATGATACCTGATGAAACGTAACGTGGCGCTTCGCGGCTTATCCTCTATTTGGTAACTTCACCTTCTCTTCAGTTATGGAAAAAGTGTAAGTAATTCGGTTTTTCTGAGAGTCCCCCATATTTGACACATTGGTCATAGGTCTTTAAAAGTCTTAAATTTACTGAAAAACCCTGCAAATTATTGCAAATTCAAATCTACTTTTGACGAAAATGTATTCCTTTGAATGTTTGCTAATACAAACAATGAACATGAACAATTTACTGTGAAACTGTCATTTATACACGATGCAGCAGATGGCCAAACTGCTCATGGTTAATGTGATGTAGAGCCGTAAGCTATAATCAATGGATAATTATTATTATCCAACCACAAATTAGACTCTTCAATTATATGTTAATATACCTGTAGTTATTATAAATGTTGTCAGATTAAACTTTTAAACTGTTAGTGTGATAGGGGCTTTACAGCTTTTCTCCAAACACTGATTCCACAGAAGAAATGCAGGTCACCATTTGGCATATTCTATTTGTATATGTTATTATTGTTGTTATTTTTACACCAATATGCTGTGTGTGTGTTTTCTGCAGTATTATTTGTAACCAGCCTTTAAATAGACACCATTTGCACGTCTGCGGAGCTCTTTCATTGCTCGGTGTGGCTTTGAAAAGTGAAAATGGGCAGAAACCAAAGACTATAAATAAAGTCAAATCTTTTTTGAGGTTGACGTCCTGCTAATTGGGACTCGACAGATTCACCCTTCATCGCTGGTTTTATCACATCAAAGATGGTGGAAGGTGGTTATTTGTCAGGTGTCTTTATATGTTTATATCTCTGTCCCTGTTGTTATTATTGTGGTCTTATAAAAGGTAAAGAGTGATGAGAAAATACATGTAGTTTAGTGAACATCAGTTGTCGCACTGTGTTTATAAGAAAATCTGATTAGTGGTCAAGATGGTAAATGATGCGCTGAATGAGGACGGTGCAGGTTATGGAGCTCTTAAGACTCCTTGGTGTTTCTTTCCTCTGGCTTTAAATTGGACCCAAGGGCCCTGCAAGAGTGGGTGTGTTACCAGCAGTGAGCCACACGGGGCGCTGCTGCTCAGCCTTCACTGGGACGCTTGACGGGATGTTCAGAGTTTATGCAAAGGGCTGCAGCATATGAGGGACACACAAACACACACACACACATAGACACACACCAATCACTCATACACACACACACACCCACAATAATCACTCACACACACACACCTATCACTCTCACACACACACACGCACACACACAATAATCACTCACACACTCACACACACACACACACACACACACACACACACACACACACACACACACACACACACACACACACACACACACCACTCACTCACTCACTAACCCACCCTCACTCACTCACACACACACACACACACTCACTCATACACACTCACTCGCACACACACCGCTCTCTCTCACACACACACACATACACACACACGCACACTCACGTACACGCGCAAACACACTCACAGAAACACACATTCACACACACACACACACACACACACACACACTCACTCAAACACACACTCACAGGAGATGTTAATTTCACTGCATGCAAGTGGAGGTGAGATGTCAGTATGAGGCCTGTCATCAGTCAGTCAGTCCGTTCTGTGTGTGCGTGTCTCTGTGTGTGTGTGTGCGTGTGTGTTTGTGTGCGTGTGTGCACGCAGAACAGAGTCGGGGAGTTGTCAGAGCACCAACAGTGGGGGGAGCACGCGCAAGTGTGTGTTTGTGAGTGTGTGTGTGTGTGAGAGAGAGAGAGAGAGAGATAGAGAAGGAAAGGAGTTGAGAGAAAGAGAGAGACATAGAGGAGGAGAGAGTGTGAGTGGGAGAGAGAGAGAGAGCGAGAGAGAGAGAGAGGGGAGGAGAGCTCCGTCTCTCCCGGTGCACTTGGCAGTCTAGTTGCGGGCTGCTGTGCTGTTGCTGTCGTGGCGTGGCTGGTCGCGCCAGGCGGGGGAACTTCACCACACTGGAGCCCGGAGTCCCACTCTCTCACCTGCGCAGTTCGGAGCTGCCATGGGTCTCTCGCCTGGATTTACTGTCCTGATCCTCCTGCCGGCCTTTCTGCTGCACACCAGCGGCCTTTACATCGCCAGTAGCGTCGGTAGGTACAGCCCGGGGGCAAACGTGCTCAGTGTTTATGTTGTTGTTCTCCGTGTGTCTCTCCTCCACCGGCGGGGCTCCTCGCTGCGCGCTCTCACTCAGTGGGAAGTGCAGCTGAAGCGCGCACAGAGCCGCACACACACACGCGCACACACACACTGTCCGGCTCCTGCGTGTGTTTCTTTTTCTTTTTCCTACAGTTCTTTTAGAAACAACATCGCAGGACGCGCTCGTAACTTCTGTGCGTCCCGCTGCGCCGCTCGCAGGGACTTTTCCCCCCGAGGTGCCCGAGCAGCGCTGGGATGTTGCTCTCTGCCCCGTCCGGGGATCGTACCGGCCGGGGTGTGAGAGGGCATCAGACGCACCGGTGCGCTGTCGGCTGCTCGCAGGGGAAGTAGCAGAACGTGTCCGGTGCGGCCGCTGTCGCATCTTATCGATCTGTCACGGGACGCTGGAGTCGGATGTCGCCGTATCGATCACGCGCGTTATCAGATCATCCCTTTATCATGGGAGCGCGAGATGAATCAGCAGCGTGTGTTTTTGTATCTGTCAGCAAACTTTCGAGATCAGATATGACAGATTAATATCCTAATAAAATAATATAATAATGATAATAATACCGAATTCACCTGCAGAGTAAATGCAAGGTGATAACATAACTGTTTCTGAGTCTGATGCTCTAAGTGGACTTGGCTGTGTGTGCATGGGTTTGTGCGTGTGTGTGTCTGTGTGTGAGTGTGTGTGTGTGTGTGTGTAGCATCTGCCAGGTCGCCTCCATAACTCACGTGTGTTGTGTTGCCACCGTCACATGTGAAAAAGAGACATGCTCCTTAAAACCGAGAAGACGTCGGTTGCATGAACCGTCTTCTACAGTCAATTCCAAACATTTATCTTTTACTCACAATGTGTTTAATATGTTGTCATTAAAATGCAACAATAATATCCTACTGCTGGAATGAGAATGGGGCAAATGATTACAAAGTATGTGCCAATGTGAATTATATTAATAAAGGCAGGAGGAGGGAATGTCCGTCTCAGTTGTCCTGTCTTTTCTCTCTCTGATCAGTCGGAGTGGAGGTTATAGAAATCTTTCCTCCTGCATGGAGCAGCCTGCCGGTGAGAGAACAGCGTGAGAAAACCACAATTAGCACCTTGATCCTGTGCTGGCTTTCCTGTTGACGGTGGAAGGGCACAGAAGGTGTTGGGAGCGCAGCGCTCTGCTGAGGCTGCCGTTTGCAAACGCACTCTGCCGAGCACCAGGGTCGCTTCTGGGTTCATGGGTGGGGCTGTGTGGTGTGGTGTGTGTGTGTGTGTGTGTGTGTGTGTGTGTGTGTGTGTGTGTGTGTGTGTGTGTGTGCGCGCGTGTGTGTGTGTGTGTGTGTGTGTGCGTGTGTGTGTGTGTGCGTGTGAAATTATAGTGTGAAATAATTGTGTTTTTATTTCTTTTTACTTGTAATTGTATTCCCTGTGAAGCAACTTAGAGTAAGGAGTAAGGAATAGATAATTCCATGGCATATTTGACATTTTTCTAATCCCCCTTTTTCCTCACACTTCTTTTTTCCATCCTCCTCTCACCCTCTCTAACCATGATTCCACATTCCCCCCCTCTCTTTCCCATGCTTCTTGTATGACGTCTTCTCCTCTCCATCCTTTGGTTTCTTTCCTCATCTTCAACCCTCTATTATTCTTGCCTCCCACCCTTTCCCACATTTTCACCTCTTACTCAACAATCTTTCCATCTCTCTCACCTGCTGCTCTCTCATCCTCTCCACTCCTCTCTCACCCATTACCCTCTCCCTGTCCTCCAAACTGTCCTCTTCCTGCAGACTCCCTGCAGCATGTACTGGGGGAGTATGGACTGGTGAGGCCAATCAGTGTGGACGCAGAGGGCCGCTTCCTGTCGCACGCCGTCTCGGCCGACCATATGGCAGGAGGGCAGTCCCGTAGGCGCCAGAGGAGGGAGGTAGGAGCAGGCAATGATGAGTGGGAAGGACCACGAGGAGTCGAGGAGGACCAAGAGCCCGTGGGCCGTCAGGAAAGACTTTACTACAACGTCACCGTCTTCGGCCGGGAGTTCCACCTGCGTCTGCGCCACAATGCCAGGCTGGTGGCCCCCGGAGCCAAGATCGAGTGGCGCGATGGCAGCGACAGCACTCGGCACTCTGAGCCACTGCAAGATGAATGCCTGTACGTGGGTGACATCCCCGACACACCAGGAGCCACCGTGGCTATCAGCAACTGTGACGGCCTGGTGAGTGATCAAGCTGTGTTACCTGTGCTCCTTATCTCTCCGGCTCGTGTTCACTGTGTTCGCTGGGCAGGTGTTTGTTGGAGGAGAATCGGTGGCGAGTGTCTGAGTTTGTGGGGGAACGCCGGGTTAGGAACACGTGCAACTAAAGCGAGAGACTCTCTGTTTGACCCCAGCGCTCAAAGGTCGTCTGCTCTTGGGGCTGCCGTGAGAAATACCTGAGTCATGTTTTAATCCCTCTTTCCTCGGCCCCTTTCACGTTACTCATGGAAAAAGGGAGGAGTGATTATAAAAGCAGCACACTGATGTTTCAGTGGGAATGACTTCATCTCTGCACAATGCTTTCACAATAACACAGATCCATGTACCATAGACATGTAATAATTCAGATTGAAGTTTATTGCATTAATTAATAAATAAATAAATGAGTTGATTGCTAATTAAACATTTCTGCAAATATGTCCTATCCATATTTTTGAGTTTGAACTAATTTAATGTTAAACTACTTGCTAATAGTTACAGTTAAAGCTTTGTCCTTTTTTTTTATTTATTCAAGTTTTAAAAAACACTTTTGCCATCACAATTTACACTCCTACACCTGTTTGTCTGTAGTTAACCTCAATTACTAAAACTAATAATTAAACAAATTCATTTATGTTATATTTAAATATATTGCAATTTGATGTAGATTTATGTTTATCAATAAGAGGGTTTGTGCGGTTGACTAAACACTCACGTAACCTTATAATTATTATAACAATAATAATAATAATAATCGTTTTTTTATATTAATAAAACATTGCTCTGGTTTCTGTAACAGTTTTGCTATTAGCAGATTCAGAATTGAATCAGAACTGCAAAAAGTGAGTTGGTCCATTTCTATAAAGAGGAACAATTGAATTGTAAACCGAGATCATAAAATATTGTTGGTTGAGTTGTAAATGCTTTTTAATAGAGCTGATGATTAACTGAGGGAAATTAAAAGAAATAGGGGAAATTAGGGTGTAGTTTCTTACACATAAATTGCCCGAGGGCACTTCAACATGCAGCCTGGAGGGGTTGGGGATCAAACCACGACCTTTCAATGAGTGGACGACCCCGCACTATCTCCTGAGCCACAACCGCCCATAACAGTTGGCGAATGACTGTTGGCAGCAGAGAGAAGTGAGTTGTAGAGTGTGAAGACTGTGCACAGGATGAGAGGATGCAGACAACTACCCTAGGAACAGGGGGAGGGGGCACGTGTGAGAGAAGAGCCTCAGGGCAGAGGAGAAAAGTCAAGTAAATAGGAGTCAAAATGGGCAAAGGATGTGTACGGGGAATGATGAGATTAGGGGGGAGGAGGACCCCTGATTAGGAAAAGTGTTCATTAGTCAGCCACATCAACCCGCCATTGGAGCTGAGTAGCAGCAACTGGATCTCTTTAGGGTTGAGGACACTGGGGACTGAGTGAGCAGCTGAGCGAGCAGGCAGGGAGCCAGGACAGCACAGGCCTGACATGCCCACTTAGTCTGACATCAGTCAGAGGCAACTCTGCTGCTGCTGCTGCTGCTGCTGCTGCTGCTGCTGCTCACTCCAGCGGGTGACTGCAGGTCCTAAGCAAGGAAAAGTTACTGTTGGATAGTCACAGATAACAGCTCACCTGTCAGCACTGGTCACTGGTTTGTGTAGTGGCTGACCAGACTGCCAGGCAGGCCAAGACTCACATTGACATATTCACATGTCTGCAAGTCTGTCTCATAACAATTAACTCTCATGTACCCATATTTACACTTCAACATTTTTTGTCCATTATATAATTGTCTATAATCCTAGCAATCCCCTCCCGATGTGACACCAGTTCAAGCACGAAATCCACAGTCCTTTCTTAAAGGTTCCAGTGCAGGTCTGACTACCAGTAGTGCTGTGGAGCCGTGTTAGTTCAAGTGTGTTCCTGGGTCGCTTGTATCGTTAACACAAAGACGTGCAGTCTCAAGGTTATTATCCATCGTGAGCTTATTAAACTAACTTTCACCACAGACGTGATCTCTTGATCGTGATTGGACCAAATTGGTCACTTGACACATGCAGTTGGAAGATAATAAAATGTGTTTTCCACGTAAAGGCTTCCCCTGACTTTGCCCCAACACGATTTACATGCTATAGTGTTAATTGTGTAATGAAAAATTACAGAGCTGAGTTACAAAGTAATGAGAGTTTAACAGTCTGCTCGTGCACTGGTGACAGCCGGGGGAACCGTCGCTCCATCATCCTTTATCGCCATATGAGGATATTTGTAAAATGGTTTCTGATTCAGAATTGTTAAACTCCTTCAGTCTAACACTTATAACAGGAAAGTGAATGTGAAAACATAAGCTTCTTGGATTAAGGATTAATACAAATGTTCATGTGAGTGTTGTTTTATGACAAACTTTAACTTGTCCTTAGAAACTAATAACATCTAATGATGGTTTAATTAACCTGCTTAGTCAAAAGAATTAGTTTTAGCAGTTGAAACAAAAGAAGACAAAACACTTCAGTAATCTCATTAGTGATATTCACGTATTCAATTTCTGTCTCCCTGCTCTTGAACAGCTCTCGTCATTGCTGATCGATTCTTACAACCTCCTCTGACACGCAGGGAAATGCAGCCATATTCTGTCAGCCTCCTGTTAGCCCTGCCCATGTCTGCCTTTTGAAACCCTGTAGCCCACCTCCGCCCCACTGTGCCCACTTCCTCCGTGACCCAGACACCTGGTCCGAGCCTCTGATGCCCCCGTGTTCCCGTTTACAGCCAAGAACATCTTGCTGGCTCCGATCCAGAGTATGTGATGACAGGAAGAAGGGAAAGAGCCAAGAAAGGGGCAGACAGGGTCCAACCCAAAATACAAAAAAAACTATTTTCATTTACAGGCAGAGGAGGGGGGGGGGGGGGGCTTTAGAGGGCATCGTGTAAAGATTTGAAGAAGTAAATAACCAAAATAAATAAGAGAGGAGGCAAAAGGAAAATCTTTCAATGGACAAATTACCTTTGGAGGGAATTGGATTTCTGTGACCAGAAGCTGCTGGTTAGGTCTCTGTGTGGCTGAGAGGAAGACGTGCACTGTGTGGTGTGAGAACCTGTGAGTGTGTTGTGTCTTTGTGTGTCTGTGTGTGTATGTGCTAAGAGGTCCTACATGGGTGCAGAGGAAATGAAATTAAACTGCTGCTAAGACTCTGTTTGTGCGTGTTTGTGTGTGGATGGATCAAACAAGATAAAAACTCCCAAGCAGGAGGTTTCCACTTCATGCAACGGTGTGCACAGTATTTCGATGCGTGTGAATATTTATTTGTGCATGTGCGCCGGGTTTGGATGTTCCATTATCCTTGTTGTGTATTCAAATGTATAAAAATCTGAGATATGCAGGTCTCTCTGACCTCGCCGGCGGTCTCTCCCTCAGCCTCACCCACAGTGTTTGCTCAGAGATGTGGGGGCCGGTAGTTGTATTGGCCTGTTTCTGTGCACATGTGGGTGTGAGGTCAGTTGTATTCATGTGAGTGTGTCTTTTTGGGATCTCATGTGGAATGTTGTCTGTCAGCCGAGCTCCTGCACTTTGCAGACGCTTCAGAAGTTGTAAATTACTGCTTTTTCCCCCCCCGTCATTGTGAGACACTGAGGAAGG
This sequence comes from Pleuronectes platessa, assembly GCF_947347685.1. Classification (NCBI taxonomy): domain Eukaryota; kingdom Metazoa; phylum Chordata; class Actinopteri; order Pleuronectiformes; family Pleuronectidae; genus Pleuronectes; species Pleuronectes platessa. Next base: position 19,285,861 of record NC_070633.1, read on the forward strand.
GAAGTGGGGACTGTCACACTTCCACGGTCAGAGAGCAGTGCTGTCAACATCTCAGCCAGAGATGCTCTCACTTTCACTCTGGAAGTTCATCAGTTTTCATCATATAAATCACTGCCACATCTCTTTGAGTTTTATTAGTTTTATTCTAGTTTTTTTTCCAGTTTTCATCAGTGATGTTAGTCTCATTTTCTCAAGCATTTGTAGTTATTATCTCTTCGATCTGTTTTGAGGCCACAGCTGTCGTCTTCTTTGTGTATACTGTAGTTACCATGGTTACAGGTGTCACTCTGCACTGCAGTAGTACAAACCGAAGGGCCGGGCATTAAAAACAACATCGATGATAACAACATGATTTTCATCAAATGCAATACAAAGGTTCAATATTCATATTGAATTAAATTTAAAGGGGCACAATGAGGAGGTAAAACACATGATTGACTGAACTCAGACTTCTAAAACGATTTTCAGCATCTTTTATTCAGTAACCTTCACTGAGCAAAAATTCATAATATGACATGATCATTATGATAATTATTGATATGTTCTTAAATTAAATTAAATTTGTATATATTATTTGGCCATATTGTTGAACCTTACTCCAAATATTACTGCAGCTGCTCGGGCTCTGTCCACTGCAGAGCAGAGAGTTATTCAGAGGCTGCATTCACCCAGTTGTTTATTAAAATTAAAGTTTATTTAGGCCTGGCTTTAGTTTGAGAAGTGACACGATATCGTCTGATCAGTTTGTTGTTATGGAGCTCACTAGAATTCCTGGAATTTATTTACACCACTTGTTAAAAATTAAAATATCAAACCCAAATTAATGTTAACACTTAGATTAGATAAGTGACGTCAGTTTACCTTTTCAAAACTGTCCCTGTGTTGCCTGCATGTTCTTGCAGTTTTGTCTGTTGCTGCCTAGATTGTTGATTAATCTATGAATCTCCTTATTCCTTCATCAAATATACACTGTGTAACTTTGAACGGTGTTTGTTAAGAACGACAGTGCAATAGGTTAAGTGACCAAATCATATTGTGAACAGCAGAGCAAACCTGTGTGCTCAAAAGATTCATGTTTTATATCTAAATAAATCCAGCTTTCGTTCTTTGACTCTTTGTGTTTGTTGATAAAAAAAAAAAAATCTCAGATTTTTGTCATAATTCACATTTTCAAATGTTTCTTTTTTTTCATCATAGTTTTCATGATAACTACATCAGCACTGCATATCAGCCCATTTTAGGCTCCTCCCTCAGCCAGCCAGTAGTTTTATATTGGTAATAGTCAAAAGTGAGTGGAACAGAGATGAATGCTCAGCACGCACCAATGTGACCCAGCACAAGTTTAAAAGAGCACCGGCAAAGTAAAAGAAGGATCTTGAATACATGATCTAAATTGCTAAAAGTAAAATTACAACAAATAAGATAGTGGAAACCAAATTTAATAAGGTTTGTGAAGAAAAAGATACCTTAAAATGTAACAAATAATATTGTTTGACAATCGTAAATAGTTGTTGTGTTGCAGGATGAGAAAGATGCACGTTGTACTCCTCCTGCTGCACATTCTGAAATCTGTCTCTTTAGTCTGAGGCCTCCAGTCTTCCAGATGGGCCACAGCGCCTGAGATAATAAGTGGGATCTGACAAATGGCAGGGCCCCTTTGGGTTACCGTGGGAAAAGAGGGACTCGCAGGTCTATGGAGCCAATGGGTGTGCACCCAGTGATCTTTAGGAAGTGTCTACCCGTCATCTCGGGGTTAGCGCTTAAAATCCAGGTGGACGCACACCTGGATGAGAAAACACGTGTTGCCACAGCACACTGTGTGGGAAACATGTGGTCCAACACACAGATCTGGTTGCATGGACACACAGCGGCCCTGAAGACAGAGCTCCCCTGAACTATCTTTACCTCGCTCCACGACAAAAAAGCCTCACACACATTTCTCTCACTCTCTCCACCCCTTGCATCTCTCGCTCCGTATCTCCCTGTTCCTTGGCCAGCAGCAGCAGCAGCAAGCAGGAGAGCTCTCCTAATGATGGTATTAAAAGAGTCAGGAAAATGACAGAGAAAGAGAAAGAAAACGAGTGTGGCAGACAGCGTTTTGCTCCCCAACACCCACAGATTCTCAGCTCTGGCGGGAAAAAAAAGAAAAGAAAAAGACGGCAAGAGACAGTGCTCCTTTAGTGATCAGCCTTTGTCTGTTTTTAGCAGCAGCTCTTCTCCAGAGCATTTGATCAGACAAGTGGTGTTGAGGGTTAACCGTGTTGCCCGCTGTCTATGCGGGAAAAAAGTTTTGAGCCAAGAAGCGAGATGTTCGAAACCAGGAGAAGTCTTATACTTGTTATCTGTAGAATTTGAAGATCGTCTTTTGCTGGCAGGTAATTAGACTGGATTCCTGTGCCGGTGTTGCCCTTTGTATATTCTGATATGCCATATTTATGTATGGCTGTGCGCCTCAGTGTGTGCATGTGTGTTGTTAGTGCACAGCGGGAAATGCTCCAACCTGGTGCTGTTGTTTTGTTTCCTTCATTGAAAAAGAATCCGACATCGGCAGCAAGGAGAAATGCCAAGGCACTGACAGCAGTTTTCTTTCTTTATTTCCTGTGGGTGGGTGCTCGGAGGTAGCATGATGGTGTTGTTATTGCAATATGACTAAAATTAGAAAGATTGTAAAGTTTCTAAACATCACAACGCCATTAAACACGGACACACACTCCCGTGCCAGCGCAAAGCTTAATCATGTGCGAGTGTGTTGACAGAGGGGCAGACCAATCACGATAATAGCCCCAGAACTACACTAAATACCAGCGACACGGACACTTACCACAGCCATGCCCCTGGAATACGCTCAGTCATTACCGCCACATTAGGAGTCAATAGAGAGGGCCGCCCTGGGCTGAACCGACCCATCCATCCATCCAGCCAGCCCGGCAGTTAAGCTCGGTCAGGCGTGGCAGCTCTCCGGGCCCTACAGCGTGTTATTCCACCGCGGGTCACACGATAAGCAGCTCTCAACAGTAATCAGCTCAAATTGAAATGATGACATCAATTACAGCACGGCGCACAGCTGTTATTGACCCCAGCCCTCACTGGCCGATAGAGAAGGCTCTCTGTGTGTGTAGAGAGAGAACAAAACCCAGTGGAGGGGTGAGGATGGAGGGGTGAGGGTGGAGGAGGAACTGCAGGGCTGCAGAGAGGGCCGGGTGTCGAGAGGCCAGACTGCTGAGGCATGGTATGAATGGAGAGAGCGAGAGCGAGAGCGAGAGAGAGAGACGTGTTCTCGGTATCTGATTGCAGGTTCCACCCCGCAGTGTAGCTCCACTCAAACACACAATTACTCAATCGAGAGCTATTATCAGACAGAGAGAGAAATGGAGGAAGAGAGGGAGTCAGGCAGAGCTTTCCCATTCTGAGGAACGCCGCACCGAGCAAAAGAGTGCTTTTACCAGAGCTGTGATTACTGCCACTCACTCTATGCACTTAACCAGCTCCCTTGCCTCTCTTTCCTCTCGCTCTCTGTCACTCACAGAGTGCTGGCTCAGAGCACACGCTTTGTTTGAGTGGCTGAAATAACAGGATTCACGTGGAGGGGGCGGGGGGGGGCGGGGGGGGGGGGGGGGGGAGACAGCAGTGGAACCCCGATGATTACAGGGAGACACCTCTTAATGTGATGATTACGGCAGGTTATTTTGATCTGATGCTGTAATCGGCTGAATCACAGCGGAGCTTTGTACCTGGGCTGTCACAGGGAGACGTGGGTGTCGAGCCTCCTCTGATGTCATCCAGACTCTACTATATTTATCCGAGAGATGACCAGTGAATAGTCTGTGTGTTTAAATGCAGTTGTTATTTTTTACAGGGCCGGGCCGTGTCACAAGCTCACATGATGAAAATGACTCCATCTCAGAGTTTAGATAAGGGCAGGCAGGACATTTAGAATGAAAGAATATAACAAAGTCATACCAGGTTCCTGTATGTTAAATATATGGATGTGTACTGTAGCATGTTCTCAATGCACAGGGGCTGATCAAGGATTTGTATTAATTGGGGGCCATAAAGAAACCGCAATATATCAGAACCAATTATATGTCCAACAGCCGTGCACATTTCCAGGGACAGGACCACTTCACAGATTTTAGCTGTGGCCAGTGCCCCCCCCCCATGGCCGCTGGTCCTGGAAGCACTTCAGGTTTTTAATTTCACACACAATGATCCACAGTGTTAAGCAAACATCCACTCTTGTATGTTTACTATAAACACAGTACAGTATTGGACAAAAATATGAATGGGCAAAGCACATTTCAAGGTCAGAATAAAGCAATCTAACCCACTAGGTCCGACACATTTTGCTTTACACTTCTGTTGCAGGGACAAAAATATTATAAATAAAACCTGCGACGTCCAGATCGGCCCTGGTAGTAACACACAAAATGGAAATAACATTATTCTGCAGAATCAATGGAGCTAAAATAAGTAATAAAATAGAAAATAGACCAGGCCTTGTAGGACAATTTTTCTTTCCCTCCCAGTCGCCAGCACTGCGCCTGTCAGTGAGTCAATCAGTCAGTCAGTCAGCCCGGCAGGCCGCAGGGTCGTGCAGGAAACGGATCGATGCTCGCCACATCAGCAGTTCTCCAGCTATCAGGCCTCAGCAGCCTCTTTGGTTGATCTTGGAAACAGGGCGGGACATCCTACTCCTCATGTTCCGGCACCTTATCAAGCCCTTCAGCCGGCCTGCCCACCGCTGACCCCGGGCCCACGTCCCCCCCGCAGACGAGCCGTTTGAACCCTCCCAGCCACCGCACGCAGGTGGCTCTGCATACTCTCAAAGCTTCCACCCGTCTGAACGTTTTCCCCAAATAACCCTCACAGACAAAAACACAACATGAGAGAGAGGAGCAGACCGAAAGGAGGGAGCGTACGGAGGGAGGTTAGATGGAGGAGAACAAGAGTACCACATAGGAGGAGGGAGGCGGAGTGAGGTGGAATCTCAATGTGCCCAAACCTGAGAACAACAGCAACATCATAACTGTCACCACCTGCTCAGCGCATGAAGAATTTTATTTTTATTGTCTCTTTGTCTACTCTGAAGTGACTTCCCTGGATTTAGAGAACACTCTGTCAATTGTTTTCACTGCACAGTGCATAATTGAACCCCCTCACCAAGATGTGTACATTTTACCCTAGCTTGATCTAATTACTTGTATTTGTTCTCCCTCTGGGTTGATTGTTCAGCTGTCTGGTTTGTGTTTTCTGTTTGCATGTTCCCTATTGGAGCAGAGGCTGCCTGTCTGTCTGCATAGACAGTATCAAGGGTTGGAAATCATTTTCCTTGCTGCAGCTAAGCAGCAAGAATCGCACCTCACAACAGAAACTCACACCCTCCTCATCCTACTAAGGCTGCCTTTTTAGTTTTTATGCAATAGAGAAATAATCACCTTTTCTCTCCCTGTGTTTTGTGTTTGGGGATTTTTGCCAGTGCACAAGGACCATGGGAATTGTTAGTGTACCAGCGCATGTACGATATTATATAATAATATATTGTCTTCTAATAACTGACTCTGTGGGGGCTGGAGTGAAGCAGCGGATACAAAGAAACACATCTTGCACTTTGATCACTGGGACTGATCGTCTGCCAGTGTGTACAAGGAAAGCTTTGGATACTGCCTTACAATTATATAATCTGTTTGCCAAGATCTAATGGAGACTTTGAGATGACCTTGCCCATGTGTAGCTCTGTGTGAGATTCAGTTACTGTAGAGTCGGGCTTCCAAGTTGAGATGGACGTTTCCTCTGAGTCAGGGACTGGACCAAGCAACAGCAGAGAAGGGAAGTTGCCATTAGTAGTTTGGAAAAAATCCAACACAGCAACCAATTCCATGTATGTCACTATTTGTTATAACCTGTAACTATGTTTTTGCCAGTTAAAAAATGTTTCTGTGAGTGCAAAGTGATAATGTGATCACAGCAAGTGCAGCTTGAATCTAGAATGGCACTCAGCGGAGCGCACAGCACAGCCAAGGCCCAACAGTCCCATTTAATTCAATCAAGCTGCACCAAATTGAACACACTCATAGATATCAGTTTCATATTTTTTGAATCGACATCAAAGTATTGCTCTTTCAGAAATCAACAAAAATGTTCCTATCACAGAATGTTGAAAGTGAAAACGAAAAAATCCTAGATCTGGATCCGTACCAAAATGTGACGGGTTCTTTCCTGACCCATCCTGCATCCTTCCTCAAAATGTCCCTGTAATCTGTCCGGTTTCCTGAAGTGTTTTCATAGTCCAGCTCAGAAACAACCAAACCAACAGTTATTAGTAGGATCTAAATTAAGCCAGGATTTCTGTTGAGCTTTAAGATTATATCTTTATGATAAATTCACTTGCAAACTGACCAGGAATTATTTGAGCTGAAAACAGAAAATCTATTTAAATAAGAAAATGATACACACAGTGAATGAACTGAAATATCCAATCCTGTTAGTTTAAATCCATTTAAATCCCACGGTGTGAGTGGTTTGTGTCGTGAGTCAGTTACATTCACCAGTTAAAATCCCTAATCTGTGATTATTTCTAGCAGCATCATATCTCCCATTAATAAAAAAAAAGCAGCATGAATGATGTGTTATTGGGGGGGGGGGGGGGGGGTAGTGCATAGAAATATTATTTGTTGCAGGAGTCGCTGCTTATTCCAGGTTCTAATTAGTGAGGGAAGTTGATTCTGCATTCATTAAGATATAATAATGCTTAAAGGGATAGGTCACCTAAAAATTTGTATTTCATTATCAACTCACCACAAAACACTTTCATGGGTAAATTGTGTTGCAGACAAATCCAATACAATTGAAGTAAATGGGGACCACTTCTTCAATCGTAAAAAAACAACAGAATAATAAACTGAAATCCCTCCATACTGATCCTGTGGTGTCATCCAAGTGTCAATAAACCAAGCTATCAGGAGTTCTCACGATAGCTTGCAGTTACTGCAGCAATAACTAGGAGGATATCAGAAAACATTTAGGCTGAAAAGTGAATATGTTTATATCGGGGCTTGTGGACACTGGGATGACACCACAGGAGAAGTATGAAGGCAATGTTTTGTTACTGTGGTTTGTTTTTACTTTTAAAGAAGTTCTTTGGCCCAGTCTGTTACTCTGGACCTGTTATTTTGGTCCTGATCAAATGGACCGAACAAGCTTTAAAAGCCCCTCATCTGTTACGTTTCTGTTATAAGTGCAACAATACGCAGAAATTTCTTATTGAGGGGAAATTCTGTCTTGTCTTTACTGAGCCAGCGTTTTTTGCGAGAGTCAGATGCAAGCCCTCATATTGCTTCTGCTCTGCTGAAGTGTCCTCGAGCAGAGGTCCTTTCCAGCCCCAAGCTGCTGCTTGTAGTCGGCCCTGACCTCTGACCTTGCTAGAAAGAGGAAAGAAGAGCCCAGCGGGGATCAATAAAGAAGCATGTTTATTGTAAAGCTCTTTCCTACTTAACAGTGTATGTGTGTGCATTTGAACAAGTGCTGTGTTGGATCTCCTACAATGAGATATCCGTGACTGTGTGGTTATAATAGGAATGAGGAGTGAAAGGGAAACATAAGTGTCTATTATTGGTTATCTTTATGGCCCTCGACAAAATTGTGCTTCCTCGTACGCAGCTTCCATCCTCACACACCGTGCACTCGCACACACACACAGCTTCTCTTAGAGTGCGATGATTGACAGCATCACTTGGAACACAAAGGGATTTTTCTCTCTCACCAGCTAATCCCTGCCTCTCTGTTTCACACACTCTGACATTCAGACACAGACACACCGGGGAGATGAGACTTATTGTCAGGTTGTGCTCTATCACCGCATTTCATTTATAATCCTCTTTCTCCCTCTTCTACCTACTCCCAACCCGCTCCTGCACACACACACGTACACACACACGTACACACACACACACACACACGTCCACCATCACCCAACTGTCCCATAGCAGGGATCAGCCACACAAGTCCCCATTGTTGCCAAATCAGGGAGACAGGCTGAGGGTTGAGAATGGAAGGAGAAGGCTGGAGGTGGGGTGGACGAGATGAGGAAAGCGATGCAGTTGAAATGAGGTAGAGCAGAGAGGAGAGGCTAACGGAGGAATAGAACAGGGGGATGATCTTTTCTCTCCTCTCCTCTCCCAGCAGCAGCAGCAGCAGCAGGGTGTGTGTACGGTGGCAGGGCGGGTGTGGCTGCAGCTGACTCTGATGTGATGTGACAGGGCCCTCTCCTCTCTGTCCTTTTTGCTGGTATGTGACAGCAGGAGGCTGCCATCCACCTCCGTCTCCCGTTCCATCTCTTCATTTCTCTCCCCGGTTGGGGGGGGGGGGGGGGGGGGGGGGAGCGAGCTAGCTCCGGTGCCCTTCCTCTCAACCGCCTGTCTCTGTATTAGGATGAATGTTGTTCCTGAAAATTAGACATTCTCGGGCCCGAGAGCAGAAGCACTTTATCCCGGGAGTCTTGGGGAATTGACTTGTTTTGAAAGGTACAGCTCCATACTTTCAGAAGTCATATTTCACACAAAACAAAACGCAACAAATAGGAATATGCATAAACCTTTAGGTTGATAACCTGTTCTCTTAAGAATATTATAGTATTGAGGTAAAGGAATGCTATTTATGTGACATCAGAACAAACATTATGTAAACTTTGCTTGACCTTCGGTATCGGTGTGAGACGCAATATGGAGAAAATCGAACCTTTCTTCTCGTATTGATATAAACCACCGTTGAATGTACATCTTTCACAGGCGGCCATTTCTGCCAGGATCTCGTGTTTTGGTTCGGGTTTGAATCCAGCGTTGTTGCACGCTCTGCTGGGCTTTCACTTCCAATGCTCGTCACAGTGAGACTCCAAATGTCACCGCTTGTTGCACCGCTGGCCCATTTTATCACTCGTTCACTAAGAAAACTCTTTGCTTTGTTTACTCTTTTCAAGTCGCAAAGCTGTCTAAACCAAATCAGTTTAACTCAATCCTGCATCAAGACTCCGACTCACAATTACAAACCCCCCCAAACAGAGGATGAGGCAATTTGGATCCATTATTTTGCCTCTATTGAATCCATCCATTGCATCAATGTGCGAGGATGTAAAGGACAAGGTAAAGGAATTGCATACTTAAGAGAGGAATGGGGATATGTAATATTTGTAATCAGCCTTTTTAGTTTTACGCTTAGAATGTGACTACTTTTTTCTGATTCTTTATAAACCTTTTTCCTGTCTTTACTCCAGAACTTACATTTTCATTTTAAAGACACTTCTCCTTCTTTTGCCGTTCAGTTTTACCTTAAATCTCTACCCTCTCACTTAAATAGTCTCTGCAGTGTTCTGCTCTTTTGCTGCACACATGTCTTGTTCTTCAGTCTGAGTCGGTCTCCTCAAGCCCGGGCTGCGCTTGTTGCCAGACTTTGTGTTCTGGGCCCAACGTCATACCTGGCTTTCTATTGGTGGAGGCATTTTGGCAGGGTGAGTTCCCCAGAAAATCTAAGAACAAGAGGCAGAAATCTGAGAGCCAAAGTTACATGAGGCCACAGAAGCAGCCTGAGCACCGGGAGAAGGAAACAGCTTTGAAGTCAATTCCCAGGAATCCTGTTTCCCAGAAGTCAACCACTGGCCACACAGGTGTGTGTACAAGTATCGCATACTGTAACACTATTTGAGGCCGAAGCAAATCACGGCATTTCAATGTATAGTTAATAACTTGTGCTTAATTAGGAATCCCTCAAAGAAGATTTGATCCATAAATAGGTAAATGATCTGCAGGGCATTTGAAGTTAGTCTGACACATGACTGGAGATACATACAAGGGAAGTGATGATTGTTATAACATTCTTTCTGGAATTCTAGGAAGTATGTTTTCTTAATATTTGGCACTGTGTGCAGCACATGTCGCTTTTGAGCACTTCTGTAGCTGTGTTAAATCAATTGCATTCTTCTCAATTTCACCAATCTATTGTTTGTGTCTTTTTGTGTGGTCGTGTTGGGTTTAGGCCAAAGATACTGTGGGGTTTCCCGAGGCAGCGAAGTGAGACAAAGAACTATTTGTCAGATGTGACCCGACCATTGCTGTTCATACACTGGGCAGCATGGTGGTCGCCGCAAAGCAAGAGGGTTCTTGTGGCCAATCAAGGTTCGGCTGGGGTTAGGTTAACTGGAGACATTTGATTTACCATGTTAGTGGGAATGGTAGTTTGTCTTTGTATGTTTTGCCTTCGATGATGTCAGATTGGCTCCAGCTACCCCTGTGATCCTAAGAGGAGAAGCGGTATAGATGATGGATGGATGGTTGGAGTGGTTTAGGCCTCAATCCCCCAGTATGCATCTTTTCCAAGCTGGTTCATTCAACTCCAGAGTTACGGCTGCAGTGAAACTTAATAAGCTGAACCAGTAATTGCGTAAAGGACTGTGTTGAATTAATGTGATCTTTAGTGCAGTTATTAAATCTTGCGAGCTGCTCGTAATCTAAAATAAAATGTAAGTGTTTCGTAGAGTGTCACAACATGACTCAACACAATCAGCTCTAAAATTGTCGGTGCCTCCTTCGTGGGATTGTGTATTACTCACACTGTCTCGGTTGTAGCAGTGTTACTGGAGGGTTGTCACTTCCACGGGGTTTCCCGCCAAACTGGCCTAGTTGGAACGCAACGTGGTCCAATTATTCCTGCAGACGAAGGTGACCAAATAATAACAGCTCCTCGCGAGGTGAGGGAGATGTTTTGCGGAGGCCCTGAGGAGTTTTGTATGGAGGCAGTGTGCCGAGAGCAAGAAGGATTTGTTTTCATGTTCTCTGGAGTTTGGAGTCTTTTCCCGAAGCCTAGTTTTTCTCTGTCAGGGAGACAGAAGGAGGGAAGCTGCTGAGATTAGGTTGATATTCTGGACTGAAGCACTCGGTGTCTGTCTTCTTTTCTTGCTGTTTCTTCCTCCTCGACAACCGATCCGTCTTTATCTCCCTGTTGCTCTCTCCACACCCCTACCCAACACACACGCACACAGACACACACACATCTTCTCCAGTGCGTAGAGGTCATAGCCCCGGCTGAGCCACAAGCTGTTGTTGCCTTACACCGACTACTCTACCTGCTAATATGACCAGCGAGCCCAGTTTATCATGTTACTCCCAAGGAGGTCTGCATGCACACACACACACACACACACACAGACACACACACACACACACACACACACACACACAAACCGCTTTAATCTTGTAGAAATTGCAAAAAAAGGTAGTTGTATAAAGGATCTTTAATGAAAAAACACCAACAGTCGTAACAACCAACACCGCACTTGAACTGGCATTCATCATTTTCGCATTAAGGTGAAAACCTGACATCCTGAATAGTTTTATGTTGATGAAATCTACACCGGTGTTGTGGCGTTTCTGCATTCCACTCCCACAGATGAGATGGTAATGAATGCTTGTGCTCCGCAGCAGATGTAAAGAAGGAGGTTTTCTACTAGAGTATTATTTGGCACATTTGCCTCATGCTTGGGCTAATGTACCAAACTAGGTATCAATGCAATACTAAAGAGAAGCACACAACAAATTGCCAACCAGCTGAACACACACCAGCTTCCCCAGCGGCCTCTGACTACTCTCTCGCATTGATGTGATTTGATTGGCTAATGCCTGTTCCTGTTCCTGACTGTTTGTCTAAACTGGATTTGTTCAGCCGTTGCCTCCTGAAAAGTTGAGATCAGCTCAATTTCTGACGTAAGACAGATCAGTGCGACGCAACAGAACCACAATGCAGTTCGGCAACGTCACCAACGTCGCCTCAATCAAAGTGAATGAGCAGTGGTTTGGTTGAAGCCTCCAATGCATATGTACGAGACCTTGTTTTAGATGTCAGCATTATCATCCACTGTGAATTTCCACAGGTTCAGGCTGTTTTAAAGGCCTCACTGAGGTAATACAAGGTGGACTGAGACACCTGAAGCAGATGGACCTGTCAAATACAGACTTTAACATTATTCTCTTAAGATGACTTTCATAGTTATACCACTACACCTACTATTCGATCACCTGGGATCCAAAAGTAAGGATGGAAAATAACTAACCAAAGACGGTGGTGTAACTTGAAAATGCTGCTCCAACAAACTGTTTTCCTCTGAAAGTGCCGGGTCCTGTTGGTTTATTCGTTCATTATTAAAGAGCAGGTCTGTTGTCGGTTGTCTGTTGATTTTCCTGATCGGCAGTGGCAGCTCTTTGCTTTTCAGTCTCCTGAAGGCTTGATGAATTGGCTATAAATGTTGTAGAGCTGACGAACAGCCATAACATTAACATTTGAAAGTGAACGTTTATTGGACAATGTGAGAGATTTCCATCGACTTTAAGCTGCTCGTTTATTTTCTTAACGGTTTCTGATCTCAGCAGAAATATGACGACGCAGATTCTCTGAGCTGCGCTTGTTTACCCGTTATTTCTTCTGCAGCGCTGCCGGACATTGCTGTTGACTTTTTGAGGCGGCTGCCTGTAAAGCTCATCTCTCAGTGTCTACAGGAGAAGGGGGCGGGTGAGGCGGGGGTTGGGGGGTAATTTGGTTAGGGGGAGGTAACTATGAGATATGGCAGAGAGGAAGGCAGGCTTTCTGACACAGCCACTCGCTGGTGCTGTGCTGTGATGTATAATGGCAATACAAGGGAGCTCGCAGAGTAGAAGGGCCACACACACACACACACACACACACACAAATGCACACATTAAATTTGCAAACAAATTGCACACAAATTGAACCTATAGGCTTTCCCTTCCCTCCACGACGTGAGCGACCAGGCACCCGGCCTTGTGCGCTCTCAGGATTAAGGTGTCCGTTTGATCTCAGTCAAAGTATTACATTTAAAAATAAAACAAGTGGAGTCTCTGCGAAATTGTATAAAATCCTTCTTCACAAGGACCTGAAGTAATTCCTGCTCTCTCTCAGAATATGATAGTTTAAGTGCCTTTCACTGAAGCTTTGGCCGGCTAGGCTCCGCTCAGAAGCAGCAGAAGCACGAGAAGGGGCTGATTTCCTCCCAGCCGCTGTGATTGTATAAAACTGTTGACTGCTTCCAGGCCCCAGTAATTGGGGGCAATAGAGGAGCCTGGTGTTTCCCCCAGATGAAATCTCTGGTGCAGCTCAGGCGGGTTGCGATTCACAGTGTCTACTGTATTCCTCGGCTCAGGAACAGAATGATGCACATGTGTGTCGGTGCCGGTTCCAGAGAGCTGGAACAAGTGTGTGTGGTTGCTTATGTGTGCACAAGCACATATTTACCAGATTAAATCAGTTCTTACTTGAGAGTGCCGGGATTCCCCGGTGATTGTCAGTTTGATAGCTTGCCTCGTCTTTTATTTTTCTGGTGGTGAGTTTTCTCTGAGGAGACTCTGTATATAGCTCTTTTTTTTTCGGTTTGTGGCTGTGTGTGTGCCCGAGTGAATATTGCTGGAGATGGGCGGGTGGGGTTTGGACTCGATTGCAGATGTGGGATTAGAGATATCTGTTTTCAGCATATGTTGCATTAACAAGAGCCTTCGGATCAGATGTTGGAACGGTAGCACTGCGTAGATATGTCAACGTTTTAATTGGCACCTGCTAATGTATGTAGCTCATCATGTGTGCGCTCCCTCACTCACACAGCCTCAGGCTACATCCTCAGCCCTCCTCTCCTGTCCCCCTGTGTGGGCCGACATACAGACTGATACTCCAACAGCAGGGTGCAGCTTTTACACTCTCTTTAAAAAGTAGGCATTTAAACAACTAATACAAAATACAGTATTTTAGCTGGATAATTATATAGTCATTATAATAGGTACTCATTTGCAAAGATGTCAATAAAGAATATATGCCCCACTTGCTTGTGCATTTTAATGACTTGAATTTTTTTTATTAATACTGTTATGCAATCGATTTGAATGATTTCTGTAATGAGAAATATCATTGTAAAGCTTTTTATGCTCAGTTTGATTAATCTACATGTCCTTCAGCATCCTCCAGGATACGTGTTGAGCTGGAGACAGTCTCTCACTTCACAGACAACACGTTTCCGACAGGTATTAGCAGTGGCATCTGAGACATCTTCAGTTCCAACATGCGAAACCAGCTGGAATCCCACGACCAAGGTGCATTCGGTTGTTGCCTCTATTTCACTTCTTCTGCTGTCGTGGTTTTTTTTCCATCTTTCTGTTCAATCATTTAAACAAATAAACTGGTTTATTGTCTCCCTCGACAGCAGAGTAGAACATCTGTGGGTATTTCTTCGTAATTTCAAGTCTTCTAAGCTGCTTCTAAAAAAGTTTGTATTATTCATCTACCGTACTAAGGTTTCCAAGAACCAATCGGCATTGGGCATTTAACCAAAAATGTTTGACTGTGCTAAAAACCAACTCTCACAAGTTACATGCTGACATACCTGACCATCAAATGTAGATTGTCAGGCATAGATGAAAAAAAAAAATCCTTTTCCATTCTCCACATTTCACCCCAAACCTCGTTCTTTTAAGAAGTGCCTCTAGGGACAGCTGCATACTTCTGTAACAGTCGACGGTCGAGGATAGTCCTTGCCAAAGGACTACTTGACCTTGCTCAGTAACTCAGATCCACATTTCTTTCTTGACATTCTCTGAGGGTGTTTGAAGAACAGGACATGAGGACGTATTTTGCACTTTTTAGTTAATTTGGAAAGTTTCCTGTATTTTGTCTCAGGGATGAAACCGGTCTATTCCCTCAAGGATATTGGGGAAGTGCTGTATCCTGTGTGTGCATGATCATATTGAATTATCTGTGCGATAAGAGAAATGCTGTTTAACAATAAATTAGACTCGGAAGTCGATAAGAAAAACATTATGGTTGCAGATTATAAACAAGTGGAATTGCCTTAGGGTGGATTACTAGTTTAATACCTCACGTTGAAGGATGTGGAATATTGGGGGAAGGGTTTTCCACTTCACCTTAACATAGTCTCCACAAGGCCTATAGGTAACATCTCTCTCTTTCTCTCTGGCATGTAAGATGTTTTGACAATAATTATTGGATATTTGTGCGCATATTGTGTTTATTTTGGTGTAAACAGATGTGAGACCGTGTGTGTATATTTTACAGTTTACAGAGGTGCGACGATAAACACGCGTACAAAGATTTTCTCTTTCATTTTCTCAAGCTTTGTTCTGTCCCTCAGCTTGATGGATCCAAACATCCCAAGTGTTTTTGATACCTGAGGAGGACAACAACATTTCTCTCTGTCTCTCTCTCTCTCACACACACATGCACATGCACACACACACACATATCTCTCCAGGCAGAGAGAGTGAAGCTAGAAACATGCCTGGGAATATTCTTTCTCAATTTGTGTGTGAGTGCTGTGGATGCATGGGTGCTGGCGGAGGCCTTCCTTTGTCATGGAAACACCAATTTTTTATCTCGGGTCCTTAAACCAATGAAATCCAGCCTCTCACACCCGCTAACTAACTCTCTGACTAATGCATGCACCCTGCTATATTGATGCATCGGCTCTGGGCACACGCCCATTTGTTGCATCGAAACCCGACCTGTGTAGAAAGGTGGAATAAGACGAGCTGAGGTGCAGGGAATCAAACAACACCTGGATTGCTCAGAACGTTTGGTTCTGCTAGTTAACAGAACCAGCTGATAACTTTACTTGGAAATGAACAAGACTTCCTTCACAGCATGTGAAAACTAAAGACGTGCTGGACCTGAAGGATTAGAAAAAACTGCTTTTCACATTTGACACAAAGATGTTTTTTGATCATTAAATCTTTAGTGAGTTGGTTCAGTGACGCCTTGACAAGCGGTTTCACTCTAATTATTAATCCATAAAGATGTGTCCTGGAGCATCGTGTTCTTTGACACGAAGACGTCGACCATGTCGACTTTGGCCACGCCCAGTTTCCACATTCTCACAGGCGGCTCCGACGGTATCCCTGGCTACCACTGGTAACCTTGGTGATACCGGTGGAGATATGCTGCAGTCAGTGGGCGTTGCCAGGGCGTGATATGAAAGCATAGCTGGAGCTGTGTGTGTGCATGTGTGCGTGTTTGTGCGTACGTGTGTGTGTGTGTGTGTGTGTGTGTGTGTGTGTGTGTTTGTGCGAACGTGTGTGTTCGTTTGTGTGTGTGTGATTTTGTGTGTGTGTGTGTGTCTGAGATCCTGAGAGCAGCTTCTGCCAGAGCCTTCATTTTGACGTATCCTTTGATGACGGCATTGGCATTCGAGCAGCCACATACTGGGGAGAGAGAGAGGGGAAGGGGGGAGAGATCGAGGGAAAGCTGTGAAATATGAAACAAGAGCATCTAAGTTCAGGTACACTCCTGCATAAACAACTCTTAAATTAAGTGTGGAAGCCAGCAGCTCATAAGAGAAGAGGCTGAAGTGTCTTTACGCTTTATATACTTCTTGTGTGATCGTGTGTGTGTGTGTGTGTGTGTGTGTGTGTGTGCGCGCCTGTGAGGCCAGAAAACCAGGACCTGCCCCTCTCTGTGTGATTTATGGCCGGATAATTGTGCTTCATCAACGGTATCTCTACAGCAACGCAGCTACACCTCCTCAGCATGGCCACTAGTTATATATTTGCGGGGCTATTAGGATCCGCTAATGAGCTAATCAATAACGAGATTAGCATTTCCAACTACATAGCGCAAATATAATGTAACTGTAGATGCACTTTTGCAGGAGGCTACTCCTCGGGGCAAAATGGATTCAATCAGTTCTTAAGTTTGTTAGGCTCATTCGGTCAAATTTTACACAACAGCATTTGCGTCCCTATTAAACTTTAATTTCGGTTCTCAAATCCGCCCCATTTTTTTTCTCACCTTCAGAGTTCAATACCGATAACTTGCATGTAAAAAAATGTATAAATATTAACACCAAAGAGAATAAACAGGACGGACATTTTCTGTCTCCGTCTCCTCCGCTAATCCTACACATTCCTCCCTTTTAATGTGCATAATCCCTCCCCGTGTTATCTCAGGCTAATGTACAAGGAGCGGAGGAGATGCACTCGCAGGCTCCAGCGAGCAGCTTCCCAGAGAGGGTTGAGGCGGAGGCCAGCGATGTTCACTCGTCTGTCGAACACGCACACTGTCTGTCCTCCACCAGAGACAGCCTCCCTTGGCCTGGGCCCGTCTTCATCAACACATTAGCGATATGCTGCAGCCAGCGTTTTTCGACATACAACAATGCTCAGACGCCATCCAGAGAGAGGGAGAAGTGGGGAGGAGGTGTGAAGAACATAGCCACTGACTGCAGACAATATGGAGATGACTTGATTTCCATTCTGACTTTGTTTTATCTTGTTTTCTCCTCCTCTCCTTTCCTACTTTCTTCTCTCCCACCTTACCCCCAAGAGAGAAAAAGGTCATTACCAGACCAGGTTCTTCATAATCAAATATTTGACCTAATGAAGGGATTTAATTACTGGTTTCCCAGGACTAGAGGTGTCAGATTACTGCTCCCCCTTTTCATTTTCCCTGCAATTTATCACTATCCTGACAGCAAAGGTGTGTACGTGTGTGAAGGTTTGTTTGTGTGTGTGTGTGTGTGTGTGTGTGTGTGTGTGTGTGTGTGTGTGTGTGTGTGTGTGTGTGTGTGTGTGTGTGTGTCTGTGTGTGTGTGTGTGTGTGAGAGAGACAATGTTCTTTGAAGCAGCATGTTGAAGAAGTGAGCGTGGACGTGTGTACAAATGTGCAGTTAGTTGGCCACTTGAGACCGTGCCAGCAGAATTGGCTCGTTGGAAAAGGAATCCAAACTATGCTAATGCTCATAATTTTTCGTTGCATTCTTTCTGTGAAAAGTCCCAAACAATGCGATGATCTGAGCCGTGCACTGTTTGCATTTCAGGGAAGAAGGTCAAGAGGAAAAAGGTCAAGAAACCAGACTTCCTCACGTTGCCACACAGAGCTAGGGCTATGCATTGTATACAAATAGTTGTGATGTTTGTGAGACAGATCAGTGGGTGTGAAGTGCACAGCGGTGGCCCTCCCGAGCGTAAAATGAATAACGGTGGAAGGGCTGTATGAGTGTCCGGACCATTTAGATTTAACTCTAAATTAATAAGCACTCAGGATCACCACAGTGAAAAGAAGGGCAGGAGCCTGAGGGGGCGAGACAAAGGGGAGCAACAACATGGAGGGGAGGAGTGGTGGAAATTACTCCTTAAGCCATTCTGCACGTTGGCTGATGCCAGAAAATGTTACACAGGAGGACGTCTTCAATATAAGTCCTCAGCTTGATTTGTCCTCATGTATATATTATATTGTTGATGGAGAGATGAGATAAATGGGAAAATATCAGACACAGACAAAGAGCCGCCAGTTTATTCAAAACAACTTCTTTAAAATCACTTTAAACCAACAACTTTGTGATTTGTGAGGACACACTGAAAGTACTTGGCGGACATTGCTCACCATGAGTTATTTTTCATCTCGGACAGCTGCTACCAACCTTCTTCAACTGCTGTTTACTACCGAAAATTACTAATTATTGAGTCATCAATTCTAAGATCATGACACTCTTTCAAAAACAAATGTTTTTTCCAGACGATTCAAAACTGGAACATTCGCATCATGCGTGCACAGGGTTCATTTGAAGACCTTTTGTGCAGTTTGACACATGCGTGGATTTGAAAGGATACTGGAAGAGGTGCTGTGTGTAACCTGAAAAGAAAGTGTAGCCACAGTGTTTTTGGTGAAGCAGCACTAAGGTGTGCAGGTGACAGGTGTGTTTACAGTGTTTGTGTGCCCTGACATTACAGAGGGAGCGAACAGTAGTGTGTCCACACCGGTCTCATGTTGACATCACTACCAGTGGTTTTATAGTAAGGGACTCGCCTGCACTAACATGTACACGTGTGCTCGGAGAGCGACCAATACAAAGAACAGAGAATCATAGATCACAGACACAGAGGGACTGAGACTTCTCCATTATGTGCTGATATAGAATAAAGTTGTTGGCTGTTTAAAAACAAAAATTAAAATTTTATTTTGGATTCTAAAAAAAAAATCCTGCCTGAGTTGTATTACATTGACTGAACTTATTTATGGATGATATTACTGCGACCCAAAAGTGAAGCCAAAGTGTCTCATTCACCCCCTGGTGGCTGGCTGCTGTATTGGTCATAAACCCCACCTCCTCCGTGCGAGAGGGGATATGGACCAAATGAAAAAGTAAAAGTAAACCCGAATTACAGTTTACTTAAAGATGGCTTCTGTCATTTTAAATAGTTCTCATCACACTGATGCTTGTGCAAGTTTTCATTTTGCCAGTAAGTTTGGTTTCAACAAGTGCTTTAAAAACAATGGGAAACATCATGATTCACAGCCGAGACTGACTCAAAATTACTGGAGGGTGTTTAGTGATCAGGGGAGGGATCAGGGGCTCCCTCCCCTGATCACTGTTTCGCACAAGATGGCAGAGTTTACTCAGTTTCTGACAATGGGAGGAAGTGGAGATGCGTCATCAATCTATAAATACAGTAATTTACTTGTATCTACCGTGAACCGTGTTTAAAATCGTAATAATCTTAAACGAAAAGCATTCACTAGATTAATCAATCCGGCATGCTTCTCATCTGAGCACCTGCTCATCTTCCACTACATTTATTCTCGGGGGCTGACACTCCAGTTTAGCGCCTTTTTTATTTTTGTCAAATCATCACTCGTGCTCTGTATGTTCTGTTTGCATGAACATAAATAGGGAAGGTTCCGCTCTGGGGACAGCACCTCTCAAGATAGTGCAGCTGTTGGTGAAACACTTGCAGCCCAGCTTTTCATGGAGTCGAGCTTCAGCCCCGTTTTTTTTTTACAGGGTCAGTAAAATGAACAGTGTGTAATAAATAAACACCATGAACCTCGCTCAGGTCAAATGTGACTCGGTGCTTCACAGAACAACTCCATGGAGGTGAAAGCCCTCTGTGAGTTAACTGACTCCTTTGCCACACGTGCAAGTTGCTTAGAAGGTACCGTGATACTGGGATATTGAGGGATGGTTTGATGTGCTTCACTTCTCCATAACTTCCAATGTCCCTTCCCCTAGCTCTAATTTCCAGATCGACCCCCTGAGGCCTGACGCTGTACTCTGCCTCCCGACCAAGCGAGGGTTAAATAAGTGTGAGGGAACTAAAGGGAATGTGGCAGTTTCCCCCAGTGTCATTCCCTTTCCCAGGCCTGTCCAGATATTATCGGGCTAATTCCATCTAACGAGGGAGGTCATGTTGGATGTGGGAGCTGCAGACATGGCATCACTAAACTGCAGAACCACTCGTACTCGTGACCTGTCGACCCCTCTGTTCCCATGGCAACCGGGAGTGACTAAACACTGAGTGTGCTGCGTTCATTTCCTGGAACTTGTGGTGCTGCGGTGATACTCTGCTTTGATAGGCTGCTGTGATACTCTGCTTTGATAGGCTGCTGTGACCTGTGTGACTGTTCAACTGAAATCAACTTTGTTTCCGTGTTTTCGTTCCACTGCGTCTAAATAGCTGAAGCTTTTCGCCGAGGCCAGTTTCTTCCGAAGGCATTTCTCCGTAACCTCACAGCCTGCAGGGATATCAATAACATTACAACTGCGCTTTCCTTAACACATCTTGAAGCGTCTCCTCCATGCAGCTTGCACAAGACTGTAGCTGATAGATGTTGTGATGCTTTTTCAAAAGGCAGAGTTCTTCGCTGTGCACACTGTGCCGCTCGTCTCTAGTGTCTTGCTTTATGTTATGGCTGCTCTTCAGTGGGTGGCCGACCTTATGAGGACTAAAGCCCAGTCCTAATGAGGCCAAACGTCATTGAGCTGTGGTTAGGTTAAGGTTAGGGTTGGTTAGGCATGAATTGGTCATGGTTAAGGTGAGGGATCAGGTTTTGTATGGGCTGTCCGAGGTCAATGCAAAGTCCTAATAAAGATAATTTTATGGCGTTTAGTTTCAAGTTTGAGAAGAAAGCTTGTCTGAGGACAACAGTATATTGCCAAAGGGAGGGTGTATACATAGTGAGTATTAAGAGGTCAGATCATAATACAGGGTTTTGCTGAATCATTCAATATTTACTTTGTTGTCTGGTGAAAGGTTTGGAACTGTTACAGTGCCAAAGATTCAGTCAAGAAATGGCAAATATGAGTAATTTTGTATAGGATATCAATAAAAATCATGGTATTGTATATTTTATTTAAAATCAATTGAGAACCCACTCTTAACAAGAGAAGTCGATGCTTTTGAGTTATTTCCATTTCTTACAAATCAAGATATTCGATTTCACTGATGCAAGAATCATATAAGAAATCCAAAACCAGTCCTTGCTATATTGCCCACAGTGGCCTAATGCACTTACAGTAATATTTAGTAAATGGTTCAGGAAAATCTCTGCCTGCTGATGGATTAACATCATCCTGCTGTTTATCATCATAACTCCCTGCCCTTGTTGATGCTGTTTGGCTTCAGCTCTCTTGTCACAATATACTACCTTCATTAAACTGGTCCGTGTGTATAACTCACAGCTATCACACGGCTTAGTTTGCTATATAATCACCTTTGAAATATATAGCTCTAAAACCCCTTCAAGAACCCGCGAGTAAACAAAAGCAACTCCGGCCCGTTCTGAATCATCAATCTGACACGATGTGTAATGTGCTGAAAGTAAAGGATTATTTTATCCTCTCATCCCTCTCCATCTTTGCTTTTCTCCCTGTCTCTCATTTTCCCCGATGCTCTTGATAATCAGAGACGCTCCATTTTGATCAATGCACACGTCAGTCATCGCACTGTATCTAGATCAGTGCTTGAATAGAGCGTCTCGTGATGTTTTGCTGTTTGAGTTTGAGAGTTCACAGGATAATATGTGCTACTATCCACAGTCTAATTATTTAATATATTGATTAGTCTATTGCACTGTAAACTGTTGGGCTGTTTGGCTGGTGCATTACTTTTCTCTCTTTTCCTTTTCGGCTGCAGTTTACTTATTTTAGTGCTCAAAAGTTGAGAATTCTCACAGTGAGAAGTCGATAAGTGTCTTTATTTATGACACAACTACAGTGTTTGAAAAAAGGCTGCTCATAGCTCTGGTTTTAAAGCTTGTACACCTCAGAGGATTGGGTCTAACCTCCACACAGTAAACCCTGAGTCTGTTGGTTCTGTCTGTTTCAAATGCTCCCCCTGGATCCTGTGATCTGATTTTATCACTTTCTATGCTCTGGACTTTTATTTTCCTTGTCGAAACTTTGTCCAGTGTGGCTTGTTCTCAGGGAAGCAGGTTTCTGAATTGGTCATTTGTAGCGCTGATTATTATTATTCTATTCATGAATGTGCGGCTGATTGATGGTTTGATTCATTGAAAGATCAACTATTTTGAGAGTCTGCAATTGTTGAATCGGTTGAAGCTTCTCAAATCTGAGGTTAATTATTTACTTTCTTCAGATCTGAATATTTTAACGTTTTTGCTTTTAATTGATCAGCTAAAAAAGGCAAATTGAATAAGTAGCCTTTGTCTCAAGAGAACTGAGGCTATTGGATGATGCCATAGACTGTCTGTCTTTAGTTAGTAACTTGATGTTGTAAAACGGGCTGAAACGTCCAGATTGACACCGGAGACTGACTTGTCTTCAAGTGTGTATATCAGGGGGACCTCACTCAGTGGCTAGATCCTCCAGTTGCAACTGTGCAGACTCTCTGTCTCCAACTGGCAAGATGGCCGCTTTCATATCCAGAGTACTTTGGCTTCTTCTCTGGGTAATGGGTAAAATCCATCGTCCATCTTTATATTAACTCTTTGGACAACAGAGACGCATTATAGACAATAAATCAATCAATCAAATCAACCAAGTAAATCAACTAACTGAGAAAATACCCATTAGTGGCAGCCATAGTCTTTCACATTCACCTGTAGGTTGTTGGGGTCACTTTCATCAGATGTAGCGCTCGCCAACTCTCCATAATTAGAATATTGGATCTCCATTTGAGAATATGAAAACAACACATGTTAAACCGTTAATGAGTCACATGATCAATTCAAAATAGACGTTTGAACCAGCACCTCTCCAGTCGCCAGCGAGGGAACGTGTGATGCTAAAAAGGCAGACTTTCAGAAACCAAAAGGTAAATCACTCCTCATGCTGCCTTTTCCATGCCAGCAATGACAAGAGGAATGAAGGCTCTGAGTTAGTGCCAGACGCTCACACACACAGGGAGAGGACTCCGTTGGCAGGTAGCTTCCTGTGTCAGTATCCAGTCCTCCCCTCTAGTGTCGCGCCAAGGTTGCCAAAGGCCTCTCACTGATGTTTGAAGTGCAACAAGCTGCCTCTGTCCTCTTAAATGTCGCAGATGGGGAACCCGAGCTCGGCATCGTGCGAGAGAGAAGGAGCATCCCAGCGAGATTGTTCACAGGAAACACAAGAGAACAAAAGCGTGGCCACAGAGGAAGGGAAAGTACATGGCACACACACAGAGTACCTTGTTGTGATCTAAGAAGTGGAGAAGAAGGACTGACAGAGATCCAAAATCTGTTTAAGCATCAGTGTCACTTCCTCTGTATCCTGTCTGTGTTGCTTCCATATTTTTTCCTGTCTTATCAGCTTAACGGAGTTAGTTTATGATCACCATCCCATAAGTCTCATCTTTTTCTTTTTTTCTGTTGTTTTCTATTCTAGTTCCTCTTGTCTTATGATTATCTATTCTCGTGAAGCTGATCTAGTCACCATCATACGGTCTGAAATGTCAGGTCACTGCAAGTGCACTCATTAAAATACATTTTGGATGACGAGTTGCATCTAGATCTGGAGTAATAAGTCTGGTAATTACATGATTAAAGTTTTCGTAATTAGTTTTAAAAGTCCCTGTGTTTCTGTCTCTAAAATGTAAAATCTCCTAATTTTGTTTGTCCTCTATCGCAGAACAATTATTATCTAATCCTTTTTGTCAAACTAATAATGATAAATATTGTTAACTGAAATAATTGTTGGATAAATCTGTATCTTTTTCTTCATAATGATTACGTTTACTTCTTTTGTTTCTATTTTTTTCCAACTCATTTATTTACATAAAACTCCAAGGCCAATCCCAGCTGACATGAAGCGATAGGCGGGGTTCACCCTGGACAGGTCGCAAGTGCCATCATACAGAGCCTCATATTAACATAACTCCAATCTGCTTGTTGGAAGAAGCTGTAGAGCCCATAGGAAACCAAGAGAACTTGCAAACTCCACACAGAAAGACCCCGGCCGAGCTGGTATTCAACCAGGGACCCTTGTTGGAACCACTGCAGCACAGTGACACCCTAACTTACATAACCCTTCTCTTTTCTGGTGTTTACCACCAAGAATTTACAAAATGTCTAGAGACAAGCTTGTATGAGCGCTGGAAATAATGAAACACCTGATTCACAGATGGGGAAAAAAAACGACAACTTGTGTCTGGATATACACATAACAGGCACACTTAGTGAATCTCACACACAGTCAGACAGAGGAAAGATCAGAGATCAGATGTACACAGACGGTTCAGTGCAGACGGTGCCGCTTCCATCTCTATTGGCATCTGGGCCAGAAGAGGAGACATCAGGTAATTAAAAAGAAAAGTGAGAGAAATAACGAGGGAGGGGGGGGGGAGAGAGAGGCCAGTAGGGAGAAAGATAATGGACAACCTCATGCAGCTTCGCCTGAAAACATAACTTGTCATTAGCAGTGCCATCAGCCACCGCCATGTTAAAGCCGATGGGTTCTATCACAAAGCCGGTCACTTAGGTAAGACGGAAAGTTCTCCTGGAGCGCTCTCGCTTTTTTTTTATCTCTCTCACCGTCAAGTTTTTTTTATTTAGCATTTGAATTTTAAATGGAGTGAGATTTTTCTGTCTCTGTGCATTTCGGCACATATTCATCCCCATACTTGCAGTATAGCTGTGCGTATGTGTTTGCGTGTGTGTGTGTCTCGGAAGTGTGTGTTTGCCTGTCCTGTGGTTAAATATTAAAGCTGGAACTGTCAGGACAGCTCAGCAGAAACTTTGCTTCCAGGCGCGTCCACCTCAGTCTCCAAGCAGGCAAGAGAGGGAAACTCTAGAGGGAGGGCGGAGAAGGTGAAGATGTTCAATCGTTTCTGGTCATAGGTGAAGATAAAAAAGAGGAATGCATTTTCTGAGAGAGGGTGAAGAATTCCTGGAGAAGGAAGAAACACACGTGACACATTTGTCCCTTCACTCATGTTATCTGATCAGCCTGAGAGAGAGGGAGGGAGGGAGGGAGAGAGAAGGAGGACGGGACAGAGACACTGAGCTGCCATTATGAAAATTCTGTACTTTTTTATTTTCTGTTTGCGTTCTGTTGTCATGGCAGCGGTAAGTCAGCCTGTGTCAGGTGCCTGTTGGTTTGACCCTCGACTCTGAAGCTAACAAGTGCCTGAATAACACACACACACACATACACACACACACACACACACACACACACACACACACACACACACACACAAACACACACTGAGGATTTGGATGGTTCACTTTCGCACACCCACACAGTCTTAAACACATGCACAGGGACACCACACCACACACACACACATACACACACACACACACACACACACACACACGCGCTGTAACCCAGGCCTCTCAGTATGACAGGGGCGGGCTCACATGAAAGTGTTTAAATCTAAGTTGATTGGGGCCTGTCAGTCATAACGACATAATATCCACATTATTTATGAGGAGTTCATGTAACAGAGAGTTGTGGAAGGAATGGCTGCACAAGAGAGAAAAACAAGATTTGAAAGACACTGCAGGTTAGGGCCTCCAGTCCAGACCCACATCCGGCATTCCACATCCCACGCGTCTCCACTTCCTCCGCCATCTTGCACATTTTGAGCTGGAGTCTGGGCAGCAGGGCCATGGCAGCGTGGTCTATCAGCCTATCGCAACGTGTGTTTTTACTTTTTAGTTTGTCCCATGTCCCATCTACTGACATGGAGGAGAGGTTGGATTTTATGACCGATACTGCAGCCAGTCAGCAGGTGGTGATCGAGACACTTTTGGGCAGCAGCCATGTCGTCCATCTTTATATAAAGTCTACGGTTTGAGCACATGGACACGAGCGAGAAAACATGGATGGATAAGTTTGCCTCTTCACTTCCTCCACTTTCCACCAACTCTCGCCTGTAAACAAACTGCAGCGAAGGTCCAACATGCCGGGGCAAAGATGAATAAGTAAAACAAAAAGTCACACATGCACATTATTCATGCGATGCTGTCCATTTGAACTGCTTGTGCTGTTACCTCAGTGCAGTGAGGAGGTAGAAACGTGGCCCAGCTCTCTCTCCCTCTCTCTCTCTCTCCCTCTCTCCCTCTCTCTCTCTCTGCTCCTGCTCACTTGAAGTGAATGAGTCTCTTGTTCTGTAAGCCTTCTAAATATTTCAGCAGTTCAGGCGCCTGCGCTAAGACTAGCCTCAGCGCTAACTTGTCATTGACCATTAGTACTAACCTGCTGCCTCTGCTTCTCAGCTTTATCATCTCCCTCTTTTGTTTCTCACAACTTTATTTTTATCCTTGTTCTCCCCTCTGGCATTAATCCCTTTTCATAGAAAATACCAGACAATTTCCGGTTGCAGGTTGCTTGCGGGGGGTTCCTACGGTGGCCCTGAGAGCTCAACGAACAGCAACTTAAGAAAACACATGCAAGTTGACAAAACACAAGCAAAGTAAGAAAACATCTTCATCAATTTCACAACACAACACATTACAGAAACGCGCAGCAAATAGACAAACGCGCTGCAAATAGACAAACGCGCTGCAAATAGACAAACGCGCTGCAAGTAGAGGAGAAAACACAACGGAAGTGTTTCCAGAGGACAGCTAAAAGTGATGGACACTGCTGCCACAAAAACGTCCAATACACCATGCAAATTCGGTTCCACACAGGGTTCGGTCACCTGCGGCTCTGGAGCCGAATGCGGCTCTTCAGCCCCTCTGAAGCGGCTGTACAGTACAGTGTTGTGCATATGTTTCGCAAACGCTGAACATAACGAATCAGTTTTCATAGTATTAACGTACACACACACACACACACACACACACACTCGCCCGCTCCTGGTATGTCATCATGGCCTGATACGATGATGATTTAAAAAATTAACGTGATGTTCACTCACGTTCATCGTTACGTTCACGTTAATAATATGAAAACTGATTCGTTAAGTTCAGCGTTCGCGAAACATATGCACAACACTGTACTGTACAGCCACTGCAGAGGGGCTGGAGAGCCGCGATCGGATCCAGAGCCGCGGGTGGCCGAACCCTGTGTGGAACCGAATTTGCATGGTGTATCGGACGTTTTGTGGCAGCAGTGTCCATCACTTTTAGCTGTCCTCTGGAAACACTTCCGTTGTGTTTTCTCCTCTACTTGCAGCGCGTTTGTCTATTTGCAGCGCGTTTGTCTATTTGCAGCGCGTTTCTCTATTTGCTTCGCGTTTGTCTATTTGCTGCGCATTTCTGTAATGTGTTGTGTTGTGTTGTGAAATGGATGAAGATGTTTTCTTACTTTGCTTGTGTTTTGTCAACTTGCATGTGTTTTCTTAAGTTGCTGTTCATTGAGCTCCCAGGGCCACCGTTCCCTTCATCTCGTAGTTTGGTTTTTGGATGAATTAATCTTAAATAAAACAAAATTTGAGTTATTTTTGGACAGACAAAACCACAGACATCATCTGTGTTATTAACTGACATTTTATCAGTTATTTAAAAAAATATTTTTGACAAAACATCATTTCTAGCTCCTTTATTTTGGCAAAGTTGTACCTTTGCTACATCCAAAAGCTTGTGACATAAGAAAAAGGTTAAGCTTGTTTTACAATTTATTTAAACGTTAATATTAAGCACAACTAGCCACATGATTGTTTGAGACCTCAGTTTATTAATTGTATGTAGAGCATCGGCGCCATTTGACTTCCTGTCTTTTGACAGGAGGTGCCAATCAGTGTGTGTTCACACAAACACAAATGAGGATTTTTTTCTTTAAAGGTCTCTAAACAGACAATAGTTGCCCCCAACAGAACACAAACAAACATTTGAATCGTTTAATAAACCTTTCTCTCCTGCCGTCTATACACACACACTCACATACCGCGGAGGGCGGATCAATCAAGAGAACAACAGGCCCGACCTGTCAGCTGAGGCACAGTCTGAGTCCGATCGATCCAGAGCCAGATCTTATTGATGTACACTCTATTTGGGCTAGAACTCTCTCTCTCTCTCTCTCTCTCTCTCTCTCTCTCTCTCTCTCTCTCTCTCTCTCTCTCTCTCTCTCTCTCTCTCTCTCTCTCTCTCTCTCACAAACACACACACACACACACATACACACACACACACACACACACACACACACACACACACACACACACACACACACACATACATATACTCTACAGACAGAAACACTCCACAGACATGAGTCATAAGCTGAATCTGTTATAGTGGCTTTGGTCCTAGTTGCTAATCTGTCTCTACCACATAGATGCTGTTGTGGGAATTTCGTGTGTGTGTGTGTGTGTGTGTGTGTGTGTGTGTGAGAGCAAGTGTCTGTGGAAAATACAGAGGGAGTTGACGAATAAAACAGGCAGCTTTAAGAGTCACAGTTCTGCACTTAACCTGCCAGCGATGGAAATATAAAGACTCGGAGAAGCTGTAGAGGTGGTGGGGAGCGAGAGAGAGAGAGAGAGAGAGAGAGAGAGAGAGAGAGAGAGATGAAGCTGTCAGTCCCTTGCCTCGTTCTCTCTGCGCTGGATGTGAATGACCATCAGACGCTTTCATACCGAGGAGCTCAAACAACTTGAAAGAGATTTGATTTGTGGCACCTTTTCTTGATGTTTTTTTTCCGTCTCTTTCGTCCATGTCCAGCGGTGCGTTTGCCAGAAGTGTTGCCGCCAAAAGATTGTCATAAATTTTGCTCAACAAGATGCCGTTGGGAGTTTTGGTGTTTCTGAGCACTGACAGATGTTAACAACTACCATCATAAACGAAATGCTATGACTGTAACTTCTGTTTCCTGAATGAGGAGAGCAGCAAGGGACAGCACATGATGCATGTGTGTCCAGACAGAAGACACCTCTATTCACTCCTTTAAGGCAGATGACTTGTGCTGGAAAAGCAGAGAACCATCAGTGCTTGGAAGGGAGGAATGTGGGTCTGCCAGTCTGTCCACTATGAGGGAGTCAGGCTCAAACTCAAAGGTCTCGATGGAGAGAGGAGGAGCTGGCTACAACATACACACGCATCAGGCTCGGTCAACGCTCTCCTAGCATGGACAATGCCCATGCAGGTGGGACATGCTTCAGGCCGGTCCTTCAGGGCACGGAGAATCCGCACCCTGAAGACAGGGGTGAACAGAAGATTTCCTCTTCGCTTGTTTAGGCTTGTCGGAATAGAAACTCTAAATTAGCGAGCATCCACACTTTCCACTCAAGCCACTAATGGTGATGACACCAACCTGAGCAGTAAAGCTAACTTCGAGCTGGCAGTAGCCTCTTAGCTAAGTGAAGAGCATAAATCTGAAGAAAGACAGTTTTAATGGACGTTTATGTGTTTTGGCGGGGCCTCACATACGCCGTCACACGTCATCTGCATTAAAGGCGTCAGGACAGGATATCCCATACATGTGTGTTGTACCGAGTGAATCGTCTTAAAGCAACATCTCTTGAGATCTACTGTATTTCAAACTGCAGTTTTATTAAGTTAGTGAATCCACCTGATTGTTTTCACTGTATTAATGAGGAGATTATTTATGAGTGTTACAAATCAGACAAAGGCCATGTCACGAGATTTGCATTTTGAGTATTTGCTTTTTTAAGTCCTCTGATTGGCTCTACCCACAGCTTGTGATTGTGTTGACAACAAGTCATCAGTCATTATGTGATCCCAGTCCAGAAGTCCAGTGCAGAGGCTCAGTCAATTGGTATATGACCAGCCCATACTGAAGAAGACCATAGAATCTACCAACAGCTTTAGCAAATGCGATTTGGTTTAAATTATATATGATCACAGTGTTATAAGTGGTCTCAATTAAATAGAAATAGCTTAGAAAGTATAAATCTCCAATGGAATTTCTCAAATTCCGCCCCTCTGGATAATTTCAGGAAAATGTCCGGACTTCAGTGCACGTCTTTAAGCAGCATAATATGCTCAGGCAGTGAACTCATCCATCGTCTCCTGTGATCCAAACATGCAGAAAAGTTAACTTCAGACAATGGTAACTTTCTCTCAACATGACCTTTAGGATCTCATCAGGCTTCACACCAGTATAGGGTCTCTTGCTCATTTTTTTCCACGTGTGCCCCTCCCTCTCCAGGCCACCCTAAACTGCACCGCTCCCACTGTGTGTGTTTGGTGACGTTCGATGCCCCGTCTGCGCTGAGTGAGGCCCGGTTGTGTTTGGTGTGTCTTAGCTAATTAAAGCTGAATTATTGATACTCCAGTAAATTATGCAGAGGGGATAATTAGATATAGAAACAATGGTGAACACAGGTACACCTGCACAACAGATGAAGGAGAGAGAGGGAGGGAGAAGGCGATGTGGCCTTTATTCCTCTGGCTCTTAGCCAGTTCTCTCTCTCTCTCTCTCTCTCTCTCTCTCTCTCTCTCTCTCTACCTTCCCCCTACTTTTTCATTCCCTTTCCTGCATGTTTATATCATTCCCTTCACTTCTTCCCTGATGTCTCTGTCCTTGACTCTGCAGTGTTCATCTCCCTCCCGGTTTCACCCTTCGTTCCTTCCTTCTTCTCTTCCATTCCGTGACTCCATCCACCCTTCCTCACCCACTTGCTTTCTCCCTAACTTCCGTCTGTACCTGCTCTTTCCTCCTCTTCTCTGCGCCGCACCCATTAGACTTCCTTTCTCCCTGTTGCTATGACATTAGCTGGATGTAGCAGTGTCAGGCCGGTCTTGAGGGATGAGACTAAAGAGCTAAGTCTTGCTCTTTTCATTTAATTACTCCTCCCTCTCTTTTTCCTCGCCCCCTCCCCTCCCAGCCTAGTTCCTCCTGTACATCACGCCCTGTCTTCCTCCCCCTCCCCTTCTTTTTGGTCTCCCTACACCCCTTTTGTCTGTTCTTCATTTTCTACCTGACTCTACCTGTCTTCCTGAAACGCATCCTCTCCCTCACACTCTCCATCTTCGTCTCGCGGAAAGAGGAGGAGGGGATGGAGGAGACAAGAGGGACATTAACATCACACCCACATCATTCCTTTGAAACTGTGTGCATCATGTGGGATCCGTCAAAACTCCGCCTCTTTGCTTTTACCATGGTCTTCCTCCTCCTCTCCTCTGGGTAAATCCATACAAAAGTGAAGCGACATGTTGTAAATGTGTCACCTATTCCAGATGTGCACCCGTAAGCACATGCACACTGTGGTCGTCTGTGTGTGTGTGTGTCTGTGTGTGTGTGTGTGTGTGATTGTGATTGTGCGTGTGTGCCTGTGCGTGTGTGTTTTTTGGCCTAGGCTTGACCTTGATTACCATGGTGACGGTGAGGCTCCTCATTAGTGCTGCACTGGAGGAAACAGTTTGGTAATGAGGGAGCAGTATTGTCCTTAGGCACACACACACACACACACATGCACACACACACACACACATACACGCACACACACAGACACACGCACGCATAGATGCCAATGCACCACTTTCTATTAGTGCTTGCATGCACCTGCTGACACCTGCGCTTATGCAATATCTCCTACATAAGCCCCATGTACACATATAACCCCCCCCCCCCTCCCCTTCTGAGAACATCTCAGTCTCATGGCCCCCCCACTCAGTTGTCTCGCCTCACCTTCTGTTTCGTGTTTTTTCTCTCCCACACACATGCTGCCTCACCCCAACCCCCCACCCCTCCGTCTCTGTAAACCTCTCTCTGTTCTGCCCACCACACGGACCCGGCTGCCCACCAGGTTCCTACGGGCCGGGAACATCACAGTGTCGGCCTCTGGCGGTGGCGCGCTCACCTCATGCATACGGAGTTTCACAGAGCGTGCTGTGATGTGACTACGGGTTTTTACGTGATGACCTGTATTGACTCTGATTTAACAGAAAGAGTGTTAAACTTTTTATATGTAGTTCGTGGAAAAAATTTAGTTGCTGAATATAGAGCTTTCTCTCAGCCAATCACAGTGTTAAATGCTAAATAATAATTTATTTATTTTTTACTTTTTGGACAATTTTATGACTGAATTCAAATTCAAATTTATAATTGAAATTAGAGGTTGTAACTAGGATTGTCACGTTATTGGGGGAGTGTCCCATGTTGAGGACAAGAAGACATGGAAAAAGAACTATCATTTTACAGAACTGCCCAGTTTGCCCTCATTTGGCCTCCTAGACTCATCTGCACTATACCGCGCACACACACAAACACACAAACACACACTGGTAATCTACACAGATTTCATACCTGGAATTCTTGGAATACCAGTCGGAGGCCATAGTTTTTGACCCGTTAATATGTTTTTGTGAAAAGATGAAATATATTTAAGAGAGTAAATACCAAAGTTTGTTGATCCGATTGTACTTCAATACTTAAATACTCACAACTTTCATCCATGAATAAGTTGTGTGTTTGTAGTATAAAGATGTGTAAGTTTGTTGTTTCGTTACAACAGAAGTGAATGACTTCTTCATTAGATTACTATAATTTATTTATTTATTCATTCCTTTATTCTTTCTCTTTGTGACAATAATAAACCTAAATATGAACTAAATAAGTGCTAAACAATGTCTGGAGGAAGCAGAATTAAAAATAATAGTTACAGATTTTTACCCCTGTGCGTATATTTGGTTCTTTGCAAAATTACACATAAACAAACGAACAGATTTCCGTTTCATGGAGTCACTGAGGTTTTAAACACAACACCACTTGATGTTATTTAGGCACATAGCATCACTAAAGCCAGTGGACAGGCACATGTTGATTTGTTTATTATTATTATTATTTACCACAATCATACATCAGGTGTGACTGTGTGAGTCACACTCTTTCACCGTCGCACATTTCATTCACCGTCACACGCAGAGGGAAATAAATGGAGATGTAGTGGGCAGTGGTCACAGAGACAGACCAGCACAGAGGACATATTTGATCAGGCGTGATGTTGGTAACACTCCAACAGAGAATTGGAAGTGCATTTTGCATTTTCGTAATCAACAGTTACACAACCACACACTCACACGTGTACTATGTTTCCACAGGTAGCTTTTTCTGCTAATGAAGGATTAGTTGATATGAATTCAACAGGCAAGTCAGTGAGATCCTGTGATCTCTCCTGGTGGCCTCAAGAGACTGTGTGTGTGTGTGTGTGTGTGTGTGTGTGTGTGTGTGTGTGTGTGTGTGTGTGTGTAGTGTGTAGTGTGCGAGCATGTAGTGTGGTGCTGTGTGCGAAGAGCATGTGTTACATGTGCATGGACATGCGCGTTTCGTCTGCCCATATGTGGGGTCAAAAAGCGGAGTGGAGTACAGAGGGGGGACAACTCCCTGTTCCAGCAAACATTTGATTGGCTCCTGTTGCCACCCTGAGACTGTTTGATTGGCCGACAGGTTCAGCAGTCAGTGCAACGAGCAGGTAGGGGGAGGGTCTTCGCTGTGCTCTGTTGCTAGGTTACAGGTATATCCAATAGATGTGGAGATAAAGAGATAGAGTAGAGATAAGGATGAGGATGGGTGTGGATCTGTGTGTGCATGTGTTTGCATGTGTGTGTGTGTGTGTGTAGCCCAGGTAATACTCACGTTGTGGGGACCTAAATCCGGTTACAGTCACATTATAAGGACTTGATGTCCTCATCGGAAAAAAGCTAGTTATGTAAATCATAACATTTTAAGGTGGACATATGATTAAAGGTTAGGCTAAGGTTAGGTTAACTGTTAGGGTTAGACAAGTATTTAGGTAAGACTTATAATCCTTTAAATGGAAGTAAGTCAATGTAATATCCTCGGAAGTCATGGATGCATGACTGTGTGTGCGTGTGAGAGAGAGAGAGAGAGAGAGAGAGAGAGAGAGAGAGAGAGAGAGAGAGAGAGAGATAGGGTCAGGAGGGTGGGTGGAAGAGTGAGACAGAAGGGGAGTGACCAGTAAGTAAGACAGAGGGATCTCTTCAAAGTGAGGAGAAATAAACAGCTTTATTGTGTTTTATCACAGACTCTTGTTCAGACAAACATCGTTTAATCACATTCCAACAAATCAAATTAAAAGCAAACAACTGTAGTGGACCGAATAAGCAGAGATCTAAATATAAAAATTCTGTTTTTAATTACACCAGATTCTTCATTTCGGATTATTTGTACGATATAGAAAACATGTCCTGCATAGCATTTCCAGGTGTAGCAGTGTAATTAATACTGGACAGGCAGATCCCAGGCCTGCGGTTGGCTTGTAATTCATTAAAAGTGCTGTTATATTAAACACACACTGCTCGAGACAACACTGCTCTGGGAACAGCTGTTCTGCTGCACTTAGATTGCAATCACAGAGCGGTCAGTCGCCACTAATCGGGGTCATTTATCAATCCGGAAGCCCACACACACACACACACACACACACACACACACACACACACTCACACACACACACACACACACACACACACACACACACACACGCACAAGCACACACACACACACACACACACACACACACACACACACACACACACACACACACACACACACACACACAAACTCACACACTGATCAATGGCTGGGCTGGGCTGGGCCGGTAAGAGGGGTTGATGGGTGCTTGGCCGGTGCTTTGTGTGTGTGTGTGTGTGTGTGTGTGTGTGTGTGTGGATGTGTGTGTGTGTGTCTGAGAGTAAGTGTTGGCAAGAACACAGTGATGGCAGGGACTACACAAAAGCTAAAGATCTGTAAAGATTAAGCTGTAGTCGTCTTAAACGTGTCAGTCGTCTCACTTACAAACCAATTGGGCTGTTTTACTGCACAGATTCACGATGGTTTTAGAAGAAATAAAAGGTGATGTATTTGTCATACTACAATTCATTTTAATCTATATGTTTCTGCCTTATCAGTCTGATCTCCACGACAATAAGCAAACGTACTGCTCAGGTAGGACGGAGATGTAGTTGTAACACTCTCTTGACATCTTCGTCTGTGTCTTCTACGTGTAGGGCACTCCATTTTTCTACAGAGATATTTGTTTTCTTTTTGATGTGTTCAGTTTTGCATCTGTTGCATTCGACATTCTCCCTTTTTGTGAGAGGGCTGATGGGAAAATCTCTGGAGGAAGTCCAGACCCTCTCATTCTGACGTTATCGCATACAGGCTCATCAGGAGAACGTCAGGAGATTGTCTTGAGTTGTGTCTTTTTGCCTTTGGTGCAAAGGCCCATCATCTGTTTGTAGTTCTGAGCTTCCCCTAATGGCACTTTGACATGAGTGATGATGTGAACGTAAAACAAGATCAGAAAGAGCAGCTCGTGATGTGTGCGGTTGGACTATAGTTTAATCAAAGGTATATCAGTTTTATATCGTAGAGCCTCTGGGCCTTTCCAGCAAACCTCTGCTAATACCTGAGCCACCCTGCAAAAAGAAAAGAGAGGAGACCAAGTGTGGAGTGGATCTTGTAAGCATATCCCACACTTTCCTCCATGTTGGGCCGGCCAAGAGCCTTTTGGCTGGGTAAAGCTGTCAGACTGCTGAGAGGAGCGAGCGAGAGGAGTGAGACAGAGGGAGGAACAGTGATGGAGGAGGAGGTGGAGGAAGACTTTGTGTTTTATTCCAGTGTTGAGCCGATTATGGAGAAAATTACCATCTCTTTTCCTAAATATTTACCCCCTCTGTTTGCTTTTAACGTTTCTCCATATAATTCATTCAACCCTTGTGTATTTTTCTTTTCTCTAACTTTATGATCTTAATTCTCATTTCACTTTAAAACAAAATTGTAAAACCTACTGCTTCCTTTCTTGTATCACCTCTCCCCTGCTGGTCATCACACATTTCTCCAGCCCTTAACTCCTCTGCTCATTCTGTCTCCATTTCCTCTGCTTTTCCCTTCCCTCAATCTGCTGATTCATAATCTCTGTTTGGACAGAAAACAGAGGGAGGGAGCTTCTGTCCTGATGAATAACAACAGGAATTGAGAGAGATAGAGAGAAAGAGAAAGCGAGAACGGAATATTGAGGCAGCCTCCTTTAAACCAACTGCCTGTCTGGCTGGCACTGTGTCTCTCAGTCTATCTGCCAGACTGTCAGCAACTGTATTTCTGTCTGTGTCGAGCGTCTCGCGCTGAACCAACATTTCCACACATCATGTGGTCAGGCTAACCCGGTTTGTCTAACTCCAGCTATTCTTAGGCCCGCCATCCAATTGTCTGTTTAAATAATATGTGCTGTGCTCTGTCGCCTTTTGTCTGTCCTCTTTTTTCTAACACCTGACCCTGTCTTCACCCCGACTGAGTATGGAGTGCTCATGGACTTGTAAGAAAAGTTGAATGAGAGATGGAAAGAGGAAAGCAGAAAGTGATGGATAAACAGATTATATGGCATCAAGGATGGAGAGTAGATAGACAGAAAGAGCCCGGACTCATGAGATGGACAATCTTACTGGAGAGAACTTTTACATTTGGAGGGGGGGGGGGGGGGGGGGGGGGCTCACAGATAGTCTTCCCAGTTCCATGTTGTCTCTCCCCCCATCCTTTCAAAAACAGCTGTAATCAATTCATATTCTGAGAGGTTCAGATATATCACCATAACGTTGATAGCATCAGTTTTTATTGAACCAGAGGGGATTATAGATAAATTCTCTTTATTACATTATTTCATTTACTTTAATAATACTAAGTGAAAGATAAAGTACACACCAGAAAGCCTATTTTTTTTACATTAAATAAAGAGCTCGATTTAACTCAGTTTGTCCTTTTTCTCTTTTCACCATTCTTCTCTTTTTAGAGCAAGGTGCTTTTTCTTCCTTACTTGTCTCAGTTATCGCTGCCTTGGCTCATTGGAATTCACAGATGAGATTGGCTGAGTGGCATCACATGACATGATTTACAACGTATGCAATTGGTCTGTGAGTTTCCTGGGCTGTTAAACCAGTGACGTGAGGCCTGGAGAAGTTGCTCCGGTTAAAATAGAAACGCTCTGTCAGGATTTGACTACTCTAAATGATTTATTGGTTATAGGTCCAGGTCTGGATAGGTCGGCGTCTTCCTAAGGGCCTGAGATGAGAGTTCAAATGTGAAACGACCCAGCCATTGTGTGTGTGTGTGTGTGTGTGTGTGTGTGTGTGTGTGTGTGTGTTTTCATGTGCTTATTCTCTGACATGCTGCGATAAAAAAAAGAAATGTAGGTCAAAGATGAACAATTTGCAAATGAGGTGGAGAAAGCAGAGGGTGACTGGGACAGAGCTGCATGACTGTAGGTCATATAGGTGTGTGCTCAGTGTATTGTTCTTTTCCCAGTGGCCATTTTTAGAGAGCACTCTGCGTAATGAGCTGAGCCGCGCGACAGGGATGGGCCTGCATCACTATGTCCTGCACGGCCAAGATCACACAGGCATCAGGCTTCTACTCACGCACACAGACACACACGCAAGCTGTCATCGTCTGTGGGCCTGAGTATGTGTGTGTCGGTGTTTGTGCAGCTGACAGAGGACAGTAGGGCGGGGGGGAGAAGGTTTAAGTATGACGAGGCCTCCCTCCTTCCTTGTGTTTGCGTTTGATCAGTTTTGCTTGCTGCATCGGTCGCCCCCCCCTCCTTGCATATCCTCGATCAGGTACTCGCCTCACTCTTCAGGACGCAGGACAAATCATTTAATTCACTTAATGAGTCTTTCTTAACACTCGACCGGGGTTGCGGTTCTCTCCATCGTCCGGCTCCGGCTGCTCCCCACCTTCTTGTCCTCCTGTGAGAGCGAAGCCGCAGAGAGGAAAGGTTTGCCAAGGGTCATAAATGTCTTATATGTTTAGCTTCCCTCAATGTTTAAAATAGCTTTGCTTCCTAGCCACCTTCATAAATTTCATATAAATCCACTTTTTTTTTTTTTGCCGGAGCCAATATTCATAATCCAAACACAAAAACTTGGCTTCCCCCCCCCCCCCCCCGAGCTTGGCAGGGAACCACAAAGGTGCAATTTGCTGCTGATGTGATTAAATAAACCAGTGCTTATATCCGCGCGGTGACGTGTCCTCTTAATCTCTCCCTCTGAAGTGTGTCGGATTTTTCAAATCAGCTTTGCCATTGTGTAAGCCTGATTTCCTTGCGACTCAAAGGGTGAATGAATTGGAGGGGTTACACAGTGAGAGTGAGTCACTATCAAAGCTGTATTTGTGCGGGGATGTGTGTGTTTGTCTGCCCTGACTGGCTGCCTGTGGATGTGCATGTGTGCCACTGTGTGTGAAGTGAGGCAGCAGTAGCAGGGTTATGAATCACATCAAACACACACATAGTGACACCAGATCAAACACACACTCTCACACACACACAGAGACTGGCTGCACTGGACAGAGCTGAACGGCCCCGACCGGGTGCGACTTTGATCGTCACCACAACATCCGCTCCTCCACTCCGGCTCCGCCTTTCTTCCTACTCCACCTTCCAACGTGCCCCACAGGACTCTTACCCGGGACTCGTGTTACTCTCCGCTCACGTCTTCAAATAGAGCTCTGCAAACACCGAGGGTCCCCGTGTTGTAACTGGACACTGGATGTGTAGGATCCAGATCTGGAGACTGCAGATGGGCTCTGGGTCTCTGAAGGGAGGGTTGTGGTTTATGCAGTGGCCATGAGAATAATGACACTCTAATTATATACGTTGAGTTGTGAGCATGTGTGACTGGTGCAGGTTGCTCTGTGCAGAATGTGCGGTTATTCTCCCCCTGCTTTAATCTTGATGATACATTTCTTGAATGTAATTTCTCTCATTATTCCTAATGATGGAGTTTTGTTTCCAATCATCCCTGAAACAGTATTTCTAGCCATGTAAGTAGTGGAGGCGTTTCACTCCTTCTTAGAAAATATAGACCAGTCTCTCCAGGCAATTTATGGTCCTTTTACTTTTCAGTGGGCCAAGGTCCTGCAGAAAGAGACGAAGATTTAAAACTCCCCACTACAAGGTCAGTGGATTAGTCTCCTCACTGAGGAGGTTATCAGACATGTCTACTTGTTTCATTTGTCAGTACGATTACACAAACACTACTGGACAGATTTCTATGAAACGTGGTGTAAGGAAAGGACGTAGGCCGAGGAAGACCCCAGAAAATCTTGAGACAGATGCGGACAAATGTGTTTCACTTTCTTTAACGTTGGGGTCTCTGACATTTTCACTGATTTCCCAGGGAATAATTCATGCAGCTTGATGATAAAAAGGAATTTGATGCAGTTTGACTGAATATAAGGGTGGAGTCCCGGACTAGTTTGTGTGTGTGTGTGTGTATAAAGAAAATACTCAGCCTCGACCTTTTCATCCAGATGTGCAGTGATACTTCCTGTGTGATGTAAAAATGATATTCTTATAATACTATGTAAAATAGTTAAATATCACTTTTAAATACACATGTTCACAATATGTCCAGGAATAAATAAAGAGACAATGCAGTGCAATTAAACAAGTTCAAATCACTGCAGGTGACAACGAGACAGTCAGATGCAGGAAGCTGACGGATTGAAATGTCTCACGAGGGCAGCAGGTCTAATCCACTCAGTTTTAACTCATCAAACCTTGTTAGACATCGTCAGGCTCATCAGCCCAATGAGCAACATGACTTCACTGTAATAAGAAAAGAGCTTCCAGTAACATTCTCTGAAACAGACTGAAGAATTTCTTTAGTAGCTGGTGAACGGAAAATCATGAGATACTTTCACGAGTGTGTGACCATTTATAGAAGATATAACTTAACGTGAATATTCTTCACATACAAACAAATAGTAGGTTTTTGAATAGATTCCAACACTCTTTGAATTGTTGCTCTTAAATTTTATTCTCAATTCCCCAGATGAAGCAATTTACAACATTTTACAGCTTTTCTCCGAGTCGTCAAAACCCACCAAGTTCCCAGACATTAACAACCATACAGGGTTAGTTTTTTTGTAGAGGCCTTGCAGCATAATGCAAAAACTACATTTTAAG
The DNA here is from genome assembly GCF_947347685.1 of Pleuronectes platessa. Taxonomy (NCBI): domain Eukaryota; kingdom Metazoa; phylum Chordata; class Actinopteri; order Pleuronectiformes; family Pleuronectidae; genus Pleuronectes; species Pleuronectes platessa. The sequence goes on from NC_070633.1 coordinate 19,325,967, forward strand.
TATGTGAGCTGGATCTAATTTAAGAAGATTGTTGGGCCTCGACCCTTTTTGACCTAAAAAAATAGATTTAAAGTTCATTTTTTTGTTATTTCCTACCACTTAACTTATGTACATAAGTGTCTGAATCTTCCAACAATGTGGTTGGTCTTAATCGATAGCTCCTTACTATTGGCCCTCAGCCCTAAGTGTCTCTGTATAACCCAAATCATAACAGATGCCACTTTGCTGTGATGAGTCTGAATTTCTCTCAGTGCTCTGGACATGGTGTTTGGTCATCTCCTCCACTACAGGCCCCGGCTGCCTCTCCTTTAGAAAGGCTGACGACGATGCCTCTCACTATGGAAATGTGTGAAGAAGCTTTGATGCTTAATTCACATCAGGTTTTTTTCTCCAGAGGACGTGTCCAGTTCCTCGGCTCGCTCACACCTTCCCCTCTCTGCAGCCCTCTGCCCCCTGCGCACTGGGTCCGATCGATCCAACCACGTCTCCCAGTCCCGCATGTCATCTTTTTTCTTTGACACAGCTCTCCTCTCTCCTCTGCTTGGTATTCTGGGGTGGGAACGCATGCACCATCGCAGACCCATCAGCCGCGATCGGAATGCTGCACCACGGCTCCGGGAAATGGAGGGATGAGAAGAGGGAGAGGTGGACTGAGAGAGAGAGAGAAGGAGAGAGAGAGAGAGGGCAGGTCAGCGGCTTGTCCACATCCTTCTGGGACCAAAGCCTCAGACTGACAGAGGGAGAGAGAGGAGGAGGAGGAGGAGGAGGAGGGTGTGAGAAAGGAGAAAGGGAGAGGACGAGAAGAGTAGAGAGGAGCTTTTTATTTTTTCAGTGGCCACTTTAGTTTATATGCAGTTTCTGTTAAATCAGCCTCAGTGGGACATTCAAGGAACATGCAAGGTCTAAAACTCCCTTTTATTTAGAGCTCAAATGATATGATGAGTGATATCAAGTATTGATATCTGTGCCTTTTCATTATGTAACTACAATGGCACTCAGTGAGGAGCATTCCTCCGCCAAGGCCCGACAGGCCGCTTAAATTAAAACAAACCTTATAGCTGAAGGCACATCAGGATTCTGAGCTACATGTTGGAAGTATCTCGTTTTGTTTCTTACAGCAAACCACATTTAATCCACTAGATTTCATTTCAAATCGGCACAGATTTTTTAACACACTTAGAAATCTCTGCAAAACAGATGGGACAAGCAAATTAAAAAATACCTTCACCAGTTTGACTCTACAGGAACCAGTAAGGGAACAAAAGTCTGATAAATAAAACACAAAAGTTTGTCAACACTCAAAAGCGAAGGACAATCTAGCTCTTACCTTTTTTGTTTGTACTTTTAACATTATGATTGTGTAATGTCATTATTTGTGATGAGTCTGTATCCATCCAGCATTCGCCCTTAAACCTGGAGTCACTGAATTTATTTATTGTTTTTTTTTTTTGGGGGGGGGGGGGCAGAAACGTGTCAATGGTTCAAACAACATCATTCATTTAGAGATGTGGTTCTGGCCACAACAACTTAAGTACTTAATCTGCTCTTAAGCGTTCCAATGTGTCACTACATTCACCACCTGTTTGGTGCCAGGCAGGTTGTTTACAGCAGAGAGGATATGCAGACACCAGCATCAGCAATGTCTCTAATACTGCAGCGACTATATAATTGTGTTTTTTTTAAATACACTGGTATCAGATCAGTACTCATATCACCCATTATACAAAGTCCAGGTATCAGAATAAGTACTGGGAAGAGAACAACGGCATTGGAACATCTGTAGTTTACACTGGAAATCTAATAGACCCCAGAATCCTTTATTGTCTTCAGCTGTTGATAATGGTGTCTGTCTATTTACTTGTTTTTGTTGCACATATCTTGGTGTTGTCAACTTGGTGGATGTGTTACACTTCCTAAGTGTACAGACATGCAATCCAACAAACTAAGTGTTGGATTTAGTTTGTTTGTTTCAGTTTGAGTATGACGTTTTTCTTCGAGGGTTTTACACCCTTAAGATATTCAAAGTACCAGTTTGAAACGCGTTTTTTCTTCCCGGACAACCCTGTGCAAAGGGGTTTTCATCACACATTCTTTTGTAACATAGACTATATATTTGTATTTTTATCATCAGCTGACTCTCGTCTCTTCAGCCTGCTCATCATCCCTTCCCTCTTCCATCTCCTGTCAGAGCAGAGGGAGACCCGGACGAGTCACTGATCATATCGATGTTTTCTCTCTTCTTCATTCATCCCTCTCTTTCTTTCGCGCTCGTCCTCTCCAAAGCCTCTCTGTGTGTTCTCCCCCATGGCTTCCACCTACAGCAGCGCGTTGCCTTGGTAATTACCGGTTGTCTTAAACAGACAGATCGAATAAGGGAGAGTGACGGGCAATTTTCCCAGAGCCTGTTTTCCCTGTGTGTGTGCACGCAACTCCCTTTTCTTGTGCGTGTTCTGTATGCACGCTCCTTTACTCCGCTCCAACTCTTTCAGGCTTCCTCCTCTCTCCTTCCTGTGAGTTTGCGGTTGTGCATGGCTGAGTTTGTGTGTGTGTGTGTGTGCGTTTGTGTTTATGTGTGTGTGTGAGTGCAAGGTGGACTTGGGGAATTACCTGACAGAATGTGTTAGTTCAGGATGGGAGTGGGACAGTCTCATCTCCTGCTCTTGTGTCGGCCATTTGTGATGTCAGATGTCACTCTTGCCTTCCTCGGGTGCCCAAGAGGGATCACTGCCCCCCCCCCACCAAAAACCTAGCACCGCAATGGAGTCAAGCAATGGGATGTTTCTTTCCTCAAATTAGGGAGTGAGGGGAAAACAAGGGAGGCGCAGCAGCTGGGTGTTACGATACGTAGTCACCTACTCGCTTTGTTGTGTCATCCAATTAATTGTCTCCGCTCTCTTTCAGGCCGGAATGATCAGGACGGAGCAAGAGGAGTTTTTTATCGAGCCGGTGGAGAAGGGCGATGGAGTCATCGAAGAGGAGGCGAAGGGAGGAGAAGGAAGGACGCACATCGTCTATCGCTCCTCGGCTGTGAAGAAGGCGCCCATTGGCGGCGAGGCGGCAGACTTCCATGCCAGAGGTCAGTCTGCGGCTCGCACAGGCACACTTCATTTCAACCTAGAGTTCCTGATGAACCAACGAGAAAGTGAAAGATTTCTCGTTGGGTCAAAGATTGTCTTGCAGATTTTGACATTTTGCCAGCTTCATTTTTATCTCCTGTAAATTCCGCGCAGGTCTCCAAAATGATCAGCTGTTTTACTGATCAGCGTCAGACATTGTTATTTACAGAACTGCGTCGTACAGCTAGGTACTAATGCAACATATCGTTTGCTAGCTAAGATTATTCTGATTCCACTGATGTAAACCATTTCAAGATCCGATCACCTCAAGGAAAACACCTAGACATGCGCTTAGGAAAAAATCGGTCAAATATTCCATTTCTGTGGTATTGTTATCAAATTTGAACTTTGTCTAGTCAAGGCTTCATGCTAGGGTCCCATTGTGTTTTCCAGCTCATAAGTCCGAGCTAGAGTCATCTGCAGGCATCTGTTTAATAAAAATATTCAGGCGGAAATAAAAAAACCTTCTACTTAAATGTGTGCTAACTGCTATTACTCAATGCCAGTAGCACTTAGAGTGATTCTGACTGTTGCGGGGGAAAGTTCAGAATGTTTACTTTCAAAAGAGACCAAGATCATGCATGTACTCCAAATGGTTCAAGAACAGCTTTCAATTTACTTTGGGTATTCCTCAGACAGGCGTTTTAGGCGAATCTCACCCGCCTCTTAAGAGGTTTTTAAAGCATTGTTCCCTCATACACACCTGATTATATAATCACATCTCACTATTGTATGAAAACAGTGTGAGGCACAGTGTGAGCGCAGCCCGCTGTCAAACAGATTACACCCACACGCACTCAGACACATCCTCCTGTCACTGCACTAATTTTCTAGTGAGGATTGGTAACACCCTCCTCTTTTAGATTCATCCACTGCTTTAACAATTAACAGCCATCGCCCGAGTCTTTGCTTTTTCTCAGCGCGCCTGCCTCAATCGTTCCCTCCACAGATGAAATAAATGAACAAACAAACCACAAGAGGGAACATTATTTTAGAGGAAGCGATTGTTTAGTGCCTGACGAAGCCTGTATCCGCTCGGATTAGAGGGAAGAATTTGTATTCAAAGAGGCTTTAATACTCGAGATGCGAACGTCATCACAAAAGCAAAATCATATTTTCATCCCGACAATTCATCTCCGCGTTTGTTTTCATTTGTGTTACGGTCGGAGGCTTATTTATTCAGAATGAAATTAGAAAAACAAAATCTGGCTGTGAATAGTTATGAAACTGATAATGAAACATTTCCTCAGAGGACGAGATGAGGGGTTGCACTTGAATCATATTAATCAAACGAATTTATCGCACATGGTTTTGTTTTACTTTGTCTTTTAGCTGAAGTAACACAAATTTGAAGTTTGCAATCTAGATGTATTTGTTATTGATTTTTAACTCAAACCACTAATCCTAAGCAGAGAAATTGTCTTTTTAATCGTACATTTCCAGGGCCCTTTGTGGTTCTACTCTGTTTCAGCAACTCCCTACAGTAACACAAACTTGTAAAAAAGAAAAAAAAAACAGAAACACATGTTCATATCTTTTATTAATCTAAAGTCTGAGTGGAACATCTAATGCACATGAACAGAGAGGATGTAGAGGAGCAGTGTTATAATACACTGTGAGACACGTCCCATCCAATCGACACCCTATGAGACAGAAGAGCAGATTGTACATTGTTAACAATAAGAAAAGAAAAAATTGATGGTAAATGGTATTTTCAGTACTTCTGCGATGCGCGCCTCAGGCTTGTGTCTGTAGAAGCGATCGCTGTGACTGATCCGAGGCCCGAGAGTCAATCACTCGTGACCTCGGCCGGAGTCGGAATCTCAATCTATCCCTCTCAGTCGAAATATTCTCAAAGAACGGAGTCTCCCGTGTTTTGCAGGTGCTTTCGACTGCTTCATAACAAGCGTCTTTCAATAGATGAGATGTGTCCTCCTATTCTGAGCAGTTGATTTAAGAATGTCTAATAATATACAGGGAGAGAGAGAGAGAGAGAGAGAGAGAGAGTTTCCATAGGAACACCCAGTGAGGACAGACTGCATTAGAGTAACACAGATCTGCTCCCACTGTTACTGATACCTGGCAGTACATCCATACACACGCACACACACACACACACACACACACACACACACACCCTGGGAAGGAAAAAAAACTATACGGAAACTCAGACACATATAGGATGTAACCACATTCAGCTTACACAACTCCCTTGATCATTATAATTGTGAACACACACACACACCCATGCTGAATGCACACAGACATGCAGACACACACACACACACATACACACTCACACACACACACACAAACACACACACACACACACACACACACACACACACACACAATACATCTCACTGCTCCTTGTTGCCTTTGAATCCTTCTTTCTAATGAAGAGTGGGGTGCAGATCAATAGCGTAGGATAGGAGCGGCCACAGTGTTTGTGTGTGTTTGTGCGTACGGCGTGGGCATGAGTTCTGTGGTTGTCTGGATTCGAGTGCTGGGATTTTCAAGGCTACACAGACAGACAGACAGACAGACGGACAGACGGACAGACATGCTCCCTGCAGCATTTCATGTGGATCTCTCTTTTTCTTTCTCTTCTCTCTTTTCTCCTTTTGTCCCTTGGTCTCGGTTATTCTCGACCACAGCGTTATGTAAACATACGGTTTTACCTTCCAGTTGTTACATCATTACCACTGTGATATTACAAGCTCATGGACACTTAGGAGGCAAAGTATAGATCCACCTGCCTTTACACTCGTCCCCTTCTTCTTCTGAAGCTTTTCTCCTCCCTCCATCCTCCACTCGAACCAAATCATATTCTGTCCCCTTCTCTTATTTTCTTCTTGCCCTGACAATCACTCCCCAGCCGTAGATCAATCAGGGAAATGGTGAATTAATTAGAAATCAATCAATCATTTCTGGAGATCTCCTTTTGCACGAGCGGGCTCAATCCACAGCCAGTTATTGAATGTTGGACTCATTTCCTGGCTAAAGACAGAGGGGAGGAAGTTATATTTAGCAAGGTAATAGAGGAGCTCAAGAAGGAGAGAAAGAGAGATGAAGACGGAGCAAGATTGATCGGCTTCTCACACCGTAAGCTGAGGAGGTGTGAATCAATGTCCTAAGTGGAGAGAGCAAGCTTTATTATTAATGTGGCACATTTGTCAATTAATCGCTGCGGCGATGGAAAACGAAGGATTTCCATTCATTTTTCGCTCGGCGGCCGGAGAACCATCCTTCAATCTGTCTTCACTTCCACTCTTACAATTTTATTTTATCTCCTTCTTTTATCTCTGGAATTGATCAATGTTCCCTTTGTTCTGCTAATTTTATTTCCTTCCCCGTCTCGTCTCTGTCCAGCTTCACCGAGCTAAACTCTCCTCTCGCTCTCCGCCAGCTGCAGATGTGTGTGTGTGTGTGTGTGTGTGTGTGTGTGTGTTTCTTTTATTTTCTGAGGCTGGACGGTGAAGGTGGAGTTTCGTGTTTTGTCCTGGGAGACTGGACTGTCTGTGTGGGTGTGTTGCTCCAGCTGCGTGCACACCAGCATGCGTTTGTGTGCTAGTGCGGCGCTGTGTGTCCAGGGTACTGAGACATGCCCAGACAGATGGACTACCAGAGGGCTTTTTTCCCATAATCCCCCTCACCTAGTCTGCTACCTTTATTCAAATCTCATATTAATATTGGGCTTAAATGTCACCAGTTTTCAGCATCATCTTTTTTTTTCTTCATACATTTCTCTTCTCTGCACTAAAGAAGCCGCCCTATTGGCTGCTTCACGCCATGTTTTGGTTCCCTGGTATCCGTCTGCTCGGTTCTGAGCTGTCGTACACAGTCAGTTATGGATTTATGATACAAAAATATAGTCCTTTGCAGTCCGACTTGTTTTCATTGACATTTCAGCTGCATTGTTGTCGTGTCAGAGAGGCTCCCTGCAGCCTCTGGGGCGAAGAGATCGCAATTAGGTGGTGGGCTGCCACTGGGCGGAGGACTGAGGCAGCTACACGGGACCTGATGCGTCTGCACAAAACCCCGGATCTGTCCCCCCCCCCCCCCCGAGGCGCTGCTGCCCTGTGCTGTTGTCGAATGTTTTGTTCGGTCGTGCTTTATTGTCCCGGGCAGTGGTGAAGTCGTTAGGTCAGTGTTGTGTCGTTGCTGCTGTAGCCGCATCACACGGCGCCGACACTGTGACGCGTCAGCATCAGACTGGGCTGAGAGGAAGTGGGAGAGGGTCAGACAGAGGCCGGCGGTGCTCGTCACTGCAGCTTTATGTCTGCCTCTCGCATCCCGGAAAATGAAGGGGCCTCCCTCGAGAACCCTCTCTCTCTCTCTTTCTCTCTCTCTCTCTCGCTCTCTCCCTCTCTCGATCCGCACTTTTCCGTCTTGTTCCCACCGGCCTCTGTCCGTGTGACACGAGGACAGTCAAAACGGTGCAAGGTTTTAAGAGGAGTCTCGTGTTTAAGCACTTAGAGATGTGAGCAAACACACGTAAACAACTCATAAATTGCCCCATCCTCAGAGTGTAACAAGGGGATGGGGGGGGGGGGGGGGGGGTCCCAGCCGACACTTTGCAGTACAGCGTGACTCTTGTTGGAATCCCAAATAGCCTCCTGAAAACACTCGGAAGGTGACATTCCTCTGACGTCACCCAAGGCCTATTTAAGGGATTGTGCCAAGAACATCCTCAGAACTTAGTCCTTTGGACCTTTACCACCAATAGCTGGAAGTGAATGTGGACAACTTGGAAGGGAAATCACAGTTTTATTCAGCTGAGGTCTATGGGTATAGGGTCGGAGGTATATGAGGTCTCAAAGAACAGGAGTAGTCAGACCAACCGACCCTGAAGTAAAAACAAAGGATTTATCTTCTATCTACCAAACAGAAAGTCTGTGGCTCACATCTCTTCATCTTTATCCGTATCACACTTGACTTGAGTTGTTAAGGGCCTGAGGAAGTGCAGTGTCAAATTTGGTGCGATTTGGACATGCAAAATATGAAATAATAATAAAATGAGAATTAACAGTGAAACAGCCTCTTTCAGTCAGTGGCGGCCGGGAGGCATGCTAACAGACGAATGGCACACGTCTTCCTCGATGTCCTCGGGTGAACTGCAGCTGTGGTCGAACAACTGGTGGAAATATAATATTTCCCATATTGGACTGACACAGACATTCTCCAACCTGCCAGCCACATCCAGAGAATCAGGTCAAAGCACGACGTTGGTTCTGTCGTTGCAACGCTTAATATATCGAGCTGATGTGAAAAATGTAAAGGTTTTGAACTTGGGTCTGAAGAAAATACACAATTCAAACTTTTATGAAACCGTAAAACAGTAATTTGTTTCACAGACCATTCCAAACAGGCATGTGTACGGACACTGCATTATAGTAATTATAAATGAAAAACTCTGCTGTCAACACAACTTTCCTGTGCATTGACTTTTCAGTTGTGATCACCTCCCGATGTATGATTGAAATCATGTAGCCTCAGTAAACTGTTGACGTGTTCCTAACCTGTCCTAAAGATTCCCTCTTCACAGTTTGCCAGATTAGTGATTTGTTCAAGTATCGAGCCCAGTTCCCGAAGCAGCATATTCCCATTCCAGCAGTGTCTTCCTTTTCACCCTGAAGCAAAGATGTCTGTCTCTGAGCCCTCTGGTATGAATGAGTTCAGGAGCCTTTAGTCGGATGTTTAAAATAAATACTTTTTGGAGGGGAACTCCTTCACAGTTTAGCCGGCTATATAAACAATGTCATTCACCAGGGCTCGCCTGCCTGAGGCCGAGCATTTATAGCAAGAAAAACTAGAGTTTGACTCAGGCTAGGTTTCACAATCTGGAAACATAAACTTCTGTGAACCATTATACTGCGGTTCAATGTTAAATATGTGCTGTGAAGCTAAAGATAGCAGCCCAGCATAAATGTAAATAGTGTTCCGAAGAATGTGTTAATTGACAATTACTCAGCTAAGACTTATACACTCACAATGATTTTAAAACACTTTAAACACATCAAACACTGCACATTAAAACAGTTTATAACTAGGCACTGATATCAGATCACCAGTTTGTTTAGTTCTGGCCACATTCTAGCAGCCGTTGCCGCTGATCGGCGGCACCATACGCCGGTTCACAGCTTGCATCTTTTACCAAACATATGTTTTCTGGAGAGAATAACGTGTAATTCTCTATAATTTGAGTGTGATATTGGGCAGCAGGGATCCACTTCGGATCAGCAGTGTGCATCAGTGCATAAACAGGCGTGCTCTCAGCCGAGCAGAAGCACACACACACGAAAGACAAAACATATGAACGCACTCTCACGTATACATCGTACACGCACACACACTCACACACACACACACACACACACACACACAGTATATATGTGTGAACTGGCCCAGGTGTGCCTCTGGGAGGAAATTACAGTGCTAGGAGGGGAAGTATTCCAGCAGACAGCTGCTTCCTCTCTCCCACTATGTGGCCACTGGCTCTATCCCTGGAGAGCACGACTGGCTTATTACCACACTGAGCATGTGTGTGTGTGTGTGTGTGTGTGTGTGTGTGTGTGTGTGTGTGTGTGTGTGTGTGTGTGTGTGTGTGTGTGCGTGTGTACGCAGTCATGCATTGCTGCGTGTGTGTGTGTGCTCCCCCGTGCGTTTGCAGGTTTTATTTCTTGCCTGTTTTACCCATGACTGACTGACAGCATTTGTGCGTCTGCTGGTGTGTAAGTGTGTATTTGTGAGTGTGCCTGCGCGGTGTCCCTTTGTGTGGTTTCTCCCTCCGGCTCATCCGACTCTTCACCTGCTAGTAAGCTCCCAGCAGGCCCTCCAATGAGCCGTCACTCTGTGTGCCCCGGCGCTGCCTCTAAAAAGAGCAGGACTCCGGGGATAATAGCAGGGTGCGGCTGACCCCTGCTCCTGTCTGCTGCCGTCACTGCTTCACTGACCCACACACACCGTCTGTGTGTGGGTCTGTGTGTGTGTCTGTGTGTGTGTGTGTTGGTGTCTGTCTGTCTGTGAGACAAAGAGAGAGAGTCGGTAGAGGACGAGGTGGAGAGGAAGAGAAGCCTCTGAGGGATGAAGAGGAATAGTGTTATTACAGCCTTAGTGATTGAGAGAGCGTCACTATAATTAGGGTGATCATAGTGTTCTGAAAAGATTAGCACCTTCTGAGCCTCGGCTGGATCGCTGTCATACTTTCAGAAACAGACCCTTGACTGAAAAATCCTGCTACATAGTGCGTGTCCTTGTATTTTGATATTTAAAGTGAACAGTAATCGGCGTGCACGACCAGAGTTCAGGATCAAGTTGTGAGTAGCATTAAAGCTAAAGTTATTATAATTATTGATATAGAACAGGGATTAAGTGTTGGGTTAGAATATTTGAAATGTATATGTGTGTATATGATTACATTGTAAAACCGTATCATTAGATGGTATATCTGTCTACTCTTAGCCAGGTGATTAGTCTGAGTCTTTTTTTGTTCCAAAAAACTAACTTTTTAGCCATGTTAAAATATACATCTGGTGTTTTTATAGGATTCAATAAATATTATTCAGCAAAATAAGCAGTCAATGCTACTGGCTGACCTTTGAGCTGCAGAGTACCAGTGAAGTGTCGAAAGAAAAAGACAAGTCAGGCAGCCAGAGTTCCATAATTCACATACTTAGGGAACCAATCTGGTCATCTTGCGGTGCTGGGCTTCTCTTACGTGGAGGAGGAGGGAGAGTTAAATATCAGTTATTTGCAAGCTAATTTATAGTTCGCTAAATCAGAGCTGGAGTTCGGGACCAAAGTTTTTCAAACATTCGTAACTGTTAAGTAACGTAATCTAGCAAAAGTCTTGAGTGATTTATGACCATTATGTCTCTGTAATTGTAGAGAGTGAAACATGACGCACATTATCTCTCTGACACGTCAACTCGTTTGGGCAACCCTGTACGATATATCCTCTGTTTCTTTATCTTCTGGTTTGAACATGTCCGTGTGACTCCGGTGTTACTGCTCACCGTCGTGCAGCTCGCTGAAACAAAACAGAAAACAAGCAGCAGCAGGTTTGTGTGTTCGCCGAGCGGAGTCGGGGCTGCAGGCGAGCAGCTGAGGGCTTAAAGCTGGGGGCTCATTTGCATATTCATAAATCTGTGAATACTAAATGAGGCAAAGGTGTAGAGTTACATCAAAACCTTTTCAAGGCCATGAAGGGATTTTATTTTAGAGCGGGGGGGGGGGGGGGGGGGGGGGGGGGGACCTTTTAAATATGTCATTTTGTGGCACAGAGTTTTTAGTGGTTTAATAAATGTCAGGAGAGGAACTTTTAACCGTGGAACAGAGAAATAGTTTATATGCTTGGTTTAAAATAATAAATAAATAAGATAATTATGTTTAATTGATAACAAGGCCAGTAAACCATACTCGGCCTGTGATGTAAATCATAATTTTTAGAAAATAAAATCATCATCCATGAAATTTTAAGAGCAACACGCAGTATCTGGACTATGATTATGTATATGATGTAATAATATCATAGAATGTTAATTATTTAGTAAGCCATGGGGTTCGCACACACTCAGCAGGTACAGTTATGTGACTACAGTTACATGCAGCAGACCTCCCTGGAGGTGCCCAGTGTTCTGTGTTAGCATCAGTTATGTAACCAGTCAACCTCAGGGACAGAAGCTCATGGAAGATGAGATGGCGTGTGACTTCCTTCCTCCCACTACTGTCACAGGGCCGCAAACACACTCTGTATGCACGCACAGACACACACACACACACACATAGTGTTAAATATGGCGCTACTCAGAGAAGTGTGGGAGCTGCTGCCGTCGCTGAATAAGCTTCCTTGATGTGCACACTTGAGCAGGACATTGTTTTCTCCCGTTAAAGCTTCTATTCAACCATGGTGGGAAAAAAACCTATATTTTCTGTTATTTTGTCTTGATTGTATAGCTCCACGTCAAAGGGAGATTTAAACCTTTATCATAATCGTACAGTTCGGTGACCACCCAGCATCGAAATAAACTCAGCTCTAATCAGCCAGAATAAGGAATGTAAACACCAGGTCATGCAGGGCCTTTAAACTGCAAAATAATGGTCCTCGGTATATGAGCAGCCACTCACCAGAACACAAAACAGTTGGTTAATGTAGTCGTGTAAGAGGATGTAATACTGTGGCAGCAGATTCAGAGGTTAATGGAGCCTCTCATGTGAATGAGGCTTTCATTGCTCTGGAGACCCAAATACTTTCACTGCTATTACTGCAGTTTCTCCGCTCTGTCTGTGTGTTTCAGTGTGTGTGTGTGTGTGTGTGTGTGTGTGTGTGTGTGCGTGTGCGTGTGCGTGTGCGTGCGTGTGTGCGTGTGTGTGTGTGTGTAGTAGTAGTTATCTCCTTCAGTGCAGAGTAAACATGTTCCTCAAGTGCAAAATCATTAGAGTCGTAGAGAAGTGTGTGGTTTTGCTCTCTTAGATGTTTGTGTCTGTGATGAAATCTATTTGCATGAAACTGTGTATTAAATATAATTTTTTTATATCCTAAAGCCAGAAATATCAAGGAGCAAAAAAATAAGCTTTGCCTTTATACTTTCTAAAAAAGACCGAACTGAGAGTCCAATTATCACCTTTCTTTTGATCTTTTAATTAAAAGATCAAATGATCTTCATTGTTAGAAGGAGTTTACCCAGTTCCATCTGGTGACATGTGACCTCATGCAGTAGCTGCACCATTAGCACCATGAGCACTTCTTATCTGTAATGGCTTCTTACGTGTTGAGATCTGTTGACCTTGGATTATTTTAAAACAAATCAATACATTTTATTTTGATGAAAAACTCAATGTCTCCAGCAGAAATGATTGTTAAAACCCAAAAGCAAAGTTGGATATTAATAACACATGGATTGGGTTAATCAAAATATACAAGTGAATATAAAGGATAAAATAAAAACTTTTAGCATTTTGATAATGTACCAAGGTGGCCACAGCATCGCTCTGCCTCTACTTTTAAGCATGGGTTCCACATTTTATTTTTAAATTAGTTTTGAAGACTAATCTGCGGTTGTCACAAACAAAGCCGGGCTACATTTCTGTTTGCACGGCGGCAATAATGCAGAGCGCTCCGTGTAGCGAGAAGGAGATTGTCAAAGTGGGGTGTGCGCCTCATGGCTGCTGTCTGATTAGCAGAGTGATGTGTGGCGGTGGGAGTTTGTTAGGCTGCAGTTCATTTGCTGCTGCGCCCCCTAGGGAGGTTTAATTGAATAAAACACAGGCCCATGCTTCTTCATTCAATGATGTCTACAGTACGAGCCATGAGCACCGAGGACTGACACTAATGGCTCAGACGGCTCGTACGTTAAAAAAAAAAACAGGTCGGACAGGTCATTGATGGATGGATTTTTTTAGATTTATCACCTTAAATGTGAGGATCATGTGGATCTCGCTAAGAGCAGTCGGATGAGGAGAATTTCCAATCATGTCCGTCCATGTCCTCAGTTTCTCTCTCCCACTGGCGGACATGTCTTGTGGCATTATTCTGATACGTTCCGATTTAGCTCAAATAAAAGTGGAGAAAGGTGGCAGAGATGAGAGGATAGAGAGAGGGAGGAGAAAACAAAGCCTGCTTAGAGCTTAGCAGGAGCTGAAAATACACATTTGTCGTTCTGTTTACTGCACCCGATGAACCGGAGTGACTGTCACATCCCGACGGGTCGTGTGCTGTTTGTCCTCATGTCGTTGATCCCTGACCTTTAATGATGTATGCATGTGTGGAGCAATTACAGTAACAGTGTCGGTCGGAGGCTCACTAAAGCCTGAGTTATTGGTCTTCATTTTTCAGAGCCACAATCAACTAATGACACTTTTTAATTGTGTTTTTCTTGTCTCACACACTCTGTTCACACCCTGTGTATTGTGGCTGCAGCAGCATGATTAAGCCTCTGTTGAGTTGCTGAGAAGCCGAGCAAGGCGATATGCCTCATCGAGAAATGGATACCATAATTAATTGTAATTGAGGGGAATTGAAATTCAATAGAAACATGTAGAGCAATTTTGTTTATTATAGCAGATTACCCTTAATATAACGCCTTAATTAATTAACAGAATTACGAATTGTGGTGGAGTGAAAGTAATAGCTTATAGAGCGGGTTAGTCTGTCCACTGTGTGCTTGTGTACATGTGTCTAGTGCACACGTGCAACGTTACTGTGCACATGTTAACGTCACCTTGAGGACCACAAAAGAAAAATAACACAATAGAATGAAAAACCAGATGTTTCAAAACGCACCTGCACGGATGTGTTTCTTAAACTCTGTCAGTCCCAGTCAATGCCCACACACAACAAACTGTAATCAATGACATGAATTCCTTTTGGCTGTAATTTTGGTGAAATACTTGGGGGGAAATATCACTGTGCATATGCTTTTTAACCAGGACCACAGTCTTTCCCTGACATTAACAGCGTGTTTCAAAGATAACCATTAAAACATAAATCATAAAGGATGGACACAAAGGCCAAAAACTCAATCAGCCTCTCACGTAGTAACCTGAAGGTGCCCTTGAAGGAACAGAACCTCAGACAGAGTCAGAGCGAGGAGAAAAAAGGTTTATTAAAACCTTTAAGTAGTGCAACATATCAAATATACTGAAACTGTCAGGAGTTGCTGTGAAATACATTATTTTGAATTGGTAATGAGCGGTTTGCACATATGTTTCCTATTTAATGGTGTGTAAAAAAAAAAAAAGTAACCTGTCTGACAATAAATTTACACAAAGTGAATTTGAGATGTGAGGTTTTCTCGGCTCTAAGTGAGCGGTGAAAAGCAAATGCTCTGAGTACATTCAGGACGTATGCTAATCCAGTTTTGCTATTTTAACGACAGGGCAGAAGATCGCCGCGCCAGACTTATGATTCAAGAGGTTGTACTTAGTGTCTTCATTAATCATGGGTGTGTTTTGCGCTTAACATGCAATAAAGATTCCCGTTAAAAGCTCCTGTGCACTATGGCAGATTCATACCTAAATTGTAGATATGCTAGGTAGTAAGAGAAATGGCTTCTTAGTGGAGGAACTTTCACTTTGCCCACGAGCAGGTCATCTGTGTTTGAAACGAGCAGAGTGTCCGTACGATGCGAATCCACTCATGTAGACGTATATTGCTAGCCCTGTAAAAAAGATCGCTTTCTGCTGCCTCATAATAGCGATACACACGCTACATTTTGAGAACAACACACCCATGAACGCTCAGGTGCATAAACTATATACAACGGGAAACTGAATGGGGAAATAACAATTGCATCGATCTGAAACTAGCAAAGACGCTTGTTCTTCCTCTTCTGGTGTGAAATCTACTTTAACTGGGGGGGGGGGGGGGGGGGACTCAATAAACGAATAGTTGGGACACATACCACAGGTTCAACTTTACTCTCTCCCTTTGCTCTCACCCTCTTCCTGTCTCCCCTTCACTATATCTATGAACATATATGTGAATAGAAGAGCCTTCAGTAGAGCTCATACCTCCGCCAAGGCCCAATAGCTGCACCAAGCTGTACACAGACGTCAGTCCCCGAAACATGTCTGATTTGTTTGGGAAATCAGTGAGAATGTTCAAAAACTCAATGTTATAGGGTGAAATAAAATTCCTCGATTTGCTTCCAGATCCACACCAGAATTTAAAGCTGGTGGTTTGGTCTAGTGGTTTTGGTGTAATGCTGCTAATAGACAAAACAAATGCAGAGGAAAACTTTCCTTGTCAGGGGTAAAAATGCCCCGACAAAATTCCACATTATTCAGATTAGATTTACTTTGCAGTGTTTGTTTGATGCTGCTCAGAGAGCCCCACAGGAGGGGTTTGTTCATGAGGATTCACTTTGCTTTAAAGTGAGGTCATCTGCATCTGAGGAGCCCGTGATGTCGTTGAGCCACTGGTTTCCACAGTCTGGAGGACCTGACTGTGGAATCCCTTTTTGCTTCCATATAACGTTTCCACTGCAGCTGTGGTCACAATCACGCTGAGACAATTACCGAGCGTGCTGGCAAGTCCTCGGTGTCGTGTGTGTGCTGTCACAGTGTCGCTCCGTGGAGTTGAGAGGGAGATGGATCATCGGCCGCAGCAGATGTGCTGACGCCAGAGAAAAGTTAGTTCCCATCGCTGGCATATTACCCAGGCTCCCCCTGTGATCCCTCTCGTTCTCCTGCATTCCTGCCACTGCTCAGAACTCTGGGAGATTTCTGCAAGGGCTCCCAGTCAAGCCAACAAACCCCATAGTTCTGGCTCGTGATCACAAATGTGTGTTACTTCTACTCACACGCTGCTTCACACACAGCAGCTCAACTCCTCCCTTTTCTTGCCCTTGATTTTTCCTTTTGACCTTGATTCCTCTGCTTTTTCTTTCTGTTCCCTGAACTGCCCATCTGTCATCTCTCCCTTGTAAATTAGTGTCGTAAATTCTTCTTAGATAACTGGATAACCACTGTTACAAATGGCGGGCTCTGCCACACACTCTCTTCCAGCTCTGGCTGTCATTAACACTCTATGTAATGTTGTGAAACTGGTCAGATATTTGCTAAAATGTAGGCGCAAAGTGATTATGTGCAGCAGACGTCCACCTACACAATCAGTGGCGGATATAGACATTTGGGGGCCCAAGGGCGAACACAGGCATGGGGCCCTCTGCATCCTTTGTTCTCCACCTTTTTTAATCCTTATTTATCTATGAAAGTCCAACTTGTAACTTCTTCCCAACCCAACAAGACATATAAACAGTTTAACAAATACACTCACATGATCAGAGCAGAAGCTGCAGTTGTTTTGCACCGAGCTGGAGTCTCTGTGTCCTCCTCCACTCTGACCTGCCCTCTCTCAACCGTCACTAGTTATTAGGACCCGATCAGTAACTCAGTGTTTTGTTTGTTTCGCTCCAGAGTTTATGAGGCAGCATTTAAACATCATGAAAAATGACTCGTTAACATTTTACGGCTCAGTACAACACGAGACGTGACGTGAACAGCAGGACTCAGTGGAAAAGTGACCGGAGTGACCAGATTCATGAGTGGACACCAACGATTAATAACTAAACACATGATCGTAACTCTGTCATCTAAATAATCCCAATAAAAAATGTGGTCAGTTTGTGTTTACGCTCCGATTCACTTCCATGGACCCGCTCATGGGATAGTCCATTGTAGTGGAGACAGAGGGGGGAGGGGGGGTTGCTGAAACACTAGTTACTCATAAATTATAGGCTTTCTGATGCCATTTTAGCGTATGGATTTTTAGAATGAAATAATTAATTAACAAAGAGTGAAAAAATATCTTCACCCTAAGTTCATTAGGTGTTGTATGGGGCCCCTGGTAATTTGGGGCCCAAGGCAATTGCGACTTTTGCTTAATTGTTAGGTCCGCCCCTGTACACAATCCCACTTCTGCATCCCGCAGACAGGAAGAAAAGAAAAAGCCAAAACATCAGAGTTGGATTCATTCTTTCAACGTACAGATATCATTATCGAACTGGCCTTGCAGAAAAAATGCCAAACATACAAACTCCCTCTGCAATTTTTCCTGCTCTTGAATCACCTCTGGCCTCCCAGCAATAATGATGCGTAGCCAGGTTTCCTCCTTACTGAAGAATGACTCACGTCCACTTGAGTCATGAGGATGAAGCCAAGTTCAAGCCGGAATTCTTCCATCATTCCTCCCACTTGATCTGCACATTTGATATCACAAGTGTGTGTAGACGCTGTTCTCTCTCACCAAACACCATTTGTAGGTCATAATTCATCTCCTGGTTTAGTGATGTGAAGCCGAAGGACGAATGGGCATATGCCTAAATTTAAGGTGTGTGTCAGATGTGTCCAACATCTCTGCTGTTTGTCTTCTGTAGAAATTTACCTATAAAGGCTAATTTATGCTCAACGCTAGATACATAGGCTCATTTTGTTGATCTGGTCTTCTGAACGAAAGAACGAAAGATCTGACAAATGCAGCCGACAAATGCATCCTCCCATCCCCGAGAAACAAAGGCTCCAACGGGGAGATCCCTACTGGTCCAACCTATCCCAGTATTCATTGTGATTTACTCAAGAACTGTCAAAGAGGTAATGGCGCTGGCAAGTGTCAAGACGTCCTATGTTTGAATATCATGTGTCAAATGACTGAACAGCTAATGTTACACATTCTCGTGTCCAACTTCAGTTCTATTGTTTGGCAACAACAATAAAAGCAGGAAGACCTGATGACGCCGACCACGGAAAGCATCTGTAGACAAGACTGTCTCATTTCAGTTTGGCCTTCACAGTCTTGCTGGCCCACAAAGGAGTCAACCATTGCTCCAGTAAAGGGAAGAACTTGGCATTATCACAACCTCCTCCACCGTTCTCATGTTTATTGTCATCAGAAACTCTCAATTCTGCGCTGCCCTCTTGTGGAGTTAAAGGATGCATGAAGCCTTAATGCTCAGAGGTATCAAAGGTTTTCTAATATCAGACAGATAAATAGGACAGAAGAGCGAGATGGGAAGACGAGTAAAGAATGAGCCGAGGCTAGATCAGAAGAGATAAACGTGGAGGCTTAAACTCACACTAGTTTAACCCTTTGAGGTGGAAGTTTCTACCAGCACAATCTGTAATTAGGTGGTTGATGTGATGTTATAAAAAGACAGACACTGTAAATAATTGAATTCTTCTTAATATAATCACTGGAAACCCTGTTAAAGGTCTCGGCAACAAAGCTGTCATCAAGGCCTTTCAGGAAGAAAAAAAATAGAACCAGCCACGAGGAGCTGTTTTCAGATTTCAACAAACAAAACAGGACTATTGCTTTGCTGGAAGCAGCAACACTGTCACAACCTCTCTTCGTGGGTTATTTTTACTCTGAAAGCAGATAAACACGGCAATTACTAACTTGACTTTAGCTGAGCTGCTACAGCACCGAGCCGACGAAATCCTGCTAATTAAGTCCAGAGAGGTAAATCATTCTGTTAAGATATAAGAAGACATAATTTTATTTTAGTTCATGTTATAATCTTCTTTAATCACAGCTTTTATGGCTTTGTTGTTTTAATGCGTCTTCGACAAACTCACACAGTCTAAAATTGGGAAGATCCCTCAGTGGGTCTCGCTGTGGATTTGTTTGATGCACCCCCAAAATGTTATTTCATGCTACTAGCAGGCATTTTTATGTCCCCTAGAAAAATTTACAGCACACGAAAAACACACGCTGAGACAGACATGGTGGTGGTGTCCGCCTGTGGCAAGCGTGTTTCCCTCTCTGTCTGGGTAGTTAGGGCTGAGATTGCCAATAAATAGTGGCCGGTGGCCTTCAGCATCACCAGCGGGGAGAGATTTGTGTCCCCGTGCCTGATTGGTCCAGGCCCGAGGAAGAGAACAAACCATCTCGTTAATCAGAGAACACTGTGGGGACACGGTGCGAGTGTCTCTGCTCCACTCACACTCCACTGGTGACACCGTGTACTGTGTGGATGTGTGTGTGTCTGGGAGAGAAGAAGACAGACAGAGAAGGTGTGTGTTGTGCATGTGGAGTATTATGTCAGGCGATTGAGATGGCAGCAGAGCCGAGCTGAGACGATGGACGACAGATGAATGGGCGCCAAAGGCCGTAGGAGCAACTATGAGTCACATGACACGTGTACGGGACTAACTCCAGCTCGCATCACTATCTTACCTGTGCTAACATTCCCCCTGACACCAATTTTCACCTTCAGGGCTGCCAAATAAAGTATTGTGTGTTGTCAAGTCAGTCTATCATCACCTCAAACCTCAAATAATGGGAAAGATTCTGAGCTTTTTCCAAATCCTGAACTTCTCCATGCAGGCAGAAAGTGTTTTCAGATTGATAACTGTACCTTTGTTGAAGCTCTTTACTTTCCTCGCGCTCCCCCAACGATTGATACTCATAACAAGCGTGTTTGCTTTCTGGGTGCTGTGTGCCTAACTGGTTCAAACTGGCGGGTTTAGGGGCTCACACCCAGGTTGTTTATGGTGCCGCCAAACAGCTAAATAAGGATTTCAGCAAGTGTATCTAACTATAGAGCATGTGGGGTACAGTGCTGTGCTAACACACAGAGAACAATACAACACTAAATACAGACAGAGTTGTTGAATACACACTCAATCATGGGATTTACATTTCAGTAAGATGATTTCTGTCTCTCGCCACTAATCTCATATTAGCTCACACGAGGATGCGGTTTCACAGAAAGATGCATAAGCTTGTGAATTATATGAAAGAAAGGAAAACGTGGGTAGTTGAAAAATGTGCGGTCATTTTTTTTTTTTTTTTTAAACGCAATTTTTGAAGAAAAAATTAAAATCTGTGGAGCTTTTGTACTGGGAAAATAATTCCATCTCCTGTTCCTAAGTCGAGCTGAGTGGGATTCCTTAAATAGAATCACACAAGAATCACCTGCTATCTACCATGGTTTCATCGCAATGGAGCAAGAGCTATTTTCCCAAAGTCTTTGTTACCAAGACTTTAAAGTGTAACACTTCCCCCAGATCTAAGCTCCACTCCACTGCGTGATGTGAAAAATGCTAAAAACGGGCTGGGGACTGAGGGGGTGAGAGAGGTGCTGCTGGATGTGAGAAGGATGAAGGAGGTGGGGCTGGATGTTGGCATCACTGTCTGAGACGTTCCTAGGCCTTAAAAATAATGGAGAGTGTCATAGAATCGCATGGTCCCTCTGCTTCAAGGGACCTTTCACACGTGGAGGATCATTCCTCTCTAAAATCCACTGAAATGGGCGTCAGTGTGTTGGAGGACCATGTTGGTCCTGAGCCACTGACGCTCCAGCTGTTGGCTCCGGTTACACCCGAAGCCGGAGCTCTCATAGAGGAGGAAGTCTCTGAGTGGTAATCAGTCACTATGCTTATTTACGACAAAAAATGTCCACATTTTTACCTGAATCAACCAACAACTCCACTAAATCATTACTGCTGGCAAGTGCTTATATCAGGCAACGACAGTTAGAAAGACATTCACATATATACATCTGACAAAATAATGGTTAGTAATGCCCTTTTGATTCATTGCGTGATAACCTAACCGCTACATTAGGTTCCAAATACATTTCCTTGATGTTAATGAATTTGTTGGTTCTCTTCATTTCTCTGCCTCTTTTTCTTTTTATATCACCGTCCCTAACTTATTCCACTCCTCGTGTTTTCCTTTTTCTCCCATAACTCCATCATCCATTCTGTCCTGGAGGTAGCCCTAGGGCTGACAGGTGTGTGTGTGTGTGTGTGTGTGTGTGTGTGTGTGTGTGTGTGTGTGTGTGCATGTGTTAGAGAGAGAGAGAGAGAGAGAGAGAGAGAGAGAGAGAGAGAGAGAGAGAGAGAGAGAGAGCACCATGCTCACCTGCATTTTTATAGCTAGCGGACGCACGCTCTGAGCAGAGTGAACCCAACAAACTCAATGTATCCCCATCTAAGTTGGATTCTTCCCTTTCTCTCCGTGAGTCATCAGGCTTGTGTCTCATGGCTGTTTAAATTGTTTCCTCTTACATCATCATCACTTCCATCCCCACTGCTTAAAAAATAAAGAAGGGGGCCCAGGATTTCCTAAAACTCACTTCCCTACTTCCATAATTATATGAATGGGTTCCTTTAAAAATCTTCTCTTCTACTGACCTTTTAATCTTCAAATTCAAGTCAATAAAATTAAATAAATGAATTTCACAAAAACTGTTGACAAGCATACCTTAACCCAAAAAAACAGCAATCCAAAGCAATATGTCAAAGTGAGAATAATTTCCCTCTATCTATATTCCCAGTCCGACATAGCGAGCAGCCAGCCACAGGGTCAGACTCAGCGAAGGGAAAGGTGATGTGCTGTATTTAAACAAATGCAATATTAATAGAGCCAGCCAATTAAAATAGTGGCAGCCAGAGTGTCCCAGGAATCCAGAGCAGACATTAGCACAGCACTAACAAGATGATTTCCATCAGCGACAGCCAGACAATGCGAGCAGCGACAGCCAGGACCAGAGAGACCTGACGTGGGTGGGCGGTTGGACACTGAAGCCTGAATTGCACCTCTGCCTGAGGGGTGGAGGAGGGCTGAGTGGGGATGGGGTTGTCAGTCAGGTGGGAGAATAAGAAAACGGCGACCTGAAGAGAAGGATTATGAAGTGGATGTTGTCGAGAGATGTTTTTCGATAAAAAATTTCCTTTCCTGATACTGATTGAAGTAACTGGATTCTGCGTATCTACCAACACCTTTGAAAAACAAATACATTGAAAGTCATCGAACTTTTATTTTCCAGTTCGACAGTTATGACACAAATAAATCGATTGATGCAGGAAACCCCTTGAAACGGAGGTTTTGACTAATGTGTTGCTGCTCCTGGGTCAAAATGTGCTCTTGTAGCTTGTGTAACATATAAGTAAGATCCTCCAGTAACAGGTATAGTACCTTAGCAGGCATGTCAACGATATCACTCATGATGCCGAAGTGATTTCAAAATCACATTTTCATCTAGGTAAAAGAAAAGACGAGATATGAGACTGGTACATAGCTTTGCGTCCTCATCGTAGGCATAAGAGGTATTTTCAATGCTGGTATCCTTATCAGAAAACCTCTAGTGTGTTGTATGCTTGGCAGGAGCCGTTTTGTGTGTTTCTTTGTGGGAACGAGTGGTATAAATTGTGGTACACTGCTAAGCAGATTCCACCGTCCTGTAACTGCATTACAATCTTAAGAAGCAATGATTACCTTCTCCTTCTCTCCCGCCCTCTACTCTTTCCCTTCACGACTTCTCTCTCCCTCCCTGTCTAAATGTAGTTTCATGTAATTCATCAGGGAAATGGGACTTTTGTGGGGTTATTGTTGGCCACGGAAATACACACACACAAACCAGAGCAACCACACTAACATGTGAACAAACAAAACAGACATAGAGTCCACACAGGCCAAACAGGAGGAGCAGCTGGTACAATGGCGACATGATCATCAAGTATAGAACTACATGTACATTATTCTTTCCACAAAAACTAAATAGAAATACATGCATGTTTTTCTCCACCGGTGAACACCTTGTTTTGTTTTCTCGTCCACCATGTGTGTGCTACTATAACTCGCTGACTCATCTTTACTAAAGGACACAGCTCATCAAATCACAGTCGTCTTTCTACCCACTGACTCCTTTCACTCCTCTTTCATGGCTTGCTACACTACGGCTATTCTTAGCAGGGGAAGGCAAAGTTCTCCATTACAACCCAATGGATACTGAGGTCTACTCATGCCTTTTGTCTGTTTGTGTGTTTGTATGTGTGTGTGTGTGTGTGTGTGTGTGTAGCTTAAGCCAGCTGAATCTCGCACGCCTCACGCATGGCTTAACTGAGCGAATGTCCGTCTGTGTGCATTTGTCTGTGTATTTGTAAGTCTGTGTGTTTGCGTGTCTGTAAACACACACGCTGACACGAACAGAGAACGGATTTATCACCATATATTAACCTTTAACATCCTCGCTGTTATGTAATTCAATTTTATTTAATTTACCTTAGTAATGCAATGGCAGTAATCCTGTCGGAGGGTAATATGCCACTGACAGGCAGAACAAATACTCCATCCATACGTGTACACACATGCACACGTGCACACATCAATACGCACAGTAATCAGCGCTGCAGCTATTATTAATGAGAGAGAATCAGGTCATTAATATTTAAGCAGTGTCACTGGGGCCACCGCCATGAGAGAGAGAGGGAGAGAGAGTGTGTGTGTGTGGGTGGCGCTACATATAGACGAGGGTCATAGGGACCATAAGGCAATTTCCTCAGGCAGTGTAGTGAGACCTACTCTATTACAACAGGATAGACAGAGATGGAGATATATTACTCCCTTAAACAGAGAAGGGGAGGAAGACAGAAACACAGGAATTTTGTTCGGCTCCTTGTCCCTTAGTGCCTTTCTTTTCCCTTTGTTCCATTTCATTCACTTTTCTTTCCCTCCCTCGCTCTCTTTTCCATTTCCTTTCCTTCACTCTCCTTTCCTCTCCGTCAGTTGTTTCTGTTCTGTGGGGGATGAAGAGGCTCAATTGGAAAACAGTAGATATCTCATTACATCAAACTGGATGGGCGTGGGAGTTCATGTTTGTGTGTGTGTGTGCTGCCGAACCCCACTAAATGAGCGCTGTTGTTGATTGCAACATTTTGGTGTGTATCTAGTCCTCCACACTGGGCCTGTTCTGGTGACAGCACACACACACACACACACACAAACACACACACACCGACCACACACAGATAGGGACATGTTGGTGTGTAAGGGTGAAGCTGTGACTGGCTGAAGATGGGACTGAGCATGAAAATAATGACATTAGCTCTTCCCCCCTCTTTTTCTTTCCATCTCTCTTCCCTCTCTCATCCCCTCAGCCTCTTCCTGTGTGTAGGATTAGTGGGTATTACTTGCTCTGCCGAGCGAGGAGAATGAGACAAGTCTTCCTGCCAGCTCCTGGGATAGGGATAGCAGGGAAACTATTCCTTTATAACAACCTCTTTTTATTAAGTGTAACTGGAGGAGAAAGACACTGGAGGCCATGTTCTGATTGAGTCATTGACTTTAGGGTGATAATTGATAATTGATGAATCCTATAACACAGACCAGATAATTGCTGTGGATGGGATTAGTTTGAATATGAGTTTCATCCAAACCTAAAGCAATCGCTCATTTTTCATTTTGACAAAACCATAAAAAAAAAATGTAGACACTGGAATATACTGAGTGGTGCAAGGGGAGTGGTGAAGTGTTTATTAACAGGCTGTATATCAAGATCTGTATCGTGCTGAATGCCCATAAGACATCGACCCGACATTTATCTCATTGATTCATGGGTCATGTTACGTTTTGGTTACTAAGTAGTGTTTTGCCCACTTGAAATTAGCTTTCTCTTTTAACACATTATAACAGCTGCATGGCATCACACTGACCAAACAAACTAAAATACGATTTAGTTAAGGCCTTTTATCAAGAACATTACAACTCTTTTTCTTCTCCATATGTTTGGTTTGGCGAATAGCCCTAAGCGATGGACTTTATATAAAAATGGACAACACGTCTTCACTTCCTCCCACTATCCAATTATAAAGCCAAAAGATCCTGCATCTGAACGCCACCAATCGGAGCCATAGCCGGGGAATGGACCTGGAACCAATCACGAGTCCGTCTCAGCAGTCAATCACGACGCCTCCCCCTGTCCCTCAGCCACACCTGAAATGAGAGAAACCGGGACCTGTACTGCAGCCGGCCACCGGGAGGGGTCTAAACACTTAGACTTCACTTTTTCGGAGCTGTCTTGTCATCCATCTTAATATACAGCCGATGCTCTAAACACCATTACACACACAGGCCTCAGGGACTGTTGCTATGGTGAGGACAGCAGCAACAGGAACTTCATTTAACCTCACTTAACTCCCCTGAAGTTTCTGTGTTTCTCTGTGACCTCTTATCAGAGAACCAGATTATATTGAACCGCACTTTTTGTAGTAGTGATTGAGCAGGGAGACTTTCATGACCGTCCAAGCCTGGGAACGGCCTCGACTTCCATGTGCTGCCTGACAATGTGTCTGAAAAAAAAAACTACCTGATAAAACCCTGGGAAGCAGAAGTTTGAGATAAACTTCCCCCCAGTCTGAGTTAACAATTTAGTCTGCTTACAATGTTTGTGTGTCTGTCGGTGTGAGTGAGAGGAGACAAGTGGAGTCAGGAGGGATCAGATCTCAGGACGCATTGATGAAGCATCTAGTTGCGTTCAGGCCTGAACTCAGAGCTGACCACTTGGGATCGGATCCCTCAGGACGGACGTTAATACCAGGTCTGATTGGGAAAATGAAATATTGCCAAATGTACACTATGTACACAAAAAAGGACACACGGAAATAATGACAGAATTGATGATTTTTGAGCTAATGCTGATAAATAGATGCTGAGAGAGAAGAAATGTCATTAGCCACTAGTTTAAAAACTTTGTCTAGATCCCATCAAAAATCCCCAGTGTTGGTTCCCTTATTGGCCATCTGCCTGTGTGTAGTGATTTGTTTACCTGGGAGCTTCATTAGGGATGGAGAGGCTGGGGGGAGGCCGAGCTGGTAGCTCCCCTATCCTCCCTGCTCGAGTATAGAGTTACATTCGTACGGAAGAGGATGCATTGATTAACCATATGCCTGCGGGGGGGGGGGGGGGGGCCTCACCCTGTGCCATCACGATCACCTCTGGGGGACGGAGATGGGGGAAGTCGGATGTGCAGAGATACACTGTGTACAGGATAGGCCCTACTTTCCCCTAGTGCATATTTGCATTAAGATCCTATCTGCAGTCGTTATCAATAACGCAGTGATTATCTAGACGCTCGTATGGGAAGCCTGGACCCGGGCTTTCCAGGAAAGAAGGAAACTGTAATGTCAGTCATAAGAATGCACACATAGAAACCAGCACATGGACGTAAAGGATGGACTTCCCTCTCCTGTTTGTCACCCTGGGGTCACTGTCTGTGCACAGACACGTCCTCGGTGGCCTTGTGTTTGTTTGATAGACGCGCTCAGCGGAGCGACTCTGAGGCTCACGATCTCGACATCGTCTCTGAAAGTCTCTTTAGCTGATTGTGGTTTTGATTACATTTTATCAGCCTCTCTGTCAGCGCGGCTGCCTGTACAGAGGCGGCTTTGTAAGAATGATGAATGGCTCTTTTAATTGTTTCTAATTGATAACTGCTCTGAACGACTTTGTTATGAAACACCGCCAAGTTAGTAACACCGATACACTGTAGTGCCTGATTAATTCTCTGCCGTCTGGCTCGAGCACTGAGCAATTGAAAAGAACTCCTTCTGTGCGCTTGTGTGCCGACTAGGCACCAATATTTCTTGGTATGAGAGCAAGCCCGGTTTTTAAAATGCCAAAAAACACTTTTATTTGTATTCACCTCCCTGTGTCCAAGCTTTTAGTCTATTCATTTACTCCATGGCTTGATTCTTTAAGTCATTCCAGTGTAATCTGCTGATTTACTCCTCAGTTTAGGCTGCTGAGTTAGAGATGCTGTATAACTGTGTTACAGCCGAGCTTATGTGTTTATTATTACCATCCATGATGAGGTGATATTGGATGATAAATCCTCATCCTGCTGCCCTGTGGCGTCCGTGCTTTGCTCTACTGGTGAGTTTCGTGGAGAGAATATTTGCATACATATTGTATCACACCTTTACATCAACTTTCTCTTCCTCTCACCCCCGCGCACTGCACGTCTACCCTTTCAAAAGGTGCATTTAATGAATAACGGATCAAATGAAGGGAGCAGGAGAGGAAAGTAAAAAGTGAAGGATACTTGGGATGGTCGTCTTTCAGCAGGTTTACAGACTGACACACCTTTAACCCGAGTGGTTATTTGTTATTTTTGGAGGCGATCAGACAAACGTGCTGCTGGGGGCATCATGTCGCTGTTTCCTCCGACTTTGGGAGAAGTGTTGCCTGGTGCACCTGTGGCTGTCAATAAATCATCCAGGTGTTTACATGACATTTTCATCCATCTCTTCAGAGAGCATGTCAATGAACAATAAATGAAGAAACAGAAGAATGAGAGAGGGTTGCGGGAAGAGAAACTCAAAGAGGAGGCATGACTCTCTTACCTCGATTAAAGGAACCAAATGCTTTTTACTCGACTGTTGACACAACTTGTTTGACACTTGTGTATCACTGCTGTTCTGCAGTTGGCAGAGTCATTAACACCCAGGCACAGCCATTTGCACTTTAACCAGGGATATTTTAGCGTGACCTGAATCCTGTTTATAGGGTGTTAACAATCTGTTTGGTTTGCAGTCGCTTGTTTTAGAAAGCATTTTGCACCCATCAATTTGAAGTGTAAAGTGAAAATGCAAGTTGTTCTCCTAAATCATGGGTCAAATATCATATTATGTTGGTTTATGACATTAAAAAAAGAGGTAACGATCTGCCCTGAGGCTAACGCATCAACCATTACCATTACTAACACAGAGTGAGTATTTGAACACCTGTTTTTTGGAACATTGCATTTGCTCACAGAGATGTTTGCTAATTCTGATGACAAAAAGTTGATGTGTCACCGAATACATCTCACTGAATTATATTGTCGACACAGACATGATGTGTTGTCTGTCACTTTTCAGTAACTGGCATCTGTCGGCCTCATGCTTTGCCAAGTTGGACTTGTTTGCCTCCTCGGTCGGAGTAAGTTTCAAACATCTACAGACGCTTTGTAGTGTCCACGAGCTAAATTAAACCATAACACTGTTGTCGCGTCTTCTTTGTTGACGAGCAGTGGAAGGTTCGCGAGAGCACTCATATTAGCAGCCATGCCTCTAGACTCTATGTCATCGTGGAAGCTAAAATTGGTCTGACACGTCCACCATGCCTGCAGAGAGTGGAAGCTGAGTGCTGTGCTCCCAATGACACTTTGTCACACATTGATGCAACTAATAGGAACTATGACACCTCATAAAACTGTCATTTTTAAAGTATAATAACAGTATTATGGGTTTCTTTATTGTTGGTAACAAATTCTATATAATAAACATGAAGTTTATCATGGTATATAATCTTCCAGCCGGAGATTCTTCTATATACTCCTTGTTTGTGCTTCGTCATTAAGCAGTGCAACATCACAGCAGATGTGAAGTTTAATATCAAAGTTTTCTTTGTCTTTCGGATCTTGTCTTGACCTACCTTCCCTTAACTGCCATTTCTCAATGCCATTTCACACAGTGGGAATTTAAAGTAGAAAGTTATGTTTGTTATCTTTTTAAGTTACTGAAATTAAAATTTAAATGTGAAAAGTAAGAAAGAAAAACGTTTTTAAGTAAAATTACTGGATGGTTTTTATCTTTCAAAGTTGAGTCAAAGGGCTTCTCTGAAAATTTGAAGCATGAGCCCAGTTCCCTATTTCACCTTCCCATTATTATCTCTCCCCTCTCTCACCTCCCTGCTGTTTTTTTTTATTTTGTTCCCATCATGTTTCTTCGTCCTCACTTTCTTTCCCCTCTCCTCCCCCACTCCCTCCATCCCCACAGAGCCCCGGTTGACTGATGTTTGGCTGGTTGGCCTGTCATAATAACTGTGGAGCTGGACGTCTCAGGTGGCTGGTGCCGACTGCTCTTTGAGCACCTCACAGCCAGGACAGGACAGGACAGGACATTGCCTGGGGGGCGTGGGTGAAGGAAGGAAGGAGAAATGAGGATAAGAGCAGGAAGGACAGAAGAAACGAGCAGCAGAAACAAGAGATTTCATATTAGTTGATTTCATAATGCCCTTAAGTCAAGTTCTCAATACATAGAAAGATCTCAGTTAAGCACAAGTGAACATATCTCACAGCCAATCAGTAATAAGTCGCAGTCTGATGTGCCAGTTAGTGCAATGACAATGCTAGAGGGCAGAGGTAATGAGCAGACGAATGAAAAGATAGAAGCTGAAACAGAAGATAAAAACAAGCCTGGGAGCAGAAGACTCTGCTTTTCAGAATCAATTCTGCTTTGTCAAATATAATTTGGACGCAGTTGATGTTGGGATTAGTTTGAACCCAGAGGGAACGTGACCATCCTGAATTCAAAGTTCAGCCAAATGCTGTTGAACTCATCATGAAAGTTTAATGAATATTTTTCTTGTCTATATCTGCTGAAGACTGTAAAATCTTTATGGGTGCCATTCTGTGGTAAATAAACAACATTTTTTACAATTTATATGAAACACACAAGTAAAAACATCACCAGGATTATTTTATGTAAAATTTCTGCCAAAAGATCCCTTTCACATAAATCTTACCACTGGACCTTTAATGGAGTAATTGTTGGGTCATTAGGGTTGTAAGGGGATGGCCTCCCACCTCAGCCCCTTACAACTCACCTTATATATACATACTCACTCTATAAACAGCATTTGCATGAGTGTAACTATGTGTTTGCAAAGCCACAACTTTTTGACTTGCCCAATCATATAAACATCCACCTTGCTTTATTTACAGAGCAAATATTTTCAGAAAAAAAAGAAATGTGATGACAGTGAATGTTTTGCTGCTGCGTTCAATATAAACCTTTCCTCTTTATGCTGATGAAAACATAATCCAGGCAGAATTATCTCACGCGAAATATAATGTAAATGAGCTGTATGGTGAACATAACTTTTGAGGGAAGGAGTTGATATATCGAGGGAGAGAATTAGGTGACAGAGATGGAGGCTGATGAAGAGGGGTTGTTGCAGGGTAGGTGAGCCAGAGGGAGAGAGAGAGAGCCACAAACCTTTCAGCTGAACAGGAGGCTGAGTTTTATAGGTTCTCCATAAGCTGGACCTGGCTGTCAGCCTCGCTCTCTTCATCTTCCTCTCTGTGCACACACTGTTTCCCAGTAAGACTGATATGTCACTGAAGTTTTCTTATATTAAACATACGTGCCGGGGAGCTTGATGAGACCCTGATAAGAGACACATTCCGGTGATGCCATGCGTTTACCTCTGCTGCCCTGTCATGGCTGGAAATGTTTGTTTTTTGATTTCACAAGAGACTTTGATAAATGTCTGGCTCGCTGGGGCTAATGCAGACGGACGCAGGGACGGACAGACGGACAGGCTCCCAGACAGGTCGGCCTCAGACTGGATGAGACCTGCAGTAAGCCCTATATCAGCCTGGCTTTGCTGTCTTATTGGACACTAAGGCTCTCCAGTTTACATCGAGCTCTCCGGATCCAGCCACAGAGAGACGGAGAGTTTGGGGACATGATTGATCTTTGCTTACAATATTGCCTCTGCGGACGCCGGTGATTAGATTACCTTGTTTTGAGATGTGTTTACATGGGCCGTCCTTCTTGCTGTAATTATTGATATTTCGAGAGGTATTCACTCGGCTTCTTGCAGCTCGTGAGAAATAACACCACTTCACTTGGGCTCGTCTGTGACAACACGTGCGGTCATGAGTGTGAATTTGCATTATAAATGTGTAGGTAACAGCAGTCGATATAGTGACTTTATACCGAAAAGGCTCAGCCCGGCTAATGAAACGATGGTCGGGGGGGGGGGGGGGGGGGGCACCGCAGCAGCCACCAGCACCATGTGTCTCTGACAGACAGACAGTTATGTAAGTGCTGAGAGCTAAAGGTTGCCTTGTCTCTGGAACCACCAGAGATCCACCCAGGTGTAATATCATGTAATATTAAAAAATGGTCCTCTCCTCCTCTTCAGGGAGCACAGACATAGAGGTGAAATTCATCGGCCTAAATATTATAGACATCTGGACGAGCCCCGCCGCCGAGACTCGACCACCCAAAACATCTCATCAGCATTATGGAAACTTCTTCCAAAAATAAACAGCCCTAACCTAAAGCGGTTATTAATAAGTGGGCAAAGTTCAGTGCTTGATGTATGAATAATTATTGTGGTCTTCAGGGAGCTGTCCGTGTAAAATTAGATTGCTGCCAACCTAAATAATTAACGGCAGTATGATTATGGGAGCCATAGTTCACCATGTGAGCCACACGCTGTAGCCTTTGCAGCTGTCACATATGTGGCAGCAGAGGAATAATGAGCATTCAGTGCGGAGACATCGTGTGGGACAGCGTGGCCTGTTGCTACCTGCCCAGATGCTAACAGTCAGCTGTCCGAGCCACTCATCACCTGGACATCCCATAAAGCTGTCACCGGGGAGACAACACGTCCATAGGCCCTGCGAGCTATATGACCAAGACGTGTCCGTAAGTAAATGAGTTCACGTGTGTAGATAACTGTGCCTCCCGGTGGACTGACAGCCTTGAACTCAGGTGAGCACTAATGAGTTCACCTCCTGTCAACACAAATAAGCAAAATACACAATAAATAACACTAAAGATTTGAATCCTTCCTGAGGGATTGACTGCGCGTGGAGGCAGATGCAGCTCATTCTCTAATATTAATAAACTTATTATAACTTGTTTTACTTATATTACTGTTTTATAATAAGCAACCTTTTCACTTTAAGATCTGAAATTTCTCGCCTCTCGGGAAATTGTTACATCAAATATCTAATCGGAGCTATGTCATTTTTTTAAATCACGCACGTGCATGTGACACAAGTGCACAGAGCAGAGCACTACATTTCCATTTCTTATTATGGATATCCACAATCACATTCAGTCCAAGTTGTGGGTGTTGAAAGTGACTAATGAAAAGGGCAGAGATGTCAGCCACTGGCCCCGCCTCCAAAGTCTCATCTATTGATTTCCTGAGTGAAGCTGCAGACTCTCAGCGGGGCCCCCTGCTTGTGGAACCACACTCGTGCACACTCGTGCAGGAATGCGCTTCTCACCAGGAAGGTTTTCTACTCTTGGTGGTTTCTGTGGGAGATTTGATACTAAACCATCTTTACTCCTGAAATCTGAATCTTAACATCTAAGACATATTTTTGTATTTCGTTGTTTTTGTATTTTTTCAAAAGATATTTCCCCCTAATTTTGACCCAAGCCTCCAAATGTGGGTCTTATTTAAATTCCTATTTAAATAAGTTAACAATAACTTAACTTTCTAAGACTTAAACATGTTTACATCATTAAGACAATGTAGGATAAAGGCTAGGAAATGCCTCAGGGTGACATATAGTGATTCTTGATGCTTGCTGTGAGTGATACTGCACACTTGTTTCTCTGTGATAGTTCCTATAGTGTTGCATAGTGATGTAACAAGTGAAGAGAGTGTGAGAAAAATTAAAATTCAGACCCTGGACCCTTTTAACCACTGCACAGCTGACCAGTCACAGTGTGGAGATGGTGAGATTGTTTGATTGGGTGGTTCCAGAGAGTTACAGAAGTAGCTCAAGACGCTCTGTTGGAATGTAGAGGCGCCTTAAAACGAATTAAAACAGACCCGACCAACCTCAGCAATCATCCGCTAACTGCCTTGTCGTCTTTAAGAGCTCGTTTACTGCGTTTGTTTCTTTTATAAGTCGATCGGGTGTCGCCGTAAATGAGCAGGCTTGTAAAAACATTATATTGTGTGTGTGCGTGTGTGAGGGTGAGTGTGCGCGTGCGTGTGTGTGGTATACTAGTTGTAATTAATGGATTTACTGAGTCTGCTTGGCTCACTCTCACACACACACACACACATACACACACACACACACACAAATCCTTCTACCACAGTGTGGCAAAGTTGATCATTTTTCAAATTGCTTTACGGATGATTGACAAAACAGAAATTAGTGAACAAATACTAACAGTAAAAGGTCAATAATGTTCACTAGGATCATAAATAATTATGACCAACACAAAAAATGTTGTGAAGCCAATAGAATTAAATAACAAAAAATAATTAATAATAACAACATATGAATAATAAAACCACAAAATTAAATAAAGCTACATAAAAACCAGAGTAGATATGACTTTAATTTAACTTTTTAAAACATCGTTATTTATCAACTGGAAGGCTGCACCAGCGACTTGGAGCTGAAAGCCACATTAGAGGTCAGTCACCACACAGTAAAGCTGCTGGACGCGGAGCAATGCCCCCCCCCCCCCCGGACTGTCACCTTCAACCAAAGCCCTGCTCTGTAGGTAGATGTGGACTTGACCCGAGGCATCATTTGGTGTTCTGTGTCTCTGTTGTTGTGGCTTGTGGTCTCCCCTTACTCTGTTAACCCCCCCCCCCCCTCTCCCCCCTCCTAATATTCAGCCGGCAACTAGACATTCTTGACATTTGGCAAAGGTTGAAAGACAAAGAACCTTTGTCTCCTAATAAGGCCGCGCTCTATAC
Source organism: Pleuronectes platessa (assembly GCF_947347685.1). Lineage (NCBI taxonomy): Eukaryota > Metazoa > Chordata > Actinopteri > Pleuronectiformes > Pleuronectidae > Pleuronectes > Pleuronectes platessa. Next base: position 19,359,825 of record NC_070633.1, read on the forward strand.
CCCACCTGAGCATAGTGTGTGTGTGGGACTGTGTGTGTGTGTGTGTGTGTGTGTGTGTGTGTGTGTGTGTGTGTGTGTGTGTGTGTGTGTGTGTGTGTGTGTGTGTGTGTGTTTGTGTGTGTGTGTGAAGTCTGCATACGTCGTTTTTTTTCGCGTGTGATGGTGGCAGTGGAGGGGAGAGGTATGTATATGGGTGGGAGTGAGAAAATGGAAATGAGGATGGAGAACAAGTGGGTAGGACCTGAAAAGAAGAAGAAAAGCTCCAGGTAGGAAGAGACTTGAAGGGTTGTGTGTGTGTGTGTGTATCTGCGTGTGTGTGTGTGTGTGTGTATCTGCGTGTGTGTGTGCGTACGTGCAGGTAAGAGCTGTGGGAGGATGAGATTTGAGACTGTAAATCATGATGGAGACAGAAAAAGGGAACACTGTCACGATCAGTCCCCTCTCCGTGGGTTCAGAGCGATAACAGTTTCAGTAACAGAGGCTAACGGAAGCTATTCCTCGACAACACACCCTGACGCCTCGCCCTCTGCACCCGCAGACACACACAGACTCGGATGCTCTATACAACCCGAGCGATATTCTCCTTCACTGCAGGAGCTTGAAGCGGAACTCACAACACCCAAGGTCCTTCTGGTCTCCACTCATCTCTCTCTCTCACTCTCTCATCCATCACACCCCTCAAGCTCTACCTCTCACCTCCCTCGCTGCCTCCCTCCGTCTCTCTTATTCCTCCAAGTTTTTATCAGGAAAAAAAAAAAACTGAAGCGAGGTGAAAGTACATTTTTTTGCAAAAAGTGACCAAGGACAGAGTCGCGATGATGAAATGGAGACAATTAGCCGGTTGGACGGCTCGCCACCTGGTCGAGCACCTTCCGACCTTTGGCTCAGTCACGTCTTGTTTTTCCACAGGGCTCGTGTCACTTTGAGTTATCTCTACCATGTTCCTCCACTTAGCATCCAGCTAAGGCCCCCTGCTGTGCGGTGGCCACAGTTATCCTCAGGTTTCCAACGACGCGAGGGCGCACAACTCAATGCACTTCTTCTTCTGTTTCGTCTCAACCTTACATAAGCAAAAGGTAAAAATATCTGGACCTGTCTTTGAAAGCAGATGGTGTGGTTATGACATCAGGCTCGTTAAAAGGCGACCATAACGAGGAAGAGCCGAGGGTTGTTGTGAAAGTGCACCGCCTCATATCCAGCGTCTCCTGCTAACAAGACGGCCAAACGTCCAGTGTGTGTGTGTGTGTGTGTGTGTGTGTGTGTTTGTGACAGAGACGAGCTTTGCCACGGAACACAAAAAGTATGTGCTGCAGTAATCTTTAAATTCTCCTCTCAGGGTCTCTTGTCTTTCGCTATATCCGTCTCTATCTTTGCCCCCCCCCCCCCCCCCCCCCCCTCCACCTCCTGTTTCTCTCTGGTTCTGTGTGGGTATTCTGTCACTCACTGGAATGTGGGCAGATATTCAGACTTCCAGATTCAATCCGCTAGCGACTCAGGAGCCAATATTAGCCATGCGGTCCTTGTTTTACCCATGAGCCCGTTGCCTAGGAAACGTTGCATAAGAGGGAGTGGGAACGCGGGATGCCCCTTGCTGATTGGGAGACAAGGTGGCAGATCACTCTCTCTCTCCCTCCCTCCCCTTGTCTTCCCTGTATCTTCCTCTTGCATCTTGTTTCTTTCCCCTCCACTCCACACTTGCTCTAACTGTACGTGTCAAAACACTGGCGCTCCGACCCCCCCCCCCCCCCCCCCATGCCACGTGTTGAATCGACTCGGCATCTTGGCTTCTCAGTCAAAAACATCCATTACAGTTAGTGGGCTCAGCATCCGAGCCTCGGCTAAATTAAAGCTTCTGTTGCACCAGTGATTTATGGCCCAATTGGAAATGTTTGTCCACACGAGCACCTGCGTGCACACGCTCCGTGAGCTGAGTTGTGTATCATCCTCTGCTGTGGGAGGCCTTGGCTGGAGTCGGGGAAGTATAATGCTTCGTGGATTCCACTGGGACCACATGTTCAAGACTGCATGACTTGGCCTTCCATGGCTTCCATACCAGCGAGGCCATGCTGTGTCCACATACCAGGAGGATGAGAGAGGGGGGAAGAGGGATGATGAGGGAAGAGTGGCCTTGGCTCTGAAGACGGGGACAATTTATCTTCTGTGTCCTCGCCGCCTGCACGTCTTTGCCTGGTTTTACAGATTTAAAAGGAAACAAGATAAGACCGGGCACTTAAAACATCGTCATTTAGGAGCGTGTGGTCCAAAAATGTCCAAACAACTTAACACACACACTCTGACATACCTGTGTAGACAGAACCACAGAAGTAATTAGTGATCTGAATAAATCAGGGCTGCTGTGGGTTGCACACTTTCCAATGGAATAACCTCGAATTGAGTTTTTCGTGTTTTTTTCCAGCATGTAGCAAGCCAGGAAAAGAGCAGGGTGGGCAGCCCCCTGTGCGAGGGAGCCGTCTTAATCCATGTGTTTAGCAAGCACCATCTGCTGCTCTTATTCAGATGGGAGCAGAGATATTTGGTTGATTAGGAGAGGATCTGCGAAGGATAGCCGCACCGCTGCCACCAGTTACGAGGGGACACACATGCTCGGTTCTGTCAACTGGTGTCATCGAAGAGTAAACAGAAGACAGACGCACAGACATCACCGTGCGAGTGCTCGGCTGAGTGCACGTGCATATGTGATCAAATGTAATAAGTAATGGCGTCGGACACATGGCAGCTGAGCATTGCAAACATTTGCTAAGAGTTAAAACAAGGAATCGGAGCACAGTGAAGTTAGAACAATCACACAGGACATTGCACAACAACATGGTTTATGTCAGGAGATATTCACAGGGGCTACAATCAACACAAAGAATGTGTCAGATGAAATGTGTAATGTGAAACGGCTGCTGGGGTGATGAACCTGCAGGGATGCATCACCTGACTCTGCTGCTCCCTCAGCTTCATGGGGCAGTACAGACGGTTCCAGCTCATTGTTCTGTCTGTCCTTCAACTTTCCTCTTGGACGTGTCGTGAAGTCAGATGGTCCGTCTGTACGTACATCTCACTCTTGTGATCTGCATCTCAGCAACCCCTCGAAGGTGTTTCCTTGAAGTTGGTACAAACATTCACTTGGACTCCAAGAAGAGCTGATTAGATTCTGGGGGTCAAAGGTCACGGTGGCCTCACAAAACATGTTCCTGGCCTATTGAAGGTGATAGTCTGCCTTGAGGGAATTTCTTCACATTTTCATCTAGTTATCACTTAGATTTAAATATTAACTGATAAGACCTAAGTGGGCAAAGGTCACGGTCACCTCATATAAATCGGTGAAAAAAATCTAACTCTAGTTTTTCCTCCCTTTACCTTTTTCTGTTCCCGCATCTAGGTGCTAACCTGGGTGGTCTGATGGACCTGGAGACCCTGTACCGCGGCGTGGAGCAGAGCATCAACCACACCAGAGCAGGGCGGATGCGCCGACAGACGAGGGACCGGGCCTACAACATCGAGGTGCTGCTGGGCGTTGACGACTCAGTGGTCCAGTTCCACGGGACGGAGCACGTCCAAAAGTACCTGCTCACACTCATGAACATCGTAAGTGTGGCCGGATCGCACACACACGTCAAATACAAGAAGGAGTGATTGAACTGGACACATGTCGTGTTAACTGCCAACGTTTGAGGTATCTCATAATGTGCATGTCTAGTACATAGGTCCCCTAAAGCCCAGAAGTGACATTTGTTGTCCTTCTTTCCAAAAATTGAATTATTAAATGGGGAAAATGTTCCATTGGAGTTTAATGGGAAAAGAGTCACAGAGAGGTCAAAGAAAGGGCTGAATCTAACACACGCACACACACACACACACACACACACACACACACACACACACACACACACACACACACACACACACACACACACACACGCATCATCTGAATGAGGATTCAATTCCCTTCCTACATGTTCTCATCCAGCAATCAGCCGCAGGTAATCCTTTCTTTTCCATCTGAATATGATGAGATTTCATTTGTGTGTGTGTGTGTGTGTGTGTGTGTGTGTGTGTGTGTGTGTGTGTGTGTGTGTGTGTGTGTTTGTGTGGGTGTGGGTGTGTTAGATGAGCCCTGTGCTCTGAAGGGGCTCCCACATATCGTTTCATCAAGCTTTGTGTCATGTCATCATTCATTCATTGTGTGTGTGCGTGCATGTGTGTGTGTTTGTATGAGAGAGAGAGAGAGAGAGAGAGAGAGAGAGAGAGAGAGAGAGAGAGAGAGAGAGAGAGAGAGAGAGAGAGAGAGAGAGAGAGAGAGATGCAAAAACAGCAGGTAGTATGCTCCGGGCCACAACAACACTTTGCCAAACAGTCACACTCCCAGGTGTTTTATAAGTGTGCGTGCGTGTGTGTGTCTGTGTGTGTTTGCGTGTTGGTGTGACATAGAGCACACTACAGACTTTAATCTTTGCAAATTAAACCTGTGGTGAGAGCACTGTTTTGCGCGAATTTGTGCGCGTGCGTGTTGCATGTGTGTGTGTGTGCACCTGTTTGCTTTTGCTCGTGCTGCGACCGCTGCGCAAGGAGCCGATCTCCGACAGTCGGGCAGGGGCCAGCGTTGAGCAACAGATCCTGCCACACCTCTTTGTCTCCGCTCAGCGCTCGACAAAGAACCAGAGCCCCCGTGCTCTCTGCCCCCCCCCCCCTCAGATATCTGTTAGACAATACGGGAGAGGGGAGTATGCAGCCCTGTCGCAGCCCCCCTCTAATCTCAGGGGAGGAGATGGAGAGACAGAGGGAGAAGGAGTATTTTAAACAGTGCATTCAGAATAAATTACCGACAGCCAGATAAACAGAAATGAATAAATAAGGGTTGCCTCCCACGCGTGGCATCTGGGCGACTTTCTTCTTGAAAGTTTGCTTTGCTCACTTCAGGATGGGTGCTCTCGCTCTCTTTCGCTCGCTCTCTTTCTTCATCTCTGGTTTATTTCATCCCCTCTCTGTGTTTCCCTCGCCCTCCCAGTCACTCGGCAGCACTTGCTCTACACTCGGCTCTTTTGCATCGTCGCTCCACCCTGACTGGGGTAGTTTACGTTGACAAAATTTCAACAATGTTTTTTTTTAAAAGACAAAAAAAAAGTTTCTCAATGTAATATGAGTGAAAACAGACATATGAGAAGAGACGTGTAATGTAAACTAAGGATAAGGATTTTAAAAGACTTGTTTTCCACACATTCCCTCTCAAGGCATTTATACACAGGATTATGATTTTGGAATATAGTAACATAAAAAACAAATACATTGCTTTAGACTTAATGTTTTACTAATCAAATTGTGGTGAAATCTTAAGTATATTGACGTTTATGTTATCATGCGTTTTTTGCAACCCAACCACAAACCAATGAAAATAAGGGCAGTTTATCAACACTGGGCACTAACGAGTTTATGATGTAATTTCTCCTGCTTCCACCTGTTCTTCTCTCCATACATCTGTCCCAATGCATAATAGCACTTTCAACACCTGGACAAAACAATGTGTGTGAAGTGAATCTGTCTTTTATTACAGCAGCTGTTACTCTGTCCTAGAGACACCAACAAGGCATAAATAAAGCCCTTAACTCAGCGCAGGTGGTTATTAAGAAAATAGACAATACATGCATTGTTTGTCTTAGTCTATTTTCACTCTTCTCAACTAATGTGTGTGTTTGTGCGTGTGAGTCTTTGTGTGTGTGTGTATATTAAGATAGCGGGCAGTTCTGATGTCTACAGGACATCAAAGCGCTCCCACAGAAATCGACTAAATCCCGTCTGCAGAGTGCGAAGTTCAACAGGAGTGTCAGTGTGCGTGTGTGTGTGTGAGTTTTAGTGTGTGTGTGTGAGTGTAAGTGTGGGTCGGTAATTCCCTTCCCACTCCTTTCCCATGTGTTTACCTCCCCTCCTCATGTTGTCTTCTTGTTCGATTGCATCAGTGCACCACGGATAAGTTGGACTGTGTGACTCTGTGGAAACTATCAATGGAGGATAATGTTCATACGTAAAGTGCTTAGCAGAAATAAACACATCAACAGACACAGTGTTAAAAAAACAGACAGAAAAACTAAGACAGCTTAATATCACAAGCCCATTAATATCCTTTACAAACATGCATGTTATCAACTGGAATTTAAAAAGTTTGGTGCCAAATATGATGTTGTTAATGACGTGAGGCTCAAATGCCAAGTGGGAAGGCATGGTGCAGTAATCCTCCTGTGGCGACCATCGTGGTGATAGATTTAGTAACCAACAATGATCTGTCTGTCTACCTGTCTGCCCCCCACCCCCCCCCATTAATGCAGACCTTTAGAGAGGTGCAGCATGGTGTTAATCACATTCTCCATGGATATGAAAAGTCACTGGGGACAAGGGAGAGCTGCATGTGTGTGTGTGTGTGTGTGCGTGTGTGTGTGTGTGTGTGTTTAATTTTAACGATGTTTGTTGGTGGACTGGGGTGAATTTGATCTGCACCTCCAATATGTGAAAAGCATCTTTCCTGTAAGAGCTGTCTGGAAGCTGTCTACCGAAGCTCGTGGAGAAAAGAGAGAAGTCATTACAGGGCACTACGCTAATTAGAGGTGTGACGGATCAGAAGCAAGGAGAGTTTTTTTTTTTTTTTATCTTTTATCTTTATGTGTCTAATTTATGTCTTTTTCCAGCCAGATTTTATCACACGACTCAGTTCTGTCTCGCCACCAGCTGAGGGTGTTTGTAAGACATATTTTCAAAAAAACATTTCTAGTCAAATTTCAATTGCTTATTAATAAATGAAGCCCACTCTCCATGATGGGTTGATTGAAACACATCAGCTCATTGTCGAAGCGCTGTGGAAATATTCATGTCATTACATGAATGTATTTTAAACCTTCGTGAGCTTATTACGAGTGTTTGTGTTGGTTAAGGGCCGAGAAGCAGACGAATCCAGGTAGAAGCAGATAACGTATTTCCCCGTGTGCTGCTTTAATATATAAGAGGTCATTGTAATAATAAATGTAGGTGTGACTCTATGGATGAGGTGCCAGCAGCTACTGAAACAACTTGTCGCTGCGTTGTGACAGAATTACTCTTGTTCCTGGGTTTCATTCTCAGTTATCCCTTCTTTATCCGGTCTTTTAGAAGATTTTTCCTCTTTTTGTTTGTTTGTGACAAAATGTCAGCTCTCATTTCGGGTAGATTTTGGCTTCATTTCTGGATAGTGGGAAGAAGTGAAGAGGCGTCCATCTTTAAAGTCTATTATTCAAGACAGTGACAGTTTCCTCCTACCTTACCTTGTCCTACTTGCAGAGTTAAGTAGAAAACCCTGTCTGCATAATTTATCCCAAAGTAATGATTTTGTGCCTCGCTGACCTCTAGGCCTGCATAACTTACTACACATAGAGACTCGCACACAGACACACACAGCTGAAAAATCGGGGCTACCTGGGACACATGTAACCTGACAACAGGCGTCACCCTTCACAGAGCATCACAGAGGAGCATCACAGAGCTACACAGAGCATCACAGCATTAATAACAGCAGCTCTGTGACCTGCCCAGTCGGATGCAGGAACCGTGAGTGTCAGTTCACAGAAAAATAAAAATTCACTCATTGTCTACTCACCACTATGTCGATGGAGCGGTGGGTGAAGTGTGTGAGTCCGAAACACACTCTTGGAGTTTCAGGGGTAAACAACGTTGCAGCCAAATACCACCAGTAGCTGGTGTTCACTTCTTCAAACTTTAGAAAACAACAGAAAAAACACATAAGACGCCTTTAATGTGTTTGTGCACGGGTAAACACATTTACTGTGTATGTGGGTGTGTTAGGGATTATGAGTTCTTCTAGTGTAAATCGGTGTTCTTAAGCTGGGACTGAAGGGACTCTACACTTCGTGAGTGAGTGTCCGTGCGTGTGCCTGTGTGTGTGTTTACTTGTGTATGTGTGTGTGTGTGTGTGTGTGTGTGTGTGTGTGTGTGTGTGTGTGTGTGTGTGTGTGTGTGTGTGTGTGTGTGTGTGTCTCTCATTAGAGTGGAACTTTTGGTGTCGGGGGTCACCTGGATGTCCTAATTGGCCAGTTGTCAAGGAAACGGGCTGGATCAGGCCAAACGTGCACTGACCCTCACAAGTGTCGTCTCAGACAAACAAACATGGGCACTCGCACACATACACTACACACATACACTGAGTGGTTGTGTGTTGCTCTCCTATATTTCATCTCATGGGAATGAGACAAATGAGACACAGACATACCAGTAGACAGATGGACAGACAGAGAGAGAGAGACAGAGAGACAGACAGGCAGACAGAGAGACAAGTGAAGACGAGTTAAGATAAAGACACACACACACACACACACACACCCCCCCCCCCCCCCCCCCCCCCCCCCCCCCCCCCCCACTCCCTCTCTTACACACTCAGGGTTAAACTGCGAAAACAACAGGAGCTGTCTCTTTGTTTGATGGGTGCCTAGCAACTCTGTCTCTTTAATGAGTAAAAGCAGCCTCCACAACCTGAAGTGAAGGTCACTAGGAGACAGAAACTTTTCCCCGTCTTATCCTGTGTCCAAACTCTTCACTTCAGAAGCTTGAGCTTATTATCAAATATTAAATTAGCCAGTTCAATATCCATCCATCCATTACCTACAAGGCTCCTCCTGGGTTGGAGGGGGGACATTGGGCGGAGACAGGGTGCAGCCTGGACAGGTCACATGTACGTATCACAGGCAAACACACGTATACATTCCCACCTACGGACAATTCAGAGTCTCCAATTAACCAATTAACTCCAGTCTGCATGTCTTTGGGAGTGGGGGAGGACACGTGACTGTGCCAGAGGAAGCCCGGACAGACACAGGGATGCAAACCTGACAACTCCACACACCACACATTTTGTAAATGGTGTTTGGTGTTTCAAATCCCGGAGCTACATTTTACAATTTAAGGCAGTGTTTGCTTTACATGGGTTATTTACACTTTATAATTTAACCTCATGAATACCTCTTTTGATAGTGACTCTATAAAATGTACAAAAAGTCCCTGAAGAATACAAAATTGTATATCACAAAGTTTCAGTTGTGAAACAAATCTATAGGAATCATTCAGTTAATTATCCTGCTCGGCTTTTTAATGTGCAATGATTGATGATTTGATGATTTACCTACTTACCCAAGAAGCATCACACAGTAAATCTGAGTTTTTGCCTCGAGACTCCAGATGTTTTACAGTAAGTGTGTTGCTGACATGGTTTACAGACACATTAAAAACGGGCAGAGTCGAGTGCATTCGGAGTTTGACCTCATCTTCTGCCACATAAAATGTTGGCCTCTTGCAATTTGTCTTACTTTATTTCGGTTTAATACCAAAACTCTTTGAAGGCAGTTGTGTTGACTTGCAATACCTGTAGACCACGATCTTAAGCATTGCTCTGTCCTCTCCCTCACACAAAACCCTGTTTAATCGACAGTTGAAGGTCAAAACATCACAGTTATTGTCACAGATTAATTAAAATCTCTATTATTTATCATGTTCCCGTTTGGAAAAGCTCGGTTGCCCACAAGATGCGGCTGTCCTAGCGTAAAATTCCACTTCCACTGAAACTGCTAATGTAATTAGTGTATCTGATCATTTGCGAGGGAGCTGCTCCTAATAACACAAAGGCCATGCATTAGTGGAAATCAAACATTTCTAAACAAGACGTAAAGCCGCTGCAATTTTAATCAAGTACGTTGATTCCAGACACTTTGCAGTTGATAAATTAGTGTTCAGCCTCGAAGCATCACTCAATTGTTCCTAATAGCATGGTGGAACTTAACACCACATATGGAAAAGAGTTCAGTTCAAAGCTCCATGCTGCATTTGTTTCCTAAGAATCGTTTCCACTGCCTCCTGCTCTCCTCTCTGCTCCTTGTCTCTTCACCTCTGCCATCTCGGTCTCTGGCATTCCTCAAGTCTCATACCTTTCTCTCATTGGAAGTGTCTGCAGTTTTGTTCCTCATCTCTCTCTGTGTGTCTGTGTGTGTGTGTGTGTGTGTGTGCAGTATGTGTCTTCTTCTCTGTGCTTGTCCATCAGCCATCTCATTATGGCAGTCTGTTTTTACATCCCTTTGCCTCATTAGGCACCGCACACAGCCACTGAGGACAGCAGGCCTCAACTCCAGCGCCAATTTCACTCTCTCTCTCTCTCTATATTTATATCTATATTCAACTCCCTTTCTCTGTCTCCCCCTCTTTCTCTGTCTCCCCCTCTTTCTCTCTTTCCCTCACTTTGTGTGTGTGTGTTTTCTCACCAGTGCGGTGCTCTTTGCATCTCCCCTGTCACACATTACCTCACGTCCTTGCATTAGGCAGTTTCCTTCCCTTCCCTCTTCTTTCCTTCATCTCCTCTCCATCTGTGCTCATGGGAAACTGAGTTCCTTGCACTCTCTAGACCTGCCCGTCTTAATGAATTGGGAAAACCACTCTAATCGACCAATTATATGGAAAAGATCTACATAGCATTTCAACCCTTTTTTCCCCTTAAAGGGATAGTTGGCTAAAATATGTTTTGAATTATGTAAATTTGTTTTTTTCCAGAGTTTGATGGAAAGATTGATTCTCATATCACATTTAATATGACAGCAGAGGCATTTTGCCTCCAGAGGAATAGACATAAGTCCCTGAAAAACCTCATATTGTAAACAATACAATTTCTGCAGAAATTCTACACAAATCAATAAATTGTTTGTTAATTGTTGAGGTTTAGAGGTGGATTTTCTTTTGGTTATACCTTTTGTTTTGAGGAAGCGTTGCAAAGCTAAGCTAAGCAGTAATTATAGCCTCATATTTAACAGTGTATGAAGGTGATTTTCACATTTTCCAATATGACAATATAAAATGTGACTGACAACACTTGGGTGGTGTATTAAAAAGTGAGAAAGCACTTTATGACCGTGTTTTAATGATGATCCAAACCTCACAGCTCCAAAAGGAATCTTATCAAGGGCTTATATCTTTGAGCTTTTGCCGATGTCTGTGTTTCTTTCTTTGTGATTCCAGGTGAATGAGATCTACCACGACCAGTCTCTGGGGGCAACGATCAACGTGGTGCTGGTGCGGATCATCATGCTGGGCTACGACACGGTAAGACCTCACAAGACACACGTTCTGCAGAAAGGTTCACACAGCTACAGTTCCTGGAAAGAGCAGCTCTTCCCTCTCTATTCGCACCCATCTTTGATACAAGGGGTTTGCTACAATCGCTTTAAGAACCTACAGTAAGCACAGCCAAGTTGTACGCACACTTCTAAACAAACATGCCGACACACACACACACACACTCATCAGCACGCACTGATGCCCGGAGCCTGTTATTCCAGTGGACTGAGCAAAAGAGGAACTAAAAGCATGCAGCGTCCCAGGGGAGTGTTTTCAAGTCGCACGCCTTCACAGTTCAGCACCAAAGCACACAGAAACTCTGCCCGTTATGCAATCAGCCTTCCTCCCGGCGGGCTGCAGCACAGGATCATGGGAAGTCCAGGCAAAGATGAACAATCAATGATGGCCCTCCCTCATTCATAAACCGGACGATGGGGAAGGGGTCGTGGTTTTCTCCCTCGACTGTAACTCTATCTGCCCGTGTGTGCTGAAGACAGGCAGAGAGAGAATAGGAGAGAAGGAAAAACAGATAAAGAAGCGAGAGATGGCAGGAGTGGAGGGGGGGGGGGGGGCAGGGGTTACCCCCCACAGGATGATGCAAATGATTTTATTGCTGGATAGGTGCTTTGTGATATGATGCTGTAGCCTTATCTCTTCCTCCCCTCTCTGCATGACTACAGTCCCAGTGGAGCCAGGGAACACACACACACACACACACACACACACACACACACACGCACACTCCTCCATTGGTCATTCTGGGCCAGCCCTTATGCAGCTTCAGCCAAAGCTCTGGCTGTCTATCATCCCCAATTACCGTGGCAACAGAGCTGCACCCAGACAGCCTGCAGATTGGCTGCGTGACCCTGGATGCAGGCGCGCCCACACACCCACGCCTCACACACACCAACACAACGTGCTCCCTGGGATACACACCACTACAAAAACATTTTTCCCAAGATCATAAAAAATACTTTGAAACACAACCAAGCACCTGATGAACAGGAGGACGCACACAAACGTGCACAGTGCAGCCTGACGTGTGTGTTCAGCGTCCCGATCCATCATGTGTGCAGACGCAGGGCATATGTCTCCGCTGCTGCACGCTCACGCAACACACACACTCCGGCGGTTTGATTCGGTGCACTCACTCAATGTGCATGTGTGCAAACAGCGAAGAAATGCAGAAAGTGAGGCGGAGAGGAAGCAGAGGAGGAGAGAGAGATGGAAAGACTTGCACTGCAGAACGAGGGGACGAGAGGGTTAGGGGAGGAGAGTGGAGATCCTAATGAGGAAGTGCATGAGAGGTGAAGATGAATGGAGAGAATTGCCGGCATCTGGGTCTTTGTGTGGGTGTCGGTGTCATGCATTTGATCATAAGTAAATATTCTGTATTTGGACAAGTTTTTGGGACTATTAGTGCATCGCTCATTAACTTAATATAGTGTTCAGTTTCATGTTCATCATTGAAATCATCAGGAATACTGGATCCTAAGCCAATTGGTGTGTGTGTGTGTGTGTGTGTGTGTGTGCGTGTGTGTGTGTGTGTGTGTGTGTGTGTGTGTGTGTGTGTGTGTGTGTGTGTGTGTGTGTGTGTGTGTGTGTGTGTGTGTGTGTGTGTGTGTGTGTGTGAGAGATGGAGAGCGAGAGCGTGTTGTACAACTCAGCAATTCGGAAGATATGCTGACAGCATATAACATTGTGACACTGCCCTCTACAGGGTTGGATAAGATGTTGTTGTACCAGAACTGCAACAAGAAGCAGGAGGAATTCCCTGTTTGTTCCTACAATATCAACACACTCTTCTCTTTGCCTTTTTGTGTGTGTCTGTGTGTCTTTCTCTCCAGTCCATGAGTCTGATCGAACTGGGGAACCCATCTCAGAGTCTGGAGAACGTGTGTCGCTGGGCCTTCCTGCAGCAGAAGCAGGACACGGGGGACTCCGAGTATCACGACCACGCCATCTTCCTCACGCGACAGGAGTTCGGCCCCACGGGAATGCAGGGTAACAGAGGACACACACACAACAAAGTGGTCATAAGTTTTAACACAGCACATACTTAAAACTCATAGGCTATGCTCAGAAAACTCCCCTTCTTCCTTCCTTTGCCTTGTGCAGCGTCCTAGTGCACCGTGGGTTGGGTTGTTGGTGGTTTTCTGTGCAGCAGAGTGCAGACTAACAGGCAGGCCCAGGGGAGAGGCCTCTGAGGGCAGTGGCCCGGCCATCCAGAAGCCCTTCAGCTGCCCTTGGGCTCAGCCTTCAGCAGCAGAAAATCAATAAACAGAGCAGGACCAGCCACAGCTCCACAATTACAGGCAGCGCGGGACAGACAAGCACACAGGGAGATGGAGATTGGCATTTAGGGTTAGGATCCAGGCCGAACTAGGAAGGGGATGAATATTTATAAAATTAAATACGTTTCATATTTAGGTTGTTATATATATATTCAGTTTCCCCTCTTTGGTGTCATCTCACTGATCATTGGGTTCTTTTGACTGACAGATGCACAAACGAGTCCGTTTCTATCATATTTAGTTTAACATTGAACATTTCAAAGGTTTTTCTCTCCCTGAAGGTTTCAGTGCAATATGATAAGAGCGTTTTTTAAAGGCCGTGTCTCTCCTCCCCGTTATGCCAAGGTTACGCCCCAGTGACAGGCATGTGTCATCCGGTGAGGAGCTGCACTTTGAACCACGAGGACGGGTTCTCCTCGGCCTTCGTGGTGGCGCACGAGACCGGACACGTGTAAGTTCCCCGCCGCAATGATGCCCTCAAGCTTTCTCACACGGCACAGCATCAGACAAACAAAGCCGTTAGTTATTAGGACGGTATTGATTTATTACAGTTTTGCTTCATTGGCCACCGCCTCCCTCCTTTGTTCCCTGGCTGTACTTCTCCTCCCACACGTTCCTGATCTGTCTCCGCCGGTACGTCTCATTTTATCTCCCCCCCTCTCTCTCTCTTTCTCTCTCTCTCTCCCTCTCTCTCTCCGCGCAGGCTGGGGATGGAGCACGACGGCCAGGGCAACCGCTGCGGAGACGAGGTGCACATGGGCAGCATCATGGCCCCGCTGGTGCAAGCTGCCTTCCACCGCTTCCACTGGTCCAGATGCAGCATGCAGGAGCTGGGGCGCTACCTGCAGTGAGACTCAAGCACTCTTCAAACTTAGAGACACACACATACACAAGATACACAAAAAATGCAGAAAATAAAACCTCATCCCGTGTGTTTTTTCCTCGACCGCCCTCAGCTCCTATGACTGTCTGCGTGACGACCCCTTCGCACACAACTGGCCCTCTCTGCCGCAGCTCCCCGGTTTGCACTACTCCATGAACGAGCAGTGTCGCTTCGACTTCGGTGTGGGCTACACGATGTGCACCGCGGTAAGAGATCCCCCATAGTCCCTCTCTACTAACACAGCTAAGTTATGAGAACTTGCTCTGACTGCACTGCTACCATGAGGGCCTGCTGTAGGAGTGAGCGTCAGTGTATCTGCTCAGAGTTGAGGTTGGCAGCAGATGTTTCTTTAGAGAGAGCATCACTCTGAGCTCTGACTCTTCCTGTAGTAACTGACCGCAGCACTGACGTCTATCTCTGATCTACACTGTAACCAAATATCAGTCAAACACACACAGCCACTCACGTTCCTCTGATGCCTTCTGCTTTCCTCTCCGAGCCACTGATGGGATTGACATCTTGCTTAAAAGCAGGTAAATTGGCTTTGATACCGTTTTTTTTTTTTTTTGTATTAATGTTAGATATGATAAGACATATTTATTTTTACACCGTTCTTCCCTCGACACCACAGTGCATTTTACATGAACCCGTCACAAACAGTATTTCTGTAAACACAGTACCTCCTCACAGTAGACGAGCCTCAGCTGCAGCATCTGGCCTGACATCTTTACCCTCCACCCCCTGTCACCTCTCAGCCCATCTATGACTGTGAAGCCCCTGTGGCACGCTGCTGGGAGGCTGTTGCTTGAGTTACACAGGGCTTGTTCCGGGGCTTTGCACACATTGCTAGATTACCCTCTATTCTCTTGTCAAACCCATTCCCCTCAGCTACAAAAGGCGGGCCAGTCAGGAACGCAGGTAAGGTAACCCCACCTCCCGGGAGACATGTGGCCCGTCATTTGTTTTCACAGACTTTTTTTTTGTTTGATTGTTTTTCTATTTGTCCTCTGAAGTTGTAATTGTTTGTAACGTTGCTCCTTACTTTTCTGTTACTGTACTTTGTTTCTATGTTCTACCCATCGTCATATTTTGAGCGTTAGCCTGCAGGATTCTAAAATGCTCGTAATTCAAGAGAAAGAGGCTTTAAATCACACTGACTCTACTGGTTCACTGGTTCAGCTGCTGAACTGTTATATACCTCGACTCTGTTCCTGCAAATCTGTGTTGGATCACTGCAGCGCTGGCAGGAAAAGCCTCATTATATTGGCACACTCGTGACTTTAAAAGAGTGGAAAAGGTTGGAAAGATGTCTTTTCCAGCCCAAGGGGAAAAGGGGAAAGAGCCAGAACAGAGGCTGTTTTTCCATGTTTAACTTCAGCTTTTAGGATCCTCCAGTCTGATGTCATTGGTGATAAACCACCACAGTCCAGTCATTGATTGTGACTCGCCCCCTGACCTGAAAAGGTCCCCTGGGGTTATGGTCGGTAGGCGAATCTGTGAAAAGAAGGGAGGAGGGCACATCCCCTCAGACACTGGACTGCAGGGTTACTTTGGTAGCATCCTCATAAATGGTTCATATCAGACAAGGAGGAGAATTTTGTCCTTGATCTGTGTCAGGGAGCATTACAGAGGTCACAGAGACCTCGCCTTTTGGCCTTTTGGGCCTTTTGACCTTTTGCCCTCTGCCCTCTGACCTCCCTCTTGACCTAATTAAATCACGGCTGTATCATTTGGAGAGTCTTGTCTCTCTCTCATCCTTTGGTTTGCATGGCTGTGTGTTTCACAGTGGAGCGTAGTGTACAGTGCAGTGACACAGTGCCGGGTCGGTGTTCATTGGGTTTTCTACTGTTGTGGTAATTGTTGTTGTGAAATCTCTCTTCTCATCCCTCTCTTATTTCCTGTTTTCAGTGTTTAGTCTCATCCCAGCTCTGTCATGACGGTTGATTTGTTTTGTACTGAAGGTCACCCAGTGTGTGTGCTGCGTGTTAGGACCGTTGATTGTAAGAAGGAGTGTCTCTTTGTGCCCCCGCAGTATCGCACATTTGACCCATGTAAGCAGCTGTGGTGTAGCCACCCAGACAATCCCTTCTTCTGCAAGACCAAGAAAGGACCACCCATCGATGGCACCATGTGTGGGAACGGGAAGGTAATGATACACCACTGTGCTTCAACATACATTATGTCTGAGGAAAGAATAGTTTGATGGCAACATGAAACCACATCTGTCTTGGCCTGTTGCAGCACTGCTTTAAAGGTCACTGCATCTGGTTGACCCCCGACATCATAAAGCAAGATGGGAACTGGGGTTCGTGGAGTGAGTTTGGCCAGTGCTCCCGCACCTGTGGTGGAGGAGTCCAGTTTCGCACTCGTGACTGCGACAATCCGAGGTAAGGAGCTGTGCATCAGGCCTTTCAGATTGAACATGACCGCGGGACCACTGCGCTCTGAAACACATTATATTCAACAGCATGCATAGAGCAGGGAATAATATTTCACTGTTTAGAGCAAAGTGCAAGTGCAGTGGAGGGAAATGTGGCTCCACCTGAACCCACTTGAGCCCGAGAGAAAACGAACCAAAACCTCAGGCGCTCTGTTTTTGTGTCCGAGCCCGAGCCAAGCCCGATGCGGTTCATGCAAACTGGGTTTGTGTTACCCTGGCTCTGACACACATGGTTATTACTATTACAGACATGGGATTAAAATCAGACCAGCCCATGTGGACAAGTCCAAAACAATTTCCAAATTGCTGTCGGGGCCAGGCCAAGCCTTGACATATTTAAAACACATTTCTTGTCAAGCAGACATGTCAGGTGGGTTTTAACGGCCAGGTTTCCTTTTTGGTAGGTTTGGGAAAATGTATAAACAAAAAAGCAAATAACTTTCTATCTGAAAAGTCCTTAAAGTGACTTTGCAAGTTTTCAGCATTTCTCTTATTATGCAAAATTCACCTTCTTTAGCAGACGTACTTACCAATGAATCAGGTAGTCAACCTTTGCTATGTGTTGCTCCCTCACTTGATAGTGGTAATTGCATATAGGCACTTGGCTTCATTAACACAGCTCATGATAATTTGTGTCCTCGGTTACATCATCATCAATGAGTCAATGATTCGTAGAGGTGAAACACATTTGGAACGAACAGATTTATTCACACGCCACTTGTCCCTTCTCTTTCTCAGGCCAGCCAACGGGGGCCGGACCTGTGTCGGGGCGACTTACCAGTTTCAGATATGCAACTCCGACGAATGCCAGGACATCTACAGCGACACGCGGGAGGAGCAATGCCACGCCTGGGACCCTCGCTTCGAACTCCACAGCAACAAGCACCACTGGCTGCCTTACGAACACACAGACCGTGAGTTTACACCCACAGATGTAAGGGGGGGGGGGGGGGGGGGGGGGGGTCAAGCAGGAAGTAGAAAGGGGCTGTCAACACAGAAACCCAAACACATCATTCTTGCAGGTGTTTTGGTTTTAGAGGGTTTTATATATATAGGTTGTGTTGTGTCATGGCCGCTGACATCTGGCTGTCCTGCCGGGGTCTGAGTGCAGCTTTGAGGTGCGTCTACGCCCTCCCATTAAAAACTCAGCAGGTCTTTGAAGATCCTCTTGAAAAACAAAGCGGTGTCTTCCCCTTCTCCACCCATCTGCTGATGTCATCTGAACCTAACTAACCCCTCATACTCCACATTTTTCCACATCCATGTAGCTGCGCTCAGATTCCAATCCTGAAGTTCTCCATTTAATATCCCCAAAATGTTTGGGATGTTATTGAGGAGTGTGTGTGTGTGTGTGTGTGTGTGTGTGTGTGTGTGTGTGTGTGTGCATGTGTGTCAGTGTCAAAACTAGCCCGTCTCTAAGTGGAGGTGTCACTGTCGTCCTGATATGTATTAAATTATCATACAAGTAAAGGGCAGCCGTAGAGAAGAGTGCTGAGCTGTCTCCACATCTAATCAGAGGTCACGCTACACACACACTTGGCTAAGAGGCGCCTTGCCTAATTGTTTTTCTCTGTACTTATCATTCCTAAATGCCATATTTTTCGGCAAGGCTCTCTCAGTCTCAGATTACTTTTTTGTGTGCAAGCGTGTGTGAGTGTGTTTGTGTGTGTGCGTGTGTGTGTGTGTGTGTGTGAGGGGGAGAAAGTGAACAGGGAGGTGAAATTGAATTCCATTCATGGCGTGTCATCTCCTGAGTCAAAGATAGTGTGAGGTGAGAAAAAGAGCGTCTGTATGAATATGTTAAGAGCCGTTTGACACAGTTGTCTCAATTTGGGTCTAATCGTGAAACCAACAAAGATATGGTTAAATTCCCTTCAACTCAAGAAAGGTTGGAGTTGCTGATTAATCCAACTCTGCTGTCGCATTAGTTTTAAATCCCAAAGTCCTCAGATGAGATCAGATCCTTCCAGGAACTCCACCCAATGAGCACACTATGACTCTGACTCTGTAATATCCCACCTGGGACATTCTTAAAACCTCAAAAAATAAAATTTGAGGAAAAGCTAATTTATTTCTATGTGTTTGCATGTTGAAATGTCAGAAGCTGTGGAGCAGCACAGGAAATGCAGTTATCCTCCATTGTCCTTGTTTATTGAGCCTGTGATGGGGGAACGTTTAGACACAGAGACGGAAATGTGTGGAATGTTTCTGTGCAGTTTAACCTGATGAGGTTATGTTGTCACCCCTGTCCATGTGTCTGTTGGTTTGTAAGCAAGATTAAACAATAGCTACTCAGGACCGGGTTACCACAAAGCTTGGTGGAGGGACGCTGTAAGGGGTCGCATTACATTTTGGTGCAGATCCAGATGGGGGGCGGATCCACTAAAATTTGTTTCACTTTATTAAACATTACATTACATAACAATCTAGTCTGGGTCTAGTGAATTTAACTGTTTCAAGGTTTGCACTCTAGTAGCGCGTCGGCCACATGTTCGTGTCAGAGCAGATTAAGACAAGGTGTCTGGATCGTGTCCGTCTGTAATAAGTGTGATGAAGTAGGAGTGTTGGTTCTGGATGAACTGCCAGGTTGTGTCTCTTGAGGATCATGTAGTTGTAGTATGACTCAAGCCGACACACACAATGAGGCGCAGCGTCATGCTGACTCACAGGGAGCCCATTCACAACTTTAGTAACCACCAGATCTCAGAATAGATTTGTGAGTGTGCCTTTCTGAGCATTGTGGTCATTTTTTAATGTTTAATGTGGTTTGTTTCCCAGCTAACAAACGCTGCCACCTGCACTGCCAATCCAAGGAGACTCGGGACGTGGTCTTCATGCAGAGGATGGTCCTGGACGGCACGCGCTGCTCGTACAAGGACCCGCACAGTCTGTGTGTGCGTGGAGAGTGCGAGGTGAGTGGCACTTTGTGGTCGCTTCAGAGCTCAAGGCAGCAGTGTGTGTGTGTTCAGGTGCACGAGGGTTAATGTTTCCGTGTCCTCGTGAACAGAAAGTGGGCTGCGACGCTGTGGTCGGCTCCTCGAAGCAGGAGGACAAGTGCGGAGTGTGTGGCGGTGACAACTCCAGCTGCAAAACCTTCAAGGACACCATCACACGCACGGCCAAGAAACAAGGTAAACACACACACTAACAATCCCAGTAACTCTCAGCCAAATCCAGAACGGGTCTGTCAGAGCAGCCACTGTCTGTGATGCTGGTAATCACTGGATAAACACAGAGGGACAGGGTTTGTTGATGATAAGCTGGACCACTTTCCTCTGTGTTCACATAAGTTTAGTTAAACGTCGCCCTCTAGAGGATGGTTTGTAGCACTGTCCTCAAACTCAGTAAGATCTGTGTTGACACGTCTCCAAATCTCAGTCTGTGAGCTAATGTCTATAAGCATATTATTTAACTCCTGACGTCAGGACAGGCTTACATTAGAGCACGCAAATTCCCAGAATGTTTATAAGTCGCGACCACAGGGGCGTCAACGAGCGAGCAGGTTCCCTTGGTTGAAAAGAGTAAGAGCTCTTTTGTGGATTAGCCGAGGCTCCTTGTCAGGAAACTGTAAAATGAGCTTTTGATGATGTTGGCCTCACCAACCAGATGTGCGTTTCATTTCAGGATTCCTCAAAGTTCTTGAAATCCCCAGAGGAGCGAGACACCTCCTGATCCAAGAGCTTAAAGCAACTTCACACTCTCTGGGTATTTGATACTTTGTTTTCCCTTTACGTGCGAGTGTGTGTCTGTGTCCTTGAATTTTTTTGTGTTATACAAGTATAATTACATTTCTCACACGTCTACACACGTCTCGGTGTGTTTCTCACACATCCACAGCTGTGAAGAACGTGGCATCGGGACTGTTCTTCCTGAACGGAGAAAATGAATACCCAGAATCCCACTCGGTCATAGAGAAGGGCGTGGAGTGGGAATATGAGAACGACAACGACAAGGAGACGCTTCAGAGCACTGGCCCGATCAGACATGGGATTCTCATCATGGTGAATAAATGACCATCGTGCTGATTTTGGTTTTTAACAAACACGTTCGTCGCTATCTAGAGTTTTCATCAGTGTTTAACAAACCCTATGATGGTCTCTCTGTTTCTAGATGAAATTACACGGGGACGAGGATGTGAATTTGTCTTATAAATACATGATGAACATGGACAGTGACTCTGCCATTCTGAACAACATGCTGGTGGAAGACAGTGCCTACGAGTGGGCCCCGAAGAGATGGTCCTACTGCTCCAAGCCCTGCGGTGGAGGTACAGCAGAAAGAGGGGAAAACTCAACTTGTTTATGTACTTTGTGCTTAAATTCGTTAAAACTTTCGAATGTTCCGTCTCTGCTGCAGGGAAACAGTACCTGCGATACGGCTGCAGAAGAAAGGTGGACAGTAAGATGGTCCACAAGAGCTCCTGTAACAAGTCCAACATGAAGCCTAGAGGAGACACCAGAGACTGCAACCAGAAGACCTGCCCTCCACCCATGTATGCATGATATCTCATATGGCATGATAAAGATGTAACGACTTTAAGCTTCGGTCAGTCTTTGTTCCTCCTCTGAGATTGTTCACCTCAGAAGTTTGCTCTCTCTCTCTCTCTCTCTCTCTCTCTCTCTCTCTCTCTCTCTTTCTCCTCTGTGCTGTTCTCCAGCTGGGTGACGGGCGAGTGGCAGAACTGTAGCAAACCGTGCGGAAAGACGGGCCTGCAGATCCGCTCGGTCAGCTGTGTCCAGCCGTCAGATGACAACACCACGCGCTCCATTCACAATAAACACTGCGGCGACAACCGGCCCGAGGCCCGCAGACCCTGCAACCGGCAACCCTGCCCCACCCAGTGGCGAGTCGGGCCGTGGTCAAAGGTGCGGGGGGGGGGGGGGCGTGAAACTGAACAGCAGCGAATAGTGTCGGGTTTTTGCACCTGTAGTGATGTTTTTGTATTGAAGCCCAACATGTGGCACTTTTGTCAGATATTCAGAGTTTAGAAATATAACAAGGTTTCCTCAGAACCGTTTCCCTGGCAGGTTTGACTAGCATCTGAGAAACACATCATGTGATCTTGACTGACAGCAGAACCAAGCACAACGATTAAGAAAACAGCTGCCATGTCAAAATGTGCTTTACCTGCTTTTATCCTGCTTTATATCCCGTGAACTGGAAAAACATTTGTATCCACATTTACCGAGTCATTTGTTCAAATGCGTTGGTTTGTGTCAATGTTCTTTATCTCCAGTGCTCGGTGACATGTGGCAACGGGACCCAGCAGAGGACGGCTCTGTGCCACACCAGGGACAACGACATCGGCCTGTGTCTGGACACCATCAGAGTCTGCCGCATGGATCTGTGTCCCAGTGAGTGCAGAGAGACCTCCACCCATACAAAGCCTGCCAGGGCAATCTGTACTATGTAGAAGTCGACACTCAATTCAATTTAATTACACAGACGTGTCTTCAGGCTCATTTATGCTCAATGTGAGACACAGAAATGGACAAATCCTTCCGTCCATATTCTGCGTTCTGTTTATTTGTGCATTGCTAATGAGAGCTCGCTGATTCGGACGAACCAGACAAAACGCAGCAGTATCACAGGAAATCAGTCAGGGGGCAGTGTAGCTAATAGCTTGATAAGAAAGGAAGAAGAAATTCCATCTTTTTGAGGAGAACCCTGCAAGTTGTTAAGAAACTGGTCTATTTGACACTTTTGCCTCTTTCTTTAAGAAACACCCTATCAGAACATCCTCCTGTGTCAGATACACTCAACTCCCCACTGTCCTCTAATGGATGTATAACTTAACAACTGTGCTCATGTCAATAACGCCTGGAAGTATGTGGGCTGTGATGGTCACGTGGTTTGAAAGGGACACGTCTCATTTCATACGTGAAAGGAGCATAAATGAGCTTTTGATCACTTTAACATCACCAATACCAAATAAGACTTATGAGAGAATCTGAAACCCGAATCTGACAAAGTTAAGACATATATAATTGTTTTTATCGAATGGCAGAGTCATAATAAATAAGGGTTTGATTGTTCTGATATTGTCAGACAGTGGAATAAGCTGATTTTAGGCTTTGAAACGATATAATGGGGGAAATGGCACAGCAGGAAGGAAGGATGGACGAGCAACAGATGAAAGGATTAGCTTGACTTGTGCTTAAACTAAAGAACTCCATCACTGTGTCCCCTTATCTCTCTGCAGAGGGCTCCTCCGACCTCAACAAGAACGGCAACATCCTGATCCAGTGGCTGTCTCCCCCCAAAACCAACTCCAACTACCCGAAGATCTCCTCACGTAAAACCTCCCTCTATAGTTCCCAGCCCGGCCTCCACAGCGGCAGCCGCAGCTGCATGTCTGTCCTCTGCTGGGCCCTGCCCATCTCTGTCCTCCTGTCTCTGCAGGGCTGGCCCCGGCTGGCCCCCTGACCCGCCCCTCCCCTACGTCCCGTGCCTGTGCCCGCGCCCGTGAGCGAGCGGCAAAGCTTTTGCTTCTCTTTTGGTGGGGGGGGGGATGTTTTGTCTCTCTCTCTATGTCTGAGACGGCTCTGACTCGGGGGAGGTCTCTGGCTCCTGTGTGTGCTAGTTGGTTCTCTCTTGCATCTGTCTCTCTCTCTCTCTCTCTAACTCTCTCTCTCCTCTGTGGAGCATTGTGTTGTAACCGCTGGCCAGTCGAAAACTCAAAAGATCAACAAAAAATTTGATGTGAAAAGGATTCGAAGTGGCGAACAGGTTTTCAGCGACACCTTCTGACACGCGTCGAGGGGCCGTGTTGTGCGAGGGAGCCTCCGAGCTGCGTGTTGTGATGGGTCACCGCTCCTGAGATACAGCTGCGCTTTTTTCTTTTTGTAGCGCACTGTCGTTGTGAGGAGGAACCGGTGTGAAAATAAACTGAAGGTATATAAATATCCATATAGAGAAAAAAAAAGTTATACAAAAAAAAAAAATATGAAAGCTTTATTGTGATTGTGATCTTGTCACAATGAGGACATCTTTGCTAAAGTGCTCATCTGACATCCTGGTTCCATTGGGATGAGAATGGCGT
This sequence comes from Pleuronectes platessa, assembly GCF_947347685.1. Taxonomy (NCBI): domain Eukaryota; kingdom Metazoa; phylum Chordata; class Actinopteri; order Pleuronectiformes; family Pleuronectidae; genus Pleuronectes; species Pleuronectes platessa. The sequence continues at coordinate 19,383,620 of NC_070633.1, forward strand.
CTCGTCCTACGTTCCATTCTCAGATTGACAGGAAGTCAGCGCAGGGACAGGAAGTGACATCGGTAAACCTTTTGATTTCAGCGGGAGGGAACATGAGGAATCTTGAAGTGAAGGCAAATTCAAAAAAACAACAAAAAACAGGGTAGTCTGACCGCTTGAGGTTGCTTCCCATTTCACCTCACCATCAGCCATCCTCTCTTTGACTGTTATACTAAAGTTCAATAAATGCAGCTTATTTGTGCTTGCAGACTTTAAACAAATACATCTATAAATATATTTGTATTTATATATACCTATAAATCTAAATCTATATGAGTAACAATAATATTAATAATGTTTTACCATGAATAAGCTGTAGCTTATTTGCCTAAAACCTTTGGACTGCTATTGATCGCTCAGATCCTTGACTGTTATGTGTATTTTTTTATTGATTTTACATGAATACAGATGAATATTTAATAAAGGTAAAGTGTTTCGGGGGAAGGGGTTAGACCTATATTATGCAGGACTTGGTCAGTTAGTTGCCTCTCCATTATCTCAGATGGATCAGTGGTTTACTGTCGCTTCTTGTTTTCTTTAAGGATAGGATCACGTTTTATCATGCACATTTGCATTCATTGTGTGTGTGCGTCTCTGTCTGTGTATGTGTGTGTGAGTGTGTGTCTGTGTATGTGTGTGTGTGTGAGTGTGTTTGTGTCTGTGCGTATATGATGATGGAAGCATGTCAGACTTGTGTGTAAGCTTTAACGAGTGATTAACTGAACGGGCGAGTGAATGAGAAGCTGTCTTCTTGTTAGTAAAAGTGTCTGAGGGTGTGTGAGTGCGTTTGTGTGTGTGTGGGTGTGTGTGTCTGTGTGTGTGTGTGTGTGTTTGTGTTTGTGTGTTTCTGTGTGTGTAAGGGTGCTTCTTCATTCGGGCTTTTACACATCGCAATCAGATACAGAAATACCTCATAAACTTTGATTTGAGAGTGTCCGATGATCTCATTTTAGTTTGATGAACATTAACCACATGAACAATGCCTTATCTTGGATTGAATGTAATGGCATTTATCTGTGAAAGAGATGGCTTTACTCATTCAAAGTTTCACTCGGAATAGAGGCAGCTTCAAACCAACTTAACAAACTCACACCCGCCAACCATCAAACCTACCAAGGTGATGTTGGACCAATGTCTGACTACTGGGAAGGGTTTACAAAGGGCCTAGGGTATGGACACGTATGGCATCTAGAAAAAAACAAACACTTCAGACTTGTCATTGTATTGTGATCACATATTTCTGTTGTGACTATGTAGCGAGCTATCCAAGGTTTCCTTCTGCTGGAGTTGGACTGTATGAGACCAAGCCAGACCTAGCAGTGCGATACTGTATATAACATTGGTGTTGACTGTATTTAATAATGTTCATGACTGTTATCTTCTTCTATAATATTCTATACTATGGGTAACTGTTTTGTGGCTTCACTGGCCTGCTGCGTGGGGCTGGCTAACGTTTGGCTAACGTTGAAGAAACATTCAGATGGACTACGTGCACTGCGTCTATATGCACTTTGATTTATCAGGGAAATTTTATTAATGTTTTGTAAATGTTTCATATGACACTTAATGTGCCATTCCAGTTTTTACATCATCATGGAAATTATGTATTTCATTTAAACAGCAAATATCATTTATGTACATCATGTTTTTTTTTTTGTTTTAGTTTTTCAGTCAATAAACAGATTGACTGGTTGATTTCCAAGTAATGAAGTGTTTTACCAAAGTGACTGTGAACTTGTAACTTTCGATACAGTTGAATTATTTTTCTTAAGAAAAGAATATATCTATATATTGAGCAGGGGTGGCGTTACATCTCATTGTTTCAGTTCCTGTCATTCTCAACAGCAAAGTTGTATCAATAAAAATGTTTTAAAAAGTGTGATCTTTCTCTCAATAGGAATTTTCACTGGAGAGATTATCTGTCAGGAGAACACGGTTCGTTTTACTGGTTTGGTTTTAAAAAAAATGATACAAGTCAATGGCAGAGTTTGGAATTAAACTGAAAATCGACGAGGAACGCAACGAACAAGAAGTAAAAATTTGACATCGAACGTATAGATGAAAAAATCCGACCTGAAGGACAGATACTTACAACACAAAGACTGGCAGCCCTTCTTTTTCCATTTCAGTTGCTCTGGACTAATCTCATGACTGCTTTTGATGTTTGGGTTTTTCTCTTCCTTCTCCCCTGCATCCTCTGCTAATGGTCTGGCTTTACTTCTTTACTCTGCACGGTGTGGAACCAACACACAAAAACACTCACACACACATTAACGAATGCCCCTCTGTGTGTGTACACTAACATGCACAGCGAGACTTTTGCTAAATAATACACTCTCATTGTTACACAATCTTTTAAACACAAGGACACACCTCTACGTGGTCTCTCGCCCTGTACCTGGTCTCAGATCTGTGTTCTCTCCTCCACAGGCCAGCGTTGTCATGGAGACCGCTCCTTGTTCTGTCGCATGGAGGTGCTGAAGCGATATTGCGCTCTACCGGACATCCAGCGCATGTGCTGCAAGTCTTGCAGCAATGTCACCATTCCAGAGCCTCCTCCCAACTCCTCCTCCAGGTCCACTCCCATCACCTCTATCCATCCCACTGTCAGAGCTCCTCCACCCACCAGCACCCTCAGTGCTGGTTTCACCACCATCCAACCCACCGAACCTCTCATTACCACCATATCTGCTTCGACTACCAACTCCTGGACCATCACTCATTCTAACACCCCCGCCCCTGTTCCTCATTCCACCCGCACCTCAATCAGCACCACTGACCTGATTGCAAGTCATCCATCAGCTGCCACCAGTGCTCCTGTTGTCCCTACCGCCTTTTCCATGGCAACCACCTCAGTTATTACCACCGCTCCCAGTATTACTGCTCATCCCCGGCCTCTGCCGGTCCCAGTGACAGATGAAAGCACAGATCCAAAGTTACAAAGCACTACAAATAGTCCAAACACATCTGGAATAATAACGACCATAACCCTCTCTGCAGCCACCAGTCCAACCATCACAATTCCAGCAGAATTTAGCGCAAAAACAGACTCCCCATTGAAATCCAAGCCCAAAAAGAAGTATCCTCCAAAGAAAAAAAACAAAAAGGTGATCCCACCAAAGATTAATGCCAAAAAGAATACTGCGCTGAAAAATGCGACTAGAAAAGCTGTTCCACCAAAGAGCAATCCAAAAAAGAAAACAATTCCTTTGAATACCTTTGTGAACAGAAATCTCCAAAATAATTCAACAGAAAAAACAACTCCCCAAAACACTACTCCAGCAAGCACTACTCCAAAAAAGACATCCCCGATACAGACTACACCAGAAAAGACTACTCCAGAAAAGACCACTCCTAAAAAGACTACTCCAGAAAAGACCACTCCTAAAAAGACTACTCCAGAAAAGACCACTCCTAAAAAGACTACTCAAGAAAAGACCACTCCTAAAAAGACTACTCCAGAAAAGACCACTCCTAAAAAAACAGCTCCCAAAAAGACTACTCAAGAAAAGACATATCCTAAAAAGAGTACTCCAGCAAAACCACCTCCCAAAAAGACCACGATTGTAAAACATACTCCTAAGAAAAAACCCAAAGCCAAGGTTCCACCAAAGGCCAGTTCCAAAAAAAAGATTAATCCAAAGACAAAAGTGGCAAAACAAACTCAAACCAGGATAAACAAGAAAAAGAACCCAAAGCCGGGCCCCCGAAATGCTACAGACTCACAGGGCTTAGTGAAAAAGACTATTCCAAAAAAGAAAACACTTGTGTCTTCTTATTCCACCACAACTCTCTCTCCCTACAGCCTGGAACCATCACGAGAGCACTTCTCTTCCAGCACCAGCTTGTATGATCCATCACCTGATCCCGAGTCAGGAGTCACATTCATCAGTAACAACACCGCAGCTACAGAAGAACCTCCGCTGTGGTTTCACGAAAGCAAAGACACTGGAGAGACAACACCCGGCATGATGGACGACCTCGCAACACCCACTGGTACTACAAAGTTTGACGATGTCACAATGCCCAGTGGAACCTTGGCGCCCGGTGATGTCCAAATGATAAGCAGCGGTGATGTCACAGTAACCAGCGGGGCTATTCTCAGTGGCGATGACATCACTGTGTCCTACGGCCATGTTGGACTGGTCAGCGACACCATTGTGCTGGACGACGGCCTCACCATGGTGATCCCGACCATCCACAGCGAGGACATGACAGACCTCGCCTCCACACCCTGGCTGGACCTGTCTGAGTACATCCCTGTGAGTGTTCCCACGACATCCCCTGAGCCCATCATCACCTCGCCTCCTACCACCATCTATACGTCAACGGGTAAACCAGCCATCACGATAGAGAACAACTCCATCGATCTCTCGTACAACAGGATCGTCGGCGTAGACAATGACATCTCTCGGAACAACCTGATCCCAAAGCGCCGGGTCAACCTCCGAGAAAGAACCAGGAACAAACGCATTCAGGAGCTTCTGGAGGAGAAGCGGAACTTTCTCCTGCGGATGAAGAGGGGCCACGCAGTACGATAGACCAAGCCTTCTCATTCCTCTTGTAGAGATGAAAGTTTTCTTTACAGACACTTTTTAAACCCCTGCGTGAACTGCCATGATGCTTTCTATCAGGCCTTTCCCAAAATCAACAAACTCTCTGTCACATCAGGACAATCAGGACTATCAGGACTTCTGCAGGGAGAAAACACGATGGCCACATGTTTGAACAGTTGCTTTGAATAGGGAAAAGCCCTTTAGAGAACAGCAGGTTTGAAGCAAATCGCTTCACGTGTGTAAACACAATAATGAGAGACAGAAGGGATAAAACCTCCAGTTGGACCAGCACTTTAAAGAGCCAAGCTTTTATCCCTCTAAACCACCTACAGTCTTGTTTGAGGATTCACTCAATGAATGATGTAGATAAGATGTAATGGAGTTTGTGAAACGGTATTATCGGTCCTGGCACTTATGGTTGCAACAAAATCTACAACCTAGAATCCAAATCTTCATCTGATATCATATTACAGCCCAGGACTGCAGCTCATTTCCCCCAAACAGATATGAATACCTCTCAGCTCCATAATAACAGCAGCTGTAGCACTGGATGCAAGTGTTGTACACACAATCACCCAGTTGGAGCTTTCAGAGACCTTAATAATTTGAATACCAAACAATCAGAAAGTCAAAGTATCCCTTTGGTCTAATCACATTGTGAACGTTTACACTGCTTGGATCGTGTTGCCTTTTCAACAGCAAACAGTCTGTCAGACTGCACAGGGTCTGTCACCTCTCAGGAAGTTAAGATACAGTGTGCAGGTCTGGTGAGAGACTTTATCAAACCCTGGCTTGGTGCTTAATGGATTTTGATGATATATTTTGATATCTCACTAAACCAAGAGAAAAAATAGTATTTTATTGCCTTTATTTGTTTTTATTTCCAATGGCCAGTCGAGTATGGTGCTTTTTTTGTCAGTTTTGCTAAAAGCAATGTCCATCGTGAATTCATTTATGTACAAAGAATACAAAAAGTACACTACGCCTGTTTGTATTAACTGTATCCCCATAGAAGCTTTGAGGGTCGGTATATTTTCTTTTCTAGAAGTTTTATTATTGGTACATCTCCAACTTGCAGCAGCTGCAATGGCACCTATCGGATCTTTCTGTACGATATCTGTACATATGAAACTTAAAGTTTAATATTTATTAAAGTTTTAGTGCCTGTGGAATTTTTGCAAGTGATCAGTGTTGTGTGATTTTCATTTAGCCTTTACCACCAGTCGTCATGTCCCTGAATCAGTCCGGATATGTTACTACTGCTGCGGCAGCTTTAGGTCAACTCAGTGATATGAGACTTTGTGGCCCTGAATCCAGTTGTACCAGTGATGCAAGAATTTAATCAAATTGGATTCACAATTCAAGAGTAGTACCGCAACTGGCAAGCAGGCGGAGACAGAGTTTATGTATTCATGTTTGCTGTAGTCACTCAGACCAGCCTTTCTTTATCTGGACAGAATGAGAGTATCTGGGTCAAGGTACACACTGTGACTTCTGAACAAAACTGATGCTCATATAATATAAAGATAAGCTCAGTCTCTTCCCTTTTCATGCAGCGGGTCCTGTGCATGAGTAAACATGACTTTACAAGGTCTCTCACATGAGGCCCAGGATATCTCTTATTTCACAGGGAACCATGGAAGGTTGAAACAATAGCAAAAATAAAAAGTTGTAGTGTAATTTAATTCACTTAAAGCAATAAAGGATTTCCTTCACTTCTGTTGTATTAAGGTGGCAGATAATTCAGGTCTTTGAATATTGAAATTAAACCTATCTGCATTAATAGATACCAGTGGGACTGAGAGGAAGCCTTCATGGTATGAGCAGAAATTCTGGCATCACCAGGAAATAAACCATTACACTGCACCTATAGACCCATACTGCTCTTACTTTACATCTGGTATAGATTGTGTTATAAACCTTACACTTATTGACATGTTAAAAATCCTTTTGAAACTATGCGACTTTCCACTTCAATGGAAGAACATTTTCCGACTCCCTTGATTTGCAAGACTTCCAGATCATCCTCTATTAACAGCTTTCATAATTCAATTATTTGTCTTTTGGTTCCCGTCTTTTTTCCCCCAAAAAGCTGCCTGTTGACTGTTTTCAAAAGCCAACCTCATTTGTCCTCAGTGATCACATCATTCATCATTAGATTACTCATAAATTCTTGTAAGGAACGCTGAGCAGCAAATTAGGACGGCGTGGTGAATAACACCATTTCGCCCCCTGGGAGACAAAGTCAAAGTTAGTGGGTTGGCCCAGTAAAAACACCAAGAGATAAATTAAAGGGATATTTGTGTCACCTAATATAAGCACAATACCTTCCTGTGCGTTTGCCTTGAAGTGAGTCCAAAATAAAGATGCATTTTGTGTCCAATCAGAGACAAGTCAAGTGTGAGATCAAACAAGGTCACTTCTGCATCATGAACTCTGCTCTGGTACGATTGGAAGTTATCACAATGTCTTCAAAGCCACAAATGATTCTTTTAATCTGCCTTGCCCTGTTTACTCCCCCTGGAGATAAACTGAAATATAAGTAGCTGATTATTCTCCTGACTCGTTTGGAATAACTTTGTACACAAATCGTTTACATGGGACAAAGGATTGGACACAAATGGTAGTGTCAGAGAAACATGCCTCTGATTGAAAGGGAATCAATTCGCACAATTCATCAAGACATAAATACCAGCTTCTTTTACAACAAAGTCTTTATGTTTACCCCCCCCCCCCCCCCTCCCCCTACATCTGCCCTGAATGGGGTTTTCATAAGGTTGCTCTGTTTATGAGTCTATGAAATATCCTCTTTATCATTCATCGCTTCTAAATATATCTTCACCCAGAAATTCGGTCAGTATGGTCTTTGCTGGAATTCACTAGTGGTTTCCTATGACCCATAACAAACTCTGAACTGGAAAGACACTCAGGAGAGTGAATACCCAACACTCCCCTTGTATTCAATCAAGCTGACTCCATTTTCACACACTCATAGATATCAGCTCCCTTAAGGTGCCTTCGTTTTTGTTCAGGATCCATAAATTATAATTTTTCGAAAACTGTGAAAATGTACAAAAAATTAAATAAACTATATGTTAAATAATGTGGTTTCTTCAATCCGCCCCCTGATCCTGCTCTGCACCAACATGTTACGTGTTCTCTCCTGACTCATACCACATCCTCCCACCAAGTTTCATGCTGATCTGTCCAGGAGATTGTGTGAACTGCTAATAACCGACAAGACAAACAGATGCAAAGGAGAGTATTCATGCTGGGTGGTTGTATTTAGATGATAGTACGTTGTATTGTGTCCATCCCTCGATTAGGGTTTTCCTGTAAGTGCATTTCAAAAGCCGGTTCTGGGAAGAGGAAGCCACCTCTCAGAGGAAACTTCCCCCTGTGCTTTTCAAACGATGACTCCGCTCTCTGACCATTTCTCAGAAGCTGTCTGGTAACGGAAAGCTCTGTGATGAAAATCAATAACCAGACTCCGTTCCATTTATCCATCCTTCAGCTCTAAGAGTCCGGCTCTCTTCACCTACACACCGATGCTTTTATCAGCCATAAAACAGAAGCTTCCTCCCATATCAATCAAATTCTTATTGAATCCAAAGGGGCTGAGAACGAGAGGGTTCAAAACAGAGAGGAGTGCTGAGGGGTTTAATCCCCCTTATGCCTTCGAGAAAACAAAACGCCAGGGATCCTTTGTTACGAGCAGAAAGCTACAGAAATCAGCTTTCAGACCTGCACTGAACTCTGGGTAATCTCCGGACATTCTCACTCGAACGCTCTGGAGGTTCCTGTGTTGTTGTGGAGGTCTCTGAGCCTTGTTTTCTTCAGTTCTTCAGTTCTTCCGTTCATTTTATTTCATCAATCTTGTGCAGAAAACCTTGCACTGGTGTTGCTGGGAAGCCCCGGCAGTCCACTTTGAAGGGGAATAAGGCTGCATGCCAGCCTTTGATCTGCACCAGAACAACCAGATCCTGGTACTTTGCTTTGTTCTGTTGGTGAGAGATGGCTAACCAGTCCTCCCAGGGCACTGTGAGTTCAGCCACCACCGGCGTCTTTGTGTTTCTGGAACGAGGGGAGCGATGACACCTCCACCTCCTCTAGAAATACAAGTGTCCTCTGATCACGAACTAGAAGGTTCAATACAGACGAGCAGAGGTTCTCTCAACAGCACTGGAAGGGTCGAAACCCTCCCTGTGCTTCAAAAGATCAAAAAGATGCCTTTTCTATCAATTTTATATTTATTATGTTTCCACTGCTGTTGGCGGGTGTTCAGAAAAACAGAAGAAGCCATTTCTAGCCCTATCGCTACACCTGCAGTGCCGGCTGATGAGGCAGCGCTTCCCTGTAAACACACACACACAACAACAGACACGGGAATAACTGATGTTCAATCTGGTCTCGTTCCTTTCTTGAATTTGGTTTTTATGTAGATTCGGAGAGAGTGCGCTTGATGTGGTGCCTGTTGTTTTGTCAGCAGAATGCAATTACATGTCATTTGCGTCATGACGTCTGATGTTAGACGCCACGTGCCCGGCTGCGCATGTGTGTGAGTCTATGTTCGTCTCTCAGGCAAATTTAGCTCCTTGTGACTGCGTCCATAAAAAGCCAGCAGTCTTTTTATAGGATAGATGCAAAGAAGACATGACTCATGTGACTCACCGAGGAGGAGGGGGTCGAAGCTGCACACACATACACACACACACACACACACACACACACACACACACACACACACACACACACACACACACACACACACACGCACATACAGAAAGCCTTTTTCCTCAGATTGGCTGATTGTTGACTGAAGGCTCTGAAGCATAATGTGTATAAATCCTCGGGTGAGCAGTCATGTGATGCGCACCAAATATACACACCATGCATTTACAATTAATAATGAATGTGTTGCATCGTGAATACACTCATACACACAGCCACATATTTAAACTGGAGGAATATTTACTGACTATTCATTGTGAAATATGAAAGCAATAGCTCTTTGTTTTAGAAGTTCCCCCTAATGAGTGCTTTGGGCATTTTTATCACATGTAACATTATCAACTCAACAAAACAGTGCCCTGTATATTAAATTAAGTGTCACAAATATTTTACCCTTGTTTGCAAACCCATCACTGAATTACCACAGTGGTCAGAGGCCTACATCTCTGTGTGAACTGGGACTTTAATGTCCAGTACATTATTCAAATTGACCTGTGGACAAACGCTCACACGAGTCAGATAAATATGCCTCTGCATGAAAACGTGAGACACAAATAACCGCTCCTGCTTCAAGCTCAACTCATCTTCCCTGAATGGGTTTTATTGTTCTGTATAATAGATGTGGAACTCTTCTGGACAAAAATAGCCTCTTTGTTATTCATCGCTTCTAAATATGTATTCGCTCAGAACTTCAGTCGGTATGAGCTCAGCCGGAAATCAGGTTTGCCTAAGGTGGGATTTGAGTCTTATTTCACCACATCAAGTCAATATGGCTGACAACAAAGTGTTATGACACCAGTCGGGTGTAAACCTCCCAACACTCCCCTTAAATTCAATCAGGCTGCACCAGATTCTCACACTCATAGATATCAGTTCTCTAAATATGTTTTTATCAGAGTTCATGAACCGCTTCCTGAGAAATTAGTAAAAATTCTGAAAAAGGAAGTGAAACAAAAGAATATTTTCTCTCCTGACTCGCACCAAATCCTTCCATCCATCCGAGCTTCACGACAATCAGTTGAGTCGTTTTTGTGTTAACTCGCTCACAAACAAACATACAAACCAACTAATAAACAAATGGACAGGGGTGAAAACATATAATAATAATAATTTCCATAGAGTTTCCATTGCTTACATACTAAAGGGCAGTTTGTGAAATATCAAACAGGTGTAAATTCTAGATGTATAGATTTTAGAAAAATGAATGCCACTTAGGTAGTTTACTGATACAAACGACTGGTATTTCCCCACCTGAGTATATGTCCATATACAACCTAGGTTACTAAACAAAATGGGGCCATAACCTAATTCTACAAGTCTGAGGTCTCTGAACCTCTGAGTAACGTCATTCTGTCTCTTTTGGTTTCTCCCACCTTGTTTGGGAACCTACTCACAAACATGACCTGATTCTATCTTGTAGTTTAGAAGTATTAGATACAACACGTCTCCCTTATCACACCGTCCAGTCTCCTTGATTCAGATGCACCAAACCAAAACACACACGTACTAAAACAGGCCAGAGGGAGAAATCTAAAACTCCAGTTTGCACTGAATCACGAGGCTCACGATTCTGTGATACTTCTCCAGACAAATAGATGAAATAAGCAATCAGGAGAAATTATGGAGCTTTAAATTCAATCTCAGAACGTCTCTGTTTTCATACATTTGGAGACAATATTCTCAGAATCACTGTATTAATTGGCTTTTGCTTCCAAAGTGACTGTACCTGCCTCCTCGTGCCTCTCCCTGCTAAACATTCAAAAGATCTCTGGTCAGTTTTGGTTCATACGATCTAATATATTATTAATTTACTATATTTATAGATAATTATAGATCAGCCTCTAACCTTCCAGTCTTGCATGGCAAATGATCTCGTGGATCCAGGTTCCACCTCCTTTTTTTTTATTTCTAAGTGCATCTTTTAATGTTCACTCTAATTGGAAATCCAATCTTCCCTCTTTGGACCAGCTCTCATGTGGTTAGTTACTTATTTATCTGAAAGAAAACATTGCGGTCCTCCCATTATTATTACCTCTATACTTTTAACCCCACTGCTCTGTTCTGCTTTCCTCTCTTTATAATCCACTTTTTCTCCAAATTACACACGGTTATTTCCACTGTCACGCTGGTGACACTCGGCTGCATCTTCCAGTAAAAGCTCATAACCCTCCTGTTCATATTTAAAGGTCTGCTTGTGAAAAGCTGAATGTTATATAATGTCTTTTTTCTAAGTTCTCAGTTTAAACAAGCAACAGTAATTCAGTAATCCCACATAGTGTGAAGACTGGTGTTTCTTTTGATCTGACCCTCTCTTTTCCTCATCCCATCGAGGACACCATTAAAGACTTCTTCTTTATTTTTTGGACGGCCATGTGATGGCTCAGGAAGTCTTCGAATGGTCAGAAATGCAGCTGTTAGAATTTTAAGACAATTCCCGATATTCTATTTATCAAAGTCCAGAACCTTTGAAGACTTTACACCAACTTTAAGTTCCCTTCGCTCTGTCTCCATGTGAGATCAGTTTTCTAGGTTCCTCTACTGATGTCCTTATATGTCCTATCCGGTGTTATTCACTCTCACGTTACAGGGCAGAGCCTTTTCATATTGGGCCAGCTTCCTCTGAATCAACCTCCCTGATGACATCAGTCCTTGTGACTCTGTTGAAAGTCCTAAAACTCAACATTATACTTTACATTTCTGTGAGTGACATTTATTCCCAAATGTTGTCCTCCTTAATGTCCACGTTCTCCCTCATGCTCTCCTCTCGCGACCAGCGGCCATCCTGATTCCTCTCTGTCTCACCTGCCTGTTGTACTTTCACTCCAGATGTTTTGGATGTGGATATTTGTCCTCGCGGGGGGGGGGGGGGGGTCCATTCTCTTTGGTTTGTATGTTTGTTTAATCTGTGACCTCTCCAGGGCTTCATGGAGGAGAGGAGGTCACATGGCTCATGTTCGGCCTCCCTCATCATATTCTTCAAGAATGTTTATAATCTGTAATGTTCCCAACCAGATTGGCAGTCAATGTGATTCTATTATGTTCACACATCTACGTGTCCATCCTGTTACAGGGATCTCTGTGGCTCTTTGTGAGGTTTATTCTATTAGTACTCTTTACATTTTGTGGGTGGGGGGGGGGGGGGCTGTTTCCTTCTCTAACTTGTGGGTCTAAGATCAGAGTGTGTTGAGTCACCATGTGCTGTTCATGAAGCCTGAGGTGATTTCAGCGATGAGTTGTGAACGCACACATTTCATTAACACATTTGAACACACAGAGCCTCTTCTTTCTCCTGAAATAACACACTATTGCTAAATTTGGTTAGAAGATTTATATAACTATATCTTATTTACTATATGAGCTGGTCAATCACATTTTATATATATATATATATAATGTGATTGATTTTCCTCTAACTAGCCTGGGACCTATTTAATGACCAAATAGAGTTAGCCTGAGAATTAGGGCTCTGATGGTTTGCATGAGGTCGGCCAGGGATCCAGTCAAACTGCCTGTCTGGATGATTGTTCCAGTCCGCCCCCGCTATTAAACATGTGCACCGCTCTCACATGCACTTCCAACAGCAGTCGGCATGATGAGCACTACATGCTTTACAGAATAAGGTCAAAAAACAGCTGCACATTATGTTGATTCCTGTTTTCACAAAGCATCATTCATTTTGGGAAATGTCATCCAAATTACCGTGGGTGACGTAGTTCTCTTTCTGATAAACAAAACAGAACAATTAGAAACAAGAGAAGAAAATAAACCAGTCTCCTCTCCTTCCTTTGTTTTCTGTTTTATTCCATTCATCTCCTCTTTTCTCCATCTCTCACCATCCCCTGTTCTCCTTTAATTTCTTAGTTCTGTCCTTTTTCTTTGCCTCTGTTTTCCTCTCTCCATCAATACAGTCGGCCAATGACAGTGAGTGCTGGGGCTGAGGAAATGGATGGTGTGTCTATTTATAGAACCAGGGAAGGAGGGCAAACCAAAAGTAAGAGAACGGGAGAGAGAGGGAGGAGGAGGAGGAGGAGGAGGAGGAGGGATGAGAGGAGACGATAGACCTGCATTGTGCCACTGCCTCTGGTCAGAGACAGCTGGAGATTCGGAGAAGCAGCATCACCGGCCGGAGACACAGCATCTTGAATAGAAAACACACATCCAGCTGCAGAGGGAAAACCCTGCAGACGGAAAGCTGCGATTGCAAGAGAGGAGAGAAGAAGAGAGGACTCGACGAAAGACTGTTCGCAAGCAGGTGAGTCAGAAAGCAAATTGTGCAGAAATATCTTTCATAATTACTGATAAATGCACAGGGTGAAAACACACAGGCTGCCTGTTCAGCTGCTGCTGCCATGTGAACCAGTTGGAGCTGTTGTGTACCAAAGGTGTGGTCTAAATTTAGCAATGGTTACACCTTGGAAGAAACTGGGAGAGGCTGGTATTTTGGTTTGGCGTGCACTATTTTTGGCACGGAGGCTGGGACAGAAATACACTGTGGGCTGCACTCAGGGTTGAAACAATATGGGGTTGCGAGAAAAAAAATAGAGGCTGACACATTCTGTGGCTTCACATGACTGAGAAGCCCAGTTAAACTATGTCCTGTATTTATGCTGCTTCTTTTCTGGGGCTGTTTGTATTTTGGGCTGTTTACACTGGCAGATGGTGTCTGAAGGGGAGGGGGGGGGGGGGAGTCGGGAGAAGGTAGAGGAAGGTTTATATGTGAATAACGTTTTGATAGAAAGAGTGTGAGGACCGTGCGATGACACAAAAAAAAAACTATGCTAGAAAAAATTGTCCATCTCTGACATGGAGAGGAAAAAAATACTAAATTATAAGTCTCAGAAAAGCTGGTGAATCAAATAATGCTTTTTAGGGTGTATAGCTCACAGATGTGATTGTTTAACATCAGCTAATATTGTGCACTGCTTTCTCTATATCCAGATATTGTTGAAATGTACTTTTCAAAGGAAAACCCCCATGAATGAGAAGACAATACACATCTCCCTTGACTCTTGCGTACAGTCCATTACTCTGTGTGGGTGTATGTTCCCACTGAATTGACAGTATTTTGTGTGTTGACCTCTGTCCTCCTCGTCCCCCCCTCAGCTATGCGGCCGCGGTCCAGACTCCTGTCCAAGAGACGACTCGTGCTGCCCACCATCAGGGAAGGCTCCGAGGAGACGGTGAGGGACCGGAACGAGGCCAACACGCTCCACATCACATCTGTCTCCTCTGAGGACTACCTGCTCTCCATCTGCCACCTGGCCCACCCCACCTTCCCCAGCAGGGACGTCTCCCCCGACGACACGCAGCACGCCAGGCAGTGTGAGGCCGGTCCCCAGAGGCTGAGGCGGAGGCACAGCGGGAAACCATCCGCCAGATATGAGTCGAGCCCCGCAGAGGAGGAGGCACAAGCCATCCATGTCGAGCAGAGGGAGGAGAACGAACTGATGTTTGGCCACTCCGACCCTCTGGAGTTTCTTTACGGACACCAGAGCCACCTCTCGGGCGGTGTGAGGAGGGTGTGCGTGGAGGGAGGCTTCACCAGACAGCACGGGAGGGAGAGGGGGTGCCAGGCCCGCTCCAGGGCGCACAGCATCCCGCGGGCCTCGAGCCCAGTCCCCCCGCGCCAACGCAAGAGCAGCTGCCCCGAGTTACACAGCAGCACTGACACATCAGCTCCGGACAACTCCACGAGACACAGCCCGCCAAGGTCGGAGGTGCAGAGAGGAGCCGGGGCCGAGAGGCAGAGACCCGCCGTCAAAAAATCCCTGATCTCGCAGTGGATCTCCGACTGCAAGTCCGCGTGGCGAGAGGCGCGCGTGCGGGTCTGCATGCTCCCTGCCATCGCTGAGATGTAGTGGCACGAGCTGACAGGCGAAGACAACCCTCAGTAAAGTGTCCATGTCTCTCTTTCTGTCTGTGCACGAGACATTCTGCACCGGGAGACATGTAGACGTGTGTTATGCAGATGATTGGGAAACCAGTAAATACACATTTGAAAACATACAGAGGCAAGTGATGTTTGTCATGATTGTCCCACTGTAATGTCACATCGATGTCACCCTTTGCTTTCCCCACCCGCTCACTCTCGATGTATGCTGGTGATCACACAAAACAAACAAATCTGCAAAGTCCTTTTATACGTTTCTGTGTTTTGTGAACCGCATATAAATAAATAAACGAATATTTTGATACTTCAATCTATCTCATCTGTGATATATTTTTCTTCAAATCCTTTGGGCTGCACGAGCCGTGGTTTCCTTCATGTGCAAACCCACTGGGAATGAACTCCACTCTCGCCTCCGCTGGTGCCAGGGGCTGGAGTTTCTATGGTAACTGTCGTGGGATCGTGCGCTGGTAAACACAAAGTGTGGAGACACACAAGCTGAGCGAGGATGACACGGCTGAACCTGAACACGCACGGTGCACACACAGCATCTGTTGTCTTCACTGGAACAGCAGATTGGCCTCAAAAACAAAAACCGGCGAGATGATATAAACACCAGATTCCTGACGTTGCTGATTCACATTAACACGTTAAAAATTAAAAAATTAAATACAATTTCAAGAGGATTTTTTTTAATTCAACTGTAGAATTTGTTTTAACATGTGCTATCTGCTGTGTTTGAGTGGCTTTTGCAAAAAAGAAAAACAGTAAGACAATAAGAGGCAAGCCTTGGCTGTAGTTTTGAATCTGAAACACTAGAGGGCAGTAGTACATCATTCATCCCCACATAACCAGGCTCATCGTATATGTGATAACCTCAACTCTCCCACAAGCTTCACTTCTCTCTACTCAGGTCAGTACTTATAACATTGAAGTGTTTCTGGGTGTGTAGTTATTTTCTGTCCGACAGTTCAGGATTGGAGGTTTTGGACGTCCCCTAGACGAGTGTAATAGAACCTGAAGATTTAGCAACGTCAGACATTAATTGATTATTTAATCGCCCCCCCTCCTTCAAAAGAAGCCCAAAACCACAGTCTCACTGAATATTCATCCCATGTAGTGACATAAAGCTACGCAGTTAGTTTGAAACATCAAATTCGTAAACAACATGCCTTTCCAAACATACTGATATATTATACAATGTTGTGATGGCCACGGACAAAGTTAATTTCACCTTCATTGTATGAGGCTGAAGGTCAAAATATTTTCATGCAAACCCCAAAAATGATTAATTCAATATCACTAATATGTAACTTGCAACTTGGTGAATTAACCATTTAAGATTACACATACTACAAGCAAAAGTGAAATGATCTTGCAGCTAATTTAGAGCTTATTAAACAACATCACAATATGATAGAGGTGCACAGTGCACAATACTCAACTCTCTGCACCAAATCCATTGTGTTGTTTGGACATAATTCAAAACTATTCAACAAAACCGTTGATTCCAATTGATTCCACTATACCTCAGCTACACATTGGTGCTAGTTACAGGTTTGCAGCTATTTATACAAATTTCTGAGGACATCTGTGTAAAAGGAAAAGAGGAAAAAACGCTCATTCAATAAAGTGGGAAGAAAGGCCCCAGAATAGAAAGGGTCCCTTCCTTCCACCGAATTTCATGTAAATATAAATGAAAATACCTGTCACTTATCACAACTTTACAAGTTGACTTGAGGTGATCGTTTACATTTGATGAAGAAGTGAAATTGCTAAGATGATGGGTCAGAACAAAGCCATCATAGACTCATACAGGTCTTATAGTACTAACAGTGCCGGAAGTAGCCTTAACAATATGTAACAAGTGTCAACCATTTTGGCTGCTCTCACTTTTGGTGTTAACCAAATAGAGTGGATTGGTTGAATCCGGCTAAATAGTTACCTTAGTATGACTTTCATATGATATCACAAGATACCATGGTCTGAGGCACGGAACAAGCTGGAATAAAACACATTTGTCCTTTTAAAATGACAAATGAGAAGCTTATAAGTGTACACACAAACACCCACACATACACACACACACACGCTAATGTCGGAACAGAGGGGGGAACATGCCGGTCGATGGTTTCAGAGACAAACAACCACAGTCTCTGTCACAGGAAAAGACAAGCTTTGGTTTTCACACTTACCTCAGAACGAAAATGCATCTTGTATGCAGCGACCTTGTGGCCAATCAAAACTGTGTATATATATATATATATCACATCAACATATAGATCAAATATTTAGAAAATATCAAATGTGTTTGATTAGTTTAGTGAAACATTATTGAATCTCTGAACAGTATGCATTTTCAAACTCATGAAAACTTCTTAAACTTGGGTAAAATTATTGTTACTACTCGGCCTATGAGGTAAAAAAACTTTCTTTTCTGTATATGTGTAGGTGTTAAACAACATCATTCTTAACTTTACCCACTATATCACTATATATCATATGTATATTTATACATATACATATATTTATACATATACATATGATATATAGTAAGAAAGTCATGGGGTCTGTTTGTTGAACATGAGTCAGCTGTAAGAGACACTTAGAGCTGACACGTGGTGGAGGGTGCTTCCCACCACGTTATGTTGAAGGTTTCATATTCCATAAAGGTCTTCCATTAATTATCTTTACCGACTATATCACTATATATCATATGTATATGTATAAATATATGTATATGTATAAATATACATATATATATGTATAAATATATGTTTATGTATAACTATATATATGATATATATAAAGATAATTAATGGAAGACCTTTATGGAATATGAAACCTTCAACATAACTTATCCTAACCACGTGGTGGAGGGAAGCAACCACATCTAGGAACCACACAAAGGAACTGTCCAGCTTCCACTAACCTGTGAAATTGATGACTGACCTTTGACCTATCGCCTATCGACATCATCTCCATACCACAAAGACACTGTTTCCTACAATGCAGTTGTGTCATGAAGAAACTGCACCTGTTCTGTTGACTGTCATGTTGCCATGTAAAGCCATGTTGCTTTATTTTGAAACTCCTCAATCAACCACATTCACCTATTACAGTTAGTCTCATAGGACTTAACAAGGTGCGACCTCCTCTGCTCTTAACCCCCAACGAGAGCAAGAAGAAACCACCATAAGACTCTTTTAACAGAGGAAGAACACGTGGAAACCTAAGAGAGAGTCTCATGTGAGGGATCCGTCCCCCAGGACAAGATGCCACCTAGCTGAACACATTGAAACTACAATATTCACAACATTGATTAGAAGAAACAGTTTTACATTACGGAAAGGTGAGCCTGTAGTGGCTGTTCAAGTCAGTTCCATATTACGATGGCCACTTGTTTGTGTCTGAGGAGTGTCTCTTACAGCTGACTCGTGTCCAACAAACAGACACCGTTCCGTGGTGATAACCCAATGTCCCACGAATCCAGGAAGCGGGTTACACTTGAAATGAGGGATTTATTTTCCTTTCCCGCACATTTAAGACACACCGTTTAAACGATCTATTATCGAATATGGCATGCCTTATCTCCAAACCGGTCACAATGTCACTTTATCAAGACAGAATGTACTTGAATATAGAAAACACACTATACAAAATATAATTTAACTGTTCAAAACTTAAACTACAAACCTCGATAATATAGGAAATTATAAAACCAACATAAATATGTAGCTATACACACACAGGCTGCATAGCGGCTCTTCTTGGCCCATGTCCCTTCCTTCCACCAAGTTTCATGTAAATATAAATAAAAATACCTGTCACTTATCACAACTTTACAAGTTGAGTTGAGTTGATCGTTAACATTTGATGAAGAAGTGAAATCGCTAAGATGATGGGCTCAGAACACAGCTGTCATAGACTCATACAGGTCTTATAGTACTACAAATACAACTAGCTGAAACAAGTTGTAACAAGTGTCAACATTTTGGCTGCTCTCACTTTTGGTGTTAACCAAATAGAGTGGATTGGTTAAATCCAGCTAAAGAGTTACCTTAGTCTGACTTTCATATGATATCACAAGATTACATGGTCTGAGCGAACTGAACAAGCTGGAAGAAAAGACGTTTGTCCTTTTAAAGGGGACAAATGAGAAGCTTATAAGTGAACACACAAACACCCACACACACAAACACCCACACACACACACACACACACACACACACACACACACACACACACACACACACACACACACACACACACACACACACACACACACACACACACACACACACACGCACACACACGCTAATGTCGGAACAGAGGGGGGAACATGCCGGTCGATGGTTTCAGAAACAAACAACCACAGTCTCTGTCACAGGAAGAGACAAGCCTTGGTTTTCACACTTACCTCAGAACGAAAATGCATCTTGTAAGCAGCGACCTTGCTGGCCAATCAAAACTGTGTCTTCATTACATGTAATTTGGCTTTTATCCAAAGCGACTTACAATTAGTGCATTCAACATCTATGAGAGGCCATTTAGTGGTTCAGTATCTTGCCCAAGGAAACTTTGGCATGCTGATTGGGAAGAGTGAGGATTGAACCGCCAACCTTCTTGTTGGAGGACAACCACTCTACCCCTAGGCCCCACCACCCCAACATAGGCCACGCAGCAACAAATATATGATATATATATATATATATATCATATAAACATATACTGTAGATCAAATATTTAAAAAATATTGATTAGTTTAGTGAAACATTATTGAATCTCTGAACAGTATGCATTTTCAAAGTCATGAAAACAGTTTTGTTATTGTTAATACTCTGCGTATGAGGTAAAAAAACATTCTTTTCTGAATATGTGTGGTGTTAAACAACATCATTCTTACCTTTACCCACTATATCACTATATATCATGCGTATATTTATACATATACATATGATAATTAATTGAAGACCTTTATGGAATATGAAACCTTTAACATGACTAATCTCAACCACGTGGTGGAGAGAAGCAACCGCGTGTAGGAACCACATAAAGGAACTGTCCAGCTTCCACTCACCAGTGAAACCGATGACTGACCTTTGACCTATCAAAATCATCTCCATACCACAATGACACTGTTTCCTACAATGCAGTTGTGTTATGAAGCAATCAACCATATTCACCAAGTACAGTTAGTCTCATAGGACTTAACAAGGTGCGACCTCCTCTGCTCTTAACCCCCAACGAGAGCAAGAAGAAACCACCATAAGACTCTTTTAACAGAGGAAGAACACGTGGAAACCTAAGAGAGAGTCTCATGTGAGGGATCCGTCCCCCAGGACAAGATGCCACCTAGCTGAACACATTGAAACTACAATATTCACAACATTGATTAGAAGAAACAGTTTTACATTACGGGAAGGTGAGCCAATGTTTAAAGTAATAAATAATACATAAGAAAATGTCTGATAGAAATTCGTACTCACATTATATGGGTTCTGTTTTGTCCCATATGGGTTCTTTCCTGGGCAAACAAACTATAAAACACTGATTAAAACATAACCTCTTTCGTGGAGGTAATTCATATTTTTCTGCATAGTGAGTTTGACTCATCGCTGGGATCGTTGCTGTAGCACTTTCTGTTTCCTCACACTACTATCTGCATCTCGAGTGATTACTCATAAAGAGGTACTTTAACTTTGGTCAGCTTGAAGGATTTTAATACACAGTCTTTTTGGGGGGTAGAGAATATCTTGACTCTCTCATATATGTACAGATAAGATCATTGTGATTTGACGCTTTACAGATAAAACTGTGGCCATTGACTTGTTGCACAATTATTTCATCAAACCTTGTCTGCTCATCGAAGGAACCGCTCTTTTTAAATGAAATGAGAAGTGCAACCACAGCAGGCTGTGTGGCCGGCGGCCGCCTGCAAGATGCCGACTACACAGGATGCTGACGTTATTAGTTCCTGTGGGGTAACATTTGCTCTTTGCGAAGATATACGCTGCTTCTCAAGAAGGGAACCTGAATTATTAAAGATGGTTTTCGGTGGAATTTCCTCTTATATCTCCCCCTCCCTAGTAAATTGTGCAAACACAAAAAATATGTATTTCCAATGAACACTGTCTTGTAATGGACATTCGAAATGTAAGCTCTCTAAGTGCAGTCTGTCCGGGGGATGTAAATTTTGACATTGTACTGATCTGTAGCTATAAATATATAAAATATGATTTTGGGGGGGGGGATTTAGATTGATTGATTACATGCTCCAACACTTTCCCACATATTTAACAAACAAACACATCATAATTAAAAAATGCACTGTCATCGTGTTTAAAGGTTCAAGTCAACCACGTTGCAACAAAACGTGTTTTCACTCACACAGCTTTGGTGGCGGTAATTTCTGACATTTCTAGAAATATGAAAACCTTTTCAAACTACAAATATCTATGAGACAACAGAAAACTGTAGTAGCAGCAGGACAATATAGAGATATAACAATTCAGCAGATATTTCCATTTTCCATTGTGTTCCTTCTCATTCGTATTAACAGTAGCGTTCATGGCAAGTGGCTTCACATATAGAAAGTAGGATTATCAGTATCATTTATTGTCCCTCACATGTGATCATCCTTTAGTTTCAGCTTGTTTGCAGCTCTGTGGCCTTCATGCAGAAGGAAAAATGAAAGGCGATCGTGGATAGAATAAAACGAAAGGGAAAAAAGGGAGATGGGATTTTCCCTTGTTCAGAATTGTCAAAGAGGACGTTAAAGCGAAACTCACAGTCCAGACAAAAGTTTCAGCCGGAACAAAACATTTCCTTTCAAACCTGTGACCTTGACAGGACATGGATCATGTGTATATGTCTGGGTTATGGCCGTGTTGATATTAAAACAGGACTGTATCACCTGAGACCAATGTTAGAGAAAAACTCAGTGCAACTACCCTGACAGCACAGAGGGGAAAAAAAATGAAATGACTCATTTGAGTTCTGTGGGGTCTGTCTTTAACCACAAGCTCCCCCACCTAAA
This sequence comes from Pleuronectes platessa, assembly GCF_947347685.1. Classification (NCBI taxonomy): domain Eukaryota; kingdom Metazoa; phylum Chordata; class Actinopteri; order Pleuronectiformes; family Pleuronectidae; genus Pleuronectes; species Pleuronectes platessa. The sequence goes on from NC_070633.1 coordinate 19,405,872, forward strand.
CTGTGCATTGCCCCACGCCCACACATATACAAACACAAAAGAAGTCAATCTGAGTAGCAACATAGTTTTTTTAATTGACCTTATTTCCCTCAATGTGGCAGAAGGGATGTAATTTGTCGTGATTTCCTTGAAATACCAGGTCCACGTATTGAGTTCAGTGTCTTAGTAATTCATTTCAGCTTAATAGGAACACACAAATATTATTGTTGTACACATATATTATGTTACTGATTTAGCTTTATAAAGCAAATATATAATCAGAGTGATCATTTTTGATTTTAAAGAATAATTTAAATATTCGAACAACCCTCCTGATGGGCATGGTACTGGCAAATCACCTCGGCACTATAGGAACTGGCTGCACTTGTCTCAGTCATATTTAGAACCACCCACCAAATAACTCAAAATGTCAACGCAAACAGATAGAATCTTGTCTGACAATATATCTCCATAATATCTCCCCTTGTGTGTGTGGGTGTGGGTGTGTGTGTGTATATTAATGTGCTGCATATATTAAAAGCTCTGTTCAAAGTCTGGGTATAGAAGTTTGATTGTTTGCTGGTTCTCTTTTTTTTCCTTTTTTATTCTGATACATAAAATCTAATTTATATCATTCGTCTCAAATCTGGTCAAATGGTTATTAACCAACTGAGATGGAAAGCCTGATAGTGGAATGTGTGAGCCACTTCTTCTCTCTTGTGGCTTTTGGAAGTTTCACTTTCCACTCGCCAAACTTTCCCCTTGACGACAGCGGGGGTGAGGCATGTGGCTTGAGAGCATATTTAAGGCGACCCCTCACACCGCTTCTATCAACACACTCGTCTGCCTTTGACACTCGCTGGTCTCATCACCGATCCCTTCTCTCACCAAGAGCAGCGTCTTTGTCGTCTCGACCCGAAGAAGAAAACCAACAATGTCCGGCATCATGAAAGTGCTCCTGCTCCTGGCCGCCGCGGTCTGCATCTCTACAGCTATGAGTAAGTAGTTTAATCTCACTTCTCACTGTGTTGGAGCTGGAAGCTGAAACTCAGAAGAACTGAGATTGATTCTAATGTTTTTTTTTTTCTTCCTCTACAGTCAACGAATCTGGTGAGAACTGTCTGTGTCAGCATACCCGTAATGGCACTGACGGGATGGATTTGAAGGACCTCCAGATCTACCCGGCCACCATCTTCTGTAACAAAGTGGAGATTGTGTAAGAGACACCTTTTAACAATGTGGGATGTGATGAGAAGACCCTGTAGCTCAGAAATGATTGAAACTGTTTATACTATTTATTATATAGTATGTATTCATCCATTATGTTTTTCAAATGATCTTACCTGTTCATGTCCATTTCAACAGTGTCACCACCGGCGCAGGACACCGCTACTGCCTGAACCACAGGGCGAAGGCAGTGAAAGCCATCGTGCTTCAGATCCTGTGAGTATACAACCGACGCATACACTGAATCCAAGCATCATCTTGAGACCACTAATGAAAATAACTGGTAACATAATCCCACCATCGCACCACTGGGATGTGTCTGACGTTTTCCTCTCTTTGTTTTGCTGTTTCCTTCCAGAAGGTCCAGGAGATCCATCAAACCCAGCCAGTCCAGCTGATTTCCCTTCCAGCAGAGACATGTAGCTCTGTATCACTCCTTGGATAAACACATGACCTCTGACCACCTCACGAAGGCACCTTTATTGATTGTAGACGTGAAATGAGTCCAACCTTTTGTTTATTTATCCTCTATCCTATCCTATCATATTTTTTATAGATTTCTCTGTATTGTCTCACTTTCTCTGACTTGTCTTGCGAACAGATTTTATATTTTATGTTTTCTATGCATGTTATTGTAACTTAACTTTTTTAAATAATAATAAAAAATCCAAAAAAATATATGGAGCGTTGAGTCATTGTTTTCGGTTCCAGGTCTGATAAGGTGTGTGTCTTATATCAACAGTGCTATCTGGTGGTTCAAGGCTGCTAATGCATACATGCCGGCTCACATAGCCAGTGATCTCACGCACGTTAGGTTGCAAAGCAGGAAACAGCCGAGGGAGTTCGGCTCTGAGGCGTCTTGCAGACACAGAGAATTGGTCTTACTATAGTTTGCACATGTATCAGATACCAGAGGACAAAGATTACAGGTCAACAACCCACCGCCTCTGTTTGGGACAGGGGGCGGCTCATTTGGCTTGAGTCTCATAGGCTGTGATCATCTACACCCATCACATACACACACACACACAAACAAACAGGTAGCCAAATGTGAACACACACAAAGTTTACCCTAACTTTCCCCTTGACCAAGAGCAGCGTCTTTGTCGTCTCGACCCAAAGAAGAAAACCAACAATGTCCGGCATCATGAAAGTGCTCCTGCTCCTTGTTGCCGCGGTCTGCATCTCTACAGCTTTGAGTAAGTATTTCAATCTCACTTCTCACTGTGTTGGAGCTGGAAGCTGAAACTCAGAAGAACTGTGATTGATTCTAATGGTTTTTGTTTTTTTCTTCCTCTACAGCCAACGAATCTGGTGAGAACTGTCTGTGTCAGCATACCCGTAATGGCACTGACGGGTCAGATTTGAAGGACATCCAGATCTACCCGGCCACCAGGTTCTGTAACAAAGTGGAGATTGTGTAAGAGACACCTTTTAAGAATGTGGGATGTGATGAGAAGACCCTGTAGCTCAGAAATGATTGAAACTGTTTATACTATTTATTATATAGTATTTATTCATCCATTATGTTTTTCAAATGATCTTACCTGTTCATGTCCATTTCAACAGTGTCACCACCGGCGCAGGACACCGCTACTGCCTGAACCACAGGGCGAAGGCAGTGAAAGCCATCGTGCTTCAGATCCTGTGAGTATACACCCCACGCATACACTGAATCCAAGCATCATCTTGAGACCACTAATGAAAATAACTGGTAACATAATCCCACCATCGCACCACTGGGATGTGTCTGACGTTTTCCTCTCTTTGTTTTGCTGTTTCCTTCCAGAAGGTCCAGGGGATCCATCAAACCCAGCCAGTCCAGCTGATTTCCCTGCCATCAGAGACATGTAGCTCTGTTTCACTATTTGGATAATCACATGACCTCTGACCACGTCAGGAAGGCACCTTTATTGAATGTAGACGTGAAATTAGTCCAACTTTTTGTTTAATATCCTCTATCCTATCCTATTTTTATAGATTTCTCTGTCTTGTCTTACCTTCTCTGACTTGTCTTGCGAACAGATTTTATATTTTATGTTTTCTATGCATGTTATTGTAACTTAACTTTTTTAAATAATAATAAAAAATCCAAAAAAATATATGGAGCGTTGAGTCATTGTTTTCGGTTCCAGGTCTGATAAGGTGTGTGTCTTATATCAACAGTGCTATCTGGTGGTTCAAGGCTGCTAATGCATACGTGACAGCTCACATAGCCAGTGATCTCACGCAGGTCAGGTTGCAAAGCAGGAAACATCCGAGGGAGTTCTGCTCTGAGGCGTCTTGTAGACACAGAGAATTGGTCTTACTATAGTTTGCACATGTATCAGATACCAGAGGACAAAGATTACAGGTCAACAACCCATCGTCTCTGTGTGGGACAGGGGGCGGCTCTTTGGCTTGAGTCTCATAGGCTGTGATCATCTACACCCATCACACACACGCACACACAAACACAAACACAGGTAACCAAATGTGAACACACAAAACGTTTACCCTAACCTTGAATCCCGTTTTCACCTCATTTACAAAATGTGACTTGTTTTTGTCTGCGTTACGGAAACACAACCCCATAGAATGTGTAAATAGATTTAGGTCCACACAACCTGAATAACATCTGGAGCACGCAAACACCCTCACACTCTCGCACACACACAGTCATGTCTCCAGGACTTTACTTTGATTTTTGCAAACCTAAAGTTCACCTTAAACCTAAACTTAAACCCAACCTAAACCTAACTTTGAATCATGTCTTCATTCAACGATAAACATAATGTGACTTGTGTTTGTCCCTATAACGGTACACCTCAAACAGCCCACTGAAGGAGGACCAGCCAAAATGTCCTCACAATGGTGTTAAACCAAAATTGGCCCTCATCACTATAGAGGGACACACACACACACACACACAGACAGACGTGTGTTTACATGACTTCGGAGGACACTCCGAAGTCACTTCCAATAAATGAACACTTTGACTTACATCGTTATCATGGAAACTTAATCTAGTCACTACTTGCTTAACCTTAAACAAACCTTAACTAAACCTTGAACCTAAACTTAAACCCTTAACTTAACCCTTAATTTATTCTTAAAACAAGTCCTCATCTTAAAACGTGGAAGTTTCCAAGTTCCCACAGTGACTGATCCGGGTTCCTACAATATGAGTAAAACCTGAAAAATACACACACACATACACACATACACACATAAACACTTACGCGCAGGCACACCCACAGAGAGAGCAGACTAATTTCATACGACAAACTCTAGATATTTACTGAAACAAAACATTTGAACCGTTTTTTTTCCACCCATATCTTAAAAATGATGACACGTGTCAACATGGTCGACGCATCACTCTAAAAAATGCTGCAGGAGTTTCGACTCATCACTTCCGCCGCCGGCTGCTGCTTGTGGTGCGTTCACTGTCCCTCCGCTGTTTACTCTACGCGTGTCCAAAAGTCACGGATGAGGCGAGCGTCTGACACACGCACAGCATTCGTCCCTTCACTGCGACTCACCTGGGAGACTTTGGAAAAGACGCCGCTGCAGCTGCGGATTGGTCTGTGCAGGAGAGGAGTCACTTTGAGGTACATGTTCACACTGGATGCATGACGAGCTGTTGTTGAACAGTTATATATTCGGGTTATAGTGTAATGCAAAGAGAGTTTCAGTGGAAGATACACGCGTATCTGAGTGGTCCTAGTTATTATAGGCTTTATTCCACTGTTTCTGTTCCTGCATGCAGAGGTTATTCCTGCAGGACTATGGGGGGACTCCCTGTTTTGCAAGTCACTGTGCGCGCGTGTGTGTGTGTGTGTGTGTGTGTGTGTGTGTGTGTATATGTTGTGTTTGTGTGTCTATGTGTGTGTCTGGCCGACGTGAACAGCAGACACATGACAGCTGTCTGAACAGTAGTACTGAGTGCACGAGGAAATAGAACCGACCTCAGCTCAGGTGTAGATTTATGCACGTTCCTGCCATCATTCATCCCAAATGAAGAAGGTGCACGTGGATTCCAGTCTGTGAGGGCAGAGCGAGCTCAGCCAAATCTGACATGGATTCCTGACAGCACATGTAGACGGGTTCGTCCCAACACAAGAGGCTCTGAAGGAAGCTCTCTCTCTATTTGACACAGTGGGGAAGTCTATGCTGGACAGGCTCCTGTGTGTCAAACTACGAAAAGTGTTTCCCTTATTCCTCAGTTTCATTTCCTTGTGAAAAAGATCCTGCTGAAGTTCAGAGAAGTGGAGGAGGACTCTGACATTAACTGATATTCATGACGCTGCTGAAACCAGAGTCTGATTCTATTTGGAGCGACTCTGAAAACAGATCTGTGCGTTTAATCTCTGACTTAACCATGCTCAGTCGTTGGATGGAACTTAGTACATTTACTTTTATTTAATTCTATTATCACTTTTACTCAACTACATATATGAGCAAATAGCTGTATTTCTACTCCATTAAATTTGTTGTACTTTTAATTTAATACTTTTGCATATTTAAAAGCAAGTATTTACTTTTACTTGAGTAGAGGAGTTTTTGTGTTTCTTTAACTTTTGCTGGAGTATATTTTTGTGTATTTATTTGGACATTTACTGAGTACTTTATCTGCCACTGACATGGCTGTAAAAACGTGCATGAATACATGTATTTACTATGTCTCAGATGACAGTGCTTTTGTGTTGATCTTGCAATCCACACTTTGCATTGATTCAAGTGGGACCTTTTGGGCTGTCAAATGACTGTGGTTGTCATGTGATGCAGTGCTCAGGTTCGCAGTCCAAAGTCAAACCGAGCTGAACCCAACACTGAGTCTTCTGTGGCCCTCCAATCAGAGCTGGTGTCAACATGGCCTCGAGACGGGGAGATATTCCAGGTAATGTGGAAATCCGGAGTAGGCATAATAAGATCTGAGTAAAAATACTTTTTTTCTGCATTGTTTTGTGCAGATATCTGAAAAGGTGCCTTGATGGGTTAGGAAAACCCAGTTCTAACTTGTCTGTTCATTTCCGTATTTCAGCGCTTGAGTCTGGCCCGTTCTCCTCACTCTTTGGCACCTCATCGTCTCCTCTTGGAATGACCCGGCGTAATGTCAGCTATGACGAGCTAATGGATACCCCCATGCATTCACCACCCCCGGACCTGAGTGTCAACATCTTGTGGAAAGACCCAGTCATCCCGCAGCACAAATTCAGGAACTCAACAGAGGTGCTTGCCTGTTTCCTGTTGGTTTCTATTCGCACTGCCTGACCCAAACTGTTTTGGCAACATGAATTGTTTACCTGAACAGAATTCTGTGTGATCTGTCTCTTGTCAATCCTGTTTTCTTGAAAGTTTGGTGCACGCTGGTACAACTTGTCAACTTGCTTACATGTCTATTCTCAAATTGTTTTACACATTCATCTTAACCTTATAAAATTGTGTGACTATAGGGAAGTGAGACTGGTGGGAAGTTGGTGACGTTTGAGTCCCCCGTGCCTGTGGTGAAAGCCAAAGCCACGTCTTTAATGAGCTCACTCATGATAAGTAAGTCAACAAAATAAATCATGTAGAATTTCATTTTGATAAATATTTTTGACATACAAAGATCCAGAAAAACTTAGTTGATAAACAATCTTCAGATCATCAGGAGACTATATTGGGTCTGGCACATTTAAAGCACTGACTAATTTTACCTCCATTGCTGACACTATGCCTGTCTTCATTTAGAGCAAAGCCAGGAGAGCATCCAGAGGTTTGAGCACCAGGCAGGGCTGACAGACACCGGGTACTCCCCCCACAAAGGCCTCTCCTCTGAGGAGACCCGCTTTCACCGACTGGGTGACGGCACGGTGCCAGTGAGTAGAAACAAATGTGAACTGTGGGAGCTTGATTTGTGCCTGTGTGGAAAGTTTGTGATCTGAAATAATGATCTCTTCACACCTTCATGTGTAACTCATGTCAAAGACAAGGGCTGGCATTTTATAATGTTGAGGTCACAGGTCAGATTATCCGAGTAGCCTATATCAGAGGACACTGGTTTAGATTAGAATTGGAGCAGAGTAATTACACAAAATAAAAAAAATTGTATCGATATAAGAAATCAAAACCAATATGACAAAAATCCAATGCATATCAATATGATTCTTTAATATTGTGCACAGTGCAGAGGTATAGCACATAATGGATCCACCTCAGATTTTTTTAAACGTTTTGCTGTTTATCAAGTGTCATTCTCTGCTCATAAGGAAGAGTTTAAAACCACAGAATTCACGCAGGAGTCTTTAAACTTAACAGAAACAATAATGTAACATTGTGATAATCACCAATGATGTGAAAATTATTATTATGATATAATTGTTTCCCATATCCTTCAGCCCTAACCAGGCTGTTATAGCAAATCAGGAGTAAGTGAAATTGTTGAAGAGTTAACCCTCCTTTTACTCAAGTGTTTTTATTTTCTACAGCCAACAAACTTTGAGCCACATTGAGATTCTCAGATTGCAACAGAGTGGAAAACGTGTGTGTGTGTGTGTGTGTGTGTGTGTGTGTGTGTGTGTGTGTGTGTGTGTGTGTGTGTGTGTGTGTGTGTGTGTGTGTGTGTGTGTGTGTGTGTGTGTGTGTGTGTGTGTGTGTGTGTGTGTGTGTGTGTGTGTGTGTGTGTGTGTGTGTGTGTGTGTGTGTGTGTGTGTTGTAAGATGATTCCAGTCTCTCTGCCCATCCACCCCTATGTTCACGTTTAACCTGATATCAGATGACCGTTCACAACATCACACATTGCATTGTACTGTTTAACACATGAGATCACATGCACAAAGTGTGAGGATTATATTCCCACTAACAGAGCAGCCTAGCCTGTGTTATTAATTAAAATAGGCAGGTATTATTGTGGTAAATCATACAGTGATTCTACCTTTGTATAGCCTGTGGGCTGCAGGCTCTAAATGGGACTAAACACTGGTAAACAAATTCTGTAATCGGCCTCGCTTTCTGGTTCCATATCACCAGTGTGGCCAGGCAACGCCCCTAAATGGAACGAGCCCCCTTGTTTCCCAAAACGGACCAATCAGCGGGCTCGTCTCATAACGGGTGTCCCAGAAGCCGACAGCGACTTGTACTGACGTTATCGTAGTAAATAACGGTCCCTTAAACTTCCTCTAATTGCAAACCATGGACAAAATGAAGGAATACGTCGGACTGGAGCGTCAACGAAAACTTATCATAAAAAGGTACGTGAAGAAGCTGCTGTAGCAGTGAGCTAACACTCCCTCTGAAGGCAAACAGGGCCGCTAGCTAGCTCGCGTAGCTGGCCTTCAAGCTAACCATAGTAAACAAACTCAGTCCTGTAAAACATGATCAGCCTTCGTCCACCTGAGGTAAAACACCGTGACGTTCATAACTGAACCAGAAACGATCACAGTGACACTGTGGCTGTCTCGATTACTTCCCTCTGCTCCCCAGCTCGATAGATTCAGGTCATGCGATTGTTATGTGGCAGTCCAGCTACAGCTAGCTTAGCATCCGCCATGCAGCGTTTATTCTAGCCCTAACGGTGACATGGCGTGATGTGAAACGGAACTACAGGATATTATAAGAGGTGGGGGAAATCCCGTGACAGAATAAAATGAATTGGGTTCATTTCTCACTGTTCAGCCCCCCCTCCCCCCTCCTGTGCAGCCCCAGCCAGCACCTTGATGTTCACATCTGGTTTAACGGTCCCACTATAGAGGCACATACTGGGGCTGGTTTACTCGCCCTTTGACATTTTGTTCAGACTGACCTACAACATCAGACGTCAGTGTTTGCCTGCATTGTGCCATGTTTACGTGATCCCATAGATTAGCTGCAGCTCTATGAACTCGACTGTGAGGCCATCGAGGGCAAAGGACATCACCTGAAACCTCCCACCAGTCAGTCAGTCAGGAGGGGGGAAGTAGAGAAACGTCTGCGACACAGTTCAGGATCCTGTGTGGCTGATCTGAGGATGTGTCCTGCTCGGTGTTGCTCTGTGTTTTGTTTCACACAACCTGGTTCATGGGGGTTGAATGTGATTGTAATGTTTTGTTAAACTGAATTTCACCTTCGAGGACACGACTAACTTAAGGATAAATATCTAAAACAACAACTTACTAAAATAAGTAGTATGAATTTCACACATTTCCCTTAATTGTGATCCGAGATGATTACAATTGTGGTTCCATAGGCTTCACATGTGAACAAATGAAAGATCTGTGACTGTCTGGCCCAAACGTGTCCTGATTTGACACGGATGGACCCACATGTTTTTTATTAGTTATTGTCTCCCTCCTTCCCTTTTTATACATCAATCAGAAATTGGTTATCTTTTAACATTGAGTCCTACATTTGCACTACTGGCTGAGGTCCAACCCCAGAAAGTACAAGGTTTAAAAGGCTCCTTGGTGCGTTTTGTTATTCATTCCCACGATGGCCACTGCCCTGAGCAGAATACAGGACCACATATATAAGACTAGCATGAGTTTGGAAGGACATTCAGCTCATGGATGGGAATATACCCGCATTGAATGGAAACTTACTTTTGAAAACGTTCTTACAGATATCATTACTGAAATAAATCTTGTTTTCATGGCAAGTGCTTTTGATTATAAATTCAGCCTATCAGTATTGTGTATCTAAAACTGTGTATTGTTTGACCAGAGCAGGTTATATCCTCTCCGACTGGAGGTTTTGCAGGTGTCGCAGGTGGAGGCCGTTTTAAGCAATACTCAATTATTGAATCAAAGTAATACAACTTCTCAGGTTTCTCACCATCAGATACCTGTAATTGTATAACAGAGGTCCTCTTTGTGTTTTCGGACTTTTCCCACCCACACCACATGGTCACAGGAGATAGGCTCTGAGTATCTGTGACGCACTCTGTTATTATAATATTGGATCGGCCGGTCCACAAAAACACTGCTGACCTTTTGTGTTGTGTGCTCACGGAGTGGTTACTCTTTGAATAAGAACAATGCTGTCTCTCTGACACACATCTGATAAAGTGCTAAACTAACACGGGCATGAGTGGGAAATGCTGTTTGTACAGGATGCATAAGTCAAAAATATTCTCCCAGTAAACAGTGGCTTTAAATATGAACACTTTTAAAATCACTTTGTAATGTACAGGACCAGTGGAGGTAATTCTTTCATTGCATGTTTTTTGAATTGCTTGTTTTTCTGTCTTTGCAGAAGTTGAGGATGCCAAGTGGGGACTTCAAAGAGGACAGGCTAACAACATCAGCACAATCCACCCCAAGTTGTACCCCAAGTTGTACCCCTTCTGTCACCCCCAGCGTCACCCCCTGTGTCACCCCCTGCGTTAGTCCCCACTCATCACCGGCTGTCAATCGCAGGTAGGCTTCATGCGTCTGAAACCATTTGCTGTTACTCTTATTTCGATGTAATCCCTGACAGATCTTCTGTTGAAATGATTGGAGCCAGACGTCCTGAGCACAACATGCTTAATTTCCCAGCATGAGCTACACAACAATATTCATTACAACCAGTTAATTGTTTTGATATTGTGTCTGTTTTGTGTATGAGATTCCAATAAAGCGTATACTTCACATTTTCTTTTGTGCTTTTTGTTTGGTGGGATTGTAGGAACTGGTTACAGCTGAGTCCTGCATCTCTTCTTACCAACCCAGAGCACAGTCCAACCCTAAGCACAGATATGGGAGGAAATGAAGGAGGTGGAGATAAGTGGAGCTTCTTTGGAACTCGGTCTGTGGTGCAGAAGTCCCCCACTGACCCCGGCTCTGACACCAGCAAAGGTGAGAGATCTGGCCACTGTACATTGACTCTATTGCTAAATTTACAGAATTGATTCTCTCTGCAGTAGGTTAACCCCAGAGCACGACAAACTCTGGCGAAGCAACAGTGTTTTGTGTTTTGCGCGAATACAAACATGTTGGTTCACTGCCACCAGTGAACCCTGTGACGTTCAATGAAAGCACTGAGGATTGTGTTGATGCCACAATCTGCGATCCAAATGAAAGAGGTGTCCCCACCACATGCATATCGTGCATTACTTGACAGGAGCTGTGTTATTTTAGTACACCATTGAACATTAACGCATAATGCTGGGTGTGGTTTATAGGTTTGTCCTTTTTGCACCTTAAACCACACCCAGCAGTGATGTCATGGTGTCTTTGAGCACACCTGCACATCACCTCTGCAGCAAGGTGAAACCCATTGACATTTCAGGGAGTGGCAAAGTTGTTCTTTATATTCAGGACAGTTAACCTGATGACCCTAACGCCCAGATTCTGGTCAACGATGACAGCATCTACCTCTTCTCTCCTTGCAGGCTTCTCACTGCAGTCGTACTTCGGCCTGCAGAAGTCCACGACCATGGATGGCACCAACACCCAAATGAACCTCAAGGTGCCGGACCCTGCCAACTTCATGCCCCCCAAGATCGATATCTCGGGCATCGAGGCCAAGCAGATGCCCCCACGGCCACACAAACTCAAACCTCGGGACATGAATGTTTTAACACCTTCGGGCTTCTGAAGCCACCCTGGGTGTGCTGTTACACCTCTGTACCACATACTCAGCATTTCCCCCCCTCTGTCTAGTTGCTTCCCTGCCTTCCTCTGTCCCCTCATTCTCCCTGCACATTCAGAGGCTGAGAGAGATGAGAACCACCCATAGTATTAGCTCACTAGCCCCAGAGACATGCCGCACTGTTACTGCTCCCAGCGGACGTATTGCCATCAGTCCACGCCATCATCCCCTCCTTATCTCTTCCGACTCATTGGTCCAATTAAAACACCAAATTAAGTAATTTTATTTGTTATCCCCTAAAGACGTTACTGCTTTGTATTATTATTATTTTGACTGTGCTTCTGTCATGTAATGGTTGCACTGGCATGCATTGCCCTGCTAACCTCATTCCACTGTCGGATGTGGCATGAGATTGGAGTCATTGAAGTATCTTCTCAGTCCCTCGCTCCGGCTGATCACTTTAGCATTGCCTCTCAAGCTAACGCGGACCAGCTATTTCAATTTCTAAAGCTCTGTTGCCTCATTTGTACATTTTTATTTCATTTTAAATAGGCTCACAGATTGTAATTGTGTAGTGATTCTGTCTGTTAGCATGCAGAGTATAGTGTGGTATGACTGATATTGTGCCTAAACTTGCGGTGTGTATGATTTTGGCTTGCTTGCCATATATGAGTTTAGCTTTTTGTTTTGTATCACATGTAAGAGTGTCTTATTTTACTTTGACAGTGCGACTGCTGACCTGACGTGATTAGTTTTTACTATTGTCATTAATTCAACTTGTTTTCACATTGATCTGCTTTAATTAAACATTGTTCATTCATAATAGTAGATGATGCATAAGATTTATATTTTATACATGGCACCGCAATTTGGTTTCAACATGCTTGAAGTGGCCATTTTCAATTTTGTGTTTGTGCGTGTGTGAGTGTCTGTGTGCCACAATCCATGAATCCCTGCTGTTTTATTTGAAAGAGTTGATGAGTTCCAGTAATTGCACAAAGGAGGTTTTATCCTTCTCACATCTGTAAATAAATCTGATAGCAACGAGCAAAACATGTGTCTTGTTCTTTCCCTTGATGGCAGTATTTGTAATGTATTTACGGTCGCATACTTCCATGTTATATTGTTGCTCACAAGAGGTTAACATTATCATGTTTTATTATAGGGAAACTCTGTTTTGTCTTTAGTGTTTGAAGACTGAGAGTTGTGAGTGTTACACAGGACAGCCCCTTATGTATTCAGAGCTACTTCGTTAATCAGATCACATTAGCATCTGGACTGTGCTGTCAATCAAGCTGAACAGCGTATCGTTTCATAGAGGCTAATGATAATAATAGTAATAATAATTGCCCTTAGAGGGGAAATTTGTCACAACAGCAGGTACAGAGAGACAAAAAACTAAATACATAGTTAACTAGAAGGTTTTGCATGAATTTTCAGAATTATATTAAATTAAATGTGTCCCACACTGTGATTCTTGTAAGACGTCAGAAGCCAAGGTTGAAAACTACTGAGCTATTCTCTAACAATAGTATTTTAAAGCATGTTAAATCATCCAGTATCTAAAATCCCACAATATAAAAGTAACTTTTATGTTAGGCTGTCAAATATATGCAGTAAAGTAGAAAATACAATGGTTTTTTCTGAAGTGTGAATCAAAAGCAGCATAGAATGACACAGACACACACACAATAATGTGCTTAGTTTCTCTTGGGAAGGAAATCCAATCTTTAATGTTAATTCAAGGGCTGTGTGGCCCAGGGGGTAAAGTGGTTCTAGTCTTCCCCATCTGCATGCCGAAGTGTCCTGGGAAATAACAGAAACTAAATGAAAAGTAAAATTTCACCATGTTTTTGCAGCTCTGGACAGTTGAAGTATGAAAACAAATTTTAATAAAGGATAAATAAATACGAGGCAAGTAGTATCATTGTGAGCAATCATAATAAGAGTTATAATTATTCGATATTGTCCATTTGTTTATTCCATGTGTCAAACACAACTGGCAGAAACTCGAGAGTTCATCACTGTATCAGCTCATAAAGGTGAAATTTGACCCTCGTGCACCGGGCATTAACTGCAGTCTTTGTCCATAAGATGGCGCAATAACATCGAAGTGAAATCACTGGGTTGTTCCAAATTTCCTTTTTATTAGTTTTGACCATAGACTGTAGGTTTTAACCTTTGTATTCAATAATGCCTTATTTTATTTCAGGCCCTTAATAGATAAGAATCATGGGCAGCAGCGTGTATATTGCACTCAAATAACCCTAGAATAAAAACTGTGTTTGATAATCAGAAAATTAATTTCCTGATCATCCACTACTCAAACATGAATGGCGCAGGTGTGAAGAACCAGGAAGACAAAATCAGTTTCTTACAGACACGTTTATCAGGTTATCTGCTGTGCACGCACACATATGGTGGTGCCTTCTAACCACAGTACAGCTAAATATGAGCCCTTCCTCCACATCAAGGCAAACATTCAAGCCACCAGGCAATGAGCCAGCAGGCGGACACATTAGAGAGCAGAGTCCGATCCCCAATGGGCTCAGCCATGGAGCAGCAAGATTTACAGCCCTGTTAAAGCTCTCAGTGGTTATTGTCTGATGCTTTGCTCTGCAGCAGCATGTGTGCATGGGCCACATTTGTACAGCATGTGCCCCCATGTCATTATATTATGTTGTACTTATTTATTGTCTAGTAGAACAGTTTCCTCTGGATGTAAGCCAGGCCTGTGGCAAAACGCTCACTTTCTCCCGCTGTGACTTTAAATCTTTGACTTTCATTCACTCAGACGTTAGCTGGAACTTCTAAAAGACGTCCACTTCATGACTTAATTACAGGCCGCTGAGCATCCATGTCTGGTTTTCAGATGGTGCGACTGGAACAAAGGTGAGCGTCCGATGAGACGGGCAAGTGCAGACACAGAGCTGTCCGTCAGGGGCTGGACGTGGGCCGTCATCAGTGTCAGATGCAGTGATGGATAGACGGTCACAAAATGGAAAGCAGGAAGAGGACACGACGAAGAGCAGTGAATTTGGTAAAACTGCAAACATGGAAAATGGAGGTATTTAGTCTTGAGTCACATGTCTGCATGTAATGCAGCATATAAACCAGACCAGAACCCTCAATCAATCAAACTTTATTTACATAGCAGCTTTCAAACAGGACAATTTCAGTTCAAAGTGCTTTACATACAATTGACCAAATGTGTCTCAACAATAAACCAAAAACACAGCACAGGAGGAGGAGAAACAGTGGGCGGGGGACACTGGTAGGGAGTGGAACAGAGGGAAATAGAGAGCAAAGGGTGGAGTGCCCCTGTAGTCATGACATTTAATCCAGAGTCTCTCTCTCTCTCTCCCCCCATACTATCTGTCTCTCTCTATCTCTCTCTCTCTCTCTCTCTCTGTCTGGGTCGGACATGACGTGGTTTGTGTGTGTGTGTGAGAGAGAGAAAGAGAGAGAGTCACCCCCCTAGCCCCACCTCGGCTGTGATCCCACAGAAATCATCTAGCTCACTCACAGATGTGCGAAGCTGCTCACCAAAACAAACACGATGGCCTCATCTGCAATCTGACGTGATTCACTCTCTTTCTCGTTTGTTGGTTTTTTTTTATCCCTTTTTTAAAAAACTGGTCTGACCACATTGTTTCCCAAACAAGCTGAAAACAATTATTCTCCCTCCACAGACTGTGCTTGAATTCCTCCCACCCAAATGACACAAACTTCAGACTTTCCCGTCTGGTTGAACGGCCATAAAGTGGACACGGAGCAATTCCAGTGCTAGTTTACAAAAACAAAAAAGGGTCAGGGGTTAAAACAATTTAAAGTTCAGTTTACTCCACTGATCCAGATTTATGTGTGTAAGTGATACTACTCTGGAAAAAAACACATTAAGAGAATAAAAGCAATCTGTATACAGGTCAGCTTAGAGGAAGATTGTGTGAACTTTCATATAATACATGGAGGAGGGTTTGAAGATTTGATGTCAGGGTGACTCAAGGTCTTTGCCAGTAAGTTCTCCCACCGGTGCCAACAGTGGATTACTTGGCTGCTGATACCTGACCCAGTATTTTCAAGTGGCAAAGTAAAGTTTTTTTAAAGGCTCCCATGCTGAAGAGCATGTGGCACTCGGGTGTTTTCTGTATTATCAGTTGTAGATGAGATGTTGCTTGCTCAGCTTTTCAGGGGCTGAGTCCGATTTTCTTGAGCTACAATTCAGATATTGATAAGATAATGGTGACATATAACCGACAAATTATTAATGATATGTATTTACAGCCTCCAAGTTAAACATAAAGATGCTCTAACTGTTAATAATTCTCTTCATGCATTGATTAAACCTCCGACAATAAATCAATCCAGATAATGTTTTAGCTTCCTCCATATAGAAACACCAGAAGACAAATATCACATGACATGTCCACGTACACTGGCCACACGCGTGCTAATGTAAGAGACAAAGATATACAGTCAGTTTGCCTAGCGGCAGAAAATACTACAGACAAGGAGCAGGGATTTTCTTACAGTGAGTTTGAATTATTTCCTGCCAGTAGTCATAACGGATAACACCCAACTAGCATGTGAACTGGGTGACTGTGTTCATTCTTAAGTGTCTCTATTTCCACCCATCCAGACAGTGATACAGCCTTGAAGTTTTCAAACTAGAAGGGTTACGGTTAGGGTGAGGGTTAGCAGCACCACCCCAGTTCTCAGTTTTATTTGCATAACGACTCCAACTTGGAGTGAACTCTGTCTAACAGGATTTTTCAGCTAATGATTGGTAGGTGATGTTAGATTGACCTTAGACCTGAATACCAGCTCTGACTTACATAGTTAAGCATGTAAAAAAGAGATAATTGCTACCTCTGTCTTCTCCTCTGTTATGTCAGAGGTATTCTGGGGCAAAACAACTCCCACAAATTCACCTGTCTTGTATCATGAACTAAAATTATCATATGAACCTGTTCAAAACAGTTAAAAACTTTGGTTTTCATCGTACGGCAACTTTAAAATGAAACCTTGTTTGGGTAACAAACGTCATCCAGCCATGGTGATGTTCTTTTTTCAGAGGTAATCTGGTTATTCACGCGATGACTCAAACAGCTGGTAACAAAACTTACTCATGGGTTTGGAGGAGGGGGGTCCCTTTGCTGCTGGGTGGGTTCTCTGTGTCATATGTGACGCCAACTGACTCCAGAACCACATCTGGGGCTGATTCACAATGACAAGGCCCGGAGGTGAACCCTCTAAGCTGGGAGGAGCTTTGGGGGAGGATGCGGGTGGGGGTACCCAGGGTACCCTGTGTAGAATCGATGTCTGTGGCGAGGTACTGTATCCTGTGGAAGTAAACCTAAATCATGCCAACTACCCAGGGATAATGTTACCATGTTACAACTGTTAACGCAGATGTAGGTCAAAACGCACAACTCAAATCCCTTTGTGTTTCGTAATAACAAACTGCTGTACCTCCTAAACTGTGAATCTGAGCCTCTGCCGCAGCTTGTCCGTGTCCCTGGAGAGGGGCTGCATAAAACAAGAGCATCTTTGGACAGCGAGGGAATAATGTCGATGTGAGAACCGAAGCAATAAGTAGAGGAAAGCTGGGAGCAGTGTTGAATGGGCCTTCGAGCCCTTGCACACGTTGTGGTTGTGGCAGGAAGCCTGCTGACCCAGATTTCCACTTTTTCAACAATCACACACTGTGTAAATGTGTATAATATTATTTCGGCATAGAGTAAGTGTCCGCGGACATGATGCAATGCACATGTACACGCTCTGTGTGGCCTATGTGGTGCTGGAGAACATGCACATAATATGCATTGTGTTGCAGTATAGTAACAAGAAGCA
The DNA here is from genome assembly GCF_947347685.1 of Pleuronectes platessa. Taxonomy (NCBI): domain Eukaryota; kingdom Metazoa; phylum Chordata; class Actinopteri; order Pleuronectiformes; family Pleuronectidae; genus Pleuronectes; species Pleuronectes platessa. The sequence goes on from NC_070633.1 coordinate 19,423,443, forward strand.
GGACATCAAAATTTCATGTAAAGCGAATGTCTTCAGGCGGAGACTCTTATTATAGAACTATTTGGCAAAGAATTCCAAAAATACATGTATCATGGCTCGAATGATGACAGCAACGATCCCTAGAGATTTCACAAACATCCATGTAACGTTGGACTAACATGACCCTGCACTTTGAAGTCAGTTGGCCCCCCGCCGAGCCCAATCACCACAGACATTCTATCCACTTCAGGTCAGTCTGCCAATTTTCTTGAAATCCAAGAATCCTAAACCCCTCAAATTACCTTGTTGCCTGGGCTGGACCTGTGCCTGCTGTTTGGGCCCGAAACAGAACTTCATATCTGGAAGCAAAAAATTGTCAACAGAAAAACAAAAGTGATGTGCCAGCTATGGCTGTGAAAAACTAAACTCATACCATTGAAGATAATCCATTTTAGAATAAACACTACGCTGTTTTTGTACGGCAGTGTAACAAATGAGTCATATGCATGTATTGTTAATATGTCTGCCTGTGTTTTTTTCTAGCGTCTCATGTTTATTTACTTACGCGGAGTGGGCGCTGGTGATGTGGTGTGGAATTGACTGTGTGTTTTTCCCCTTTCTGTTTGTCTGGGTGGTTTCACCTTGGAACAAAACGAAAGATACAGTGTACTAAACTACAAAATGTCACTTGTTTTACACAACCCAGTTTCCAGCCTCTATCTGTGTGTCTCTCTGTGCTGGTCTTGAGGCATTCTCCCACCATCCCCCACTGAGAGAGAGAGAGAGAGAGAGAGAGAGAGAGAGAGAGAGAGAGAGAGAGAGAGAGAGAGAGAGAGAGAGAGAGAGAGAGAGGCAGAGAGTTGTTTGGCCCTCCTGCAGTGGCCCCCAGGCCCTAACATGAAGCAGATGTGGAAGGGGAGATCACCCTACAACAAGGTCTAAGCAGTCAGCTGGAGGTGCTCAACTCAGCAGACCTGTGTTAAGTAGCCACACACACTCCGTCAGCTGCCGATGCTCCTACAGCGAAGGAGAAACGTGCCTGAAAGAACACGCTGCCACATACGTGTGTGTGTGAGCGAGGGAGGATTAATGTCAATTTAAAATCCAAACCACAGAGTCCAGAATGCAATGTGCTGAACATGAAGGTGTTTCCCTCGCGGTTCGTCTCCCAAGTCTTGGCTGCTGACGAGTGATCATCAGTCAAAGACACAAATTGGGTGTGAATGGCAATTAAATGTTTACCATTGAAATGAGAAGTTGTCAGACCAGCCATGATGATAACATGTTGTTCATTGTTAGAGCACATCGCAATTAGAGGCAACTAGAAGCATTAAAGTCGGATCAGACTACAGCATAGAAAGGTTGGACACTCTAAAAAGACAGTCACGGAATTATTCCTTGATAACCTGCGGCAAAATCTTGCAGGCGCCCATCGTTTTATATCACTGTAGTCATTAAGGAACCTTTGATCCTTAGGGTGGATCTCAATGGATAACAAAGTAATGGGGCCCAAGTAATTATATTGATTAATCCTTTAAGCCCGCAGAGGAATGCAGTTCTTTTACGTGTGTGCCTGGTTCTCACTCACGCACACCCATCACACACCTGAACAAGCGTCAGCACACACTCCAAAGAAGAGAAACTGAAATGTTGAAGTGTGGATTGTCTCCAAGAAATGTTTCAAACTAATATCAGGGCAGAATATACCTTTAGTTTGAATAGGCAGTGTATAAAACAAGCATTAAATTTGAACTGTATAGACACAAGCCTGCAGCAATAGATATTTAGTGTATGTAGTTTTGTGTAGCATTTCCAAGGTGTGGGGCTTCGGATAAGTACACTTTGAAAATGGTTCACCCCCGTTCTCCTTCATCATGATGGCGTATGGGCTGATGTGGTCTGGACAAAGCGAGGCGAGGCGTGCTACTTGGCCAGACGATCACACATTCCTAACAAAGGGACGTGGACAGCAAGTGGACGAGCTGTCGTCAGAAGGGAAAACCCATGAGGCCTTTTCATACTTCCCTGCTTGTCTGCCTTTCTTATGTTTCCCTCCCCACACACCGTCTCACACGATCTCTCGCTTCTCCATGTCTCCCGGCAGCCGAAGGAGCAGGGGCAGGGATGAGCAGATTCTGCCTCAAGCCCCTTCACCTATAACTTTCATATTTCACTTTCATTTAACTTCCCTATCAAGTCCAAACATTATCAAATCATAGTATACGCAATAACTTTTATATGTCTAATGCAAATAAACTTTAATCTACCGCTATAAATCTATATAAACTATAGTCCCCACCCTAACTCAATTAGTTTCAATCACTCATTCTTGCTCGGAATGCAGTCTTGCCAACAGATCTGGGTCCAGCAGGTCCATCACCTTGCAGAAAGTAGAAGCAGTGTGAAGGTCCAAGTGATGTGGTTGCTGTGTAGCCTTTTAATTTGACCTTAGGTTTAATACATCTGCTTCAACAAGTGTGTGAGGGAGTAATGTGAATAAACACTGAAGAAATCAAACGTATCCAGTCACATAGTCGAGTTGATGGTGTAATAATCTCTGTTGAATCTCAGACGTAAAATGTAAATCTGACCTGGAATCTCACCAGATTATTACTATGTGCTTCAAACCCGGCACGATGACAACGAAGTTCTTCTGGTTTAGGACGAATGTGATTCCTTAATGCTCTGTATTTCTAATATTTCAAAATTAAAGAACTGTTGTCATTGTGCTATCTCATATAAAATCCCAAGTGTCATCCTGGAAGCATTTTGTGTCTGTTAAAGGTTCAGTGTGTAGAATTAAGTGACATCTCGTGGTGAAGTACGCTGAATACCCCTCACCTCACCCTCCTGGGCTAGCCCTCAGTTGCCATCAAAACTCAAAAGGTGTTTAGTTTGTCCAGCCTGGGCTACTGTAAATCACATGGTGGCCTCTGTAGAGATATATCTTTTAAAGTATTTACATATAAAAGGCCATTCTTTACAACAATTCTTCCAATTTAGATGAAACACAATAGAGAAAACAACAAAAAATTATTTTATATTCCATAGATCCCTTCCACCAAAATCTTACACACTGGACCTTTAAGATTTACAAAAGAAAATCTACCAATATATATAAAAGAAACTATATTATGCTATATAAGCAAAAAAGTATCAAATACTTCTTTATTAAAGTAAAAATTGCAAACATATGTGAGCTTACTCCCCACACACCTTGGATCTTTTAGTTTACCCAGTGAACCTGCAGACTTGGAACAGGTTGTCGTTTCAGAACTAGTGACTGATCAATTCTACATTGTTTATTATTTCTTTTTTTCCACAACATGATTCGTAGTCCCTCAGGGACTGCACTCATTTGCATTTATTTCCCTCTTTGTTCCTCATTCTTTTGTAACCACTGATTAACTCACTGTCACTAAGTTCTCCACAACTAAATACAACTTGGCAACAGTACAACAACATAAACAGATGACCAACAATGTTTCCCAAATTACTTTTCCTATTGTTCTCATTCCAGTAAATCCGTTTCTAATGATTTCCAAATTGATAAATGGTGAAAGGGTAATTATTAAAAAGCTGAAATCAATCTTGTCCAAGATTTGTCCAAGGTTTTGTGTAGAAAATGTCCAAGTGTCAGGACCAGACCTTCAACAAACAAAACGACGGATGAAAGAAGCGAGCGACAACTGAAGACAATCATTCGTGTTTGACAGATGCACAAAGTGAACCGGCGACTCCTCAGCGCCGCTCACGTGAACAGGCGGGTCTAAGATGTCCCTGAGGGAACAGGCGACCTATCCATCTCTGCCAGGTGGAGCAGCGGACACCTGTGCGCCACGCAGCGCAGTGCGAGCGGCACAGAGGAGGAGGAGGAGGCGGAGGCGGAGGCGGAGGCAGAGGAGGTGCGGCCCGCCGACTCTCCAGGAAGCCCCATTAAAATGCACGGTGGGAGGGAACCGGAGCGTGTAGTCGCCCTGGATCCGAAGCGAGAGACGCAGAAGCAGACAGCATCTCTCCAGCAACCCGGGGGGAACTTACCGACGCGCCGCTTCCTCACTGACAGACCCTCGCCCGAGCTCGAGCCATGTGTGGTAAGCTCGCTCTCTTATCGTCCCGGGACTTTATTTCCCTACTTGCCGCGGGGAGCTGAGAGTTTTACGCCCGAAACCAATGAACAGACTTCGCTCCTGTCCGAAGCTGGGATAGCGATGCTCTGTGTGTAATCTCAGTGACGCCGCGACCGATCAGCAAAGTTCCGATCACATGCTCAGTTGTACGTATTTATCCGGACCTTAGAATTATCTTAGTGGGGAACGTGCGTACGTGCCTTTTATTTTCCATCCGGGTGGATTCTTGAAGAGTTTTTCGCGTAAATGCAACGTGTCAGTGGTTTTTTTTTTTGGGGGGGACATACAGGTCATACCAGTTACTGCTATGAATTAAAAAAAAAACAAAGACACGCGCATCAACACTAGCCTGCGTTCCAAACCCCGTTTGACGTCAGTCATCCACAATAGTCGAGGGAGCTGTTTAAGGAGCTGTCACGTTCACGGCTCAGGGGGGAAGCGACATCAGTCCTCCGGCCTCTCTTCATCCTGTCTGCGAGGAGGAGGTTGGGTCCACCGCAGCTGGCCGGGCCCTACCTGGCTGCTCCAACACTGCGCGCAATGTGCGTCCGTCAATGGTCATCTCTGTGCCTGCGGGAGGAGAGCTGCCCGGAACATTCCTTCACACGCACACACCCACCCACACACACACACACACACACACACACACACACACACACACACACACACACACACACACACACACACACACACACAGAGAGAGAGAGGAGAAGGTGGGGGTCAACTTGTTTTAAATGATGCCAGGATGCTTCAGCTTGTTCAACTTATGTAATTAATCCTGTGCCTGTTGAGTTTTCTCCTTCTTCCTGAGGTTAATAACCACACGGAGATGATAAACAAGCAAGAGGTTGATCTCCCTGAACATCCATAACTCTCACCATCATCGATCAAACTAAAAGTATAGTAATGTCACTTAATGGCTGTGTAAAGGGTTGTTCCTTTTCTTGTCCTTCGACCAAATACGATAATCAAACAATTACGTATCGAAAATCGAATACGCCATTGTGTGCTTTGCAGTTGTGTGAACCGCTTTTACCATGTCAGAGGATTCAAGTCAAGTTCTCTCTCTGTGCCGCCATTAAAGGGATCTTTGCCTACCTGAATTACCAAGTGCCTCGCACCAGAAGGGAGGTATTTGAGACGCTGGTGAAGGGACTGCAGCGCCTGGAGTACAGAGGGTACGATTCAGCAGGTAAGACACACGGCTACACAGAGCTGCTACACACATTACCACACACTCGCACAAACCATGCAAACACACTAATAGTTCTCCTCAGCAGCACCCTAGTGTCAGGTCCTCAAAAAAAGTCCCAATTCAGGCATTATTTCACCACAAACAGAAGAAAAATGATTAAGCAGGGATTTAAAGTTGAATGGAACCAGGCCTGACACACGCTATCAGTCATTATGACAAGTAAAATCGCTGTCAGAACATCCTATTCCATTCAGCTGGTTCTGTTTGCATGAACCATATTGGCTATTTGAATGAAGGCCAGGTCAAATATTGACTGAAACGAAGAGACATTGTAAGACAGGTGAAACTACTTACCAGAGTGCAGCCACACCTTTAATCACACAACCATTGTTTATGGTTGTCATAAAGCATTCTTTTGTTGAGTGATATTATGTTTGGAGAAATAAAATGTCTTCCTTATATTTTACATTGAGCGCACGCACACATACACACACGCACACACACATTCCAACCTAACACTAAAAAGTATTAACCGTCAAGTATCAAGTAGCACTTTGAAGTTGTGAAGACAGACCACTCACGATGAAAGTTATAACAATTTTTTTACACATTACCTCAGATACTATTGCGTTCAGTTACTTTGATCCCCTCGAAAACACACAGCCCTCATCTTCCCAAACAGTGTCTCTCGGTGAAGAGTTCAGTTTGACCTCTCATCATTAACACAAAGAACAACTTTAATAGTGACAGTTGTGTGTTTGGCGTATTGTCTGTGTGACTCCTTGGACGACTCTTCCCTCCGTCTGTTCGCAGGTATTGCTGTGGACGGCCCTGACAAGTCGGGCACTGACATCAACAGTCACACCATCTGCCTGATCAAGAAGGCTGGAAAGGTCAAGGCCCTGGATGAGGAGCTACACAGTGAGTTCATGCACATTTCACCCTTTCATTTTTCTTTTTACGATATTATTGTTACGTACATGAACTATAGACTCAAAGTAGGTTTCAATGATTAGTTATCATTAGATTATAAGATTAGACTTTATAATAGAATTTGATGGTAGTAGTTGCAGGGTTGTATGATGAGTAAAAAGTTTGGTGTTGTGTGTTCCAGAAAAAGACACACTGGACCTGGAGGCCAAGCTGTACACACACTTTGGCATCGCTCACACTCGCTGGGCCACGCACGGAGAGCCGAGTGCCGTGAACTCCCACCCTCATCGCTCCGACAAGGAAAATGGTAAATACCTCACATGCAAGTTAACACTGTGTCATATTACAATTGAAATTTACCTGATTTCCTAGAATCTCTTCATTGTCAACATGTTCATCATTTGAAACTAAACACCCGCACACACCCTCTTTCTGTCATGCACATGCATTTCTTTGTCAGCAATGCATTTAGTGCACGGGTGTGTCAATGACATTCCCTTGTATGACCAAGTGCAAAGTGTGAAACCTGTTTATGGTATTTAGTATATTATATAAAATGTCAGCCTATTATTACATGGTAGCTTTTATGAAATTGCTTTATGTCTTTATGATAGTTTTGGACCTTCTGACCCTTTATCTAATCTTCTTATATCCACTGCTTTTAACAGAGTTTGTTGTCATCCACAATGGCATCATCACCAACTACAAAGAGCTGAAGGAGTACCTGGTAAGTCACGTTATCATCAGGAAATTCCGGTTTTATTGTATTTGCAGGCCGTCACACTTACGCATGTCGGGAAGACAATGTGACAATGTGTGGTATGTTGTTCTATCTTATGCAAAGCGTTTGGAAGTGGACTAAACTGGTTTGACAAAAGCTAATTATTATTTTGTGCCTTTGTGATAAGGTCTGTCTCTGGGTAATTTACTTCATTAAAGTAAGACGGTAGTTAGTGACGTCAAACAGTGATATGAGACACTTTGGATTTGCAGCACAAGTTTTTGTTGTCTGAGAATAATGTCACCATTTCAGCTGAAACCGCACACTATGTAAAAAGAGGGACAATGTGTCTCTACTTCCTACCTTTATCTGAGTGAGTCCCAGCTGTCAATCATGACGTTTAACCTCGTTTTTAATCATCAAATAACAAATTAAAGCCAAACTTAAAGGAGAAATTAACAGTTGAACAAACATCTGTGTGCTAAGAACTCCCTAAAATGAAGGAAAAGAATCTTTGAGAAAGAATAACTAAACATAACTTAAAGCTAACATTGAGGAGGATTTATGAAATATACTGCAGCCAGCCACCAAGTGGCGATCAAGACGTTCCGGGGCTTCACTTTTGAGGAGCAGTCATGTCGTCCATCTTTATATACAGATTGAGGCTGAAATAAATATGGATTTATGGTTCATCTGAGGGTTTGGATGTGTTTCTTCATATAAACTGTTTCTCTTGCCTTTCCCAGATCGCCAAAGGATACGAGTTTGAGTCAGAGACGGACACAGAGGTGATCCCGAAATTGATCAAATATGTTTACGACAACCGTGAGAACGACAACGTCACTTTCTCCACGCTGGTTGAGAGAGTCATTCCACAGCTGGTGAGCTGCTCACACAATTCATTGACGCACTCAAGCCCACTTTATGGCAGCTCGGGGGGGGCTGTTGTGATATTCATCTTCCTCTTCTGTAAATACTCTTAGATATTTCACTTTTATTTCTTTGTGTCAAGTGGCGCTCAGCACAGTTTTCTTGGCTCCTCTGCTTCATCTCTGTGTTAAGAGTTGGAAAATTGTTTATTACCAGCTTCCTGGTAACTATGAAGCGACGCATCATGTAGCGTGTTGTCATAAATCGTCTCCCGGACCAGTCATGCACACACACATGCATTCATTTGCTCTCATTCAGCAGTTTGAAACTTTAAAACACAGAAAACACATCACAAAAACAGCCTCCATGGCAACCGCCCTTACTGCATCAGGAGTGACATCATCACTCGCAGAAACACATTTTTTTCCGGGTGAGGTCAACATGTTTCCCCCATTGTGTGGCTCCCATGCTCGAGAGTTTCACACCTCTCAGCTGGAGGGAGGTCTCGCTCCACAGACCTACAGAGGAGGCAAGAGTAGCCATTTTGGATCTGGAGTAATAGGAACCAGACAGTTTAACGTATTAATGCAAGTCGATGTGATGTCCTCTAGGACATCACATTGACCTGCATTCATTTGGGAGTTAGCCTAACCCTTACCCTAACCTTAACCTAAAATTAACCTTAAGTTAACCCAAACCAAAACCTAACCATACAACTTGTCTTCACCTTAAAATGTATTGGTTTACATTAAGGGGACTTGCTTTTGTTGCCCATAAGGAAGACCCCATACTGGGATGCTTTTAACAGATTTACGTCCCAAGAACATGAGTAATGGACACCACTCACATAGACACACACACACACACACACACACACACACACACACACACACACACACACACACACACACACACCAACACAACCCTCAAACTTCCCTTTAAACAAGTGAGAAACAACCAAGATGTCCTCACACTGTAAGATCTATGGTCAACATGGTGTAAGTACACAGAAACACAGAAACAGTTCTGCTTATAGAAGGCACCAGGGGGGCCGTGCTTTCGAAATACAGATGACATTAAACAATAAAGTACTTATTTCTCTTAACCCTCCCTGCCTCAATCCCACCCCCCCACTATTTCCCAACACTCGCCTGCCCCACACCCCCACCACTGCTACCAAACCTCTCGGGGCCTAAAGAAACATTTGCTTGTGTTCAGAAAATGTTTCTGTGAAGGGTTATACACACTCTCTAGGAGCCCACTGCACGTTTAGTTTTTTTTTTCTGTGGAATTGTTTTCCCTCCTCTTCCCTCACAGCCTCGTTTAACCTTGGCATATATTTTCACTCCGTCTTCAAGTAAATGTAAACTCTGTGTTTCCTCTGCTTCTCTGTGTGTCAGGAGGGGGCCTTCGCTCTGGTGTTTAAAAGCTGTCATTTCCCTGGAGATGCTGTTTCCACCAGGTTAGTACACACACACACACACACACACACACACACACACACACACACACACACACACACACACAAACAGGCATTTAACTTAATATAATGTTCCATTATCTCTGGGATGATCCAAGACCCACTGGATGTGACTCATCCCTGTTGTTGCCACTGTGAAGCAACACCACATGTGATTCTGTGACTCTTTTATTCACTCATCGTGGCTTATCATAGCCTGCGTCCATTACGCTGGTCTTACTATAAAGCGTAATTGTGCTGGTTTTCATCTGCATGTGTGTTAATTCTGTCTGCGTCATAAGACTCAAGGCAAAGAGAGTCATGGTTGATTTCATGTTCCTCCCCTCCCTCCCTCCTGGGCCTCTGGCCTCTGGGCTGCCAGACCCGCACCTCCTTTCTCTGTGACTCATTAATGGAGAGACTATATAGAGTTTCCACTTTCAGGTCCGGGAAATACGGCAAGACTCCTGGTTAATTACGTCTCATCATTTTATCAGGCTTCATACGTTTGCTGGTTCAGTGAGCTGTCATGGATTAGGGGAAGGCATGCTGCTGGAGCATGCCAGTGGGAGAAAAAGAAGGAGCGGAGGGAGGAGGGCAGATGGGCAACAACATGAAGACAGAGAAGTGGACTGTAACTTGTGGTTCACGCAGGTCGCCTATCAGTGCTGGAAAGGCTGCTCCCTGGCACTCGCTGCATGGCATACAGTGGATTGTCTGTTTGACAGACTTGACTCAGAGAGCTGATAGTGTTGCTGCTGCTGCTAGTTTAACTCAGTGTAGCTTTGTGGTTGACATAGTGAAAAGTCAGCCTTGTTTCTCAGGATGGAGGTATACAGGAATGTTTGTAATTATGATGTTTATGATGCCTGTCAGCTCCCACCCTTTGTCATCAAGGACCTTTCACTTCTCTTTCCAACACTTGATCTTTGTTTTACAGACCCTCTCTTCTTTCATCCCTTCTTCTCGTCTCTCTCTCTCCCTCCCTTAGGGTAAATAGTGAATTGGATAGTGAACACATGTTTCTGTTTGCGAGCCTTCCCTTTTCTAAAAGCCCCACACCCTTTAAAACAACCAGCGCTCTTACGTCAATGCAGCTGAGCCCCAGAGAAATCTGCTCCTCGGAGAGCGAGAAGTGAGCCGTACGCAGAAAGACAAGAAATTAGGTGTTTCTGAAGATTCGCTGACGTAGCAGCTTGTTTTTGTTTTATTATGCTGTTCTCACTGCGTCACAGGAGGAGTCTGTAAAGGTTTAATCTCCTCTCATCCCTCTCAGTCACCTGTCAAACCTCCACAGCCAGTAGACAGATCCCACATAGAATCAATAAGGAAGTGACTTGATCCAGGAACTGTGAGCGAATCCTACTAGGATGTAGATAAAGGATTCAAGATTGAAAGGCGCATTGTGTGAGTGGGGCGGCTGTCTAGTACAAAACTGTGTAATAAGAATTTTGCACAATAGAAAATTCAGTTATAAAAATAGAGGGAGATAGCTGAGGATCATTAAAGGAGTGATGCAGTGGGACAGGATGTCTTGTTGTCTCCTCGTTCTATTATCACGCGGCGGTGTGTGTTTGACATTATTGTGCGTCCACGAAGCCTGATCCTCGCCTCCCCCACTCCGTCTCTGCCTCTCCTTCCATCTCTGACCCGTGTCTTTCTTGTCTCGCCAGGAGAGGAAGTCCATTGCTCATTGGTGTGCGAAGTGAGCACGAGCTGTCCACCGTGGACATCCCCGTCCAGTACAACAACGGTGAGCTCTGTTCCTGTTTCTTTCTTACTACGCAGCCTAAATCTCTGCCTATGTGCCAGTCACACACAGACACACATCGTTAAGAGCATCTACACAAAGCTTAGATAACTGAACCAGTGTCAGATGTTTACACCGGGTATATACACAGCCTTTATCTAGAACCATCTTGTCCTAAGCCTGTCATTACTGCGCCTGTTTGAGGTGTTATCCTGCTCTCCTTCCACTTCAGGCCTGTTACTGTTTTTCAAATACATAAAAACAATATAGACTATTTTAGACCAAAATATATGTTTAATAAGAAGTCATAAAACGATGAGCATAAATAAATAAGCAGCAAGGAGATCCAGTGTTCACCTGAGGTAAACTCCTTCTGCTCCTGGATCCAAAATATGGAACCAATGACAGGTTTGCAGTCACCAAAAATGTTTCCCTCCACAAGAGAGGCAGCTTCCGAGTCGGTGTGGTTCTTTCTTCTCATTAGACCAATTCTTGCACGATCTATTCAAAGTCCAGATTTTCATGAGGAAGTGGTGCTGATGTGACAAAAGATTAAATATTTTATTATTTGTAACTTAACAAGATGCTCCAAATGCCTCATTTGAACTCAGGTGACAGGCTGATCTTCTGATACTCTCCACTGTCAAATGATTCGAAGCCTAAACTACCTTCTTTATACTCTTAAAAAGATGACTTATTTTCTCTTAATAGCACAAGAGGAAGATGTTTATCACAACAGCCCCCCCGAGCTGCCATAAAGTGGGCTAGCTTATTGTGACTTTATCTCCATTTATTCCCCTTTAAGTGGCCCTTAGACTCCATCATACTGGCTGCATCCTGGGCTTGTGTTAGGCTAAGGAAGTACAAACAAACCAGTCCATTTCTTTCACCGGTAATGTTTATTTGGCACTGTGCTCTGGAGACAGGTCTGACTGAGCGGAGCCAAAAACAATCCTGTTCCTGCTGATAGTCCTTTAACAGGGTCTGAGTGTCTGAGAGAGATAAAGATACGCCGACTGTCTCGGTCATGTACGCAACAACTGGCCCTTTGACACCTTGAGCTGTGTGATAACGCAGCATAAAAGTATAAAACTGGTAGATGAAGGAAATGCACATGGATTTTATTTTAACGCTACACTAACACATCCAAATGGGATTGTTTCATTACCTCCCATTAAGTTCAGAAACTCCGCAACCTCTCGGATCTCGGAAGCTCTCGGTCCAGATCCTGTTCGTTCCTGCAAAGAGTTTAAGTTCTTGTGCATGGAAAGTGAATAAGCCAGACACACTGAGACAGGATTAAATATTTGTCTGGGACTATTTTTGGCAACTGATATGTTGCTCTTGTGAGTAATTAAAGCTACAGGATGGTGTCGGTGGGATAGACGATGAATAAACGACAGGACGTTTGTCATCCAGTGCAACAGTGTTGGTTATAAATTAGTTGTTTATAGTTTATAATGATGATAAGGATCAGGCTATCGGGCTTTGGCTACATGGGAGTAAGGTTTATTAAGAGTTAATAAGGTCAACGTAAAGTTAGTTTAAACAAAGTAAATATTTAACCAGAATTACCCTTCAATCAATTATTACCTTGGTTCAACAAGCTATTTAAACAGTCAGAGATTTCCATTTTGTTCACTCAGACTCAAATAAACCTGACAGGTGTACAAATCTTTATGTTCTTAGTTCTGATAGTGAAATAAATATGAAATATTCTCTCGACTCTATGTGGTTCTGTTATTTATTGTGAAGTCAAACTTTATTCACCAACTTTAAAGCCAGGTGTCTGTTGCCCAGGGTGTCAATTTTCTTAAATAGGAAGTAGAAGAAGAAAGAGGAAACAATTATTCGTCGTCATTAATAGTTAATAGCTGTCAGCAACTGTCTGCCTGTTGCTGCTCTGTACAGTGTGTGTTACTGTTACTCTTTTCCCTGTCTTATCAGTTCATTTAAAATGTATGGCTCTTAATGGCACTAGTGGGTCCAGTCCAAGGTCCAAGGCGGAACTGGGTGATTTGTGGATATGCGGGAACTGTAGCGGCTGACCAATAAAGGGTTTTCAATGGCCTGTGCAGATATTTAGAGAGCAGGTATATAATGTCAAAACTTAACTGAACATTTAATTAACACTAATCTGTGTTTGTTCAACTAGACCACAAGTAATAAAAAAAACAATCACTGTCCAAAAAATATACTTTTACATGAAAGTCTGTAGATGTATCTGCAGACATGCGTTTATCTGACGGACAAAAAACCACATCGTAAAATAATCTGGCAGAGTTCATCTCAGATTTAGTTAAAGGCCATTAGGTGCCAGTTAGAAATTTGTCAACTTTAACGCCCCCAACTGGTAAAACCGAAAAACACACTGCAAATGTACACTGCAGTGAACTACACAACGTCTTATGATGAGATCACACCAGCTGCCTTTTCCATCAACATGTTGATGCTGTAACCCATGTGTACTGAATAGTCATTACACAACCACATTTTTACCATAATCACACAAAAAGTACCAGTCCCACTGTTACGGCTGATAAAAACCCTAACCCAACAAAGTCACTGCTTCTTTCACATCTCTTACTTCGTTTGTTAACATATAGCCCTTTGTGTACATTTATCTATGGCCATTAATGATTCATGATCTGTTAGACAATTTCCGATTGGGTCTAATGTCACACAGAAAAGGTTTGTTTAATAAGAATTTCCCAGCATGTCAAACCCATCTCCACCCCGGGACCTGACTTCATCTCGAAGTTAAGAGAAAGAATTCAAGCGATGTGCACATCTTGATTGCTTTAGTCACTCAAAGTCACTGTGCGACCTCTGACCCTTAGTCTCTGACCTCTGACTCCCTAGGTCCTCTAAAGGAGGTGGTCCAGGAAAGGAACAGCCATAACCGTCCTGACTGCTCTGACCCCATCGACTCAGAGGGGGATGGGAGGGCTGTGGAGTACTACTTTGCCTCTGACGCCAGGTGAGAAACCATGTGACTGCAATACGGAGCCATGTTATTACATTCTTGGTGTTTAACTTAAAATCAACCCCCTCTTCCTTTCCTCTTGCAGCCATATCTATCCCCAAAAACTTCAGAGAAAAACATTTTGCATTTGTCTTCCCTCTCCGCTTGCAGCGCCATCATTGAGCACACAAACAAGGTGCTGTACCTGGAGGACAACGACATCGCAGCGGTGACTGAGGGGAAACTGTCCATCCACAGGCTGAACCGGCAGGCCGGGGACGACCCTGTGAGGGCCATCCAGACCCTGCAGATGGAGCTGCAGCAGATCATGAAAGGTCAGACGATCGTGGCTTCTGAAATATTGGAGGACAATTCATTCCTATTAATTTAGTTAACTTTGCAAAAGAAGATTTAAACACACAGTTTATGGCTTTGCATATAAGAGATTATAGCACAGACTCAAATATTATACATGTAAACACACTGTATGATAGTCGTGCTACAAATCAATAGTCCTATGCTTGCTTGCCCTCTGCTGGCTGAATGAAAACATTATACTGCTTTTCGTGTTTGAGCAAGTGTCAGTTTACCAGATAATCTCATGTTCTCCTATAATCCTCACTCTTTAGGAAACTACGATGCCTTCATGCAGAAGGAGATCTTTGAGCAGCCGGAGTCAGTGGTCAACACCATGAGAGGCCGGATTTGTTCGGATTCCAACAAAGGTGAGTGGAGTTCTAATAAGGTGGCTTGCCTTCTTCTACTTAGAGGGCAGCTCCTTGATCCCTTCAGTCAACATCAACAGGAACTATTCTAGCCCAATTCTCAAGTATGTCCAACCCGTTAACTGCAGAGTGCATGTAAGATAACATGACGGAAGCTACTTTGTGAATGTTGAATGTCGTGCACTAAATCAACAGTATAGTGGAGCTGATGTAAATATCCCACCCTCCGTCTCCTCAGTGGTTCTCGGTGGGCTGAAGGACCATCTGAAGGAAATCAAGCGTTGCAGACGGTTAATCATGATCGGCTGTGGCACGAGCTTCCACGCGGCAGTGGGTGTAAGTAGAGCTAAGAATGACTTTGAAGAATCATGATCATGTTGGTGAATGAGAGCGGCATGATGAGGATTTTGTGTATCTACATTTTTAGACCCGACAGATCCTCGAGGAGCTCACAGAGCTGCCCGTCATGGTGGAGCTGGCGAGCGACTTCCTGGACCGCAACACTCCCGTTTTCAGAGATGATGTCTGCTTCTTCATCAGCCAGTCAGGTGACAGCAACACACAATATTCAGGGCTGTCACACTCTGTCTGACAAGAAAATGTGACCATGAAAGTGGCTCTTTGTGCTGTAATTCTGCATCATTAACATGTCTTTCCTTTCCCTCTGCTCGCCCAGGAGAGACAGCAGACACCTTGATGGCGCTGTGCTACTGCAAAGACCATGGTGCTCTAACAGTTGGTATAACCAACACTGTGGGCAGCTCCATTTGTAGAGAAACCGACTGTGGAGTCCACATCAATGCTGGGCCTGAGATAGGAGTGGCAAGCACCAAGGTACAGTTTATACCATACATCTAACAGACACTTGGCATCAAAGAAATACAAAAAAAGACAAATTTTTACACTTAAAATAAACTGTCATGTTTTAAACAAAACTTTGTATTTGACTCTATGTTCATTAAGTCATTGTTTAACTAAATATCTTAAAACTAGACTTATTTTGCAAGATTTTGACGCCTCCTGCCTCACAGCTCATGTTTGTGTTTCTTGTGTGTGTGTGTGTGACTCAGGCCTACACCAGTCAGTTTGTGGCCCTCATCATGTTTGGTCTCATGATGAGTGAGGACAGGCTCTCCCTACAGAAGAGAAGACTGGAGATCATCGCTGGCCTCAGGGTGCTACCTGGTTAGTGCTCCAAAAAGACACCAATACATCACTGACATCAAATGGTCCCAGCATGTTGAAATGTAGTCGGATGGCAGCAATCGCATGAGCAAAACCAGTGCTTAATGTGTCTGTTTGTGATGAGCTGTTTGCGATGCTGGGACCTCACCACTGCTTCGGCAGTAAAAGCTGCTCCCCTGTTAATTCAAAGTTTGGTGAAGCTCAGCTCAGGACACAGAACCCCCCCCCCCCCCCCCCGAATTGGAGAATCAGTGGTATACGTGCTGTCGTGGTGATCTAAAATGTCAGTTACATTGCATCTTAGCCGCCGCCGCCACAGAGCGCTGGTCTCGTTTTATTCAGAGTGTATTATTCAACACTGCACTTCCTCAGGCCCTTAACAAAAGACAGGCCGAGTGTGAATTAGATCAATGGCTCTCGAGATATGTATTCCACATACAGATAGACAGAGATCTATGGAATTATAAGATAATTGCATTATCTGTGTAAAACCTTCACCGTGTCAAACTCTTAATTTGTAAGACTTTCACCTCAACTCATTCTTCTCATAATCTCCTAGAGCTGATAAAGAAGGTGTTGACTCTGGATGATAAGATCAAGACCATTGCCAATGAGCTGTACGAGGAAAGGTCACTTCTGGTCATGGGCCGTGGTTTCAACTATGCCACCTGCCTAGAAGGGGCGCTGGTGAGTTAAGAATGCCATGGTGGCCTTTAAAAAAAAGAAGAAAGGACAGTCCACAAAGCATAAATCAAAAAGGAGAGCGTGAAAACATTGACATGTATTTTAATTCTAATGCAGAAAATCAAGGAGATCACGTACATGCACTCAGAAGGCATCCTGGCTGGGGAGCTGAAACACGGCCCTCTGGCGCTCATCGACAAAAACATGCCGGTCATCATGATCATCATGAGAGACGCCTGCTACACCAAGTGCCAGAATGCTCTGCAGCAAGTCACCGCCAGATCGGTAAGTCCTGGAAAAGCACGTTTTTATTTTACATTAAGAGAGCGAAAGAAACCTTATTTTCTTGATCATGAAGGTTTGACAGTATAAGAAGTATAAGGAAACAGAATTCTGAATGATCTCATGGTGCAAACAACCAAATCCATCACGAATGATAGCGTCACATTGACTCACGTATGTTAATGTTGCTGTCGTCAGGGTCGGCCCATCATCCTGTGTTGCCAAGACGACCCTGAGGTGTCTAAGAATGCCTACAAGACGATCGAGCTGCCGCACACTGTGGACTGTCTGCAGGGCATCCTCTGCGTCATCCCCCTCCAGCTCCTGTCCTTCCACTTGGCCGTCCTGCGAGGATTTGATGTAAGTCGTCAAACACTCAGTCCGTCTCCACGAATTCTCAATGTAAACCAGTTTGACTAATTCCAGGTATTTTTGCTCTAACGTTGCCAAAGTCATAAAACGGCTGAGTGCCTATTGTCAATTTATCCCCAAAAATCCATGAGACGTGTGAATATGTGACTTTTTCTCTGGTCGAACAAACAATGAAATAGTAGCACATTATATTTCTAGGTTATTTTACCAGGACAAAAAATCGGATCATTTTAAAATACTACAAATGCCACACTGGGTACATTTCACTAAAAGCCACTGTCTTCACCGGAGTTCATTATGTCAGTGTATGATGTAGACACTGATATGTTATATAAACAAATCAATATTATTCTATGATCATTGTAGCTAAATACATTTTGCACACATTAACCACATTTTGCCAATTTGCGATCCATCGATTTTTATATAAATAAATATATATAATTGTTTGCATACACTGATAGTGTTGCATTAGTTTTAATACCATAGTATGTCTGAACTTTAGATAAATGATGTGGTTATAACGTGAGTCTATCTTATACATCACTGGGTAGCATAACTCAAATGTATATATATGTGTGTTTTTTTAATATTTATAAAAACAAAGTATAATTTCAGCATTTCAAAGAAATTTTATGTAAATGCAGGTCAAGTCTCAGATTGCAGTACTTTGCCGCACTTTCTAAAACCTTTTCTGCCAAAGAGTTATTGTTTTTATTATACAACATATAGAGTACAGCCACAGTCACTGATCACATGTTGATCACTGGCAATAACAATCTGCCTTTTCTCTTTGCAGGTTGACTGTCCCCGAAACTTGGCCAAGTCTGTGACTGTGCAGTGAATACGGTTCACAGAGAGGAGACAGGAGGCTCATAGATTAACAGTGCAATTGTACATTTGAGCATTTAGTATGTGTGTGTGCGTGTATGTGTATGTGATTGTGTGTGGATTGGGGGGAAGTAGTGCGTGTGTGCATGTGCCTGTGTGTGTAGGAAGGTGTGAATGAGCGAGTGAATGTGACAAATGGAAGGAGGTTGATATGGTGCAGTTCCTTTTATTAAGAAACTAGAGAGAAATGTGAAGTCGGACCAATACACTGCTGAGGACCTGCCAGTGCCATTGAGGCCTCGCAGAACAATCTATGAAATTCTCTGACAACAATCGAACATCCAAAGAAACATGAAATGCCTTTTTTTTTTAATCAATCTCAAGTTGAGCCGAAATCAAGTACACAAGGTATATTGAAGTGTTTACAGTTGTGCAATATTGGAACCAAATGTGCATTATGAATGTACACAATCATGAATGAGGTGATTAATTCTCTTCCTGTTTTGTCCCATGTCCATCGGGAGCTTCTTGAACATGTGTTGCACGATGGGAATTGTAGGAAATACAGTTTTGTTCCAGGGAGATCTCTGAGTTGTGATAATCATATTTTATGTATTTTGTTGCACACTTATGCAATTACTGTGCCTGGTGGGACATCAACCCACAACTTTTTTATCAGAAGCTCCCAGAAGTTAGTTCCTCTCTCTGACGTGTTGGATTGATCCTTTTTACATGTTTAAGTTTCATTTTTATTATTCCAATAATAATGTCTGGTGTGAAACTACAGTTTCCAAAGTTAGTTCATGTATGAACCAGATTTTCTTTATCTAGGGTGGAGCATTTCCATTGGCAAAAACAAACATTATTAAAGAATAGTCTGGCAGCAAAATAAATGATGTACCATGATTTGTAATACCTTTGTTTTGACAGCCATTTCTATGGGTTTACAGTAATGATAATATTCTGTATTTATCAGATTTTTATTTTATAGGGCCTAAGAGAGGGTTTGATTTATATCTATAACTATGATTGTATTTTATATTATATGTTTTGTAGACATAAACAGAATATCAATGAATAAATAGATACAGCTGTTTATTGTACTCACAGTGTCCAGCTATCCTTTCCTTATCTCTTGTTAACTACCTGTCATTGTGTCAATAATAGTATCAGAGGATACCATTTTTAAATAATTGCTTTTCTTAGTTGACAAATGTGTGGCATGAGTCTGCATGGCCAGAAATTCTGACTTACACATTTTGAGATGCGTAGCATTTTATGGATTGATAAATAATATAAGTCAATAGAATGACACAGACACACACACAATAATATGTCCATCTTTTTCCTGTGCTTAGTTTCTCATGGGAATGAGCAGGTAATCCAACCCTTATAAATTATAAAATAGTAATCACATGGGGATATTTATGCTTTGAGTACTTTTGACATCTTAAATGTAGTTTTTTATTATAGCCTTTGATCATTTTACTTTTACGAGTATTTAAGTGTTTTAATGGGCTGGGGTTGGTAGGCTACTTTTTAAGATCTGAATATTTTGTGCACCCTTATTAACGAATACACCGTCAATAATAATCCAATATACCACAGAATAATATATGAGGGGTCATTCTGCTGCATGTGTAAATGTTTTTGATGAAGTAAGAATAAAGTATTTTGCGATGTGATACTTCACAAATACTTCAATGATGGGATGATAAACCACGTTTGATTTGGTGAAATAAAGAAAAGTTTATTTTTGGGGGGGAAGAGAAAAAAAGTTTGCGCCAGCATTCACTCTGCGCGTTGACGTCACCCGCATGCTCTCCCTGCGCCTGTCGTGACGTCGCCTTCCTCCGCACCAGCCCGACCCTCCGCGCCGCCGCTAGAGTTACCGAGCAGCCGGGAGGAAGCGCCCCGTGTCCCGACAGCCCGGCCGGCTCCTTCTGCTCAACTTCCCCCGAGTGT
Source organism: Pleuronectes platessa (assembly GCF_947347685.1). Taxonomy (NCBI): domain Eukaryota; kingdom Metazoa; phylum Chordata; class Actinopteri; order Pleuronectiformes; family Pleuronectidae; genus Pleuronectes; species Pleuronectes platessa. The sequence goes on from NC_070633.1 coordinate 19,443,489, forward strand.
CGCATGTGCCCGGGAGACGTGGAGAGTGTGTGAACCGTGTTTTAGATGCTCGGCAGTGGCCTGGGGACGGCGAAGGGAGAAGGTAAGTCTGCCGCCTCCGCCGCCGCTTCCTCTGCCAGTCCGTTGGTCCGTCCGAGCTCCCCGTTCAGCCCCGGCCCGAGTACCGCATAGCTGCCGGCAGAAGTGACGGGAGGAGCAGGGCTGGGGGGGGGGGGGGGGAGTAGCGGGCCTCGGTAACTTTGTAACCTCCCAGAGACGAGGGGGTTTTAACCGGCGTTCATGTCGGCGTGACTCCCGCTGTGCGAACCGGCGACTCCTCGCTGTGCCAGCGGTGCTGCGGCGGCGGCGGTGACTTCATACCTTTGAGTAGACAGTGCTGCGTGGGGAAATCATTTTTTTTTAAAATAGATCCCACTCCTACACGTCGCATCGGAGGAGTGTCAGTCAGTGAACTGACCCACAGACGTGCACTGTTAGCTGAAGGACTGACATGTCTGTAGGCCCAGTGTCAGCTGCTTCCACAAACCAGTACCCTCACTTCCACCAGTCACGCAGGTTTCGATGTGGCGGAGGCTCCGTGCAGTTCATGTGGCCTGGTTCATCCGGGGGCAAGTTTCAGCTCGTCCACACATCGCACAGCCTCTGTCATGGCTGCAGCCTGGAGCCTGTCAACGCAAACAGATTGGCAGGGCTCGAGAGGAGGGGTCATACATATATTTATATACATTCATAACAAGGATAGCAGGAGTGGTCACAGGGCTACTTGCATTGTTTCCCATTAAAGGGGTAGTTCGCCCAAAGATTCTCTCATTATCCATTCACCACTATGCCGATGGAAGGATGGGAGAAGTGTGTTGAGTCCATAAAACAGCGTTGCAGCCAAATCCAATAGTATTGAAGTAAATGGGGAGCAACACAACATGCCTTCAAACTGCTCTTCTGGTGTCAGCCAAGTTTCAAGGCCCCATCATTTAAACTCGACTCGAAACGAGGTCATTTACACCATGTTTGTAAGCCTCAATGCCCCCCCCCCCCCCCCCCCAATCGGCCTAGTGGTGAGTGGACCGTCCCTTTAACACCTCCATCCTTTGGAAAACAGTTGTCATCTTGCAGCTGTAGCTCACGTCTCTAGTGCAGCAGCCACATACAGTAGAAGTTGTTTTGCCTGTTCCAGCTGTGTGTGCTTTGTAACTCATCGTGCTGAGATGCAGGGTCTTCAGGCCATGCTAATCTGATATCGTAGTCAGCTCACTGACTTCCGTCCAGCTCTCTACTCAGAGCCACGGCCGCCTTGTGACCCCAAGGCTGCGCTGGACTGGACTGGACAGTTGTCACCATGATGTGCTGGGAGTTGAGGATGGTGAAGTTTTAGCCAAGGTCACTAGTTTTATCAACTCGCCTAAAGAAATAAAATCCTATCTGAGCAAAATGATGATCTTCTGAATCAAATTTACTTTCAAATCAAGTTGATATACTGATCTTTATTTGGATCTCAAGTTGCACACTCTCATAAACGTCAGTTCCCCAAATATGCCAGATTTTTCCCCGTGACTTATTTTCTGAGAAGTCAATTAAATGTTGAAAATCTCACAATGATCCGCACCAAACGTATAAATTAGGGTTCATCATCGACCCACTCTTCTTCCATCCACCTAGTTTCATGATAATCCATTCAGTGGATTTTGTGTAATCTTGCTTACAAACCAAACAACCAACTAACAATGGACACGGGTGAAAACATAACCTCCTTGGGGGGGATAATAAAACTAAATCAACTTATGTAAAACTTCCTCTTCTAATCAAATCTGCAGTGAATCTCTGTAGCTAAATATAAATGAGACTGGATCAATAATGTTCCTGAAGAGGAGATAACTATAGCTCCACATAGAAGACACTGGCAGGTTTGTCTGTGCAGGGGAAATGCTAGCATGAGGCCTTAATGGTGTTTGGGAAGCAGAGACGAGTTAACCACAGCGTACTGAGGACATGAGCAATCAGAGGCTACTGTACCTAATCTGGTGGCAGATTACTGGGCAGTTTTCCTGTAAATTTACTGGGATGTATCAGGTTTAAGTAATTGTTAACGCAAACCTCATTATTACACAAATGACTGTCGTTTTCTGGGTTTCCTCTTTTCCTGCCGACCTGAGCAATAACCGTGTCAGCTCTTGTGTCTGTTACTCTGAGCTCAAACACAGTTTCTTCAATCGTTTCCTGTCAGTGTCTGTATAAATGTGCTGAGTCAACTACACATTTAGTCTATATGTTAAGCCCAAATCTTAACAGAAAGTGAAAGATTGTATTACTGGCTGTCAGTTGTTGCTGAAATAGGTTATAGTGATGATTAATGAAGCCTCCACAGTGTTCTTTAGATTGATGTGTGTGTTTTGAATCAGTGCACTAGGCGTTGAGGTAAAGATGCAACTGTTATTGTTGGATATTTGTTGTATGAGGTGGTCACGTGCTGTGTTGAATCCACGATGCATGTCAAAGGAAACTTTTATCTAATCCACCATGTTTCCTCTGCACCTGCACTTAAATATTTATGTAATGGTATGACGAAAACTCTACCTACTAAATATTCATCAAAAATATGGCTGACAGGACATTCAGTCCCTCAGTGGAGAAGTACTTGATGAGACCAAGGCAAAGACAAGAAAAAACTAAAGATAGCAAAGGGCAGAAGAGTGAGGGAATGTCAAGAGCATAAAAGAAAGGAAGACAAAGTCAAGGAAATCGGAAAGAGTGAGATAAGCATGGAGTGAAGGTCTTTGCAGCCCCCCCCCCCCCCCCCCCCCCCCCCCCCCCCTTTTGGGTGTAACCAGTGAGAGTCAGTTGGATGTACATGTGAGAAGGAGAAGAAACCAGGGAGGCACAGGATGAAAGTAGCAAGTGACGAGAAGGATTCATTTTTCATCTGAGTAATGGCTGAGCTGCAGACCCACACCTCCTACATCTGAAGGCATATTTCTCTCCCAGTGTTTGTACATCTACAAAGCCGCACAGAAAAGGGAGAAGATGAAACATTCAAGAAAAAAAATAAACCTTGTTATAGAGAAACACAAATCAAAAAAAACTACTGAGGAGATACACCTAAGATGTTTGGCAGAGACTGTGTTGGTTTAGGAAATAATGCATGCAGGAATTAACTGATGGATGATAATAAGATGAAACTTATACAAACATCAAATCTGATAGCACATGCTAAAGGTTTTTGTTTAAATTATATTTTGAGGCCAGTAAAGACAGTGACAGTCCAATCATGTTTATCATGTGGTCAAGTCTGTTATTATTTTCAGTCTACTACTTCATTAGTCCCATCTTCATCTGTCACTTTTATAATCACTCTTATATTAACATTTTATTAAAAAGAATCGGAATGAGCAAATAAAAATCTCCAATTCAATAAAATGAAGAATTGGATATTGAAGGATCTTTTCACTTTTAATTGTTCAGAGTTTATTGTTGTCCTGTCTGATAACCTGCCAACAAGGAATCTAACAAATTATTGAGGCTTTAACAGCTGTACTTTTACAATTACAAAAAACTTAAACTATTTATATTTTCTTATCAGGGATTAATTAATGACAAGATCATAATAGTGTATAATGAGAAATACTATAATTATTTTTTACCATATCAACAGACTTGATTGGAATCGGTCCTGGTGAGGTCACCCAAACATAGACGAGAAGAAATTATACAAACATTTAAAATACATCACAGAATATGTAACATTAATAAAATACAGGCCTTTACAAAGAATGGAATAATAAATACTAAAACCAATGTCTAAGTATCGACCAGACTAGACTTAAGGTTGATATCACTGCAGTCTGTCATCTGACAGCTGCTCACACAGTGCAGGTCTTTTCATCATGTTGTGAAAACCAAGGCTATTTAGCTCGTCTCCATCTCAACATATCCCTTGCTGCTTTTTTTTTTTTTTTTTTTTGGCATATTGTCTCCTTGACCATGAAAACCAGTGAGCACTTATCAAACAGAAAATACTTAAATATCGGACTCCAGCGTGTGGCTGTTTACTGAGGGAATGACAAACAGCAGTGACTTCTCGCTGTGTTGCTACTTGCATGGCTATACAATTGTGTGTCCTCGCCCACATACTCAAACCCTGGCAAAGGCTCATCCTCCTTCTGCTCCTGAGGAATAATTTCTAACACTGTCATATTTTTTAATAAACACTATAAGCAGGACACATCTAATAAAATGTTTCAATTAGCACATGTTCATCCTCTGCAGATGGCAGCTGGTTGCATATGAAAGAATAATAACCATGCTCTAGCTAAACGTTGTCTAAATAAGCGTGTATGTGTGCGTTATGCATGAGCGTGTCAGTGGTAGTTTGAAGATGGCGGTGAGAGCCTCAGGAACTCCAAGCTGTCAGCTGCCTCTGTTCTCCACTACACACTCGCCAAGGCATTTACAGCCTCGACTTCAGCTGCAGCGCCGGTACCTTTGTCAGATGAGCAAACTGGGCAGCGGACAAAGGCGGCGGCGGATTGGTCGGCTTTAGACGGTGCTGAAAATGAAGGGAGAGATGCCAGGGACTGACTCACTGAGGCTCATCCGAGTGATTCAGTGGACTGAGAGAGGGGCTCGGGTTTCTTAACAGTGTAATAATGGTGTTATGATGCGGTGTAACTCGTTCACTACTCTGTCGCACAGTTTGGGGATTTGTTTGTTTATCTGTGTCTTTCATTTTCTTCTTCTCTATATTAATGTTGTGTGTGTTGTTGACCCCCTGCAGACAGTGCTGGTGGTCCTGAGTGCTCAGCAGGATGAGTGAGGCAGAGGGCCAGTTCTACAGCGTTCAGGTGGGGGACTCCACCTTCACCGTACTCAAACGCTTCCAGCAGCTCCGCGCAATCGGTTCTGGGGCCCAGGGCATCGTCTGGTGAGAGGCTGTTCTCCTGTTTGTTGTGTTAATAGCCTGGGGGTTTTTGTTAAATCGGACGACTCTTAATTACATAAATCAAACAGTTGTTGCCTTAGTAAAGTAAGTAAACACTAAGAAGTACACAGATCTGACCTCTTTAGGAGCAGTGTGTACTCTTCTCCAATTAGGCAGATTTTAGGATGTATGGTTATGCAATTGCCTTTCAGTATATCGTTTATCGCAGGCCATGTATTCTGTATTTTAGTATATAGCTACTCTGCAATTCCCACCCATACTTACCTTAATGTAACTAACCTGTTAGTAGATTCATGGTTTTGAAATATCACTGTGTTCTAATCTCCACCCTTTTTCAATAAATGTTATAGATATCACATATGCAGTGTATTCTTTGTTAACAGTATTTTTATTGAAGCTATATGGTTTTCATAGTGAGTGAAATATGTATACATCGTTCAGTCTTCCAATTGAATTTTAATAAAATCATTAAAGAGCTTCTACAGTGACTATGAGAAGAATTTCCCCAACATTTTCTCAATCCAATTTAAAAGAAGGTGTTTTTTTGAAGCACGAGTTTGTACAAACAGTGGGAGTTTAAAATGGATATTCATAGTCACCAGAGGATTTGTTTGCAATGGTGTGTGGCTAATCTCCAAGCTTTTGAAATGCTCCACTCTCCTTTCTCCCCAAACACATTAGCTTGATGTTTGTTTTCGATATAATTGCACCAACAATGTTTTGTGTTACCCACTGATCTGTTCTCTGGAACCAGCATGAAGGCAGGATTTCTGCTTGCTCACAATATCTAATTTTATCTGTAGCACATTCACGATGAGCTCTTTCCATTTTGATCAGCTTTTCCTGAGCTCTACCCTAAGACTAAAATTACAGCATTGGATTAAAAAGCTGGAAAAATTGGAAAATTTCTGCAGAGAAATGTACTTGTTCGACTGATATGGCTTTGAAAATTACCAACACTTTTATAAGTATTGTCTATTGCTGTGCAATTGAGTGAGGTCTCTTGGCTGTTTCTATTCTTTTGATTTGTATTTTTCTGCATCTGCCCTTATTGTTTAAAGAGAATATCCATCTCTGTAAGATGTATTAACTTTCTTCCTTTATCTTTTCATCCCCCCTCCTTTGTACATATGATGTGTGTGCAGCTCTGCTCTGGACACAGTCCTTAGTATACCTGTTGCTGTGAAAAAGCTGTGTCGACCCTTCCAGAACCAGACCCATGCCAAGCGGGCCTACAGGGAGTTGGTGCTGCTCAAATGTGTCAACCACAAAAATGTAAGGCTGATTAATTTATAAATTGAATTTATGAGACTTTTTTTCTATGTGCTGGTATGTGTGCTTTATATTTGACATAGATGTTAATAGCTGTAATAAATCATTAAAGGTGGTTTTTATAAAATAAATTACACAGCATGGTTGAAAGATGGAAAGTTGCTTGGTCACATCTACTCCAAAGCCAAAAATAGGATCCTTCTTATGTGATTTGGAGTTTGGCAGGGGGGATGACTGTCAGCCCACGCCTACAGCTTTGTGTGTTAAATTAAGAAAAACAAAAACCAAATTCAGTCAACAGAACAAAGAGAGTTAGCTCTCTGCAGTGGCGATAAGTTTCCTGCTCTGAGTGAGGGGATCCAGGCAAACCCTCTTCGTGCTCTGCCCTCTGTTGTCGAGCTCTCCACAGTGAAGTGGATGAAGCTGGGAGAGTAACAGAGTGGACTAATGGCCTGTCTTCCTGCTCGCAGATCATCCGTCTGATCAATGTGTTCACGCCTCAGAAGTCCCTGGAGGAATTCCAGGATCTGTGAGTGGCACTGGAGTTTTTCAGTTTCTTTTTGACATTCGATTTATTCTTTATAGTAGCTGTTTATATTATCTGTCACTGTACTGTTAAGTGCTTCTTTACTGCTTTTTCATTCTCCTGTTGTTAGTGTCTATTTCTCCTGTTGTCTACCTTATACTTAATAAATACGTGACTGTTTTTCATTCCTTCCTCCACTGTCAGGTATCTGGTGATGGAGCTGATGGACGCCAGCCTGTGCCAGGTGATCCACATGGACCTGGACCATGAGAGGATGTCCTACCTGCTCTACCAGATCCTCTGTGGCATCAGACACTTGCACTCTGCTGGCATCATCCATAGGGTAAGGACAAGGAATAATTGTTCTGGGTGGGAAATAGTTAATAACAACACATTTTTTAAACACTTCTGAAATATAGTTACTTAATATCAGGCTCACAATCTGAGTTTGGTCAGAAGCATGTTCTGTTTGCACCTGTAACCACAACAAACAATGAATTAGTTTGCTCATTAGTTACTGGGATTAAAGTTTTCCATCGTTGTGATACATTTCCATCGTTTGGATTCCAGAGAGGCCGTCAATGTGATCAGTCTGAAAGAGGGAAGGAAATTGAGGGGTGTCACACTGAGCGAGTCGAGTGCTGGCTGACGAACAGCAGATTACTCATTTAGGAAAATGAATAGTTTTAATGAGTAGTTAATTAAAATCCATTTTTAGCTTTCCATAACAATTTGCAATTGGCTCTGTGTGTACATTCACTGTCCTCAGGCCGATGCTTTAAAACAACAGGGGAATAATGATAGAGAAACTTTTCTTTGTGCCCGTAACCATCATGTCCCCACATGCTCTTCATGAATGTGTTTTGGCTTTCACAGCTAAATGTTTTCACCTTTTTGTTCCATCATGCATCACTGCCACTGAGCTGGTAAAAGTTCCAGAACATTTCTCACATTCAGCCCCTCTGGAAAAGACCTCAGTCCATATCTGAAAGCAGCTAGAGCTAGTTTATGTGCTTAACACTCTCTGAACTACTGCAAAAGTAAAATGTAGCAGTGTGATGCGTGTAATCCACCGAAGATTCAACATTCTATACCTAACTGCAAAAGCAATAAAGTTGATTGGGATTTTTCTAATATCCAGGGCCTGAAAAATAATCCGTAGTTCTCCAAATTTTTTCGCTGCAAAACAGAACACACGATGTCAGTCCTCCTCCATGTTTGTTCTTTCTTCTGAAGTCACGTTTAATCACACAAGTGCTCCACACAGTTCAGGAGATGGTCGTATTATAGGGACTGGAAACCGAGAGACTACTCCGTCCATTGTGTCCCTTCTTATCTTTCGCCATCTCCCGTTTGTGTACAAATACACACCTCTGGGACAATGTCTTTGTTTGTGTATGTTTCTATAGATTAATAGAGTTTCTCTCCCCTCAGGATCTGAAGCCCAGCAATATTGTGGTGAAGTCGGATTGCACTCTGAAGATCTTGGACTTTGGCCTGGCACGGACGGCTTGCACTAACTTCATGATGACCCCCTATGTGGTGACCAGATACTACCGCGCCCCAGAGGTCATTCTAGGCATGAAGTATAAGGAGAATGGTGAGCAGTCTCAGAACAGCAGGTTCATTTATTTTTCTCAAAGATGCTCTGTGAGATTTTAGATAGTGTGATGTATGTTCATGTTTTTCTAGTTTGGTTTTAATCAGTTATTTGATGCTATGAATCAGGGGGAAAGGTTATGATTGACAGCTCAGACTGACTCACGATTGGTCGTGCTTCATCCTCTGATCGCTACCGCACAGACTCGGGCTCTTAAATCACAAGATGTCAGCATTCATTTCGGGGATTTTTGGCTTCTTTTCTGGATCTTGGGAGAAATTTTAGGCGTCTCCATATTTATATACAGTCAATAGTTGGTACTGGCTCCTCATACATGAATTTCATTCTTAAATCTATATCAGATTGTTTACCAAAATATATTATGGAGCATAATGCAGAGGAAACATGATGTGATTTAGAAACAGATTTATGACAACATGTTTGTCCAGTAGATTCGATTGTTGCTTTTCACAACAGCCTTTGAGTAAGAAGCATATCAGAGTTGAACAGATGGAACAGGCTGTCAAGGAGGATGAGTTGGTTTATTGTTCTCTTATAATTCACAGTGTGAAATCTTTGATCCCGTTGTGCTCTAGTTGGTCGTCCAATGTTTTTTTATGAGTGACTGCATTATGCTACTACTCTGCATGCAGTGGACCTGTGGTCTGTCGGCTGCATAATGGCCGAAATGATCTCTCCTCCCCTGAAAGGACTACATCCTGCCTGGTGTGTCAAGTAGAGACAGAAGACACTCAACACATAGTTGCAGGGTTTTTAAATCAGGAATAATTTATTATTTTCTTTGTGTGGCATTACAAACAATAATCAGGCTTCATCGTGACCTAATCTGAGAGGGAAGTATTTGGCCTACAATACAAACCTACTGCAATGATCAGTGTAACCTGTCCAAAGTATCCAGTTAAGACTTGTGCATCAAAGACTCAATCTTAAGTCCTCTGTAATGATGCAGAGCACAGAGAGCTTTCTGCCTCAGTGGTAAAATGGAGGGAAGAGAGGAGTGGATGGCGATTCGCCACATATTAATGCTCTGAAGCAAACAGTCGACTCGGGCTACGCCACTGAGCGCACACACTCACACACAGGGAAGAGTGAGGCAGGGAGCAACAGCTGTGTAAACTGATAAGCAGAGAGCCGTGGAGAAAGGCCTGGAAGCCTGCGTCTCTCTCTGGAGCCAGAGAGAGAAAAGAAAGTCAGCCGGAAGAGGAATATGATCAAAATGTCCAGCCATGGAGAAGCCAGAGGATAGAACCAAATATCAAGAGCTGCTCTTCTGCATTTCAATTTGTAGTTCAAATTTAAACCACGGGGCAGGTTGCTCCCCCCTCCCCCCCAGCTTTTGTTTTGTTTTACTGTGCATTTAATGAGAATTATACTGTGTGGTTTTTATGTGATCAGTTTTTTTAATACCTTCTGTGCATGTGTGTGTTTGTTCTCTGTTTCCAGTGGACATCTGGTCAGTGGGGTGTATCATGGGAGAAATGGTAAAGGGCGGCGTGATCTTCCAGGGCACTGACCGTATCCTTCACAGCTCGATGTCCTACATCGTTCACCCTCCATCAAACCCCCCTTTGGCATAAAGGATCTCTTTCATCTTGATCCTTTTCTTTAATTATAGTTACCCCTGCACACTTTCTCTGTCGAGACTTTTCCCTCATCATGTCCTCTGAGCTTTATCTGTCGAATGGGATGACTCAAGTTTTCCAGCAGATCCCATTTTATACAGAGAGCTCTTTTTGTTTCCTCTCCTATTTAGTGATATTCTTCTGTCTAGATATCTGCAATCACCTTTAATTGAAACACGGAATCAAACTTAAGCTCTTGAGATGATTTGCATTTATATTAGCGCTGTCTAATGAGTTTGATTACATCTTCGCTAACCATCTCATTTTCAGTGTTACTGTCCATTCGCACCTGAGTGGCAGAGAATGGATGCGTAGCACAATCTGGTACTGGGGCAGATTGGTTTTCATCTGTGGAAGTAATAACATTTTTACTGCAGTGGTAAATCCGCAGGCCTCCTGACTGTTGGTACATCTGTATTTTTATTGCTTTTTTTTTCTCACTGACACAAGATTCTCTGCCTTTTCACATGTTCTTCACATAAACTCAAATGCGTATATATATCCATAATGCAGTACTGAAGCAGGGTTTTTCCATAACAACACACTGTCCAGATATCGACCAGTGGAATAAGGTGATAGAGGTTCTGGGCACGCCCAGTCTGGAGTTTATGAACCGGCTGATGGAGACTGTGAGGAACTATGTCCTGAACAAGCCACAGTATCCTGGCGTGAGCTTTGCTGATCTTTTCCCCGACTGGGCCTTCCCTTCTGACTCAGAGCACGACAAGCTGAAGAGTAAGAATTTTGGATATTAAGACTCTGTCCTGTATGTGTAGATGGTTGAATCCTTTTTAGTAATTGTTTATTTAACAAAATATTAGCCAGCAAAATTACAGTGACAGAGGCTGAAAACCTTTTTCAATAGTTCAGAGAATGATGACTCAGGTCAGACGTTTTTCTGCCGTAATCTGTGACATTAAGATCAGGAAATCACGTCACTGAAACAAGATGAAATCTCGACATACCCAGAAATGTTTCCCAACACCACCAGGGGAAGTAATCAGTTCTCATGAAGGCCGCTCTAATGAAGTGATGTCATAGTTCTGTTCCCATAGTAACACTGCCCTCCCTCTGTTGCCATAACAGCAGCTCAAGCACGGGACCTGCTGTCCAAAATGCTGGTTATTGATCCCGAGTCCCGCATCGACGTGGAAGAAGCTCTGAACCACCCCTACATTCACGTGTGGTACGACCCAGGGGAGGCAGACGCGGTGAGGCGATCTTTCGATTCGAGACACTTACGAGGTTTAACCCTCTGTGAGTGTCAGTGGTTGTGTGTGGGTGACCTTGGTGTGACACATGTGTTTTCTCTCTGTTTCACAGCCTCCACCCCAGATTTCAGACAAGCAGCTGGAAGAGCGAGAGCACTCCATTGAGCATTGGAAAGGTAGGATGCACCGCCCTCTAGGGAAACATATCAGCAGTGCAGTTTAACTTCCTTTACATTTTAACTAAATGGATGGGAATCTTTAGAATCATGTTTTTATTATTTCTGTTGGTAGATTTTCATTTTCCCATTGCATAAGAAGTTTCAACTAAAGGTCAGCTTGGTTGTTTATGACTTTTCTCATGAAAACCCAGATGCCAGAAAGACTTTTCAGTTCAGCTGTTCAGACATTCACTGCACGTTTCCCTAAAATTGTCCAGAGTATGTAAGATCACAATAATTTCCGAGTCAGTGGCTCTGGACATTTTCCTTAACTTCTCCCGCTAGTCACTTAGTGGAATATCCGTAAAATATCCGAGTGAGCCCATATGAGAATACAGCATGTAAGTAATGAAGTTTCTAACAAAACCCAGAAAAACAAACAATAAAAACTAAAGACTATCTCAGAATGAAAGTGATGTGCCATGTGACTAGACGATGCTGATGACTATGTCAAGTTGGAAAGGCAAACTTGATTCGAGAGCTTTTGGTGATAAGGGACGATGCCGGTGTCTTTTGCTGCTTCCTGCCCGCTCTATCCAGACTCCACCTTTTTCCTGTTGTTGTGAATGTGTCTTTCAACCCCAATGATGTCATAACATGACGTCTTTCTCCACAGAACTTATTTATGAAGAGGTGATCGACTGGGAAGAGAGGAACAAGAACGGTCTAATGAAAGAAGATTGCTCTGGTGAGTACATGCAGCTTCTTCATGTGTCATCAGCTACACACAAAGGAATGTAGCCTCAGCTCAAGACACAAGTTTCCTAAAATAGGTCATGATGGACAGAGAATCCACTTAATTAACTTTTGTTATTATTTGTAATTTCACAACATTGTACTTGTCCACTCCATTGTGTGTGTGTGTGTCATGTCTCAGATGTGGTGTCAGGTTCCGCCTCCCAGTCCTCCTCAGCCAACGACATCTCGTCCATGTCCACGGAGCACACCTTGGCCTCGGACACGGACAGCAGCAGCATCGACACACTGACGGGACCGCTGGACGAGAGTCAGTGATCACAGTCCATTGGCCACCTCTGTCTGCCTGCCTCAGGCCCCCACCTCCCATATACGATATCTAAATATCACTCGGTCATCACCTTCCTTTCCTCTGTTTTCCTTTCCCCTCTAACCTCAATGAAAAGGTTTATTTTTCTATTTTTTCCCCCCGTACGATCTGGTGGCTCATCCTCTTCGTCTTCACACTCTGTTTTGGACTGCTAGCCGGAGGTCAAAGCTATCTATGCTGTTTTTTGGGGTGGAGAAGGTTGCTCTTTCTCTTCTCCGTGGATATTGTTTAACTCGATCAAGTATATTGATGTATGCACCTGTAATGGTTTTCAGGTTACCAGGAGGAGGCAGTGGTGGATTTGTTTTGTATGCCTGTATTTTTAATAGTTTTATTTTTTTAGCAAATGTTAAGTTGAGACCAGAGGTCATAGTCATCTAATCAGTGCAGACACGTGCTGACCCCAGCTGCTCTCATGCATGTAACGCCAATAAGAACAAGAGCTTGCCATAAGTCGATCGCACTTACCGTCCAACGTCCATCAGATGATCAAACACTAATCCGAACTTTGATCGACCCTTTCGCTAGCTCGCAGGATTGCATATCTCCACAGTGGTGTGTTCTTTATTCTATGAATTGGTCTGAGTGATGTGGATTTTGAGCTTTTACTCCTGTCAGCTAGAGGAAGTTGTGGTTTGCAGTGTTACTGTTTTATTTCCTGATATAATGTACTGTATGTAAAGATGTCAAGATCTGACACGCATAGTGACTGTAGACCCTTTCGTTACCAGTACAGTAGATACCGCGTGCTTGTTTTCTTAAGAACTTCAAAATATCTGTAGAAGAATATTGAAGAATATTGCAATCATCCTGATTTGAACATAAGGTACTTCTTATCAATGTGTGTATCAAAAGACTGTCGTAGTCCCATTCGTTTGGGGAAGGCTCAAAGCCACACGTAGTATTTATTTTTGTGTTCTAGCAAAATGTTGCACATGATCACATCGAGGCCCATGGGAATCAAGCCTCTTGTCAAAAAATGTCATTGATGGATAAATGCATGGGCCGCACCTTTTTCTAAACCATTCCATTAGTGCCGAGATAATAACGAAGTGACCCACGAGTCAGACGTCATGTAGAACACACGCCACGGCAGTGAAACACAAACAGTAAGGGTGTTTAACTTGCATGAAGGCAGTCGAGATGCCTCTAAGAAACTGTAGTTCTTGCTTTAAAAAGACAAATCCGTTCAGATCACTTTTACTTTTACTTACAGTACCTTGATGTTCGTGGTTCTGAAATACTATTCATAAGATTTATTTGTTTTGCCTTGTAAGCCTATATATGTGTATGTGTGTGTGTGCGTTACCAAATGTACAGTGCAACACTCTCCCTCTTTATCTCCCTGGAGTCGTCCCTGAAGGCAGCAGTCGCCCCGTCTGTAAAGGCAGTGTCTGTGGGGGAGGTTGGCCCAGCAACAGAGAAATGAGGATGTGAGTCCTGAATCCAAATCTGGACCTGGCAACTCGAGATTGACACTTTAAAGATGATCGTTGCAAATGGACTGCAGAGCTGCTTCTTTTTTTTTCAAACTGATAGCACAGTGTGATGGACATGCAGAAATACGACACTGCGGAGCCACTGAGGACTCGTGCACCATGTTTTCCTTTCAAAGACCATGACCTTATTCTTTCAGTCATGCCTCAAATGACCTGAGGAGTGGCCAACTCGCTCACTCGCATCATGTTCTCCAACATGGACTGAGCTTCACAGCGATCAGAGAGTCATGTGTGTTTACCAGGATTTCAAAAGAAAGCGCCATTGAACAATGCACATCTCACATTTTGGTTCAGTTTGTTTCTCCTTTTATTTTCAGAGATGTCCTGTGTGATTGCATCGACCACAACGTTATTATCACTTGGCCCTTACGCAACTAATAAAGTGGACATCAGTGATTCATTTTCTTTCAGTGAACAAATAGCTGTACATCACTTAAATCCCTCCCAACGAGAGAGCAACATGTTCTGCCTAGAGACAAACCTCAGCACCAGGTCTTTCTTGCCTTTCCCCCTGCACCTTACACACACCATTCACCTCGACCCACCACACACATTCCTCCTCAGAAGCTCTTGACAATATACTCTGTCTTCTTGGCCTCGTTGTTGAGTTCTCCGAAGGTGTCGAAGAACTGATCCATCTCTCTCTGCAGTGTAGCGTTGCGAGCTTCTGCGGCGTCCCGGGCTCTCTCCGACTCCACGATCTTCGTCTGGATGACCTGGTACCAGTGGCGCTGCTGCACCAGGTTGGTTTTCAGCCGCACAACCTCGACCTGCAGCTCCTCATTTCTCTCCTCTAGGCTGATGAGGAGAGACAAGACAGGAAAGGTTACTGCTTCATATGTCGGTAGGTTACTTGACATTTAAGTAGGCGGAACGGGTGACTCTAAAGTTTGGGTTCGAATGTACAATTACATGTATTTGAACAGAGTGACTCATGAGTGCATAGGTCCATTATCAAGCTGCAACTGATTACACAAACAAATCCACAAGTCGTTCCCTTGAAAAAGGTGAAAGAGTTTCCTCTTCTCGCAATTTTAAAGACACTGTTAAAATCTCTGGATTAACCCCCTGAATTAATATTTAATGGATTCTTCCCTGACCCAAACAACTTCCTTAGGCCGAGTGTCATGGTGATCCAAACAAATAAACAGACGGGTGAAAACATAACCTCCTTGATGGAGGTAGCTGTAAGGTAAAAATATCCTGAGTGAGTTGTGTGTGGGGTCCAGGGAAACAACCTTAAATTAGCTCTCTCTCCGACGCCTTGAGCTGTTTCTATTTGTTCGGTTAGATTGTTAAAACCAATCTTCCCGAGCTATTTACCAACGCACTTCATTTATCTTGGAAAATACACAGAAAAACATGCAAACATACACAAGCAGCAAATACAGCACATCTGAGTGCTTGATAAAAAAAGCTCGGTGTAAATATGGGAGATTTTAAGGGGACGTAAAGAAAGCAGCTGTTGGCGCCATTGGAACCAAACAGGACACGGTGAAGCTCGGGGTCGAGTCAGTGACCGGAGCAGCACAGCTGAGTGGACGCTCTATCTCTGGGCCTGGGAACATTGTGTTGCCCTTCACTGGAAACACCACAAGCAAGACTCAGTCAAGTCAGTGAACTGAAAGTGTCAAACTGAAGCCAGAAGCAACAGCATGTTAAATTCAGTTCTTTACAGGGTTTTATCTAACTCTTGGAAAGTGATTAAAATAAACTGTGAATGTCCAAAGGGGAATGTGAAACCAATAGAAATGAATGTTACCTGATTATTCTCTCCTCATACTGCTCCCTCTGTCGGCCGATCTGCTGTTGGAGGCTGGTGAGGAGGCTGCGGAGGGCGCTGGCACACGGGTCAGCCTGCGGTATGGGAGGGGGCACCCTGGGAGACCAGGCCGGCTGCTCTGGGGGCCACAGGCCCTGGCACTCAGTGGGACACAACTGAGGGGAGCTGCCTGTCAGGACGTGAGGTGAGGATGGGAGCTGGAAGTCGGCCTGCTGAAATGCACAGGATCCTGAGTCCAGCTCTGGCTCCTGCTCACGCTCCTTGTCTTGGTCTGGATTCTGGTCCTGGTTGATGGAGCCGCTCTCGGGGAGGCTGATCTCACAGGAGGACCAGGGGCTCTTGTCTTGACTCACTCCCTCAGCCTCCATCAGTCCCTGCATGTGCTCAGGGGCCCATGCCTGATACATCTGCTCCTGGAAACTTGTCTCTATCTCGAAGACCTGCTGGAGGCTTTCAGGGGTGACAGCGTCAGGCAGGTTATCATACAGAGACAGAGCACTCCTGTGCTGCTCACTCTGGGATGGATTGGGGCTCTGGTGGAGATGGGCTCTGTCCTCCCCACAGCCTCCCTGCTCGCCCTTTCTCTCTCCTCCTCCTCTTCCTCTGTTTATGCCCTGATCCAGCTCTGCTTCCCAGCCCTGTCTCCCCCGGCCCCCTCCCCAGCTGCAGTAGCTATGATCTGGCCAGCCGCCAGGCGCTCTTCCCCCACTGTCCAGTGTGGGAACCACAGCCACAGCTGGGGTCAGTCCGGCCAGAGGGCTGCAAGGGCCTGGGAGTCTGGTTACAGCCGGGCACACAACCCTACTCTCCATTTCCCTCACCCTGGCCCTCCCTCGCTGGGCGAAAGGTGGGCAGTTGTCGTACAGGGGATCCATGGAGCAGGAGCTGGCTGCTGTGGGGGACTCAGTAGGAAGACAGGGCAGCTCCATGATCTAGCCAAGCCTATGGGTGTGCAGAGTGCCCCAGATAACTGCCCTCCCCTCCTCAGGCTGCTGGGACTGGGACTGAAGGCGTGGTGTGGAGCCTCCTTGTGTCAAGTGCTGATGTGTCGTGGCTGGAGGAAGGTGTAGGAGCCGCCCTCCTCCCCCTTTGGCTGGCTCCCTACTGTGCCTTCGACCTCACTGTCTAATGGAAGACAGGTTGTAGTGTGGGCGTAGCCAACAGGAACTGTGTGTGTCAGTGTGTGTGTCTTTAAGCAGCACTGACATCAGCTGTTACTTTAGCACAGCGTCTGAGGGAGGGACCAGGGTGTAATATGGTCTGGCACATTCCTAAAGACAGTCACACATAACTGCAACCACAGAAATAGACAGTGACCATAAGCACAAAGTGTGAAACACTCACAAGGAACCACATAATCGCATTTGAGCCACACACCTGAATAAATGATACAAAGTAACACACGTCTCATGAGGGTCACTCTACCTGGTTTGAACCAAGGTGAACTGGTGCTTGTGATGGTTCTGGGTTGGTTCAACTTGCAAACCTTTGAGAACCAGTTTGTTTTTCCTCGTGGTCGAGTCACATCATTACGTCAGTGTTCACGTCACTCTGTAAGTCCTTCACCTCCCATGTGCTCAAACACAGACTTTGTTAGTGAGCCTCCCTCTGAAGTGTTCTGCACTACAGCTGACCACCACAGAAGGAGATGGTTTGTCTCCTCCACGGATCACTGCTGCTTCACTTTGGCATCGAGAGTTCAAAATATTCTTTGCAGACCTCACATGACACAACCTGTTTAGTTTTTTTATTTGTGGTCACAATGTTTAGATTGCTCTTATTGGTCTTGATTAGTTAGAAATCACACACTGGTCTTTTAACAGCTTCCTTGGAAAAGGAGACGTTGATGTTAACGCACACTACAAGAAGCCCATATTCAGCATCACACTTGATGTCATTGGGCCTAACGAGGTGTGACATCCTCCTCTAACCTTCAACAAGAGAGAGGAAAACAACTATCATGAGAAATTCATTCCTAACATAAATGGAAAGGTGGATCAATGTTTAAAGGATTTATACAAAAGAAAGAGTCCGGCCCTCCCCTCTGTAGGTTATGTGAGTAAGAATATTGTTTATCAATCTTATTATAATAATAATTCACTATCAGCTGCCACCACCATCACAACAAAGGCTCCAGACACTCACTCAGTTCCACAAACACAACTTTCATGACCAGTGTGTGTTTGAACCACAAGGTGTCGCTGCAGACAACATTATGAAAAGCCTCTTAAAGTGGGTGGCTTGAAATGAAGGGAATTTGTAGACAAGGATACAGCTTCTGAGCTTTAATGCTCAGATGAACAAAATCATATTTGGCACTTCACTTAATTTAATAGAGACATTTGCCTGACATGCTTTTTTTTTTCTCAAATGTTTTTCCTCCCTTCAGGTTTGAGGTTTAGTGTCACATTGACCAGATGAGGCCTGTTGATCGACTGATGATCTAACAGCTCAGTGAAGAGATCCCTCATTAGATAGCTGTCATGGAGGAATCACCTCCTCCTCAACTCAATCCATTTCTCCATCTTGTCCCAATATCACTTCCAGTCAAACAGCGACAGGAAGTGACGTCTCTCCAACCGTCTTTGTTTTAACCACGTGCTGCCTTTTGGTTTGAGAACGATGGGTTCCAGGAGCGTCACGGTTCAAGGACGCACCGCAAAACTTCATCTCTGCACGGACGCGTCAAACAGCCATCACTGATAAAAACTCCTCTCTTATCCACCTGGTGTGTATCACTGTTTCCTTTCAAGGCCGCACAGACGGAGAAGACGCAACATGCAGGATTCAGATGCAGTTTCCCTGAAGCACTTCTCTGCTTTTGAACCTCTGAAACTCTCCCAATGGTTTCCTGAAGTGGCCGACGCCGGTTGGCTGTACCGAATGTGTTTCAGCTCTCAAGGTGAGACCAGGAAATGCTTTGAAATCTGCAACAACTGAGGCACCTGAGAGAAAACCACCATCTGCAATGCCACACATCTGCTGTAATCTCCCTCACATCCCTCTGAGGGGTTTGCTCCTGACCTTCATCTGTCTTCCAATGAATGATGAACAACCTCGCCGTCTACAAATCTTTACCCCCCCCCCCCCCCCACACACACTACCCGAGAGCTATCACAGCTGGATCTCAACCAGAGGTCAAGCCCTTCCCTCCGAGACTCCTTATCACTGCTGCCCCCCCCCTCCTCCGTGCGTCTATGTGCACATCCGGCACATTTGCGTAGTTGTTTGTAGCCATAACGACAGGATCCATGGTAACGCAGATCCCAGCGCTTCTAAATACTAAAGGTGGATGGATGAAGAGGAGGAGGAGGAGGAGGAGGAGGAGGGGGGGGGGGGGGGGGGGGGGGGGGAGTGTGGCTATTTTAGCAAGCATCTTGATGGGGAGTAATTGATGAGGACCCTTATTAACAAGAAGCAAATCTTCCAAGGGCAACAGGGAGCCAGCTTCTCTCAGAATCACTGTGCAGCTGCATGGAGAGACATCTCACGTATAGAAAAATAACATTTATATAAAGTCCAGGATACAAACTGACATTTCTCACTGGCTCTGAAACCAAAGAAACCAGAGAAGGTGTAGCTGTGGATGTGTCCTGTAGGAGTAACAGGAGGTCGAGCAGCGGTTTGGACTGTGAAAGAGCGAGAGGAGAGAGAGAGAGAAAACGAATCAGCTAAGGTTTGTCTGTCCTGTGAAGTTGTTGTTCCAGCTCGCAGGTGTGTTTCTGAGAGATTAACATCCCTGCCTCTGTTCTCTCTGATCCCCGACCTCTCCCTGTGTGTGAGCTTCAGAGCTGCAGACATTACACCGTCCCTCTGCTGTTTATTCATGTTTTATTAAGAATACTCTGCTTCCACTTTCAGCCGTCGCCTCAGCCGAGGAGCGGCGGCTGCTAACAGACCTGTTCCTGCTTCTACTGTGAGTTACTGAGATTTAGCACCGACCATTTTTAGGCTTATTTGTTTTTCTACCTCAGCGCTCATGCAGATCCGCAATATAATAGAAAAGAATATATTATATTGAGTAAAAATGTGTGGGTTTCTGTTCCTCCTACACAGAGTTATTTTGTGAGACTGTGTTTAGTAATTTTGGGTCTTTTTATATTCCTACCTTAAATACAGTGAGAGGGCTGTGAGACTGAAACTCACATAATCCGTCCTTCAGGGTGTTTATGATGTGTGAACCAAATTGTTGGTTGAAGCACCAGAAATGATGGCGTTATGGCGTCAGAGGCAAATGTGCTGCAGATTTCTGAAGAACATTACAAAGCCTGGAAAAAAGAAAATGGCCCATAATGTATTTTCCGCACATTGTGAAATCAATTTAAATGTTATGATAACAAATGAAAGCTTTTAGAATAACTGATATTATTTTGCAAGTTAGTGTCATCATCATATTATCATTCAATCATGTTGCCTTTATCAGCGTAGTGGGTTCTGTTCTGCAGCTGACTGCCTCTGATAACAGCAGCTGTTCACTACACAAGCTTGAATCCGGTTTCAAATCCAACATGGACCAAGTGTAATGATGCATTTGTGACTAAATCACGGGTGAAATGGAGACGCCGATTGGTTTATTTTGCTCCTCGGTTCCAGAGCCAAACAAAGATTAGATTAGATCATAGTCGGCATAAAAAGATGGACGATGCTTCTCCTCTTTCTGCCATTATCCATGAATGAAGCCACAATATCCCAGATGCAAACACTATCATGCATTTGGGACCAAGAAGAAACACATGTGCTCTGTTCAAAAACAAACAAATCAGGTAAGTCCTGAAGAAAACAACAGAGTTATGTTGTTAATGATTGGAAATCTACTCCATAGTCAGTGATACACATAATGCAACAATTTCAATATATATGACTAATGAGTCTTTGATATATTTTTCTCACATGAAAATAGTTGATTATCAGATATATGGTAAAGTCATAAAATGGTGCTGGGCCTCCATGAGCTGCCAGAACACCAGAGTCTTAAACTGTCAAAATGTTTTAACCTGATTTATAGGCCTTTAAAACGTTTAAATCGATTGTACTGGGTCTTTAATACTTGTACTTCATTTAATACACCTTCCATCATGTGACAAACGTTGTGATGATACACATAGATTGTAAAACTCCTATATCTCTTCATGTCTGTCGTTCTGGACTTCATCTATGTCTTAAATGTCAATAATTGTAATCTTAAAAGTGTTAAATCAAACTTGTTGAATCTCTGGATCCGCCTCAGAGCTCCTCGGGGAAGCTTCTCCAAGCGTCTGGACGTCATTGGGAGGAATCAGCACTGATGTTATATTATTTGATATTCCCTCAGTTGTGGTTTGATGACCGTTGCAGTGAGCAACACGTCGCTGCAAAATCTCACACGGGTGCTCGACTGGTTTGTGATTCACCTCATCATCACTCTCATCCTTCACTGAGCCTGGATGCCCTGGTGAATGCACGCATCACTCTGGCTGATCAGGTTTCCTTATCTCCATATCTCTGTTATTGTTCAGGGTTCAACTTTATTTCCTCTCTAATTATGAATTGAATCCACGTCTCTTTGAGCCGAGGCGTTCCGTCTTCGTGTTGTTTGGCGTCTCTGCCTCTCGCTCATCCATTTTAAACATGTGGCTGTCTCCTGCAAGGCCTCATTCAACACAGCGGATTATTCGAGAGGCGCGAACAAGGTGTCCTCGAGCAACACTCACACACTGCGCTGGAGATGTGCGTCACTGGTATCCATGTGTGGGTAGGTTATGTTGCTGCCATGATGAATTGGATTATATAGCTTTTTTAGCACCATCCCTCCTCTGTGTGCATTCGAAATTAAAAACCCTCGACACATTTCATCTTCTGACGCCTGCGTGTGTGCGTCCACAGGCTCTATAGTTTGATTATAGCTCATTTCATTAACATTACTTCCTACACATCCTACAGGCAGCACTGCAATGCGATTATCCGCCCAGAAATATGACGACAGACATTTCAGGATTTTTTTTTTCTCATCATGAAGCATCACACATTTTGACAATTAGCAGTCTCGGTACTGTAACCATGGGAACGACTTCTTTAGTATGATGGGATGGGCAACACCTTCAACAACCGACCTGTCTTTATGACTCACTGCAGCTCCGTGCAACTGATGCAGGAGCTGTACTGTATGTACAGTCACAGAGTGAAGTGAGACAGATGTTGGTTTTAGGCAGAGGGAGCATTTCAGTGGAAATCCCCTCTGAGGCGGGATGTGTGATTCGAGTCCTGCTGTCAGATTCATTGGCCGCAGGAGACAAATCTGCGAGAGAAGAAACTGAATAAAACAGTTATTAAAGATAAAGCTCAGAATGATGGATGAGAGAGGGAGAGGAGGAAAGCAAGAGATGAGAAATAAAGTAAAGAGAATAAAAGATGTGGATAAACCGAGGGCAAAGAGGCCTGGCAGACGTATAAGAGGGATGAACATGTGTGTGTGCGAGTGGAGAGAAAACCAGAGCAGCACCCGGGCCAAGGTGAAAAAAGAAGACCGCCACTGATTTGATGACTTATTCAAGGTTTCTCTGGAGCGCTCCACCAAGGATCTCTTTGAGTGGGAGCGTTTTTTGTAGAGTCTGCATATGTGATAGTGCATCTGTCAGTGGGGGGGCGGATCAGGGGGCGGCAGAACAGAGCGAAAGACGGATATGGAGTGTGAGGAGGAGGAGAGATAGCGAGGGAGGAAGAGGAGGACTGCTGGAAATAGAGGGAGGAAGGCAGCGTATCCGCTCTCCTCTGCTGTGTGGACAGCAGGTGTTGGTGAGGTTAGAGACCAGAAATGAGCTGATACTTGATCAGAGCAGAAAGGAAATACTAAACCATGATGGGATAGAAAAAATCATAAATGGGAATCAAAATGTTGAGGGAAGCACTGGAACGAGGAAAATGGGAAAGGATGCATCAGGGGATTATATAGGAAATAAATAATGAGCAAATCAATATAGGATAAACCGTGAGAAGAAAAAAAAAGTAGCATGAAAAATGGTGATCCATAAATGGCAGGAACTGATGTGATTGCGCCTCAGGAGCTGCAGGGACGTTTGCTTCTCCGTGTCCTTGTGAGGAGTAAGGACATGGCCGACCTTCCAGCCGGCTGCTAATGGGCAAACAGGGGATCGGCCGTTTCTCAGTTTCAACAGGACAATGTGGGCTCACAGTGTTGGCTCCCAGGCCCAGTGAGTGTGTGTGTGTGTGTGTGTGTGGGTGGGTTGGTGGGTGTGGCTGAGCACACATTTGAAACTCATCCAGTTTGCACAGAGCAAAGAAAGCTCAGCTCATTGGCCAGGCCCGCGGTAGCTGTGGGAGACGTTCCCAGGTTGGCTGATTGGGTCTGGGAGAGTAAACAATAGGATGGGAATGACCAGAATGAGGGTCAGAGGTCAGCAGGGGGGGGGGGGGGGGGCTACGTATAAAAGCTGTATATACAGACACAAACACACACACACACATCATATTCTTTAATGTAAATGCATGCATCAGTCTTTTATGAGTACATTATTCTGTGTGTGTGTGTGTGTTCCTGTGTGTGTGTGTGTGTGTGTGTGTGTGTGTGCGTGTGTGTGTGTGTGTGTGTGTGTGTGTGTGTGTGTGTGTGTGTGTTTGTGTGTCCAGGTTAGCAGGCCTTAATGCAGCATGTGTTACACACCAGCTTTATCGTGCTGCACCAGCTCATATTTATAAATACAACAGATGCACGTGATAGACTGATCTGAGGCCTGTTGTTCTGCAGATAAACAGCCGACATGTGTATTTATCAGTGTGTGGTTATCTCGGTGTTATTAAGAGACTCCAGCATTTTTATGGAGATGCATTTGTGCGTCCCTGTGATCGCTCCGCTTTTGCATTCAACCAGGCAAGTGGGAAACCATCACAATGACTCCGCAGGTGATGGTTTTGTTTGTAGTGATAGTGTGTGGCATTGTGTGTGTGTGTGTGTGTACTGTAGATGTGTTTCTGTTGCCAGAGCTGCCAGGCTCCCATCCCCCTCTGAGAACAGTGGAAGACGGCCGTTCCTCTGCTGTTTACACTGTAAACGGACCGGAGCTGTGCCAAGCTTTTGTTATTGCAGCAGACACACGGAACCATCGCAGCTCCGTCTCACACATTAACATCAACGAGCTGTGGGGACCTGAGATCTTCTCAAAGCTTTAAAGTTTACAGACACTTGTGGTTTCTTTTGTCTTCCTGGTTTGCAGAGATCTGGGAACAAGCCAATGGTTTGTCTGGATTATCTGAACAAGTGTATTTCAAAGTAAAAGCTTAGACGGGCGTTCCATGGTTGTTGGTCATAATTGTCCTCTAAGACTCCATGTAATCACAGGTGCCCCTGTTTGATTCTGGCTTAGCTTTCAGTCAGATGGGCTTCTGGTTGTGTTTATGGGTCGTATGGTTGTACAGGTCAGGTGACAACACTAAAGACATAATCACAACCACTCTGGAGAATGGAAAACAGTTTGACTTTCACATACGGTGTTTGTCCAGGTCAGACAACTGGAAACAACTTGAAAAGAGCAGAACATCGAGTGGTGGCGCCGTAGAGCATCCAAAGGGCCGGACAAGATGTATACAACATTTTCCATTTCTCAGCACTTTATCTAATATAAATATTTGCAATCCAAAAAAAAAATATTATGTGAAACTGGAATTTCCATTGATCACTACCAGGAGAAAATACCAAAACAACTTTCAGAAAAAGGAAGTTGATAAAAGGAGGAAGCTGTGCTGCGTAATGTAGAAAAGATAGATGAGGCTATTTATGGACAATTTACATAACTTTAATCTGATATATTTGTTTATGGTCATTTGTGTTTTCTATGGTTGTGTAGACCACTTGAATCTCAGGTTATCAATAAATACTCCATCCCTGTTTTGTTTAATCTGTGTTTGCAGCAGGGTTCTTTAGTTAAGCTGAGCTGAATATTAATGATTTAACAGGAAACCTAGCAGGGAAGTCCCCGGCTGGTGACTATGAAATCACTTCCCTTCGTTGAAATAAAAAATGATCTGTGTCCTGTGTAAAAGCTGCTGTGGCGATAGAGATGGCGGCAGTAGCAGGTGTCACTGAAGCTCCAGGAAAGCAAAGGGCTGGTTGTGGTTTTTCTAGGTTTCTGTCGGTTTCTGCTCCGCTGCTGCTGAACACTGTAGCTGATGCGTGGGGGGGGAAAGAGATGGGTGGGGATGGGGGGGGGGGGGGGGGGGGGGGGGGGGGGGGGCGGAAAAGTGAATGTGAAGCTCGGTGAGAAGAAACACTAAGAAGAGCCAGAGGCAGGGGCTGAGTGTGTCTATTGCACAACGCTGTCTCCCGCAGTGGGGGGGGGCCGATGATCACACACTCAGTTGTCTACTTCTGTGTGTGAGTCTGCACGCCGACCTCTTCAGGCCCCGCGGGCACAGACGATCTCTATCTATAGAAAGCGACTGCTCTCTCTTCACGTCAGGTTCACTGGAGGCTTGAAATGACTAATAAAGGACTCACAGAGCAGTTGTTTTGCTTCTTCCTCTGGAAAGTCATTTACAGTCGCTGGGAGGAAGTAGCACGAGGGTCTTTAACGTGCACGGCGAGAAAAACCAACACTCCTCATCTGTCACATGGGATATTCTCAAACTTGTATCAATCCTTCCCTCGACTAACTTGCAGGTACAAATAGAAAAGGATCTTCAGCATGATGTGGTTATGAGGGAGAGGGGAGGCCATAAAGAAGAGATTTAATAGACATGGCACAATGTTCTTTTAAAGTACCTGCTGCCGCCGAGGCCCTCATTCATCAAGCGCTCTTTAAATTCTCTTGCACAATGACGGGGAATAGGCTCATCCAAGCTTAGAGGATCCACACGAGATCAAATTATGGGATGTAGTGTTCTCATTCTCCTCACGCTCCGTCCTTATCGCTCCGTCGTTCTCACTGCCGACTCGCTCCTCCCTAACTCCGCTCTCTCTCTCTCCTTCATCCCTGTTTTTCTTGGAAGACTTTCCAATTTGGCTCCAGTCGGGAAATGTGTCACGCAGAACAATTGAAATATTCCTTCCACTGTATTTCCATACGCGATTTAAAAGGGAATATATACCTGTAATTTGCACCTGCATATGAAGGGGAGGATGGTTCAAGCATCTCTTTTATTGAGTCGCACATTTGGAGAATGGGAAGCGATGACAAAAGAGAGCAAGACGTCTTTCATCTATTTTTAGAAGCAGAGGATTGTTCGGGGGGGAAAGCGCACAACGGCATGAGGCCACTCACGTTTTAATGTCCGCTCACGTCTGATCCACGACACTCAGCCGCTCCGTGCTGAGGGTTATTGGACCAGTGTTAGCACAAGCTCTACGGATACAAAGCCCCATCACTCACTGCCTCACCTGTAAATTATCCTTATCACAGACGTTACAGCCTTGTTACGCGGCAGTCGAGAGGCTCCGGTGTTACAATCGCCTCGTTTGTTCTCCCTACGCTCCTCTATCCAGAACTGGCCCGTGTAGGAAAATCCCAGGTGTTACTAACAATATTAACAATGGTTCCATTTCATCCAAGTGTCCCAGCGAGCCCTGCACGCACAACGCCAGGGCCCCTGAACAACAGGGCAGCTAAATGGACTCCAGCCAACGTTCATTTATTATTTACACCTACAGTCTTATCAAGGTGTGAAAATAGAATTGTGATATAGATACACCCCCCCCCCCCCCCCCACCCCCTCGCTATTAATACAGTACATCGTTTTATATTCTGCCGTTAGTGCAGTTTACATGTAAGAGGAAGAGAAGAGCTTCCTGGTTTCTGTAGGAGTTTAAATGTCCTTCCTGTGTCTGCAGGGTTTCCCCCACAGTTGGGATTCGGTTAACTGGAAACTCTAAATGGGTGAGTGGTTGTTTGTCCCTGCGATACACTGGCGTGCCCTCAATGTCAAAGCCACAACCCTTATTGAAAATAGAAGAGCGAAAGAAGAAAAAGTACAACGCTTCTTTTAATTTCTAAGGGAAAACTAGATTGACACAGAAAGCCCACACTTCCTCAAAGGGCCGACAGTTGCATTTAATTCAACAAGCTCATAAATATCAGTTCCCTTAAACTTCAAGGGGGAAGGGATCTTTATGGCAAAGAATTTGAATATGAAATGATACTAGTTCTGTTTTCACTAGTGGGTTTCATCTAACTTCTAAGAATTATTGTTTTCTTTACCCTTGTAAGGGCCTTTTATATTTAGTAGCCCAGACTGGACAAACTAAACACCTTTAGAGTTTTTATGACGAATGAAGGTTACCTCAGGTTCTCTCTCATGTTTGGAAGGAAGGGTGAGGTGAGGGGTGTTCAGCTGCAACCTGCAACTTCGCCAATAGATGTCACTAGATTCTACACACTAAACCTTTAACATGTCGGTTTTCCGTTATTTACTCTCTGAGAAACCAGTGAAAATGTGTACGTGTGTACGAGTGTGTACGTTACTGTGGAAAGAAAGAATCTGAATTTTCATTAGTAAATCAAAAAGTTTGTATTTGTATTTCAAAGCTGAAACATAAAGTCTGTCCGCAAAATCTAGTGCATAATCACAATATTAAAATCAACTAGCTGCTCTATTTTAACATTTTAATATTTTAATGTATCATCCTGCAAATTAGAAAGGTCAGACTGAGTATTTGTGGTTTGTTTATCTGTTTTTTCATTCACCCTGAGCTAATGACAGATTGCGGTTTGAGGTTCCTGCTTCATGTGCACACATATTGTTTCTGAGGATTTCATTAAAATCTAATTTTGTTGGTCTTTGTTTGTTTATTTTGTTTTGTTTAGTTTAATCTCAATTTGCTCTGTTGGTGCACTGACAACACGGCAAGTCTGCATTTTATTTACACTTAACTGAAACATCATTGGTCGCATTACAATGAAAACCTGAAGTATTGAGACATTTCCTTTAGTACGGACTCATAATCTTTGATATTATAATAATGTTTATCATATTATTCCCCATCACTTAGTACCACCATATCTTTATTTGCAAAATGTGTTGTAAAGAAGCAACTGGAGTTATTATTTCTTCTTGTATTCCACATTCTTTCATTCCACTATAGCTCGGCTTGTTTCATCCCACTCGCATTGACGTACCCTCTTACCTTGGTTTGCGTAATTGCTGTGTGTGTGTTTCTTAAGAGGCCTCATTACAGCGCAGGCAACACCCAGTCTCACACACCCGTAATGACTATTCCCCTGGATCTTATTAGGCCTCGCATTCAGGAATTCAATTAGGACCCAGAGAAAGATTACAGAGACGTCTTACCCTGATCAGACAGCAGTTTAAGATGAGTTGTGTAGTCATTATTTAACCATTAGATCCACAATGAGACAGGCAAGGAGCCGCGGAGGCAACGAGCCTGCTCCAGAGCCGCGGAGAGAGTGGGAGTGATGGTGGCAGAGAGGAAGAGGAGGAAGAGGAGAGGGAGGAGCGGGGCACTGG
This sequence comes from Pleuronectes platessa, assembly GCF_947347685.1. Lineage (NCBI taxonomy): Eukaryota > Metazoa > Chordata > Actinopteri > Pleuronectiformes > Pleuronectidae > Pleuronectes > Pleuronectes platessa. Next base: position 19,471,690 of record NC_070633.1, read on the forward strand.
TTGCTGTCAGGAGGAGAGAACTCTGCATTGGCCTCGTTGTGGAGATCTGGAGGGAGGAGGCGGAAGAAGGGATGAGGAAGGGCAGAGAGAGAAAAGCAGCGAGTATGTGGGCCAGCTCCTTTTAAAGGTTCCTGTCACATTAAAGGCTCCGCTGCCGTCTACAGTGCCTCCTCTCCGAAGGTAAACCTCATCTGAGTGAGCTATACCGCTTCAGACAGTTTGACTTCTTAGACCAAGATTCATAGCTTCCATCTCCCACGGACCAAATCCAATAGAGCGCCGCATGTGCATTATGAGAATGTGTGTAGAGCTTATTTTTTTTATAAAGGGCTGTGATGTGATTTGGCCTGTCTCCTATCCATTGCATTATGCCCCCCCCCCCCCCCCCCCCCCCCCTCCTACTCCTCCACTGCCTGTAGTCATTTCTCAACTATCCATTAACTGCACCATAGAGAAGCCTGGAGGAGCGAAGGGAAAGGTCCTTGCCCTGTTAAGAGGGGGGGGGGGGGGGGGGCTTTCCAGGAGATGGAGAGAGGCAGAGTGAGGTAACATTGAAAGGGTGAGGGAGAGAAAAAGAGAGGGGGGCAGGAAGAGGGAAGGGCTTTTAGAACGATAGATTGGATAGAGAATCGGGAGGAGGTGGAAAACACGATGCAGAAAATATCCTGTGACCTACTTTTGTCACGTCAGTCATCGTGTTCCTCTCGTGGCCATTTCCCTGTCGCTGGTCACTCATTAACTCACTGTACAGGCTCTCATCCACTATGCATGAGATGGATCCATCAGTCGGGGCGCTGAGCGATCGGGAGGGGATAAGCTCCCTCGATTCCTCAACAGGAGAACACAGAAGTTATATTATAATGGAGATGAGGTCCTGCCCTCTGTTGTAGTGGCCTCCGTCAGACAGGGACTTTTTTCAGATTTGACCTGCGGAGGAGAGATGGGTCCGGGCTCCCTAACGTATAAATTCCATAGCGGAAATCCCGTGTTGATATCTTCTGTGTCTTCTACGTGTATGGTAATGGTTTTCAATGTTGAAATATCAGTTTGTTTTTTATGTTTGTTATTTGTCATTCGTTGCGTGTAATAAATATCATCAACACCCCCACCTGCTTGTGGTGAATCCTGCGCAGGATATCCTGCTGTGTTTGCACTTGGGCTCCTTTACACATTCTGCAGACTGAATACTTGGGGGGGGGGGGGGGGGCAGAAAGTCCGGAGGCTTCACTCGTACATTTACGTTCACACATGCAGCCCCTCTGAAGAAGGTCCAGTGGATCTCCACAGTTCAGTGCATGACTGAAAGCAGCTATAGAGAGATTACTTTATCAGTTTTTCTAAAAATTCCAAAAATTACTACAGGTTTTCTCTCCATATTTTCCTAATACCAAGTACTTTTTACCAAAATAAAGCAACAGTTGTCATTAAGCACGACACGATTTTGCAAATAAAGCATAAGAAACATTGTTCTCAGCAAAACGAGATATAGAGTCAACCTCAAGCCATGTTGATCTTGTGCCCCAAGTATTGATGAAGAGAGGAGAACCTGGTGAGTTTCACTGCTTGGTTCAGAAGCTCAATCTGTACCAAAGCTGCTTTCACTTTGAGTTTATTAATCCTGGTTTATTTTGTATTCTCAGTTGTCTCTTGTTTCAGAGCACCTCACTTCCTGTCTTTTTCCGTCCTCCCGCCCTCTTTTAATCACCTGTCCCACCTTCAATTAGTTTCACACATGTTCGATCTCAGCTCTGTGGCCATTTCGTCTCCTTTTGTCTGTATCAGCATTTCTCCCAGTGTCCTTATAAGTGTATGGCTGAGTCTTCCCTGTCGCCTCTGTTTCCTCGGCCTGATCTCTAGAGTCTGAAAGCATGAACAAACCACTGGCCAAGGAATTTAAAGGGAGGCCTTTGTGCTGGTGGGCAGCCCGAGCCAGACGGCTGGAAGTGGCCTGGTCCTAGATGTGGATCTGGGTCCAGACGCAGTCAGCCTGTCTGCCTCCGTGGCCTCCAGGGCTTTCAGCCTCCTCTGACCTTCCAGACTGTGGTTAATGCTTTTAGCCTTTTCTTACTTTTTGTCTTTCACCTTCAGTGAGCTTAAAAACATGTCCTAGAGTTACCGTTGTCTTACTATCTCTCCACATACACACACACACACACTGATTATGCAGAAGTTCAAAGCTTTCAAATGGCCAATTAAGTCTGTGCATGTGTAATGAGTAAAGCAGCAGCGTCTATTAACCCCAAACTATCGCTCCAAGCTTGGTCTCCAAGCAGACAAGGTTGCTATGACGACATGTTAAATGCTGAGGACCCGTTAAGGCAAAATAAAGTCATCGTCCCTAAATGAATGATGACACACAAACAAAAAGATTAAGACCTCAGAGCAGTTGAATGCGCTGATGCACAGAAGATGAACTCAAAGTTGAGTGTTGATCAAAAAACCACATCTTGTTTTCCTGTCCGGATGGGAAGAGCATTTACAGGATATGACAGTGGGGGGGGGGATAAAACGAGAGATTCAGGTGCAGGCTTTGTAAACCACCATGGGATGAGGAAAGAAGATTTCACATTAACAAGTAATGCTGGGGCATGGGGGGGGGGGGCATACAGTAAACAAATGATGTACCTCGAAATGAATTTGCCTTTGGTTATTCTCAGTGGGACAACTGGCAAACAGCCATGATTGTATTTTGTTCCCGTGTGTGTGTATGTGTGGTATGTCTGCAGCTGGCAGTGTCTTTGAAGGAAACATGTATCCCCACACAATCAAAATGTAATATATATATATATATACGGAGGATAAGCTGAGGGATATCGACCTGCTCTGTAGAACCTCGTTGAGACAGGAAAAGATCTTCTATGTGCCTCACATGCCTTCATCCATCCACTCGCCTCCCCCCCGACTCTCACTCTCACACATTCGGCCTCGTCTTCGTCTGCAAACATATCTGCTTTTCCACGAACACATGTCCGTCCTGCACGCCCACACTTCATCATTCTTCCTCCTCTTTCCTCCCCAGAGAACTTCAACCCCCACGTTGCATCTCTGCCAGAGCAACATTCATTTCAGATATAACTTTCCAGATGAACACAGATCTGCAGCACTGAGCCTTTGACTTCTTATCCCTGGTCTTGCTTCAGTTTGCAATTATAATGAAATTCATGTTCATCATGTACTCCTAGAATAGAAGGGCAATGAGAAGAAGTGTTGAGAACAGGTGTTGAGAACAGGTGTTGAGAGCAGGTGTTAGAGCCAAGGTGGTGTGTTGTTGGACAAATCTGGCTTTTGACTTCAACACCTTCGGTCTGGCCTGGTGTCCTCCACCAACAGGTTATGTCCTCTGTCCGTTTGTTTGTTGGTTTGTTTGAATGTTTTTCTATGAGCAAGATAACAAAAAAACTACTGAAGAGATTACTGTGAAACATGGGGGTTGGATGCAGTTTGGTTCAGGGAAGAATACCTTCAATTTTGATGTGGGGATATATCAATGATTTTTTCTTTACATTGTGAGATATCAGTCTCGTGTCGCCCAAGGAATAATTAACGGATGTTGTTGAAAAAAGTCAGTCAGGTTTAGAGGACTAGCTCCCTCTAGTTCGAAGGGGCTTTCACACCTACCTTGTTTGGTTCAGACTTTCTGACTCTCCAGTCCAAACCAAAACAAGGTCTGACAGGTGCCCGTCACCCGGACCTCAGTCCAAGATTGAGTCTTGAGATAGTGTGGACCTTCAGACCAATTGCAGGAAGCTGAGTACGTATATTTAGCTGGCAGAAAAACCATCATGATATTACAATGGGAACGAGATTAACAAAGAGAGCCGGTTCATTCATTCTCTCTATTCAGAAATGGATTTTTTCTAACTCAAAAATGTAAGCGATACAATAGACATATTGATAACACACATGAGACGATGTCAGAGACACGGCCGTCTACTAACCGATCAATTTCAAGTATAGATCAAGGCAGCCCAGGTCGATGAAGACAACAGGACAAACATCTAAATTCCCTTAATTTCATTTGGAAACCAAAACTAAGTGGATCAGATGTTGACAATGTAACAAAGACAAGAAGAACCAGTTCCGTTGGCCAAACACCACAATGAAACCTACACAATGCTTGAGTTGCCTCTGATGTTGTTAGGAAAACAGAAAAGCATTTCATGGATATAAAGTCTTGGCAGCGTTTCCTCTCCTTCGGAATTAATTAACATGAAACAGCTTGAAGGTCAGTTTATATTCACTTCCCTGGATTTTAGTTGGATGCTCCTTTCCACAGTCGCTTTGCACTAAGCAGCCTCACTGATAAATGTGTGTTGCCTTTCAGTAAATTGAATTTCTTTCATTGGATCCACCTGACTGGAGGATAATAGAATATCTTCATGAGTTGAAGTCTTTTGGGCGTCGTTGAGGTCGTCACACTTCACACTGCTCCTCTCTAGTCCTCCAGCCTTCACTTCACACTCACACCAGTTCAGCCATCCAGCGTCTGTGCGTCCAGCCCAGTGCAGCTGATTGTTTTCACTGTCGGAAAATCGAACAAGCATTTAGTCTGTTTGTAAATTGTCCTGCGACACAGTGCGTAATGACTTGGGGCTATTTACACGTACATGTCAGCTTTAGCATGTGGGCTAATTCATCAGCTGTCACACTGGCATTCCCGTGGACTGCCACCCCCCTGCAGTTAGCCATTATAATGCTAATGTGATGGACTGAGATTGGATTTCTGTTTTATTTTGGTCAGCTCAAAACATTCTTGTATTAATGCCATACCAGAGATGAACAGTGTAATGCAGTAGCAGCTCAACTTTAAATCCAAAACACCACTGAGTGAGGATAAATGATCCAAGCTGCCTTTCTAGTGTGTGACAAGACTAAAGACGCTAATCCCCTCAGACAAAGCAGTTTCAGCATCTGCAGGCTAAGTGGTTAATTGACCTTTAGTCACCTCTGATGTCTCTTTCCCATCAAGTTTGACTCCATCGAACTACGTCAAGCTGACGTTGAGAGATACTCCAGCGATTCATTTTATACCTATCGTGGCTTAAAAAAAGATACAACTTTATTCAATGTGACATTTCATTTTGGTCGCTTTTAAATTCTCTTCTATCTGCTTTACCCATGGGGCTTTGCTCCGCTATAACTTCAGGTGCAAAGGACGTATGGTGAAGGAGAATCCCACAGTTAGCCGGTCGGCTGTTTCTTCTTCCTTCCACTGTTTGTATTGGTCACTTGTAACGGATCACGATTATTTGTTCTAAATCTTTACATTACCTCCATAAGTGAACATGATTTGTGCCTGAGTCATATCAGATAGATGCCCATAATCCCATGCTGCTTAACTACGTCATCAAACTAGGTAATTTGTTATTATTTATTAGGAGAGACCCCTTGTGGCCGTTAGAATTAAACGTTAAAGCTCAAGAAACAACTCTTGATGCTATCACCAGTTATTATTTTATTAAATATAGCTCCTCCAATGCCATTAGTAACCTTATAGCGCAATTCTAATTGGCTGAGCAGTTCTCCTCATAACGGATAACCGGACCTCCGTGTTTAAAAGAATTGGAGTTTCCCTAAAAGTGACATTTGTTAGGTCATACTGTTTGAACTACAATTCATATATAAAATATTTTATAGAAATGATATAAAGAGAATAGATATAAAAGTTGAGAGTGATCAGTTTTATTTAACATTGCACAAGGTCCCTCTCATGAAGGCTGCCATCTTCTGTGCTACTTTCTGTGAATGTTATCTTTAAAGAATATTCTTTATTAAGCCGTGAGAAATAAAAGAAGAGTAAGTCAAATGTGGAAGAACAGCGTTAGAACCTTGATGATGCAAACAACAGGATGGTCTGAAATTAATAATTATGATTAAAAATAGAACAAAGGACTTGTAAGACCCTTAGAAGCCACAGTTGATTAAATAAAATGTATTTAATTTGATTCATTTCATTTCACTACAGTGGTCACGTTCTCATGATTACGTCATTTACAGTAGAGCTTCTTGGGCCTTAAGGTCTGGGAAGAGGAATTGCATTATGCCAGTGAGGGTCCTCACGAGCACAGTTAGTGAGAGCACACACCGGAAATATCAACATAATGAACTGCGGTCTGATGATGATGGATTATAGAGAGCAGAAATACACTCCTCTGCAAAATGAGATTAGTGAGGCATTAGAGGTGATGTCACATTTAAAGGGTCAGTGCAGGTATTGAGGAAGTCGTTGTGGTAATTCAGAGATGATAATGTCCACTAACATTATAAATATATATTCCTTTAGGCTATATATTATACATACAAAAACTGGCATATTGTCAATTGTAATAATGTAAAATGTACTTGTAAGAAACTCTTTTATTTCATTACTGCTCATCTTTACTCCCTGGATCCCGGCAGAACAGATACTGTATCCTAATGGGACCTTACTGGTTAAGTAAAAGCTAAATAAAATAGAAGAAACTCTAAACCTAATTGCAACCTCATAAAAAACATGCTTCATTTTCATGCATGACACATGGAGATTATCTTTAGCGGTTATTAGTGGTTTCATGATTAAATTGGCCTCATTAGATAATTTAAGCAACGTTCTTGAGTAATGTTCACCGCTAATAACAATGATTATCATGTCTATGTTTCAAACACATTAATCCTCTTTGTAAATGCAGAGTAATTTGGTTGAGGAATTATGAGTCTGATTGTGTCGGTGCTCTTTTACAAGCACGAGGCCCCGGCAAAGATTCCCGAAGGCCATCTGTGTACATGTGAGGTGCAGCTGCTGCCGATAGAAAAGAAAAACTCATTTACGTTTTATGGCTGGTTCACGACAGCAAAGGTTAAATAACAGAAAACGGAAAATGATTGCTTTCGTTTGGAGAGTAATCCCTGAAATGTTTTTTCCCCTGTTCTCCTTGTGTATCAATGAGGCAGTGACAGATTAGCCGCCTCCCCCTCGTCACTGGGGTGTACTTCCCCTCAGGAGAACATGGATGACACGGAACAGGAGGTCAGACCGTTATGCAATAAATGGAACGTTGAACGAGGATCTGCCCGTTTCAAATGCTCCCTGCTCTCTTTGCACCTGAGGGACATGTCAGAGGCCTAGATTTGCTGACTCATTAATGCAAACAGTGGAATATCGCTTAGTACAAACTCTGCGGCACGCACTCTCACTCAGGCACGTACACGTACATTTTCTGCTCTTAATCCCTGAGCTCTGTCGCTCCCCAGCCTCGAATCAAATCTGAGCAGCCCCCACAGGGAACTCTGAAAAACCATTTTGCTCCCAGTTAGCTTTTGAAGTGGTGAACAATCATCAGACGACTGTGGCTGGAACATTTGTAGAGAATCTGACACCTCGCTCGCTCCTGCACCGACTCTCTGTGTGCCGAGAAAACCAACTGAGAGATGTAGTGAAGACAAAAAGCACGAGACCGGAAGGGACAGAGGTGCACAAACAAGCACATGCTAATGTCCACACATTCACTCACACACATTCATGCTACACGCATATTCTGTAGCAACTTGTAATTGCATTCAGAGACACACACACAAGGATTCAGTGAAGACGCAGCCTCACATACACAGGAGATGAACCCTCGCTCTTATCATCCCATCCACTGATAACACAGCTCCCACATGCCAGCCTGAGTGGGTCTGAAGAGTGGGTTGGATAAGCTGCCCTGACTGATTGCTGTGGGTGTGTGTGGGTAAAGGGGGCACAACATCTTCAAAGAGCCATTGTTCGGTGATGGAGTCGGCACGGCGGCAAATCCCCGTGACCAGGAGTCTCTTTGTGCCTCGTGCACGTACATGTATATTCTCTCTATAGATCCCTGACAGCTACGTGCTGTTATGTAATCAGCCGTCTATTGAATGTGTCAGAGTCTTCAGCTGGATGCAAAGACACACGCTCTGTACATCCGCTTTCTGTTCCTCCTGCACCAGCCTCACACATTCTGACTCACCAACACGCCACCAACACGCCCCCACCCCCCCCCAGTCTCCAAAACTCAAGATACAATAGTGTGTTGGCCTTGAGGAAGGCTGCATCCTCTAATTCATGACTTTTGAAATATTTGAATATTAAAGGGCGGCCAGCTGGTCCCAGCACAATAGGAAAGTAGATGGAAATGTCTGAAAACATTGGAAGGTAGGGGTTCTGCAGCCCGTCACCACAGAGAGCGCTCCGGTCTCAGCAGGAAGGTTGGCAGTAGCTGGAGGCTGGAGAGGAAATGACAAACAAATCGTGGATGTTTAGTGGAGTTTTCTTTTCTTGCCTTGTGCACATTTACATTTCAAACTATGCCCTTGGGAATTTGAGTTGTAAGCACGTGTGTTATATAAGAAATGATGGTTGGAGTACAGAGTGTATCCAGTGTTGGAGTTACAGTAAGATGTGCATGCACCACAGCTCTGTACACGGTCCAGCAACACTCAGCAATTGGTCCAGCTTATTAAATGACAAGATCATTTTAAAAACAGAATTACAGTTATTATATAGAGGGAATAGTTGAAGCCCTTTGATGGTGACATATGTGGATTTTGCAGTTTGATTGGATCCTTTAATATGAGTTGGTTTGGTCTGTTTCATTACTCTACAACTTGTTCCAGTGTGTGTAACATCTTCACCCACACAATGTCCAAGCCCACATCACAAATTTAAAAATAAAGTTTTTCCATGGGACGTCTTAGTATCGGGCAAAACACCTTTTTTTCCCTCCTCCTCAGCTCCTTCTCATCGTCGTCCATCGATCGACTCGACATCTTCCTCCGTCTTTCCCACTCAGCTCATTTTTTCTCCTCTCTTTGTTTGCCTCCATTCTTTAGCTTATAACCCCATGCAGTCACATCCTGACACAATCGATAACAGTAACAATCGACAGCGAACTCCACGTGTGGTGAACGACTTGATGTAGGTAATACAGTTATGCTAATTGTTTTCTGCTCCCGCTTTTGTTTGAAATATGATGGAAAACTCATTTTAAGATCCTCTAGGATAATTAGTAATTGAAAAAGTTCCGATCTTTAAAATATTATGTACTTAATGTTACTGTCGACCACTAGAGCCTCAGGTATTTTACTGTTTAACAGTATTTGACAAAGAAAGAAAAGATTAAGGCACTGTAAGTGGCTCCTGCAGCTTTGAGTCAGAGGTGGATAAAAAGAGAAGATGGCCAATGGGAGATTTCTCAGCTGCCGATGTAAAGCTGTCCAGGTAAAGACTTCCAGTTGGTGGGAGGTGAATACCCAGAGAGCCCAGCATCCATTAAAGTAATTAGAGGGTAATCAGGATGGGGACACAGCTACCCCCCCCCCCCCCCACACACACACACACCCCCACCCCTCATGCTCGCCCTCACGCAGACCTGTTGCTAGGAAACCCAACAGAGGGGCTGTGGAAGGACCATCAAAAACAAACCAGCCTCGTGCCGGAGAACAGATTCTGAGACTCTGGCACACGGCGACATGAATGTGATGTGAAAAGCTGATAGCGTGATTGGCTCCCCCCCCACCGGTACCAAATAGGTTCTGTCGACCGCAACATGACAAAAAACGAATCTTACATATGTTTTTTTCTTGAGGAAAATCAGAGAAGCAGAGGCAGAGGCAGCTATGAATAGGCTCTGACGCACGCTGTGCTTTGTGTGTGTCTCCACAGGAGTGTTCTATACGGGGCCCAGTGTGTATCTGCCCCGGTAATGATGGAGCAGTGTGTTAGTTATTATGGAGAAGAGGAGAGGACATGGGTTAATTATCACACATAATGAGATGAGATCTTTCTCCCTCACACACCTTTTCAAAATCTCCACCGTGCTCCCTCCCTCCCTCCCACCCGCTCTCCTTTCACAAGCACATGGTCTCACTACCTTTCTCTCTCTATTTGTCCTTGCCTCCCTCTTGATCTGCTCTCTCTCTCTCTCTCTCTCTCTCTCTCTCTCTCTCTCTCTCTCTCTCTCTCTCTCTCTCTCGCGGGCTCTCAGACTCACACTAATTGTTAAACCTTTGCTTTCCTAATTGCTCTTTGTGAATTCCTCCGCGGATATGGAGTGAAAATTCCTGCAGGCCTGGACAGCAACAAGCTGCATCTGGGTAAAGGCTGTGTGCAGAACAAGAATGAAAAAGATTACACCTCTTATTACAGAACCATTAGTGAGTGTACATGGGCTTTTCGAACATGGGTGACCCTGCTATAAAAAACGATTGAGTCCTTTTCCATTTCCAGGAGAGGAGTTTGCCTTTCTGTGTTTTTTTTCTCTCCCATGCTTCATGTCCTCTTCAAGAACACACCGAAAGCTGAGGCCGTCTTCCCAGTCTTGCCAAATTAGCATGTTCACTCAGGTGCCAGAGCCGATTAAACCCTTGTCTACTGCAGAGTCATTTGATCCAGGAGTAAATCCGATCTGTATCCATTGCCATTACAAAAGCCAGATTTTACTGGGATATAGTGGGTTTTCTGACCAGCGGAAAAGGGGCTGAAGAAAGTGGAGGTGAGACAGAAAGAGAATATACGATGAAGAAGGGAAAGGAATGGTCTCCTGGGGGGGAAATGGAAAGTGATGTTTTTGTCAGCGTTTGATTTATCCACTAACGAAAGCTTTCAACATGAGAATCTGAGGTCGTTTTTTAAAAAGTATTTCTTAGAGAATCCTTATCGAGGATAACTAGCCACCTGACAGTGGCTAAAACAATAACAGGGATATCAGCACGTGTTGGGGCACGATGAAGGTGACACACACACACACAGACACACTCACACGCTACAGACATACACTAAATAATCCTTAGACAGACAGACACCATGAGTCACACTGTCGCAGGACTCTTATAGCTCTCACAGCACAACTCGCTTCTACAGAGCTGGAGCCATGGCCTTATCGAGAGAACCACTGTGCTCTCCACTGTGTAATCAAGAATGTGTAATAGTCCAGCTCAACTTTTTATTAACTCGAGTCTCAGGCCAATCCATGCTATCTGTTTTTACGAGAATTTGGGAAATACTGTTGGCCCTGTTTGATTTTAAAATCGTGGCTGCACTGTATTCTACACTTCAAATGTCATTTGGACAGAATTGTGCTACGTTCACCTCCTGATTGGTTCTCATCAGTCACAGATCAAGTAGCAGCGTAAAGTTGTTTGAGTTCAGTTGATTTTTGGTGTTACTTTCTAGTTTTTCCTGAAACTCATTGGATGAGTAAATTGTTACCAAGCATCACCGAACACTCAACCATTGCTTTCTTCATCCTCTTTTTCCAGCCGGTAGAATATGACACTGATGGTGTCACAGTTTTACGCTTCAGGTCAAACAAAACCTTCTATCTTTTGTTCCCAGCTGGGAACCAACTTTCTAAAATGTATTTTTGGGCAAAATGCTCCAAACAGTCCAAAGTTATGAGCGCCAGCTGGAACGGAACCCATTCCATGCTGGAGGAGGAGGGACATTAGTGGCCCTGAAGAGTTCTCTGCAGCGGTTCAAAGAGTTCTCTGCAGCGGTTCATGACTTGCAGCGCTGCTTCAGCGCTCTTCACGCTCCAGAAGGCAGCTTTATTTAATAAACTGTGGACCATGGATCCTCTGGAAATGTAAAGACACAGATGCCATGGATGACAAACTATATCCAACAGAAGTGAGCCTCTATAGCTTTCGCTGATGTAATTGCTGTAATGGAATTTTTCTTTCATGTGTGGACATGCACATTGCCTGCATATCATGAGTCTATAGCTGCTTTTGAATTTCTGCTGACAGTACACGTGCCTTTTCCCTTTTCCTGTGTGTGTGTTTGTCTGTGTGCAGGAAGGATCAGTATGAATGTCTCTGTAAAGTGACACTAACACTGAGGTACTTTCACTGCAGAGAGCACAGTTTCTCTTATTTTTCCTCTCCGACTGATAGTGTGCTGTCAGAATTTAATATACTGCTGACTAACAGCTACTAGGAGAGTCACCAGGATATGTGCTTAGTTTGGTAAATTCTATGAGGAAAACATTACCCACAATCCCTCATCTTTGACATGTTTTATTCTTGTGCGCTTAAAAGTCGACGACAATCCCGAGTGGGCTGCTGGAATGTTCCAGGAGTGTTGGTTCCTTTTATTTAATCTCATATTGTCCTGTCTTCTTTTTTACTGTCACATCCGATCAAAGCAAACTGAAATATGTTTGCACAAATCATTTTAACTCTCAGTTATTCAGAGTGAGATATTTTAGTTTTAGATAACAACAGATGTTTGCTTCAACTGGGTCACATTATGTGATCATGTTTAATTTTTTTATTTTATCTTCTATGTATCTGTTTGCATGTTCTCCACCTGTTTCCATGTTTTTTTTACTGGCTACCCAAGCTTCTTCCCACAGTTCCTAAAACAAGCAGATTGACGTAAGTTAATTGGAGACTCTAAATGGAATGTAGATGTCAATGTGAAAGTGAACGGTTGTTAGACTCATAATGTTGGCTCTGTGACAGACTGGCAACCTGACCGGGGTAAACTCCATCCCAATGCCAGCTGGGATGGGCTCCAATTCCCCAGGGACCAGATGAGCCGTACAGATAGTGGATGGATGAATCAGTATATTTAATGATTCATATTCAACACTCATACAGTCTACAATGGTGTTTTTGTGCATGTGTTTCAATTAATATAGACACTTGAGCAAATTTAAACAGAAAAGTAGCTTTTTAAGATTCAAAACTCTGAATCAAAAAGCATGTCTTTGAACAAATACCTGTCATGTCTCAAAACCATTTCCAATTACTAACTGGCCCCTGATAGTGTGTGTGAGCACGCGTGTGTGTATTCATGTCCAGCTCAAGCTCCATCAAAAATGTTGATTGATCATCTGACTGCAGCTATAACCAGTGAATCATCCTCCTCCCGCTGTAACACACCATTCACACTGTCTGTGCGTATGATGGTTCATTATCCAGCCCTAATTAAACATGTCACAAACCTGCTGAACAAAACGGGTGTTGAATCTGACAAGGTGCAGCTTTGGCATGCATATTAATGTATGTGCATGTGCATACCACACATGTGTGTAATGAGTGTGTGTGTCTGTGTGTGTGCGTGTGTGTCGAAGGGAGTCTGTGTGCGTGTATCGAGTTCCTCATGACGAATACAACAGTCACACTTGTCCACCTGGTTCTTCCTTCGTTATCACTGCACAGCTCAGCATCTCACATGTCTGACTCCTACCTGGGTGATAAACTCACCTCAAAATACCGACAGAGAAAATAGAGCGTGTACATTCTGTGCAAATATGTTCCAGGAATGTTTATCCGTAAAATATAAACCTTCGTGTTTCAGCTGCCTGTAGGGACTCGCCTCGTTCTGTAGGGAAACCTTCCTCCCAATTTATTTGTGAGTCTTTTTCAAGGTAGAGATAAATTATCTACAGTATACGTGTCATAGGGCTCTACCACTGCTGCTGCTGCAGAGATCTAACAGAAGACCAGGCTTAGAAGGAGGATACATTAGTAATCCTCTGCTTTGTTAGACTCAGCAGGGAAGACACACATATATATACGCATAAATGAATACACTGTGACTTAATGTGTGTATTTAATGAATGCTGGAATTTGCCCAAAACCAAATAGTACAGGTATTTATGTGTTTGTGTGTGTGTGTGTTTGTTTCTGAGCTCCTTATGGGTAGAGGTAAGATGTGAATTGGGGTTAGTTTAAGGATTACCAATGAGTTGGTCGTGGTTAAGGTTAGGTTTTTGTTGGGCTGACCTCAATGAATGGAAGTCAGTGCCAAGTCCTACTAAGAAAAGCTGTGCCAACCTATGTCTGTGTGTGTGTGTGTTTTGTTTTTTGATAAAGTCCAATGAGAAATTATATAAATTTCATTATTCTCAGATGGATCTCAGAGGTGTGTGTTCATGTGTGTGTGTGGAGACTGTCAGGATGGGACTGCAGGCCGGTGTTAACAGAGCATGGGAGACTCAGCGTTGTCTAGATGACAGAAATAGAGGGAGGAGGTGAAGGCAGGGAGGAAGTATAAGTTGAGGTCATGTCTTTTTCTAAAGGTCTATGTCATATTGAGAAACATCCTCCTGCAGAGCTGGAGAGCCCATGACCCGGCCCCTGTCCCGGCTCCTGACCGGCCCCTGTCCCGGCCCCTGTCCCGGGCCCCTGACCCCCACGGTCTTAGATCTCTGCGAGCCATGCGAGCCACTGTTTTAGAGTTCGAGACCCACTAAGAGAAGGAAACAGTGTTTTCGTATTAACATCATCTAGGCTGAAAAAGATAGACACATAAATACACTGGTGGCATAATAGTAAGCAGCAACCTTGATAGAGCATATTCTTTTTCCTCATATATGTTAAACTGGTGTCGCCTGCTTTGGTAAAAACGGTGGTTCAATGACTCATGCGTGCGTACGTTTGAAACTGTGGATGGGGGGGGCAGGGACAGGGGCTCTGCAGGTCGATGATCAGATTAGAGAGGCTCCCCTGTCTTCTTTCCCTGTGCAGTCAATTACTGTGTTTGGATCTTAAAACCAAGACTACCTAACGACAGTGAGATCATTGTCTACTCTGCAGGTGAATTAACTAGAAATATGACTTTTTTAAAAACCAGTGTCTGATACTATTTGTCATGTCTGTGTAAGATACGTACTTTCCATGATACTGAGTCAGATAGTGATTGTGTTACTCAAACTGCGGAAACTCCACAAATAGTTTACGACAGCGACAGCGTTCACATGTTCATACGTGCATGTATGACTGATTGAATGCATCAGGGTTGTTGTTTTCTTTGGAGCTGCACACAGACACAGTCTAAATATGAGTCATTCTTCACAGCTGGTTCAGTAAGATAAATACCCAGACTGCACCTGTAATCATTACAATTTAAGACACTAAAGCAGATTATTGAACACCAGAGATTCTCATGAGAGACTCACGCTGGATGATGTCACTGCCTCCGTAGTGAAACTGGCTGTAGGATGATGTCATGGGCTCGATGCTAATCATGTCCAAGCTCCACACCGGAGTCTAGGAGCCTGAGTGGATTGGCGACAACCACAAAGTATGATGTCATCCATCTCATTTGGCACTGGCCCAATTGTGCCATGGGGCACCGCCTGTATGAATGATTAAGTGCTGCTAATAGCCACACTGTTGGAGCTGATCCCCGTTGACAAAGAGACGGCAGAGCCGAAGGGAGAGAGAAACCAAATGAGAGTTGCTTCAGCTGGAGGAGCTGCTGCCTCCACACTGTTTTCAACCTTTTCTTTTTACCAAGGAGGTTATGTTTTCATCTCTGTTTATTTGTTTGTTACGGATTAGCAAAAAAAGAATATGGTTTGGGTCGGGAAAGAACCTATTACTTTTTGATGCAGCTCTGGATCAGGGGCAGCTCCAGCAATTTCTATTTCTAGTTTCACCGTCTTAAAAATGTTGACACATTGTTTTTCCACATTTTCCTTGATTTCTGTGAGAATAATTCTGGATTCTTAAATATCCAAATAAAAGCTCCAAATAAAAACCTGAATATATGGTTAATTTCAATGTTACTGTTTGATGTTGTCAAGGATATGTACTTAGTACCTGCACTGTGTTTGTTTTTTTGTTTGTTAGCAGGATTACTCAAAAACTACTGGATGACTTATCACGAAACATGATTGAAGAATGCAGTATGGTTCAAGTTTAAATTTTATTCTGATCCTAGATCAGGGAGCAGACCAGGAATTTATAAAGAAATGATTCAGAGATCAGTTTGATTGAATTTAAGGGGACTGTTGGGCCTTGGTGGAGGCATGCACTCTACTGAATACCATTCTAGTATGTTTTGAGTCTCCTGAATCAGGTTTCCAGAACTCTATGCTTGACCTTCGTCTAGGACAGAGCAGAGGGATATCATGATTGTGAATCACAGACAGGTCTTCACATGCCGGAGAATAGTGTGTGAGATTTGGTGTTGAGCAGAGTGTGATCGACTACGAGAAGCTGTCACAGTTAACTTGGAAACATAAACCAACACTCACTGTACACTGTTGCTCTGCGGCGGTGTCATTTGTCAGGGGATGTGTTGGATTGACTGAGTCTCACTTACCCCTCCTCTCCGCCGCTCTCTCACCAATCTGAGGTGACGGAGACGGAGACGGAGTGTTTCGGCAGAGAAAGCCCATCTGTCACCCTGGCAACGGGATATGTGGGGGGGGGGGGGGGGGGGTATCATCCAGCTGTGAGAGAGAACGCAAGCCTGTCAATCACGCCGCCTCCTGGAGCCTCATGTTGTGAAAGAATGGAGGATCAATAAGAACATAAGGACAGAAAGGAGGAAGAAATGTGAAGACAGGAAAGATAAAAAAGTAAAAAACAAAACAATGGGGTTAATTATGGTCTTTATTTAATTGTGATGCAATGGGACTGTTGATGAGGACGTATGAAGGTGAATTACTCTGTGCTGCCTACGAGATATCAGTCAGTTGACCTGTTTTTAGCACTTGGACAGTAGTAGTAGTAATATATTTTCTTGGGTTTTGAGAAAGAATGGATAAGTAAAATCGAATGCTTCAAAGCAGTAGACCTGAGAAACAGAAAATGAAAGAGAGTAAGATAAATAGATGTGAACAAGCCAAGACGTTTTATGAGGTAATTCCGTGGGCACAAGAAATAAGAAGAAAGCCAGAGGCGATCAGTTATAGCCATTTAAAATGAATATACTGAGTTAAGCACTTGAAATGCACCGTGTAGCCTCCTGGCCATCCTTTAAGCCCTCGCCCTCAAAATATTTATTTGCAGAATGAGTTCTAGGTGAAAAATGGAAGAAAGAATGAAATCCTCACTGATATACTGCTGAGATCTCTGATGGCGTTTAGACTGCAGTCTGTGTGTTATAGACTTTAATTAAAACACCTCCAAGATCTCAGCATCTGTTAGAGATTCACAACACAATTAATCATTACCAATGAAAACACTACACTATACACTAAGATCCACATGTACAATACATAGATTTTTTTCAATTGCTATATCCTGCAGTAATAAATTATACATTGAATATTGACATACATGTTCTGTACTAGCATTTAGGTACTGTTCAAATACAATTTTACTAAATGAATAGTATCATAAATCTAAATACTTACAACTTACTTATACACTAGCACTAATACAACTTGCAGTGTTGCTTTGGGGCATTTTGTCCTTCAGTTTGAAATATGTCATCGATTGGATGGATTGCCATGAACCTTGGTACGGACTTGTACTCATGACCGCTGGTGGATAAGTCGTATTGACTGTGACGCTCTCCTGATGGTTCCTCTTCATGCCACTGTGAAGGGATTTGTGGTTTTGAGTCAAAACTCTGAACCACTGTTGAACTGCCGAATAATTGGACACAGACTCAAACTGTAAGTTCGATTTTTAGACACTCACTTCTCCTTTGGTGCCACCATCGGGTCAGACTCTCAATTTGTTTCATGACTTTGGTGCAAGGCAAGAAAACCATCAAGCTAACAACTTCCCCATCAGCCTCAGCCGATTAGCATGGGTAATTTAGCTTGCATCTTCACACAGATGTTGAACATGGTTTACATGATAGGCTACACGCTCAAACTTGGTAAGCTAGCGCTGTCTTTCTGAGCATGTTTCGATGCTAGCGGTAGCATTTAGCTCAATGCACGGCTATGTTTAAGAACAACCTCACACAGCCACTAGCTGTAGATTCTTAACCTGGTTTGTTTTCAGGAATAATCAGCAAAGTAAATGTTTGGTGTCAGAGCACCACGCTCTATATTCCTGTGTCTTCGATCTGTTCAAACTGTAGAGGTGATATTGAGACATGCAGCCTGTACAGTGCGTGCTCTGAAGCCGTGGGAGATACATGATGTCGGGACTAAAGCTGTCAACATGAATTCCTGGAGCTTCCCAGTGACCTTGCGTGAACCAATCAGTCCCATATCCTCTCTCTCCATCTCAGTGTCAACATAAGACACGACACATGTCAGAAACTGTCAGGCCCGGCCATGTCAGGGCGGCTCAGATGAAACACACTCAGGCCCTGGAATTATTGAATGCACCAGCAAACAATGGAAAAGAATCATGCAGCTATTTGTCTCCCCTTAGTCTCGCTAAACCTTGCAGCTGACATGGATCTGGATCAGTGCTGTTTGCGTGTCAGTGTCTTTTGATGAGAAGCACAGATGTCAACTGAAATACAACTTGTCTGTAGACTGAGGAATATTGAGAAGATTGAATTGATTTAATATACCAGAATGCCTGCCATTTTCTTTGCATTTTAATAATATTTTATCATACAAATTACCAGGATCTTAAACCTAATGTCGGGGAGCCCATGTGGCGATGTAATCCTCTGGCCCCTGCTGATCCCAGCCCAGCGGGTCGAGTAGCAAAGACCTGTATCCGATTTGAGGAGCTCTCTCCTGGGCAGGTAGACAGACTCTTGCACGGCGGGAGCAAACAAGAAGCATTCTCATCTCTGCTTGAGAACTCGGCGTGCGATTGACATTTGGGCGAACACTATACATGACAATAACATCAGTGATTACATCTTCCACTTTGATGTAATAGCGGGGGGTAAGTGCTGTGTGGGAGGACGAGGTTGTGAATAGACGCTTGTCATGGCAGTTTCCTCTGGTTGTTAGTGGCAGGTGGCAGCGAGCGCAGGTGAGGAGAGAAAAAATCAAGATGCTGAGCTTTCTCACTCGCCCCCTCAGAGACACATTCTGTGGAAGGTTAAAGACGCCACACTGAATCACCAGGCTCCTTCAAAAACTAGCTGCAGTCACTTTTTCCCCCTCTCCTCTTTGTGATTCCGCTTTCTGTGTATTCCTCAGCGCGAGCAACAGACATCTTTAGTGACTGTGTTATTGTGCATCACTTATACAATGTCTGCTGAATTATCATCAATCCATCAACCTGTTACATAAGCTGATGGAAAGAAGGAGGAAGGCTAAAAATACCAGAGTTTGCCCTAAAGGCCTTGAACTAAGTTTGACAGATTTGTGATTTTCTATTTGAACAACAAACATGGGACAGTTCTCTTTGAGCTCTCACACATATAAAGGTACCGGCAGCTTGCATCTCAGAAGTCCTCACTGACAGTCAGAGAGTCAGCCTGCCTTGGGATGGGTTCTAAGACCCACACAAAAAAAACTGAAGAAGTGATGACCCAGAAACCAAATATAACCTCGGTTTAGACGATACCACTTGATGGGGGATGAAAGTTTGTCGTTTTTACAAGTTTGAAACTTTCTTTGCTCACAATCCATTTTTTTAAATATATTTACACCAATCGGATTGATCTGATTTGCATATAGACACAGTGCCTGGTTCTTAGATTTTTGCTTGAGCATTCAATTCATTTCAAAATCAAGTTTCCAAATGAGGATGTTTGAAACTTGTTTTCAGTTATCCTCCTCGTCTGAAGTTCCCCTTGTGTATCAGTATGAAACAGCAAACAGTGATTCTGAGGAAACAGCTCATGGTTCACTGAATACTGAATTATCTGTTTGCCAAACCTCTCATCCAAACAGCATCTGTCCAGTTTAAGCTGAATAAATGTAGTTCTAGTGGGTCAGTCAAGGTTTGGTAACAATAATTTCTGATATAAATTTGAACTGTTGTGTCTGTTATCTGTTATCAGTCTTTCAGAATCCTCAATTTTAATGTCTCTAGTAATAATACAGCTAACTAGAACTCCTTTATTTTCAAATTCAATGACTGGATCATCAGCCGGTAAAAATCCTGATTTTCTGCATAGGTTTTACATTTTTGGGGTATTTTGACTTGATATCACATGTTGTTCAGATTTAAGTGCCTTGTTTACCCATTTCAGTATCAAAACAAGTCGGCTGAGCACAGACAAAGACATTTAAACCAACTTCTAGAGGTCATTATTATTATGTAGCAATGACGTTACAGGAATTTCCTGCATTTTTCTACAATCAGGTGAAATTGAAAAATGACTAAAGTGAAACTTCTCCACTTTAATATGAAGTAGCTTTACAGTTGCACCAATAGGGTTAGGGTAGGGTAGGGATGTAAGGGAGGCAGGCACAGCAAATGATCTTTTGTAATTAGCGAACTGGATTGCTTGTTTCATTCAGAATAGGTGCTGATGCTATCAGAATCTAAAAAGACTGGTCCAGGTGTTCGGAGCTGGTTTAAACAGTAAACACTAGCAGCTCAATACACCTGTGTCATCAACTTTGAACACAGTAGTCTCACTCTTGTTGTGGGTCTCTCGGGTCGCAGTCCCAAATACTGTCCAGATTTGCCTGCTGGGGGGACGACAGACAGCCCTCCTCCCGTCCTCTTCAACCACCTCAAAAGAGCACTCGTTTTTGTCACCTCATTCTGTTTATCCCCTCTTCTGAAAGGGGGACATGGGATGGGTGGTGTACAGACCGAGCCATTCGTCCAAGGAGACAGAGAGGCGCCTGAGCAAACGAGGGCTGATTGGCGGGGACGGCAGATTAGACTGGGATCTGGCACTAACAACACTTTGGCCAGCCTGCACTCTTCACAAGTTGCATCGGACCAACAAACGACAGACAGCTAAGGTCGCTCAGCTCTCATGCAAAGCCTCCAGGAGTCTGTCCTGTGAAGTCTCTGAGCTCCCTATTCATGCTTTTCAATAGCTATCTGCCTCCTGGATGCCTCTTCTCTTTTCTTTCTTTCATCCCACTGATACTATGGCAACTAGTGGTCTTTCCGACCTATCATCCAACAAGGCAAGCATCGCTGAAGAGTGTCGTCCAGAACGTCTTCCTTGAGTGTTAAATGCTCATTTTTCCATATACAGCAGGATTAACAGGGTCAAACTAAGAGGCACACCCTACTTTAAGTAGAACATGGTCGTAGACCCATTTAGAGGTGATTTGCATGTATAACAAATCCAAAAGTAATATCATGTTGTTTCAGAGGCATTTATAATGAAGCTGCTCCTGCCAAAGCATGTTTGCCCCGAAGGAGAGTCAAGGAAACATGGTTGAGAGGGAGAAAGGGAAAGAGGTGGAAAGAGACAGAATGAGAAAAGCTAAATATGGTGAGAGAGAAAGCAGAGGAAAACTGGGATTAGGTCCTCAAATAAGATTTTGTGGATTTAAGTCACTATACTGTATATATATATGCTGTGGCCCTGAGAGGTCAACATACTCCAATTTAAGAAAACACATTCAAATAGAGCAGCACATGAGCAGCAAGTAAAAATCACGCTGCCAATACTCCATTACCAAACACTCATAACACAACCAAATACTCACAACACATCCAAATACTCACAACAAACCAGAAGTGTTTCCAGGTGACACTAACAAATGATGAACTCGGCTGGGCTGTCAATTCAAGTCATCTGACGAAATACCCTTAATTAATTGAGAAACAGGCTAACGTGATGTTAGCTCGCTACACATGCTTGCGTTGTCTTTTTTTATCAACATGTATATTGACTATGACACCCCATTTTGGGACATTCTGTTGAGTTGTAAGTATTTAGTTGTGTACCGTAAGTATAAAGTCAGTACTACATAGCAACTTACATTTTTTTTCGCAAGGTCATTTCTATTTCTAACAACAGCCTCACACTATATACTTTATGTGGCCTAATGCAGAACCATGTTTCTAAAATCCTGCAGCTACTCTGAAGACTGTATTCATGAAAGCAGCCTTCTCACTGCTGCTGGCTGTTAGTGCTTGATTTGATCTGTGACTGTCGAGTTTATTAACAACACCTCTCTGGGATGTTGCTTCCTCCTGCCAGCACCAAACAACAGCTTTTGATAAAGGCGCAATGCGGGTGTTACATACTGCATGCAAATGATTTTGAGAAAAAAATTAAAGAGGTGGGGGGGGGGGGGGGGGGGGGGGGGGGAAGCAAACAAACTTCGAGACATTGTGAGCGTGACAGCTGAAATCAGCCTCCATCACTAATACTGCAGCAACAGCCTCAGTGTATAATGTGAGCCTGCGAGGGGAGAGTGAGGAGCAGAGGCAATGGGAAACATTTTAATGTGCCTCCGTCTACTTCCTCTGCTGTTCCAGAAAAGCTGCGCGGAAACTGTGACATGTGTCTTTCTCACATGTGCAGGTCAACACAACACAGCTCTGTTGTGTAATCAGGAGCTGAGGCTTCTGTTCAAGTGACTACACACAGGCACGCAGTCACACAAGAGTAAATAACCTATAGAAAGAGCTACGGTTATTGAGGAGGAGTGAGCGAGGGAACGTCTGAGACACTGCCAAACATCCTCATGAACAAAATAACCACATGTGATTCCTTTTGAGCGAAATGACTCATTTCTTTGTGTCACGCTGTATGTGTGCGTGTCTGTGTGTTTATTTATATCAACGATGTACGTTAAGGCAGTCACACTGAGGGGAATCACCTGTTCGTGTTTGGAAACATTTGATCTCTACACACATTAAATTTAGCATCAACGCACACATATTTAAATGGTGCATGGCAGAAGATACCAGGCTGGTTTCTTGCGTTGTCGGACATCTTGTGTTAGTGATGAGGCTGTTTTTCTGAATCCCAGCACATACTTTATGATAGCCAATAGTAATACAGTAATGGTCAAAACCAATTTCCTAAGTTGTAATAAATTCAAATTATTATATTAGAGAGACTCTGGGGAACTAATGTAGGTCGATATTATCCGTGTGTAAGTGACTAATTCTTAATTGTACAAAGTTAATGCCATTTTATATTAGTGAAACAGCAACATGTTGCTCGATTTTTATCTTTCTCCTTCTGTGCCTGTGTGTGTTTGTGTGTTTGTGTGTAGGTGTGTAGGTTTGTAGGTGTGTGTGTATGAGGAACAGCTGTTTTCAGACATGACATTGGAAGACGTCTGGACCCAGTTGTCACATAGAACGCAGCAGGAGATTATCCGAGTCAGACGCGTTCATCAGATCAGGAACATTTCTGCAGCACTCGGGCTGGGGGGGGGGGACGTCAGGTAAAAAATGCAGGGGTGAAGACATAACATATGAATTCCGCTGCGGTGAGCACATGTTTTTGTTAACTGCACACCGACACCTACGGTAACCCTCATCGCCAAAAGCTCTCGAATCTCATTCTCTTTCCAAGGTGAATCTTCATCCTTGTCTTCTATGTGTATGGCAGTCTTTATCATCCTGAGATATCTTTATTCTTTTTTTTGGGTTTGTCTGTTTTTTTTTAGTTTTGCTTAATCCTGCTGTCATCTCACATGGGCTCACTCTCCAGAGTTTTACTGGGGCTGAGTGGAAAAACTCTGCAGAATGTCCAGTGCAACTCATTCATATATTTGCCCTCTCACGTTCAGCCCCTCTGGATAATTTCAGGAGATTATGCAGAGTTCGCTGCATGTCTGAAAGCAGCTGTATTTTTTTACAGTTTTATCTCGGCCCTCTGCTGCATTGTGTGTCTGCAGCTCATCCTTTCCCTCATCTACGGCCTATAGTAGCCGGCATCAAAGCTCCAGGGACAAACAGCCCCTCATGGACACAGACCTTTACTATTCTGCATCTCATTAATTTGTATTATTTCCCTGTCTCTATTCCTCTCCCCCACTGTCTCTGCAACACTTCCCTTCACATTAATTACTCTCCACCAATAACATATCTCTCCATTGCTAAAACAGCCATGAGACAGTAACAGCCATTGGTATAACATTATAACACCACCTAAAAACACCTCCTCTCCATTAACCCATCATGTCAGCATATCATCTCCACGCTGGGATGTTTTAGATATTCCCTCACTGCTGTTTTTAAATTGGGTTGATGGATTTAATTAACTCTGGTTTTAATGAAGGTACGGCTCTGATGTCAGACTCTCATTTCCATATGTAGGGATGGATCTTTTTCATTCAGGGGTCAGGTTGGCGAGTGTTCATGGCAGAAGGGTTGCCTGGGGATTACAAATTAAAAGAGTGCTCACTGCTAATTGTAACCTCCTATGAAATGGGATGGACTCATTAACCACCGACAAACGATTTGAATATTAAATAAACAAATATCTTTCTTATATTTGTTTTAATACAAAGGGCACAATCCCCATAGCACAGCTGCCTGTGTTTTCACAACGATTGACATCCAGGTAATTGTTAGATGTATAGAAGAACAACAGACCAGTGGGGTCCACATGTCCGACACCACTTTACTGTGGTTCTGTCAGGTGAAACATGAATAATACGTGCTGTGTATGTGTGTAAATAAACCACTTACAACAAAAACAATTAATTAAATGGATTATCTGCCCCTGTTGAATAAGTATTTAGCATTTGGCACAGGATCAGTAAACTGGATGGGATGTATTGGTATTCAAGCTATTCCTCTATCGTGTGTTTACGTGTGTGTGTCGGTTTGTGTTTGAGTGTGTGTTTGTGAGTGTGTTAGTTACTCTGCCTACTGAAGCGTCAAATTTACTACCGGAAATCAATCAACTTCCCCTTCAAAATAACACAAAAGTAAGAACAGAACCCATGGCACAGGAACGCGTTTATTCCGCGTTTTATTTTGAAAAGCACGAACAGAAGCCTGGTCGTGTGCGCTCGCTCGACAGGAGTGTGAGTAGCTCCCTATCTCCTCTCCTCCTCATCGGGCTCACTCGGTCCGTGGCGCTGTGTGGATGTGCTGCGCGCTCCGCCGTGTCTCCGTGGCGCAGGACAGGACGCTCGCCACGCCTTCAGGGACGCACTCTGCCTCGGCGTCAGCTCCGCGCGTGTGTCCGCTGCTCAACCGCTGGAAGAACCGGGGGAACCTGTCCGGAGCGAGGACCACTCAACAACCGGGACACTGCGCCTGTGGAGCCCGGCTGGTTCCAGCTGAACCGGCTCGTGCGTTAACGGTCATTTTAATTCTTTTTTTGGGGGGGGGAGGAAATATCAGGAGCGGCTCTTTTTATTGATTCGTCACCGGATACAGGTCGGAGGATCGGAGATGGGGATTAAAGTGTAGTGTCTGGTAAGTAGCGCGTAAAAAGCATCTGTACTATATTAGAATATTGAGATTGCGCTCACGCCCACAGTCACTAGCTGCGTGCCCGTGTCTGTTTGCGTGTGCGTGTGTGTGCGTGTGTGCGGGTTCCCCCTCACACGTTGCCTAGATCTAGTTCTATGCCTAGAACCCCGAGTCGTCATAGTAGTAACTTTTACTAGCACCAGTGACGACATGATAATGTGTGAGTTAGGTGTATCATATGGCGCAGCTCCACAGAGAGAGAGAGAGAGAGAGAGAGAGAGAGAGAGATAGAGAGAGGGAGAGAGAGAGAGAGAGCATCCCAGTGTGTGTCCGTGAGTCAGCGGCGTGCAGGTCGCTTTAAAGGGCACGTGAGAGGAGCCTGGACTCACTGCGTCTTCTGCCCCCGACACGTTCGGAGCCCAGGGGGACCCGCACGGAGACAAGCAGCGCGTCTCGCGTTCTGCTGTCACGGACCCGGTTCGGGCTCGGAGCTTCGTCCCGGTCTGTGTGATCACTGACGCGGGGAGCAGAGCCTCAGACGCCGCCTGGCTCTTTATCACGCTCTCTCATCTCTCTGCAGCATGTTGCCTCACACGCCGGGCGGAACGAACAGGTGCGGCACTGTTGACAATGTGCTCCTGTTTTGAGCTTGGAATGAGAAAAATCTGCATCATCCACTGCAAGCAGCCAAGAGGCGATGAGTGCAGCAGCCCCCCCAAGGGTGATGTAGCATGCTTGCACAGCTCACCAATACAAACCAGAAAGGATTTGTTATCTGTCTCCTGCAGCAGGTGCACATATAAGTATCAGAAACCAGCTGTGTGGGGGAGACATATTCTTGCTGCAGGTTGTTGTAATGACCAGTTAAAGGCACCTTATCTCCAGCCCTCACTGCCCATCAACCAGCCTCCCCCTCCAGTGGTGAAGCACCAGAGTGGGAGGTGGGGGGGCATCACGTTTCATGACGGTGCTCCCTCAGCGTGGAGCCCAGATTCGTTTTTTCTTTACTCCCCCCCCCCCTTCCCAGCCCTGGGAAATGTGTGTTTGCTCACTCTCACCTTCACTGGCAGTGTGTGCTGCTGTGTGCCCAGAGGGGTGAAACACAAACATCATTGGTTCTGTGTCATGCCTGCTGTGTTTTAGGTTCCCCTGTAAAGGGACAAAAAAACGCTGTAAATCAATTCTTTGATTCTTTCCAGTCTTGCCTGTCGCTCAATCTGGATAAAACAGTGACTTGTTGTGAGCCTGTGTCATCATTAGCACCTTTTGACCTCGGCCTCCCGTGGTCGAGACCCTGTGCATCCTCCGGGTTCCCCTCTGAAGTTGAGCTTGTCGGTGTGGAGCCCTGGAAACCCGGCTGTCCTGTGGTGGTATAATGGTTTTGAATTGAAATGACAGCTTGGTGGAGCAGCGCAGTCGGTACAGGTTGAACTGACATGAGTCACAGGGACCTGTCAGAAGTGTCTGGTAACAAGTCTGCAGGTACAGACTGAGGCCGCGGCACACGTTCCCTCCAATTCAGGCCGAGTCTGCAGAGAATAACAGGTGTGCTGTCAATGAGGGCATCGTTCGCTTTGATGTGAGGCTGAGAGGCATGTGTGTGTGTGCAGTGTGTGTGTGTGTGCGTGTGTTTGTATGTGTGTGTGGAGAGATAGACAGTGAGAGAGAGGGCAGGGTCTGTATGGTGCAGGTCAACACAGGGGTAAACACTGACTTTATGGCTGTGTGCATGTGCAAAGGGGTGTGTGTCTGATTGTGTGTGTTCTTAAGTGTTTGTGTGTGCATGTGCGTTCGCAGGAATCATACATCACATGCTACTCTACTCTACAGACATGATACAAATCTACTATTGCCTTGTGGCGCAGCAGTCACGACTACAATCCACAACATCCCACTGGTAAACACAGCGAGCACAATGAATTCCAGTTTAAACAGATTAGCTTTTATTGAATGATCCATTCCTGTCCGTACTGGAATAGACTTGAGACTCATCCCCCGGCTTCCTTTGTTGGTCGGATGAATGAACGATCAGTTGGCGGAGAATGAAATTGTTTCGTTTCCTCTTTTTTGCAGAAGCTGTGACATTTGTCAATTCAGAGAAAGCCTCTTAAGGAAATTACATAACAATAAAATGAGTCAAATTAGTAGAAGAAGTAGTAGAAAAAATGGACGACTGTGCAAGGGGAGGCTTTCTTTTTTCTCACTTTCTTTTTTAGTCACACATTTATTTTGTGGGGAATTTCCCCATCACCATTGCCACAAAAAAATCTCCACCTCTATCCCTAGATACTGAATTCGATTTTTGATCTTATCATGGCTCCTCAGCTCAGTAGGGCTTTCATTTTGAAAAGGACCGAACATTGTGATGGCATGACTTGTCTTTTAGCTAAAGTGATGATGAGAGTGATCTCGCTGCCGGGCCGGGGCGGACGTGGTTCATGAGTGGAAGTGCTCGGTCACAGCCGGCTGCTCTGTCTTTGGAGCAAAAGTCGGAGATAGAAAGAGAGAGTGAGAGGGGAGGGGGTGGGGGGGGGGGTGAAACAAGGAATTCTGATGGAAGAAAAGGGGGAGTCACAGTGGGGAATCAACAGGCATCTAATTACCTCCCAACAGGAGCTTTGACTCCATGGAAACCTTGTGCGCTCTCCAGCCGGTCTGAGCTGCCTCCACATGGCCTGCATGCTGTCACACGGCAACTATTGACAGTCTGTGAGTATGGATTGGCTACGTGCAAAAAATAATGGAATATGATTAGATCCCTGGTGTGTTCAATAAACCACTGGAGTAAACATATAGATTATATACCATCAGGCTCCATGTAATTAAATTAACCTTATGAGGTGTACAGCATGTTCTATGAGAAACATATTTGTTTTTTCAGGCCGCAGAGCTTCAGCACACCTGAGTAACAATGTGACAGATGTGTCTCCAGCTCCAAACAATCCATACAGAGCTGAGCTATTGAAGGAATTTCATTAGGAACAGCCTTGTGGTATTTGGTATTGATATTTGACCTCAAGCTGTTGTTGAGTATTGAACTACCTGCGTCTGAACAGGGGAAAGAATTGAGTTCTTGCTCCGATTCACACTCGTCCGTCCTTGATCGTTTCTGATTTAAATCTGAATTCAAATTAGCTGCGCGAGTTCAGACTAGATTTAGCATTTCAGAAGTTTGTCATCTTTTATTAGACAAAACGCTGTCTCGACTGCCATCTGGTGGTTCGCTGCAGTATGGTTCATAAATCCCGCCTCCTCCATGTTAGTCGCTGGGCCATGGACCAAGCATCAAAAATACATGTAGAGGGTTTCTGTCATAAACTTTCGTTTTTTTATCCAACTGTTCAATGCTCATGTATCTGACCAATTTGGTAGTAATGAGTTATTTCGATACTATAAAAACAGGGAGAGACAACATGATTGACAGCTGAGACTGACACATGATTGGTGGATTGGGTGTATCGGCGCTGCCTCGACTCCAATCCCTGATCTCCACTTCACAGACTCTGGCTCCAAATGCGCAAGATGGCAGAGTTCGTATATGAGATATTTCTATTTCATTTCTGCAAAGTGGGAGGAAGTGGAGACTCATGGTCCATCTTTATATACAGTCTATGCTCAATACAAACAGAAGTCCTCTTATTGAAAGTGAGAACACATCCTGACTCTGTTTCATAGCATTTCTGAATTTACCATTCAACATATCGTGTTATGAAATGTTAATTATAAAGAATGAGATTTATATATTTGAAATCTCTGTGTTTTCAAATATCAACATGGGAACCACCAGCTGCAACGCTTAACGCAAACATTTTCTGACCCGTGTCTGTCTCTGATCATATCCAACTACATAAGACATAAGTGGTGAGCAGAGCAGATCATTAGTACTTTGACATCATACATCAGCAGGGACATGGTGTGTGGCCTTTGACCGCGCTGGTTGTAATGAGCAGATAGATGTACTTCAACAGGAAAGGAGACAGCCATGATGAAATTAGGAACATCTGGTTATTAGATTTGCATCTTTAACCTTCTCGCTCATTAGTTAGTGGTGGGTATTATGCAGGTTTAACTGAGAGGAAGACAATGCATTATTTAATTCGGCCCTTCTCGTATCAGTCACTCCGCTCTGTTGTTCTTTTCCATATACTTCCATTCCCTTGCTTGAGCATGGTAATTCCTCATAAGTGACACTTGAGATAAAATGATGCGTGCTTAGGACGAGACAGAAACCTCTCGAGTCCGATTCTCTTCCCCCGAGTGTTGCATCAAGATTTGGTTATAAACTGGAAGATGATAAATAACACGTGACTTGTTTTTTAAAGCATTATAACCATTGTGAATGACAGATTTAGGGCGCTCAAGGCTCAGACGCGCTACATGCTCACTAAGAGCCAATCCCTGCTCAGCTCCAATCATCTCCAAGCAACATGTTAGATTGCCCAGACCCATCGCATGTCGGAGACCCTCAGTTCATTTTAGTGCAACATCTTACTCCCAGTTGAACTCGGGGGGGGGGGGGGGGGTAGATTCAGTAGTGTATTCTTCACACACGTGGAGTGGTTTGAAAGTGGAGTCGTGGGTTTGGCCAATCAACCTTCAGAGTTGGCCTCTAAAGCAGAGACGTTCTCTCAGACGGTTTTGTGTAACGCTGATCTTTCTTCCATCTAAATGTAAATTTTCTGCAAAGTAATAGTCTGATGTTAGGGATTCAATGCGTGCACCCTCTCTCCTGTAACATTACAAAATGTTGTCCAGATGCAAGGTACTGGCTGAGAGGCTAAAGACCAGCCGCACCTCTTGAAGAACAGGAGGACAGATGGTTGTTTTCATTGTGAAGGAATGACTTCATTTGGACTCACATACACCCTGACTTCCTCGGCCCCCCTTTTTTCAAGCACATTGACAAACCCATGCTTGCGCACAGCTGTTTCCAAACTCGCTCAGGAATGAGTCCGTCTACACACATGCACAGGGGTGTGTTCATGGAGGAGGACTCCCCATGAGCGTTACGTTGGGACTGATGGAGCTGGTGCGTGCCGGACAGGTGCCAGGATGTCGGCTTGACCCTGCTCAGACAGTATAAAGGGATTAACGGAGTGTGTCCCTGTTGAGGCCAGCGTGTGACTCCCAGCCTCCGGCGGGCTCGTCCCACAGAGCGAGGCTGGGGAATGGGTGGGGGGCCGGAATGCCTCGACTGTAACTCAATCCTGTGTTTGGCTGTTGTGTGGGTGCAAGTGTGTGTGCATGTGTTTTTTTCAGGACACAATGAACCCATTTGTCTTCATCCCCACTGCTCTCCAAAAACACACACACCATTAACCAACAATAGACCGCCGGTTTGATTTTGTCGCGACGTGTGTGTGTGGTGACATATGTGTGGTATTTTGCGCTCTCTCTGTTGTCAGCGGTGCCAAGCAGTCACCGTGCAGCTAAGCAGGCAGATCGGCTTGGCCCCCCCTGTACCTCGGCATTCAGTCTGGGCGCCAGTACACTTTTGGGCTCCTGTAGAGACTGGGGATGATGGTAGGGGCAGTGGGCCAAATTGCTCCCATGCCAGCAGCTCCCGTTGGGACAGCAGCCTGCTGCAGGGCCATCTGCGCCGGCGTCCTGACTGGGCTCATTGGGAAAGTAGGGCGTCGATGGCACATAAAGGAGGAGGGAGTAATTGAGGGGACATGTGAAAGGGGAAGGGGAGTGTGAGGTTGGATGACAAAGAGGCGTTTACTTTCTTTCAAGCCCATGCCGTCATGAGAATACTTCATTGTTTCTGTGGTTGCATCATTTCAGCTTTCAAAGAATGCTGTGGAAAAATTCAGGCCATAGCTGCAATACTCTGAGGCACGCGAAACAGTGTCAGTACCAAAAATACACAAGGATCTGCTTTTTTAGAGCACAGCCCCAAAATAGATGAAGAGTTGGAATTGTGAGGCGTTGAAGGAGCGAACATGTGGGTCCTAAATTAGACAGGAAGTGTTAGAGTATGTCAATTAGTAAGCAAGGTTGGGAGCTTGGGAGTGTGCACAGAAAAAGAGGAGTTTAGTGAGTGTGGCATTCAGAGAGCTTAGACTGCCTTCACGCCGCCCGGGGCGTAAGTATCACCTGCTCATCCTCCTCCACAGATCCACCTTTCCTTCTTTCTATCTTTGCCATCTTATTCTTATATTCATCACACCCCCAAGCAAGGCAGGGGATGCAGCTCTTTACCGCTTTGTCTTTTTATTTCCTTTTAACTGATCTTTTAAAGCAGGAAGCAACTAAAACAACAAATTAAAATGTTGCTGCAATACCCACGCCAGATATTTGCTGTGGTCACTTGCAATGATGTGTGTCTCCTCGAAGAACAGCTTCGCATCACATCTAGAAGATGTTCTGCACCGATACAGCACATCAGTTCTGTAAAAACAAGTGTATTCAACCAATAAAAACAAATATATCCACATTTAAATTCCCTAGATCCTGATTTTAACTTGGATCTGCTCCATATTGCACACATGCATAAATATCAGTCCCTTAAACTCAAGATCCACGAATTATTCTTTGAGAAATAAATGAAAATGTTGAAAAAAGCCCTGTGGACAATAAAAGATAGGAAAAAATCCATCACAATAAATCAAATCGTTTTATATTGTGACATTTCCTGGGGAGCAATAGGGCAGCAGGCTACAAGCCTCCACTCTATACATTTGATCTTTTCACCCAACAGCACACCTGATTAAGCTTGACATAAGAATAACAATCCCCTTCTCCACTGGATAAGGTCTGCCGGGGCAGGAATGGATTGAATTGGCCTTTGTGTGTCAGCTCTGTGCTCAAGGACATGAAAACAACTTTGAAAACGACTGTGTGGGACTTTCTTTCAAGCTTGAGGGAGAATGCTGCTGTGCAAAGATAAAAAGAATTACTGATGATATACCATCAGTATTTCAAATTTACTTAACAGAAATTCAGCACATAAACTGAGAAACCATATCCTATATTGTCCCCTTGAAAGGATCCAGGCTATTAGTGCACTGAAGTGCATGTAGATCTGCGATATAAAGAGGTAGGCTGCTATGTTGTCCTTAACGTTTATTTGGGGAGATGATGAATAGACTTGGCCACTGGTGTACGTGAATCTAACTGATAAGGTTTAATGGATTTTTTTAAGTCTTTCTCTTGAGGACCTTCTTTGAAGATGTCTGGAGAGTGATAACGGCCGATGCCAGTGCAACAATGCAGCAGAATTTATAAGTTGTGTCCTGCCTCCTGAATGCTCTATAGACCCCAGCTCTCTCCCGAATTCTCCTGCTGCTAGGAAAGAATCTGACCCGGACAATCACCTGTTGGATTCTTCATAGGTGAAAGTCCTGAAAAGGTCCACAACTGATTCTCTTGGTATTTTCTGGTGTTCGTGTCAGAATACGACTGTAGTCTTGAAACAACCTCGACCCTAGAGTGACTTTGGAGGCCAACAAAGCTGTTACTGTGCATCCGCCCCTACCCAGGACCAGTGACACCTTTGACCCTTGACTCAGGTCAGACAGTCCTTTGATTTGTTGTGAGAAAGCCTCTTCAGTCTTAAAGGATAGCTGTCTCTAAAGCTGATTGTCCTCATCCGTCAACTAAGTGGCAGAACTGCTTTGTCTGCAGCTGGGTCACCACTCTCCTCAAAACACACGCACACACTCACACACAGGTAGATTTTTCTAAAAATGTTGTGGTGAAACAGGTTACACTGGAATGGCTATAGAAAACCGAGCGGGAAGCTTCTTGACAGCTTCAAGCTGCTCAGCTGTGTCGGAAATTCCATTGTTGCTTCAACACACACACCACACACACACACATGCAAGCACACAGGCCGTAAGCTGAGCAGTCAAGGGTGTTGATAAAGATTGTGTATCTCTCAACAGTTCCATTCTGTTAATCATCGTAGAACAAAGCAGGCGGATCCCCCGATGGCAACGATAACAGCCTGACAGAATTACAAGACAACACACACACACACACACACACACACACACGCGCACAAACGCACAACTACTCATGCTGCAAGGTCCATGAACAATGACACTCCCCCAGCTGTCTAGACGGAGTGCAGGGCTGCCGTTGGCTGACTGCTGGGGATCTCAGAGGGGATTAGAGCTCACAACACTACACTCACCTGTTCTCAGCTGCTGGATTCTCGATGTGTGTTTTCACGCAGCGTTGATGCAGCTTGCCTGGCACGTAGGGAGCTGTCTGCACCGTGAGGTGTGGAAACAAGATATACACAGAGTAGAGCTGTGGATGACTTGTTGGTCAAACTGCAGGAGAAAATGTGGTATCAGATATATAGTTGTAAAATAATACACAATAAACATTCACAACCTTGTGATGTCACAACCTGACATCACAATTTCCACTTAAGAGCGAAATTATCAAATCTTCTCCCAAAAGGAAACTTGTAATCCATAAGCAATAACACTAAAAGCTGTTATTTGTTCACCTCACTCAGTGGTTTTGCTCATGCAAACATTAGTTGGTCTGGTGTGATCAATACCTCGATGGTGACCACACTGTCTTTGTTCTGAGACGCTGAGATTTGCGTACTACAGTCAGCGTGGTAACAAAGGATTGGCTGCCTGTGGACGTTTGCATTGGGATCTTTGTGTACTCTAGCGTACACAGGTGGATGACGACATTTACACTAACCCTTCAGAAATGCCTGATACCGATATAGTGACCAATAGATATATTAAAAAAGAAAATATTGCAATAATTCCTTTGTTCTCATCATCAAACCCTCATCAAACTATGTAAATAAGGGTTGATATTTTACAGTTTAAGAATATATATAAAGAAACACTGATATAAGCAAATATTTACAACTTAGGAAAAAATAAACAATTTGTTAACGTTAATCTTTTCTACATTGTTTATTCTGCAAAGTAAAAGTCTTCATACCAGCAAATATAAACCATGGGTACTTATATGTCTGTGAAATGCTCATATGAGCTGATTTTTATCGGCCACCTGATGAATTGATCAAGCTCTGTTTACTTTTGCCACTTTTTCAGTTTAACATTTCAATGGTTTTATCTCATTGCTTAAGCACCATGTGTTTTATCTGCTTTTAATCCTATTCCACTCTTTCTCTCCCTAAGATTATAATGCGTTCATGTCAAGTTGGAGTTATTCACAAGTTTCTAACTCGTAAACACCGGTTCACCTCGGTCATCACGATGAGACTGGGAAATATTCAATATGTTCAACTTGGCTATTACTAATATAGAAACGAATATAGATCACGCCTCACATCAGCCAAAGACTTGTTCACTGGGACTGATGTGATACATACGTACACAGTGGCATAATTCATTGTACACATTTGTGGAGGAGTTACCTGAGTGACCCCTTGTTTGCAGACTGTGAGACGTTGACTGGCCGAGACGCAAAACCATCATGAAATGATTTATCAGAGGCTGAGAAACGCTGATGGCAGGAGAGGAGAGCTGCAGGGGAAGCAACAGAGCAATAAGGAGAGTGAAGATTATCACATGCGATACAGGAAATCATTGACAGTACGAGCACGTAGACTAAAACTCTCAGTCACTCCCGCACATATATGAATATCAGCTCAGAGATGAAGGAGTGTGTGTGTGTGTGTGAGTGTATGCAGGAGATGACTTGCAGATCAGCTCCTGGATTCATTCACACTGTCTCTTAGAGCGGAGCAGACTTTGTCGTCCTGACGGTCCGAACATAAAATGAAATTCCTTCCAGTTGCAACAAAGCATGTGAAGGTTTTTTCTTTATCAGTTCTCTCTGTGGCAAGGACATCCCCGGCTCCCCCCCCCCCCCCCCCCCTCATGGAACTTAATCTAAACTGAGACAATGGGAGGAAAACAGCTGAAACAAAGTGTTAAGGACATTTTACAGCTGCGCGTTGAACTGTGGTGGAAATGATTTTTCATCTGAGGTTCTTTGGTTTTGTCTTACACTGCAAAATAGACCATGTACAGTGGTATATAGCGATTCAATTGTATTTGATTTGGTTGCAATGCTGTTTACTCCAAAAGTGTTTTGTGGACTCAGACACTTCGCCCACCTCTCCATGGTTATAGCCTGGAGGAACAGAAAGGAAGATGTCGGCCCCTGTTCAGCACAACGTACACTGTGAGAGACCTGGCCATGGGTGTCGGTGTAGTGTAATTTGGAAGGAAGGCAGTAAAATGCCTCACAGTAAGACCGACTGCCCATCCCCCCCCCCCCCCCAGCCTTTTGTGTGCCTGTCTGCATGCGTCCGTTTCTAGGTGTGTACAAGTGCACGAACAAGAGCTCATGTGCGGCGGAACAAAGGGAAACTGAACCTCTCACACAGGAAACTTGAGACATGAGCTGCTCTTCTGCATGCCAGTGTGTGCTTGACCTTTCACCCCAGGGACACTGCTCCATCGAGGTGGCTCATAGGCAGGTGGTTGTGCGTGTGTGTGTGCGTGTGTGTGTGTGTGATCAGCAGACAATGAAATGATTGCAGCAAACCCTGTTTCCTCCTTGATGAGAGCTAATGTGGTCATATCAGCAGTGCGGTTTGTAAATTCTGTTTTAAGTGTCACCGCTCTGAAGTGGTGTCATTATGTGCACCAGTGAGGTTGTGTTTCTCATCTGCGTGTGTTTGTTGTCGTTCAGAAAGATTATGTACAAACTACCAGATAGATTACCAATAAATATAGTGGAAGAATGCAGAATGAGTTTATTCAGATAGGCCTTTATTTAGTTTTTATCTTCACTGATTCGCCAGGGAATAGTTCATGGATCTTGATGAATAGATCAGACATATTTAGGGGACTGCTACCTATGAGTGTGATGCAGCTTGATTGATCTTAAGAGGAGCTTTGGGCCATGGCGGAGCTCTTCACTGAGGGACAGTGTGTTACAGTCTGTTGAGGTTATGCTAGTAAAAGCTAGAGCAAAGGAAAGTCTTCTCTTTCACCTCTCCTCTCAGTTTCTGCTGTATTACTGTTCATTATCATCATCAGTGTGTATATTCGTGTGAGTGCACATTGTGGCCGAGCCCTGTCTGTCTTCTGAGCTACAAACCACAGGAAGAATACTCACGTGTTTACGTCATATAAAGCTTCCTGGGTGTTGCTGAGGGTCTCGCTGTCAGCATGTGGGGTTTGCTGTCCTTCTCGTGACCCCTGCAGGCACAGAGGCTTTGCACCGCTGAACTCGCCCGAGGGGCAGCCAGAGACTCAGGAGATGAGGATGACTGATTTAGGTAGTCACCAGGTTTAGTCAGCGAGCGCAGGAGCACATCAGACTTAACGTCAAACTCAGATATAAGAGACCAAAACGCACACAATATATCTCTATGTTTCCATGTAAAACTAGTACATGAAGGAGGGGGCTGTGTGATTTGTCGGCTGGCATCAAGGAGATGATGAGTGATGGGGATAGTTGTACCCTGAGGATCACGGTACTCGTTTCCGTAGTATGCCCACTCTAGCGTACGCAGTAAGTGCTCCTCTCCACTACAGCTGCAGTGTTGGTCCATCGAGGGAAGGAACATGTTGAATTTTTAAAATGTGCAACCCGAAGCATTCTTAAAGGGAAAGACAAACGGCACTCGGCAAAGAGAGAGGCCATGCGGTCGCTTTCGGGCTGCACCAGTGTCTCCACGGCGACTGAGTGACCCACATTTACATTCTCTCCTCTGTCTTGTCGAGATGTGGGAGACGGGGGGGGGCAGCTGTTTGAGGGTGTTGTGTGTCCCTCGACGACGGCAGCGGGTCATCTGCTGGAGAGGATGAGTGTGTCACTGTGAAGAAAGAGGAGATATTACTCCAGGATGGTGAACAGAAGATTAGAAAATAGAGGGAGAGGAGTTGGAGTACAAGTCAATTAAAACGATTTTTTTAAAAACCAAATCACAACATAAATGATCTCAAGACACTTTACACAGAACCAGACAGTGTGGGCGTCCATTGGCCTTGAGATGGGGTGAGAGGAGAAATATGGCGTAGAGAGAGAGAGAGAGAGAGAGAGAGAGAGATAGAGAGAGAAGACCAGGCACAGGTGTGTGACCTTCAAAAGTTCCTGCAGAGACAGGGAGGGGGGGGGGGGGGGGGGATGTGTTAGTTAGTTATTTGGTTATCACATCCACCATGAAGGTTAACTGCTTTATGGGTCAGGAAAGAATCCATTCGATTTTGGTGAGGATCCAGTTTAGGTGAATTTTGTTTCACTTTCTCTCACATTGCAAGATAAGGTGTTTTGTTCAGAGGACTGATATCTATGAGTATTTTGGTGCAGATCCAAATACAAACCTGCATCTAGTGAATTTAAATGTGACTTCCCAGGGGACTGTTGGCGCTCGGTGGAGGTATGCACTCTACTGAGTGACAATCTAATGGAGTTATTTTGTTGTTTAGTTTGTTCATTTGATAGTTACATATAGAATCTTAACATTGGAAAAATCTGCTTCTTTCCTGAGCTCAACAAATAAAATCTGTCATAAACAAACATTTAACCGCAGCTCAGCAACTCATCAGATATGATCAAGTTTCACTGAAACACTTTGTAACTGTTGTATATTGAGAAATAACACAATAACATAACAATATCACATGTTAAACAAAGTCTTTTCATTGAAACTACCAAATTGTAACAGGACACACTCAATTTTATATTCTTCTTCAGGTAAGCTGCATCACTGTAGTGTGTTACATAATTTAAGAGTGTACCGGTCACCTTTTTACATTTTAACATACTGTAAAGATAACAAAATATTAATTGCATAAAATATAAGTTCAAATCTGACTGATTACTGCAAAACTACCACTTCACTATTACCACCTATCGCAAGAAATGGATTAGTTGTGCCAGAGAAAGTGTGATATGCACAATATGCATTGGTTTATTCCCTGTCAGCGAGTAAGATGAACTAGCACCACAAAATGTTCTTGAGTTTCTATTTCTTAAAACTCATTCTCATACCTCTTCCTCATTCTGTCAATAAACTGCTGATGTTTCGTTCTGTCTATTTGTGTTTCAGACAGGAATGCCCCAGACTGTGTGCTCAGGCATCATGTTCACCAGTCCCAGTGGCTTCAGCCCTCATCTGGCCTGTGCTGAGCCTGGGGAGGAGGAGGAGGCCCCACAGGGGGGACCGGAGCCCGGGGCTTGCCCGGCCGACGGGCCCCCGATCACATCTGCCTCTCTGGACACCCTGATCCAGAATCTGGTGCCCACTGCCGATTACTACCCAGAGGTAAACAGTACTGTAGCACAGTCCATTAAAAATTCCATTTCATTATATAAAGGTAATGACAGTGCTGCCAATTACATTATGATCCCCATGTCTCTGTTCAAAGTCCATTTCTGCTCCCTGTCATTACTGTAAGCAGCAGTGTTTTTTATTGATGTGGCGACAGTGTCTGAGTGAATGTCTCCCTCTGTCCTCTGACAGAAAGCCTATGTGTTTACCTTCTTGCTGAGCGCTCGTCTGTTCATCCCTTCTCCGGAGCTGCTGGCCAGGGTGTGTGAGCTGTGCATCAAACAGCAGCAGCTGGATCAAAGCCCACTCGATACGGTCAGCACTGCACCACACACCAATGCATAACACCCGTGTGCACATGCATGAGCTGATAAACAGAAACACATGCAGGAGCAGAGAAAGCACGCAGACATACTCATCTTCCTCATGTAAACATAACCACCTATTCTGGGCCAAATTGCTGACTTCAGGATAATGTTTTGATTTGCTGATAAAGTCGTAAATCCAGACTGTGGTAAAACTCTTTCACTTCTTCAACAACAGGCAAAAGTGAGGAAGTTTGGCCCGAAGATCTTGCAGCTGCTGACCGAGTGGACAGAGACGTTCCCGACCGACTTCAGGGACGAGAAGATGGTGGGACTCCTGAAAGACATCGTCCACAGGATAGCTCCATGTGATGAGGTACAGTGATGACAGGGAACTGTGATTACTAATAATACGTTTTTTCCTTTTAAAAATAAAAACAATGTCTGTCCACACAAGCATTTTAACGGTTATAATCCTCATCCATACAACCTGAAAACGGCAATCATGGAACCATTAATGTACACCTCATAAGGAACACCTCTGCTGCTCATAACAAGATAATAATTTGTGAATTTGAACCACATTATCGCTGTGGCAATAACAGCTTTTCCCAACTGTAGCTGCAGTGAGAAATGCTCTGATGGGGAACCAAATTTAATTATCACCACTGCCGCTGTGGTGGAAGGAGTCAGAGTGTCAGTGTCGGGTGAGCAGCCGCGGCTCCGCGTTACACAATCTTACAACACAGGAGAGGAGAGAGAGGAAGGAAGGATGTTAGAGGAGTGGATCTATCTGCAGCCTCGGGGGGGAACATGGAGGGAGATGGATGGAGAAAATGGGGGGGATGGGAAACAGGGACATGAAGGTGGAGGAGGGTGATGGAGTCAGGGAGGAGGACGAGAAGATAAAAAAAAGGAGGGAGGGGAAGAGAGGACAGATGGAAGGAAGGGCAGGTGGTGATGAATGTGCTGCTATGTCTACAGTGCGGGGTGTGTGTGCATACATGTGGCTCGTTTGTGCGACAGGCTGACCTGTAACAGCCCCGGTGACCAGTCATCTGCAGGGAGGGCCAGGGAAACACACATTCCTGGACACAGAGCACATCGCAGCTGCTTAGTGAAACCCTGGATGAAACGTGTTTTAATTCAACTGAAAGATTACATT
Source organism: Pleuronectes platessa (assembly GCF_947347685.1). Classification (NCBI taxonomy): domain Eukaryota; kingdom Metazoa; phylum Chordata; class Actinopteri; order Pleuronectiformes; family Pleuronectidae; genus Pleuronectes; species Pleuronectes platessa. The sequence goes on from NC_070633.1 coordinate 19,511,318, forward strand.
GTGCTCTGGATTGTTGAGCCTGTTAAATCCTCTAAGAAATGCGTCGCCTTTGTGCTAAAAAGTAAAGCGTTTATTTCTAAATTGTAATGGAGGAGCGGAGGTTGAAGGTTTTTTCGTCAGCCAGCCACACAGCGATACGGTTAATGAGGTAAGAATGTTCACACACCGACAGAGTGGATGATACAGATACATTCATCTGGACATTAATCCTAACAAATATATGGAGGTAAACTGGTTAAGGGAAGGCAAAACCAAAAAGTCCCTATTCCACTGGTCAGGAAATCCAGTAACACCCAATAACATCTGTCTTTCGTCGTCAATGGGAGTAGATACAATCATCATTCACTCCTCCCGGGTCACATGACTCTGCAGCAGATACAGGTTACTGTTGGCTCCAGATCTAACCAATGTGTGTGAATGTAAATATTTGTGAGCTTATTGTTGTTTACATCTGGGAAACGTGCAACAGCGATTTGGACACTCCCTTACTGGCAATCTAAAAACCTTTTAGAAAGATTCGTCAGCTTTTATAAAAACCTGCGTATACCTGCTTTTTTGTAAAAGAGACAAAACACGATTATACAGTGGTGGGGAAATAAACGCTAATTCTATATATTAAATACTCATATGTGGTGTTGGTTGGTTTTTACCAAAAGACCGTTATTATTGACCAACTCTGAAATATGAATGGAGAGCACAAATATGAGTCACAACCTGGAAACACAGAGATTCGTTGATTCATGCCTATTATTGATCTATGAAGCTTTAATAAATTATTCAGGAAGTTGGTTATTGACAGCACCTCCCCTCTCCTCTCCTCTCGTCTGCAGGCGTACTGGAAAACCCTGAACCAGGTGCTGCAGAAGCTGAGCCAGAAGCTGGCCCGGATGAGCCAGGGGGAGGAGAGCATTGTCAAGGTCTCCCTCAACGCCTCCTCCATCTCTGACAAGCTGGTGGCCTTCAAGACCAAGCCTCCACCCATCCAGAAGGACATGCTCTCCATCTGCAACGACCCGTACACGCTGGCCCAGCAGCTCACCCACGTGGAGCTGGTGAGGAGACGAGAGGGGGGAGGTTAGAAAGAGGTCATGACACGGAGAGGAGAGGGTGTTTATTTTGGAGGGGTCTATGAATGGTGAAGCACGTGTGGAGATTATGATGTCTGTGTCAAGGACATAAACACGGGATAAAAGACAATGAGAGGAGGAGATGGAGGGAATAGAAACGGATATGAGTGTGTTGCAGAATGAATCTGAAAGAACAAAGGGAAGGCGGTGGGAGGCTACAGTTGTGAAGTGAAACTGGCAGACACACTTAACACTGTGATCCTGTACTTGTGCATTTTTGAAGATAGCTGCAGATAATTGGTCTTCACCCAATTTAACCGAGACAAGACCAAAGGGAATAATGCACTGAAACATACATGAACAAAGGGATCTCTGCAGTGTCCCTCACATTGCATGCATGGTGCCTTCAGTCCATTCATGTGTGTCTTGATGTGAGCACGTGTATGTGAGGGTGGGAGTGTTTCTGTGTGTGTGTGCCTGACTAAGCTTGTTCCCTGACTGAGCGGTGACATCACCCCAGAAGTCAGTGATGGGCCTGGGGCTTCAAACAAAGGGGATAAAACCAGTGTGGATATATGTGACCTGACAGCTTCACACACACACACACACACACACACACACACACACACACACACAACACACACACACACACACACACACACACACACACTCACACACAGAGACAAAGAGAGAGAAAGGCCGACAGACACATACAGTGAGCCTACAGTATGTTGCACTTTAATTAATGTATTTCAGGTTTTAGCAACATGCTAATTCTGATCAAAAAGATGTTGATAATCTGTTATTAGATAATAATATTAGAATATTGAGATTGTGCTCAGGACCACAACCGCTGGGTGCGTACTTGCATGTGTGTGTGTGTGTGTGTGTGTGTGTGTACATGTGTCACGTGTTTAGAAGAAAGGTCTAATGTGTAATTGGGATTTTTGATTTGCACATGTATGTAACTATATACTTTTAGTCTTCTTTTGATAGAAGTGAATGTTGTCTCAAGTGTCACTTCGAGGAAATATGATTCCAATGAGTCACGTCGATGAGTCATTACTTCCCTTTATTGATTGCCTTCCATTACTGAAATGAAAGAGTTATTAATGGTGCTACCCCGGTCTGTGTGTGTGGTGTCTTTGTGTGCTTGTGTGTCTGTGTGTGTGGTGTCTTTGTGTGCTTGTGTGTCTGTGTGTATGTTTTCCAGGAACATTTGAGCCATATTGGACCAGAGGAGTTTGTCCAAGCCTTTGTTCAGAAGGACCCACTAGATGTAACAAAGGTATAACTTTCATTTCTCTAAATAACCATTTTGTTTGTCATTATTATTTTCAGGAGGAATTCTTATATGTAAATTCTCAAACAATTTTTCTGTATTGTTTTGCCATACCTGTAGAAACACATAGTCCATCCTCAGGCTAAAACACTGCGTTTTTTTTTTTTTTTTCATATTTTCAGTTTTGTTTTGTTGGGGAATCTTTGAAGAATAATATATCACAATAAAAGAAACTGTTCCTGGTGTAAAAATCCTTCGATGTTTGCTTCTCAAGGGGCTAAACAGAGGTCAGATAGTCAAAAGGTCACAAACAGCACATTGTAACAAGCTGTGACAGGCACAGGGACGAGTTCTTCATCTGCCCTCAGCAAAACTGTTCAATGCTTTCAGTCTCTGTTCCTCCACTGTTGCTCGTCCACTGTTATTTTTCCTTCATATTCAGTTCCTGTCTCTTTCACTCATCTTCTCTCCATCCTTGTCTTCCTTGTATTTTTCACCTGCTCTCCATCGATTGTGTTATTTCCGCTCCCAGTTTGCTGCCTCTGTCATTTACGCTCGCATAGAGGGGGTCATCTTGTAGATGGGAAGCTAATTAGTATCAGAGGTTTTCCCTGCAGTAATGCCTCCTTTACTCATTGTGTATGTGTGTGTGTGTGTGTGTGTGGTTGTGTGTGGGTGTATGTGCACGTGTGTTTGTGTGTATCATCAGCAGCCGTGCTTCAGTGACCAGAAGAAGAAAACCTCCAACCTGGAGGCTTATGTCCGGTGGTTCAACAGACTGTGTTACCTGGTAGCTACTGAGATCTGCATGGTGAGTGAAACTTGCAGATATACCAGCTACTCTTTATTCATTCTGACATTAAACGTCAGAGGAAAATGTCACAAATTATTCTCCTTTTTTAAAAACGTTAGGGGTGTAAAAAGGCTCCAAAACATGAATCAGAAAATAGGATTCATCAAAAGATGAAACACACTTCAATCATGCAGTAAACATGAAAATGAAACAATATACAGATTGTCTATTCTTTTGAGCCTGTGGATTTGAAACACTGAACTTCAGGTTTTAAATAATAAATCCTGGAATAATTTCATTGAGTCGTAGAATTTCATTCTACAAACTGGAATGTCAGTGAAAACCACCAAGGAACATTAAGACCCATGAATTATTCACTGGGAACTTAGTGAAAATCTAAGAAAAAGCTGATATTTTTTCCAGATCTGCCCCAAACTTTACTGGATTCTTCCCTAGCCCATTCCCCACACTTACACAACATTTCAAAGCAGTCAGTAGAGTCGTTTTTGCATAATCCTGCTGAGAAACAGCACTGGGAACATGAACTCCTTGGACTAATGAGAAACAGCTAGTTGTATTAGAGCACCACTGCCCCCTAATGGTGTCGTTCTGTTACTACACTCACTGAGAAGGCTTGTTTAATGATATGTGTCTGTATCGATGAGAAAATCTGTAAAAACAATGAGGTAAACAAACGTCTCCACCTTTTTGCAGCCGGCAAAGAAAAAGCAAAGAGCCCAGGTGATCGAGTTCTTCATCGACGTTGCCAGGGAGTGTTTCAACATCGGAAACTTCAACTCCCTCATGGCCATCATCTGTGAGTCGAGTTTTGCCATAGCTGAGAATATTTTCTATGAGATTTCTTCTGCCCGACCTGGGACTAATAGTTGAAATTCATTCCCTCCTGTAGCCGGTAAGTCCTGTGTCGCGGCTGAAGAAGACTTGGGGCAAAGCCAAAACTGCCAAGTTCTTCATTCTGGAGGTAAGCACAATGCAGCTGCTCACTGGGCGAGAGGCACATGACAGGTGAGAACTTTTGGCTGACATTGTTTTGCTTGTTTCTATTTGCTTTGACAGCATCAGATGGATCCTACAGGAAATTTTTACAACTACAGGACGGCCTTGAGGGGGGCCGCCCACCGCTCTCGGACTGCCAACAGCAACAGAGAAAGAGTAAGAGCTTTACAACATGTCACTCTGAAAGCAGGCTGGCATTGATTTTGTGTTTTTTTTTCCACCTTCATGCCAATATCTCAATATCCTTCTGTCCATGTTTCCTCCTCAGATTGTTATTCCCTTCTTCAGTCTGCTGATCAAAGATATTTACTTCCTGAACGAAGGATGTGCCAATCGGCTGCCCAATGGCCACGTCAACTTTGAGGTAGGCATTCGCTTTTCTCCCGAAGCCTGTTGCGTTTAACCTTCCAGCAAACATGTGCTTAGTGTAATTTTTGTGTTTTAGAAATTTGTGGAGCTGGCACGTCAGGTTGGGGAATTTATGACATGGAAACAGGTGGAGTGTCCGTTTGAGGAGGACCGGGCCATCCTGCACTACCTCCACACCGCTCCCATCTTCAGCGAGGACGGTGAGAACCCGCCTTGTTGTTTTAAGAACATTTCGGAACAAGCTTATTATCCAAGTGTTTTCATAACAGAGTGTGAATGATGTAACATGTTTTTTTTCCTATCTTTGTTGAAGAGCGGGGTGAGCAGGATTTTTTGATTTTATATTCTGATGTTGTGATGCTTTAAAACATCTGCTTAGACCTGCTGTGCTTGGTTGGGGAATTTTTAACAGCCAATAATCCAAGCGTAGAATAATAAATCAGAGAGCACTCATTTCATGTGAGCGCGAGGAGAGTCGCAGAAGCTGGAGCCCAGGAAAACCAAGCAGTAATATCTGAGTGCAACCACTCCGCTGGAGCACAAGCAGAGCAAATCTTAGAACAAGCAGCGGCTATTTGAGTGGGAGCGCAGGGGTTTGGGTGAAAACATCAAAAAATCTGAATATGAAATAATAATAATAACAATAAGTCCGGCTCTCTAACTGAAAGAAGATAATAATCAGTACATAATCATTCTCTTCTCATTCCTCCCCAGGTCTCTACCTTGCGTCCTATGAGAGCGAGAGTCCGGAGAACCAGGTAGAGAAGGACAGGTGGAAAGCACTCAGGTAAGACTCACCATGAAAGATGCTCTACAATGTTAAAAAAGACGCTCTGTCCCTCATCAGCATCTATTTCCTCCCCTCAGGTCTAACGTTCTGGGAAAGACATGAGGCGCTGACGGCAGCTTAAACCCCTCCCACCAGCGAGGGAGCGTGTGTTCTCACTGCACTAAAACGAACTGTGAAGGAACCAAGCTGGTACTTAGGTGATTTTCTATGAAGAAGTTTAAAAAAAGAAGCCCGATGAACAGGATTCATCAAGGAGACTGTAAACATAAAAGAATAATAATAAACAAGCCAGGAAAAAAATAAGTGAATTGAAAATGTTAAGCTAAAGAAACTGGAGTGAAATGCCTATCAGTGATGAGGTACAGTTATGTAGGAGAGCAAATACAGCTTCTCCTCCCCCCCGTCCCCTCCATGTGTGTTTACTCTGTGAAGATATGTTTACTACTATAGAGAGAACAGTTACAGGGAAAACCACTTTATAAAATGAAATTCCTACTGATGCTTTAGCTGTTTTTGTATTTGCTCCTCTCCCTGTTTCTCTTCCCCTTTGGTCCAACGCCCAGGTGTTTAATTTAAATTGTTTTTTTCCTCAACTTGTAATGTACTGTAATCAAACTTACCATGATGTGAAGGGCGCTGGCTAGCCTGTTTCAGATTTTATAGGTCTACTGAAGGAACGACGACCGTGGTATCTATCTGAGACGACAGAAGATGACACGTTACAAGCATTTTACCAGTTCATCTCACGTGTACTGTTTGCATGAGAGAAACCTGTTTATTGGTCATCTCCTCCTGTAATTTTATTTATTATGTCTTATTTTGGGGAAAGTGTTGGACAGGGGGGGAGTGGAATATGAACTGTTAAGTGTTTACTCCTTTTAAATGAATTGTGCCATTAATGCAAGAAACCCACAGTATCGCTTCTGGCCGGTCGCAGCAGGAGGTGAAGATCGTGTACAGGTGACAAGTGAACCCATCATCTTTCTGCTCTTCGGGAAGTTTTCTCTCTGACTGACGTTCAGTTGTCTGATATATTTATGGAGATTTCTGTGCTGACAGATGTATAGTTTTTATCGTGTCGTTCCTTTACTGAATATGAAGTCCAATGGCATGCTACACGACGAGGCGATTTAAGGGGGCATTGAGTGTATCCACCTTGTGATGTTTAACACAACCTATGTAGTGACGATGCCTTGCTGCATTCTGTAGAAGGTCTATGATGAACTGGAGTTTTTTTTTCTCCGTGTGAAAATGTAAAAAGAGGGAAACTTGTGCCATATGAGTCCCTGGTTGTCTTGATTATTCAGGTTCCTCTGACTTGAAATGTGTTTGTTTATTGTTTTGTGGGATTGTCGCTGAGCTTTTTTTTTTATTTGGTGGTTCTGTTGTGATTTGGGAAACACATTTTCGAGGGTGTGGGGTGGGAGGACATAGGTAAAGGGAGCGGGGGACTGTATTATTATATAAGCTTTTAAAAAAGTCTTATTCAGTTTGCTCTAATTGATTGATGTCAGTGTTTTCTCTTAAGAAGCACCTTTCCCTCTCGATAACAGACTGTCTGTAATTCTCCTTCCTCGTGTGTGACCAACAAACTGGCTTTTCTTGTGACATGTTCCCCGGACGAGTGAAGACTAACGAGAGCCAGAGATGTGATGTTAAACCTGCAAATCGAGGTGATGACGTGTTTAAATAAAACATTGCCTGCAGTTGAACATGTGTTGTTGTTTTTTTACGTCAGCTCTGGGGGGTTTTGTTCATTGGTTTGATTCATTTTATTTATACTCTTATGCCTATTCAAGGTTTCTCAATACACACATTCAGGGTTTTCAAAAATAATGCACTATCAATGATGGTTATTGATTTATAACCATTTTATCTCATTTGGATATGGACATTTCCTGACTATTTGATTGGATTTGAAAAAAGCCTAAATATTAGTACATACAGTTGAATGAATAAGTGCATTATGATATCTGCATAACTTCAAACAGAGTCACCAAGGTTTAAATAATTCAGGCAGTCAGCACAACCAAATGGAACCCCATGTTAAACATTACTGTAACTAGAACAGCAGTCGGTTGATCGCATACCTCTGGTTCCCACCGTCTCCACTTGTTAAAGCTGCACTAAATTTCACAGTCATAGAAATAAGTTGCCTAAAAAGGATTTAAACATTTTATTTAAATAACTTGTTGATTCTTGTTCTAAAGACGGGGTAATATATGTATTGTTTCAGCTCTTATTTTGAAAAGCATACACATATTAAGATGAAGCCAAATACTGATTACGATCTTTTTTTAAACATATAATCTTTAGGTGCAGGAGAAGGAGTGAGTTTGTACAGTTCATTTATTGTTTTTACATACAAGCAACACTAGAAAGTCCACACTTGACTTGATTCCTGGCAGAACAACTGTCAGTGAGTGAATCAATGGAGATGCTCGTGTTTCTCTGGAGGTTGAGCTCAGTAAGTCTCAGTCTTTAAGTTCCTCTCCACCTGAACCAAATGTGATCTGGGCCAGTTTGGTGTACGTCTCAAAATGCCTGGAGCTCAGGTACGTGCCGAAGAAGACCTGCAGCACCAGCACCGCCCTCATCCTCCTCAGGATCGGCCGGGACAGGTCCACCACGTACCGGAGCATATTGCCCTTCTCCGGCATGGGCGCCGTGTTGTACCTGGTGGCGAGGCCGAAGTTGACGGGTACGGCCAGGAGGATGGGGTACACGCCGGCACCGACCAGGCCGACCAGGGCTCCCCGGATCAGGGCGCAGCTGGGACAGTTGAGGTCGCCGGACAGGAGGGGACCGGACACCGCCGCGTTGTACAGGGCCACCGTTGTCATGAAGGGCAGCACCGCCATCGGCAGGCCGGAGGTGACCGGAGCCTGAGCGATGTGCAGGGCTCTGCGGTAAAGGCTGTTGGCGACCAGCCCTGCGAGAGCCCCGTTCCCCCCCAGGTACAGGGGTCCGTACAGGAAGAGCTTCTTGTCGGAGTCCGGCAGCCTCTCGAAATTCTTCGCCAGCATCTCAGCGACCACTGACCTGCTGCGCGTGTTTCCCGCCACGCTCTCCTGCTGCGTGTTTTCCGACATCTTCGCAAACTGAGAATGTTCAGAAGCAGGAGATCCGGGTTTACGGTTCGAAACCAGCGGTTATCTCATTGAGGTAAGGTTGTGCTCCGGATGGGGACAGGGCGCTGACATGTCTAATCTTACCCATAATTCCGAGCGCGACATGAGGTTTTCCTGCCCTGAGTCAAGACTCTCAGGCGAGAATGAAACATGTTTATACCTCTTTTTGTATACAGTCTTAACATATTGGAAGATGGTGGAGTCCAATGTGGCAGAACGTGGAATCCAAGTTGTGTCGTTTTTTACAAGAGTTGCCTGGAAACAAATACTGGACTTTGTCGTTACCTGACAGACTGAACTCAGGACAAACAGCCTTACAACGTTAACGTATACAGCCTGCGCTTCAGAGGCTGAACCTAGTGGGCGGAGCCGTAGCCGTGACGCCTTGCTACGTGTGTCGAACGGTCTGTTCTGTATCCGCTCCAGCACCAAGCGGCCGTCGCCATCTTGTAAGAGGAATAGTTGGAGTTACTTCCCAGTTTCTTTGTTCATATTTTTCACAACCTCACAAACCTACTGTTTATCATTGTTCACGTGGGGTAAGGACATTTTGTTGTATTCATTTTCAATCGCCTTGCTATTGTGTTTCCATAACGTTTAATGTATTGTGTGAATCAAGCTAACCTTAGCCTGTTAGCTTCTCGGATATTCGACGTCTCGTCGAAAGGACATGCTCTACTGCCGAGGAAATATGTTTCATTGGATGTTATTGGTTCGCGGTTTTTATTTTCTTTCACTAAAACATTCTCCAGTTATATTTTTTTTTCTAAAAGTTCACAATAAAGGTTATTTTACGTTATGGATCCGGCTAATGGAGTTAGCATGAAGGTTGTTACATGGGTGGATAGCTAATGTGCTCAGTGCTCGTCGGGCCTTTGGATGAAGAACAAACTGCAGCTCGACAACAGCGTCGATTTATCTACTCGCATGCACTCAGTTAAATACGTATATTTACAGAATACTCACGCAACCTTACTATCTATTGTTACCGAATCAATTAACACGGTAATGGTGTAAAGTGGCCAGTTTGTGGGTCAACAGGCCCCAACAGGCCTATCTCATATTATGAAAACGTCGAGTATACGTTAGCTGCAAGTTCCGATTTAGTTGAGTTTCATGTTTTCTTAGCATTTTACCTAGTGATTGTAAAAGTTTGACTTGCAACGAGCGGATCTGATCGATCTCTGTGCGAGTTTCTGGTTTATTTGCGGCAGTTTGTTGTTGCGGGAGTCACATTTCACTTTTATGGCGCAAGAGCTGCATGTAAACAAGATCGCTTAGCGGAATATAGCGGAATGTTCTGACTAATAATAACAACTTTGCTTATACACCTTGTATAAGCAAAGAAGCGGAAAGAAGTGAGAGTGTAGGATTATGATTTTGTCAACTGATTGCAAAACTTAAGTTACATTGTTGAACTTGTCCAATCCGAAGCCATATAGAGTCAATCTTTCAATTAGTTTACATATAGTGTATCTACATATTCTCTTTTACCAACTCTACATCTCGAATGTAACTGATTACAGGCGCACTTGAAGCGGCATGATGGCCTCCTTGCAATGGGGAGCGTTTTCGGCAGAAACGTCCTGTTGTGGATTGACCATGGCTGTAGCTAAATGAAATGTCTTTGATTGCGTGGGTTTCCATGTGGCCATTTACGACTTGTTTTATTCCGTCTTCCAGATGCGCCAGTCAAAACGAATGCGCTCCCCAGGTGTCTGGCTGGACGAACACAGCTGGGTGGAGAGAATGGAGAGTCGCAAGCGAAGGAAACAAGATTCGCACAGCAGCGAACGAGAGAACAAGTCCAGCAGAAATCGTCCCCACCTCAACGCACATGAGGGGTACTTATCTATTGCTTTTGTTATTTTTTTGTCAAGTACTTCCTGACTAAGGTTATAACAACGTCATAACCACGACACATATCACTATATAAATCAAATCACTATTTTGCTACAGACCCCATTTATTGATTTCAATTACATTTTGGTACTTTATTTGGTGCCATTTTATTTTAATTAAACTAAAGGCTTCAGGTATTTTTTTACTTGTACTGTAGAACACAAAGCTTATGTGTTAATAATTTGTAATTTTTTTTATCTTAATTGCACATCATTTGTGTAAGAATTGATCCCTTTGTTATTAAATTATAGTTAATGCATGTACAGTATTTAAGTTTAGCAATTCTAGCTTCTTGTGGGCAGTGATGAGAGCCAGTGGGGTTACATAAGATGTTTCCATATCTACTCTAATTTTAATCCTGTAGAGAGGCAGACCTCTTCTTAGATGACAACTGACACCATCGAGGTGCTAAGGCCTGTGGTGTTTTTTGGTCTTATTTGGATGCTTCGATGCTAACATTACCTCCTGGCTAGGTCTGCTGGAAGTGATTGGAAACCTTGGTGTTAGGTTTTTGACAGTGGATAAGTAGCCTTCACTTTATAGCATTAGGCTATGTAAAAGGAGGCACTGCAGGTTTTCCTGCATGGAATGAAAGCTAAGCGTTGCCCACACAGGAAAAAGGCTTGTATATAAACACTTGCGCCCAGGGCACACAGCTTGCTCTTTATTTCAGGGCCTATGTTAACAGATTAGAACTGGAACACCGGCCGTGTTCAGCTGCGAGTCACGCTGCTCTTTTAGAGTTTCAATACTGAATTTTGGGTTCTGTGCACGGTTCTCGTTAAAACATTATAATTTGTTACTCTATAAATATATAAAAAACACTATAGCGTTTCTGTTGACTGAATTTATTCATTTGTTTTCAAAGGGTTTTTATTGTGAAATATTTGCAGAAGCGGAAAATGCATGTATTCATACGGCAGAGTACTGGTATTTATTTTAGTGCATAGGACTGCTTTTAAATAAGGAAATACTGTAGTTATACAAGAAACTTTAGGGAGGCTGTAGTTATATAAAGAACTTAAGTTGAACTGAGACTGTTCAGCAGCCGGTCTAAACAACTGACAACAGCAACACTAAGCCATTCGCGGCATTCCTCAGTTGTTGTGACCCGGACGTCATTCATAAACTACTGATACAAATAAAATTTGTCTGCCTAACATTTCAACGACTGGGTATCACAATAACTTTTCTAGTATCAATATATCGTGCAATACTAGTAGGTATTAATATTTGTTGTAGAACCACATGTGGTTTTATGCTCCATCTGGTTGTGCTGAACAGCTTAAAGGGACTTGCCAGTGTAAGTTCTCGGTCAATGTGCTTGAGTTGTAAGGAAGCCATGTTTTGGGTTGTCTAGAAAAAGTCGTATGAATGTTATAATAGCCGAAATGTTTGGCACTTGCTTACTCCCTAAAGAGCTATTTGGACATTGACACCCAGCCAATAAAATGTTTTCAGAACTGTACCCTCTCATTGAACAAGATGCTTGGCTATGGGAGCTATAAATCAGTATGTTGCTAATTACAAATGTTGCATAAAAGGCTCGGGGTAGAGTGTCAAGGAATAGGTGGACCATTCTGACCAGTCAAATACAGTTCACACTTGAGCCTGATCACAGACATGGAACAAGGCTTTTCCTGATCTGACCTTTGCTTTGTAGTTCTTATTTTACACCTTTTTCTTTGTCTGCAGGCATTACCTGGAGTCCCGCAATCTGAACCAGAGGCTAGACTCTCGCGAAGGACGCACCCAGGACCCAAGTCTGGTCATGGCTTGTGAGGAGGACAGTCGAGAAGCCACCTGCAAGAACAGAGACCTTGACTGGCACCACTACAGCAAGTCATCGGGCCGTAGTGGGCGTAGTGGACGGAGTGGTCGCAGCAGGCGAAGCAGGCACAGAGACCGAAACTGCAGGCGTAGTCGCTCTCGTCACAGGTCCTCCACGGTATGAACACTTATCTGCCCTCTACCCCCTTCCCTGTCTATACCACCAAATGAGAAAAGTAATTATTACAGGTTCTAAGCCAATGCTTAACACCTATTTAGTCATCTTTCTGTATCTCTGTGTGTATTCTGCACCAGTGTTTTGTATAGATTTGCAAGACAAAACAGAACCATGTATTTGTGCTGAAATTTAAGTGGGAAGTAATGGGACCTGATTTTACAAAGAACTACATGTAGAAAGACTGTTATCACTAAAGTTCAGTTTTTTTCTGTAATACTCTGAGAAAGTTTCTCATCTGAAAATCTTGTTGCCATGTTTTTCTTCTGTAACACACACTATGTGGTGGCTGGCGCCCAATTTCTCTGACGGGGCTGAATTTGAATTTGCTGCCGCGTCCATTCGCCTGGCGGTGTTACTGAACGGGCCGAATCTATCCACCCCTACACCTTCCCCCCTTGGCCTGGTTGAATGAATGACGGTGTCCCATTGTGGTGGCCTGGTGCTGGCTGACTGATGGGTTATTGATGTGATGGCGGATTGGGCGGTGCCGATGCAGAGGAGGAGCCATCCCCGCAGGAAAAGATCCAGGAGTGTTGAGGATGATGGCGAGGGTCACCTCATCTATCACATTGGAGACATGCTAAGAGCGAGATGTATAGAACATATACCTTTTTTTTCTTCTGTTCACACATTGTGCCTCTCACTCTCTTTTTGTCTGGTTTTTTATTTCTAAACAGTAATTTATTGGATGAAGTATTTGGGCCATAGAAGAGACTAGAAAATACTTTATCTATTTGGTTTGATATCGTTAGTCAGTTTAACTTATTTAGCATAGAGTTATATGCCAATGTTGAGAAGCCTGTTATTGTAGTGTACCTAAACAGCAATGTAACATCAGGCAGTGAACCAGCCAAAGGACAGTGTTTCCCTTTTGTCACTGCTGTGTTTCTAACTTGACCTCTCTATTCTCTGTAGATGAGATTGTGTGTACTCTAGGAGAGGGTGCCTTTGGAAAGGTCGTTGAATGCATAGATCACTCTAAGTAAGTAAAATCCTCATTAATATTTCTACACAGTGTTTCTTTTCCGACTATCTCTCTCTCATTTGATATTGAATGTATTTATGTTTTGTGTTTCCAGTAATGGAGCTCGACTGGCTCTGAAGATCATTAAAAACATAGACCGCTACCATGAGGCAGCGATGTCTGAGATAGAAGTGCTTCAAACGTTAAAGTCCCTTGACCCTGACAAGAGATAGTAAGTTATCCACAGTAGCTTCATACCACTCCAGTTAGATACGTTTAAGAATATTGTGTTCAGGACTTGTCAGATAGGAAATTTACTTAACATCTGTTGTATCTTTCCTCCTCTAGTGGATGTGTGCAAATGCTGGACTGGTTTGAATACCATGGCCATGTTTGTATCGCCTTTGAGCTGCTTGGCCTCAGCACTTATGATTTTCTCAAGGAGAACAACTTCCAGCCTTTTCCCATTGAACACATCAGACGCATGGCATACCAGACCATCCGAGCTATTCGATGTGAGTAGTACACACATGTTCGTACACAGACAATACAATTTTTTCCCCCTGAAAATAGCATGATTAAAATTTGTGTGTGGTGTTGTCTTTCAGTTATGCATAAGAACCAGCTGACTCACACAGATCTGAAGCCTGAGAATATTCTCTTCATCAACTCAGACTACGATATGGAGTACAACCCTGTCAAAGTAAGTGTCCTAAATATTTTACCAAAAGAATCATACGTGCAGAAGCCCAATACTCGTGGTTTGTTCCCGCAGCTGTTTGAGAATGTTATTGTGTTTTTGTCCTTTTAGAGACGGGATGAACGGACATTGAAGAACGCAGATGTAAATGTTGTTGACTTTGGTAATGCCACATATGACCACGAGCACCACACGTCTGTGGTGTCAACGCGTCACTACCGTGCTCCTGAGGTTATTTTAGGTAAGTGGCTGTTTTCAAGCGCTGCACTAACACTTCAGCAGGTCCTCTGTTTGTACCTTTTAATTGAGTTAACATTGTCTCTTTCAGATCTGGGTTGGGACCATTCCTGTGATGTCTGGAGTTTGGGCTGTATATTCCTTGAGTACTACCTTGGATCCACTGTCTTTCAGGTAGGTGTAAGTAGAGAGCATCATGAATTGATAAATACTTATACTAATAGACATTTACCATTGTTTTTTTATTAATCTGCCTCGTATTGTTCTCGTTATCAGACACATGACAGCAAAGAGCACCTTGCTATGATGGAGAGAGTCCTGGGCCCTATCCCCGCAAACCTCCTGCAGAAAACAAAGTAAGAACTCTTTAACAGACCTATTCATGTAGAGGTCTTGATCGCTGTGTAAAATTGATTATTGGAAGGAATTCTGCTAAATAATTACTGTGTGTTGTGTAGGAAACGGAGGTATGTTCACCGGGGCCGACTCGACGTGGACATGTACGGCGCATCTGGGAGATATGTCAGAAAACACTGCAGACCGCTCAAGGTAAGAGGAATAGATCTGGAGATGATCACAGACAGGTGGTGTGGGAGTGCTGATGATACACCTGCTTTCAGTAAATGTGATTTTAAACAGCTCCGAAACGCTGATTTATGTGTTGCATCATGTTAAGTATCACTCATTGGCTTTGCTTAGTGACTTCCTACATAGCTCATTACTGTCACAATAAGGACATGGAGATGTAAGAGCACCTTCCACAACCAAGGCCCAACAGACCCCATATGAAACCACATTTAAATTCACAGGATCTGAATTTTAATCTGGATCTGTACCAAATAGCACTTTAAATATCAGTCTCCTAAAGATGCCTGATTTTTAATACTCTAGATCAAAGAATTATTCTGAGAAATCAATCCTATCTCATATTGATAAGATGTAAGAGAGGAAACGTCCTAAAAATCAGTTGTATTTCTTATGAACACGTGATGTAGACTTTTATGCTGAGCACTAGATTAATTATGACCTTTCAAACACACACATTAACAGCTGTTCTTCTTTCCCATCAGCATTACATGTGGTCGAAGGGTGAAGACCACCAGCAGATGTTTGACCTGCTTGAGAAGATGTTGGAGTACGACCCAGCCAAGCGCCTCAGCCTTGAACAGGCCCTCCGACACCCCTTCTTCTCCTGTTTCTACAGCAAAAACAGTAGTAGCAAAGACAGCAGCAGCAAAAGCAGCAAAAAAGACTGAACTAAGGATCCTGACAACTTTGACCTGTAACCTCGGACACAAAGCCACGCTGTCCCTGTGGTTCATGGTGCCCAGTGCCAGCCTCTAGCTCCTGACTCTCCAGGAGAGGTGTACCTTTACTGACTGTATCAGTCCTCTGCCCTGCTCTGCTGTGTCCTGTCTCGAAACCAGTGTGTCTTAATATCACGCATCCACATGCGTTTTCATCCGGGCATGATTCTGATGTAATGAATTCTCCTGAATAATTTCTATTTATTTGCCATTGTAATTTAAATTGTAGCTTCAGAATATTTACTTGTAAGCCCCTCTTTTTTTTTTAATTCCTTTCTACTCTGGTATTGTCTGTGCATTGACAAGCAGTGATGGGTTATGCGACAGACAGAAATGCTTAACGACTGGGTCACACATATGCAAATGTGAAGCTAATATCAAGTTGAACTGCAGATTGGCTTCCCTACACAAAGTGAACGTTCCAGACGCCTCCTCGCCAGCACAGAGTGGAAGTGAACAGGAGGGAAAAGTTCACTACTGCTACATTTGCGCATGCTTGACAGTGCCCGTACTCTGTTGATATCGCAGCACAAATACATTATTCAGTATTGTAGGTGTTTAAAAAAAGCTACTGCAGGCAGAGACACCTTTTGTAAATAGCTCTTTCAGATATTTTTTTTCCACTGAATTATGTAACTTTTGCATCCTGTGCATTTTCTCAATAAACATGAATAGACGACAAGAGTGTGTCTTTGTGTAACGTCGCAGTGAATGAAACATGTTGATAAATATATGGTGTTGTGGATGTATCAAACCACAAGGGGGCAGTAAAGCGCTTTGGCAACACTGCGTAAAAGTGAAGTGACCGAGGAGCGCCGCGGAGGAGCCACCTGAGCTTAGTCTAGTTTTAATGATGTAGCTGTGGTTATATTGGAGGTGAAAGCACCAGTTCACACGGTAGCTGAACTGTCCCCTGCTTTATGAAATGTGCGTCTTTGTTGGAGAGAACCGACGTCTGCAGGATTTGTTGCGCACTTTGCAAAACATACATCAACTTAACTTGACTCCGTAATTGTCCGATTACGTATTTAATTAACGACTTTTCACAATGCATGACTTCCAGGTGAGTGGACTGTACCATCTCATTCTTAAATTCCTGACGGACATCAGAAGTTGACTGACCCAAACCCTCGCTGTCTCGCAGCTGTCAATCTGCAGCCTCCCACGTGGTCCGAAGGGCGGGCGCATCTCCACCAGTCGAACGTGCGACTTTTAGGCAGGCAAACATTTGGACTCATTTGTAGTTGCGCTCGCACACGCACGCCGGCTGCTCCCCAACAGGAAAAACAACGACCCGCGAGTCAGCAGGCGCTTCATCTGTCATTAGTGCCCAGATCGCTCCCATCTGTGCGCAACGCCTCCTGTTCCAAGACTCATTTCGAACCCCGCGCCTGGTGAACTGGAGCTTGGTGTTGTGAATGTGTTAACGGCGCTGCTTAGTGAGTCCACATAGGCTTATTGCAATTATTTTGCAGAACAGCACAAAGAAAAGACCAAGTTGTTTTACCAACTTTAAACCCCGAAGCAGGATGGATACAGCCAGCGAGTCAGCCGGGGAGAGTAAGCCGGTGTGCCAGTGTGCCCCCAAGTCTGCGGTCCAGCGGTGGTTGCCCGGTTTGCCCGTCGCTCTCTGCCTGCTCATGTCCCTGAGCTCCATCACCGTGTGTCTCCTCATGAGCCTCAAGACCTTCCAGCTGGAGGACCGCCTGCAGATGGAGATGGACAAGGCGTCCTTCTTCAGCCCGCCGCACAGGGCTTTTCTGAACGAGGACGGGACCCTGGTTCCAGAGCTGAGCGCCCCGATAGGGAAGCTCGTGGAAGAGGTATACATCTCGTCTGTTGTGGATTTAATTAAAACCACTTGTTCTTTAATAGATAGACACATGGGGCTCACAGGAACCTCCGAGAGACGCGCTGCTCGGCTGTGCGTAAAGTGCGCGTAATGACAGGGAATCCAGTGAAGCTCTGCAGACGCGCAGACTTGGCACTGTTTGGGAGCTGTTCTCTAACAATGCCTCGTAAAATCTGGCCCTTTTTTTACGCATGACCTTAGGGATGAGCCGTGCATGCAGCTGGCCAATTAGTTTACTGCTAAAGCTCTTTACGGGGCAACATAACCAGTGATGATAGACGCTGACATTAATTTGATTTAAAGACGTGGGAAAGAAACCTTTCTTTCTAGAGCTGCATGTAATGAGGGAAACGTGATTAACTCGTAATTGTCAGTGAAAGCTAACGGGTTGGTTTTCATCTCATTACAGTTTATGAGTTTTCAGTGTAATCAAACGATTCTGTGGCGCGCACGTCTTGCTCAAACCAAATCAAATGAAATATGTAACTTACAGTGTTTTGCATTGAGAGTTTGCATGCAGTGTGAAGTGGGACTTTGGTCTTACGCTGGAATGTGTGTCTGCAGAAAGTGGTGGTGCTGATGCCGAAAGTGCGAACAGCAAGGGATGCTGCTCAAGAGTGCTCCTGTCCTCCAGGTACGTAAGTGTGTGTGTGTGTGTATTTGTGTGTTATTTGCAGCACTGGTGAAACTGACAAAACAAGCAATACATTGAGATACAGTTCGTATTTCTGGGAGAAGTTCAGTCCTAAGCTTAACCGACTGATTGTGTCTCTGTTTGTGGTGCTGTTTATAATCCTGAACTTTCCAAATGCATGTTTGCATATACTTGTGTCTTTTTCTGTTTGTATGTGGGGGGGGATTAAAACCCCCTAAGCCGATGTTGGGCCTTTTATATGCAGCGGGTGGCTGAGCACTCTGCAGGTCAGTGGGGTTGGGTCAACCACCTTGGGCCCTGCAGCCCTGTGTCAGTGGGGGGAGCTTTATCACTTTTAATACATGGAGCAGCCGTGTGCCAAGACCGGCTCCGTTTGGCTTGTGGTGTTCATTACAGGACTTGTGATAGTTTCCTGGAGCGGAGAACAGTGTGTGATCCGCATCGTGTTACACGCAGACACTCCACCTGTCCCACCTCTGAAGCGAGGGAAAAATGCAATCTCTTCTATTTAGGGAAAAGTTGCATATTTGATACTGTGTGCTCCTAGGTGTTGATGCATATTGATGATGTGTGATGGGTGATCAGCAGTGTGTTTAATGGTTAACATGGGCTATTGTAACCCCCACACCTGTGGAAAGTGTGTGTGTGTGTGTGTGTGTGTGTGTGTGTGTGTGTGTGTGTGTGTGTGTGTGTGTGTGTGTGTGTGTGTGTGTGTGTGTGTGTGTGTGTGTGTGTGTGTGTGTGTGTGTGTGTGTGTGTGTGTGTGTCACATTATGTGGACCTTTCATTCTTATTGGGTCAAAAAGCCTTAATGTAAATCATTATATATTTAAAGTTGACGACATGTTTTAGGAAAGCGATGTAAGTCAATGTGCATGTGTTTTTTTTTTGTGGGTTCCCTCAACTCGAGTGCTGGATCGAGAAGATTTCAAGACGTGCAGGTCAAGTTTCAAAGATGCTTATCTGCAGATTCGGGAGAATTTCCCTTCCCTGGCTCCTCTCGTTTTTCTCTCTTTCTCTCCTGCTCTGTCTGTGGGTGTGAATAGCGCCGCAACAATAAGAGCAGGTGAAAACGTTCACTCGTGGAATTTCTGGCCCGCCTTCAACACATTCTGTTTTCCAGTCTGAAGTGTGTGTGGTGCCAAGCTCGCCTGCCTGCTCTGTCTGAGTGGTCGGAGGAGTGTTACTGGCTGAGAGAAGCTGCAGGTCTTTGCTACAGTTGCACTTCTTGGGTTTGTTCCATTCCTGCTAAGTATGACTCAGGAGAAATATAATCAGGCGTATGCATTATTAGATCAGCCTTGACTGTCCTACTTGAACATTTGAGTGTAATTGCTCCATTAGATGTTGTTATTATTATTGATATGATTTATTATTGTTATATTCTCTGATGTTGCCTCCCATTTTCTGTCCGCTTCACTGCCCTGCTGTGTAGTCCCACTGCTCTGGCACTGAGATACAATCCCTCCACAACTATTTCGGGTCCTTTCATTTCAGTTTCTGGTCTTTTTAAATGTGGACGTTTGATTTTTGCAGAAACAAAAGGCTATTTTCTGTGTTGAGGCTTTGATGTAACCAAATGCCTGTGGACATGTGGTTTATTCATGTTCAATTAGATTGCGAAATACAGACTTTTCTTTTTAACTACTACAGAGGGTTTCTCAGCCGATAAACCTTTTTCTTGGTGCTTTGAGGGTAAGAAGGCACGTGAGCTGGGTACTATCAGGGGGCGTGCATGTGTTTGGGCCAAGTCCTGCTCATGTGACTGATGTAAAATGTTACTTTGTGCATTTATCCGAGCCTCGTTGTGTGTGTGGATCTGTGTCCTTGTGTGAGAGCGTACAAGCTGTATCCTGGTCCCATGCGTGTGGGTGAGTTTTGCCAGTGAGCCTTTGAGGGGCCGACAGAGGTACCTCTCTCAACACGACCCTGTAAGAAGAGACTCTTCTCTCCCTTTAGCACCAGCGCTCGCCACCTGAAACTTGAATCTCTCACCACCAGGATCACAGGCCAAGGTACCACACAGCATGAGCCGCATTGCTGCCATTGAAGCTTTGCCCTCCGCATCAGGGAGCTCATCATTCAGCGTGCATGAAGACGGGGGCCCAACAGGGGGCAGCACTTCAGCTGCATTAGTGGAAATGATGATGTTGAATTTCTTTATTGACCCTTGAAGTGAAGAACTCCCTTTGGGCAGCTATAAGTAGTTGTTCTGTCAGAAGTGGAGCCTCTGTCAGTAAATAAACTTCAAGCTCAGACTCAGACTCCGGACATTTATGTGTGGAAGCAGCTTTGTGACACCTCTGTGCTCACGGACACATCCAGCCGTCGTTAAAGAAAAACTATGTCACAGAGTCCAACTCTGCTTACAAGCTTCAGGTGTTTGCAATTAGCACCCGCCTGTTCCCTCAACAGACACACAACGCATGCTCGCAGACAAACGTACGCACACATTCATTACGCACACATGAACATACCACCTTTATGGTGCCTCGGATAACTGGAACCATGTGGGGGCTGTATTTGTCCGTGTAGAGGGAGTGTATTGTCATCTCTGCAATTTGCATTTAAAGGCTCTTTAACAGGTCTGATGCCGACTAGGGGGCACAACGTCTGCCCACAATTGGGCACAGGCCCAGAACTAAATGTCAGAGCATCGTCATCCAGCAGCAGCCTCAGACGGTGCAGCAGGAGAAGGTGCTAAAACAAAGCAGTTCACACTCATTTGCTGCTTTTCTTTGACGTTTATGACTCTAGAGTAATTATACTTGGAGCTAGAGCCGTCGGTCGCTCAAAACAAGCAAATAGAAGAAGTCTTTAGGAAGCCCTGGCTTTTCTCCACTTCCCTAATTTATTTATTGACTAAACAAGCGATGAATCCAAGTAGTAGTTGGCAGAGTTAAACACAGTTGCTTGTCCTGAGTCACAGTGAGGACTGACGCTGCCTTCAGATGGAACTCCTGAGCTCGGGGTTAAGATGTGGGGAGGCGTGTACGTGCTGCACTTGCCGTTCAGGTGAGAACACTGCTGCTAAGCAATATCAACATGGACGCTAATATTGACATTACCGTTGGTGTCTAGAAGCCTCAAAGATTAACGGTTTAGAAAACTAACAGGCCTGTAACGTAAATTCATGAAATGCCAAAGACATTATGACGGAGGGAAAAGATGAGACTGTCGGGAATATCCACATGTTCCTCAGAGATTTTCTAAGATGTTTATTGTCACACCAGTTATTTCAGTAGCAGTTTGAAAAAGAAGAAAATGTACCATAATACTCAGTATAAAGACTTAAGAGCACATGAATATAGAAAAGGGGGAAAGGTTGAATACTTGTAATTGCACTTACATGTTTAATACAGGCTTGACATTTTAAAGGCAAAACCCAATATTACTAAAATCACAAAAAATTGAACCTCATAGTCAACAAATAAATAAACATCTTGAACTTTTCTTTTTGCAACTTTTGTGCAAATATGTCAAACTTTTGTGCAAATTAATGAAAAACTTCTTCTGAAAAGTCCAAGCTCGGAGGTGGTGAATACCTCGAGAGGGGGGTTCCTCTGGACTCGGTGCAGGGTAACTGACTGTTTGGTTTTATTGGATATCAGGGCAGCAGGTCAGACCTCTGGCTGTGCTGTCGGATCCATTTCCATCAGATAAGAGCTCATTAATGCTCTGGACGGGAGCACAGAACCTCATACATGTGTTATGTGTGTTTTTATATAATTGAGAGCGCCGGCTCGCAGCGGGGTGTCCTGAAGCATTTCACATTTACACATAACAACAATCGTTTGTTAACAGAAATGCTCAGCTCCTTTTTGTGTTTTTACTGTGCCCCGAAATTCCTGCATACGTGGAGGATTATTATTATATCCCAGTGTCTGCACTAGACCGATGTTTAATAGGCTGAGAAATCCAGTGCAGCGTCCTGTGCAGAGCCCATCAGTGGTTTGCGGGTGTTATCCGCCCTGTCTGGGGATCAGCTTCTCGCCCAGGAGGCAGAGGGGAGGCTCTCCCGTCCCAGCTTCCTGCTCCCCCACCTGGAGGAGGAGACGGGGGAAAGTTTGCTTTAAGGAGACGAAGACCCACAATGAAGCCAACACCCCCCCAGGGCAGCGTTTTATTTAAAAAGCCATAATAAATCAGACAGGAAACTTGCAGCTACCTGTGCAATCTATCGCCACGGAGAGCACGAATAGGCCGTGTACAATCCATTAACCACCATTTTAAAACAATAAGTCCAGGAAGTTTGTTTTCATAAGAGGTCCCATTTTAGATTTGTTCCACTGCAATAGGCTGTAGGCACTTTCTTTAAGTATTAATATGCTGGAGAGCAGCTCATAACTAACTCTGCATGAGGACGTGTGGGAGTCTCGAGTTCCTTATACGCTGTGTGTGTGTTAGTGTGTGTGTGTGTGTGTGTGTGTGTTAAGAGTCTATGAAGTAAGTTATGAACAGAGTATCCTGTTGCTGAAAATCCAGGTGGCTTATTATATTCATGCTGCAGGGGAAAGGAGAATTTAAACCAAAGAAAATAGTTAGGTATAATTTTAATAGACGGAATGCTTTGTGTCCTGCTGCTTCACATCGTCAGGTGGAGTCGAGATGAAGTCGTCAGCCCAGTTGTTATTTGCAGAGCGGACTTGTCACAGCTATTGAACCATGATGTTTGCATTATCTTGAATCTGAGCTCTTAACGTCATCTGTGGAGATCATTTGGTGGATTCTGTCGGAAAGGAAGTCGCCTCAGACACTTCTTCCTTGTGTTCTCTCACCCAGCCTTTCATTCCCCCGTCATGTGGACAGCAGCTCTGGTGCCCAGCTGTGAGCTTTGTGTCCTCAGCTGACTTGTGTCCTTCAGCCGAGGTGTCTGTTATCCCCCCGCGGTCACTGTTAGAGAGGAATAAGAAATGAGCGACTCTTCCTGATATCTTGTTCTTATTTGGAAGCTGGAGTGTGCTGCGTTTATTTGTAGAAGGAGAGGGGGAATGCTGCCTCTCGGCCAGTTGGAGATATTTGGTTTGGAGATGGTTGAGTCTCTCAAAGGCTGAGTCACTTGGTCATAGACTTTGGGTTCAAGAGGTCGTTCTCCATGGATGGGCTGCATTCTCCAGGACTGAAGGACCAGCTATTTGGAAATTTAAACTTGAGTGTACACGTCCTCGTTCTCAGGAACTGGTGATTAAAATAATCATAATAAAACAAGTCTGATTTAGCGTTTGAGAGAAGTGAGCTCACCTTACATCTGATGCCTGTTCCTCATCTCTGCTTTATGCTCAGTAGAATTCTCAGGCAGTCGAGTTTTATTGTGGGCAACGTCGTCTTCTAAGGATTCATTTGTTAAATAATATTGACAGTAGCCGTGTCCCCGGTTCAGGAGACTGTGGCTGTCCCATTTCAAAGGCTCCTTCAAAGGCCTCCTTCCTTTTGTTCCGGATTTATCGCACTTCATTGACAAATGGCTTTTGATAAAGATAATGGCGACGGCAAGTGGCGGGACCAAAAACGTCTGATGTTTACACTTTTAAAATGGAAGAGCCAGGCTTCAACTCAAGTGGACACCTGAGGGGACACATGTTAAACAAACAAGGGGCATCAAGACTTTCTCTGTGGCTGCCCTCTTCGTTTGTCCTCTGACCGAGGTGTCCTCTGAATCAGGACACAGCCAAAGGTTACTACAGGGAATTGGTTGTTAGGAAACCTTTGCCGGGCTGTCCAATAAAATGTAAATACTGTAAACAGGAAGTCAGTGAACAATCATGAAGTATGAAAATAGCAGTAGTTAAATAATACAAATTAAACTTAACTGCAGATATCTTTTAGAAATGTAGGTGTCACTGTTTTATTTAAATCTGCAGACACAGGGGTTTCATGAAGTTTAGAATGATGGGAAATATCTAGTAAAACCAATGTTATTTTCATTAAGTATCAAGCTATTAGCATCATTACATTACATTACATGACATTTGTAGTACACTCAGCATTTATGAGGGGCCATTTAGGGGTTCAGTATCTTGCCAGGGACACTTCGGCATGCAGATGGGGAAGAGTCGGGATTGAACCGGCAACCTTCTTGTTGGAGAACGCCCACTCTACCCCCTTGGCCACACCTCTCATGTTTGTAATATTAGCTTTGTTATGTGCTGTGGGAAATGTTGTGTAAATGCTTTAGCAGTAAGAAGTGGGGTTAATGTGCTGTTTTGACTCAGTAATGTGTACATTTCCACCTTGTAACACCACCTGCAGGAGGCTCTCTCTCACACACACACACACACACACACACACACACACACACCTGTAAACTACATCCAGACCCCTCCCTCTCCGTCTCTCATCAGCCGTCTTATTAAAGTTGGCTTTGAGAAGTCAGTGTTTAGCAGCGGTGCAGACATTTGGAAAATCAGCAGCTGGACACAGGCTGGTCAGTCGGCAGCATGAACACACACAGGAGCAGAGGGTCCGATGCCAACCAGTGAAGCTCGGGATGAGTCGAGTCAAAGTGTTAAACAGAGACGGGTTTCAGACACAGTTTCCACTCGGGTCCGTCTCTGCAGTAAAACATCGCAGAACAGATGCAACAACAAACCAAGAAGAACTTTTGGAAAGAAGACTGATCCAGTCGGTTACCACGCTGAAACTAATTACTGACATAGAGCCACATCCACTGTGAGAGTTGCCTGATCAGTGGGAGCAGGGAATGTTGTGGAGCGGCTGTCGGAGGAAGAACAAATTATAAGTTATTTAAAGGGTTTCGCCTGCACGTGTTCGTACTTAAAGTGTCGTCACCACTTGGCAAAGAGCTACTTCCAAAAAGAGGCTGCGAGTGAGAAACAGCCGATATGTACGGCCTGTTTATTTTTACATAAATGAAGGAGAACAGTTTTCTCATGACCTGCACGGGTCCTATAGTGGTGCTAGGATACTAAACAAGGATTATTCTCTTACACAGCCGCAGCTTTAACACGGACCAGATGATTCCTTATCACCATAGTTTCACAGACCTGAGATCGGATTCTTCACTTGAGAACTATTGTACAGTTTATCCTAAATTTGTTGTTATTTTTGCACATTCAAAACAATGTTGGATCTGATTAAGCATTAATATGTTTACAGCTCCTGACTTTTGTGAGATTACTTTTCTTCCAAACGAGCGTATGATCTGGTGCCTTCCACTTCCACACAGTGACGCTTTGTGTGACTCAGATGAATTCAAAACACTGATTGTTTTCAGTGGAGCAGTGCTCAACAAAAGCATCAAGCAAAACCGCGCGGGCGTAATTTACATCCTCGGTCTTGAGTTGGTTTGCGAGCACCGCCACAGAAACACATTCACGGTGTGTGAGGAGCCACAGAATCTGTTGACTTGGCAGAAGTCCATATTCTGTATGTTGCGCTCAAAGACATTTTTGTTCTGAAGGAGGCTACAAACCATAAATGTTGTAGGATTAAAGTGAAGCTTCACATTCAATTTGTCCCTTTTGAAAATGTGAAAATATTTGTTGCCGTCTTTTGCAACATCATTGTGAGAGTTTTGTGAAATGAATTAGACGAATTGTAGGTTCTCTTTCCATTCGCTGTCCATCTTCTTCCTTCTATCACACAAGTCGACTGTTTCTTTCCACAAAACACAAACAATATTACCTCTTGTAGTTCCAGATGAGATTTTGGCACATCTCTCTTATCAGCTCTCTGTATATGAATGTATATGAATTAAAAAGCAGATGGTCGATGCATTTCCATCAATGTGTTCCGACTCTTTTAGTCTCCACACGGACTGTTTACCTGCGGGCAGCCAAAGCCAAACGTGATTGGTCAAACTAGAAACAGAAACCAGGAGCTTCTTGTCTGTTGCCTACAGACTCTCCATGTTCCCATGTCGAATCTGTTTTTGTAGAGATTAGCTACAATAACCTGGAAGTTGGCTCTAAGTTTAAGGAAATGCATCTGAACCCGTTACCGCACACGAGTAGTTTGGCTGTTTGGACAAACCCCTTCCCATCTCAAAAAAAAACTGTGGTAAGCTTATTTTCGGCCGTGAAGAAAATATGACGAGGCCATAATAGATTTCTCGAATATCGCAAACAATCAGTCTGTGTCAAAATATTTTGACAGCATGTATATTCTCACAGGGACGCCGTATATAGCACGAACCAATATAGTCGTGAGAGCAGAGCAGGAGAGGCGAGAGCAGAGGGAGCTCCTGGTGCTGAGCAGACACGCTGCTCAATGTGGAAACTATTATGATGTTTTCTTTAATTATCACAAGTGGCAGGTGACAAGGTGAATAGCCTTTTAACACGCCAGCAGAAAAACTCTTTAACACACCAGCGTCTGGCTGGCTGACGGCAGCGTGAGGTCAGACGATCGCTCGCTGAAACACGGCAGATCCAGGTCCAGAGCTGTTTATCCTTTATCTGCATTTACAGGACAGGAAGACTCAGGACTAATCGTATAAGAAAGATAAGGCTCTCACTTGCAAACCTATGAAGCATGCAAACAGGCTCTGTTGAGATGCCCCAAATGGATAAAGATCCGCAGTGTCGGCCTCTTCCTTGGCATTTGCAGCCCACTTGATCCAGCAGGAATGTAGCGAGGCTCAATCCAGCAGCAGAACCGGACTCACACGAACACACCTGGATTTATTGGATGGATAGCATCTCTGACCGTGAACCCAGACAAACAGGGAGGCAGAGTTGGAGCAGAGGTTATCGTGCCTCCCTGCAAACCTTCCAGACGCAGGGAGGAATGAGCGATCTAGGTATCTCTCCCCAGGAGCCGGTTGGGGGGGGGGATGGGGGCAGCAGGGTCCTCGCTGACACCCGGCATATGGTCCACTCCTCGCTGAGCCCAACACGCTCCTGCTCAGCGTAAAAGCCCCTCGACAGGCTCGTCACTCTCCCGGCACCTCTTTAATGAGAGCCCAGCTCGTAAAAACTGGGCCCGAAACGTTTGAACAAGCCCTGAGCATCACTGGTCCATGTTATTCTGTCAGGAGAGGGAGGCGAGGGCGTGTTGGAGCGGAGCGCAGCGCAGGAGAGCAGCTCTCAACAACTTAACACCAGCACTCGGGCAGCGGGGCGTATTTACATGTGTCAGGCCTGCTTACTTTCTCCGTTTGGCCTTTTCCAAACCAGTCTTTGTCCTTTTTTTTTTTTTTTTATCCCTGATTTAAAATGTCCCTCCCCTGTCTCGACTTCTGACTTTGTTTACAGAGATGTATCTCTCTCTTTCCCCGTCTGTGTTTATGGTTGGACCAGTGTATATTTAATGCAGGGATCTGGATGCCCCGAGGCTGCTGTGCCTCCACAGTGTATCAGCCCGTTGGCCGTATGTATACATAAACCCAAAGTTCAGCCAGAAGTGAGTGGGGGGGGGGGGGTTTATCACTGTAAACACAATGGAAAGAGGAAGGAGGGGTTTGACTAAGTACATCTTCAGGTGTGTCCACAAGCTAATTTTCCTGCTTTTAGAACTGGCAGCTGTATTTCACGGACATTTTGAGAGAATAATTTGATAGTTATAAATTTGCATTTTGAATAAAACAAACAATGATTCATTGGGGCGGTTTTGGCCAATTTCAAGTGATTTAAAAGGAGATAAAATCTGTTTAATACCTCAAAATATAAGAGTTTACCAACCAAGACGTACAGCTGTTCTTTTCTCTTCTTTCCAGCCGCGTGTAAACCATCTACGAAATTCTGGAGGGGCTTCATGTAAGAAACTAGTTTACGAGTTAGCAGCTCCTGATAGTGTTCTCCTTCCAGTCCACTTTATAAAATGTTGCAGCCGTTGGTGTCGATGTTCTGAAAACATGGATTTACTCCATCAGAAGTGACATCATGTTCCCCGGCCTGCTCCACCACCTCGTCCGCATGTCATGGAGATTATCGTGTTTCTGTGAACGCCTCGACAATCTCCCCCGACATTCTTCATACGTGAAATGCAAACTCTGGAAAACGCCTGTAAGCGATTTTCCAGACGTTTTCCAGAGACTTATGGATTTTGCATTACCGTGTCATGCAGATTGCTGAACCTAATCACCGTAATGTCAACATGCCTTTTCTTAACTTGGCCGGGTGCGTGTGTCGGAGTGTAAGTTCACGCGTGCAGCCTATCACCGATTACATACGTGTGCGTGTTTACCAGCAGATTGTCAGGCAGCTGGTGCAGTGACAGTTCGATAACGGCTGTTAAATGTGTGTTAATGACAGCACAGTGGTGGTCGCACACAATGGCTTGCCACCATTAGATGGAAACACTCGGTGACTGTCGAGAACGCCGTCGCTGCCGCCGCGGCATGCTGTTGAGCGGCCTCAGCCAGATGGAGGCACAGATGTGTGTGTGTGGGGGGGGGGGGGGGGGGGAGTAATGAGGTTGGAGGAAACGTAGAAACTGAGTGCAGAGAAACATAACTGCCGATGTTGAAACCTTTTAAAAAATCTGCTTTCCATCAGTTTTTTGTACATTTTGGGCAAACGCTGTGTCCATCTGCATTCCTTATTGCGTCTGTATGTGTGGGCCTGCGTGTTCGGCCCACCTCACGCGTGGTGCACTTCTCATGTATGAGCGTGTGTGTGTCTATCTGTCTGTCTGTGTCTGTCTGTCTGTGTGTGCATTCTCACATTTCTGCGTACCAGCCAACAGCCCATCTCCATTGCCAGCCTCCATGGGGACCTCTTATCTGGGTATTTGCTCTTCCACTCAAGAATCATAATAAAATGAGTCCTGGGTGCCTTTTGGGAGCCAGGAGAGTCTATCACAGATGTCCAGTCAGGTCGGGTTACACATGGAATATCTGGGTTGAACATGTGGACAATCTATCAGGTCCACCATCGCTCTTTCCCCCCTTCTCTCGTTCTCTCTCTGACTGCATTCAAACTTCCTTTCCCCTCATTTTTAGTTTTTGCCCTACTTTCTTTTCTCAGCTTTGCAAAATTCACTTGTACCAGTTCATTTGCGACCCTTGCAGGGTTTCCAGCATTCCCCTTGGAATTCATTCAATCTATAGTGGTAGTTAGGGTGCACGTGCATTCATGAATGTACAATGCAACAGGTCCACAGACTAAAGAGGAAAAGACAAGTTCTCGTATGAGAGAGAAGAGAGAACTGCTTTGCCACTTGCAGGTATGCGACCAAGAGCAGCTGAAACTATGACGTCATGTCCGGATGGACGATAGAGCAACTACACGAGTGATCATGCAACAAAACACCAAGTTGATTCCTCATGAAACTGTTGAGCGACAGATGAGAGTATGGAGCGCCGCCACGTTCCAGATAATTAATGGGAAACACTGGTTTAGATGGATTGGATCTTGAAGTTGCTGCAACTTCAGACGTGCGTTCCAATGACCGGCACATGTGTTTGCTCGTTTCACACTTCGGACGCTGCAGCCTTGACACACACACACACACATACACACACACACACACACACACATACTCACTCACACACGAAGGAGATGAAGGTTGTGTAGAGCTGCTGCGGTTTTACAAGGCAACAGAGACAACAAATGCTTTCACACATGTCCAAACACACACTGCAACGCACATCAACACCCGGAGGCACACGCACATTTTTATGGCGCTGTCGATGTTTTACTTGCTGTGAAAACTTCTGACAGAGCTTTTAGAACTGAACAGGTCCTTTTGTCTTGTTTGTTCACTCTGGGTGTTTTCTCACGTCAATGTGGTTCTGATTGTGTGAAGTGGAACTGGGGCAGAGACGGGGAAGAGCAAGGGAGAGCAGGGCCCCGGCAGGAGGAAGAAGAGGAGGGAGTGTCAGAGAGTCTCATGTTGTTCTGATCAACAGAGAGGAATGAATTTAAGAAGAAGCGTACATATGGAATGGAACTGCAACTTGTTTCCAGTGTCAGCTTGATTATCACTGTCCTGTCTCTTTAATCAAATGGGCTACTATTGCAACACTCTCTTGGCCCGTGGAGCTGCCTGCTCTGCCCCAGACCTCAGATGATTAGTTTTAAACTCTAAACAAAGAGTTTGTCTGTTTTAAAGCAAGGACTAAACCATGAAGAGTGTGTAAAACCAGCCATCACTACCCAAATTGGCCTTTTAAAGAGCAAAATCAAAGGAGACTCAACTTAAATCAAGCTGTTTATGATAAAACATATTGAGTTGCAAGAGCCAAACCACCAGTGCTTCTCTAACGCACTTTTAATTGGCTCGACTCACAATGTTGTCATCTACAAAGAAACAGGTCTGAACACATGCAGGAGAAACGCACAGCAGATTAAATTAGCGAGGATTATTACGATTTTATTTGTCAGAGGCAGAGAGACGGGAGGTCGGGTTGTTGGCAGGATTATTATTTCTTTTGCAGGATTTATGTATTTTCTTTCACAAAGCCGAGGACTCGTTACATGTTTTCATGCGAGGCCCTGATTGATCCGAGCTCATGTGCAGATTGACGGCAGAGATACTTCCACTGCTCTAAAATGCCAAATCCTACATTCTTCTCAGATTTATAAGTTATGGTTAGTATTACCCCGCTGCTGCTTTGCGCGTTAGTTGGACATCTGCGTTGTAGTTTTGAGCGCTGTGGGTCTGTAAACTTATCCTAATCCATTTGTCTCTGATGGTGGAGTGC
This sequence comes from Pleuronectes platessa, assembly GCF_947347685.1. Taxonomy (NCBI): domain Eukaryota; kingdom Metazoa; phylum Chordata; class Actinopteri; order Pleuronectiformes; family Pleuronectidae; genus Pleuronectes; species Pleuronectes platessa. The sequence goes on from NC_070633.1 coordinate 19,541,999, forward strand.
ATCGGTACCAGCACACAGCCAAACACAATATTTGTGTAGTGTTTTTTTTTCATTTTCTCTCATAGTAGCACAGAGAGAGTTTGCCATGGCGTTTGGGGATTTTTTAAAACTGAAAAGCATCCTCTGTCAGATCGACGTGCAGATGGATTTTCACTGCATATTTATTATCACCGCTCGTCTTCCCGTGCCAGCGTCCAGCCCTGAGGAGCCCAACTACTGTAACTCACTGAAGCCCCTCCATCTTGCTCTCCTGGTTTATATTTTCTCAAAAGCACAGAGCGGACGGTTGAGAGGCATTTGTTACCTGGCAGGAATCCCACCGGGCCTTTCAAACAAGCAGATGTCAAGTAGATGTGTTGATTTATCTGAGACCGATGCTGTGATCGAATCAGACGGGTACAACAGTGAATCCTCCGGCAGATCAGCTGACGGCTCTTATTAAGTCTTTTCCTCTTTCATTCGCTCTGTCCGTCTGTTTCCTCCTATATCGGAAACACAGACAACCGTAAATGGAGCGTGAGTAGCCAGATGCTTATCTTTCCTCTCCCGAGGGGTTCGGCTCCAAACGCACATGAATTCCTGTGTGTCTCTGCGAGGTCATGTATACTGTGCGGTGCGTGCTGTGTGTTTTATAGGCAAAGCAGGTGAAACACAAGACACTCTGGGCTGCTGGAGGGACAGCGGGCAGAGGGGAGGACTGCTGGAGATCGCAGGGAGGAAGGAGGGTGTGTGTGTGTGTGTGTGTGTGTGTGTGTGTGTGTGTGTGTGTGTGTGTGTGTGTGTGTGTGTGTGTGTGTGTGTGTGTGTGTGTGTGTGTGTGTGTGTGTGTGTGTGTGTGTGTGTGTGTGTGTGTGTGTGTGTGTGTGTGTGTGTGTGTACCCCAAGCAAACAGGCCAGATAAGATCAGAGTGGAGGGAGCACAGCTGGAAGCCTTCCTGGGCTGACCCCTTTCCCTGCCTCGCTCGCATTCCTCCAAACCCCTCGATCCCCTTCTGCCTCGGTGTCCTCTCCGTCCCCCTCGCTTCACCTCCCAATATCTCCTTCCTGCTTCAGCTCATCCCATCCCTCCCCAGCTCCTCCGAGTCCATCGCTCCATCCATTAGTCTCCATTTTTCAAACAACCTCCTCACGGTTGTGGTTTCCTCAGATCATTTTTCTCCTCCTGTGTGGCGTCTTCCCCCCTGCTCTTGACTTTACTGCCTCCTCTACATCTCCCCCGTTACCCCTCTCCCTCCTCCCCCCCCCCCCCCCCCCCCCCCCCGCCTCAGCAGGACCTCAGTGAAGTGGGGTCAGGCTTTACCATGTAATGCTAGGTCTTTCCTCTGTTTCTCGCTTGCTCTTTGACCACATTCATTAATACTAGCCCTTCTAAACTCAGCGATCGTCTTTCATGTGTTCCCCAGGGTCGTGTCCCAGACATGACAGTAGACCTAACATTTCAAAGCTGGGTCTCTCCGCTGGGGCGGCGATGCTTTTCATGTGAATTTACATGTGTGTGTGTGTCTGTGTGTTTAACACGATCAAGACAAAGCAAAAACAGTGCAAAGCAGCTGTGCTTGTTGTTTTTTTCGTGACCTAAGGACCTCGGGAGTGAGAGTTAACAAGATTTCTTTTTCCGTAGAGTAATAATCCGCATTAAAAGTAGAATAAGGGAGCACATTCCACTGCCAAGGCCCAACAGGCCCCACATGAAAACCACATTGAAATTTAATAGTATTCTATTTTGGTCCGCACCAAATTGTACACACTTATAAACATCAGTCCCTTAAACATGCCTGAATATTTTAAATTAAGATCCACGAATTGTTCCTTGTTGAAAATGTTGAAAAATTCCAAATCTGTAAAAAAAAAATGGTCCCCCCTAAAAGACAAATTAAAACACATGCTTGTCGTAGATATTAATAACATGGCTCATGATGAAGATGAGGGGGAGGAAGTGGGGCAGAAATATGAAACATCAGTTTTGATGTCTTGGAACGATTGTCGAGTATTTTTAGCTCCGTGTAGACGGCAACACAAAGACAGCTGTTGTTGCAAGCTTGTGTCTATTTCTGCCTGGTGTTGGTCCCTCCTGTTACTTTAACCAGACCCATGTCTGTAAATAGTCCGCTCCGCTGACAGACCGTTGAGAAAGATCACACAAGGGTTTGGGCGAAGTAATGACTCAAGTTCACTCCGCTCAGTTTTAGATGTTTACTGGAGATCAGCGTCTCTGCTGTGGTTTGTCCAGCCTCGGGTGTCCTGTAATAATCCTCAGCCAGTTACCCTACGACCTCTCGACCTTTGAGCAAGAGTGGGGCCACATAATGTCCCCTGCACGAAACTTTAAACCCTAAACAAGTCCTGTTCAGTGTCCAGAACAGGATGACAGAGCAGCTACACCCACACCCCCTCCCCTGGACCTGCAGCTCCTCTTCTCACTCCATAAGCAGAAAATGAAACCTAGAGCAAGAAGATCAATATCATCATAAACAAATACAACAAGCAGCTCAAACCACTCTTTGAACAATAGTTTCAATCACCCACTTAGGGGGGAGATCCCCTCTTTTGGAATATAGAATGGGAAGAGAATTAATACAATTTGGTTTAGAATATGTATGTATAGCTAATATTTGTTTATTATTGGTTTTGAGGGAGTAAATTAGTGAATTAGCTGCAGCAGCATCACTGGTAAAGAAACACTTTTCAGTAGCATCATCTGCTGCATTCTCTACGGCAGCGTCTTTACTATTCTTGTATTAAACAGGATTAAGAGTGAGCACAGTTAATGGTCGTCTGTTCCACTAAGCTTCAATCAGCAAGTACTTTTAATTCTTTATGTATATTTAAAAGCAAATACTTACAGTGATTCTTTTTGTCTATTTATTTGTAGTTTCACTTAAGTAAAATATTTGAATTCTTCCTCCACCAGTGCAAACATAAGGGGCAGGATGTAACAGGGGGCAGCAGCAGAGAACTGATGGGGCGATGAGGGGTCTGTGATCGGCCTGATCCGTCCTCTTAAGGGGTCAAATGGTCCTTCACAAAAAAAAGGATCAGATGACCTGAAGTTGTCCATCTGTCTCCTTGTCAGTCTGTCACTCTTGTGTTTTGTTTACAGGTCTCCCAACTGTCAATCATCAGTCACTTAGCCTCTATACACACACACACACACCACACACACACACACACACACACACACGCTGCCTTGGCCCCTCGGACCAATATCTGACTTCAGGCATTGACACTGGCCTCGGCTCCGGTTGTCGTTGAAGTTGGATCCTAATCGAGTTAGTCCAACTGTTCTTGGACCCAAAAAGCATGAAACAAAAAAGGCCCCGAGGAAGACGAGTAACCTGGTTATGAAGAGCAAACAAATGTGTTTCACCACAGGGACCAGTATAAACAGGTACATGAATATGTACACAAAGGCAAAGCTCGCATGCTGACCCCCACACACACACACAGAGCAATACATACATGCACAGCCCTGGTTATATGTGTGCTGATAAAAAAAACATACAGAATTTGGATGCAACCCAACAAACACATGAAGGTTTTGGGACACACACACACACACACACACACACACACACACACTTCTCTATGATATTACAATGACTTTCTGTCATTTCTTAAAATGAAATGATTTACATTATGGGAACTTTTTGTCCCCATAAGGAAGACAAGTCCCCAAGTGACTGTCGACCCCCCCCCCCCCCCCCCCCGCCCCTAACCCATACCACAGATCGTCTCATGTACAGGAGGTGTGGAAAGTAGCAGGAAAAAGAGGAAACTGATTGTCTTCTCTCCTTATCCCATCTTTCCTCTTTCCCCCCCGAGGGCCACAGAATGGGCCTATTGTTGTCTGTCCTCTCTCACCTCCTTCCAGCCACCAGTTATCCCTCTTTCTTTTCATCCTATAGCTTGGATACCATATACGAGGCAGAAAACGTCTGCTGCCAGCAGAGGAGATCCGCACCACGGGCCTCTCTCCTGCTGGTTGTGATTGTACGTGTGGTAGCAGGCTCTTTAGTGTTGTGTGCTGCGGTACCACATTTGTGCTATGTGGTGTGGTATTGTGGTAACATTGAGGGGGGCGGGGGGGGGGGGGGGGGGGGAGCAGACGGACCAAACACGACTCTTCTTTAAGTGAATTTCAAAAAACTAAATTTTTCAGTGCTGCTTTTCATTCACGTTTCTCTCGCACACTGACACACACAGACATGTGGGCACACTTAAGGTGCTCTCGTGCTCCTGTCTCCGATTAGATGTGATCTGGTAGTGCAGCCCATGTGTGCAGGGTCGTGGAAGTGAGCTCACACACTGCAGACAGCTCCGGAAAGCACCAGGAACCCTGACCAATAGAACCTGCATCTGGCTGTCGTAAAGAAACAGAGGGACTCCTCCTTTAGCAGGAACATGTTTGAATGTTCCGTCTGATAAAACTACTGTAAACAAAAATGTTTACTTCTTTTGACATATAGTCTGAGAGTAAAGGCAAAGAAAAGCCAAAAAAATTGGCTTTGTGATGGGACCAGCATTGGTAATTTCTTAATTTGTATTTCCTAGTAGTGGTTGATTACCATGAAGTTATCTACAGACATTCATTGTCCCCAGTGGATGAATCCTTAAGTGGAAGAGACTTTCATAAATTTGGTACAGATCTGTTTTTTCCTTTTCAGGATGAATTGAAGTCACTTTAAAACAATAATATTCTGATATTTAATTAAGACAACAGTCTGAATAAGACACTGCCATGTAAACAGCAATAACCCAAATAACGTTAAGCAATAAACAATTAACATAATCTTAGCTGCATTATGATAATTTGACATAAAGACTTTATAGACAACTTCTGACATATACATACACATATATATTTTTGAGCATCAACATGTACAGTAACCAGCTACTTGATGTCATAATCAGACCCTGTAACATGTAAACAGGAATATGAAAGGAATATTCTACCAGCAACTCGTGTAAACATCTATTCGAAATAGTGTCTTATTCAGAATAAGGTCAAAAGTTTGAACATTACTGTCCATGTAAATGTAAACATATGAGCATGCTAACACTCTAATCATCAGTCTGTGTATAGCAGTTAGCATGGCAGGAGACTCCATCGTGTTCTTAATGATAATGATTTATACTTGGCAGCACCTTTCTCGAATATTTAAAGTAAAATCAAATGTTAAAATCTGACGAGACACAAACAACTATCAACGTATATGACACAAGAATTAGTTAGTTAATAGTAAAACCAGGTTAAAGTCCGGTTGAGTGGCTTAGACACCAAACAGTGAATCAGATCTGAACGAGAGGGACAAAAAGTAAAACCAGAAGTTTAAACAATACAACTATCAAGATCAGCCACCAACTGTAAAATCTGCTTAACACATAAAGCCGGACATCAAGCTCTCCATATGCTCCCTCTGCCGCGTTCCCTTCACAGTTTCTCAAATGGCTTTAACCACATCCAATCAGAAACTCATGCCTCTGACAGGTTTTTGCTTCGCTATATTGATGCTTGAATTGATCTCAAGCTTCGGCCCAGCTCGAGAGCCAGGACTCTGCTTCAGCCCGACTTCTTAAAGACTTTGTTTGACTGGGTTAGGCAGAGCAGGGCTCAGCCAAAACCACCACTGTCACTTTCAATCCACAGGCTCTCACTTGTCGTTTGACTGGCGCGCTGGTCTTTTCAGGCTGTGATTCAGTCAAGATGTTTCCACTGCGGACGACTGTAACAGCACAGAGTCATGACGAGGGAGGCAGCATGTTGTTAGACACACCTGCAGAGCAGCAAGCAGACTGTTCACTATGTGTTGTTCTTCATTTCCAATCTATCTCTTCTCTTCTCATACCATTTTGAACAAAATAAGAATTTATTCACAATATATTTTTTGGCATTAATTGGTGATGTATTTTCTTCTGTTAACAGGAGTATTATAAATAAAGGTTTGATTTAAAACTTTTCTCTTCTCTTCTCCCCTTTCGATCTCCGGTCTTCTCTCTTAAGTAGGAATACAGATGTCAGGGCCATTTGCAGAAGGCCATTAAAGGGGACAGTAGAAATCTCCGACCACTGCAGAACACCATCTTCAATGCTTTTGTTAACCATCAGTCCTTTTCATCTTTTCTTCTTCTGACTTTCTCAACCTCTCACTCTTGTCGTCCAACGTATAATCACCTGAAATTACCAGTCTCTTAACAGACCCTGGTACTCTGAGGTTATTTTGATGATGATTATTATTTTTGGTCCTTATTCTTTTGATCACATCCTGCCAACGGAAATACCAGAAAGTGATAATATCTTTCGAGAATATGTGTCCTGTGTCGTTTAATATTTGTGGCTAAGGGGGATAAAACCGTATTTGTTGAAAAACCACAAAGTAAATACCTTAAGTGAATTCAAACCAAACCCCACGAATGATTTGTAGATAATTTAATCCAGTCCTGCTGTTTGCAGAGCGGGACCCGTGCTTTTCCACTCACTTACCCGTCAGCTGACCCGGGCTGACTCTTACAGCTCAGAAAACATTTCTTTTCCCACTCAGTTCCTCCACAGCTCTCGTTCCGCTGCACCCCGGAGTATTTATGTCCGCAAATCCCCAGAGCGTGGGCTGTTTCATCCTTCGCGTGTCACCGCAGACACGCACGATGGCCTATTAGCACGCTAAGTAGCCATCTCTAAATTCCTCTGATAGTTTTCAATGAAGCCACTTGTCTGTGCAGGATCAGAGCAGCAGTGTTAAATTTAGGCTTTCATTAACCTCTCAGCGTCTCATTTCTCAGTTATTGCCGGAGAGCGGGCAGCAGCCGGAGCTTTAGGGATATTTGCGTGTGGGTGTGAAGTTAGTGCCCTGATGATCAAGTCCAGAGACCGGAGATGAGCAGGGGGATCATCACTTCAAACTGAGAGACAGATAGCTGGTAATATATGCGTGGATAGATGGAGCAGCAGATGGAGAGGCTGATAGACGGCTAGAGGTGTGAAATGAAAGCACCTGGTACACTGAGTGAAGGGGGGGGAGGCAATCGTGAGCAGGATCAGGGGGTCGTGACCCCTGACAGGTGTGGAGGATGGATGCCTCCTCTGCAGTGCTCGCGTGGGACGGATGAAGACAGCAGAGATGGGAAGGAGTTGCCCACTGCTGGGGCAGATAACACATCAACACTTTACCAGTCCTGCTTCCTGCTGTGTGTGTGTGTGTTCCTGTACTTATATCCTTGTGAGGACCATGTAAAGGCCTATACAGAGTGAGGACATTTTTGGAAAGTGAGGACATTTAGACTTTGAGATTTTTGAGGGGTTAAGACTTGGTTTTAGGTTTACAATTAGGTTTACGTTAGGGTTAGGCATTTGGTTGGATGGTTAAGGTTATGGTAAGGGGCTAGGGTATCCATTATGTCACTGAGTGTCTTCACTGAGATAGAAGTACAAATGGGGTTGTGTGCTCTTGTCACACTGACACAAGGATCCTATATTAATACCCACTTGTAGGCAAAGTGCTTTTTAAAGACCTCTTGGTCAATTTTAAAAGTATCCCCCTGTTTCCTTGTCAAGGAATATTTCTTTTTCCCCGGGAAGCCCAACAGATCACTCGACAAATCTAATATATCCAGTGTTTGCTCAGGTCTATATCCAGAATATGGTATATTTGAGTTATGTTAATCAGAGTTTCTCCTGCCAGACCAGCAGAAGATAAACAGACTTTATAGTTGAGCGGAGGGGAATCACTTTCCTGTCAGTCTAAAAGTGCTGCTTGTGGATTTTATACTGAACTGTTTGAACAGCTCCTGAGACAAATTCAGCAGAGAACTGTGTGTTTAGTTGTTGGCTGATGAATTATTAATTAGCAAAGAAACCTACCAAAATGAAAATGTGTTTTCCGTCATAAAAAAGACTGTTTCAGACTATTTGGCGGCAACATACTGGGCTTTAAAAAATTGGAATGGACACTCTACAGACCAAATAAATGATTGATTAATGGAGAAATTGTTACTTAGTAGCAGCCCCAGTAAAAGAACAGACATCGACAGAGAGAGATGACGGAGGTTGTCATCCCCCGACCTTTGACACTCCACGCTGGTACTACTCAGGACCTGCCGAGACCGAATCTGTTTGAAACTTCCAACTCCACCTTCTGCATTTTTTTTTTACACGGAGGCAAAACAGGTCAGGAAGTTCGTCCATCCTGTTGAGTTTGAGGCGATTACGGGATTTACAGCGAAGTGCTACATGAAAACAGTGACACGACTGGAAGCAAACAGGGATCCTGTGCAGCCTCCAGCTAATTATAATGAACAAGAGGGAGTGAGGAGAAGAGAGAAGAGGTCAAACTGGGTGATGTTTGACTGGTGACTTAAGGCTTTGAGTGAGGCTTCGGCTCATGTTTGCAGTTTGGTTCGTGGCCGTTCATTTGAGGTTGTGGGTAATTTTATGTGTGGGTGTGTGGGTGTTGGTGTCTGTGTGTGTGCAGAAGATCTGGCAAATCTTCACTGACGGAGGCAAGGATGCCAGGCACCACTGGGAATGTTGGGAATGCTGGATGCCCTTTCACAATGACCTGGGTCTGTCGTGCACGAGCTAATATGTGTGTGTGCATGTGCGAGTGAGAGATAACTATGAAACGTGAGGGAGTGAGCGAGTGGCCATGAACAGTGTATAAGGTCTCCTGTATAAACACAGTGACCCTGTAGCGATGCTCCTTCCTAAATGGACTAATACATTTTCCGTGCCTGCTGTTGCAAATAGACTCTCATTAAATGGAGCTTCTTTCATTTAAAAGGCATGCAACCTCTTATGCTTGGGGTTTAACGCAGAACTATTTCCAGTTTTCATTAAAATTCTCACTCTATATTTGGCTGTTTTTGTCTGTGCGTCGTCTAATTAACTAAAGGAAATCAAGATGAGCTTTGGACCCGGAATCTGTTGTGGTGACGAACGCAGAACAGATGTTTTGGGGATAATTAAGACAAATAATAATTTCTCTGACGTTTTGGTCTCTTTTGTTGTGTTTTACCGACCTCGCAGTTTAATAGTTAGGAATAAAAGAACCCTTCAAAGCAGCCAGTTAGTGGAAGTAGACAGGAACAATGTTTCCCTCTTCTCTGTGAATTGTGAGGGAGCTGTCCTGTGATCATTTGTCTCCATGATAAGTCTATCTGCCCCTCGCATGCATAATCCAGGTCTGTGTTTAGCATCTGTCATGCTCTTATCAGAACTGTCGGGGGTTAAGGCTTCCTGATCAATCGGCTGCTCCTGCTAAGTGGACGCCCCCAATTTGTTAAACGGACAACCAGAGAAAAAAAAGCGATTTTTCTTCTGTGAACTGGTGGGGGGGCCCAGGGTAAGGGTTAGGATAAATGTTTGCTGTGACACATGGATCACTTTTGGGAACACCAAAGCTCAGGAGTGTCTTGCGCCACAGGAGTGAAGGCCATTTTGGGAGGAGTGTGGAATGCTTTGGCCCGTTGTCGTCCCGCTGGTCTGATGATGGTGGTGTCAGGTTGACTGTGCTCCCAAGTTACTTGCATTCCCATCTTCCCCTCCCTAAAAGACATAACACCGACCAGGCCAGTACTGGGACGGCATCCTGGCATCGACCCACCGGCACCAGCTGTTATTGGCCACCATCTTCTCTTCTATCGTATAGCGACAGGTATGCAAATCCTTCTGTCCACATGAGCACGCATCAGATGCCAGAGGGGTGCAGATGGGAAGGACACAGTCACCTTAGCATATGGGACCTGGTGTTTTAAGACAAGCGGATAACAGTCAGACAGTCAGGCAGCCGGCCAGACAAAGGACTGAGGCTAAGCCAAAGACCCCTGAGGCGAAGCCCACCGGAAGAGGCTTGTCATATTTAGGCTCACTATCATGGTCCTCCTACACAAAAGCATATTTGAATGGGACCATGCATATGTATGCACACACACACACACACACACACACACACACACACACACACACACACACACACACACACACACACACACACACACACACTCACACTTATACCAAAGCTATTCTTGTCTAACGTCTCATCTGAAAAAGTGCCAAGCCGGTTATGTTACACTGCGAGGGCCTGTGGAGGATTAGGAGGGCAGATTTCAGAGCTGGATAACCTCTCAGGCAGTTTAATGTCACTGTCATTGTTGTTGGGGCTCCGCTTTGCAGCTAATTGCACAACAAATAAACCGAAAACTTGCACATTATGGGAATAATTCTTCTGGTTTGGTGGAATGTGGGCTCCATCTGTGTGTGGCCGGGCATTGCCTCCCTGTAATGTGGCTCTTAAATGCTGAGCTTCCCCCGGGGAGGTTTGCATTGCCATGCTTCACTCTGCAATCCACACACACACACACACACACACACACACACACACACACACACACACACACACACACACACACACACACACAAACACATGCTCGCGGCTGCCTGCTTTGGGCAGTTTCAGAGTTCCAGGATGGCTTTGGTCGAGTGTTCAGTTTCGATGACTTTTCAAAATGGGACAATAATGTGAAAGTAATTACAGAGAAGGACACTTATTAACAAAATGTGACTCGAGGAAAGCATGAGGACAGTTTAATTTTGTCACTTAAATTGATGGTTATCATGCAGAATACCCAATTCTGCAAATAACTGCCATGCTGACAGGACTGTGTCTCCGCTGTCATTGTTAAGACGCACAGCCGATGGAAAAAACATTGAATTACCAGCCCAGTGTGGTTTGTCCGCTCAAACTTTATAAAGTCCTGTGTCAACACTACCCCCTTTTCCCAAATTCCCCTCAGAAGCCTCAGGAATCCTCCTCACTGTATCGCCTATCGCTCTGACAGGATTGTCTCGTTGTGAAAATCCCTTAAAGGCTCAACTTTCTGCAGTGAACAATTGCGGTCCGTAAGATAAATAGAATCAGGAGCGGACGGATTTTTTTAGTGTCGAGTAAATTAGATCAGAAGATCAAGTCGGATCTCTGTTCTGTTGCCACATCAAATGAGTATTATTCTACATAAATGCAACTGTTTTCAGAGGCATTTTGTATAAATGAAACTCTGAATACCAAATGGCAGGGAAGTCAGAAAGTAAGGAGTGATGGGGTTGCAGCTTTTTCTTTCAGTGGAATTGGCTTGTTAATGGGATAATACCAGGATTATCCTTCATTTGTTTTGCGTTTAATAAATGTACAAAACTTCGATCAATACGGGGCTTTCCACAAAACGATAACACAGGACCTTGTTTGATGATGTTATGAAGCAGCGTGGGATCATGGGAGTTGTTCAGCAACATTGCTGAAATCTACCTGACCCGACTCCGGTGGAAATCATGTTCACAGAGAGGTCATGTTTAACATTTTCATTATGTAATGTCAATGACTTATCGTGACCAATACAAGGAAAAAAACGCAGACAGTCTAGTAGTGTGTTTTTTATTCATCATACGTAATTTGCCCCAGAAGTTATAGCAGAGACGGGGGTGAAAACATAGGTAAATCAGATATGACTCACTTTACCTTGAATCAATTAGTGGATTTCTCTGGGTCTGAACATTGTTGGAACCCTTTTCGATAATTCAAGAGCACAAGTCAACAAAATCTGTAACAGAGATCTCAGTGTTTTAAGACGTTTCGCTGAAGAATTGTTCCACATTATATCTTTCAACGACCTTTGACTTCAGGGGACTGCTTGGTGGGTTGCAGTGCAGAACCTTGCAGACCCTTCTTTCTGAGGAAATCCCAAATCATTAACATCATGTGTCCTGGCATGTTGCAGCAAAGTGTGTGCAGAGTGTGTTTGGCATGCAGTCGCTGTCTGATGCTTATCACTGTGATTAGAAGTGTCATTAGTTCCAGCTCTGCCAGCTCCAGCAGAGCCTGAAAAAACATATTTATCTATGGTCACACAAAGCATAAGAACATGTGCATGCACACACACACACACACACACACACACACACACACACACACACACACACACACACTCCAGATTCCTTTAAGAATAATACAAATCTGTGCACCCCATGCAAAGAGACACTCATGAACCCTTCCACTTTCACTCTCTGTATTTGTTGTTCTGTCTCTGTTTGCGTGTGTGTGTGCTTAACATGGCGTCTTTGCGTGTTTGTGCGTGTTTGTCTTTCGGGGCCATATGTTTATAATTTGTGAGGATTTAAAACCCATTAATGTAATGTCGACTCAACCCTCTGAGCGTTGCTTCCTATAGGACACACAGTTTACATTTGTCAGTATTAATGAACATAAGTGCTGTGAACCGGGTGGCACAAGTCAGATGTGTGTACTTTCTTTTCTCTTGGATAAGCAGATGTTTGTGTGTAAACACTCCTCCGCCAGATGCGACTTCAAATGGATCTCTTAGTGGCCGAGAAGGAGAACGTGTCCTTGAGTGCTTTCAATAGATGATTTATGGACACTGAGTTTGTACCACATTTCATTTGGCTCAGAGGAGCTTCCCACGCTTTGGCCTGTCGACTCTTGCATCAGTGTACCTTGTGTAAAGTATGAAATGGATTATTATTGCTTCATGTGTATCCATTCTGCTAATACCCTCCACTCGATTGTTTCCAACTCATTCACAGAGCACTCCTATCCTCTCTGAGGTCGTGTTTTACCCTCTTCAGGATTGTTTTCAGTCGTGTTTGCAGGAGTGTCCATGTTCTCAGACTGTAATGTCTCTATATGTACTGGAATGTGTTTGAAGAGTTGGCAGGAGTACGCCGCCCTCTACCTCCTTCACGGCGTCTGAAGTGCGCTGCCGTTTCCCTTCCTGTGCCGCGCCTCCACCACACCTCCCTTACATGCCCTCTGCTCCCTGGACGTCCGCGCCCTCAACCCTCATCCCTGCTTTTACTCCCCTCGGTGCCTCCTTTGCGCGAGTCCCCATTTTTCTACCCTCACCCCACCCACCCTCCTCCTCCAGCTTCACCTGGCGTGCACGCTGCCCTCCTGTCTCTCTCTATCTCCGTCAGTGCGGTAGATGTCCCATTATTGGCGGGTGTCCCCGGAGGTTTGAAGACCCTTGATCCCTCGCTGTGACCATTCAAGATGCACTACCTGGAGTTTGATGCTGGGGGGAGAGGAATGTGTCCACATACAAAACTTTCACTCCTTGATGGAAGGAAACTGCAATATTCTGGTGTGAAGACAGATGGCTGCCACTTCTCATCATCTTCTCAATGACTTGACCTCACATCTGGTCTCAGGGCAAGGTGCGTGTGTGTGTGTGTTTCTAGTCATGAGGGCCAATTTTGTTTCAAAACATCATTGTGAGAACATTTTGGTTTGTCCTCGGTTGAGGGTTAAGACTTGGCTTTAGGGTCATAATTAGGTTTGGGTAATGGTTAGGGTTAGGCCTGTAGTTGTGATGGTTAGGGTAAGGGGCTAGGGACCTATCATATTAGATTAGTGGAATATAAATGAAGACCTTTTGGTGTAATTGCTGATTAATGAGAATTATTCTTGATTATGTTCCTTTTATGATCAAGTAAATCATCAATGTGTGTTTTTACACCTGAAAGGATCCCAGGATTTGATCCAGTTCGATTTTTTCTTGCATCAACAGAAATAGCTTTGACGTTGCAGCAGAGCATTTGCCGCAATTGAGGTAAAGACTACGAGTAATTCTCCACTTCCTGCAAAAGGTTCGAAAGTCAAACTATCTCCAAACGAACCGAACCATGGTTCAGTTTGATCTGAACCAAAACCAGCTTTATAGTCGGATTGAATTATGTTCCGGGTCGTAGCTGGAGGCACCTTCCCCAGCTGTTCACTCGGACTAAACCGTAAAGTCTGAAGGTTCAGACCAAACAAGGTAGGTGTTAAAGGCCAATAAATCTTCATGTGGTCTTTTTACAAGACTACTCCTTCCCTGTCCTCATCCATGTGTCTGCCTTGTGCAGAGTTATCAATGGTCTGTGATGTTGAGCTGGTAAAACTCCTGACCTTCTGGCCCTGGTCCCTGAATGGAAACATCCCTCTCCAGCCAGCAGGCAGCGCCGCCTGAAACAACGAGACATGGTGCTCTGAATAATTCGAGTGAGAAATTGTAGCGGAAAGTCGCAACACTCTCCTCCCAGCAACCAGCGCTTGAGTAATTTACAGAGATAACTCAACCTCAGTTGACCGAATGAGACGTTCCCCCTCATTGGACCAGATGTCCCTCTTATGAGACACGCTTCCATTGAGTGTGAGAGCAAGAACGGGCAACACCCAGGTTGTTCTGCACCGACACAGTAAAATGTATATGCTTTTAATCTCTCTTACATAAGCACTTTATGGAGGAGAAGCTCATGTGTTGGTAGTTTACACTGAAGACATAGTTGTGCTCTGGTTGACAGCTGTTGAGGGGGAAGCCATTTTAGTCATTTCTTATTTTAAGTGACCACTCCTGTCTCAACTTGAGTCGAGTCCCTCTACCAGAGCGTTTTCACGATCTAAAAGCTTAAAAAAAAACAAAAGCTTAATGGTTTTTTTAGTATTTTCCTCTGAAGATACTCAACTCCCACTCTCTGGCCTTGCCCCCGGCAGACAGCAAGACGACAACCCCCCAGCGCTGACGGAGGAATCTCACACAGAGCATAAGTTGCGATATCATCCTCTCCTTTTCCAGCCCTTCACTCCATCTTCATTTTCCCAGGAGAGAGGCCGGGCCGGGCCTGGCCCAGCCGGGACAGACCGGGCTTCCCGGAGGGTGATAAGTGACGGAGCATTGGAGCCTAAGTAGTCAGGGTCCATGGGGATCAACGATGGAGAGGCACTGAGGGGGTCAGAGGGCATGTCAGGGGTCATGTGTGGGCAAGATGAAGAGAGACTGGGTCGAGCTCCTCGAGGTACCACAACACAGATGGCGATGAGGGGTAATAAGAGAGGTGAGCTGCTGTTGGGGTGCAGGCCGATCGAGGCATGGGAACTACCTCTGCAAAAATATTCTGAAGCCCTAATGAAGCACCCTGAGCTCTACCACCCCTCTCAAAGCATAATAATCAAAGAGGAGAGCCGTACGATCAGGGCTTTTACGAGGTTTGTTTTCTGAATGTCTGTTGACACGCTGCTCATTAATCTTCCGCGGAGCTCGAGGCAGAAAATCCACATTGTGTTACAGATAGGTGCACATATTTGGCCAAGCTGTTTATATACCATGAAATTCAAAGAACAAGGTCGTTAGCTAGTATTATAATTTGTGTCAGATACGCTTCTCGGCTCGGCTCCGAGCTGCGTTTAAAGTCGTCTCAGTTTGGGGTGGCAGGTGTGACTAATTAGGATGTGTGTGTATAATTTGAATTATACATGGCAATGTGTGTGTGTGTGTGAGTAGAAAGAGAGAGCGCGACAGGAGAAAGTGAGGAAATAAGCCTGTGTGTGTTTGCAGCAGATCACAGGGCCGTACCTCGGCTGTGCGTGACCCCCGGCTGAGGTCCTTCAGGCCCGCGGCTGCCTGCGCTCTCTCAGTGGGTACCCTCCGTTACAGCGTCCTGTTAGCTCACATTAACTCTCTTAAGCGAAGTAATGAGATTTTTAAAGGCTATTATAAAAGTGTTATTTTCGAGGAGATGCAATCTGAGTCGAGTTAAACTCAGGAAACGACAAAAAACAAGGGAACATAAATACTTTCACAGTCCGTTAGTCCCATCATCGAGCTTGTGTGTGTGTGTGTGTGTGTGTCTCTTTCTCTTTCAGCATGTTTGACTAATTACCTCCCGTCCAGCCTTCCTCCTCTGCGAAATAAAAATCAAATCTCTCTGCAGACGAGCATTTCCTGTTTGGGAGGAAACGGACTGAGATAAGGTCTATTTGCATAAAGATGGCAAAAGGGAGGAGTGTAGTGGGTAATTATTTGCAGGGAGATGGTGAAGTCAAGTCATAGCTTGATTCTTCTTGAGGGTAAAGTCCTTGTCCTCCGTGGTTCAGCTATCTCCGCAGCAATCCTTAGATTTCTTTTTTTTTATATCACAGATGTCAGCCTCAGGACAGTTCCTCTGCACTTTGAATAGCATGAGAGTCATGATGCAATCCAAATGTGCTGATTTATTGAGACGCTATCAAGTGTCCAATCAAGTTTTTATAGAAGCAGGAAATTAACCACAAAAGAGAGTTGGAGACGATGTTGTTCGAGATTTGAAACTAAGATAGAGGAACTGGATTTTTGGGGAAATACAATCGAAGCCCCAATCTGAACCTACAGCCAACAGGTGGTAAACCTAGCTTGTCATACCGAATATAAAATATAAACAGTTCTTATCACAATGATGTTTGTTCGAGTGTTCAGTTTTGAAACATCGTGATTGACAGCTGAGACCAGGTACTGACTGGAACTAGAAAATTGGCCCTGGACTTTCTCACGGCATACTTTGTAAAAGAACAAAAACAAAGCCCAGTAGCACCTCTTTAAATCTCAGTAATTAATATTGATATCTTGTTTGTTTAATCTGATTTAATCTCTACAAAAGCAAAAAGTACAGTCTGTGATTATACTGAAGGTTATGAACTATATCTTGGCCGGGTGCAGTGACTTCCGACCTAAAATCCTGCACATAATTTCCTATGGCCATTAAACCACATCTGGATATTTTAACACTTCAGTTTTGGTTCGGTTTAAATATATGTGAGATATAAAATATTATTATTGACTTTGCTGGAGGTGCTGTTTCCCCCGTTTCCAGCCTCTTTGTTAAGATCTACGCAGACAGACGACTATCAATCTTTTTATCTTATACTCTACAATAAAACAAATACCTTCCAAAATGCCCAGCACTTTTTAAAAAGACAAATAAGCCATTCAGCACTTTGAATCAGTTAGCCAGTAGCCTCCTGACCTTTTATGAGCGGTTATCACCTTCCCCTGTAGAAGCGTTCATGCAGACCATTTGTTATCCCTGATTGAGTCCACACCACGACCCACCGCAGCACCGGCCGGGCCACATTCCAGCCGTCCATGCATTAGCACAGGCTCACCTTCTGAGGACCGGCTGATTTTCAAAGACGGTCTTTGCTTGCGTATGATAATGCGTAGCTGCGGTTATTGTGTCAGATGAGATGTGTTTTTGGGGGCCGTGGAGATGTCTGTGTGCGATAGGGTTTGTTGGGAACATGCTGCTTTCTGTTTCAGAGCGAGGTCGTCTGTAATGAGCTGCGGGGGGGGGGGGGGGGGGGGGCTGTGTGTGTCACTTCAATCAGTTTATGCTGTTATTAGAAACGTGTGTCTCAGTTAAATTTTTAGCATTCTTCCTTCCAGTGTTTTATGTTTTCTCTGCTTCGCTAAAATCCCAGATGCTAGAAGTTCCCTGTTTATATTGGTGATTTATTTTTCTCAATATGTCTACGGCCAATTTAAATATAAAAAAAGAAAGTGCTGCCCTGTCATCCAGTGGCACTGCTGAAGTGGAAACACATTGAGCGTTAACTCGGTTTTGAGGTCAGAGAGTGACTCTGGCTTTCTTCAACCAGCCTTTGAAACACAGGAGCCTGAATGCGTTGAGCTCATCTGAGCTCATGTGAAACTTATGGTTTTGAACCGTTTAGAGTTTAGGTATGTGCAGGTTTCTTCAATATGCATTTATCCTTCATCAATCCCCAACATCGGACCAGTTTGAAACGTGAGTCAGGGATAAAATCATAACAAGTGCTGGCCAGATGAGCACAACATTTAGTACTGATAGTTATAATCCTTAAAATATTTATTTCTAGCTTATTACACAAAACCATTTATTCCCCCAGGCCATTTGAAATAAAGTTGTCCCTCAACTTAAGTTTACATTTTCCCTTAACTTAATTTATTATTTTCGTCTAACTTATCTTAACATATTCTCTCAAGTTGAATTTCCCCAACTTTGTTTGTTCCCAACACCCCAATGGGAAAAAGTAACATCATTCTTTAACTTTAAATTTACATTTTCACTCAACTTAAATGTTTATTTTTCCTTCAACTGAAATTTACATTTTTCACTCAACTTAAATTCTCCCAGCTGGGCATGTATGTACTAGATACTGGTAGGTCAAAGGTTACTGGGGTTATCTATTAATCCCATCATGCCAGGCTCCACCCTGATAGCACCCACTCGCATAATTGATCATAAAGCCTGAAAGGTGCCCACCTTCATCACAGTGTGACCCTCTACCCGACCACACCATGAAGGATCAGGAGCGACTTGATTGGCCGAGACTTCTGGCAGAACTTGCACTTCCTCTGCGGTCTTCGTAGCTTACACTGCCATGGTGGGAATGATGCTGAGGCTGGAAGGAGTTTTTAAACTGTGTACAGACCCTGTTCATCCTAATTCAAACACATTGGATATTATAAATGTTTGGGCCCGCTCTGTTTTTAGAAGCAGTTTTGAGTTCTACAGTCTTACCTAACAAACACACACACACACGGGTAATAGTACTCACACGCATACAAACACTCCATCTCTCACACTCCGTGAGTCAGCTGTTATTACTGTCGGTGCGTGGGTACATACCTGCCCCAGTTTGTGGAAATAAGGTACAGGTGAGGAGCGGGAAGACATGTTGCCTCTCTGTGTGGGCTGGTCCATTAAACCTCTTAAGAGATGCTCTTAGCTGAAGTTTATAGAATTTAAATGAATCCACTCTGGGTCATGAACAACAAACAATGCACAGTTTTAATCTGGATAATTTTTTAAAGCACACCACAAAGAATCAGATGTTTATCATTGATATCCCACCCCAACCACCCTGAAACTATTGTTGCAATGAGTATAAATATTTATTACAGTATGAATATGAAGTTGTATTGAAAGATAAATACTTTTAATAGTGTAAGTAATCCTTCACAGTGCTCACTTAATTGGAGAAAAACTATCATGTGGTAATTCAGCTACAAGAAGGAAGTCTTCTTGTATTCAGGCAAAAGTCAGATTAAGAGCTTTCGGATTATCTGCAGACTTTCTCTGCCTGTCCCCCCTTGTCAGCATAAAGTCGGTAGAATCCGATGTGAGTGCACAGCAGGAGATCCCCCTCTGGATTCACCGCAAGCAGGGGTGAGGGGTAAACATAAAGAAAACAAATATCTCCGGGGGGAAAATCAGTGACGCAAATGTAGAAGACACAGATGAAGACGTCAAGAGAGTTTGTGGTTATAGGAGCCGACAGCGATGTAAACAATGTCGCGTGATCTCTTATCTTCCCATCCTGTGCGGCTTATCTCCAGTTGATCAACACCCATCAATCACATTCATCGCCTGGATCAAAAAAAGGCCGACAGACTATTTCCTTTGCTGATATGGACGCTCACAGCCTGGTCACAGTTAGCACTTGTGAATACTCCACATGTAATCTCAAACCTCTCTGCACAGCCACTTCGTTAAAGGTCAGCTCATGTCAAACGGCTCCTAACAGCACAAACAGCACATGGTTCCTGTTTTAGAAAAGCATCTCTCTATGTTTTTCCACACCAGCAGACGGACTGACAGATACGGTGTCATCTCACAAACGTCACTTATACCTTCACGTAGTTTTTGTGTGGTTTGTACATGCATTCGTTTTTTCTTTACTTTACAATGTATCTTACTTCGGTTTTGGATTCTCTCATTTTATGCCTCAGCACTTTTTTAATTAGTTTTTTTAATCTGACTTTTCCCTTTTCCCCCCGGTACTGGGTCTCTGTTATTCTTTCTCCATCTGTTCCCTCCTTTGCTGTCATTTTGATATCTTTCTCTCTGTTTTACTGTAAGTGAATCCCTCGCTGGGAGTTAATTTGTGAAATTTACAGAGTTTATGAGCCATGGCCAATGCATCAGTGTTAAAACGAAAGCAGATATAACCATGAAATGAGATCTGCCTCCAAGTGATAATCCTGCAGGGCAGAGCACACGCCCCGTGAGCCTGTCCGAGCAGATCTGTGGCTGTAACGTGTCCGCGCCTCCCAGCTGACAGAGATCTGCTCGGTGGCCGAGCCGATGAGGTCCAGTCAGGATGTCTGTTCATAAAACTATAGCACCAGCTCCCACTGTGAACCCCGGCATTCGTCTGGGATAAAAGCCAAACGTTCCATTGTTTCCCTTCACTCTGGTTCTGTGACCCTATCATTAAAGTGTGTGTGTGTGTGTGTGTCTGGCTCCGTGCATGCAGGCTTGCACAACATGTGAGGGTGTAAATCTTTCTAGGGAGACTCAGTGTCTCAAGCTGAAATGGCATGTAAATTTATGAATTATTTGGGTTGAGGAACTGGCAGCATGACGCTCAGAGGACTGACTTTTCTGTTTTAGTTGGAGCGTCGATCTGACCCTCAGCGTGATCCCGCAGCGCCCCCCCCCCCCACCCCCCCTTCCTACTCTGGTGTCTGTTGTTATCCATGATAATTGAAGATAACCTCTTTGAGTCAGTCATGTTTTCTTTTTCAGAACCAGAGCCTCCACGCAGGACTTCCTCAGCAAACACTCCAAATCTTAAAGGACTTTAAAAAACAATTCCTTCATTTCTTTTCAATCTGGAGTTAAGTCACACAGCTGCCTGCGTCCCAGTCTCAGCCAGGCTAAAAAGCTGCGATGGCCTGTGGAGGTTGTTAACGTCTCCGGTGCTTTACTGTGATGACTTCATTACAGTACAAAAGGAGGCTGAGCCTGGGGGTCTGACGGGTGTTTGAAGGCTCTCAGGGGGTTAAGCTGTGCTTTTAAGGAGCATCTATTTGTTTGGAACCCAGGGTCTTACAGTCTTCCTGCCCCCTGCCAACTCATTCACGTCCAGTTGATCTGACATCATCATTCCTACACGCACACACACACACTTAGATTTAACTCACGCTGTCTTGCTCAATAGATATGAATCCAGGCTTATTCTTATCTGGATGCTCATTTCCTGCTTCTCACACCTCACTTCCCTGCCCTAACACACACACACACACACACACACACACACACACACACACACTTGCATCAGGCTCAGGGGTCGGAGAGGGGGGGATTAAGAAGCTCGTCATGGAGCTTGCAGGCTGCTAAGTTCCTACCATCCAATGCTTCGGGGTCAGTATGGTATTCGTACTGTTGCACATGTCTGCTCAAGGTGGACAAAGCTGGGCTTGTGTGCACAAGCGTGCAGCTGCGAGGGCAGTGTGTTGATGAGGTCTTAATCAGAGCGCTTACAGCCGGGGTCAAGAGGTCGGCGGATGACGCTGGGTTTTGATTGGGCCCCTGGGAACCTGACGGAGCCCGAGGGCACGAAGGCAGCGCGGCAGCAGAGAGCCACAGCACGGTGACACGGCTGATTTGTCTCGGGGTTTTTTCTTGCACATAGGCGCACACACAAATACACACACATATTTGATTGTCCACCACACACAGACAATAGAGCGAGGTCTGTTATTATTAGGCAGGAAGAGCCCACTGCGAGGCTAAACCAGCTCTTGTTCTCCAGCCGTCACTTCTACTACCTCTAATACCACTACCTCTCCCAGCCTCGTACAGCGTAAGGTCACTTTGAGCAGAATGAAGGATATCGAACTTTCCATGCGTTGTTAGAAATGAAAGAATAAAGACAGACCGGCTTTATCGGTCTTTTAAAGGGAGTCTCTCTCCTGCCTGTGCTTGATCTCATGCCAGGCGTCTGGAGTCATGGATGACTCACATGGTTGAGGAGAGTTTAGATGACTGTTTGGAAGG
This sequence comes from Pleuronectes platessa, assembly GCF_947347685.1. NCBI lineage: Eukaryota > Metazoa > Chordata > Actinopteri > Pleuronectiformes > Pleuronectidae > Pleuronectes > Pleuronectes platessa. The sequence continues at coordinate 19,563,618 of NC_070633.1, forward strand.
GAGTGGGAGGTAAGTGTCCAAGTTTTGAGTATTTGCCAGGGTTCAAACTCTTTAAGAGCTGCAATGAAAATGACCATTTCATGTAAATGTGAATATTTTGAAATTGGTCTACAACTGCTACTGGAAATTTTGAGCAAAGTTTTGCCATTTGCATTTATTTTCTTTAGAATTCAAAAGTGAAAGGACTTTCCCATGCAGGCCACCGAAGGTGATTTGTGACTGCCTTCCCTTTCCAGTGTGTTCTTGGAAAGAAAAACGAGGTGGATTTTGACCAGACTACTGTTTGCACGCCGCCTGAAGCAGTAGAAAAGTTGGCAACATGCCACACACCAATTCATCACCTGAATAAAAAGAAACCAGTCTGGCAGAAAGCAGCATCCAGGGACCAGAGCGTGGACCGCTTGGTGTCAGAAAGAGAATTATGGCAACATTCAGAGAAATCAGTCAAAAGATGGAGTGACTGTTCATTTGCTTGTGTGCACGTTCCCTGATTTAGTCATTTGCATCTGAAAAAGACCAAAAGGCAGAAGTGACCTCCATGATTTGTTGCCATTAGTCACGTCAAGAATTTTGTAAATCATGGTTGCATTCAGATGTCCAGAGAGTGAACGGCTCTGTCTCCGTAGAGAAATTAATTCACTTACCAGAGGGTCAGGGGTTCGATCCCCAGCTCCTCCAGCTGACAGAAACCATGTACTGTATATGTACAGTCTGTATGAACGTGCACGTGAATGCGCGGCTTGTACTATAAAGGGCTTTGAGTGGTCGATTGGAGAAGCGCTATATAAATACAGACCGTTTACCATGAACATCATGGTGTCCCCCTGTGAATACCTCAGTGATGGGCTAACAGTCTCACCCAGCTTCAAAGCAGAACCCCCCCCCCCTTTTCACTAAGCTCTTAAATGTTAGAAAAGATAACTATAAATTGAAAAATGAAAGAGGAAAGGTGAAGCAGAGGTTACTGCAAAATGGTTCCTCTGCTGTTCATCTGCTTTTCCTCCATCCGACCCACTTTCATGTGAGGGTCAGCCGCAGTCAAAGCCAATCACCTTCCCCGAGACCCAGCACGTCCAACACTTATGTTGTGATAGATATCTGCCCTTATACCTTTCATATGTCACGTACTCAAATCTTGTCATATAAAGCGTGTAAACCCTTTAATACAGTTCTGCACATCTGCCTTGTTTCAGGATGCAGATGCTTTGCAGCTCTGTGAACCTTCTTTTTAACTCTTTCTGTATAACGTGCTAATTGTAATATATTTACATGCTTCGTTTTGCATCTTGTGTTTAGCTGCAGGATGCAAAAATGCTCTTTTGCTTTAATGGACTCAGCAGTTGGAACAAAGACTCTTCCAAAACTTTAAACTGGTTTACTCTTGCATTTGCTGCGTCTGTGATAAAGTCTCTTTTGAATATCAGTTCTGATGCATCTACAGACCATGCAGTGCCTTGGTTTCCTGCCACAAGAGTGCACACCAATCCCTTCTAATTCAAGTATGAGTCCACAAGAGAGAAAGCAGCAGTTCAGCTGCTTCCTCGTGCCGTCAAGGATTTTTTGCTTCAGCAGATGAATCTAGGGTCAAATGAAATGCTAATTTCCCTCCGTGTCATCCGATCTCAGCTTGTCAGCTGCCATTGTTTGGTTGTTTTCATATTTTTCTCTCTTTGGCATTGTTCTGATTTTCTGATGTAAACTTCATCAAGAACATGTTCACTTTTAGTCGTCATCCAGTTGTACTGTATGCAGGAATGCTGCTGTTGTCCCAGTGGTGGACGCACACACACATACACACACACACACACACACACACACACACACACACACACACACACACAAGAACATATACTCACACAGGCACAAACACAGAGTCTAAAATACCGTAATCGAAGCCACATTGGTTTATTTCATACTTGCATGATCTGCCTCTCTCTGGAGAATGGATTGAAGAAATCACATGCCGTGTGAGATGCCACATTGTGACCCTTGTTGTCTTTGCAACATGGTAACATACTAACTGTAATGTGGAGTGGCACACAATAATGAAAATGATGAATAGAGTTAGAATATATGTCAGTCACACAGCTGTGTTTGATCAGTCACTGAAGTAAGATCAATAAATCAGCATCTAAAACCATTACCCTGACCATGTATTACAAACCAGCTCGTACAGACTGGCCTGCAGTGGGTTTGTGTTGCAGTATGTGATGCTCGGGGCTTCCACTCTGCTGCTCTGCACTGCAGGGTGTATCTATAGGGAGATTAGTCACCTTCCGCTCGCTCAATGGGCCCCGTTAGTTTTAGGACTTAACATTGTCACGCCAGGCGGGCGGACTGCTCTCCAAACAGCTCTACCATTCAGCCCCAGTAACTGGTTGGCACACAAACTGCGCTGGGAAGAGAGGAAAAGAAAGGCATGTGGGAAAAGTGGAAACTGTAATGACATAACCATGCTGGTGAGTCATTTAATAAAGGAAAAAACCATTAGCTTGCGACAGATGATCAGAGGTTATGGGGCAGATCAGTTTTTTTATCACTGATTAATCGACAACTGTTAAATTGCTTTATTACAGTATAGTGCTGAAAAGCCCTTGAGCACGAGCATGTGTAACCTCTGCTCGGCTCCGAGATGAAAGACAGACCTCCCCTCAGTGTTTTGGTTCTTTATTGGTTTTGTTTTTTCAGGAGGCGTAAAAAAGCCAATGAAAGATCTTGATCCAGTCAGCTCTATAAAGCAGGTGGGGGTTGTGGGGGAGGGAGCGGAGGGGGGCGGGCAGGGGACACCCCTGCCAGGGGTTGCCAGATGTGTGACCCGGCCCATCACTCTGCGATAAGAGCGACAGCTGACTCTCAGCTGGGAGCATGTGGGGAAGCTGCAGCGATGCGTCCAGCCTTCACGGGGAGACTGGGAAAGTGATGAGAGGGCCGTGGCGGAGGTATGAGAAAGAGGAGATGGGAAACGATGACTTATGGACAATTCAGAAATGAAAGCTTCTGTTTCTCATCTGCAGTTCACATGTGCACAGACCACTGTAGCAGCAGTGTGGGTCCTAAAGGCATCCATAACCAGACGCTCACTCAGCACCAGTTTCATCCCTCTCCATCACCAACGGGCTGTGTAATTACTTCGATGTGTTCGGTGCAGAGACGCCTTCTTTCAATCCGTCTTTCTCATTTACCTCCATCACATCACGCTCTCTGTCTAATTATCCCACTGACACTGAGTCAGACTGTGCACGTCCACCAATTTGTACAGGACAGGAGAATGGGCGATAGCGATTTATTGGCAAAGTTTGTATTTTAATAGACTGCAGACGCTGCTAACACGGACTCGCATTGGCAGACTTTTTCCCAGGCTCTGATTGGCCGCTCTGGAGATGCCATCACCGGGCTAATGGCGTGGTATCTCTGTGATCTGCTCAGCATTAGACCCCCCGCTGCATAGAGCCTGAACGCTGCAGAGTATAACTGAGCCACATGTTGATCTGTGTTGTTTTAGCCCTCTGGGGAGAAGGAAGAGAGGTGATAAGAATCTCTGTGGAGTTAAGGCCAAGCCCTATTGTTCAGTAGACCTGTGTGTGTGTGTGTGTGTGTGTGTGTGTGTGTGTGTGTGTGTGTGTGTGTGTGTGTGTGTGTGTGTGTGTGTGTGTGTGTGTGTGTGTGTGTGTGTGTGTGTGTGTGTGTGTGTGTGTGTGTGTGTGTGTGTGTGTGTGTGTGTGTGTGTTCGTCCTGGAGGGAGGGGGAGGAATCAATCCCTCAATCAGTTCGCCTCATAAAGTCTGTGCAGTTCAATTGTGATGAGTTCAGCATATTTATGGGGCAATGGAGAAAAAGAATAACAAACGGTGCACGACTCGATTCATCTAAGTTGCATCGCTGTAAATGTACAGAAAGCCTAAAGTATCAGGTGTGACAGTGAAGAAGACCAGCAGAAAGTTTTCATTTACTTTATGAGATTTCATCATCACTATGAGTTATACAGGAGGTAACTCATAGTGTTATGTGTCTCTGGGCCGCAGTCGCCACAGGATGACCACATGGCTCATGTACACAGCTCTTTCATTTCTCCTCAGTCAACCATTACCCCGACTAAATGATTCATCCAGCGACACCGAACCGATCATTTGAAACTCACAATCGAACACAACTTTAAACCCACTTAATGCTCGACTGAGGTGCATGACAGAAAGCAGGGGAGGCTGCGGACGAACAGGCATCTTCAGTTACAGCTCTGATGGATGGAGAGGGTTCTGTGAGTGTGTGTGTGTGTGTGTGTGTGTGTGTGTGAGTGTGTGTAGTCAAGTAGCTGTAATGAGAACAGCATGGTTTGGACAGCAGACAGCAGAAGATGATGATGATGGGGGGGTGGAAACAAAAATCGAAACACTGAACTGACTCGTTGGTTATTTTTTAAGTAGGAATACCAAACATTTACAGATTGGGTTTTATTTGCCTTTCTTTGATATCATTTAAAATTAAGCATATGAACACATATTAAACAAATCATATCAAAACACTCGTCCCTTCAGACTTGCATACGGCATCTTGTGAGGGACATGTTTTATAATTGACTTTTCATGCTCACGATTAAACAAACATGTAATAATGCACCACTCACCACTTGTTTGTGTCTCATGTCCTCAAAGTATTCATTCAGGCTATATCTGTTCTTTTCCCTTACTTGTTCCTTACATTCATCCCAGTATCTTTCTGGTTTTCACCCATGTGAGAGCTCTGGAGCTTATGGAAATAACAGCATACTTGACTTTGACAATAAAAACCTCAAAACAAAAAGCAGAGGCTGAGATGAAGGATAAGGGGGAGCAAGGGGGAAATAGATAAAGGTGTGTACATTCAGCCCATTCTCCAGCACGTTATCTCAAGAATGTCTTGAATGAATTTTTCAAATTTGACATGTTGTTGTGAACGTGATATATCATCATAGAATTTCCCAACATCTGTTGCAAGCGTTCAGTTAGAAATACGGAGGTCAAAGGTCAAGGTCCATGTGACCTCACAAACCCCGTTTATGCCTTGTGAACACATTAAATTAAGATCACCTCGAGAGGAGACTTTCAGATTCGGCACAAATGTTCACTTAGACTCACTGGTGGTCCAAGGTCAAAGTCACGGTGGCCTCACAAACCCGTTTGTTTTCTTCCTTCTGAACATGGTATGCCTCGTCGTCACCTGGCGTCATGTCTTTACCATGTGCTGTGCTTAGTTACAAGCAACAGCTAATGTGCTTGTGACCGTCCTAGAAGAGGATCCCTCACTTTACCTGAGATTTCTGCATTTAGTTTTTGCTGTTACAAGGTTTTTTTTGGTTGCACCAGATCGTTAAGCCCTGCGATGCAAAACACACGCTATACAAATGAAATTGATTGATTGAGTAATGGATGTTTGGTGCTCGCTCGTTCTCAGCTGCACGCAAGGTGTGATCATTGCGTGCCAGTGTGTTGTTCTGGCTGGGTTTGAAGACACATCTGCTCATGGATGCTCTCGTCACTCCAGGGATATCTCTTCCTCTTTCTGCACTCCCTCAGGAGCTACTTAAACGCCTCTTACCCCCTTCACTTGCATTGCAGAGTCAATACTTGAGGCTTTGGGTTCTCCTTGACTTTTTGAAGTGAAAGTGGACGAGCCGATCTCGGTTGATCCTCGCTGATCCAGAGTCTCAACTGTAAAGATTCCGACTTTGAGGAGCTGCGCTGAAATAATCTGACTTTCATTAAGTCCACTTTGGCAATTTTAACTGTAATGACTGTCAGAGCCTCTCTGGCAATGTTGCTCTTGTTCATTTAGACCGGAACAATGGAAGGAAGACGGAGAGGGCTGCCAGTCACCGAAGGGTAAAGGTGCAAGGGGGTGAGCCAAAGTGAAAGCGAGGGATGAAAGAGAGGGTTGATTTGGAGCAGGGAGGCGGGGATGGATGGGGAAAGACGGGGAGGAGAGGAAGAGAGAGAGAGCTTGCAAAGCAGCATGGGAGCAGTCTGTGCCAAGCTTCTCAGGCTGTTTAGAAACATAAAGTCATGTTTACGGCCATGTTGTTATTATTTGCAGGTGGAGACGTTGAGATCACTGTGTTGCCTTCTCTGCGTCGTCTGTCAATAAATTCCACTCTAACCGACTCTGTCACTGTGAGAAAGTGCCTCTTCACCAGGGACTAACTTTCTTCTCCTGCTGCTTGTAAATCAGTCGGTTGGAGTTTGGGTTGGAGTCGGTGCCAGTGTGTCCCTGATGAGGGGATGATCTGTTCTAGTGCCTTATTTATGAGCCGGTGGGAGTTTCACCGAAACAACAGAAGGAGAAGGATTTTCCTTCTGTCGCTGTCACGGGATGAAAGATTCATGTTTGATGCAGCTCCTCACCTGCTCGGCTGCCAAAAGGCTCCCCCTTGTGTTCAGAGACGTTTCCATACATGTTGAACAGTGTGATATGTGCATGTGTTTGAGAGTTTGAGGGTCAGAATAGCAAGAGAGTGGCGTCTTGCAAGAGTGCTTCAAGTCCCTGTAGGTGAATTTCTGTAGTAAAGAGTATTTTACTCTGCAGAAGAAAACCTTTGCTAACAGGCACAGGTTAAAAAGAATCTACATTTTCCTTTTTTTCTTACATCATTGAATAGGACATTTGCAACCGTTTCATTTATTAAAAAATCATTTGTGGATCTTGATGGAAAAAAATCAGGTAAGTTTAAAGGACTGATATTATGAGCAATTCAGTGCAGATCCACGTAAAAATCCAGATCCATTGAATTTAAATGTGGTTTCATCAGGGGACTGTTGGGCCTTGGTGGAGGTGTTCACTCTACTTAGTGACATTTAAGTTACATTATGAAATGCATAACAGAAGCATCATCTTCAGTCACTCTGAGGTATAGGTCTTTAGGATTTGTGGGTTATTTCTGTGCATGTGGTTTCTGTTCTGCCTCACAACGGACTAATCAGAGTTTTAGACCTTGAGAGCGAAGACGCTTTGTCGAGCCTTCGTTTCTTCACAGAGCTGTTTGAGGGTTTAGACTTGGTTTCAAGGTTAAGGGAAGAATTAGGCATAGGTTAAGGTTAGGTTAAGGGTTGGGGTTAGTTATGTATTAGTTGAAAACTGCATGGTGTGTGTGTGTGTGTGTGTGTGTGTGTGTGTGTGTGTGTGTGTGTGTGTGTGTGTGTGTGTGTGTGTGTGTGTGTGTGTGTGTGTGTGTGTGTGTGTGTGTGTGTGTGTGTGTGTGTGTGATTGGTGGTTTGCGGGAGGTTTATTTTGATTGTAGACCTGAGACAGCTGGGTATGTCAGTGATGGCTTGCTGAGGGCTCAGGATCACACACACAGACACACACACACACACACACTTCCACATGCTCCTGTCCTTATGCATCATTTGCAGAAGTACATTTATTCATGCTCACACTGCTGAAATAAATCCTATTATTATCCGTTACCTTTAACCCTGCTTATTTTATTTTTTCTTCTCTCCCTCCCTCATGTCTTCATGATGACGCCTCCCTTCGGTCCACCTTCCTTCCTCATGTCAGGTATGTGGTCTTGAGTTTTCCCTCCTCCTCCTCCCCCTCTTCCTCCCTCCATATCTTTCCTTTTATCACACTACCACATATTCCCAATTGTCCAAATGGTGCCTCTCTGCTCCTCACTGATATGTAAACCCCTGTCATAATCAGCACATGAGAGCTCCATGTGTTGAGCCAGCGGTGGTATGAATTGGGGCAAACACTGTACGACTGCGCTGCATATATATTGTGCGCTCTTTGACAACGTGCCAGCAAATATCATTAATCACAGCCTTGTTTTGGCTCCTCTGACTCTGCCATGTGGAAGTGATTTCTGGGGCTGAAACACTGTTTAACTCTCGGGTCCTGTGATGCATTTAACGTCTTCAGCTCTCTCCTGTATGTTTTCTATTTTCTGTTCTACTCAGAATTGCTCACGCGGTGACTCGGCACTTATTCACTCTGTCTAAAAATACATCCTGTTCCTTCTCTCAGCCCCTCCTCCCTCCGAGGAAACAGAAGTATAAGTCGAATATTTAGTTTTCTCCGTGTGCACAAAAAGTACGACTTCTGAGCACAATTAAAGTTATGTCTGAAGTACATGTGTCCGTACATCAGAGTTCAAGCTAATACATCCTTAAGCCCATTCTGTTGCATGCTTGGTGGATGTGTCTGCGATAAACATCCCAACAGAAAAACACAAGTGACGGTGACTCCTTCAAACTCCTCTGCCGACTTGCAGGATAGAGGGTCCTGTGCTGGGGCTGAGGCTGGTTCCAGTCAATAGTTCAGGGTGTCTGCTGGTGGGCTTCAGGGTTGTGTGCAGTGAGAGGAGCGGCGAAGCATCTCGCTCCTCTATCAGTGGATCTTCTGTCTGCCCTGCGGCGACTCATCCATGACAAAGCGCTCTCATATCTCCTGTCCACTGACACGCACATCGGCACAGTCGCGTGGTGCAGAGATAATTGTGTCATTACCGGTTTCAGCAACTGTTTCGATCTGAAGCTGTTGACAAGTGTAATCATGTACGTCTGGCTTCTTGTTCAGTCACATTGTCTGGGTATGAAAAGCAGATGAAAACGCCTCAGTGAGTCACAGTGTGTGTCTGACCGACCGACATCCACAACTTCCACCAGGCATTTTTTACCACTAATTGACAAAACAGTGAGAAAAGGTACTTGAGATTTGGAGGCAAGGGGTGTGAGACATCCCATCTAATAACATGGAGGAGGTGGGGCTTATGACCCATACTGCAGCCGGCCACTAGTGGTGACCAAGGTGCTTCGGCTTCACCTTGTGGAGCTGTCATGTCGTCCATTATGGATAAAGGTTGGGTTGGTAATTTGTTTCTCTCACTGTGAATGACCTGCAAAGTCTTTACCAGTGGAGGAGGTGGAGACGCAAACAATTATTCACAATTATTAACCCCAGCTTTAACTTCCCTGCAATTCAAATGTTATTTACAGCCGCAATGACAAAGTGCTGAGGTTTCAAATTGACCCTAAACCACCACAGAGCTGAGCGTCCAGTTCAGAGTCGCCATCGCTGCTGCAGTGATGCCGATGTAGCACAAAGTCTGATGACGCTGTTTCTCCGTGGACCTTCGCCTGGTTTCCCGGCACTTCAAACGATCATGCATACAGTACAACAACAAACTCGCAGCTCTGCACTTGCAGCCGCTATTGGATACCGACTGTAGAATCTAAACAAATGTGATAAAGCAAATAGGACCCCCTCCCCTGGCCCAACGGATGCTTACTGGGGCGAGGGGGGTGCACAGCCTGGCCTGCTGGGGTGGCTCTTTAATGTGCCGAGGAAACGTCACGCTGGAATGCTCTGCACAAACAAGCCTCAGCACACATGTTGACTGCCTGTGTGTGTGTGTGTGTGTGTGTGTGTGTGTGTGTGTGTGTGTGTGTGTATGTGGTAAGGGGGTAGGAGTAGAAATGTGAATATGAAAGGCAGGACCATGGTGTGTGTATCTTTGCGATGTTCCTGCCAAACATAGTCCAGGTTTCGTATGGACCTGGTAACGACCACAAACCCACATTGTGGTTGTCAGTGAAAACACGCCTGCAGCAGCTCTAAACAATGAGGATTTAGTTTGACTTTTTCCAGGTTCTCTGAAATCACAGGCTCTGCCAGGGATCTTTATCTCTTTACAGTAGTCTCCTGACAGACAGCGGAGTTACCCAGCCGTAACTCCACAAAATTCCTCAAAAGGACTTAAAAAAGGATCGCTGAGAAGTGAGTGTAGCAGGAGCTTTCTGCTCTGAATGTTACTTAAGTCTGAATTTCTCCTCAACTTTTTATCAACATTAATGAAACTAGAAAGACACTTGGAGAGCGCAAATCTCTGCCAGGGCCCAACAGTCCCCTTCAATTCAGTCAGGCTGCACTAAATGAAACTTACAGATATCAGTCCACTAAATATGCCCCTGATCACGATCCACAGCTAAATTAAATGGGTTCTTAATAGACCCACTTCCCATCCCATCACAGAGTTCCATGGTAATCCATCCAGCTGTCTCTCATGGTCCCTGCTGGGATCCAGATGTAATGTTGGTCTGATGTGTTGAACGTTCTTGTAGAAGTGATTAAAGTGCGATGGTCGTCTGAAGTGTAAACACGTGGATGAGGTGAAGAAGTCATACATATACAGTAGCAGGTAGCTGCTGCATATAGCACCTGGAGCCTTAGAATCACCAGTGTGAGTCTTAACTGTTCTTGAAATGAGTAAGATTCGTATGTGCCGTAAATCATCTACATTCTCTTTAGAAAGAAACTGGTAATGTTTACGAGCTTATCTTGTTTGCGACCTTGGAAATCTCGAGGAAATCCAATCCCATCTCCGTAAACAAGTTTTCTGCAGTGATTTATGTGTGTGCGTGTTTTGTGTTGCTGTTTTCGTGTTGCTGCGAGCGCTGCCATTTGTTGGTGTTGGAATTTGCCTTTTTCAGTAAAAACCACTACCATCTTCAACAGCCTTGTTTATATCGCAGTGTAAGCATTTCTGAAGAGCGGAAAATTGAGCCACAATAAAAAAAAAGGAGGGAAAAAAGGAATACTTCTGACAAAATATTTTTTTATTAAAAGGACCGAGATTGAGCCTCTCTCCTTTTAGTGCTTGATGGTAACCATGGGTTTGCATTAGAACATTTTGCCAAGCACCTTAAGGCTAAAGCCACAGATTCTGAAGGGCTAACCTTCAACCAAAGGGATGAAACAAGCTTTTAATTAGAAATCTGCCCTTTATTAATGTCTTCATTTTATTTACAAACATAAATTATGTTGCCTGATCATTTAATGAAGTCATGACAGGGGTAGTAAACACTGCCACAGGGTGTAAGAGGAAAAGAGAAACTCACCATCTCATTTCTTCATCCTTCAAATGTTTTTCCGCAAAATAAATCATTGTCAGACCGACTTCAGTAGCTTTAAAGCAGCGCTTTAAGTAATGTAATGTGCATGGCTAAATGAATTACGTATTTTCTTCTATACTATTAATGGATTCAAGTCTGGTGAATTTCAAAATTTTACTTACTGTTAACAAATCCCATGAGAAAACCGAAACCTCTGATCCTACCAACAAACGTCTCCACTTCCCCCCACTACCCAGAAAGTGAGCCAAAATGTATATGAATAAAATATATATGAGCGCTGCCATCTTATGCATTTGAAGCCAGAGTCTGTAAAGTGGCAATTGAGGCGATGCACGGTAGTGAGGTGTCACCGATACACACGCTTGACCAATCATGAGTCAGTCTCAGCTGCCAATCATGACTTTTCCCCTATTTTATAGCACTTGAACAAACATCAGTGGAAAAGAACAACTTAAAAAGACACAAACCATCTTTGACATGTGATTAGTTTGGTCCCTGTCCCATCCACTAACATGGAGAGAGCTGGACTTCTCGATGATTCAGTCCTATGAGCTGTCCTGCTGCTTTGAATCTTGTGCAAGAAAAGCACATGAAAACAATCCCAGTGTTTTACCTTCATGCAATAATATTTGCAGAGAAGAACACAGTATTTAAAACAAGGCCTTAAAACATGATGTGTCACACAGCTGCATGTCTGTACTTTTATTTTGATATAAATAACATACACATGACACACATATCCAAATATTACACAAACAAAAAAAGAAGAAAACCCACAAAGTTTACTCTTACATTGGACATGGCCATGCAGAAATAAAAACGTATAATTAGATAAAGGATATAACACAAAACATGGAGTTATCCATAATATATTTTCCATGTTAGGTTTATTCACATTGTTGCATTTAAAGCCAACACTCAGGTGAAGACTACCAATAGGGATAAATGCAGCCAGCCTCCTAACAGCCTGCTGTATCTGCACGTTACAGGAATCTGTTTCGTGCCAAACTGCGCTTACAGTTGGACGAGGAGCAGCTTCTCCATCTGTGTGCGTAATTGCTCGCTCCGTCAGCCAGCGCTTCTCATAAAACGCAATTTACAGCAGTTAGTATGAGATGTGTCTCAGACCGTGGTTACACATTACATATCAAAACTTATGCACTGATTGATATTTGACTGCAGCTTTTTGGCTGTAAATCAAGCAGATGTCGACTCCTCTGGATCCTTTAAACACGATGTGGCCCTCGCATTAATCTGTTGTAGTTTTCATTAGCTTTACACTGAATTCAGAAAGGTCCTTAAATGTTATTGTGTATTCATGCTGAAACAGTCAAACTGTCCTGATCTAATAAAGTGCAGAGACATATGACAGCGAGTGTGACAGAGTAATTACCTGTGTGTTTTTAAAGTGCGTCGGGGAGAACAATTAACCTCAGTGACTTCATACTGATGCATTGGCTCAGCAGCTGTTCATAACCATGTGCTCTTTCAATCACTGAGTGTGAGGAACCCTGAGCTTTCATCAAATAGCTTCAAGACTCCCTCCTCCACCTCTTCTGCTCACGATGTTGTGTCAGAAACGATCGGCTCCCGGCCGAGACACGGGTGAAAAGGTTCAACTTGATCTGACCCTCTGCTCATTATCCTTAACCTGTGGGAAGAAGTGGAGTAGACGGAGTAGACTCATGGAGAGAAAGTGAGATTCCATGTTTTACCCTATTGCAACAGGAAAATAGAAACAAATAAAAATAACATGAACCTCCTTTAGGTTAATTAACCTTTCGATTTAAGCTTATTAACCATTAACCTTCCTTAACATACAACAATTTAACCAAATTAAAAAAAGTTGTAATGCTATCAGGTCTGTACTTTGCACAGTACCATGATATCTCTAGAACGCCTCCAGGACATTTCTAATTATTTGGTACAAATGGTCACTTGGACTCAAAGATGAACTGCTTTCATTTGGTCAAAGGTCGGTCGAGGTCTTTTTGGCCTTGTGAATGCTTTATCTAAACGCTTCTAGAGTCCAACAGGATCACAGATAAGCCGATGGGATTTGGGTGGTCAAAGGTCAAGGTCAAGGTCATGGTGGTCTCATAATATTGTGAGTGCAACATGTCAGAAACATCTGGAGGGACTGAAGCTGCACAGGTTGGTGGAGGGACACAACAGCAGGGTGGTAATTCCTGTTAGCATGCCATTATTAGCATCTAGCTCAAAGCTGGGTCCAGAGTACGGCCTCATAGACCACACCTGCTGGATGTTGAAATAAATGCTCCTCTGAATATAAGAGTATTGAGTTATAATGCCTGATATATAATCTAGCACTTTATCCAACCATATCAATTTGAAAATTCTTAAAAAGTAAGGAAGTTAATACAAAGTCAGGTGTTCGGTCCACATCTGCGTTTCTCTGGCCCAGAGTCCGACCTCAGACTGATGGATGTGGTGTAAACCTCATGCACTGTGTATCTGCAGGGTGGAGCCGCAACCGCTGTCCGATGGACTCGTTCCACAGTTTGAGTTTCCATCTACACACCAGGGCTCCGTAAATCACAGCCCACCGTCCAAATGAGAAGCCCCAGGGTCTCACTGTGGGACCTGCAGAGCTCATTACAGCCTCATGTCATCAGGTTCCTCACTGTCACATTTATTCATATGATATCCTGTCCTGGTTTCCTCTCTCATCTGCATCAGATCATCTCATATGAGATGTCGTCCAGTGTCAGAAGTAAGGTGAACGTGGAGCAGGCTGATGCTGTATCAGATGATACGCTGGTGCAGTAACTGATTTCTGTTCTGTTGGGAGACTTTGGCTCCTCGGGCGATGGGAATGTTTCAGATAAATATGAAAATAATCCCAGCTGGTCAGTCAGACAAGGATATGAAGACAATATAATATGTCCGTGCAAGTATGTGTGTGTGTTTACTTAACGGACTGCAGATGAATGCACACGATTGGGCTGCCGCGTTTACATTTAGATCTGAAAGAAATTTGTCATTGCCAAATGTAAATCCAAATCATTTTCAGATCAGTATAAACTGGATTTTAAAGCAGAGTTGCCAAAGGTTTGACAATTTTTTTTTTTAGAAAATCCCTGTTCTGAATTGATGACATTGCGTGTGAATTGAACGCAGCTGTAGTGTAGCTCAACCCTGCATGTGTACAACTCTTCAGTGAGCGCCAATAAACAGTCCAACACAGGCGAGCGCTCATTCATCCCTGATTAGGAGTTCGATAGCAGAGGTGCACTTGATGACATATTACTACTTAGGAACTACAAAGAGAGCAGGGGGGGGGGGGGGCGTGCTGCCTGGGGAAGGGGGGGGGGGGGGCAGATGGTGATGTATCGCCTTTGTTTTGCAGCGACAGATGGATCATTACTGCTTATTACAGGTTGTTCCCTCCACTTAGAGCACAATTTGTTTCATTTGTACTGTAGCTCAGGCTCCCCCCCCCCCCCCTCCATCTTCTTTTGCTTGTTGTGTCAGAGAGAGCGCCTCCAAGACCATACAAGAGGCCCCCTTCTTCGCTCTAATGTACGGCTGCAGCCTACAAAAATGTGCATGACATGTTGGATGTTGCCATCTGATTGAATAACTCTTCTAACTTGTGCGTATCGAGTTTAAAGGGTTTTTGTGTGCGTGCGTGTTGTTTGTTACTGAGGGATGTAATGCTAATGTGCAGAGCAGCTGTGCACGATGCAGTTCGCCACGACCCCGAGAGATATGAAGTGCTGCAGGAGAAATGATGCCGGAGATCAGATGCAGACGCTGCAGCGACTGAAAGAGAACAAGCAGGAGAGGATGACGACAGAAGATGGAAAGAGCAGATTCCAAAAGTAAAAAAATGTAGTTTGCAGAGGGGATCAGACGAGAGAATCCGAAAGGTTAGGAGGGAGCGTGGCAAAGAACGCGAAGCGGAGGAGGCAGAAGAAGAAACTTTGGTCAGTGTAACCGAAAACTGAGCCAGATCCACTTTAATGAGCCGCTCGCTGTCGGCCAAAGACAACTGAGCCCGGGCTGCTGATGTCACCGCCTGCTCCGCGCTCTCGCTCCTCACATCACTTCTTCACTTTATGTGGAATCTGACTGTGAGAATGATGTTTCACAAGCTGCTTTAATGTGTCAGAGCAGCTTTGCATATTCCCCCCAATGCTGCTTTGTTCATATTCTGAATATAGGGCTATGTAATCCTAAAGGGATAGTTCACCCCAAAAATGAAAATTCACTCTATCTACTCACCAATGAGGCGATGGAGGGGTGGGTGAAGATTTTGAGTCCACAAAACACTTCTTTGGAAGAACTATGGCTTTAATGTCAAATGTATAAAAAGAACATGTGTGTCTTTGGAGGCTTTCACACTGACCGTTTGGTTGGACCTTTCAGTTTACTCCAAACTAATACGACAGGTGTAGAAGGTGCCTCGGACCACAGTCATGGTTTGACTGATTGCAGTTCTTTAGTGTGCTCCCTAAATTATAACGTGAAACCAAAACTAACATCAAGGATAAAATGGAACAAAGACATGAACCTTGGTGCAGACTTTCAGTTGTGAAACTGCCTTTTTTAAAAGCATTAAAAACTCCTCATAATCCTCATAACAAAAGTTATCACGCTCTGGTTTTACTCAGTATTGTGAAACATTTAAAAACTGCAGGCAGTGAGTGAGATGAGGTAACATCATCTTTGTCCAGATGTCCGTGAGCCGAGCATCTGTCTTTCTCCCTCACCACATTTTAATTCATCAGTTTGAGGAAAGCTTAAATCCTGATGAATTGGATCAAACTCCACGTGAATCTCGCCAAAGCCTGAAGCAGCAATCAATGACTTCCTTCCAGTAATAATACAAAGTGTGTTCAGACAGATACAGATCTGATCTATTGAATGCAGGTGGTGCAGACAGGGAGCAGAGGTGAGTGACGGCCACGTGAAAATCTGATTGGAGCTTCATGCTCTGAGTATTTCCTCTATCGTTAAAGCCTCATGACATTTGACATGTGCTGTGAAAAAGAGGAAAGCTTCACTTCATGAATGTGATGAGATATCAAGACCCTGCAAGTTGATTTCCAAACAGTTTGCTTCAACAAGAATTGAAGGAAGTGCCTGTCAACTTGGGATTCTTTGGTTTATTGGTACAACTTCTGAAAAGCCGTCTCTCCAGTCCTTTCAAACCTGCTCCCGAGCTGCCTTCTGGTGTCAGAGATGGATGCGTTTCCTCCTCCCTGTGGACTGGAGGGTGACGCGGGAGCATACGCCAACAGTTTGATCCCAGTGTCAGGCGACTCCTGTTCAGGCTACAGGTCACCTCGGTCCTGCCTCCTCCCCGCAGGGAGAGGGGGACACCTGATCTGAGGTCCTGTCAAGCCTGGTTAACTAACTCCTCACCCGAGGGGCTGCATGGAGGGAGAGAGGGAGGGAGGCTGAGTAAATGTGGAGCCTTCTTGTACTGTGTAAGAAAACAGATGAACTTGCAAAGTAAAAACGTCTTTTTGTTCCTTGTGTGTTGGAGCATAAGTCAAAAGGGAAGTCGGTGTCACACTGATCCATCTTGTTCCCTCAGCTGTCCTCCTCTGAGGGGGGGGTCATGCATCTCCACAGTAAATTATGAATTTACCTGAATGAGTCCGATCGCTCAGCTTGTCCCGCACTGGGAGTCATTTCTCGGTTCACTGGCTTTGATGGGTGAGGGCCGCCCTGCTCTGTGCCGTGATTGGCTGCAGACCTCGGAGAGAAGGGGAAGAAAAGGCACGTTTGACGAATGAAGTATTTGTTTATTTGTTTCTTTCTGTTTTGTCATGATCAAAGATGAGCGAGCGCTGGTCACAAACTGTTAAATCCTGTTCAGCTTGACTGACGTGTCGCCTGTTTTAGTTTAACTCACTTATAAACAGGTGATGGGTCCCAGTCGGCCTCCTCCATGAGCACTTCTCACCGCTCTCAGTCCGTCATTAAACAAGACACAGGGACAGGTAATGGTTAGCACATGATAAACACTCTGCAATTCTTTCTGACTTCATTTCTCTGATCCCCGTCAGGAAGATGCAGGTTAAAAAGCGATGGGCGGGTTTAGACGGGGCGGATGTGTCCGTGTTACTCAGCAGGAGAGGAGGCCGAGGTGTTTTATAGTTCACACTCCAGATAATCCACCACGTTTATGTCATTTCTTGGCCTCCTCTCTAGTTTTCACCGCTTAGCTTTTTAGTGATTTCCTCCCTCGTGTTCTTCTGCCTCTGAAAGCGAATGCCTCGTGTTCCTCCGGCTCTGGTGCCCCCGTCCTTCTCTGGCAATCCCTCAGAGGAATTCCACAGTAAATAATTCATCGTTCTCCTCTCTCGTTGTTGTCGAAGCCACATAAAGAGCTTTGTTGGCAAAGGCTGAAGACATTTTTTTTTCTCAGTGTGGAAAGCAAATTAAAACTAGCTGTCAGATTGCACAAGACACAAGTGAATGAATCACAAAATGGGACAATGGTGCATGCACTTCTGATCAAGTATTATCCATATTTTTTATTATTTTTGCCGTGTTCATCGTGAATGCCTGCACAGCACATATTTCAGTAATCTCTCTGTGTTTCCAGTGCAGTTCCAATCGTGTGTCTCTCTGTGCTAACCAGGGTTTAATCACTAAACACAACAGTGCTCCATGATCCCTCCAGGACCCGTCACTTCATAAACTCCTCTCGCCGCCTCAATAAGAGTCGTCTAAGTGAAAAAACAATAAATGTTCACAGCAGAGCTTCTGTGAGCCGTAAAGAGACGGTTCGAGATGAGAAGTCGTAACCTCAGTTTTCATAAGCCTGTCAGCTTTAACCGCGGCGAGGACGAGATAAAGGGAGAGAGCTGTCGGCCACTGGAGCGCCCCGTCGCACAGAGAGGGAGGAGTTTCCACAGTTTAGTAAATAATCCATCAATAACTATCAACTCGGTGCTTTCATCTAAACTCTCTTTCTCTTTGTTTGAAATGAGAAGCACAGTTTCTGTCTTCCTCAGTCGTATCTGTGTTTTTCTTTTCCTGCTCTGTCTCCCTCGAGAGCATGTCCTCCTCAGTCGTGATGAAAGGCATCTGCTGCCGGCTGGAGTTTGATTGTCTGGTTGACAGCTGGCCGGCTTGTTTATTTTTCTATTTATCGCCGGCGCTCCGAACTGACGCAGGCACGGGTCGGTGGGAACGAGCAGAGATCAGAGGGGAGAGATGGACGCTTGTGTGAACTGTAAGGATTTCACTTCTTGGGAGTTGTTGGATTTGATGCATCTGGACTTGATGGACTCATCAGTCAGCCGCAAATTTACACTTCACGTACACACAGGTTGCACCCAGAGGGATCGCTCCGATCGTGTTTACACCAGGAAACATTTGATCGCCTAATCCAAGACGGGCTTCTGCAGCTCTGATGAAACACCAGCTCATCCTCTCACACCACTGGAGCTTCATTCTGTTACCTCTGCCACGGAGGTTGCACAAAAAACTAAACCACACAGATTTCCATGAAGCTTGGTCGAAGCATGTGGTACTTGTCAGGAACATTGTGAGAATTTTCTAAATGTCCATCATTGTCCCGGTGAATACTCAATTTCTTGAACTGCATCCTTCGTAGGACGCGGTCTACGAAAGCTGAACCGCAATGAAACGATCTGAAGCACAATGAATACTGGGATAGACAGCCTAGTCGCAACCGCAGTGACGCAATCAGGTTCCAAATGCAACCTTCATCTGCGGCCCCTGAATTGAGACGCAGCCATAAGAGGTTTTCAGTCTGGACCAGATAATTGCGATCGCCTTCCCTAGAAACCATGCCTCTACAACGGCTGAAAATGTTTACACAATTAGATGTATTTCTAACCAGAAGCATATGCACACAAACACACAAACACACAAATCTCAGATTTCACCCCCCCCCCCCCAGGCTAACCAAACCCACAAAAACAACGTAGAAGTGTTGTCTCTCTTGCACTGGTGCACAGACGCACCCTGACAGGGAGCTTCTCCCAGCCGAGCGTGGCATGTTTCACGTCTAACCGTCCCCAGGCGTTGGAGCAGGTTTGTTCCACTGGCTGGAACTGAAGAGAAGGGCAGGTGAGGTTACGTGGACCTCTGACCTCTCGGCCCTTGCTGTGTTAACCTCTGCCACCGGCTGTATCTCCTTCAGCTGCTAACAGGATGCAGCGTTTTGCCCCGAGAGGCGGCAGCCAGCTCCGTCCATCTGTGCCGACACTTTGACCCTGAACGGACATTCCCAGACCCATTCCCTCACCTCTGACCCCGTTGGAATCATTCTTTTATGTGTTGCTCATCCTTCCTCGCCTCTCCGCTCACCGGACCTCGCTGTTGGCTGCATTCTGCTTAACTAAATTACATCGTTGCTCCGGGGGGGGGGGGTGCACAATCACTGGCAGACGAGGCATCACACACAGGGGAACTCGGCGTCCTCTTGCTGTTTGTTGTTAACATGGTGTTCTGGAGCGCTGATGATGTCGGCGGTGGGAATGATGATAACAAATTTGTGGGCGCAGGAAGGAGCCCTGTTCATTAACTCTGTCCTGATGGTGAAGCCACAACTAGGCTCCAGTCAAATGGTCTGTTGACTGATTTAAAAACACGATATAACTCTTTATAGATTTCTTCGTTGCGTTGTGTGTCTTTGTGCGTTCACATGTCACTGCATTCGATCGCCATGAAAGCTGAACCATACGTCGGCCGTCTCATGAACGTCTCCGGTGTCGAGCAGACCAGATCTGTGTTGTTGACTCTCTCTGGGGACGGCTGAGGGGGACAAAGCATCTTCCAGAAGTGCTGGCTGTTCGCTCTCAGAACACTCTCCGTCTTTTCCATTTTGAACTCTGATTCGATCCACTCAGCAGTTGTTTGTGCTGTTCTTTCATACAACACAAGCCTCCAAGGCCACCACAGGACGGTTCACTGTTCGACAGGGGAGCCATGGCGCCATTAAACACGTCAGATCAAAGCCACTCAGCTCTGGGAATACAGCGACAGTTTCTTTATTATTTCACTCTTGTTTTGCTGAAATACAAATGGTTATGTTTATCTCATGTTCGGATAATTTATCTTTGCGTCTATAGAACTTTCAATGGGCCCAGTAGCCTAAAATATTCAGGGGGATTGTCAGTTTGCCATGTTTGCTTTGTGTCAACTGTCTTTCTGTCGCTGTTTGACGTTTGTCTTTTAGCACGTTAATTCGGCCTCTTTTCATTAGTGCTTTGACCTCACGCTGCAGCAGTGTGACGCACACACACTGGCTCTCCTGGCAGCCGGAGTCGGTGGTGCAGCACCACAAAAAAACACCACAACAGCTTTTACTCTTTTAAATATGCATTTCTGTTTGTTTTCATTCGGATAATTTGAGTAGTCCTAGCTTTAAATTTGACTTACAGTACTGGAGTATCATCCAACTGAAGTCTTAAAATTAAAAGTACTAATTAATCTGCAGATTTTTTAAAAATATATAATAAGTAACAATTATTCATTCAAATGTGTAAAAACAACTAGACCTATGTTTTCTACTTGTGTGCTTACATCATCCAAAATGTTTCCAACAATGTTTAAACCGAGAGAAATCCACAATTTCAACATTCAAGATAACGGGAAGTTTTGTTGCCTTTTAATTAGGGTATTTCCCGTCTCTGCTATAGCTTCAGCCCGTCAGCTGTTTTTTCCTTCCACTGGTTGTATTGGTCACTGGTAATGGATCCTGATTTGCTGTTAGCTGCGTGTTCTGTTGCCGAAGCGCCGCCTGTAAAGTGCAAACACACGTCGGAAGCAAGCGCCCGCAAAGCAGATTATGGGAGACAAAACTGTGGTGGAAATGACAAATCCCATGATTCCACACTGTTTCATGACGTCATCAAACCTTGGTCTTTTGTTGTTGTTCTGATCTGGAGAGCCTTAGCGACCAAAGATATATATTTTATGTTCAATCAGCCCATAAAATGAGTAAATAATGGTATAAAAAGACCACTAAACTGTTCCAGAACCCAAGATGAAGAGAAAAGCAGCAATTTCTCCGATTCGAGAAGCTGGAAAGTGACATTGTTTGGCATTTTGTGCTCAATACATAGATCAAACAATAGATTGATTACTAAAATTATTAATTATTTCCTGTCTGTTAAACTAATCATTTTTGCAGAAGTCTCTGCCTCACTGCTCCCACTCCTCCTTCGCTCCTCTCTCTTCTTGCATTTTCTCTCTCACTGATATGCAACTTCCATTTGCATGATAGATTCTGATCAGTCCCACATTGAACAGATGTTTAAATAACGAGATCCGCAGCATTAATCATCCCTGTTCACACTTGTTCCCCTTGATAACTTCTTCGTGAGTATTGTTTGTTTTCCATGTGCCCTTCGCTTTCATGGAGGACAGAGGAGGAAACAAATTGCATCTTGCATAGCACAGTCCAAAAACAACAGAACTGTTACTGGAAACGCTCCTCCACACTGGCCTGGCCCCTGCACATGGCTTAAAGATGAGGAAACCCTGCATGTGATATATATGTATATATTTAATCTTTTTTAAGAGGGAAATCAGTGATGAACTGCTGCTGCACTCACTCATTGTAATGGGGGTCAGTTAAAACATGTGTCCACACACTGCCCAAGGAAAAATGCATTATCTAAAATCGCTGCCTTGAAGAGGAAACATTTCTCTTATTTTTCTTCCCATGATTATATAATGTAGAAGAGCTCGACGACAGCAGTAAGGACTTGATGGTCATGTTTAGTGTTCACAGAAGCCAAAAGATGCAAGAGATGCACTAAAGATAATGTAGCACTTGTGACTTTGGCAGCAGGCCTGCACTAAAGATCGTCTGAGATATGTGGAGTCGCCTCATGAGTCTCCCCATCAGCCTGCACCAGGCCTGTGTGCACAATTAAAACCGATGTTCCCCTTGAAAAGAACAATATTTCTCCCTGCAGGCAGCAAGCAGCCACAACTTCTTCACTCTCTTCATCTGAGTCCAAGTTAGTCTGCAGGACTGAATCTGACTGTGACAAGATACATGGCCAGTAACAATTGTTTCAGCCAAGTAAGAGCAGAGAGGAGTGAACAAGAGAGAAAGTGCCAGTGTGACAGAGAGGGGACCAGGGAAATTAAAGCTGAGGTTTTTTTCTCCTCGAAGTTTCCTCGAAGCAGATGTCCAAACTCTTTCCAATGAGGAACACAGTTTGCTTTAACAGAGTCATGATTCCGTCCAAAATACACACAAACAAAGCATTTTGGGGGATTTACTTTTACTTATTTCTTTCTGGTGAAAAATAGAAGCATCTAGAAATAACCAAGAAATCATGGGAAAGATATAAATGTATAATTTGCCAGAAATTCTTCATGTTTTAAATTTTTCACAAAGCTACTTCCTGTTACATCGATCACCGGGTAAAATAACTAGAATGACACATATGAGACTCCATACCTGTATCCCTTATGAATACACATTTACGAGAGCCAGATTTTTTGCATCTGCACTAAATTTAAATTTTTCTCCTAATTATCTGTTTTTTAAGATCCAGTAATTGTTCTTTGAGAAATCTGAGAAATTTTGAAATCATACTTAAACACGCCCAATATCCTACTGTTACAGACGGCAATAAAAAGCTCTTGGATCTGCCCCCTGATCGAGACAAACACAAAAATTCCAGTGAAGTCTTGCTAATATATGTTGAGACTTTGATAAAATGCCTTTGAATAAAGACGGAAAAAGAAAACTCACACAAAACTGTAACCCAAAGTAGTGGACTTCACATCCCATGATTCTTATTGGAGAACACTTTTCTTTACTTGATTTTTTTTTTTCATGTGGCATTTCTAGAACAAACATGGATAAGTCGTGTTTTAATCCTCCACCAAAGTACCGGAGGCCCTTTCGAGATCTTGCGTGCCGCGATCGCCTGTTTACCCAGTTCGCCAGACCTCTGTTCTCCAAACACATCTGATGGTGCTTTGAATCGTCAAAACTGTCGATTTCCTTAAACACTCTCATCATTTGATTCTTCTCCGTCCAACCACATGTGGCCCTCACCGCCCTGTCGGAGGGCTTTGCTGCAGCATCTGCTACTCGTGCAGTCCCTAAGGACCTGTATCCTCGCAGGTTAACTCCGAAAGGTTTAAAAGTCACTAAAAATCCTTAAATGAGCCGCGTAATCGCTGATTATTACGGTTATTTGGGGTAAAGTTTAAATCATTTGGATGACGTAGTACATTCTTCTTCATGTCATGACTGAAATTGACCCCAATGATTAAGTCTTCAGTGTCAGTGCTTGTTATAATGATGACTAAACGCCATTTCCTCAATGAAATCTAAGCCTCATTCCTACCTTCTTATTTGTTTTTGGGAGAAAGATGGAGGGTTTACCTGCCGGTCAGTGAGGACACGGTAAAATGGCCCCTTGAGATCTATAACCCATATTTATGAAGTCTTTAGGAGGGCGTGTAACTAGGGGAATGATCAGCCAGCTGGTGGAGACATCAGACGGGTCAAGGTAAGGAATTGGGACTGGGAACGAGAGGCCACCATCACGGCCTCCAATAATCATGTCCACATTCTGGAGGTTTATGCAGGTGGAAAGAGTCTGCCTCTATAGGCTGTGGGTAAACACTGATAGGCTGCGTATGTATAGGGAAACCCTTTCCAAATATACAGAGCAAGTCACTTTCAGCTCCCTGCTCACTGGGCGTGGGGCGCTGCGGACCAGAGTGGCCCGTCGAGCACGTTAGCTGCAGGTCAGAGGCCGGCTTCCACTCACGCCATCGCAAAGACCCTGCAAATAAACACGGGGGGGGGACGACACAGGAAAAATCACCATGGAAAACTTGAGGGTAGAGAAGTGACGGAGGGATGCAACCCAAAGAGGAGAAAATAATTAATAACACCCACAAACAATGGCATCTGGGGCCGGGCCTGTGACTGATCACGAACGGGGTTTCTTTTGTTTGTTGATAACCTGAAGAGTAGCACGCAGTTGACCGGTCCCACCACATGGCACCGCCTGTTACGCATTGGCATTGGCTTAAAAATGTGCTGGCAGGGGAACTTTCACTCAGAACAAAAGGTGGAGGAAAGGTCAAGCTATTGGCGTTGTGTTGGTTTAGCATCTGGCTAACAGAGGATTAGCACTCCGCTGTGCGTTTCGCTGTTTTTGTAGCATTTCGCTGAGCTTAAACTCACGGTGGTGGCGGCGCAGCCTGAATGCCCCAGAGTTCACCTTGTTTCTGTAGATCTGTGAGACCTTCAAGAGGAGATGTAAAATCCGCCTTATCTCAATCCTAATTTGCTCCCGGACTTTGAACAGCGCTGGTATCTGTGGTGGCTTTGACGTCTGCATGTGCAGGAGCTCCAGAAGACTCCAGTGACATCATAACATCTTTATCAGTGTTTCCCCCTCAGAGGTCGAGGCCCGGGCAGCCGAACAGAGGCCGTTCTCTACGACTGCAGACTCAACATCAGCATAAGACCTCCCTCAGAGTGAGAGTCTGTGTGTCTCTTTAACTTTACTTTGTCTCCTTCATGTCTTTAGCCGTGTTCGCTCTGCAACACACACACACACACACACACACACAGAGCGCCCTGCCTCTCGTTCTAGGTACAATAATATTATCTCAGTCGAGTGTCCGACGTTCATCCGATCTTCAGCTCGGGACTGTAGTTAACCACGTCCAGACTGTGCTGCTGCTTAAGAGACTCGCTCTCTCTCTCTCTCTCTCTCTCTCTCAGACTGTACCGCAGGTCATAATTAACCTGGGACAAAGCTCTGACCTGTGACAGATAGTCTGTAACACTACCCCCCCCCCCCCCCCCCCCCAACGCCTCCCTGCATGCAGCAGAACACAGCCCTCCCTGGCACGCCATGGCCCCATACAGCGTGATGGAGACGGAGGGGTCCTGCAGAACGAGGCTGGCCCTGAAGGCAGAGAGCGAGCGTAACGGGGAAATATGTGGACATTACAACATCGGAAAAAGTTTGGGAAAAAGAGTCTGGAACTGCAACTTCTGAGTTACATTAAGTGCCGTCCCCCACAGCCACTCTGAAGTGGATGACTTTGCATGCTGGTTATTTATAAAGCAGCTGCAGTCAGGATTGTTTGGAGTGGACTGAGAGTGAAATGAATGTGAGAGCACCCAAAGGACAAATCTGATCCTCCACTTGTGATAACGTTCAGTCCACGAAGCAGAAATCTGATTCTTCATTTAGCCTCGTGAAAATGTTGAAGGCTCCAGTTTGTGACTGTGTTGGGTTGGACATCTTTATAGCTGTGATACTTTTCAAATATGCTTTTGTCTCCAGGTGGACAAAATAACTGAAAGACTTATAAAACCCTAACATATAAAATTCTCCTCATGTTAGAACATTTAAACCATGTCACTAGTAGCTTGTAATTTAATTTCACTTAGTTGATTTTCCACTGATTTATGTGATGAATTACACAATTTAATTCAATTTATAGCATTTTGCATCAAACCACAACACACAATATCTTAAGGCATTTTAAGTAGGAAGGTAAAGACCTTAGAATATTATAGAGAAACATCACAGTTCCACAACAAACAGACCCAATGTGACTGTGAGTAGAGAGCAAAATCCGATGACAGATTTCCGAAACCCGAGAGAAAAATAAAACCAACTGTTACCGCACAACTCATTTTTTGTTTTCTCCTTTAGTACTTTTGTTTTACTTCGCAATATTTTGTGGTAATTCACGATCGATGTTGCGTTACCTCGGAACACTTTTGTTCTACCTGTCAATACTTCTCTTCTTCTATTCCCCGTGACTCATTTGTAAAAGAGTGTGGCCGAGACACCAAGCCGGACGTGTTGTGAGATGTAACCCGTTGTCTCCGTGTTGTCAGGACAGATCAATAATGATGTCGATGAGGGTTTTATCTCACACAGTAACATGCTGTGTAAAGTGAAGTGCATCAGGTGCTGAGAGGAACACATGTCCACCACTCACAGCAGAATGAACGACAGCTGTTTGCCAGCAGCATTTCTTTAAGCTGCTGTTTCCAGCATCTGTCATATTCCTGCTGAGGCGGTGTGGCCTAGGTGGTAGAGTGGTGGTTCTGCAACAAGAAGGTTGCCAGTTCAAATCCTACACTTCCCCATCTGCATGCCGAAGTGTCCTCGGCAAGATACTGAACCCCTAAATGGCCCCTCATAAATGTTGAGTGTAATAATTGTAAGTCGCTTTGGACAAAAGCGTCAGCTGAATGATATGTAATGCTTGTCTTGTTCCTGCCATTCTTCCCTGGTGATGTCGTTTAGTCGGTTTAGCGAAAGCTCTAATGATTATTAAACTCTTCCTGTCAAATTTACACATTGATTCAGTTTCTTCAGAGAAGCACCTGCTGTTTGGACAACGATTTCTGAGCTGTTAGTCACTCCCACGGGACAGAGCTGATTTCCAGATGACTCTTATTGTTTCAATCCAACGCTCCTAATTTACATTAAATCGTGCGTGACCCACATTTGAAGCGATTAATAGCGATTATGATTGTGTTACATTTAAGTCCTTTTTGTGAGTATAACTTACAAAGTCTCTTAATCTGGGAATGTTGGAGATGTATTAGTATTTGTCTTAATACTGGTCCTAACAAACAGAAACGCCGGTTCTCAGTAGGAAAGCAATAACGATCCGTTTCAGTTGATCTGCTGTGTCCTTAAAGTCTCTCCCCTATAATCCTGTCATCCCTTATTCCAACCCTCAGCTAATTGCAACAGAAAACACACGCAGACGCTCCCCACAGCTTTTAAACACGCAGTCACCACAGGTATGTTTACTGGGCCTGGCTTTGGTCTCCATGCATTAGCCGCACATTCCGGCGGTGCGGATAATGGGAAGTTCTATTAAGAGCCATTTGTGGCTGTGCTGTGGTGTGTTTCACCAGATTCCAACATTAGCCAGGGTTTTAACCTCGTCGGGTGACGGATGCGAAGGGAGTCGGGGGCCGATGCTTTGTCTCCGTCTGTCTTCCCTCTTTCCTCGTCCGCCCTGACTGTGACTTGCTCTGTGTCCCTGCCATGGGAACGGCTGTTGTGTTTACCGTCTGTATGCGTGTGGTGCACTTTACCAGCGTGTCTTTTCCTGCATGTCCGCGTCTCAAACATGCATGTGACACCTGTCCCTCTGCAGCTCTGTGCATGCACGTATGCCCCGTGACTTCATGTGTGCGTGTGACTGTTGGAGACCTCGTGGCTGGGGGGGCGAGGGGCGGCCTGTTGACACTGAGCCTCCTCAGCAGGGGAGCTTCCTTCTCCCCGGCTCATAGAAAGCAAACAATCTAATCAGAGCCAGCTCCGCAGCCCCCTTTCAACTCTGCAGCCCGTTCAGTCAGCCGGACAGAGGACGACGGCCGTCCCGCCGCAGAGGAGTTACAGTTACAGTGAGAAGTGTGTGTGGGTGGTGGAGAGGGGGGGGGGGACATACAGATGTGCCCTTAACAACCTCTTGGAATCTTGGGTAGTCTTAACTCAACGCTTCGCTTCACTCGACCTGATTAACAGCCCTTATTAGCCCTTTTCAACGATGTGCACTTAATTATAACCCGATTTTCTTTTTTTATAAGAATGCCAGAGCTTAAACTGGTGTTTCACCTCCTGGCAAAGTGATCTCACCTTACGGTTCGTCTAGTATCTGCTCTGGAGCCTTCGATCCTGTTGCATGAGCTTGATCAGCGGTGAGAGTTTTCAGGTTATCATGGGATTCTTGTGATGAGGTGACACATCTTGACTTATTCTTTACTAAAATAAGCTGTTTCTCTAAATGATTTCAGACATGCTCTAAACTTCGGTAAGAGGTTGTATGGGACATTGCAAATGTCCGAGTCAGTTGCTCCAGTTGTTGATGACACTTCTAACACATGACGGATGCAAAGGTTTAATAAAAAAGAGGTTTCATACATGTTGAGACATCGATGTAGAAGTCAATTTGGAGAGAGGATGAGATTTGAGAGCTTTTGATGTGTTAATGTAATGTAAAAAATAAAGGGATTTCCACTGGAACCTTTTCATCATGTCCTGCCTCATGCATGCTCCACTACTCCGCTCCCTGGAACCTTCTGGTCACTTTCCCGATGTTGTGAACGCACCTGACCCGGACTATCTCATGCTGCGTTCTTCACACGTCGAAGGAAAACTCTTTCTCAAATTTTTCTCAATGATTTTCTGTCTTTCTTGTCTGAAAGCAGTTTAATATCGGAAAAGTCTTTGTAGCCGTCATGTTTTAGACACACAACATATACAGTTTTGGTTGGGGGCCATGCCCCCCCCCCTCTCTCCTTATGTGTTAGGCCTTCTCCACCACAGTTTATTCAGGTGTGTTGATTTTGTCTGAATAACGTCTACCAACCTGTCTTTTTATAGACCTCATGTTGTGTACAAGGTGCAGTCCGAGTTTTTAAACATACAGAAGTGATAAGACGTAATACAGTAACATTGTGTAATCAAATGTGTTTTTCAGTGGAAACACTTCTATCCTCACCCACTCCACTCAAGGCCTCTCTCCAGATGCTTGGTGTGTGTTTGTGTGTGTGTGTGTTTGCGACATCAGGTGCAAGTTTAGACTCTCCCATAAACCTCTATAAACACACACACACACACACACACACACCTCCCTTTGTCGAATACCACAAACAAATAAATCTCACACTTCAGATTAGCCTCAGTCTAAACTTCACAGCATGCACCCCCTGACACCAGATGACCGTCATCTCACCTGACCCCCCCCCCCCCCCCCCCCCGCAGAGTAGTAAAGGAGCTGCTTTTAGACAGTTTGGTGTTTAACCCCTGCTCCTCCTCAGCCATCCTTGACCCTCTAAAGGCTAGGGGGAGAGAGCGAGGCGTGATTTATGTGGACCCCGTTCTCCTCCCCTGAACTCTCTCCCCTCTGTCAAGTTGTGTGCTTGGGTTTTGGTCTTGCGTGGCCATATCTCCTTCTGTCAACACTCTCACGCTCCACATCCTGACCGGCCTCCAGCAGGGGAGAGGATCGAGAGATGAGCGGCGAGAGGGAGGGAGGTTCACAGCCGCGTTCCTCCGTCTCACTGCGTCATGACAGAGGCCATTTGGCAGCTTTGTTATCAGTCTCTGCTCTTCTTCACTCCAGCTCTGGCCCCCACCCAACACCAGTCATCATATGCATGAGTACATAAGAACCAGTTTTATCCAGACAGCATTAAAATCACTGGAGTGGACTGATCAGTAGACAATGTCTGTGTAGCGTGAATAAATTAAAGCCAAGCAATCAGATTTATATTTTTGAAAATGGAAACGAGTTCCTTAATGTTATGTTCACCTGAATTTGTTTCTGTATTATTTACTCTTAAAAATACATTTTAATATTTGTGGTTGACAAGACAAGACATTTATAGATGTAGATAGACCATGAAATGGCATCATCACCATTCAAGCAACATGTATGTCTGAGTGATACATATTGTGAGTTGTTCTGTCTGTGTGCAAAGCAAAGTATTAGGAACATCTGAAGAAAATCCATTTCTTCATACTATTCTTAATAAACTGTGGTTTCCTTCTGTTTTCATACTTAGTGTGAAATCATGAGTCCTCTGGGTTTTCTTTTACTTTAGTTTGTGTCCCAAGTTCAGACAGAAGGAGGAATAAACACCGAGTTCACACATACACAGTGCTGTAACAGAGATGCCTATCGAACGCAGTCCTAAGTGGAAAAAGGTGACGTTCCCTGTCACGTAAACCGTATTTCTCCACTACCGTGAAAGAGAAAGTCTTCACAGATGTCCACGTACAGCAAACACGCTCGTTATCAAATCAACGGCTGCCTCTGTTCCGCCCGGCCTTCATGGCACCGGTAACCTAAGAAGGCTTTTGAATAAAGGAGTGTAGGCGCTCCTCGTGGTTGTGCAGCGTGTTGGTGTCACATGAATTACTGAAGCATGTAAAAAACACATCACAACACACACACGGTCCCTTAACTCTCTTCAGATACAGTGGCCCAATCCGCAGCTTCCCTCAAACAAAACATCAAAGCAAGTGAAAGTTTAGACAACCTGATCGTCTGTGTACCGCATCCAGACCCCGACCTCTAATTCTGTTAACCTGACCCATGCACTTCAGAGCTGCTCTTATGTGCTTTCACATGCACACGCTCCTCTCTCCTGCTGCCACTGATACGTCGCAGGACTCACGCAGCTCAGTCGGTTTAGTGTGGTGTGGCGTGAGTGCGTCCAAACTGCATGACTGCACCTATGAGCTGTGGAATATGTCTTTATCCGTACATCCCATGGGAAAGTGTGTGCGCGTGAAAACAACCGCAGCCCTCTACACGCGCAGCAGGTACTCGTGTCATTGTGGTGAGTCATAGCGCACGGACCCGCAGGAAGCTGGAAGCTCTTCAAAGAAAGTTTGTTTCTGCTGGGGTGAAATGAGCTGAGAGGGATCTGGACTCGGCAGATTAAAGGAGCAGGGAGTGTGTTGGGACTGGCACACAGCGCGGACCTGAGTGCAGGAGATCTGTGCCACAAGGACCAGCTACATTTGTGGGGTTGTTTAAGAGGATAAGCAGGCAGGGTAGAACCAGGGTAAACTGCCGGTACATCTGGATGATGTGAGGTGCAGGACCTGCCTATGGGGAAGAGAAAGTAACTGAGACAAAGACAGAAACTAGAAGGGTTCTCAGTGGAGCACATTCCTTTGTCAAGGCCCAACAGTCCCCTTATTGAACCACATTTAAATTAACTAGAGCTGGATTTTTATCTTAAATCCCCAGCGAATAGCACACATTCAGTCAGGTAGACATACTGGATTTCTTTTCAATCAAGATCTATTAATAAGTCTCTGAGAAATCAACAGAATTGTAGAAAAACACCCTCTCTTTTAATGTTAAAGACGGTGAAAAAAGTCCTGCACAAAGCCCCTAATCCAGAGCTGCACCAAAATTCAATGGGTTCTTGTGTAGTCTATATCGCATCCTTCCACCAAGTTCATTGGTAATATGCTCAGTAGCTTTTGAGCTCAGCTTACAAACAAACAACAAATAAACAGAAGGGAGAAAACATAACCTCTTAGAAGAAGGTAAATATCCAGAAAATCAAGTTAAGGCTGAAAATTACAACTGAGAACACGACCTCATGATGTTGATGATAAAAAAACTCCCACAAATTGACTCAGCTGAGTAAGAGACCAAAGATTAAATACATTTTCACAATTTATTTATTATGCTATATTTGGTTCCAGCAGCAGGAAGCACGTAATACGATGTTATTTGCAGCTACACTCAGGAAATAACACTAAAGATTGAAGAGAGATTTATGTATTTATATTCATTTTTATTAACACCACTAGGAAGTGCCTCTGCAGTGGGAACCATATCAATGCGGCAACAGGAAAACGCAACACTCTCCAGTGTATGTGTAGCACAATAATGACGTAAACACATGTATGTATAAACGGCAGTAAACAGGATACATATTCGATGGAACTTTTATCATGCGGTGTTTACTGCACATTAAGATACTGACATCCTGAATGCTACAGCCGCCACCTGGCTGACCGTGCAGCTGCGACACTGGCCTCGAGTGCAACTGCGTGACTGAGAAGCCCGCAGAGCCGTAATGAGGGAATCCATCAACAAGGGGCAAAGAGTCAGCGCGGGAAGAAGCAGGTGGGACGGTAAACTGTGCCATAAAATAGGACGGTTATTGAGAATCTGGAAACTTTTGCTCGAGAGCAAAATGGAAAATGGAACAATTGCAACAACTTAAAATGATTCTTCAGGGCAAACGTTTCTGCTGGAAAATCCTTGAAACGTAAAGAAAATGACCAGTTGACAAATGAGCCGGCTGCATGATGAATAGAAAGACCTCCGGCAGAAAGGCTAATTCATTTCCTTACTTTTGCACTCCAAATTTCCTGGCACATTCTTTTCAGGGACAAGAATGAAAGTGAAAAATGATGGAGTCTCCCCCCTTTTTTTTCCTTACATGGATTCCCTCTATAGTCAGTTTGCCTCATATATACTGTGTGTGTGTCTGCGTGTGTGTGCTTGTGCTTGTGTGTGTCGTGTGTGTTTGCTAACAGTTGGGCTGGCCTCACTGAACCAAAGCACCACGGATGGCTGCTAATAACCCACCCTAATAATCCCTACATTACTTAATGCCTTTCTACGCTCAGTGCCATTAAATACCCATTCATTATAATGCCAACAGTTAGTGCTATTGTGACCATGGTCCCAGAGGGGGGACCTAATGCTAGACGATGGCTGCTGGACTCTGCTGTGGTGCAGTGAGCAGGCTCGAGCCCTTGGGTCGCGATGCTCGGTGATTACCCAGGTTCCCATAGAGGTGAAGCCCAGAACGGAGCTCCCTTAGCAGGGCATCTGGTTAATGAGTGCAGGGCGTGTTGCTGGAGATCCAGACTGCAACGATATACACACAAGTGTATAATACACACACAAGCTGGATACTGTAAGGGAAGAAAACCACAAACACACACACACACACACACACACACACACTCTCAATGTTCACTTTCTCTGTGCTTCATTTCCTCCACACAGTGCAGTACAGGATAATCCTGCTGAGCAGACTCGCAGGACAAGTAGCTGAACATTAAACTCACATTTGATGGCTTTCATAGAATCACATTTTTTGGAAACTGGCAAATTTGACTCTTAACAGTCTTCATATGTAGATGCAGGGATGTAATGAAGTAATGCAGGGAGTTCTGCACTGCGGCAAACCCGCTTAAACTGTGGTTCCACAAGTGTTTAATCCCAGATCAGGTCTGAGTTTAAGGATAGCATGAGGTTTAGCAGGACATGACTTGATTACACCGCTCTGAAAGCAGGGCCTAATTGGCCGCACGAACGCTCCTCTGGAGGATGGTTGTATATTCACTGGGGACTCTGGGAACTTTACTGGAAACCATTAAGGAAACAAGACATTTCCGACCGCAGGGAACTAGAGAAACGACTGAAAAATGAAGAGAAAGGGGGAAAACTAGACGCCTCTGGGCCGAAATTTTAAGAACACGATTGTGAGTGGAGTGTGTGAGTGGGATCTGTGCTTGTGTGTGTGCGTGTGTGGGCAACGTGCGTGTGCATGCACATGAGAAGCCTCTTTGTCCAGGTCGCGTGCCAGATTACAGGTTGGAATGGTAACAGCTTGACACTGAACTGTCTCAGCTCATGTCAGTTTCTTGCACTTCAGGGACACTAACTACAGAAAAATACACACATACACATACTCTAACCTCCTGCTGTTAGCTAATCACCTGGCCATTCAGGTCCCATGTACATAACGTCAGCCATCAATCATTTAGTGTCATCAGGTTTCAATTTTGAACGTTAACTTGTTTGCCCCCTGTGGCGGCGCCTGCCTCCATCTTCAAAAGCTCCGTGTTTTCTACATGCAGGGGGGTGCACGGCGCTGGAGCTGCAGAGTGTGCACAGTCGTAGTCTTCAGAGGAAACCCAGAGCTCAGTTTAAAATGAAACCCTCAGTCTGCGTGTCACTTTCAACTCGTGTTGGAGAAACTGACGGAAACTCTTCATTATAATTGAAGTGTTGCGTGAAGCGTGGGGTCGGGGATAGTTAGCAGCAGCACAGCTGAGTGACGGGGGAATCTGTAATGACACCTGGAAGTAATCCTGTTTCCCTCCCTGGAATATTTATGTATTGATGAATTATTCTAAGCATGTTCTCAGTGTTTATTTCTACAATGATGTCTGGATGGATGTCAAAGCAACTATGCAGCCAATCTGTCTACTCTGGAAGTGGAGACATTTTAAAATGTGTGTGTGAACTGTGCATATGTAGACAAAGCAGCAGCAAACGCAGTCCAACTGTATCCATTGAAGTCAAATCAGCCCCTTAGGCCTTTTTTTAATATGCACCATATGCAAACACTGCTAACGACTCATAAATGCAAAGCATAATATTTTTGATATGAATCATCTCATGCTGTTAAAAAGGAGAGGAAGTTGCCTTCTTTTTTGATATCCATTCCCATCATAACACACAAGCTCCAGTTTCCCATGCTTGTGTTTGTTGTGATGTCTTGTGGCACCACCACAAACAGACACAGTCTGCACAAGGCTTAAGGCCTGGTGGATTTGTTTAGTCTTGGTGGGCAGGACACAAGGAGAGAATTTTTCTTTGGATGTATTGTTTCCTCAAAGCAAACATGCAGGGGGTCACAAAGTTCCAAAATATATACAGTGATTTGCCTCCTCAGCTGCCACGTTGCTCTACTGGATTGTTTATGATTTTTTGACAACCTGAAGTGTGCAAGGACAATTCTGGCTCATAACCTGGGTCATTTATAGCCATATTAGTCATATGATCTGTTAATTCAGTGGTTTCCAATCTAGGGCTCAGGACTCCTTGTTATGACAGAGTGTATATTAATAGTGTAATTTAATCACAAATATTACAAAGGAGAAACATAAAGATAAAAAAAATGTATAAAAGAAACATTTGGGATAGTGTGTTTCAGTGTAATTTAAAATATAAAACCCCCAAATTATCCTTTAGCTGATGTCCACTTGTGTGTTTCCATATTAAGTCGAGGGATGAGATTTTCTCAGTATTCAGGAGGGGAGCCTGTTTGTGTGTCAGGGGCTGAGATGGTATGTACTGTATGTTGAGGGGTGAGGACGGTGCTGGAGGGACGGGGGGTTGGTGGTGGTGATTGAAAGGTGACACCCTGACAAGTGGTGTTTACAAGAGTAGAGAATACCAAAGGACAACTGTGGGCCGCCTTAAATATGAGACACCAGGAGAGAGAGAGAGAGGAGGAGGAGGAGGGTGACTTGGACAGAGACGTGTGGGAGTGAAAGTGAGAGGACGATGGAAGCAGAGATCCAGGCAGGGAGACGTGAGAGCAACATGAGGCCCCCTCTCTATCCCGGAGGCCCAGGAGAGAGAGATGTGTGCAGAGAGAGAGAGAGAGTGAGAGAGAGAAGATATTGTATGACAAAACTTCAGGGGGAAACATGGCAAACACCCACAACACGTGTTTGCACGTCGACTTCACTTTCAGCCCATCACTTTCCTGTCTTTTAATGGCTGAGTCTGTGCAGCGCAGCTTCTCCTGCAGAGAAAATGTGAGGGTCAAAGGGGAGCTGTGTTGGAGTATAGTGGCAGATTTATGGGCTCCACCAACTGGGAGGCTGGAGGTCGCATGTTGAGTGTGTTACACGCCTTAACTATCACACACGTATACACCCACACACACACACGGACACACAGTGAAAGCTGTGGCACACACACAACACCAGCCTGCTGATGCCAGGTCATGAGTGTTGAGCTCTGGATCAGATGATGTCTGATTAAGATGGAGGACCAAGGGACATTGATCAATATGAAACAAGCTCTGGACCCGGGGATGGAAGAACAAAGTCAGATCATGTTGCTCTCTATCATTAATATCTATCAGGAGCAACCTGGAGCTGGAAACAGCCAGACGTGGATGGATGAGAGGATGAGAGAAAGGAAAAAAGAGGGAGATGTTTTCTCAGGGTCATGCTATTTAACCCTCAGTTTTTTACTATATTCATTCATTATCTCCCTCCCTTCTGCTGTCACTGTGGTGCTTTTATCTCCTGTGGGGGGGACTGGTTAGGAAATCCAAACCTGCGGGAAGAGTTAAAATAAATCAAGGATTCTGATGTTCAATCTGTAACGCACTTTATCCTCTTCTGTCCCTATTGATCTATATGTTAACTCTTATATCTGATGGGCAAACATTTTTAAACGTGAAATTTACAGATTTGTCCGAAAAATTGTTTTATATCTTGGGACACACGTTATATATTTTCTTTACTAAGAGTTGAATAAGAAGATTGATGCCACACTCAACATGAACCAGGACTCAGTTCACTTTCAGCAGTTAAGCCGTTTTCATGCACAACACAGCGGGAGGTTTTCTGCACAGACGCGTTCACATCAGCAACAGATCCTCCACATTATTCAGGCGACAGGTGGGACGGGTGCAGCAGGCAGAGGCAGGAAGCGACGTATTAACTCCGCTGTGGAGATCAAGTGATTTTCCTGCCAACGCACAGACACCGATGTCGGCAAATATCACCACAAACTCTCTTGACATCTTCCTCAGTGTCTTCTACGTGTATGACACCACTTCTGCCCCGTCTTTGTTGAGTCTGGCTTCAGTTTGCAGCAGTTCCCCACTGATGACAGTCTTTATGCTAGGCTAAGCTAACTAGCCTCTGGCTGTAGCTTCAAATTGACCCTAAAGACATCAATCTGGAATCTTGACAAGAAAGTGAACAAGCATTGTCCCCGATGCTAAGCACTGCTGTGGGTTAATCAGCTCACTGAATGAGTGGAGATGAAAGTTCGATGATTCGTAGATGCTGGCGTGCACGTGGCTTCAGATGTCTGGCATGCATCTGCCATCCTCTGTCATAAACAGGTGCTTTAAGTGGGACCTGCTTCTCCTCCATTGTGATTGCTGACAGACGAGACGGGTAATTAGATCCTTCAGGCGCTCCCCGCCAAAATCAGACTCCCGCTCCTGCGTTTATTAACACAAGCTGAGTGAGTTTGAATTTGGAGTCAGACACTTCAATTGTTGCACTTTTGAAAATGGCTTTAACAGAAGGTTGATTGAGGGGGGTTGTGCTGTCAGAGCCATTTGACCATATTAGATTTTGTTCGAGGTTCAACTGGCCACAATACTGTGAGGTGCATACAGACAAAGCCTCCATTGTTGGAAATATCTGGGAAGTTTATAATGTAAACCTCCTCTGAAAGATTTACAAGTTAGGCCCCATCCTGGGAATACAAAATATGAATCTCTGTGAAAGAAGCACCACTTTGAATGGATGGCAAGGGCCCTAAATCACTTTCCAGATGATCACCGAATTTATTTATTCTGCTGATGTATCATTTTACCCACAGTCTCCGTTTATCTGGGACTCCAGCCCGGCCCAAGAACATTTCTGTCGGTCAGAGCGGGTGTTACAACCACATGCGGTTTTCTTCCACTTGACCTGGCAGGCGAATGCTGAATAAATCACGGTGACTCCAGTTCTTGATTAGTGTTTGGACAGGGGCTGGGTCAGTGCACCACTCCTTGGCTTGGATGGGTCGTTGAAAGATGTTCCTTGCGATACTTTATCCGAATGACTGCTTCTATCACTGACACTGCTTTCCACTCCCGGGCTTATTTGTTGGCGAGCTTGGAAATGTGGGAGTTTCCAGCAGCAGCTGAAGAAGCTTCACGAGAGCCGGAGACAGCAGGAGAGCCAAAGGTTGGTCAGTGTTC
The DNA here is from genome assembly GCF_947347685.1 of Pleuronectes platessa. NCBI lineage: Eukaryota > Metazoa > Chordata > Actinopteri > Pleuronectiformes > Pleuronectidae > Pleuronectes > Pleuronectes platessa. The sequence goes on from NC_070633.1 coordinate 19,600,779, forward strand.
ACGCTGGGTGTAAAGAATAAAACCCATTACGTCAAACGCTAAACTTGACTGAGTGTGGATGAGCCGTTAGATGAGCGCGCGTTGAGTGAGATGAGCTCTCTCTCTCTCTCTCTCTCTCTCTCTCTCTCTCTCTCTCTCTCTCTCTCTCTCTCTCTCTCTGCAGCTGTGGTCCCCTATCTCATCCCTGCCTGCTCCACCTCGGCCCTTATGCAAGGTCACTACGTGATGAATGCTGACACAGGGATGTGATTGGTCGACAGCATTGAATGGCACATACCGCCGTCATGTGCTCCCAGCTGTGTTTAACTTTCATTACTGTACATGAAGGCTATCAGACGTATCAGCTGTGTCAACCATCTATCATAGTCGCAGCTGTCGGCCACACAAACTAACCGAGCTTGAGATACACACATAACCTCTACACACAGGTTTAGTAGGACTTTGCATTGACTTCTATTCATTGTGGACACATTAATCTCACAAATCTCACAAATCTCACACGAATGCTTAATTGTAAACTCACAACAGGCTGAAATATCACACTGATACGAGTCTATCACCCAGCATGCTCAAGCCCTCCATGCTCAGACCCCGGGAACATGAGCAGCTGATTGGACCAAATATGGAAGCCACCAATCGGATAAGGTGACGCATGACCCCCACCCATAAAGTTCACACTGGGGCAAGTCTGCACCTGCCATAAGAACAGCAACAACACAACATACAAGCACAGACACACTACACTGTTGCACGCAGTAGTAAAAGGGGACGTGGCTCATGTTACATCGGTAACATCACAGAGAACGAGAGACATCCAGAAACCCTGCAGTGGCGGCATCCTATCGAGAGGCACAATGAAATGATATCCCCCTTACACAAATATGTGTGTTGTAAGTGTTTAAAATAAACAGGTGATCATCTTTAAAAGAGGCAGTTGATAACCCTCATATTGAAATCCCAAAGAGTGATCACACAGAACGCTTTGACGTGACGGATAGAGTTCACGTCCCAACAGGCTGCAGCAGCTTCTCGGGTGACATCACACCAGTGTGTGGAGTGTGACTGTCGAAGTGGCTTTTCTGGATTTAACTTTAGATTTTTCTGAATCTAGACTAATTTTAGATATCGACAGACAATTTTAAAGTCTTCTCTACACTACCGCTTTATATATTTTTTAATGGATATCTCAATCCACATTATTATTTGACCACAAATGCTAAAATAAGAATGCTGGGCCAGTAGGTGGCGATAGACTCTACATCAATGGTCCATGAAATCCCTCAGAAGAGCGCGATGGTCCAATAAATTGTGGGCGAGGCAGACGCCTGTGGATGATTGTCATGTGGTGCAGTGATGCTAAATTTAGCCACAAACTTGTAGTTAGGCCGAGCAGTGATAAACACACATCGAGAAACTGGAATATAGCTTCCATTGTTAAAACACTGTTAGCATGTGGACAAGAGGCCAAGAGGCAGAGGAAAAACATTTGTGACTTTTTGTATTATAATTCAGCCAGAATATATTTATTCTATAATCTAATATTAATATTAAATACCAGAAGCCCTACATCACAGCGGAGGAAGTAGGCATTGATCCCTCAGGCAGCCAATGAGCTCAGCTCCTGAGATCTACGCTGACATCTTGGAGATCTATTGTGCACAGATTTGTTCTGTATATGTACACGTGGGAGATTTGTATCTACATATGTATCTGCATTGTTGTCAATGGGCCAAGACCCCCACAGAGTCGATGCACTCACTCATCATTTGTATTCATCATTTCAATATGCTTACATTCAGGAGCCAGATTCTTTTTTGACATTGACATTTTCTTGCCTGAAATCCCTGCAGAGGATTCTCTTTTTTCCCAATCCTCTATCTGAGATATCCAAAAGATATAAACACAACATGTGTTTCACAAAATAACATGACGTCCGCTGCTCTGTTTTACTACATGCTCCTCTCGTGTGGTGTTACTATGTATGTTTCCATGACGGGCTTGGGACAACTGATTCCACATGAATGTTGATTCGCGGCCATCGATCCTTGATCCACATGTATCAGATGGCGTCGGGGGTTATTTGCTTGAGTGCAATGGCGGACGAGAGGTCTCTGCACTTGGGTTTAATCTCTGCCAGACCAGAAACAAATAAGGATTGGCACGTGATAGATAGATTAAGCCAGGTTTGTCGGGGCTGATGAAATGATAGAGATAACGAAAACAGTGGAAGAGTTTGGCAGATGTACGGTAAAGTTGTGAATGTTCCGGGACATCGTGTTCATAAGTAGGAAGAGAGGGGGGCTCCCTCATCTGTGTACTTCTATCTTACTACATTGTGGTTGAGCACATCTCATCCTGCCTCCATTATGTCTGAAGTCAACACTCTCATCCGTTCCCACATGTAGCAAGCAACAGTGTTTGTAAGTCAGCTTACTGTGGCTCTGCTCGTCTTATTCATGTCACACAAAGTCCTGACTGTGTAATCCGCCTCTGGACCACCTGTACCATGTTCCCCATTACCCACAAACCACAGAGGCTGCTTGATCTCACCTTGGCTTCCATGTAGGCGGCAGTTAGCCTGTCGGATTCAAGTGTGAAAGAAGAGGAGAAAGAAACCAGAACAAGACGCTTTAGTGTAAGATAAGAGCTAAGGGCATGAGAAGCGAGACACCTTTTTGGGGGGGAAAGCAATAATTTGGAAGATTTGAATTTGATCTCAATTGGAGGAGTAAAGCAAGAGGTGGGATTTGAAAATAGCCGAGAAAAAGGCAGCAGATGGAATTCTTTCAGGAAAAGCTGTCAGGATTAAAGGCGGAGGCTGCAGGAAAGCTGCCTTTTGAACATTCACACTATGTTTCCTCGACCATGGCCCGCACAGTGCCCTACTCAATGTCTTCTGTTACAGCCACACACACAAATACTCACGTTTTTTATTTAAAAGTCATGGTGATTAGTGCACTTTCCCCTTTACTCCTTTACAGTGGGAGAACCACCCCCACTCCCTCCTCGACCGGCTCTCCGGTTCTGCCCTAACGTGTTCCAGAGCGTCAAACCAGAACCACATTTTATGAATGAAAGGATTCAAGGATAAAAGTGCATTTTATCCTGTTATAGCCCACCATTCGACACAGGCCGGACCGAACCAACGCTTCAAACTATCCTTGTCAAGTTACCACAGCACTCAGAGATGCTGCTGACATTCTTCACAGTAAAGCATCTCATACTTCTGTCTTGTGTCGGCTTTAAAAACGTCATCCAAATCCCCTTCAAGGAAATTTGGCACTTTAGCGGTTCAGGACAGCATCGTGTCATGTTCAGATCCATGCTCTTTCGGGTGACCTGTGTGTTTTCTTTTATCTGCACCCTACATGTGTGCCAGTGTGTGCTAAACCTCGTGTTTATTCTCCCTGAGGACTGAATTTCACACCTTCAGACTTCCTGGAAGTCCTTGCGGCAGTGGTAGCCCCAGTCTGATCCGATCTACAAACATTACCCTCATTTTCACAACGGCATTGCACCAATGGATGCTCTTGCCTGCCTTCAGCCAAATCTCCCATTTTCTATGGGACTCACTGGTTCCCACATCTGATGGTGGCAATGCGACTCATTGTTCTGCAAGTGTTTCTACTTCTAATCTGCAGCCATGGAGGTTCGGTGTGTGTTGAGGTTTCAGGATTACTCATTTGCGTGCAACTGTGTTTGTACACTTAATTTTCTCCTGAGTGCCCAAATTCCACCGTCTGTGGTCAGAGTCACTGCTAATGGAAGTACCACCCAGAATAACCCTGAAAAACCAAGCCTCTCCCATGCACGCTACCATGCCCTGCATCAACAAACGCACATCTGAGTGTAAGTGTGTGTGTGTGTATTCGTGTGCACCCGTGTGTGTTTTTCACCTGCAGCCCGAGTAGGGTTTGTTTATCCGGGGTCAACTTATGTAAGGCTTTGTCACGCAAGGATACCCCCCCACACACACACACACACACACCCCCGAAAGAAGGACACAGATTCACAGACACACTTGTATTCACACAAAGTCCAAACATCCAAGCTCTCGACAGTTCCCAGGCTTTCCCGTAATGTTTGTGGTTGTCAAAAAATGTGTAGAGTTTTATGCAGCGACATCGGGGAAATGGCCCAATGGTCAAACTGGAAGTGGAAACATTTGAAGATACTAAACATTGTCATTCACAAGAAATGAAACATGCACTTCAGAACAAAAAGGGAATTTGCTGCTCCAGTCTTACTTGGTGAGGTTCGACAATTAGCTTACAGCGGCTCACATGCTATGTTCCATTTAGAGTCTCCAATCATCTTAATCTCCAATCTACATGTCTTTGGACTATGGGAGGAAGGTACCCAGCGAAAACCCAAGTGGACACGTGGAGAACATGCAGTCTCTACACAGAAAGACAGCAGTTGATCCAGGATTCAAACTGGGACCCAGTGCTAATCACTGCTACCAGATATTAGACATTTTAGAATTTGGGTCCGTACCAAACTGTACAGTCATAAAAATCAGCCTGCTAAATATGCCATCAGTCAAAATTGCATCTGAATGGGTTCTCCTCAGGTCCTCCCATCCATCTAAATTCACTCAACATTTTTTTCATAATGCTGCTCACAAACTAGAATAGCACTCAGTAGAGCGCATACCACCACCAGGCCCAACAGTCCCCTTAAATTCATTTAAACTCTATCAAATTGCACACACTCAAAGATAACATCTTCTAAATGTAAATACATTTTCATCAAGATTCATGAATTACTAGCAAGAAATAACAAAAAGCTTTATCTTGCAATGAAGAGATAAAAAATCCCGGATTAAATAATTTCCCTCCAAAACCTAATGAGTTCCTTCCTGACCCCTATCTCTGCTAAATGGTTTGCTGAGGGAAGCCCTGTTTTCAACTCTCAGAGGACCTTGTCTTTCCTGGTTGGAGTCTGAAACTTCAGCTTGTGCTGCCTGAAGTCAAAGCCTTTGTTTCTGGCAGCTCAGCGTTTGGGTCCCCTGGTCCGCTTTGTTGTGATCTGCTCTTATTTGCCGTGCTCGGCTGGTGCTGGCTGTGTTTTGCTTGGGCACTCTGTGTTTGGACTGTGTCTGTCTCTCTGTGTGGGGGGGTTCCAGTCTCCGACTTAGCCTCTCATTAGCTGTGACACCCGATGACTACCTATGTGCAGCTTTTCAGCGCCAGCCCGCCACTCAATGCAAACCACCTGCCGTACCTCACAGGAGCAAACGCACTGGAGGTGGTCAACCCCCCAACCTGTGCACACTCGCACCAGAAATATAAACACACGATCAAAGTTTCCCTCAAGTGAAAGCTCGTCAATCGAAACACCCGAATGTACTGTCAGAGATTATAAGAAAACCTGAATCAATGAAGGCTTTTCATAGATGGCGCTCATTGGGACTACATGAATAATGCAACAGAGATAAACACCTAAACAACCCTGCAGCTGTGAGAGCACTTTCTCGCACACACAGGTTTACAGCAGCATCAGTCAGCCTTGACGGAGCAAGTCAAGAAATCTACATGTTGATCACAGCGGCGTGGGCGTGAAATAGGCGTCCGTTTCCTCGGTGAAAAACACCCTCTCAGATGGGCTCTCACACAGACGCCCTCTGACACCCTGCTCAGAGAAATCCACTCCTCTGTCACGGAACACTTGAGGCTGAAAGCAAAACAGGAAGGTCGACCTGGTGCCGTTGTGTTTCTCGGCTTCTTATTTCCTGGTCACACACGACCTGTGCACGAATAGCCGAGTGACGGTTACTGTATGGCATGTCTCTCAAATCACATTTCAACAGTCAAAGAGCTAAAGTACAGGCCGCAGGCAGACGGGCTGTAACACAATCTGGATATTATTTGTGAGTCATGGGTGTAGAGACATAGTAAAAATAGAAGAAGAAAATATTGCACCGGTAGAGTGTAGTGCACAAGGCCCAACAGTCCCCTTATGAAATCACATTTAAATCGACTATTATCGACTTCTAATTTGGATCTGCACCAAATTATACAAAGTGGTCGTCTGAATTATTTCCTCAAGATTGATTAACAATTCTCTGTGAAATCAAGAAAATGTTTAAAACCTCCCTATCTTGGAATCTGAAAGAAAGTAGAAATGAAATCAATTGGTTTTCCTTAAGTCATGCTGCACTGCACCCCTCAACAAAATTCCATTCAAATCATGAGACAAAACATATTGGGAATAAAAGCATTGGACAAAAGTCTCCTTAACCGAGGTAACACAACTTTTTGTCAGCATATCATCACTGGTTATTGCTGTTTGTCTATAAGTAGGATTACCAAAAATAAGAATAAGAAATAATTGCAAGATCTCTATGGGAAAAGAATCCTGCATCTGTGTGGTCTCAACTTGTTTACCATATGGTGATAAAATGGCCAGAGGGTTCTCTTAGTGCCCTTTCTACTTTCTCTCTGCAGCTATACCCCATAATATGCCGATGAGGGGAAGTTGAGAAAAACATTATTATCCAATACTGAAAGAATTGAATGTGCACAACTCTCTAAGGTGATAATGTGTTTATGTGGAAGCAGATCATTGCCTCCACCAAGGAGGTTACATTTTGTGTGGTGGGGTTATTTGTTTACGACTTTCGCAAAACTACTGGCAGATCATCATGAAACTTGTGGTGGAAGTAAACAATCGGGTCAGGGAAGAACTTGCATTTATCAACAATTATCAGACCTCATAAATACTTCCACCAAGGACATTATGTATCCATGTTTGTTTGTTCGTTTGTAAGCAGCATCACACTGAAACTATTTTGTGAAGAGGTTCTTTTTTTTAACATCTTCACTGATTTCCTTGGTAATAATTCATTGATCTCGATCTGACAAATTTTGGGAACTGATAAATGTGAGTGGGTGGCTTGATTGAATTAAAGTGGACAGTTGGGCCTTGATGGAGGTATGTGCACGGCTAAGTTGTAGATGCAAGATGAAGAACATTTTCTTAATTGGTGTATTCAACATATTATGTTTGAGTGTGGAGCACAAAGTGACAAAAAGTAACAATCAATGATGTGTGTGCACGTGCTGCACAAAACCTGAATAGACACAAAGCCCGTCTGAGCCATTAAACCCCGTCTGACCCGCGGCAAGAGAGATGCACGGCAGCTGGAGAATGAATCAACGGCATGTGAATCACATCCGTTGACTTTTTACTCTTTCTGTTGGTGTTTACATCCACAGCATGTGTCCTGCATCTCATTGAAACGAAAGTTGAACAAACACTGGGAAACGATGTCAGACCAGGAGACGGTTTGGGAAGGAGGGAAGTTTCAGACAGAGAAGCTTCACAGCTGTCGCGGTAATCCTCCCGTTCAGTAAACAGTTTCAATGATAGCAGTTGGCTTAGATATACAGATAACGTCTTTCAGATATAGTGAAACAGCTCACTCTTTAATCTGAAACAAATGATTCACTGTATGTTTACGATAAATCGTTTGAGTCCTAATTTCTTGAATTTGGTTTGTCAACATCTCCACAGATATAAAAAACAAAACACAGTTTGTCTCAAGAGCATCGATTTTGAAAATCTCAGTCACTTCAACTGTGATATACAGACATCATAGAGACTAAAGGGAAATCTACATTTTAAAATAAGGAATAATCAATAAAATGACCGGACGTGTCGTAGAGACATTTTGCCTCCAGCTAACATGGAATCAAGAAGTTGACCTTCGCCCCTTGCCCTCTTCCTCACTACGCCCCCTGCCCGACTTTTCTCTTCCTCTCAGGTTAAATTGAATTTTCCCCTTTTGCATGAATAGTATGCAACCGTTGAGGAGAGTGGGGGGGTTAGATGGATGGATGGGTGTATGCGAGACCTGTGGTTGTACATATAGAGTATCACGTTCGGGTATATTTTCATTTGGCTCTTTATTGCTCCCAGTTGTTGGGTTAAACAAAATGGGACCTTTTAAAAAGTGGTGGTGGTGGTGGTCTGGGGGGGGGGGGTGCTTTGTTCCATAGAAGCACTTTGTTTGTGAGAAATGTCACAGTAGCTAAATCAACCCAAGCTACGGCTATGAGAAGCTGTGTGTGTGTGTGTGTGTGTGTGTGTGTGTGTGTGTGTGTGTGTGTGTGTGTGTGTGTGTGTGTGTGTGTGTGTGTGTGTGTGTGTGTGTGTGTGTGTGTGTGTGTGTGTGTGTGCATGTTGCACTGTTGAGAACGTATTGAGAAGAAACCTTCAACACGCGTATTCAAGATGGATGTTAACTAATGGCCCCATGTAAATGAAGCCAATGCGGAAGTGCCTGAAACATGTATTCTCTCGAATGACCAGCAGAGGGCAACTCCACTGGTTGCAAAGATAAGTCAGTTTCCATAGAATTCTATGAGAAAATGACCTTATACTTCCCACTTGATTTATAACATCAGTAAATATATTCACTTTGAGTTTATGATAATAAACAATAGAGCGTCATTTAAGGCATGGATAGCCTGTGATTGACAGCTACTACTGTCCAATGGGTGCAGGTCGCAGGTGTAGGTGGGCGTGCAGTGTCCGTAAGCTCTTTGTGAGGCTCACCCCCCCGCTCCTCTAAATAGTTACCTCCGGTTTACAAAACCAAGATGGTGCTGGACAAAATGCCAAATTTGAGGTTTCAAAACAGCAATGGGTGACGTCACGGCGGGTTGGAAGAAACCTTAAAACCAGTTAAAGCATTAATGGAGAATCTACTCCCAACTCTGTTGAGGTTGATTTGCTCCTGTCAGCAGAAGCGTATGTGTTTGTCTTTCTGTTAACGTGTGTGTGTGTGTGTGTGTGTGTGTTCCGCGGTATGGGTGCCATGTCAAGACGGTAACAAAGGCTGCTGGATCTGGGCGGCTATCCATGTGTTTGTTTCTTTCAGTGTCAGGTTTTGACAATCTCTCTCTACACACACACATAAACACACACACATAAACATACACACAGTCCTCTTTGGAGGATTGGCCTGGTAGCTGGCTTTTCGTAAAACTTTGGACCGCATGCGTTATAGCCCCACATGTACAGACAGAGTGCATCATGGGATCATGTAAGCACAGTTATCCACAGTTCAAATGCAGTTCAGCGTATGTGTGTGTGTGTGTGCGTCACGATAGCTGATGCTGAGTGAGGTTGCATGTGTACAGCATTGTCTGTGTGTCTCACAGAGAGATCTACGCTCAGGATGTAGTCGTCTTTCCTGCCTGACGTTTTCTGGAGCTCCATCTGTCTTTCTCTGGAGGGATTTTCAACACCTATCACAGTGAAGGACATGGACTTTCCTTAGTCCCTTGGGTCTGCTTCTTTGGCATCCTCCCATCTGCTTTACATTGTACAAACTGAACAATAATTTGTGGGAATGTCGTGGTTTATCTTTTAAGTTGTGTAACCGTTTGACATAGATAACATTTGATATATCTTGAAAGAAAGAAGGGGAGAGAGTCAAATTATAATACAGTCCATTACTTTGTTGGTACACACCATAGAATGTTATTCCCTAGCACCAAGATGCGTTTAACAGTTTTTTGATGACAATAGAAATATAAATGATGCACGAGAGGTTGAAGGATTCTTGGGAATGTGCCGGAGGACGGGGGAATGATGGACCCAAATGTGCAGAAAACCAGAATGAAAGACGAGGAGAGGGTTAGGACTGTATTTACAGATGATGAGTTGTTGAGGTGTGTTCCTGCTCCTGAAATTCTTCTCGGAAAATCTCCCTCAACAAAAGATTGAAGACGTTTCTCCTCCTTCTCCCACTTTGCAGAAAATAAGTTTCAATATCGCGGCTACAAATGCCGCCATCTTACGCACCTGGTGCCAATCCGGAGTCAGATTGTTTGATAGCATCAAATAACTAATTAAAACCAAACTTATCATAAAACATGAGCACATGTCCATCAGTGAGATAAAAACTACCTAGAATGACAGAAGCCATTTTTTTAACACGTACTTCCACTTTTTGTTTAAGTCCATTTCCCATTCACTAACATGGAGGAGACAGTATTTATTTAACCAATATTGCAGCCAGCCCCCAGGGGGCGATCAAGACACGTTGGCCTCATTGTTGGAGAGCAGTCATGTCGTATATCTTTTATTTACAGTCTGTGGTATATGAAGTAAAACAATCCAGACGCTAACAAACACACTTTTCTATTTTGGAGATGCAGTGTGACATTTTCTGACCCTGGCATGTCACAGCGACACAGGAAGTCACGACTGACACCTCCAGTCACGTCATGTGTTTGTGTGTCTGTTTGTCAGTCGGCATCTCAGCAGGTTGGTGTTCACTGCCCCTTCCTAAAATAGAAATCTGAACCACTTCAATGCCTGCATGCACTCCTCTCTCCTGTGCAGCTGTTTTCCCCATCAATTCCTCCAGTCAGTCCTGTCCTACATCAGCTTGTCATCTCCCACCTCCATCCCCCGCGACCCTGCCGCTCAGGACCAATCACACGCCCACGTTTCAGTCTCTGCGCCGCCTGCTCTTACTGCATTTGGTGACTGAGGCACTAGAGGAGGCACTTCTAAACGTCCAGTTTTTATGGGTTTGTGAAGCAATGCATCCTTCCCTTCATCCCTACTGGCTCCCGGTGAGCCTCTGCCATTGTTCCTCCTGGACCCTCCTGTCATTTGAATGGCAGTACATCCTTTTTGTGTCTCTCTCAATACATGTTTCTGCCCTGGCCCATGTTCTCCCTATCCCGCCATTTGGCCATTTCTTTCTCCCCATCTACCCCCCCTCCAGCCTGAAATCTCTGGCCCTCTCTCGCTCAGAGGCCTTTGCCCCAGAAGAACAGCTCCATGCTGCTGTTTATGGCTGTGAGGGCTCAAGCAGGGGAAGCAGAGACCTCTATAGAATATGGAGACTATTAATATAAATTCTGTGGAGAAAGTGTGTGTGTGTGTGTATGTTGATGGCATATGTGTCTGAGGTTTGAAGGTGTAGAGGTGTTAAATGATTAAAACTGTAGAAACATAAAATTTAAATAGGAGTCAGTCGGTGCACAGCTGTGCACGGCCTCCATTGTTCCTTGATAAATGGTTTATTTTGTTTGCCAAGAAAGTCGATTGAAGCTCAAAAATGGTAAATTGAATCTATTAAAAGAGCAATAATAGACTCAGGTGAAATTCTGGTTCAGTGACATCGTGCAAAAATACAGCCGAGCTTCAACGAAAGCAATGGCAACAATTAACGTCTTTTTATACTTTTTCTTTTATCCTTCAATTCCAGAGGCATTAATGGGTTATTGCTGTTGCACAAAGAAGGGCCGAGCTGGATGAAAGTGGGAGAGGTAGCTGTGAGCAGGAGGTGGAGCAGCTCGATTTGAGCTCTCTTTGAAAAGGCTGGCACAGTCAGGAAGTGATTAGGCCCCTACAATAACTCCAATAATGACAATAGGGAAAACATGTCTGCAGCCACAACCACTTAGAATCAGAACAGTGCCCGGTATGGTTCCCATTTGGCTACAGGAGCAGGACGGCGGGTGGGAGGATGGGCACATGGAAAGAAAGAGTAAGGTGTTGGAGGCCATGGAGGAGCTGAAGGTTTAATTTCTGCTGCTGTAGCTGTCAGAGTGAGTTTCCACACATGGGAAATATACAGTTTACATTGTGGTAGCTGGAGATATATTGGTAAACTCCGTCCACTCATTAGTTGTTGAAACAATGGGTCTTCAATTTGACAAAAGCAGGTTTTCTCAAGTTCGGCTGGTGCAAATCACAACTGCAGCCTAAATGAAATGAAATGTCAGTAGCTTCATTCTATTTCTAGATAAAACAAAAATCCTTCACAGGATTTCAGCAATTGTCAACTTAAATTCAAGACTTTTTAAACAATGATGGAAAGAGTTCCAGACCTATGTCAAGTACGACAGATATGAAGGAATATTTGAGAACCAGAATTTCTTACAGTCATAATTGGAGATAAGGTGAAGTAGCCAATCGAATGCCACATTATCTTATATCCTACAGACAGAGACAGAGAGAGAGTCTACTGAGTTACGTTTGTTATCAGTTCCATGTGGTCATGTTAATATCTAATATTATTTAGAAAGAACTACAGTTTGTCTGAGACTGAGCAGAAATCTGTATTTTTGTAGAGGGGTCGGCCCTCTCACTGCAGGCCGCAACATCCCCAGGTTCATGCACAGCGCTCCTGTTATTTTTCACAACTCTACGAGAATACTCCATCAACAGCTTTTCAACGAAATGGTGGTGGCAACAGCTTCAACTGTGCATGCTGAATGGAGGCTGAATGGAGGCGAGGCAGTGATGAATGGTTCTGATGAACACGATATTCAGCCAGAGTGGGAATCCATCTTAAACATGACTCAAAGCCCAGCGTGTTCTGTCTGAAATCAAATCATACATCACATTTAAGCTGTGACAGGATCTTATATTCTTATTTTTTGTCTCACGTCACTCATGGATGGATGTGTCAGTCCTGTGCCAGCTCACACACACGTGCTGCCAGGCAACACACAACCACCAACTCTTTCCGGTGGTTCTCCGCTCGCCCCTGCAGCGCTGATTCCTGTGATTTATTGCTTTGTCTGTGTGTTTTCTCAGGGCCTCCAGGAAAGCGTGGAAGAATGGGAAGACGAGGGGAAGCTGGTAAGTGACGACCGCCACCTGCTTTGTTTGTTTATTTCTCCTTTCTCTCTTTTTCAGACTTTCCAGTCTGGCCAGTGATTCATTGTTGTGGAGCTTTAATTAGATGCAGTCTGCTCCTGTGAAGCTGTTGAGTAAAGCTGGGCTCACACTGCAGGAATTAAATTGATTAAATCCTGATTCGGGCCCAAAAGAATGAGTCTGGTTCTAGAGCCTTGGTTGGTTCTGATGTTCAGCTCAGACTATCAGGTCGAGTGAGGGCGTCACAGAACCATTCTTTAACTTCCCAAACTGCCCACACTGAATCATCTGGGCTGTCCCGATAACAGAGCTTTACAGCGTAGTTCCAGTAAACTTCCCATTCATTTTCTGAATGCAGATTGTTATTTTAATATTCGTCATAATCCATTTTCAGACATGTACTCTGGAATATCGGCTCTGGATCCCATTGTTGTCCGTTATTGTCAAAATCTCTTGAATCTTGTTGACATCCTCGTCCGTGTCTTCTACGTGCACGGCTCCTCTTTTTCCTCTTGAGATATGTGTGTTCTTTTGGTTTTCTTCTATCTCATGTTGTGTGTCGAAATTTCATTATAACCCTTCACACGGACGTTTTCCTGCTGTATTAACAAAAGAGACATTTCACTCTAAGGAGCTGGAAGGGAAATTCCTGGAAATTGTCTCGGGTCAATTGTTTGTCCGAAGCAGCTTTATTGTCGACAGAAAAGAAAACAGTCCTTTAGCCTCTTGAAACTTTCTGACTTCCCAGATTGTTTGCAGCGCTCACTCCCAGGCCCATTGGTTCCTGTGGAACATGTGAATCTCTAAACACAGGTCACAAATATATAGTTCTATTGTCAGAAAGACTCAGTAATTAAAGCGAGTGGGAACTGTAGCTTTTAGCGGACGTTGCTCAACCTGGGGTCAGCGTTGGGTTCGTCAGGGACTATTTACAGCAGAGTGACAGCGTTTGTGGGATTTGCTCCTCGCAGCGTTGCGGCTCGCTGGTGTTTTTAAAAGCTTTTGGACGACGCTGCTGGATAATTTAGTTTTTTATTTAGTATGCGCTGACGATAAGAAAAGAATTGAGTCTGGCCGCCCCATTCCTGTAAATGGCCACATCCTCTACCTCTTGCACAACAAGGATTAAGGCCCTCCATCAGGTGATCATTGCACAACTACTACAGCAGTGTTTTCCCTGCTGGTGGTGTTTAGCATTGGGGAATTCTCATAAACTGGGAAGCTGCTTGTTTAGGTTTCAGTGGAGATCAGATACTCAAGAGGCTCTGTAGCGATGTGGTTCTGTTTAGGCTCTCTTACTTTGTGGTCAGTTGTGTGTTTGCAGCCTGGGTTATGGCACGGGGGGGGGGGGGGGGGGGCGGGTAGATGACCCATCCTCTCGCCAGTTGACGACTCTGGGACAACTTTTTACTAGACCAGAAGAGATTTTCCCCGTTCTCTCTGTCTCTCAGAAAAAGAAAAAAAACAAGAGCGTAGATGAGTAACAGAACCAGAACAACAGGAAAGAGGGCAGACAAAGAATTTAGGCGTCTTAAAATCCGCTCTGAATGTCGCCTTGTCTCGCTATTTGTTTCTGTTTGCTCTTTTACTAGCTTTCCTCCCCTCTTTCTGCTTACTTCTATCTCTCCCTCTGTCTCCACACACACACACACACACCTGTCTCAAGTTCAGCGCTCGTAGCTGCTCTTTACTGCCGGCCTGCATTTGTTTGCCTGCAGTCTCGCCCAGGAAGTTCTTGTCTCACTGTCTAGACGCAGCTAACCTTGATTGACTGGGTCTTCATGCCTCATAACCCCCCCCCCCCCCCCCCCCCCCCCCCCCCCCCGCACCTCTGCTCACACCTCTTCTCTCTGTACAGCGTCATGTTTTTTTCATCCCTCTTGTCCCGACAATGCCATCTCCCAAGGATTATACGGTGAACTTTTAGGCTCGGAAGATTTTCTGTGTGTTTGAATCATAACAAACCTTCGCAGATATCCCACATTCCCCCTGAAGGGCGTCTGTTTCCAATCTCGCTTGGTTTACGTAGATGCTGCGACCATGCTGATGAGCTGAGCTGTACCAGAGCGGTGACGGCGGCGGCGGTGGCGTCACTCTGCACCGTGCCATATATGTAATTGTCACATCAGCATCATGATTGGAGGGATATAACCCAATTACTCAATAAGATATTTTATTGCTAGATAAAATCTTCACTTTGTAGAGGTTTGGGTGGTTTATCAGCGCCCTCAGCGCTGCATATTTAAGAGGATGTTTTTTTGTTTTTTAATAAGAATATTCCATTAAAACCACGACCGCTGAGAACGAGCGGAGCCTTTGATCATTGCTGTTGTTTTTGGTTAGGGAAAGAATGAGAAGCAGAATGTTCTTTCTGCTGCTGAGGCTCAACATCAGAAGATTTCAATCAGATTTGAAAGACTGCCTCGGAGAAAAGGGGGGCACACAGTTTGCCAGCACACCCGACCTTCTCCCTCCCTGCCTGCCCTCCATCTAATACACCCGTACCTTCTCATAGGAGACAAAGTCTTGATGTGACTTTACATCCTCATGCAGCACATGACCCTGTTATCCAGAAGTCTGTTTATCATAACATGTTCGCCACAACCTCCACTGGCAGCGGCTCTAATGAGCTTGTTCTGTACCATATTTAGGTGGTTAATTACGGTCATCATCTAACAAACCGCATTGCATGTGCTGGGCTTTTTTTTTTATTGCATACCACTGTTCCGAGGAATTGATTGCTGTACAACCCAGAGGTTACCAGAACTGGGGAATGCTTTGTATCATGTGTCAGTAGAGATGCATAGAATTTATTCTCTAATGTTTCTCTTTTTCTCTGTTGCAGGAACTCCAGTAAGTACAAATTCATCTCATCCAGGTAGTATCACCATTAACCTGCCATTAGTGGACACAAAACAGTTACTGTCACTTTACCTTTGACATGAAGCATGCACACACGCTCATGTGCACACACACACACACACACACTGTATATCATCCCCTGCGGTGCGCTGGACAGATCGACAAACTACAGTTCAGGCCAAAGTGATCTCTTTTCCCACAGCAGTAAAACACAAACACACCAAATGTCACAGACTCACTCACACATGTGCATCCAACACAGCACGGCAATAAATGGACCACCTCGGGGAAGTGTGTGTGTTTGTGTGTGTTTCACGGTGATGGTTAGGGAGGTAAGGTATTAGCAGCAAGTTATTCTCCTCTGTGGGACCATAACTTCTGCCGACACGCTTTCAAATACACACATTTTATGGAAGCAGTTGTGGCCTTCAGCTTTGTAAGTTTACATTAATTTATGTAAATGCTGGGAAGAGTGATATCTGATCGTATGTTTGATTCTCAAAAATATTTGGCCACACATGGCTCAGATCAGATACACTGAGTTGGAAATGGAACACACCGGAACGCTTTTGCGGGCCTAACCCTGTCCGGCTGACGTTTTTAAGATCCAGGGAATTGTTTTAGTGCAGGAAAGTGTCAGTGCAGCTGTTTTACACTAAATATGCATGCAATAATGTATAATTTATTTTTCCTGAACACAACCCAAAAATCCTGCAGCTCATAAAGTATAGATGGGTTGTGGATAGAAGCTGACAGAAACAACCAAGGAACAATGTAAAATGAAATTTGAAGGCACAACATTTAGATAATGCTAATTTTTTTCAATTAATAATGACTCCAAATATTGTTTTACTTCAGAATTACAGCTTTTGTAAAAGGAAAACCATGATACTGGGACATCCTTATCATTTCCTATTAGAATAAAGTGTGTGTGAGGTCACACAATGATCTGGTGACTTGTAAATGCAGCGTTTGTGTGCATCTGTTGGTTTCTGTTCTAACCTTGTGCCAATGCTTCCTGCTTTAATCTCTAACCTCACCAGGGCAAGGCTGGACGGGATGGATACCCGGTAAATTTTGATTTGTTATTTATCCTGTCACTCTTCAGTTCACCCAATCATGGTCCTATTCTCACTTTATTGCTATTTTTTTTCCTCTTGTTTATTCCGACTTCTCTCACAGCTTCATCAGGCCTTTGTCTGCGTTTGCTTCCTCTCTACTCTTCTGAAAGAAATTACCTTTCCTCTAATCGCTGCCTGTTATCTTACCTCTTCATCTCTTGTTCTTGGTCAGTGATGCATCCTGCCCCATTACTGACATATAGAGTCTCCAGAGTGGTAATATGAGACTAAAGGTTTATATTTCCCGTCGGTAGTTTGAAATATGACAACGCACTGACGCGAGGCAGAAAACGGTGAAATGAAACACATGGTGCACTTAAAAACTAGAAAACATGAAAAGCAATAAACATTCAGGTGCAACCCTGTCGAGATATAATCAGCGAGCGTAAACCAGAAGGGTTTAAACCATGAACATGTGAAACATACGTCCTCAACACACAAATCACAGTTTGAGGTAAATATGCCCGTTAAACTACCGAGTGCTAAAGCAGATCACTGACTTCCAGTGGCAGCAGTGTTATCCAGAGATACAGCGGCCTCTAGTGGCCAGTTACATTTCTGACTCATGGCTCTGCTGCTCATTTTTTTTTGCTTCCTCATCACCTGAGACAACCTGCTGTCTGTTACCACGGCAGCCTGATGTAGTCGGCCGGTGTTGTGTCCATACGTGCGTTGTCTCGTTGTGACTTTTTCGGGGGGGAAGTGGAATCCCCATGGGGCTCTCATTCCCAGTCAGATTCCCAGTCTGCCTGGCACTGCACAGCCCTCCTGACGGGAAATGCCTGCTGCTAATTACACACAGGTGGAGCGAGCGCACACACACTCACACACACAAACACACACACACACACACACACACACACACACACAAGTGTCTCTATATTTGTGTTTGTTTGCCAAGTTTTTTTGTCACTGTATTAATTCTTGGCCCCTTTTAGTGTTGTTGCGTTAAACTGCTAGAAACATCTGTTTGGTGAGGTTATATAACTCTACGTCTTCGAACAACCCAATCTAGATAATCCTTCCTCATCCAGTTCCAATTAAATCAGTCTTTAGAGCTCGAGAAGTGCAGAGCAGAGACAATATTGAAACTGGAGCAGCTCTGCTTTGTGTAAGTGTTCCGTGGGGCAGGCAGCGTCCTGTTATAATGCGTACGTCGACTTGGAGAGCTGCATGTATGAAGTCACAGAGAAACAACAGCAGATTAATCACAGTGTCAATTCACACAGACGGCACATCGGTTCATTTAGCAGCAAACAAGGTGATCAAGTCTGCAGCATTGAAGCCGAACAGAAGGGGTCGTTCTCAGCAGGGCTCCACATGTGCAGCTGTGTGTGAACTCCTTCCAAGCGTCCATGGTGCATGTGCGTCTCCCTAACAAAGGCCAGGACTGTGGATTGTGTGTGGTAGTTTTTTTTGCACCAATGAGGTCTCTAGCACGGAGAACAGGGCACGTCAACACAAACGAGTCGAGTCAGTTTCCGGAGAGCCCTGCGGTCCGTGTTGTGCCACTGACTCGTGCCAACAACATTTCTTCCTTTAAACAAACAGAAAAGATTTCCTGCCCTCTCTCACCCTTATTATGTGTCTGTGATTTAAATAGACCTCAGACCTTTAACCCTCAACAGGCTCAGGTTTTAATTCTGTAACTGGATTCTGTCACTCATTTACACACAGCTCAACAAATAGCAATTGTCCTATAAGCTGTGTGTGTGTGCCAGGTAACCTCAAACACTGATCTATTCAGGACCAGTGGACCTCATGGGGACCAAAGCCTGGTCCTTAGATAAAACATCCTTTCTGAGCACAAACCTAACATTTTGTCCCCTCCACAATTTTTCATGATTGAAGGTTAAGATTTGGTTTCAGGATTAGAATTGGGTCATGATTAGTGTTTGACCTTTAGTTTTGATGTTTATAGTTAGGGCGAGGGAATGCAGTATTGTAATGAGTGTCCTCACTAAGACAGAAGAATGTGTGTGTGTGTGTGTGTGTGTGTGTCTGTGTGTGTGTGTGGGCACACATGTATTGCAGACACTAAGTTCAGAGTAATAGATGCAGCAACCACAGAAACATCAGTAATATGCTAAAAAGCGTTAATGAATGGTGGGTGTGTGTTAGTGTGTGTGTGTGTGTGCTGATGTGTGTTTTCTCTCCTTGTGTAACCCCTGTCACTTCTTCCTCTCATAAATCACAGGCGAGGGGTTTCAGTTTCAGTAAAGAGCCTTCCCGCTGTCAAACAATCAGAGTCAGACACACTGACAGAGCAGTGCCGAGGGGTAAACACACTCCCACACACACCAGTTGGTCCTCATCCGTTTGTGTGATCACCGGCTTGCCCAGCCACTGGCCTGTTTACACGAGAGTGCCAGTCTGTGACAGACAGCGGACCTCGCTCAGCAGAAACAGGCCAAGCCCTCCATTGTTCAGCCTTCCAGGCTGCTGAGTGCAGATTAAAGCCAGACAGTCATCCAACAACATGTCAGTAATTTTCTGTCCCAAAGTCTGGTATGCTTTATTCTGCTCCTTGGTTCTGGATGCAGCCATTTTTATTTTTTTTCGAACAGAAAGTCTTATGTATCACAAATTGTGCCCCTGTAGTCCTGACATGGAGAAGAGCTCGGTCCCTGTGGCAACATGAGAATAAAAAGAGAGGAGGAGGAAACTGAGACATATTTCACATGAGCGTTTATGGATCACTGCAGGAGAGGAAACGATGAGGATGCAAGAAAATCGAAAGCGGAAAGAGTCCTGTATTTTGACATCACCTAATTACACTAATTCAGTATAATGTGTGAGACACATTGCCATGTGTGCGTCTAGCTGAGACGTCTGTGCTGATGTGCAGACACTTTGCATCCTCAACAAATACTCCCAACAGGTTAATTACCTGTTAGCACCATAGGGAGTACAATTAAGACCCTCGCCCTTTTTTCATTGAGACCAACACACACACAAACACACACACATGTGCAAGTGTCAGCCGGCACATACATAAACACAGACAGATACGTATGCCCTCCTGCAGGCCAAGCTATTTTCCAGAAATTTGCCTAATAGCCATGGGACTGCTGATTCCAGCCTTTTTGTTGTTTTTATCTGCTGAGGGACAAGATGGCGGTGAAGAGTAAATACACATAAAAAACCCACACACATTAAAAATACAGTATTATGTTTCCCCTCACATTCACTTGGTGGTTATTATGGTTATCTCAGGGCTATTTACTCAATTTTTCTTAACATGAATCTCCCTCAAAAGTGCTCGATCCAGTACTGTCAGTTTGAGGAACAGAAAAGGTTCAGTTTAGAAATGCAACTATACAGACAGAAAAGCACAGACTATAAAAGCCCACACATAAAATCCATATTTTATTTATATAAACCTTTATTCATATAAACCCTACTGACCCATTTTGCCCTGGGGTTCCATCAAAAGTTCTCCTGGAATCTCAGCTTTGTGGACGGCCATGTTGTTGATGTATTCCTCCAGGTATACAGCCTATTGTATTCCCTATTGGATAGCAGTAGGTAAGTCAGGTCATAGAAGTTATTTACCATATACTGCTTCATACAAACTGCCAGCTGCCAAACACGTGATTTATGGTTTTATTGGTGAGAATAAACCTGCTCTCACTGACAGACACACACATCCACATCTTCTGAAAGCAACACACACACACACACACACACACAGCAGTGGTACCTTCAGATCACAGGCAGCTCTGTGGCTTGTTAGCAGCCGTAAATCAGTCTTTTTTACTCCACTTCAGACTCTGCAGCAGCCGATGACCTCACCATGTACACCTCGCCTACTCATCCCGACGAGTCTTGAAGGAGCCGAGCTCTGATAAACGCTGCCAGATGCAGAGATTTCACACATACACACACACACACACACACTGCAGAGTTTACCAGTGCATACATCCAGAGACATGGCAGAGAAAACTCCCAGGGACGTCCGCAGGCTGATTCAAACCCTTGCATGACAGGATCGACACAGTGTGCTGTGTTTAAATAGAGCGATGAAGGGGTCTGTCTCATTTATGTCCAGCATCCAGTGAAAGAAAGACAGAGCATTACGCCGTTACTCTTTAAACTCCTCTCAACCTCAGACAGTCCTGGTGAAATTATTACCGTCCGATTGGTCCCAGTCATTTGTCCCACTCCAGTCTCTGCCACCTACTGCTGGTTTCACAAGGGGCCCTGGATCGAGAAGACATCAGGAGCCTCCAGGGCTTTTCTCTGTATTTCTTTTCACAGAACTCGTTTATAGAGACTGGCCACTTAAGTTTGTGATGGGAGTTTATAGCCAGGCCGGCCCGTTATGGGTCTGAAGAGCCGCAGTAAAGATCACATGAGCACTCAATGAAAGCAGCGCCACATATCACTCCCTCCCCTCTTCCTCTTCTTCCTTTCATCCTCATGCGCCTACCGTCCATCCATCAAGGAGGACAGCGATGACACCTTGGTAGGTTTTCACAACAGGACTTCGGGACAGATATAACCCATGGGCCTGGTAAAGCTGGTAGATGAAGAGAAGAGCCCACGTTGTGTAAGCAAAGCAAGACCAGAGCGGACGCCGGCGAGTGATGGTTTCCAGTCCGCGGAGCCACCAGGACTGTGAAGGGCCCACAACTCGGGGGACTCTGTGAAAACTATTAGCTTAACGTGGAGCCCGGCCGTCAAGGAGGAAGTCAACATCGGCCTCTTCCACATACATCACAATGAAGTGTTTTTGGAAGGTTTTATTTTTAAACGGCTCCTTAACGTTGAAGTCAACATCTAAAGGTCCGGGCCTTTGAACTGAGCCTCGCTCTGCACAGGAAGTTCAATGACCACGCGGCTGTTTTCATTGAGGTAAACACAGCGGACAAGTTAAACTGCTGTTGTCAGCACTCGGGCGAGGTCGGATAAGGGAGATAATTCACTGCTGGTTGGATAATGTCACCGCCACAAAGATCGTGCGTCAGATTAATACAGCTGGAGCGAATCCACCCACAGCTCATCAAGAAGGACAGATAGACGCCACACACTAAATCTCCAAATAATTACAGACACCCACCTGGAAACATCTGAGTATTATAACAGTTTAATGAGGCAGGACGGACTTTCTTCCCCTTTTTTCTACTTTTCATCTTCAACTCTAATCGGCTCAGCTGCTTCTTCTCTCTTAACAGACTTTTTTACTGCCTCCTCTTCCCAGATTTGTTTTTCAAAAATCGACTTAACCTAAGATCGTTTAACATTGTGTGTCCCGAGAGAAACAGAATCCAGACTCAAGACATCGTAAATTACTAATAAATAACAGCTGCTTTGTGACATTTTGGAAGGAAATTATTAAAACCAGTCAAGTTCCAGTGTCTTAATAATTGTATTTATTCACGTCTGAAGCACGGTGACTTTCTTGCTGCGAGTTAGATGAGAGTTAGTCTCCTCAAACAAAAGCTCTCTCTTTAATAATTCTGTGTTGATATTTCTCATAAAACTTTATGCGTTCTTTTTTATAATGTTACTTTCTCTGCCTTTCGACAGGGTCCACTTGGCATGGATGGCAAACCAGTGAGTATTCCCATATTTCCTTGCACGCGTCTGAAAAACGTGCTTTACTTGAATTCATTTTAATTTTGTTTTTTTTCCTCCTCTCAGGGTTTACCGGGTCCTAAAGGAAGCCAGGTACCCGTCACACCTCACACACGTCTTGTTTTTGGTTTTCTAGCAACGCCGGAGCAAATCCTGCTCAGAGATTGTGTAACTGTGAATTGAGGGGGGGGGGGGGGGGGGGGGGGGGGTATTTGGCCTTTAAGACAGGTGAAAGTTTGTTATATCTTGTCAATCACTTTTACTGCTCCGACGGGAGCATCTCAAGTGAGTGAAGCGTCCGTGGAAGCCATCTTGTTTCCTGTTCCACCTCTTAACTCATTCCAGGGCTCAAGGCCACGGGGGAGTCATGGTTCAGCTGAGTCGAGGGCTGGAATCACCTCCGCTCCTCACCTCGGAGTCCCATCCATCAAGTCTCCTCCCGAAACCCCGCCCAGACACACCCAGGTGTAGCGTGGAGAGCAGACAGTAGAGCGAGTGGGTTACACACCAGTGAGAAAAGAGTGTACAACCCTCAGCAGAGGCTCTTTAAAAAGTCATTATAGTAACCTTCACCCCCTCCTCCGGCCCGTTGAGCGGCCGACTCGTCATCTGCTGAAATGTAAACCTCTCGCAGAATAATGAGAGCTGTTTGAATAGCTCCTCTCCAAACACCATTAGGCTGCTGTTTCCTGCTAAAGGAGAACTCAAGCTGGGTCGCTCCTTTAAGAGGATTCTCCCCATCACCAAGGGGCCGCAGTAAAACAACAGCAGGCGTGTTACAGACCTGAGGACGACAGTGGAGTGCTCGTGGCGAGGGAGACGATAACAAGAGGAAAAGTGGCAAAACAGTCCGACTGATTTGTCTGTAGATGACAGAGAGTGAGAAGACGAGAATGAAAACTTAAGTTTAAACACAAGTTATGAATAAACTGAGGAAATAAGAGAAGCACTAGGTTATACATGTTTTTGATTAAATCTTGCATCTTGACCTTCTTTAGTGGATTAAAATAGCTAAAAAAAGTCATGGACATTATTCAGCTTTCATTTGTTTACACTGTTTCCATGGTCAAAAATTAACTCTCAGGGTAAACAATCTATCATTTTGTTGTTTTTATTACATTATACCTACTGCAACATGTTCTGAAGTTAATTATATAATTATGATATTAATTCCATATTAAAAAAAATACCAATCAAAAATTCCTGGATCCGCCCCCTTGTCTGGATTTGGTCCCAAAATGTAATATTTATTTTCCTCGCCCTTATCCTTCTCTTCCATGGAGCTGAAAAAAAAAAAAAACGTCCCTGGCAGAGGTGAAATAAAAATACCAGAACATTTAGTTTCCTTCTACTTCTACTTTGAGCAGCTTTATGATTTGAAAAATCCTCTTATTTCAGACTCTGATATTTATACAATAAATATAACTTTATGTATTATATGAGTTGTTCTGGCTTTTCACTAATTTCTGCATTCCACCAATATATCATGTGACCAGTCACATTATCAAAACTGCCCATCCTCTCCACTGCTCTTCAGCATTGTTCTCCTGGTACTGTTAGATCTCCGCTGCAGAGAAACGTCTGCTACACAGAGACGAGCAGAGACGAGAGGAGAGGGGGAACGAATCAGAGGCTTCAAGGCAGATCCAGGGTCATATGTAGAGACAGGAACTGATTAAAATCAGGGAGAGGGGGACGAGTGTGTGAACTGCGGTGAAAAAACAAACCGTTTAGAGGAATAGAGACGTGAAGAAGTTTAATATAAAAGGAGACTATGGGCTGCGAGACGTGAGATCTGACCACTTGTCACTTTTAAAGGATCTGTGGCTGAGGACATAGTGGCAGGTTTTCACATCGTCTTCTCTCTCTCTGTCTCTCAGTCACAGAGGCCCGTAGTCAAACTGCGGTTTGTGGTGCCGCCACATTTGGAGTTTATTTTTCCACTTGTCAGCAGCGGACAGGCTGAGACGGGCTCTCACAGAGACGGACGAGGGCACAGCTCGGCCAGACTGGCAGGAGTCAGCTCATCTGTGGGCCCGGTGTCCAGAAGACGCTATCAGTACAACGGGTGACCGCGGCAGTGTCTCACATATAAGCCAGTGCACAGGCCTGTTTTGAGACCCCATGGTTTTAGTTAGTGTTTCCCCGGCATTCCACTTCTAAAACATCCTCAGACTTCTCCTCTGAGAGAAACTGGAGGACAAACAAAGGAACGTTTGGCCCTTTCAGTTTTATCTCTCAGGAAAATAGTTTTTATATCTAAAAGTGAAATCTTAAAAGTAGTTTTCCGCTCCAGCCATGTTCTCTTATTGTGACTCTTGCTCGGACCAAAGTGACTTCTGATTGAGCAGTCCATGGCACGGCTGCATTGAGTGGTATCACTGCCTTTCCTCACCATTTGAACGCCCCCCCCCCCCCCCCCCCCCCCCCGCTCGAGGCCAGCTGAAGATGTATTGCCCTGTGGTGTATGTTTCTCATGTGATAACTGATGTATCTTGACCAACTGCGTTTTATTTTCTCCCCCACAGGGACCAGCCGGCCCCAAGGGAGATAAGGTATGTTCATGGAAGACAGTGGTGTGTGTGTGTGTGTGTGGAGGTGCTCTCAAAGAAGGATCCAGACAGACACAAATACAAGCGCTCACAATACACACGCAGAACCTCGCAGGTGTTCTCGCCATCGCCCCCCCACGTTCACCGTTTTTCACCGCGGCCCCGTCCAACCAGCCATAGATTACATGTTGTCATGTAGGAGCTCGTATGTCTCCGCACATTCTCACGTCACGGCACTAAACAGGTTAACGGGCCTTTCCGCGGGGCTCGATGATAGCCAGATGTTTTCCCGCTCTGTGAACCTCCGTCCAGCCAAAGGATGCGAGTGAGTCGAAAGGAGCTGCAGGAGCTCGGAGAGGAGCGCACACACTGATAAGTAACTTAATGTGTCTGCGTGCGTAAGTGTGCATTGTTTGCACTCGAGCGAAACTCGTCCCGATAAGCGCGACCACAACAACAACACAACCGCAGTGAATGGTATCTGTCAGAGCGGGACTCCGGCTGATGAGCAGGGATTGCGAATGACGGACGATGCTGAGGTTTTGGAAAATTGGCCCTCTTCGTGTAATCATGCTGTGGTGCCATGATGAGAACACGAGCTCCAAATCCTCATCACAGCAGCATCAGTCCCCAGCTCGCGCGCTCCCACTCTCACTTAACCGATCACATCCCGTCAGATGATTCCAATTGAGGCCTATCTAATGATTTGCACAGTAAATGTCAACATCCTGAGCTGGTATGGGAGGGGGTGACCTTTAAATTGCTCCTTCCTGGACAGAATAATACGTTTTTAAGCCAATCTGACACGTTACTTCTACATTTACAGTCTTCTCTTGCATGGCTGCTCCTGCGTGCATATACAGTTCTAATAACTGCTGACAAATGTTACTTTCCTGTTTTTCTCCCAGGGTGACCAGGGAGACATTGGGCCAAGGGTGAGTCTAGTTTTTCTGTCTTTGCCTGAGAAAGATAAGTGAGATTGTTTTGATTGTTGCATGTTCATTTTAGAAGGTGGGTTTATCCTCTCCAGCTGACGAGGATGAAGAGACGTTTCCTTTTAATGTTTTAATGTTGTTCCCCCAGCAAAGCTTGACAACTTGAAAATGAACTTTGATTCCAGTTTTCCCTCCAGTTTTATCCCCTTCCTCTTGTTTTGTCATTTTTCTGAATATGAAAATAATAGTGCAGCTACTAGTGTGTTCCCTTTAAAAAACACTAGTGCCTGTTCTTAACCTGCCTGTTTGGAATGGGCTGGATTCAGCTTTGTCTCCTGCTACAGGACTCAGTCCACAGGACCCCAAACGGACACACACACACAGACAGACAGACATAGATTTAAGGAATGATGAGTAAGATTGATATCTCAATTAAGCCGTTAATGACTAATACTATAAAAACACACCACTTTCTTGTAGCTAGTTGGAGGATTATTGGTTTGTGATCTCCCATCATCTAAAACATAGCATGTAAGCAAATGAGTGTGTCCATGACAGGCGCCTCCTTTGTCAGCCTTATTATTATTTTATCAGACCATGAAGGCCGGATGGGAATTTGGTTCACAAAGGATTTCCTATTTGTGTCACCAGCTTATAACCGTTGCGTTGTTTGCTAATTTGAATGTCTGTACCTACTGAAGCTCAGTAACCCAAATAACTAGCTCGTTAGCTTCATCTTTAGCAGGCAAAGAATCCTGGGATAGGTTGGCCTGAGAGGGATCCATCTGTTGGATGCTTCGTTGATCGGGGAAAGGAGGGAAGGAGGCATTTGTCGGCTGGATTTGAAGGAGTGTTTGACATGGGACAGTCTCGTTGTGCTGCTATGACACGAGCTGTCCTTAGATGCAGCCTTCGAAGGATGCGGCCCCTGAATTGAGACGCAGCTAAGATATGGCAAACACCGACACAGTAGAACAAATACAGCACAATTGAAATTACGTATATTATGTATCAGCGACAGATCAGTGTAAAAGCAAGGCAGGTTTTTATAGTTAGCACCATTCAGACACAAGGTAATTCAAAGGGCTTTGCAGGGAAATGTGGCAAAAAGCAACATTGACGAGATAATGTTGCGGACAATAAAAACAGGGCAAACTAAAACAAAAAAATATGAAGACATTAACATTTTGTTTAACAAACAATAAAAAATAAATCAAGAAAACATGTCTTTAACATTAGACAGCGGCCCCATCTTTAATTGGTAAGCTGCTTGTGTTTGAAGGCCCAGTTTGAACGAGCTGAAAGTTGTAACAGTCCTCAGTTCTTCAGGAAGCTGCTTGTTCTACAGTTGCTGAGCATATCTACTTGGTTTCAAACTGGGATCACTGAGTTAAACTGTCCCAGCTGACCCCAGGATTCTGGATGCTTTGTAGCGTACAAGTAAATCTGAGATCTATTGAGACCAGAGAACGTTTCGCGTTTTATAGGCTGTAGGATTTTAAAGTCTGGTGTCTGAAACACAGGAAGCCAGTGCAGTGGTTTAAGGACCCAGTGTAATGTGCCTCACTTTCCTGTCGGAGTGAGGACTCCGGCAGCGGACTTCAGGACGAGCTGCAGCTGTCTCCTAGATTATTTTTTTTACGAAGATCTGTAAAGATACGGTTACAATAGTCATTAACCTGCTGAAAACACACATGAACAAGTTTATATATGTCTTGATTAGACAGGAATTCTTTCATTCATCAAGGCGGATCTTGTAATTTGAAAAGCCAGAAAAGCACAGGGAGTGTATTCCAATTTCACAGAGAAAGGAGAAGGTCATGAGATTCAGAGACCAAGTAAGAGGCTGTCACAAATTGTAAAACAAAGCCCAGGAAAACACTTTGGAGCATTTATAATATCTGAAAAAAATTGCTGGAACAATGTGTATAAGCAGGGAGATCAAAATGATAAAACATTTATCAGAGTTGGTTTTTCTTGCTGTCTTTTAACAATTCAGAAGTATGGTGGTTTTATCCCGTGCACCCTCCCCCAGCAACAGCATCAACAGCTAAATCCGGCTCCTATGATGAGGTCCATCTCCAAAGCCCGAGATGAGAAATCATGATGTTTCAGTACGATGAAAAAACTTAAACCTCACCATCAAAACTCAATGGTTGAGGCAGTGCCAATATCTGCCAGCTCCTCTCGACCAGTGTTTTCTTTTAAACATCACAGCAGAACTCCGCTCTGCATCTGGTCCATGTTCTTTCTCCGTGTTGTCTTTTGATGTGATATCATTCCAGCCACCATGAGATCTATGTAATTATCTGCCGCTTCATTCACTGTGGTTTGAAAAAAATCCCCCTGTTCTTTACATGGTAAAAAGACGGCTCGTAGTCTTCGAAGGAGTCACGTTCCCCATAAATAAGTCGGTTTGTTATGTTAAGGATAAAATATCAGGTCTGGTCATGTTATTTTATCCAGTAAAAATGCTAAGTAAATATACAATTAAATCAATTAAATTATTCAATTAAGAAAGGAATCATTGCATCTCTACATAAATAGTTGTAAATTCACTATAGATTTATTTTTGCGTTGCTTGGACTTAGATGTAACGATATGTATGGTGCACATCTAGATGTGTTGACTGGCCCAGGTCCAGACCAGCCCCCCCCAACAGCCCTCAAAGGATCAGCAGTGTAGCGGATGGGTTAATGGATGGGTGGATTGATTCTTGTCCGAGCAAAGCTGCTTATAATCTGTCTCATAATCATCTTTTAAAATTGAAAAAATGACTAATTTGTAATATACAAATAGTTAATAAGTGTTGGACTGTAATTTTGATTTAGCTTTCCTTTAATGTTCAAACCCCCGACTGCCAAACAGTTTCAAAATACTAACACGTACCACATTTATTAAAACTACAGACGTACACTCCTTCTGTAGCCACTTAATGCTCTTTTTTTATGAATTCTCTTATTCTTTAGCGAGTATCCATCAAAAGACAAGACTTAGTATAATAATTAGAAATAGATGTGTTGTTATAGATCTTCAGAGAGGCTGACATAAACAGAGTGTGTAAATGTATCGGAATGAGGAGCTATTGTTTTACAGCGGAGCATACATGGGGAGTCAATCTGACAGGGCTCCCCAGCAGAACAATATTAATGGTGCGGTTCAGAAACATTAAAGGGAATTCCTGATTCCCATCGAGGCCTGAGCCAGATTATTTCTGTGCCTCGATTTTAATAGGTTTTGAGAATTAAATCTTTTTGGCTTCCTGCATTACATAGTTCCTCCAAATGGTAAATATTGTACTTGGTCGAGGCCTCCGCAGCTTTGATCCCTTTGAGGTCTGAAGCCCAAACTTTGTTCAAGTGTTAAGAAAAACTCTGTGTAACTGCTAAGCGTATCACTTAGAGACACAGATTTGTTTCAAAACAAACTTTGCAGCTCCTAAAACTACTGTTGTCCTGAATATATTTCAACCAAATAAAAAACTGCTGGTCTCTGAGTATGAAATGAACAGCTCAAGGTCCACTGAGGTTGAGCAGAGGGAAAGTGGTGCAGGGGGGGGGGGGGGGGTTTGGAGGTATCGTCCCTTTACGTAAGCTCAGTCGTCACCTGACCTTGAACGTCGTACTCTGTGTCACCTCTGAACTCCACAAGAGACTTAACGGAATACATGTGAAAACAGGAAGTGGCCATGAATCTCTGTCAACCTGTGACTTCCTGTCAATCCATCATTTCCAGGACCTTTGTCTGGCTGAGTCATGGTTCCAGAGCAGATTGGACAACAGGGGCATTAAAACACAATCAGATGTTATGGAACCACCAACAACATGAGACAGAAGCTCATGTGTGGTGTTGTACCTTTCTCTCAATCAACTTTGATTACAAGCCATAAAGCTGGCAGCCATTTCCCCCCCCCCAACCTCCATACTGTCTTATCCATACGGAGGAGACTGTGTGTTTATGTTTGCCTGGAAGCCGTGTTGAAAGACAAGTCATGATGGGAGTTTCATCCCAAGCCAAGTCTCCCTTTGCCCCCCCTAGGGCAGCTGCAAGTAGACCATGGTTAG
The DNA here is from genome assembly GCF_947347685.1 of Pleuronectes platessa. Lineage (NCBI taxonomy): Eukaryota > Metazoa > Chordata > Actinopteri > Pleuronectiformes > Pleuronectidae > Pleuronectes > Pleuronectes platessa. Next base: position 19,630,529 of record NC_070633.1, read on the forward strand.
ACAGGGCTCCGAGGTTGAATGGCTGTTTGTCTTAGTATCAGCCTAAGGTCTGATGAGTATGAGGTAAAGCGGAAGCCCACAGTGAAACGGCCTATTCTCCTTCGACATGTTTAAGGAGCATATGTGTATGTGGTCTCCATGGTGCAAACAGTGCAAATGAGTGAATGTGACAGTAGGGAGAGAAGAGTGTATAGGCAAGGAGAGGAGGAGGAGGAGGAGGAGAGCCATTTGCGGCGTCGGAAAACCCCTCAGCTATCCAGCGTTCACCGCAGCCTGTTAACGGAAACCAGCGTCTCTTCTCCATTCTGTCCCTACTGTGTCAAACCCCCCCACACACACCCACACCCACACACCCATGCCTCCTCTTCAGATCTCCATCCTGTCTCTCCATCTCCATCCTTCCATGTGTTTTCGGAGGGAACTCAACCAGAGAGGCAGCCCAGCGCTCCGAGCTCTCTGGTGGCAAACAATCTCTGCTCCTTTCAGCTTGACAGACTAACATCACACCCGCCGTCAGTCGGCTGGAAAGAGCCGAGCCATTCGGTCGCGAGGGGTAGGGAGGGAAGACGGGAAGACATAAGAATCAACACACACACACAGGATACAAAGGGGGTCTTACTTTTTAGTTTTTTCATAAACTTGTGTCTCACTATTTGCAGATGATGTGTCTTTGTTCTGTACATTTATTCTGCAGAACTCGTTAATGCCTTTTTCCAATATTAAGCGGCCTTCAGGCGTGTACTGAACTCCACTGATCCTACGGCCTCTCTCCGCGGAGGCTGTATGTGTGAACGCAAATGTCCGAGCAAGAGCCTCCAGACTTTTTCCATCTGGCCCCCTTAAGTCGGCGGAGGAGCACATATGAGTGAACACAGCAGGAGATCCCCCGCAGGATTCACTGCGAGCAAGTGGGCGTGTAGCGTGATATTTCTAACACGCAACAGAAAAATACAAAATGAAAACATATATCTGAGGATGGAAAAAGCGGTGACATACATGAAGAAGACACCAACGAAGACGTCAAGAGTGTGGTCTCTGCAGGGGAGTTAATACGATACATCAATACAGCCTGCCTCCGCCTGCTGCACCTCCACCCCTCATCTGAATCCGGATTTGTTGCAGTTGTGAATGCGTCCGAGCGGAGAATCTCCTGCTGCGTTGTGCATTCCTGAAAGGAAACCTCTGGAGAAAGTCCAGACCCAATTCTCCTCCAAAGGTTGTGTCTGAAAACGGCTCTGGTTTGCTAAGCTGCTGAAATGTCCCTTTGTCGCTCCTCTTTTCAGAACTATGGCACATACGCAGGTCTGCACAGTAATCAGATTCTCACCGTCAAGGTTTGTCCCTTCCAGCAAACGTCCCTTCGTCCTCCCAGCAGCCCCGGCTCTCTGTCAGGCTGCTGAACTGTCGCTATCCCTTCAGAAAGAGCAGCAAACCCTTTCTTTTCACGCTTCTTCTTTTGGCTTACAGCTTCTGGGGCTCCTAACACACTTCTGTTTTTTCCCACAGAACTTTTTGTTGTATCCCTTCCCTCTGGACGCTCTCAGTTAAAACTGGACTTCAGATTTTCTTATTCATGTATGTCCCTCTCCTTTCCCTTGTTTTTCCCATCCTTTCTTTCTGCCCGTGCTCTTTCCATCTACTCTGTCTTTCTCTTCGTCTTTGCTGCTCCATCCTCAGATGGCCTTTCCCCGCTATGACCACGGCTTTCTCTCTGGAGAACAGACCGGCAGCTTTCAGAGACGTTTCCTGAAGGTAGACCACCACTAAGGCATGTGTGCGTTTTTTAACACTTTAATCAACCTTTCTCGCTCAGCCGTGCATCCCCTCCCTTCCTCACTCCCTTTCACCTTTCTCAGTCCAACCACATTTGACCTTTGTTTCTTAATTTTCCTGTGTGTGCCTGCTTTCTTAACTGTATGAAGACATGTGGTGAGGTCAAACTGTTTGTACAGAATGTGTAGAGCAGGGAAACATCTTGGATGATGAACCACACACGTCTCAGACAGACTCAAAGTGTGCTTCTTATTAGAGGGAGAATAGAAGACGTTTGTGCGTGACATTTTGGTTGAGGCCGGACCTTACAATGTAATTATCGGTTAGGAAATCATGTGTTGGTCTGCTGTAAGTGCTTAACACCATTTTCATGAGAGTGCTTGCATTACAATGTTCCATGTAGTAAAACAAACCATAATGCTCCACATGTCAGTCAGAGATGAGTGGGTGCAGAGAGAGTATCCTCATGTGACTGTAACACTGGTCCTCCATCAACTTCAGTGGTGAGAAAGATTTTGAGGCGCTGATGGTTTCTGTTTGGTATAAACACGAGGGTGGAAGTCATCAGAAAGAGACGTGTCCCCAATTACATGTAAACTCAGTGATGGATGGTTCTTTAATATGAGGAAACAGTTCGGTTTCTGTTTTATGAAACGTTTCTTTGTTCATTTCTAAAAGTTAACAGGTCTAAGATGTATTTAAGAGATTTACTGCGGTTTTTCGGTTCACTCTCACCTCTAGCATCTCTGATTTGTCATTATTGGCCTCAGCAGTTTTAATTGAAAAGCCTAAAAAAAAATCCTGTTGACTCACTGCTGTTTGTGACAAGCTGAGACCGTAGATGATATGTAAAGATGGACGACAAGACTTTTCCCTAAAATGAAGCCAAAGTGTCTTGATCGCCACCTGGTGGCTGGCTGCAGTTTAAGTTATAAATCCTGCCTCCTCTAGTTAATGGTCATGATAGGGAGCAAACCAACAAGTCAAGTAAGGACATTTTTTGTCCATTCAGGAAGTTCATATCACACTGATGTTGGTTAATTATTATATCAGTGTTGTGTGTATGGCTAGTTTATGCTGCCACCAAGTGGTCAAAAAATAAATTATTGCTGGCATAAGGAGTAAATCTTAGGATGTCCTTGACGAATGAAATTAATCAAAGAAGCTACAAGATTTTTCACCCATTGCATGATGGTGAGAGTTGTGATGATAGAGATAAACATGAACTGTAGGCAAGAAAAGACTAATAACTGAAAGTAGTCTTCTTCCTAGTTTTTTTCTACTACCAATTTGTCTCGTGTTTTGTTTTATTTTTCATTAGGGTGACCAGGGCCAGGCAGGACCCGCTGGTCCTCCAGGTCCCCCAGGTCCTCCAGGTCCCAGAGGCCCCCCTGGGAACACAGGCAAAGACGGGCCCCGTGGCCCTGCTGGAGAACCGGTAAGAGCTTCTCCTCATGTATCAAAGTGCCAAATGTAAACTCAAAACTATACAAAACAATGCACCCATATACACACACACACTTCACTCAGTTGCAGTTATTCTCCTCCTTCATCACTCACCCCCCTTCCCTCAGCCTCTCACTAAGGTTTCACCACAAAGAATGCAGTCACTTAAAACACCTCAGTTATCAGGGGCTGTGTTGCTCCAGATGTGTTGACCTGGTACGGTTCAACCGCAGTGTGGGATATTTCGCAAGTTGTGTTACTGTGTGTGTATATGCTGTGTGTGCACTTGCATCTAAACACATGTATTAAAGGGGGAACAGGGTCCATGCCGTAAATCGCTGTGAACCAATATTCCCATTTTTCCGGGATCGCTAGTGAGCTGTGGTTTACCTAAAAACTCCCAGAATAGCCACTTTACCCCTGCCCTCATCTGTTTTGTGTAAGACAGCGGCCACAAAGCTCTCCAACACGCCCCCATTCTCCCACCCTCCCACCAGGACCGTGTCGCTGTGGACCCCTGTAAACAGATATGGCACTGTGGCGAGTTCATGGGCAGTTTGCCCGCCTCACCAAACAATAGCTGTGTCCTTGCCTGAGGCAGTTTATGTTTCTCAAAATTACGTTTTCTTCCCAGAGGTTAGTTCATATGCAATCTCAGCTTTAAGCTGTGGTTCTAAGATGGAGGAGAGGGAAGGAGACTATGAAGGTTATTTCTGTTTATCCAAGGGAAGGAATGAATGTTCTTACCCTCAACCTCACAGGACAGCAAAGACATTCAAGTGAAAAATGTTGGTTTTAGCATTGGTGAGTTATGAACTTAGAGCTGAAACGCCAGCGCAGCTCCGAAAATTACTAAAAGCAGAACAAGAAAAAAAGGGAGGGGGCTGTTCTGTGACCTCGTCAATTTCGAATGTGTTCTCCAAGTTGATTAAAGGCATTGCAAAACCCCAAACAGCTAAACAAGGCCGTGTGGTGCTAAGAGCTGCTCCATGTTGTGGGCAGATGTCTTAATGGAGGAAAGGCTGAGCAGCAGAAACTGAGCAATCCTTCCAGTATGGATGTCCGTGAACGCTTATCATTTATGTCAGTGAAGTGGAGACAAGTAAAAGAATGGTGGATCATTTCCCTCTGATGTGTGGCTTCAAGAATCTGCTTTGGTGGATGTTTGATATTTGGGAAAATGTATCTGACATCTGAACACACATGGGTCACAAATGAAAGAGAAATCCTATTGTTGAGCTTTTGAAATCTACTCAAGGGATGAGCATCATTCTTCCTTAAGAAGTACTCTCCAGTCCATGCATAAAATGTATTGACTCTTTAGGGGTAATGGCTCGTTTTATGTACAGAGGTAAAGGAACATTGATGCGTCGATCTTTTTGTCCGATGGCAAATGTTGTCTAAACGCAATTAACGTTTGCTCAGGCTGTTTTCGCATCTAATGAACACATGCGTTGGAGCTCAGTGCAACTCAAGGATTAGAGTTGTACCTTTATCCAACGTGACTGATCCAGGAAATGGAGAGACAGAAACAGAGACAGCTGTTTCGGGTGGTGAGGTGCTCTGGCTGCAGCGGTCTGCAAACTGAGAAAACGTTTCGCTGCTATAGGACTAAAACGAGTCCAATGAAATAACTTGTTACTTTGCTATCGCTAATACAAGCTAACTTTTAAAAGTGCAACCTCAATGCAACTTGTGAATCATCAACTACAGTTACAGACTAGATATTCAAATAATGAGTCTAAAGAAACCTCATCACTGGAGAGAAGACGACTCGATGCAGGAAAGCCACCGTAGTTCTTCGAGAGGAAAGCAAGGGGTATTCTGTTGATTGCAATACACAACTTCACCACTAGATGCCACTAAATCCTACACACTGAGCCTTTAAGGAGAGTAAAACTAAATAAATAAATAACATATAATGACTGATTAACAGTAAAACAACAAACTCTTTTCCCACAACTTATTTTTTTATTTATCCCCAAAGTGGTATTTTAACACAAACAACTGCAGAGGATTAACACTTTGTGCAGATGGAGCGTAATCCAACACATCACTCATGGTTATTCAACTGGGGTGACATGTGGTGAGTGTAACAGGCTGAAGCGTATGAGTCACATCATTTTCGCAGTCATTAAACTCATTCAGTAAGCCCTTGTGTCTGTACAGTACAGATGTATCCAGTTTATCCACTTGTTTATTATAGTTTCATCCTTTAATTATCATCTGCGTGTATGAATGAGCGCTTCACAAACCAAAAGTCCATGGACTGGCCATTCCTCATCGAACACTGACATCTAGTGGTCATTTGTTTAACTCTTTGATGGAAACTGACTTCAGACCATAACCATGTCTCCTCTGTCGTCCTCAGGGTTTTCCAGGTCGTGATGGCGCTGAGGTGAGTGTAGTTCAAATCCAATTTTTATTAGTAGGTTTTTTTTTCATGAAGAATTACTCTAAATCTGTGACCTGTCTTCTTCTCTTTGAATATATTTTTGCAACAGGGACCACCGGGGTTGTCTGGAAAGCCGGTAAGATCATGTGTGGAAAATGGCTTCCTTTTGGTTTACCTCAAAATTCTCACTTCTCTTGTCAAAATGCGACCAAAAGTTTGAACTTTTAACATTTGTGATCTGACAGGGAGAGGCCGGTGAGCCCGGCTATCAAGGGGCACAGGGTCCTCCAGGGATGAAGGTACAGAAAATCTTTTACTCATCAGTAATCACATCTCAGACACAGTTTTAAATGTGGCCTTGTCTTTTCATGCATTTGACCTTGAATGTCCATTGTGTTTTGTTAAAGGGCGAGCCAGGTGTAGCAGCAAAGGGAGAGAGAGGTATGGATGGACTCCCCGGATTAAAGGTATGGGACAATTTTCAAATAGCTAATACACACACATAAAAAAAAAATGTTGTAACATCTGAAAGAATTTGACCATAAAAATGCTTTTTTGCGTCACACAGGGTGACAAAGGGGAGATAGGAGAGCAAGGACCGGAGGGAGCCATGGTATGTATCTCACCCATTCAGTTAGGCCTCTGTTAGTATAATTCTATCAAACACATTCTGAATATTTTATCATGTTTATGTCGAGCTCATTTGTTTATTCCCTCTCTGTCTCAGGGTTATCCTGGAGAAAAAGGCAGCACAGGTTCTTCAGACATCATTGACTTCAATGGGAAGCTCCTAGATGCTTTCCAGGTGAGAATCTTCCACCTTTTGTTTGGGTGGTTATTAGTTTATCTCAACTTTGATAAAAACTGTTGTTGTGTTGTCACAAACATGTTTTTTCCGAAACTGCAAAACTCAACATGTCAACATGTCGCCGTTTCTCCTTGACAGGCCATCGACACCATCAGCATTTCGGTAAACGGCTGTTGTTTCTGCACGGTTTTGGTTGTGTGATCAGTAACTAACGCACATAATAATGCATAGACCCACACAGGGAGTTGAATACATGCACACAACTCATTTCGTTCCCTATCCCACTTTGAACAGTGCATCCGTGTGTTTTTGTAGATCAGTTATCCACCAGTACAGACTTCAGATGTATTGGATGTCCCTCTAGAGGTCACCATATCGAGAGTATTTCTGAATGTGCCTGGTTTACTAGTCCAGAGATTTCCAAAGTTTACAGCCCTCAGGCTCCAAAGTAAAGATGTCAGAGATTTAGGACCCCTGTTATCCGGAGGAATATTGATTTCAGCACGTTCAAAAAAGAAAACAAAGAAATCTATGTGCACATGTTGCAGTGTTTCTTGTGATGCTGTAAATTGATCTGTTGCAACTAATGTGATCGATGATCTGATTCTATCATAATCACCTCAGTGGTAGGACAAAGAAAATCAGAGAGCTTTTGAAATATTTTGTTATTTCATCCTTTGTAACAGTTACGGCTAAAATAGTATATTTTAACTGATTTTATATTGATTCACTCATCACTGTTCCCTTCTGCCAAACTCACTGTTGTACTTACAAGGGTTAAAAACTTACAGCCCCAGCAAATATAGTGCAGCTGCTGTATTCGGTTAGATAACACGGAGCCTAAAGGAGTATGCTTAATCATGCAGAAGAGTCAACTGCCTTTGTTACACTGTTCTGAGTGTGTTTTCATGCTATGTGCCCAGAGTGCCTCACAATATACATGGTTGTGACTTGCTATAGGTCAGCATGGTGTATTCTGTCCGTGTATTTGTGCGGTTCCACATTACTCAGGTGTTGCACAAGGGGAATCCATTGGCACGTACCCCTCACGGTCGCCACGGTGTCAGTTTCACATGTCTGTCTTCATACACAAGACCCTTTGATTCGGCCATGTACCATGCTACATGCTAAGAGATGGCTATCTCTGCAGTGGAGTGTGTATTTGATTAAAAAACACTATGAACCAGCTCCCCTTGGCCCTGCCTGTGACACTGCAGACAGCAGTGTGAGAGTGTTACAAAGGAGTTGGTGAAAACGCGAACCTGAGATTTTATCAGAAGTCTCTTGTCGGCGTGGATCGGCTGCGTCCAAATCACACACCAGGTCTCCGTGAGAGTTATATCAATGGAGCCGGGGGTGCTTACCGGCCACCCAGCTGCCATTTTAGGTTCAAAACCCCATGCTGAAATAGTTTGTTTGTTGCCATTATTCATTTTACAGCTTTTAGTATAATTATCCGAGTGAGTAGAATTTACTTTCCAATGATGGAATATCTCAGATCAAATAGTTGTTTGTAAACATCTGTTCATTTCTGCGGCTTGAATAGAGAATTGTAAAAAGAAACTGAGAGATTCAGCATGTGCACCTCGGGGAGACAACATGTTTCATCACTCCCAGATGGCTCGGGACTTTCAGAGGGTGGAGAAAATGGACCTGTTAGTCTTTAGGAGACCGTGCTATTCTTCATCCATTCTCAGTGTTACATAAAGTCGCATGAATGTTTAGTTTCTCCGCTTGTTGTCCAAATCGTCCTGCATCAACAGAATGGAAAACCATGCCAGGCTTTTATGTGTAGCACAAACCACATATGACGCTGTCTCACAATCTGAATGAGATAAAAATTGCTTCAAGTTGGTTTGTGATCAACAAAACAAAAGACGTCATCAGCTTTGTTTAGTGTCGGGTCTGTTCTGTGAAATCCTCTCTGTTGCCTCCAGCTCCGGCCTTATGGTAAAATTCTGTGAGTTCCCAGTTTCTGTAAACAGCTTCATGATGTATACACATTATGTCAATGTGACTCTGCTGACGAGTACAGACCTAATGACTGGTTCAGTTATAGTATTTTATTACCTCCACCAAAGATGTTTGGTTTTCACCCCTGTGTGTTTGTATGTTGGTTGGTTTGTAAACGATGAAACCTTGTGGAAGGATGTGGTGTAGACCAGGGAAGGATACATAGCATTCTGTGATGAATCCATCGTTTTTTTCTCAGGGAATAATTTGATGTGAAAAAATTCACACATTTATAGGACTGTTATCTATGAGTGTGTGAAATTTGGTGCAGCATAACTGAATGACCTCGGCTGAGGTACATGCTCCACTGAGTGATCGTATTAAGAACGTATCAAAGCTCTTGCTCAAGGTGATGAAGCCACAGAGAACTTGAAGGATGCTTGGAGAGTGCATACCTCCACTGAGGCTAACTCTTAACCTAGACAATATAAATCCTGGATCTGCTCCACATATTACTGGCTTCTGCCTTGTGTCATGCCCCAGCTTTCCACAAAATGCAAACGTGAATCAGCTCAGTAGATTTTGAGTAATCCTGCTGTCTGACAAACAAACAGCAAAGAAAACAGAATCATAACTTACTTTACTGATTTATATAGGAACTTAAGATGATCACTTGCCAGTGCTGGGTCTCTACTGCCCCACAGTGGCCAGAAATCAATCATTGCAGGTTTAAAGATGGATATTCTCAATTCTAATTCCAAGTCAATAGAGACACATCACAAAGTCTAACTGAGTTTTTGTCCAATCCTGTTTTCTGTCTGCCTTTCCCCAGGGCCCGCCTGGACCCCCCGGACCCCAAGGCCCTTCAGGGGAAAAGGTAAATACTTGAATAATATATTTTCCCCACCTTCCATTTTCAAAACGGGCTCATTACTTTTGTTATACATTATTTTAGTTTTGCATCATTTAGCGCCGCTCTGCCAACATCAACACAGAGTCCAACCAATATGGATGGGGCAATAGAACACAAGAATATTCCATGTTGCACAGCTTTTCAGTGCAAATCACGCATAACATATGTGCACCGTTAAACTCGTATTCATCGAGTGACTGAAGCTGTCCTTGTCTTCTTCCAGGGTGACCTCGGGTTACCTGGTCTAGCGGGAGTTGATGGGGAGGAGGTAAAGTTGCAGAAATTACCCACAAAATCATTAAAAATGAAGTATAACAGCATTTAAGACCTTTTTGTGTCTAGATTTGTTGTTGGAGATCATTCTTAATTCTTCCTCTCCAGGGACCTAAAGGTGACACAGGACCCGCTGGCGAGAGGGGGGAGATGGGGCTCTCTGGGCCTGCTGTGAGTGGTGACCGCACACATGTCTCTCTGATACACAAACAGTGACATGCACATAAACAGCAGGAGGTTCATTTTGCTCTTTGTGGTTCAGGGTATGGACGGACACAAAGGAGAGAAAGGCGACTGCAGAATGGACGACAACCTGGTCAGTGAAACACACACATGAAATTTTGCCTAATGAGATTTCATACAAAGTCTATGCCAAGGCACGAATAGACATGAGTATCCACCGTTCAGTTGTGTTTCCGCTCAGTGAGTGTGACTAAGCTTTCAGCGCTCTGGTCAAGAACTTGATCGCTCAGCTAAGGAGACCAATAGAACTGCGCTGTTGCTCAGTAAAATTAAAGTGTTTCTTTAAACTTTACCAACATCAGCCTCCTGTTTGACTCTTGTGATTTCCATGATACTCAGATTCAGATGATATCCCAACCAGGCCCACCTGGTCCACCTGGCCCTCCCGGGTCCTCTGGATCCATGGTGAGTGCATTACCATCCCACTCCTAGTCTGCTGCTCACATTTGTTATTTGCACCTATAGTCCTCTGGCACTCACGGTACACAATGCTTTTCAGGGGCTGCACGGGATGCCTGGTCCTAAGGTAAGACTGCACGGCCATGTTTCCAGTAGAATCAGTTTGTGGTGGAGGCTGTGACATGTGTTGACTCAGTCCCTGTGCTCTCATGCAGGGTGAGCCTGGAGCTGGTATGACAGGAGAGAAGGGAGACATTGGTTCACCTGGACCCAGGGTAAGTGACACTGGCCCTTTATTTTCATATGATAATAAAACCCAAGATATGCAAACATGATGCAGTGGTGATGATGTTCTTTCACTGCAGGGACCAGATGGCCTCCAGGGACTCTCTGGATCTGCAGGGTTAGTGGGTCTTCCAGGTGCCAAGGGAGAAAAAGTAAGAAGAAGATCGCCTCCACAAATATTTCAGTGTGCGAGTATTGAATGTGATATTAAGACTTGTGTGTGAATGTGTGTTTGCAGGGCAGAACAGGGGAGCCTGGACTTGATGTAAGTGTTTTCAATGAGAAGATAATTTTCACTGAATTCATTTAATTTTTAACCTCATTTTTAACCTGCATCCTGTGACATGTAAAGTTCTGATGCCTTTGTTCTTCCATGTCCAGGGTTTCCCAGGTATGACGGGAGACAAGGGTGACCGAGGTGAAAGAGGAGAGAAGGTTGGTACACAACTAAGCAATAATGTATTTATATCTAAGTTCAATATAAAACAATAACTGTGGTAATTTCAAAGGTCTGTTAAGCAACCGATACAATCTTCAGACCCAAGTTCACAACTTTTCAAAATAAAACGACTATAATTCAACTCAGTATTTTTTTAAGTTAACAGTTAACACAGTTAACTGTATTGTATGGCATGTTAATGAGTGTGTGTGTTTGTATCTGTCTTCTCCTTGTCCAGGGCGACAGGGGGACAGTAGGGAAGAGAGGTCTAAAGGGACAGAAGGGGGAGCAGGGTCCTCCGGGCTTGGACCAGCCTTGTCCTGTGGTACATCACATACAAACACACACGCTACAAAATGCTGCACATTTAGGTCGATTTCCTTCTCTCCACTTTCCTCTCACATTTTCAGTATTTTCCTTCTTTCTGCTCTCAGCACTGTTTCTGTTATTTCCTGTGCTTTCCTCTGAGTTTCCTCCTCAATGCTGTGAATGTGTAACTGGCTCTTGCTGACAGGGCTGTGATGCGACTAAAGGTGTGTCTGTGGAGACGGAGCTTTCTTCCCCTCCAGCTCCTCCTCTTCCTCCTTCCGGCCCTCAGGCCCCCTGTCCTGTGGTACAGTACCTCTGCCTCCTCTCTCCTCTCTGATCACTATCATTTCCAGCTGCTCTTTTCCAGCCAAACACTTTTATTTCTCTCGAACTCTGTTATGCATGTGTCATTGGTTCATACCTCATGTAGGTCAAGTATACACAGATATTACACAGTATGGTGTTTGTCATGTGACCTTTGAAGTAAGAGCACACTTAAGACATTACCATAGTTATCAAGCTTTTTAAAGGACCCCTTCAGACCTGGTGAAAACATCCGCCCAGAGTGATCGCAAGTGGTCAGAGCTAAGTTTAGTTTACACACCCAAAAGCGTCCTGAGATCCGATCACTCAGACCACATATGGACGTGGATTGGGACACATGTGGTCTCTTTCTTTTCGCTGCGTGACCGTGAATCTGTCGAGGGCCACGTATGAAGGACCGCCCGCTCAGCTGACGTCTTCTGATCTGCTACAGTTTCACAATGAATCAAATGTACTTTTACTCTCCTCTGCGTCCACAAGCTGATTTGCTAATGGCCACGTCACAAAATCCAACGCCTCATTGAGCCCCTCCTGTTTCCCCTCACACTCTCTCCCTCTCTCGCCCATGCCAACTCACAGACACACATACACACTACTACACACAATCACAGCTAGATCGTACACAGCTGTAATCTCTGACCGGGTAAAAACATCAACATTTTGTTTTCACCAACACGAATGACGTACATGACTATTTGCATATATAGTTGGGAAGTGAGATCCGATGACACGTTAAGGATGCATTTTTATTCTGGGCTCGAACCGACGAACTGAACACTGACCCCTTGTGATCGTATCTGTCATGACGGATCTAAGTTCCAGGTCAGAGCCGGGACTAAGTGTGTTTAAAAGATGCATCACTTGACCTGTTCTGGCTTTTTTAAATGTTTTATAATGCTGCTGTTCTTACTCTGCAGGGACAAGATGGGATGCCAATACCAGGCTGCTGGCACAAGGTGAGTGTTCAGATGAGTAACATGTTTTAAAAAAGCATATTGTGAACTAATGAAACGATTAGCTTCTGATGAATAGAAAGCAGTATGCACGGTTAGAGGATAGCTAACAGTCGAGTCATTATTATTACTCATGGCTTGTCAGCATTAAATTAATTGCTTGCCTCTGATTTATCACAGGGGCATTTTGTAAGTATATAACAATGTGTGAGTTCTGTAACTGTGATGCATGAAGGTGATTTTCTTGCTGACTGCATCACAAATTGCTTATTTGTGCATTTTGGTTTGATCCACTAATAATAACCACTCCCTGTTCTTCCTTTGCAGTGATGACTAACCAGCAGCACTGAATCTGTACATATTGATCTGGTATATATTGCAACTGAATACTACAACAAACAACCCACTCCTTTCCCCCACTTTTTTTATAAGAACTTTTATATAATATATTGAGATTTTTTTTTTAAAACATGGACCTTTTTGAGTCCAAAGTATTATGAAAACATTTTTTTTTTTTAAAGTAGAGATCCAGTGTGGTTGAGAATGCAGCGGTGCTTTTGAAGACGAGGAGCTGAACTGGCAGTGGGACTCTTACTTTGAAGGACAGTCCAGCTGACCATGTTGGAGAGAAGAGTGCCTTACTAACACAGTCTGCCTTGCTGCCTGATAGTAAACGTTGCTTGGGAATGACGGCGTGTGCACTCGCCCCCGGTGGCGAGGACGGATGGACAGATCTCTCGGCAGATGGGGGAGTGTGGGGTCAGTACTCTCTTCTGCTCTCTCTCTTCTCTGAAAGGAGGACATGTCGAGGCAGAAGCTCAAACGCAAGCGTCTCTCTCAGCCCTAAAGGGGGTGCGGGGCCTGGTGGAGAAAGGACACATTGACAGGCAGAGAGCACGAGGGGCAGATCGGCCTTTACGCAGCAGCGGAGCCACGCAAGGCCTCCGCGTCACACCGAACACTCAGACCCCCCCGTTCTGGAAACCCCTTCAGGAGGGGGGGGCGACAGAGGACACTGCGATTTCCACATCCACTTGGGAGGAGAAGACGCACACTGACTGATGATGTGACGCGATAGCTTGATTACCAGTTTGTTTGGTGGGGGGGGGATGTCACTGGCACATAAGAGAGGAGTTTACTGCACAGATACATTGGACACGTGGAGGTGATCTCCTGTATGGCTCTTTTGTAAAGCTTTTTGCATGATCATAATCCTGAGAGCTTGTATGATGTGTGGCCCCAGGTGAAGGTAGATTCATTTTCATTTGCAACAAGCAGTCTTTAACAGTCTTTCCATTTGAACAAGCCACTCAGAGGGGTCGGTAGGTCAACCTTTTTTTTTTATGGCTTACACTTAACAGCAGTGGTGACTCGCGTGTTGTTTTGTTTTATTCCGTTAGACTCTTGTCTGATTTTGTCCAGTTACATTTCATTCCTGTGCACTGGCATGTTTGCGGAATAAATAAATGAGTGAAGCTTCAAGACCGGGTTTGAAGGAACCAGTCACAGTATTCATGTTATTTCAGTGTTTCAACCAGGGAGCCAATCAGCTCCAACATTAGCCTGTTTCTGTTTTAGCTGCCTGAACAAACGGTTTGCTGATCAGATTCTTTTCTTAATGATTTCCAGCGTGACTGATCATTATATTTTAACCATTGATGAGGACATGTTTAATTACTGTTGCCAGTTTTATTGTTGTTACTTCTTGCTGCTGACTTAAATGTGTGCGTTTTTTCTGTTTGATATTTTTTTTTTGGAACCAATATTAGTCATTTGAACTGAAGGACTAACAGACTTTAAGTTTGGAATTTGAAACGGATGTATACAACAGCCCTAGTTTTTTATGGTAAATATTCATTTTTAATCAGCAATAGACAGTTTTAAACTTTGAAAAGCCTTTTCTCAGCTGGAATCATTTCTTTGTGTTGTTAAAAACTCTGCTTACATGTACAATCTAGGGTTGTCAAGGTCACACACATGTACACAGACACGCATCATTTTTCAAATAACCTGTGTAAGACTGCATTAACAATTTTTTTTATATTTTGGCTGCATGTATACAGGACAGAGATTACATGAAATCATTATTTGGTTCTGTTTACATGTGTAGAAATACATTGAGTTTCATGGTAAATTGTATTTTCTTAGCGGTCATATATTAAAACTGCATTGGTATTAGCTGCACTTTTTGATACATTATGAATAATATCAAGCAATCCTCTTTTTTTTTTAAGGCAGGATACGTGTTCAGGTTAATCACTAGTCTTACCGACTGGTTAGTAAGGAGAAGAACACAAATGCATCGGTGATGTTTGAATAAATGAAAATGGAACTAGTCCAACAAGGTCAATTTGTTAAAAGGGTAATTTAGTAGAAGGGTGACTGGTTCAGGGCTGAATCCAGTAGAGACAGTACATTGGTAATCTTGGTCAATAGAAATATTGAATAGCGGAAGTGTAAGCTGGCTCTTCCCTAAAATTATGATGTTCAACATCTGTGATTAGCTTTATTTTTCCAAACATCCTTTTTACGTTATAACTGCTCAGTGCCAAAGTTGCATTACTGACATCACACATAACAAGTTCCATATCGGTGGGATAAACTCAATGTTTTATGTTTTTTTTTTACTTCAGAAATGTTTTGTGAGAAAGATCTGTGCATCATATATTAAACGTATACAATGCACTGATTGGTGAGAGGTATTCTAGGGATGTTTCCCCTGAAACAAAGATCTGTAAATGAGGTGTATTACCATTAAGCTATCACAGAATAGCCGACACACAAACTTCATTTGAGTAACTTTTTGAATGAGATTCTTTGTTTTTATTGAAAGGTTTAACTGCAAATTGTGCAGGTCTTGGCATTATTTTACTGGAAGCCGATGGTTATCTGTCACTTATCTTTTTATTTCTTTTGCAGATTCTATCAGTTGCAGGTTCTAGGCTTAATGACGTCAATAGATGCCAAAAATATCTAACTTTACAGTTTGGTGTTTTAGCAAATCATATATTACAGTATTAGCTTGACTTTTCGAGAATGTTTTTTTTTGGTTGTGTATTTGGTTGTAAAAGAATTAAGCTATTTTTGTAATTACTTGTCTAAATATGTATAACTTGAGAACTGGTTAACTAAACATGTAGAATGAAATAAACTGGTTTTATGGTTTCTTGTCCATTAAATCATAAATAATCATGTGGAATTATTTTTGTTTAATTCCTTTGTATTCATACAGTCTTTCTTCACTAATTTTGAGATGTCTTATCAACCCCACGACATACTACATATTCACAAATTGCATTGACAGTGGCTTGCTATAACTTATAGATGTAATCATATAGTCTTAAGTATCAAATTAAGCATTATAATTCAAAAAATAAATGAATGTGGTCAGGTGCAAATTAATAAAAAATAAAACAATAGAGACAAACTATTAAAAGAAAAAATGACAGTCCAAGGTAAAGATACAAAGAAAAGTCCACCGTCTTTGTTGTGTGGAATAAATCAATAGTATTTAAGGTTATTTCAGCTTAAAACTAATTAAAACTTCAACCTGAGGGTGATGTAAGAGAGAAATTCACTTAATTTAGCTCACTCTCCAATGCAGACATATCTTAAACCTGTTTCAGTGCAATAATCTGATTATCTGCACGGAGGAAATGTTGAAGTTGCACTTGCAAACCTCTAGAACACCAGCAGGGAGCGCTGAAGCACCTTTAATGAAATCCGTCACTTCCCTGATGGAGATGCTGGGGTGATCGTTGACATCACAGATTATTCTTAATTTTGGTTTGACGATATTTGAACCATTCTCAGTCTTGATAGCTGAACCCTTAACAATTTAAGAATAATTCTGTAATGTACTGCTCATAAATTATAGAGTTTGATGGATTGTTAAAAGGAGGTTCTTATTTGTAGAAGTATAGTCAAATAAGTACAAAATATGAAAACACAATATTGGTTTTTGAACTTGCTTTCCTTAACCCAACAAAGAGGAACATATAAAACCAAAACGACACACACAAGCCTAACTCAGGTCTTCGATCCTTATATATACTGGTAAGGACTATGTATCCCAAATATCTATTTTTAAACTCAGTCTCTTGATCCAAGCAAATCTGAAAGAGGGTTACAGCTGCTTTAATTGTCAAAAACAGAAGGTCGACTAAGTCTTAATTCTTAGTATCATGGTACAAGAGCAACTTCCTAGCATCAGATGTATCAAATATATTATGTCTGTCATCTAAATGTAAAAAGCTAAAATACAATAATAAATAAATGACAATATGTGTTTGGATCCTTCATTAAGGCAACTGTCAGGTTTTAGATTGTGACTGTTAATTAATCATTAGCTACACAAATAAACATTAGATTTGAAATGGCCATGTTACCCCTAATGCTAAAATGGTATGCTAAACTAGAATTGTATGTTAATACAGTTAAATCGAGATAGCATTTAAATTATATCGTCAAATGTGAGCACCGATTGGGGTCACTTCATGGCTGATAATCTTTTGACTAACAACATGAAATTAGGGCAATAAAATAATAATAAGGCTAGTCATTAATCAACAACAACAGACCGAGATGGCTGGATAGATAGATAGATACATAGATAGATAGATAGATAGATAGATAGATAGATAGATAGATAGATACACTTATCTAATTTATCTCAGATTTGTAAAATGATTCTACTCATAAAAAAGAGTTTAAAACCTCAACTATCTCTCTCTCAACCAAAAATGAATATAATTATAACACAAGTAGTGATAATTATGGGTATATCGACTGATATCGTTTGTATATATCTTGACCCAGTGTTTGGCCTGTAGCCCTCAATGAAACATAATAAAATCGTCTGTATGGACACACACACACACACACACACACACACACACACACATACACACACACACACACACACACACACACACCTACCGTGTACCCCCACCTGCTGCAGACCTCTCCGTCGTGATTTGATGTCCCCTTATGATAATAAACGAAAGCAAACACACACACAAACACACACACACACTCCTTCTCTCTCTCTCTCTCTCTCTCTCTCTCTCTCTCTCTCTCTCTCTCTCTCTCTCTCTCTCTCTCTCCCTCCCTCTCCCTGTCTACCTCCCAACTCCTCCCTCCGCCCTGCCTCTGATTTTTTTTTTAATCTGATCCGTGTTGTTGTTTCACTCGAGCAAATTTAGTTGCAGGAACATTTGGGGCTGTCTCCCTCTTCCTCGCGCTTGGCGGCGGCGGAGCTAGTACGTTTTCGCCTCTTAAAGATAATGGCACATGGTCGGATTTGATTATTTCCAGCTGATTCTTCTGCTTGTGCTTCCACTCACAGGTGATTCTTGGACATCAGAGCAACGAGGCGTCTTTTTATCGGGAAATAAAACATTTGGAGCGACGTGATTTTGGGGGGAGAAGACGCGACACGCAGGTGAGAGACTGAGCTCGTCCGGCGAAGACATATGAACGCTTCCTGACGCATTTAACCAAATCTGCGAATGTTCTATTTATTCCATGTTCGTTTGAAACGCGTCCTCCCGTCCGCCTGTTGCGCAGACGCTCAAAGCCGCCCCTGTTATTATTCTGGAACACGGGCGTTACTGTGGTGTTGCACAGACACAACAGTGGTAACGGTGGACATGCTGTGGACATGCTGGTGTCTCCTGTGTGGATTCAGACACATCTGTAAACAGCTGCCGCGTTGTATTCTGGGTCTGCACGTGAGGTTGGATTCTCACAGAGTCAGTGTTTGAACTACAAGTTGGATCATGTTGTAAAATGAATGTATCATTGAGTCTGAAGCTGTTAAAGGTTCAGTGTGTAAGATTTAGGTGAAAGGGATCTATTGGCAGACATTGCATATAAAATAATCTTAGTAATGTTTTCATTAGTGTGTTTCATCGAAATTGTATGATTGGTTGTTTTCTTTACCGTAGAATGAACCCTTTTATATATACAAATGTTTTATATTCACATCGACAGCTAGTCCACTATACGGAGGCCGCCATGTTTTAACAGTAGCCCAGACTGGACAATATAAACTCCTTTTGAATTTTCAATGACAACTGAAGGATTCCACAGGTTCTCAATCATGTTTGAAAGGGGAGGGTGAGGCGAGGGGTGTTCAGCTGCAACAAGCAACTTCACCACTAGATGTCACTAAATTCTACACACTGAACCTCTAAGGTGAAGACATGTTTTAAGGTAAGTTTTATGTTAATGTCAGGTTAGGTGAAGGTCAGGTTTAGTTTATGCTCGGTTAGGTTAAGTTAAGGTGACATTAAGGTCAGGTTAAGGTTAAGAATAAGTTTAGGTTAAGTTAAGGTTAGGTTTAGGTTTGGTTAAGGTTTAGGTAAGGTTTAGTTTAAGGGTATGTTGAGGGTTAGGGTTAGTCTACAGGAAATTAATGTAAGTCATTGCAATGTCCTTGAGACGTGTGTGCGTGTGCGTGCGTGTGTGTGTGTGTGTGTGTGTGTGTGTGTGTGTACTCATTTGTACCTCTTAAGGACCTTTTCCAGTATAAACACCGACTATGTACCAGTAGACCTCAGCAGGAACTTAACCTGGTTCCACCAAGCAAAACTTAATTTCTTAGGTCCTGGTTAAGATTCGGTGTAAGAAGTTAAAATGTGGTTAGTTTAAGATTGTGGTTACGTAGGAATTGGTCATGGATAAGGTTTTTGTTTGGCTGTCCACGACGAATGGACGTCAATGCAAAGTCCTAATAAGGACAGCTGCACAAATTTGTGTGCGCGTGTACGTCTGCAGCCAACATTCACATATGTGCGTGTCGTTTCAGTTCAGGAGATTGACCCTTGTCCTTGTTTACCTTGTTGGTTCAGATGGCTCACACACACACACACACCAACCACCATGGCAGACCCAGTTGATGACACTAGTTGCCTTCATACACTCTATGTGGATGTATTTCCATGCACATTGTGCCGCCACTACTTTATTGTTAGTGAACGATACAGCCAGTCAGGACGAGTTCACTTTAGGCTGTGGACTCTGCACCAGTCGAGCTAGTTTTTCTCTACTAATATAAACACAGATAAACTGAAACAGACAGCCATGTTGGTCTTGTTGGACACTTGTTTACATAGTGCTTCACCCCAGTTCACCCCAACGCCAACCTTGACCTTATTCTAACCTTATCGCTAAAAACAAAATATAAGCCTCGAACAGCCATTTTAACTCGTGAGGACACACTCACAACAACGGCAAAACAAAGTTTATTCCACAAAGTGAAAGAAACACGCACACATGAACGCAGCCATGTAACCTGTTTTCATTTCCCCTCCGACACAGACCAACATTCATTGCTGGTGAGGCTTCATCTTTTTATGGTGCGAATAAAACTGTTTGCCAACAACACGGCAGCAATACACAAATCAAAACGTTATTCAAACAACACAGTATTGGTTCAACTGAAAAATCTGCACTGGTTGTATTGTGTGATGGAATTGTTGTGTGTTTACTTGAATGGGTTAGAGCTGTGGTGCTTTAATGAGCTGAAAGGATTATTGATATTTAACCTAATTACTTTGCCCCCCCCCCCCCCCTCCAGGCTGCTTGGTCTCACTTTAATTGTGATTCGCAGTTCTCTCACCTTTTACTTTTTAATCAATCATCTGCCTATGGATGTTATCCCGTTTGGCACATGAACGTGTCACTGCTCTCAAAAGACTCATTGTAGTGTAACTGTGTAACTATCAATGGCGGTGATGAGCTACTTCAGGATTTGTTGTAAAACTACCTGTGATTTTAATAATTTCAATTCACCAGGCTGCTGGGAATGATGGGAACTCCAGATAAGCGGAAACTTCAATCAGAAACTTAAACGGACACTTTCAGCTCTTGGTTTTAAGCTGTCACTCAAATACATATACTTATATATATATGTATTCATTATCTCAACTATTTCACATACTTCAACTGCAAAAACCTTAGAAAAAAGCAAAGTTCCTTAATTGAAGTTCATTTTATCTGGTTATATTTGTGTTTTTCATTTATTTATAGTCTTTATATGTATTCGTAATAAAGTTTATGGTTAAATTGTGAAATATCCAGCCACATTAAAATGTCTTTGTCATTAAGGTTTAATAACAGCATCTTACATGCTGAATTGTATTTTCAAAATATGTTTAAATATATTCCCTAATCTTCTTTTTGGCATTTTCACAGTAGCTGATATCAGCTTCACTGAGCACTCACTCTTAAACTGACACTTCTCTCCAAAGTTAGAATCAACTATATTTATTTTAGTGCTTCAATTTGAACTGTCATTTCGACTGTTTTTAATGTACTGTAATTTATTTCAATTACCACTTCAACTCCAGTATCATCTCATAACACTTTAACTTCCCTTATACTGCATTTGCCTTGATGCTCCTAATTGAGAGGAACTCAAAATAAATTCAGCACATCAAAAAAAACTTGAAACGTTCCATCAACAACACGCGCAAAAAATGAAAGCACTAATCATGGCTCTCAGAATACCCCATCAGGCTACTGATACAGAGATGAGCAGAGGGGGAAATCTAAGAGTAGAAATTAAAGGTTTCCCCACATGTGTTAATGTGTCACTCTGTCTTCCACTGACTGCATGTGTGACCTGTTCAGGTTTCACAGATGTAACTTTGAGCTGATAAGATGCAGCAGGGCCGTCTGCTCAGGTGGAACCCGGCCTGCACACACCAGCCATGACGCTGACGTCAGCGCTCTGAAGGTGCACTGTGAAGGTTACTCTGTAGGTAGCTCTTTGGTGCACTGTGTTTGATGAGGGACGCAGTGCGCTGGAGTCAACAGCAGCCACCCCCAACCGTCCTCCTTACCCCCCCCCCCCCCCATGTCCTCTTCCACCTACATGTTGACCCCCAACTGCTGACTGCTCTTCTCCCTGCAGACCCCTGAAGACAGGCAGCCGCACAGTGACTGTTAAAACCAAGGCAGTTCATATTCAGCAGTCCACATCCCTGTATGACTGTTAATGCTGCTGTAAGCTGTTCGGAAAGCAGAAACTATTTCTGTACATAATGTACAGTGAGTAGGTGCCTGAATAACAGCGAAAGAATTGATTCATTTACCGAAAGAACATAATTTTATTTATAATTCTTTTCTAGTTCCAACCTCTTCAATCTTAGGATTTGCTACTTGTTTTATCATCTATGATATTAGATTGAACATATTTAGATTTTATAATGACAAGAGAATCATCTCAAAGTCATCACAATGACATCTTCTCCCTTTTGGCTTTTCATTTATCGATTAATCAAAAAAACAAGAGCGGATAATTGAAAATAAAAATTATAATATCAGAGCTATTACGATTGGTCGATATCAAGTTAATATGCAATTATGCAATTTTGTAGTGGAATAAACTATTTGGTTTCTTTTAAGAAAAAAATTACTATGTCATCTATCACAGTAAACTGAAAATATTTCGGTTTTAAATCTGAATAAATCGCCTTGAGCTGTAGGGAATTATAAAAAGCATTTTTCACTAATGTCTGACATTTCATAGACCAGAAAGTGTATCGTTTAATCTAAAAAAATAATCAGTATATTATTTTTGTAATAAAAGTAATTGTCACTTGCAGTCCCAGAATATCCTATCATGCTTATTTTCATGCTTTCTTATGAATTCAGTCGAGTATGAATGAATAAAGCCATTCATCAGTCTTTGAGATATTTGTGGACTGTGGGTGCGAATGCAGCCTTGAGCATGAAGCATCCAGCCCTTTCTGCTCGAGCAGAATTCTTCATAAATATTTAGATGTAAGAACATTTCAAGCCAATTTCTATTCACTCCTATTATTGCATCTTAATTAGTTTCTCCTCAGCTGTTTATTAAGCCTGTGTGTCTCACAGCCTCCTTGTTTTATCACTGCTGTGGTTATAGTGTTGTGCGATGTTTAACCTCCACAGCACTATCTTTAAAAAAAGGACTGCATAGCATCAAATGATTGCTATTCGACATTCTGTATTTTACTTAACTGCAGATGATCCATGTCACTGTTTCCGTGCATTTTGAGGAAGTGTGGCAGTTTGTCGGGTTTCTTAAAACTCTGTGACAACTCTGGTATGTTTTTTTAATTCTTAAACCTGAATGATGGGTAACTGTGGATATGTCGCAGTTTGTTAAAAAAAAAAGATTAATTGTACTGTTAGAGGTTATATTTGTCTACTGCTGTTGATGAATTATTAATTGACTAATGTGCAGATCAGTCACAAGCTGAATGGGTAAACTACAGATGGCAGTTTCAGGCAGTCGGTCTGTTGCTCGTCTGCTGAAATATCTCAGCAACTTTGAAATGGATTGCCATGACATTTTGCACAGCCATTCATTGTCCTCAGACATTTGATCCTCTTGACTTTCAGGACCCTCTGACTTTTCATCAAGCACCACCAACAAGCCAGAGTTCGTACTTATCCTCTGAAATGATGGTGATTGGCACAAAATTCATGACATTCCTGGTTTACAAAGTAGATTTCTGACTTTTCCTTCAGTGCTGTTATGAAGTTGACATTTATTTTGTTAGTGGGTTAGAGTTAAGTACCTCAATGAGTGACGGTAAAATTGCTATAACATTTACACACATTGTTGACACCCTTAGAATGTAGTGACCACTCCTCCATGGTCATAATTGGGTCACAATTCTTGACCAAATAACTGCAAGATCCTATCAGAACACTTTGCCTTTATTTATAATAAGACAAGTTAAGCAACCACTTAAACTGAGTTGTTGAATATGGAAAACGCTGTACCTTCCAAACGTTAAAGCATTTTGGCATTTTGATGTTCAGCTGTTTTGGCGTATAGTTATTGGTGAGTCATCTGTCCATGATCATGTCCCACGTCCTAAAGTTCTGTGTTTGGAGATAAAGTGGTTGCGCCCACTTATGAGTAACTAATTAATGAAAACCTACTCGCTGTCTAAATATTAAATCCACTGGCTTTCAGACAGCTCTCCCATGCCGCTCTGTCTGTTCAGGAGCAAACACAAACCCCGGGCTTCTCACTTGTAATACACATGTATATTTTGTCATAGCAATGATTTCTCTATTTTTAACTGTGCCCATTGTCTCCCAGTAGCCCCGATGGAGGCCAAAGACAAAGCTAACAAGGAAAGGCTTGGTTAAACAGTTGGTGGATTTTTGTTGTGGGGGGTTGAAACTCCTGGAAAAAAACGTGTGTCGGTGACAGGTCGTCACTGTTCATATTCCAAGGTACAGGGTGGAGCAGAGGCTGGAATGGATTTGGAGGAGAGCCAGTGTTGCTGTGTAGCTGTCCAGAAATGGGTGCAATGGCAACTGTGCGCCATTTGGTGTCTGGTGTGGCGAGAGCGGGGGGGGGGGGGGGAGAGAGAGAGAGAGAGAGAGAGCAGGGATTGTTGCTGAGGAGCATTTGGATGATGCAGGTTTGCATATTGCTGAGCTGCATCGTCAGGGAGTGCGCGGAAGCTGATGAGGACGTGAATGCAGGACATGCAGAGCTGCCCCCCCCCCCCCCCCACACTCACACACAGAAAAGTTTCTATTGATCTGTAGGTAGACGGGGCAGAGGGGGGAGGAACAGACGAGCAGGATGGTGAAGCCAGCATAGCAGTAGCTGTACCTGCTCCTCTCTCATCCTGCCTTTCTTTTCTTTTTTTAAGATTTTGTGTTTGAAGGTGGGTGTATCAGTCCCTCCCCCCTCATCACTCCTTCACCCACTCCATTGCGGTGTGTTCCTACTGGGCTGTCTAGCTGCACGCTCTCACATACGCACACACACACACACACACACACACACGCTCGTTCCTAAAGAGCCCCCCCTCCCACCGTTCATCCGTCTGTGTCTGCCGCCATCAGACACAGAGAGTGATAATATCTGCCCATCTCCTCCTCCTATTTGCCGTGCTCCTCCTCTCCTGCCTCTTGCCTATTGATTATTCACTTGGGCGTTCATTTACCTCAGCGTCTCATACAAGGTAGCCCTGCTTCCTCTTTAATTTATCTCATGTCTTTAATACAGTTTGGACTTTGCCTTCCTAAATCGTACTTTATTTTTATTGCAGTGATTTATTATCTCTATTCAGTTACTGTCTGGACACGTCCCTCTGCTCCCTCCCTGCATGCTTCTCCCTTGCATCAAGACTTCCTCCACCTTGTCTGTGTGGAAGACAAAGCTGTTCGGAGTCCGCGCTGCATTGTTGTACAGTTTGAATATTAACATGTGGCTCAGCCATGACTGTGCTGTACCAGTGGAAAAAGAAAAAAAGAAAAACCTGGGAGGAACAAGGACGGGCTCTGTGGAGGGAGGAGCTGCTGTGGAAACGGCCCTGTCATTGGTCGGTGACGTGTCCTGCCTGCCTGCAAAAGCTGGCCCGGTTGGCTGCTGCTCTGCATGGAGCACAGCAGTTGTGAAGAATTACCCCTTCTCCTTTCTGCCCAGTCTCTCTCTTTCCTGACTCTTCCCCTCACATTAACGACTGTCTGGGAGTCATCGGTGTCGACCACGTGCCTGTGCCACCTCAAGGACACCACTGTTCCCAGTATACTGCAGCCGGATTCCTATCAAGTTAGTCAGTTACTTTCTGCTCAGTGGAGCTCAGGGGAGTTGACGTCTCGGTCCTGCCTGCAATCTCCCTCCATCCTCTCGCTTCCTCCCTCTCCCTCTCTCTGTCTCTCTCTCTTTCTCTCGTATCACTTAATCAAGACGTAGCTTGCCCTTTGCTGTTCATTGCTGCCTCCCTCCCTCCCGTATGCTGCGCTCCCCTATGTGTTTGTCCTCGCTTTTTCTCTTTGGCTCTGACGCGTCCACCCTCCTGCCTCTTGGTCCTCATCACCCTCCGCTTAAACAAGCTCCACACAAGGTTGCGGCTTCACATTCATATCTTTCTCCTCAACAGGCTGCCTGTTTTTGTTCATGCCTTGGATTAATGTTTGCCCTTCTGCTTTTGCAATCCACAGCAAGACAACACGCAAGGACATGCAGAAGAGAGGTCAGTGAGGAGGATGACAACAGAGGAATAAAGGACAGCGAAGGAGGGATGAGAAAGAGACTGAAGTAAGAGGAGGAAGTGGAACTCTGAAGGGCCTACTGCGAGGGGTTGTCTGCTGCCGTCTGACTTTGCTGGATGAGAGCAGGACGGGGCTCGGTGTGTGTTTGGCCTTGAACCGAGGCTATATTTCATCCTGACAGCCACAGTCATCCATCCCATGTTGCTGAGCTGCAGTCCCGACACATCCTGAGCGGAGCCGCCACCTCGTCTCATCAGTGCAGGGAAACCTTCCCCATACGAGGTTCTGCTTTTTTCCTCCCGTTCTACAGTCATCTTCCGAAAGATAACTAGCACCACAGAGACTACCACAGCCTCGGCCATGTTGACGTGAATGTAACAGTGACTTACGGCGGGCGTCCTTTGAGTCAGACGAAGGCGCAGATGCTCAGCAACATATCTAAGCATTCCAGAGTGATGTCCTCAGAGTAGTTTCTGTTTTTCCCTTTTTTTTTGAGACAGAGCTGGCCTCTGCTCACGGTCACGGCCCTCTATCTCGCCCCAGTGAAACCTCAGCTGCCACATTTCCCAGGAAGAACTAATAAACATCCCCCAAAATACATTGAACGCAAGGACTCGCTGCCTATTTGTGCTGAGGGCAAAACTGAGAATATTTTTGCTTCTCTTTCCTCTCTGTTTTGCTGGGGATTCTTTTTCCGTGCATGGACATTAGTCACCCTTGCACTCGTCAGACATCTTTCCGTCCATCTGCTTAGTGCTTTGTGAGCGTCTCCGATGGCTGTCAGCATGAGCATGGGACGGGACACCAAATGGCTGACCCTGGAAGTGTGTCGCGAGTTTCAGAGAGGCACCTGCTCAAGGTCTGATGCCGAGTGCAAGTTCGCCCACCCCGCCCGGAGCTGCCATGTGGAGAACGGCCGAGTCATCGCCTGCTTCGACTCGCTGAAGGTAACGGTGCGACACACACACTGCGCTCATCATCGACACCTGCCATATTACATCATGTTTGTTTAGACGTGTGTATTATGGTTAACGTCGGGTCCGTTGATGCCATCTGGTTCTGCAAGGTATTGTATAAATACTGAAGTTAAGCTGGTGCCCGCTTATTCGACACATACACAAACACACCCATAGACACACACAAAGGCTTCCTGTAGTTTCATAGTGGACATGGTCTTTATTTCAGGTCAAGTGGCTCAAATCTGAAGAAACAGCAGAGGTGTTGTCTTAAACGTCAAATACTTCATGAGTGTGTCTCTGGTTAAGGGCGTCATCCGCTAATTGAATTCTTCAATGAAAAAGATCAACAACACAATCGGTTCAACAATTCACTGATGGAAACTGTACAAACTATGTCAGTTGGTCAGTAGATGGATATAAACTTTTTGGGCTGTTTAAGCAATTCATACTAGCAGTATATTTTACTTTCAAAATAAAGTGCATCTAAAGGTTATATATATAATATTCATTGCAACGAGATGTTGCAAAAGCATCAGGCTCCAGAACCCAAATGAAGGCTTTGTTGGCCACAGCTCCCGAGGGGTTGGTCCATGGTCAATGGGTGTTGGGACGCCCTCTGAAATCAGCCCCTAAACACACAATCACAAGCTAGCAGCCAGTTAGCACTGCTAGCATCATCGGGATACTTGTGTCATGCTGTGTGTAGCCCGCCGACTCTATATAAAAGGTGAAGCTTTTTTTGGTTGTGTGACAGATGTGTTTATAGTGTTTCAATGCAGAACGGGCGAAAATGTGTTTGTGACCCTGGGTGACATTAGACACGTATGAAGATAAGGAACGTTTTAACAGGGAGGGATTCACATGCACTCACATGAACCAGCACCCAGACAAAGAACAGAGAAGCTCGTATCACTTCACACAGATGTGTGACATCATTCTCTACAGAGGACGCCATTACACCACTTTATCTGTACAGAGAGAATTGTTGTTTACTGCTATTTTAAGGTTTAAATTCTTGCATATACATATATTAATCCTCTAAATTACCTTATATGTATTAAGTTTTATTTTAAGTAGATTTTTGACCTTATTAGCCAATATACATGGAAACAGGAAGGAGGTGTTGGACGAGAGACGGCGAATGACATACACAGACCAGTAACACTACCCTACACCACTAAGTTACTATGGCTCCCAATCAACATACTTCATCACACCGGCTAACGATCATGTAAATCACATACTACCATATTATAGCAGTCCTACTTACTGATTTAAGTAATGCTTGAAATAATAATAATAATAATAATACAACCATAGTTGCTTTTGTATAAATGGGCAAACCAATGGATCATTCCCGACAAGTTGTATGTTCTATGATTGTAATGGATTTCATTCCCCCCCATGATTTAACTTAAGTTATTTCGAAAGCCCTCTCATTAGTTGAATGACTCTTATAATGCAGATATTAAGCAAATCTTTACTCTTTTAATACACCTCATTGTTGCTGTCATTACATATCATTTAATACTCATCGTATTCATTGAGATATTAAATCAAACACATTCTGATATTTGTCAGAATCCAGGATTCTCAGTGTCCACCGTATATCGTGATATCGCCCAACCCTGATTTAAACCAGGCAAGCTGAAACAGCATTCTCTACATCTTAACACATGTCGGAAACACGTCCACCTTCTCTCTTATCAATATATTCATTATTTCCATTTGGCCGACATGTAATCTCCTGCTCTGCTCCACCTCTGATGTGGGCTAGTCGGTCATCGCTGCAGCTGCTCCCCTGACTCTGATCCTCTCTCTTCAACCACAGAACCACGGTATGATCACGACTCAGACAGATAAGAAAACCTGACGCTCTGACAAGTGATGTGATGCTGTGCTGTATTTCAGAAAAGCTTTGACTATAAATGGACAATTGTGCCGTAATCAAGAATTGACTGTGTCTGTGTCAGGGTGTGCGTCTGGATGCACGTGTGTTTTTGCTCGAGGTTTTGTTCGACCGGCTTTCCTGCAGAGAAAAAGTGAGACCAAGACAGGGGGCTCTCTGTCTGAGTGCAGCTGCTGTCTCCTGCTTTATTGAGTTAGAATTTATTATTCAGCCATTTTTCTGTATTATGTCCTCCAGAGCAGGAGAGAGAGAGAGAGAAAGGGAGAGAGAGGGAGAGAGAGAAAAAGAGGGGGGCCTAGCAACAGCACAGGAGTGCGCACCCATTGGATAGTTTGATCTTCCTGAGTGGCACGGCTGTTTTTAGCACAGAGCAACAGCCTGGCTCTATACTGGTCGTATCGATGGGAGGAAGAGGCGAGCTGCTTTGTACCAAAGGCAGAAAACGATTATTAAAAGGACATGTTTGGCTGTCGGAAGCCGCAGGGTCGTGTTGTAAGCCGGGAAAGAACTGAAGTTGGTGAGAGTTGAAGGTCAAAGCGGCCTTCTTTATCAGGAGCCGCAGCAGAGCTCTGGTGCCAGCCCAGTGTGTCAGCCACCACCTCTTTACACCAGTGTTTCCATCCACATTGTTGTTCAGGGTTACACTCAGCTGACAGTTGTGTTTGGTCGACTGACTAGAAAAACAAAGAAGCGCCACATGCTGTGCTGTGCACCGCAGAGCCGCTCGACAGCATCCCTCCTTCCCCCCGCTGCCCACTGAAGGGAGGATGTTTGTTACTCTCATGGATTTATCTGCTAATGGCCTCCCTCCTCCTCATCACCGTCACTCCCATATCTGGTAACTCCGGCTCGGTCCGACCCGACCGCTGTCGTTCACCGATGCTCCTCCATTAGCTCTGTGTGGTTGGTCTGAGCCTGCTGCAGGGGATCGGGGGGGGGGAGCTCACCTCCCAGTTCTTTTTACCTTGTTATCTGGAGTGCTGCTGTCATCTCATGTGATTAGTGTGGACGTCACATCTGCACAATATACTGTAGATTTGTAGAGTGACTTTTGGATGGCATCATGGTTTGGGATGCAAGTTACGATTCATTCTGTTGTTGATTGATCTGCAGAAACTTAAATATTTGATCTGCAACATGATGTAAAATACAAAAGCTGACAAAGTTCTCGGATCCAACGGCAACGCCTCTAAATGCTTCTTTTGTCCAAATAACAACCGTAACCCAAACATCCTCAGTTACTATCGACTTTAGGGGACCAGTCATGTCGTCCATCTTTTTAAACCGTCTATGGGCTCTACTGAGGTGCTTTTATCTGTTTAGCATGTCAGCGTGGTAGCATTTCAGAAATTGTACCAAACATAGAGTACACCTTTATGATTTAGAGATCACCACTAGCTTTGCAGGTATTTCCACATAATCCGAATTACTGAGCAACTAAATGTTTGTGATTGAGATGCCACGTCTGTAGATGTCTGTACTAAATTTCTTTGCAATTTGTCCAGAAATAAACATAAATATTTCACAATTCAAAAAAACTAAATGTCTGAGGGCATCTATGAGGAGCACGAATATCTGCATTTTTAATATAAGGAAATAATACAAAATACAAAAAAAACAATAATGGCAACGGTTAAGATTTGTGCAGCGATCCTGTTTAACAAAGTCCTTTCTCTCTCCTCTCCCTGAGAGCAACAACAACAACAACCCACTGTATTTACAGGGCTTTCGCTGTGTTGTTTGATGTGTTGCTATGGCTACCTAAAGGGGGATTCCGCACCCAGTTCTCCCATCAACACCACTTCTTGGCCTCTTTCTCTTCCCCAGTGGTTCTAGCTTTTATGAAGCTCTTGAACCTGAATCAATCTTTGTGTTGCCAGAGCACAACAATTCAGTCTGTCATTTTGTCCAGCTTTTGTGTTTTTCGCAGCAAACACAGCGTACTCTTTATCACCGGACTCATTAAAGGTTCTTTTCATTCCCTGTGAGCTTGAGCAGCATTGCTGGGCTCATGGGCCTGACTCCTCGTTACAGACTCATCCCTGAACGCACAGCTCCCTGACGCAGAGCTTGCTCACGTCTCGGCTGTAGGTGAGAGTGCTTGTGTGAGCCCATGTAGCATCCTGGCCATGTTTCAAGCTGCTACAAGCTGTAACAAATGTTGTGTTGTGTGTGATATGAGTCTCTCCTGGTTGCCGGTACAGGAGCCACTGGATTCACGTAGTTGTCCTTGATGCTAAACCCGTTTTTTTTATGCGTCCTCATCTCAGCGCGGCATCATCCATCAACGTCATAGTCTCTGCACTATGACGTCAGTTTGTCTTCAGTTGTGCAGCATGCTCGTGTGGCGCTCACATAAGGCGAGATGTCTCGTCCCTCTGTGGTCTGCTGACAGAGGATGCAGCTGACTCTCAGTGGAGGTAGTTTAGCGGGTTAACAGCACATCCGCAGGGGAAGACAGCTGCTGCCGGCCCAGGGGGTTTAATGCAGACTGCAGTTCCTCCTGTGAGCGCGTGTTGACCTGCAGTGTTCCTGCAGCACCATCTTCACCTTCCCCACAGACTCTGGCAGGGATGAAGGACACCGCTTTAACGGCAGCTTGTGACCAAATGAATTGCTTTTAAATACCCGGCTCAAAATTTGATTGAGGATTTGTCAAGAAGCCAAAAATGACAAGTAAAATGGGGCATGAAGAATTATTTCCGAACAAAATGATGTGTGGCAGTGACTGCTGATGCAGGAAAGTAAAGTACAGAAATACATCAGTGTATTAAAGTCATTATTAAGTAATTGAAACATTTGCAAGCTTTTATTAATTAAACGATTAATCCAAAAATGCAGATTTTTTTTGTTCATGGCGTAATCGTTAGTTGCATCCCTAAAATGTTGATTACAGTGTCAGATTAATTTGTCATTAGGGAAAATCTTAGCGTTATATTCTAATGTTATTTGAAGCCTTGCACACAGGACAGTTTTAGTCCAGTGTGTACAGATACACAAAAGAGTTACACATGATGCTCTTTGTTTATGAATAAGCATGTTTGATAATTGTGTGTGTGTGTGGGGGGGGGGGGGGAATGCGTGCTGGTGTCCTATAAATGACTGGAGTTTAAATCTCATGTCAGTTATGTACACCTTCTCAGGTTTGGCAATAACGTCTTTCTAAAATGATAAAATGATGCTAATATAATAATCCATCATATTGTTATGAAGGAGATTTGCTCATTTGATCTCCTCTCTGAACTAAACAAGTATCATTGTATTTTTATTATCACTCTCTCTCTGTAAAGTTGTTGATCTCTCTGTTGCTGTGATGGCTCCCACACAGAGATACAGTATCAGTCACACAGGACAGTGAGACTGGAGCATATGTTCTCACTCTCCAGTTTTATCTCTTGTCACTGTGGTTTATTTGATGTCTCCCACTGTGGAAAATCCAAAGCTGACTCAAATACTACACCTGGCATTTCAAAGTGCCTAAGAGAGTGTCAGTAATAGTTTGAATTTTAAATGTATACTTTGATTTTAACTAAAAGGCCTTTTTAGATGTAATTACTGTGTGTATTTGTCCAAAGAAAGTGATGTTTCTGTTTTGCTCAGGTTATTGGTGAATGCAGTATAACATGCTTTAATGCAATGGACTCTTTCAGAAAGTGTTGCATGAATTATGCAACATAAGATCTTCAGGGACTTCATTAGTGCTTTATTTCTACATAACTTACAAGACAATTCACAGACACGTTTAAAACACGTCGGACACTTTTAGTTCAACAAATTGTGCTTGATGATAAGTCCTCAGCTGAACTTCGATAGGTTCATTGATTTAGCCTCAATCATAATATTAATATTTCACTGCCATGTCACCGTAAAGTGTCTGTTCTCACTCTCCCCTCCTCCTCCTCCTCCTCCTCCTCTTCCTCCTCCTCCTCCTCCTCCTCCTCCTCAGGGACGCTGCACACGTGAGAACTGTAAATACCTGCACCCACCTCCACACCTGAAAACCCAGCTGGAGATTAACGGGAGGAACAACCTGATCCAGCAGAAGGCGGCGGCTGCCATGTTGGCTCAACAGATGCAGTTTATGCTGCCTGGAACCCAGCTGCAGCCCATAGTGAGCAGGCCACAGCAAAACTTTCTTAACAAATGCAAATGAACACAGTCATGCCTGCAGGTCGAACTTGCTGGCAGGATTTTTCACAATTTCTCTCTTTCTACAAAACAGAGAAGAGGATTTTACCAGTTTTTTGCTTTGACTTTCTGTTCATGTGCAGTGAGAATTATATTTTAAAATCCTTATAATCCCAGTAATTTATTTACTGGGTATTTTCGAGTGAAATTATTATGCAAATTGATAATTTGATTATCACCACATTGTTTTTAATTTAATGTTTTTGTCTTATGTTTTGATAAAACTTTAGTTCATCTGAATTATTTTGCATGGTTATGGTTTGAGTTTTTCAGCCATCTAAGACTTTTTCGGGAAATATGCAATCATCTTTTTCCATGTTGATTTTCTTCAAAGAGTTATCATACCACTCAGAGTAACTGAATTCTTCTCAGTACTATAAAAAAACCATAGTACTGGTTATGTTACCACCAAATCCTCTTTAGCTTCCTGTAGTTTTACTGTGAATTCTGCCTTAACTTGTTGTTTAGTCTCCCTTGTCTCAGCTGCTCTCTCTCTTTCCCTCAGACCACATTCTCGATGACGCCCTCCATGGCAACGAGTCCCAGTATGGCTTTCAGTCCCTATCTGAGCCACATGGGCCCAGGCATGGGCTTGATGCCTGAGCTGCTGCCCAGTGCCCCCCTCCTCGTCCCTGGGAGTCCCAGTGGCCTGGCAGCCATGGGCAACGGCACCTCTGCACAAAAACATCTGCGCACGGACAAGCTGGAGGTATGTGGCCTGTGTGCAGCTGTTGTGTTTCTATGTTTGGCCATAGTATGATAAAAAGTAAATGATGAGCCGTGCTCCCTCTGGACCTTTCCAGGTTTGTCGGGAATTTCAGCGCGGTAACTGCACGCGGGGCGAGGGCGACTGCCGCTACGCTCACCCCCTGGAGGCCGGCATGGTGGACTGCAGCGAGAACTCGGTCATAGTCTGCATGGACTACATCAAGGGCCGCTGCAGCCGAGACAAGTGCAAGTACTTCCACCCGCCTGCTCACCTGCAGGCCAGGATCAAGGCTGCACAGCACCAGGCCAGTCAGAACACAATCACCAACACAGGCTTGGTGAGTCCGTTGTGGCACAGTGACCCGGACAAACACTGGGAACCTATTCTCTTTACACCAACAGCAAATGTTCAACGAGAGGTTGAACGCTTTATCAACAGCTTTTGATAAATGGAAACCTTCAGCATAAAAAACTCAGGTGTAAATAAATACCGTCTCAAATGGTACAAGTCTATATCTGCAGTGAAACACCAGAGGCTTTCCTCCTCCGCACTTGAACATTATTAACTGATGCATTGAAGGATCAGGGTGTTGTAATTTGATAGTGTGTTCTCAGGATTCAGTTCCTCCTGCAGCTGTGCTTGAGTGAAGCAAGCTACGAGATTTAAAGTTTGCATTGTGAGCAGCTTTAAGATAATCAGGTCAATCTGATGCAGGAAAACAAGAAGCTACACTACAACACTAAACTAAAATACAAAGTAGTTAAAGAAATTAAAAATAATTTGTTCAAGATTTGACTGTTTATGCCGTCAGCTGTTTAAATGCACTAGCCCTGTTCGTTCTGTTCTGTGTGGTCACGAGGCTGTCGGCAAATGTTCCAAATGTCATTATATAATTTAATTGTAGGGGAATAGCAGCAAATGTAAAAATGACATCTCGGTCTAAAGATCTTAAATTCGTTAAACCTTATAAGTTGTACACAAACTAAATAAGTAAGAATTAATCAATAAGCCAATTCAGCATATTCAGGGCACATCGCAACAATTTTTAGCATGGAACTAATAAAGCAAAAATGTATATTTAAATCGTTCAATAGTTTGATCGAGATGTATATGAAAAAAACTTGTTCCTGCATCAGCATGACATCACTTCCTCCTATTTCATACTGTTTGTTAAAGGTAGTCTTTTACCCCATGTATATGTTTTATTTATATTTCTTTTGTGTGTCAAAGGCCTGGTCTTGTCGTCCACTGCACTGGGCCCATTAGAGAATGAACATTTTGTTATCCCTTTTCCCCCCCTGGCCTGACCTCTGGGCTGTCCTACTTCACTTTACTGCGTCTTAGATGCTGCAGTGTCCTCTTGTGGCGGGAAATAGAAATGATCTGTGTCAGCTGGATGTTGAGTCTAAAGGATACTTGGAGATTCAACTGGATATTAAGCCTGACATCGCACCAGATCATTTCACTTTAGGGGAAGTGTTCAATAAGTGTAAGGGCAAGTTTGGTTGCCCAGGATCCAGTGCTGATTATTAATTTCTTCCTCTTGTTCTCCTCGCCCTGCCCAGGCTCTGCCACCGGGGGTCATGCAGCAGCTACCAAAGAGGCAGATTTTAGAGAAGAGCAACGGAACTGCTTCCGCTATCTTCAACCCCAGCATGTTCCACTACCAGCAGGCCCTGGCTAACATGCAGCTGCAGCAACAAGCCTTTATCCCCGCTGGTGAGCCTCCACACACTTCAGCATCCATCCAGTGTGAGCGTATGGAGGAGCTAAACCGTTATGGGCTCCTCATACTTGACTCAAACGTGTCATGAACCAATAAACACACAGGCTTTTGGTGTTAAACAACTGGGAAGTATTATGGGATGCGGGCCGTTACAGCAGCAGTGGCAACAGTTTGCATGTTTTGTCTGTGAAAGTTTCTTTATCATGTAACATGCTCAACTTTAACTATTCTATCATAACATGCTTCTCTTCCTGCCTCTGTCTGCTGGGCTGCTTGCATCCAATTCACTCGGTTCTCATAGGATAAGAGTAGTTGGAGCCATAAACAATATCTTACACTAATCACTACAGACTCGGTGGGGACATGCATTATAGGATGCTGGAGATCCTGTTGAAAGAAGCAGCTAGCTGCAATACCACAGAAGATCAAAAAGAACACAACAGCCCGACTGTTTCTAACTGTATTTAATGTCCTTGGATATGATTTTGACTATTGAATTATCTCCATATGATTGTATATTAAACTGGACACTATGTTGTTACTTAACAACAGGATATACTTCATTTAAAGGAAGACATTATGGCTGCAAATGTTTAGTATAATAAGTTTCTTTAAATGAAATTAGGGCTGAAACCATCCATCTACTAACTGATCTGTCATCTGACCGAGAATTCATTGCCAACCGCTTAGTTGTTAAACTTGTTAATCAAGTTGCTGGTTCAAATCCCTCTAATGTAAAAAAGTTGTTTTAATTACTTAAATTGTGACTTGAATATCCAGATTTAGAAGTGTTTTCAGAAACTGTGTGTTGCCTTAATGATGACATTTTTTCTCTATTTTCTGAATTGTTATAGCTTACAAATACAATCGATTAATTTAAAAAAAACTTTCATTAGAATAATAATATTGAAACTTTCTACACTAGAAGATGTGGCAGTGAAAATAATCTCATAGATACATAAGCCGTGTTAAGAAAATTGTTTTTCAAATACATTTTGTTATTATATAGGCAGCACATAATGAAGGGACATTAGTGAGTATCGCCACTGAACAGACATTTTTCATTTTATTGGGGCTGTAAAGAAACAGGGGTTTGTCTGTGAAAGGCTTGAAGCCTGTCAGACATGATTTATTGATATTCCACATACTTAAATTTAACAGCTCCTCAGCCAAAACCCCCACACAGTTTGTGTTGTGTTCTGAAGAAAGAATATACTGACTACACAGGCTTAGTTATTATATACAGAAGATTTAGATTCTTGTTGCCTGGATATACTTAATACTCACGAGAGCCTCTGCATCATTTCTCTGCATCAGCTTCAAGCAGTGGACTTTTGTGCTGTTATCTACAGCTTGTATTTGTGTCTCTGTGTGTGTTGGCGCACACACTGTTGCAGCCTCAATGTCACATGTGTTGCCTGCAGTGACCTGAACCTGTGGACTTGTCTTTACCTGCTGCTGCCAGTTACAACATCTTCTTTGCTGCTGCTCTTCTTTTCTTTTTGTTGACCTCTCGCTCTTCTCCTTGTCTGCTCTCATTTATTTATTGTTTTCAGCTCACACTGTTTCTTTTCATAATGGAGCCAGAGCCAGCGGTATGTCAGGAACAGTTCTGTATGGTTAGTGAACAGAAGCCTTTACTGAAAAAGACGTATTGATCATCTAGTGGCAGCATGTTTTGGAAGAGCATGTTTTAGCTGATTAACTTCAAAACATGTACAATTTGCAGCACTGTCAACAAATGATATTACATCATGATTTTAACATTAGGTTTCCTGTGAGAGGACGGTGTATCACAGTGAATCCTCATGTCATCACAGTTTTGTATGAAGCTTTGTATGAAAATATTTAATGTAAATGGTGAGTGAAGTTAAACAAACTCATTCTGAGGTCACAGTCAGTCACATGTTCAGTGCCTCAAACACTACGACCACCAGGGTGCCCCACGAGAACAGGTGATGTTTAAAGTCTCTATCTCATGTGCAGGAATTATGTAAAAAGGATTTGACACACAACATGCTGTGTTTTGCTTTGGGGGAAAAAGAAAGAAACTACAATCTGCCCTTCTCTTTTCCCACAAAATGTGGCATTCCAAGGGTTAATCTCTACTCACTATATCTTTAATTACAGTTAAGTGTTCCTCAAAGTGTTCTCAAATCCTTCATATCTGCTGCTCAGCTTTAATTCATTATTGTCCGAAAAAAGTCTTACATTTAATCCTGGATGCAGAGTGAAGGTGAACAAGTGCTGTCCTGATTTATTTCTCTCTAACCAGCACCAGTTATCTGTGTGTTGGTTTGCACTCCAGCCTGTACAGAGCAGAAACTAGCCGCTAGTCTACAGTTCTGTAATGTTCATGACATTTTCCGACATTGATCTCAAACTGCTCTGGTCTTGAGATTTGTCGCTGTTGAGGTACATTCACGCCTTTGTGAGAACATGCAACAGATTATTACTATTATTCAGCTGCTAAAGACCATATGACAGACGTTCAGACTGTTTCATTGCATCATGTGTCTATCATCACGTCTTCCTTTCTGCAGTCACATTATAAAGCCGATAGCTTTTCATGAATTCATTTCAACTCACTGCATGCATGTGTGTCGTGTACGTGTGCCTCCATGCTGTACGTGTGTGTGTGTGTGTGACGGTGCGGCCGCCTGCTCAGGTCGTGGCTCAGGGAAGCAGGACGAGGTCCAAGCAGTCGACAGTCTTCCTTTAAGCCTTGCTCCTGTCTGTTGTAGGACTTATGAAAACCCCGGCCCCGCTGGCAGCGGAGAGCCGCTGGGAAAGGAGGGAGTGGAGCAGCTGCAGGCAAATCCCCAGCCGCTTCCTGTCAGTACCTGGACTGAGTGGTGAGGGGACCCCCGATAGGCTGTCCATGTCCACATTATACCTGTAACAGCCCCCTTTAACGTCCCAGAGACTAAGCCAAACAGGTTGTAACTGAGCTGAGTGTAGGGTCGTGTTTTTCAGTTTGATACTAAAATATCAGAATAATAAAACTACTTATTGGGAAATTTATAAAATGTACATGTTTTGTCAGTAATATCGCTAATAATTACAGTATGTGTGAACCTGAATGGGTTTCCAGGTGTTGATTACAAATATATTATACTGAAATATTCAAGATCTATTAGAATCAGTTATCTAACCCCCCCACACACTCACACACAGAGAGAAGGATATTACAGTGTCATTTGTGGCAGCACTGATTTAGTTACCGTCGCAAAACTTGAAGGTGGTGATTATTCAGAGTTTCCTTAGGACGTGTTGTCACATGTGTGTGTATCTGAGTGTGTGTGTGACCACTTCCCTTTGTGCACTTCATGACTTTGTGTTCTGCATCAGTAAAGCATTTACCACTGCTGCATGCGGAGACTGCGAGAGCAACACTCAGCATTTAGAAAATCATTTCACTGTTAGTAAAAGTAGAAACTCAGGAGATAGAATAAAGAGAAATGTTTTCTGTTTCTGTTATTCACCAGCGTTAAAAGAGTTCCCGGGATGTGTCACGCCGCTGTCGGGAACACAGAGTAACATTTCCTAGACTTAAAGGGTTTAGTTCTCCAGTGATTTAGCGTCGCTCTTCCATCATGTTGTGTGACTCAGATTAAAAATGAAGCTGTAAAGGCAGAAATATCCTGACTTTTGCTCCCATATAGGTTTAACTCCAAAAAAGACTAGATCCTAGATTTCCCATTAAGCATTTAAAAGCATTAGTCCATCAGATCCTCCATACCTGGTAGACAAACACTTGACTACTCAAGAGCAGCCTTTGGTGAGATAAGACTACATTTTTTAAAGATGTTGTTAGACCTTGTTCATTCCATGTTCCATCCACTAACATGGAGTAATCAGGATTTGTGACCTATACTGCAGCCAGCCACCAGAGGGCGATCGAGACACTTCAGTTTTGGGATCCATTTTTATAAACAGTCTATGATTTGAATGCAAAGTGAAGTTGAAATTTATCTTGCAAAGCCAGTCACTTATTACAAACTATTTTATCTGCAGATTTCAATCAATATCATGCGAGTATGAGCAAAGCGCTAAAGAAGAGATAAGCCAGTGTCCCATTAGAGCTGAGAGAGAAACAGGTTTTGTTCTCGTCCGGATCGTGGGCTCCCTCCATGCTCATGCTCCGTCCATTCAATACAATGATCAGATCCTCCAGTCTGATTGGATTGTATGACTGTGTATTGCCTTGTTTGTTTAAATACCATTTGTTAGTGAACAGTGTTTTTTTGATTTATTTTGTAACTGGTCGGGCTAATTAAATGTGTAATTTTTCTTTGTCTCTTATTTTGTTTTGCATGTGTCTTGATACTTGTTCAAATTCATCCTGGCAATATCACCTGACACTTGTGCCATAACTTTTGATCCGACACATTTTGCCATGGTAACCATATCATTCCTGTCCCCCCCCCCCCCTCCCTCCCTCCCTCCCTCCCTCCCTGCCTACCTCCCTCCCTCCCTCCCGCCCACATCCTCGTCCTCTGTCTTTCGTCTGACACGCCTGAATAAAAGTTCCCATGATGCACGGGGCCACCACCTCCAATGTTTCGTCGGCCTCGACCCCAGTCACCAATGTTCCTTTCGCTGAATCTGCCGCCTCAAATCAGGTTTGCTCCTTCATTTCAGTTCTCTGTTCTTTTAGCTCCGCAGGCTCTGAGTCGCTGCTCGTCAGGTTGAAGAAGTTGCTGCGAGTAGAGTCACACGTTTCATCTGTCGTCACCTTTGAGTCTGTTGTGAGCAAATGAAAACAGAATTTCTGAGGAATCCTAACATATAAAACTGTTTTCATCTCAAAGTCTTTGTTTGCCATTGAACCATATCATTACTCATTGCCTGTCCCAGTATATGGACATACAGTATATAGTTTGTCACGTGTCAGCACTGCTCTCACTGAAATACAGTACTTGTTGAGTAACATAAAAATACATTGTAATATTTTCTTCAGTATTTAAAAAAAAAAAAACTATATGCAGCTTTTAAATTCTGTTGACTTTCAGATATGACTTACCTCCAGTGACAGCTGTGCTTTGGACTGTTTATTTAATTGTATTCACTTCATCGCAGCTTAGAAGCAATAATCTGATTTTAGCTTTTTTTTTGTGACACGTTACTAAAGCATTGTGATCGATTATTTGAGGAGCAAAAAGAACATGTGCAGCCACCAAAATCTCATTCAGGCTAAATTATGTTATGTATTTGCTTAAATACAATGTTAACAGTAGCCTTCAAAGGATGTGTAATATAAAGTTTTTATACACTGTAATATACAGTGATAGGTGACTTTGTCCTTATTACATTGTATTTATATTTTTCACACAGACCATTGTGATGTTGAAACAATATATTGCGGTTAACATTTAAAGTTAAAGTTCCTCTTAATCAAAATGTTTTCTACTGGCTTCTTCAGTCGACCAGCGATCCATGAAACATCCTCGGTGCCGACTTGACCTTTTGCTTTGGTCATGATATTTATGACGAATATCTTTAGGCTGAGCATTTAAATACTTGCTTTACATCATAAATGTGTTCACACTAACTTCAGCGTATAGGATAATCTCCTGACGGTCATGTAAAGATGTTTGTGTCCCTCCCTGCCCTCTCTCTCTCCCTTTCCAGTAGAAAACTCAGAGCTTCTGACCTCTGAACCAGTGGAGCTGCAGTGCGTTCCCATGGAAACCCATTTCTGTCCCGTCCCCAAACTGCTGATGGCAGCTCCAGTGGCGCTAAACTCAGTAAGCCTTTCCCGAAACACCAATTAAAGCCCCTGAAACATGCGCAGTACCGGGGCGGCCATCTTTCTGAACGCAGCGAACACGTGCCTCCCCCACACTGCACACGACTGAGTGACAATGTGACACCTCTTATGTTCTGACAGTAGAAGAGCTGCGATGGTTCAGCCAACACAAGCCCGGACATACTGCTGTTGCTTTAAAGCAGCCATCCTGATGCATACTGACTTGACCAGGCCGAGCAATAGAGCTCCCTCGTTGTTACAGCCATACATACCCACACCTTAAACGTGCAGCAGACGTGTGCACACAAACAAACACACACACACATACACTTGTACGACTAAAAAGCCCTTTATGGGTTGAAGCCATGACATGTGGCGACCCAACACATTTGACTGTTCCAAAGTGTGAAACTCTGAAAAGTTGATTCTGGAAAATTCAGACGGTTCGAACATCTCGTGTGAAACGGCCGCTGGTCTGCAACCAGTACAATTTGTCATCATAACGAAGGAGTGTTTCATGTCATGTCATGTTTACGTTTCAAGATGGCTACAAATGTGCCACTGGTGTGAGTCGTTGTTCATTTGTTTGTGCCTTTGGTTTTTAGCAGCTCAGCTGCAGAGGAGACGTAGTTTCCCACAGGATACACTGAAATACACAAATACTCTGAAAGATGTTATTATTGCCAATCAAATGCAAAATATTTCATTGTAAAAAATCTGTATCAACCTATAGTCTATTTTAATTCCTCCAGTAATTACATCGATCACCACTTCGAATTTTATTTTTCTTAT
Organism: Pleuronectes platessa; assembly: GCF_947347685.1. Taxonomy (NCBI): domain Eukaryota; kingdom Metazoa; phylum Chordata; class Actinopteri; order Pleuronectiformes; family Pleuronectidae; genus Pleuronectes; species Pleuronectes platessa. The sequence continues at coordinate 19,672,097 of NC_070633.1, forward strand.
TACTTCCTTTTATTTAATAGTCCTTTAAAAAATATATAAATTACATAACATTTCTGGATCTAAGACACAAACTGCCTTAAAGCAGCTGAGGTGATGTTCGCTATATGGAAGCCTGTCTCCGTATAACTCTGAAAGTTTCACATCAGACAGCTCAACTCACTTCTACTCTTGAATTTGAGTTAATTCTCTGGACTCGGTCAGTGGTTGGGTCCTGTCAGTAATTGTCTTATGATTGAAATATGGTTTGTTTCTACAAACGCAGTCAATTTCACCTTCTGTTAAAGCTACGAGCCTTGGACTTAAATCCGGATTCCCTGAAATAGAAACAAAGTTACTTTTATGAGGGTCAGATCTGAGACGTTTTAATTGGTACTTCGTAAACTTTTAAACCTGATGTCAGAGGAGGAAGCTGGGTCTGTTTCCTGATGTTGTGCCTAGTCTGTGTGCCAAGTGGAGGTATATGCAAGGTGATGCCCCCATTCAATGCAATACCTGAATAACTCCTCCTAATAAACGTCTCCCCTCGCCCGTGCGGATCTGTCTTTTAAACAGGCAGTGTGTCTAATGTAAGTGTCTCCTCTCATGGATCGAGTGAGCGCCACAGCATTTTTATGTTTCACGGCTCTTCAGGGAGAAAGCTTAGAACTTGAGAATATCCTGTCTGACTTTAAATTGTGTCGTCTTTTCTACTGATGTGTCCTGTTCGTCTTAAGTCGCCAGACTCTAAATATTACAGCGACAGTTAGTAACCAGGACTGAGTTGTGGGGGAGTTAGAAGATGGATGAATGAGAAGGAAATCCCCCCTTTGAAAAAAGACATTTACGAACCAGTTGGATTTCTGGTTTTCAAATGTCTGTGATGAACTGCTCTGATGGCATGTGAAATTTAACATAACAGCTTCGGGAACTGGGCTGAAATAACTTTTATCCAAATTCAAACGTGCCTCTTTAAAGTCTCCTCAAACCACTGCTGTCAATACACTGTAGGAACAGACCAGTGCTCAAAGATAGATGTGTTATTTGGTACATTATTATTATTATGGTGAATCATATCTGTACTAGTTTCTTCTCTGAGACAGCTGTGCTGTCCTATTGTTAATGTAACGTAAATAAATCAGTGTATTGTGTGCATTGTAAAGTGTGTTGAGACAATGAATCGCCGAACTGGTTTGTTGTAAATGCTGCAGATAAAACAACATTTCCCACTGAACATCATTAATTTAAAAATAATGTCATTGTGTCGTGAATGTATCTAAAGCAAAAACTATTCATGCTCCTCTAAAGGACAGGCATGTTGAAATGTAATGATTCACTATATATAGACTATTTCTTAGGTCACAAAGGTACCATGCTGATAGTGTGTAAAGACATATAAAGTATGTGTATTGTTCTATAGATTTATATTTAATGTCTGTGGCTGATGTGACTACTTTTAGAAATATCTTTCACTCTCAGTAAAGGTAGAGCTGAATTGTACTTTTGAAGTACAAATGTAAACCATACAGGTACATTACAGTCAGTTCTTGTACCCCAGCCGTGGAAAATACCCAAAGTGCCCAAAATGCACCAATTAACAATGATGTAACCGTTGGGCAAATTTGAGAAAAATAGCATGTTACTCTTTCTTTCTTTCCTGCAGTATTTTTACGTTTTCTCGTGGTTTGGATCGGACAGTTCTCCTCGGTGCTGCGGCCCTTGTTTAGGGAATAAGGAAGTGTAGACAGACCGGCCAGTGGGAGATGCTCGTGCAGCAACAGGGACGTAATCATTCACTGGCTTCACATCCGTGTCAATTATGTTCAATGAGGCAAGTTGGAACCCTTGATAATAACAATATCCCTTCTATCTGTCTATGAGGAAATCAATACTGCTCTCCTGTTTATGAGTTTTATTGGATTAGCTTTGCACAAACCTGGAGGCAGGGGAAAACAACTAGGCTAAGATCGTTGCGTCTTTCGTTCATTTCGTAGAGTTGTGTTCTTTAACTATTTCTTGACCAACAGTCAGGCAAAGTGCACAATCTGGAATCTCTGGACAACATCAGTACAAAGAATTTAGACCGTGTCGGACATTTTATCAGTCACAAAATCAAATACTAAATATATAAAAGTTATTCTAAATGGTTTCAAACCCAGTCTGGCATTTGTGTTTCACACTCTCTTGTTATTTATTGACCAACATTCTACATCGATCAATGTAAAGTGTAAAAAATCTCTGCAATGAACTAAAGCATTGTTTTCCCTTGTTTCCAGTCTTTATGGTTCTAACTTCAAAATACCAAACAGACATGAGAGTGATATTAATCTACTCATCTAATTCTACGAAAAGAAGGTGAATATGTGTAGTATTTATTTAAACATTTACATTTCATCCACCTGTGGATCACATTCCACTGGACAACAGGTGTCACAGGAATAGCGATACAACATTATATAAATGTGTTGACAAATTGCATTCTCAAATAGATTTTAAATTCCATTATTAAATGTTGAATTTAATAACCTATTTTTTAAATGATATCATATGCTTATTTGTTATGTCATTTGAACTATTGATTGACGGATAAACATTTCATTGGTATAATTTTTATATAATAATAAATTGGCTTGCATTCATGAAAATTCATGAATGCAAAATTTTATTGCACAACTGATGTTTTAACTCTTTTTCTGTGACACGTGTTGTCCTCCATATAAAAGCAGTACCTAGCCTGTTATATGTCTGGTAACATACATCTATAAAATACTTTTTGTCACAGACATATACTGTACTTATCCTTTAACTCTTTATTCGAGGGTTTAGCAGCTAATTTTAGTGAAAGATTGTCTCTCCTGCTCATGAAATTGAGAATTAGAACATCCCAGAAAGTTATCTCAATCTTGTGGTTTTGAGAGTTTAGATTTTTCCAGCCGAGGAAGCCCCTCCTTCTATCCTTTATCTCATCCTCCCCTTCACATAATTTTGCCTTGACTGAAAAAAACAACGAATGCGCAAGAGTGTGTTAGTTAGTGGATCTGCAGTGTGGCATGAGAAACATTTTACTTCTTTCCTTTCTCTAATTCTCATGCACATGATTTTCTCAAATGTAAAAGGATCTGATCACTGGGTGCAGTGACCTGATCCTTTAGCGTGTGTAATTCAGCCTACTTATGTTTCCTAGGGCACAAACAAAGGGCCTTATTTCTGGATCACTGTATAAAGATATGATAGCTGTGTATCAAAATGACTTGTATTAATAGTAAGTTAAGCTTTTTTTATCTAACTTAAAACAAAAACACAGCATGAAATAAAAAAATCATTTATACATAGTTAATGGTTTGTGTAGACCAACACGAAAAAATATTCGATATGAAAATCATTTGTATACAATGATGGAGTCATTGTAAACGGTAATAGTTTTGGTTGCTATGGCAACAAAATGACAACATGGCTACCTTTCTATTATCCTAATTGTGAATTTTTTCACATTAATTGAAATAATTTACACCACTAACTTATTCAAGAAGGGAATGTCTAATTAGTTTGTCTTGTTATTGCGACGTGATGAAATATTTTATATGGAAATCTTCGTAATATCCAAAGGTCCTTAGGGGAGATCAGGTGTTTATTTTGTTGTTTTAATTGGACCTTAATTGTTTTCTCTTTTTTGTTGTTCTTGAACATGTTCTTTTTGAGAAATAAGAATGGACTTAAACACCTTTCTGTCAGGGAGGTGAAGAGGCTTTTGGACTAAGTGGAAGATCTTCATCTTTGTCTGTCAAATCAAACTAATCGGTTCACTTCCTGCCTGCAGCGTGGACCGCTCTCCTCTCTTTGTGGAGGTTTGAGGTTTTATCAGTGAATTCTGTTTCGGTTTCGACCCAGAACGTGGTCCAGAAGTCTCTTCCTGCCCAGCTGTGCTGGGGGATGACGATCCTTACTGAGGTGTACCTGAATGTGTGATGTTCACCTTGTTTGCACTTATGTACATAACTATGTCAAAATACTCAAAATTTATTTTGAATAAATATAGAGAAAAGAGTTGACTAAAAAAATCGAATCAGTGTATGTTAATGATATGTCTATCATTTTATCACAGTATAAAAAGATCACTTTGAGGGATCTGCCCTTTGTTTGTTTGTTTGCTGGAGCCCTGTTCTAATCCAAGCATGACGTTGCCTCGCTCTAAACCTTGAATGGGCTGTGGTTTAAAAAAAGCTTTTTCAGTTCGTTTCTGGTTCAAACCTGGCATCCAACAGTAGAGATGGATTAGAAGAAACAGGCCCTCTGGAATTATTACAACAAACTAATACTAACACCTGGTTGTTATATGCTCATCGTGATGACACAAACGCAGGCGCTCTCCTCTAAAGCAGCAAAATAAAGCACAGGGTAGCTCCACCTGAAACCAGCTGGGAAACAAGAGGAGCAGATATGAGTCAGACTCTAGAGAGAGATGAACATGAGATGTGTTTTAAATCCACTTACATTTCTGTCATTTTGTGAAATGGGTTATTGTTTTCCCCCTGGTTGTCATTATCCAAAACAACAATAAATCTGTATTCTCCTGCAGATTTACGTCACAGTCGCAAACAACCTGTTTTGGCGATGTTATTCTTGGAGCAGCAGCGTCCTTGCGTAACTCTGTTCCTGCAGATTCAGACATTCACTGCTCTCCACTTGCTCTCAAAGCCAGCGATTTTGTTGCCATGGCACTTGTCCTAGCGGTGGACAGACTGAGTCATCCTGGTGAATCGGTTCACAGCCCCTCGGACTGCTGTTGAATATTGACTTTTAAGTGACTGCTCACAGAGACGGCTCTCTGTACGACGTGTACCCAAACCTCGCCAAAGGTTCTCTGCTGTGACTAACCAGCAGCCATCACCACTGCAGTGCCAACGCACAGTATGGGGGAGAAGTACATGAGGAGTGGTCATGACATACTGTGGGTTTCCAGTCACCAATAAGGGAACACGATTGTGATTTGATTTCGAAATGTATTTATTGTTATTTCAAAGGTTCAGTTGTGTAAGTGTGCCTTTATTGTGCAAACTGTAGTTTTCCTTTAACGTTTGAATGGACTTGAAACATCACAAGTGTTGACTGTGTGTAGAACACTTTTGTAATCTGTTGGTGAGTCGCAATCACATTGGGTACAGTCGCAGACCGAATGGCAACCCCTGGAAGTTGAAGAGGGCCAAAGACTGTTCAGGACTAAGCCATATGAAAAACTCTCTCTGACACTCTAGGACAGGCTTGAAGGTGACGGCCGTTTCTCTCGCTTCTCTCTTCTTTTTTCTTTTTGTTGCTTGTGGTGCTTGTATGTGCTGCTGTGCTACATGCCAATTTGATTTGCAGTGTATCGCTATTAAGAGTAAGTTACTGTGCCTATGATGAGTTCCTGCGATTTCTGTTTGACCTTTAATAAAAACATAATTGTGATCCTCCCTCAGTTTATGTTGTTTCTTTTTCATGAACGATGTTTGAATAAGCCTGAGTGTCCTTGTATTTTCAGTTAACAGTGTTAAGATTAATCCCACAACACAAACTAAAATGATTTCTCAGTCAATTTTATGTAAATGAAATTAATTGAATATTATAAATTTCAAAGTGGGATCTTTAATAGTAATTGGATTGAAAAACACCTACCTCTCTGATTCAAAATCTCAAGACGGCTGCAGTTATAGCTACACACTACTCTCATAATTTTGCATTATTATCATTATGAATATATTATTCCTGTTGGCTGAATAATTTATTTGAAAGAATACGGTAATCCCAACTAAGTGTAGGGGCCAGAGCATAATGGCTTTACATTCTTGTTTTAATATGTTGAATGTAAACAAAGCTTAAAAACTCATCAATCTATCACCTCAGCGTATACGTCAGGGACACACCTGAGGCGAAGGCGCAAATTCTGTGCCAGCCGCTGCCTGACATTGTGCGCAATGGCCTTCTGCGCAGGATGTGTGCAGGTCACTTCTGTGCTGCCTGACTGTTCACACAGGGAGCCATCCAGGAGAAGGTTTTAGATGCTGGCTTGCCTGTCCACGGAGCCACGGTTGGTGACATCAGCAAATGTCCCTGCTATGCTGACAAAATGAGAAGGTTTTTATACTTCTCTTTTTATGCATCATGCTGCTATGAGGAACTGCTGTGAAGTGAAATGAGACGCCCCTCTTTTTTTTCTGTTCATGCTGAAATAAAGTGGATTCACTTGGTCCGACGTTTTCGATCACATCTTTATAAAACACCTCATTAGCTTCACACTACAAACCGGTTGTTCATCAAATTGCCCTTGAAGGATATTAAAGATTTTCTTTTATGGACAACTTTAGTTAATCACAAGCTGCACAAACCAAGCTAGAGCAGCAGAGGAACCAAGCAGCCAGCAGGGGGCAGCCTCAGGACATCACATGGAAACAAGCAGCAGCAGACTGTGATTCTTTTAAGGCGTCCTAAAACAAGGTTGGAAAACACTGGGTTATTCTCTAACAATAGGTTTTTAAAGCATGTTAAATCATCCAGAATCTATAATCCAAACATATATAGGTAACTTTTAAGTAAGGCTGTCAAATATACGTAGTAAAGTAGAATTTTTTTTCTCTGAAGTGTGTATCAAAAGCAGCATAGAATGACACGAACACATACACACGATAATTTGTCCATCGTCTTATACTGCTTAGTTCCGCATAGCAACCAGCAGGCTGTGTGGTCTAGTTGGTAGAGTGATGATTCACCAACAAGAAGGACCCAGGTTCGAATCACGCACTCTCCTATCTGAAAGTTGGCATCATACTGAGTTCTTTACATCGACAGGACTTCTCTTGTTAATTTTAAAATATCTTACTGTATGTAAATTAAAATTAATAAAATGTGAAAACAGAAAAAATTTAGTTAAAAAAAAAAAAAGCAATGGGTTTCTGTAGGCTTCTGCGCAGGATGTGCGCAGTAGGCTTCTGCGCAGGATGTGCGCAATGGCCTTCTGCGCACATCTGCGCAGTAGGCTTCTGCGCAGGATGTGCGCAGTAGACTTCTGCGCAGATCTGCGCAGTAGACTTCTGCGCAGGATGTGCGCACGCAGTTTTTTTTTTTTTTTTTTTTTTTTAATTTAATTTAATTTAATTTAATTTTAAAAAAAAATTATATTAAAAAATGTTATATAACATTTTTCATCATCATCATAATTCCTCCGCGCTGGCTCAGGGGTAAATGATGCTGGTGACTGACCTACGCAAGCCTGTAGCCGCCACCCCCCCACAGGAGAGTATGTGCCTGTGTGTGTGTGGCAGCTGCGCCTCCTGATTCTTCCCGGCACTACGCTGCTGGTGCGAACAGCCCAAGTATGGGCAAGGGGTTGAGGATGATGGTGTGACGTTAATGTATTGTTTTACATTGCATGTGTCACGTCATGATAAATCAGTTTATTGCGCCGCCCTAGGCAACCGTCTATGTCGCCTGTACCAGGTCCCGCACCTGCTCTAGTTCAACTCTCTCAACTGCACAATATTCATCTGTCTGTGCAATACAATGGTTTGTGTGCAGTCACTGTAAATATTCTCACACTGCACATATGTTTACACTGTATATATTAATACTATTAAAAAGACATAAATGCAATCAGTACCAGAAGACAGACTCTTACTAAGGCTGACCACAGAATCATTGCTTAAGTAAGAAAATCTAAACCAATCATTTTTTATTTCTAACCTATTTTTTAAGGTGGTGAAATTTTTTTTTTGATTTACATTTGTTGCAACGTTTGTTTAAAGAAAAAATCCACGTGTATATTACAGCACACCTGCTTGTAGAGCTCTCCCACTGTTTATTTATATAGAATGTATATTATATATAGGGCCTTTTATTCTGAAAAACGGCCTCAGCAGAAGTCTTGTCCTGGTTAGCGGAAGTCAGGCTGTTAGCTTCAGGGAACAGGCTGCGAGAAGAAGAAGAAGCTTCTCTTTTTGCAATCAAAGCCGCTCAGAGTCCAACACTCGCCGGTACAGCAACGAACTCCAGCCGATGGACCCTCGGATCTCCGCACTGAATCTGCGGGTCGTCCGTCGATAACGCGCCCGTGTGCCGAGGAGCCGGGCCGGAACCAGAACCAGGCCTGGGCGGACGCACGGACATAGCCAGCGCCGGCGGGCTGCTCTGCGTGCGGGAGTCGACATGTTGTCTCTCAGGGAAGTGTGATGTGCTTCTTGCTGTCTGTGTCTGGGCAGCAAGTCCCCGGTGGTCGGTGCAGAGGCTTGGGCATGGGACAGCGAGCTAGCTTCACCGCTAGCTAACACCGGACGTCAACTTTTCCTCGCTAACAGAATGAGCGGCGGAGCCCGGGTGTAGCGGTGACCGCGGGGGGCTTATTTCACACCGTGTCGCGTCGGCCACTTCTTCGTTCGCTTCTCCCGAGGCCTGATCGATGTGTCCGGATCGAGTGCAGCCGTGTCGCTAAGTCGTTAGCTGCTAAGTTAGCCTGCCTCCGCCGACCCAAATGAAAGAGTACAAAGTTGTCGTGCTGGGCAGCGGCGGCGTCGGCAAGTCCGCGCTGACCGTCCAGTTCGTCACCGGCACCTTCATCGAGAAATACGACCCGACCATCGAGGACTTCTACCGCAAAGAGATCGAGGTGGACTCGTCCCCCTCCGTGCTGGAGATCCTGGACACGGCGGGGACCGAGCAGTTCGCCTCCATGAGAGACCTGTACATCAAGAACGGACAGGGCTTCATCCTGGTCTACAGCCTGGTCAACCAGCAGTCATTCCAGGTACGAGTGTGTGTCTGTGTGTGTGCAGAAACGGTTCACGGATATGTCGATAAGGTACTTGATTAGTAAGTGTTGTTGATCAGAGTCCAGCAAAACCCACGTTTAATTCCACTATCCAGAATCATGCAAAAACAAAACGTATTGACAGTATAATGATACCAACAATTACAAATTACAGAATTCTGAAGTGAAAATATGAGTTTTCCCAGGTGTCGTGTTTTATCCAACCAGCCACCCCAGCCCTTTGTATTTGCTGTCAGTGCTCAGTACTGTTAAACCTGCATGTCTTCACACTTGTGGAACTGGAACAAGCAAATGTTTGAAATTGTTTTAATACACAATCACAGAACCGATTAATCGTCACATTGTTGCAACTCAACAATACAGACAATAGTGCTGCATTAATCCTGGGATAACACACAGGAGGATGTTGTGCTAAACTGTCAATTAAAAACCATTATATAGAAGGATTTGGTGTACCTGTGTGTGTAACTGTGGAGAAGAAAAAGAAGCCTCTTAACTGGAAAGTAAGTCTAACAGATCAATGGGTGCTTTAATCCTCACAGGTCTGCTAGGAAATAATCTTTGAAGTGCTTCTTTGCAAAGTGATGAGGGGAAGGGAAATCAATAACTGTGTATTCACCTTTTTTACTTAAACTGTGTTCTTCACTTTTACACAGTTTATTTTCTGATTGGAAATTGAATGTTGCATGATGCTGGGGTCATTGTAATTTCTATCACCTTTATCGATAGCCCAGAGAAACTCCACTCTCCCTCTTCATTTTTCCAGGACATCAGACCGATGCGGGACCAAATAGTGCGAGTGAAGCGCTTCGAGAAGGTGCCGCTGATCCTGGTCGGGAACAAGGTCGACCTGGAGTCTGAGCGCGAGGTCGCCGGGACAGACGGACGGGCCCTGGCTCAGGAGTGGGGCTGCCCCTTCATCGAGACCTCGGCTAAGAGCAAGACCATGGTGGACGAGCTGTTCGCGGAGATCGTGCGACAGATGAATTACTCCACGCTGCCGGAGAAGCAGGAACAGTGCTGCACAGCCTGCGTGGTGCAGTGAGGAAGAGGTACGAGCAGAACCCTTCACGTCCTCTTTCGTAAAGTCCGATTTGCACTAGAGCTGCTTCATGTTGGACCAGACTTACTTTTAAACAGTTAATGTCATCGTTACGACCAAATCTTCCTTCCTGTGTTTTTCCCTGTTTATCGCCCACTTTCAGGCTGCAGTCAACAACTTGGGGGGAGGGGGGGTTGTGGCATGACTCACTGGATTCATTTGACTTACTTGACATTGCATGTTCTTTGATGTGAGGACTGCTTCTAACACCGCGCATGTTCATGACAGGATGACGATGCTGAAACAATCTATTCTGCAGCCTCTATTAATACTTGGGCAGCTTCCTCTAGAAACTCACAAGCGCAGCACAGTTGGCCACTCACTAATTTTACAAAATGTGCTAAAATGCCCTCGCAGCGGCTGCGTGGAAATGGTTCACAAGCTGAGGAGAAATGTGACGACTGTGTGGTGTTTCAGTGCCGTGTGAGGGAGAGGATAGATTGGTTTTGAAAGTGCGAACGACGAGTGGGTGGTGCCGCTCCGTGCAAAACCGTTGCTTTGGTTCGTTATCATTAGATTGCAGAAAGTATGCTGCATGAAGAACACAACTGTCTGACCCGCTCAGGAAAAACAAACCCAGAGAGCAGAGACTAATGAAGCAGATGGTCCTGCAAACCGTACAGAGAGGAAAATGTAACATCCTGAGAAAGAATTTATGTTCCAAAACAGGAAGTTCACTTGAGATGCTGTGCGAGATGCCGCTTGTTCTAACCACTGCCAACATGTATGCCACTTGTAGCCATGTTTAAATCTGCTGACTTGTTGACCTGGTTTGTATTTCCTCTTTTTTATTTTTAGAGATACATCATTTGTCTGGATCACCACAAACTTTTTGATGAACCGTGGGACGACCTGACTTTGGCCCTTCTGACAAAAACCTACCACAGCCAGTAAAGTTTCCGCTCATGTTGGTTTCTGACTGCCCGTCACAGAGCATCTGACAGGAAAGACGTCAGTCCTATTTTTGATATCACAACAGTTAGAAGACATTTCTGCTGCAACCTTAATGGCCTTTGCAATGACCCAGGATGGAGTCAGACAGACAGACTTGGCCATCTGTGAAGAATTTTCTCTCTTTTCCAACATTTTAGTCAGAAGTATCCCAGAAATAATAAGCAAGGGTGTTTGTGAGGTCGCGGCTTCTTTTTAAAGCTGCTTTAATCACTATTATATACTTTATTATTACTTGTATTATGTCTCAAGTTTGGAAGTTGACAAAGTATTTCATAATATTGAAACATTTTGACTTTTAAGCATGCATACTCTGAACAGTTTGCTGCCCAGGTGTACTGCTCGCTTTACTTAAATCTTGTCTGGACTAGTTCTTCTAATGGACACAAACGACAGCCGTATGTGTAATGAGTCATTTAACTTTGGGAAGCCTGGACAGGATTTTCAGCTTTGTGGATTAACCGGTCACTTTATCCACCAGTCCACTCTGCTGCCCTGTGGTTTTAAATTCACCATTTTTACTGTCGCCGTGGCCTGAAGCAGCTAAACTCATCCGAAAACGTGCATGTTCAAAATTGAAAATGTTCTACTAAATCAACGTGACGTGATGAGGAAGAGGCATTTAGCTGTTTCTAGCCTGAACTCTGTCCGTCTCTCTACAAGGCATGAATCACGTGGACGCAGGTCTTCCATTCTCAGTTTTTCTCAAGGAGTCTCTGCAAGAGAATGATTTTGGAACGACCAAAGTAAGCTCCCATTGCATATTTGTGTTTGACTAAATGACGTGTGTTGCTTTTAAATCCAGGAGACGCCGATTTCTTGTCATTAAATAACTCCTGCTGCAATGTGGTTTGATAAAAGTTCCGGCACAGTAAATCAGATTTAACTTTGTATTTTTCTTTTTCTTACAGTAACCTATTTATTAAAAAGTAATGACATGGGTAGCCAGTTTTAAACTTAATTTTCTTTTTACTAGTTTTTGCTTTTTTGTGACTTTCCACAATTTATGGTATATTTGTTTTTTGTCTTTTTTTTTTTCATTTTAAAGCTGAGAATTTAACAGAGCCTTAAATAATTTCTGTTGCACCCTGGTCTCATGCTTCTTTTGTTTCCTCAAAAGATAATTTAACAGCTGTCATTGTTTGTTAATAAACATGCTGGCCTTTCTGCTGTTGTCATGGGAACTGAAATTTATTACTGATTAGTACATCACTAAAAAGAAAAAAGTCATCTTTTGTTAATTGATTCATTTTTTCAGTTATTTCATTTGAGAACAGAATCTGAACACTCGCTGGTTCCTGCTCATGAATACAGATCTGATGCTTTTCTCTGTCGTATATGATTATGAACTGATCGCTTTGGGTTTCGAGCTCTGAAGGACAAAAAAAGATGTTTAGAGACGTTACCTTGAGTTCTGAGAAACCATGTGAGGAATTTTCCTTTTCTCTTAGACCTTTTATTTACTGTATCAGCAAATCAAGGAAATAATTGGCCAATTATTTCGATAATGTAAGTAGTCCTCCCTGCAGCTGAATCCACACGGCCTTGCTTCTATGAAAGATATAAAACCTTGTGGTAAGTTGAAGTTCACGCTCTGGTTTGTTTTGGGGGGGGGTTTCTTTCAGCGGTCTTAAAACTATGCTCCTCCAGCTTTTCCTTTCTGTTTCCAAGAAAGTGAGAGGGTGGGAAGACAGATACAGATACAGTTACTACAGAAAAATAATTGCTTCATGTTTTGTTTTAGTATTAACCTGAAAAACAGAATTTAATCCCAATCATCAACAGGAGACTTGGCATTTTGAACTAAAGCTTAGTGTTCAGGAGAACCTTAAAAACTCATATGTCCACACATTGAAACAGTTTTTGTCTTATCTAATGTTTCTTCCTATTCACAGTGACTGAATGTCTAAATTCCTTTTTGTCCAAAAAACACTGACATTGCAAGATACAAATATAAACTGGGGAACTGCTGAAGCCTCATATTGGCTTGTCCTAAACTTTAGGATGCATCTGTAAGCCAATAGAAGACTGTGATTTCAACCTCTGTCAATCATTAAAATCTCAATTTACAGCTTCCAGTATTGACAGCAGAAACGAGCTGTGATCAGGAACTCTTTCAGTAAACATAAGGACAAATATTGTCTTAAGACAGGCTTTAAAAATGGGAATTTAAAGCATTTGTACATAAAATCCGTGACGGCTCACTGTTTTATCTCTGATAGAAAATCATCACGAGCCCATTAAACCACATATGAAGTTAAAACATTTTCTCGAGCTGAAAATAGCACCACACGTTTCACTTCCTCTTTGCTCTGTTTGTGTTTGTGTATGCACCGGTGTGGCCGAGCGCTGCTGTCGGTGTCTGTGCACTTTGCAAGTCCCACATGGTGCTGCTGTCGTTTTCACATCCCGTGGAGCAAACATCTGGTTCTTCTTCCCGTCAGGTGGAGCTGCTTAGTGTTCAATGAGCCTGTGCATCCTTCCCTGAGCTGCAGCAGCCAATGTGTGTGAGTGTGTGTGTGTGCACGTCTTTGTCCACAACACACCCCAGACTGGTTTGCTCTCAGCTGCCTGTGTACACACTGTGTAAGCCTAAAGGGTTTAATTCACCCAAAAATGAAAATTCACTCTTTATCTCACCACTATGCCGATGGAGAGGAAATCACCTTTGGATTTTCAAGGTTAAATGTGTTGCAGCCAAATCCAATACAATTGGATGACACCACAGGAGCAGTACAGAGGCATTTGGGGTATTTTTCTAGATTTTATGTACGTTGAAGAAGTAGTTACTAGTAGTTTTTTTGGCTGTGACGCTGTTCACCCCTGAAACTCAAAGTGTTTTGTGGACTGAAACTCTTCACCCACCCCTCCATCGGCACAGTGGTGAGGAGATAATCAGTGGTTTTTCAGGTTTGGATGAATTATTGTTTGATTCTGAAAGTTACAACCAAACCCTCATCTCACACAAAGGCCGGATCAACAACAAGAAACAAAGTCTTGTGTTAATGTTGTAGCTCGGGGGGATTTTCTCTCTTTCCCAGTGTTTACTGTTCAGCAGCAGTGACAAACTGGTATTTCTCCACGCTGCAGCCCTCAGTGTGTACGAGGGTAGTTACCCCTCCGGGCCTGCGGGTGGCAGCACGGTGTCTTCTCACAGCCGGACTGTAGCGTGAAGCGGAAGCGGTTGTCAGCTCACGAGGATGATGGAAGATCTGTGACAAGATGCTGCGACGTGTTTACATAAAGTTTGAGGCGGACAGGTTTCAGCGAGCAGCCATGAAGACCGTGTTTGTTACTGTCGGCACCACGAGCTTCGACGAGCTGATAGAAAACATCACGTCCTCAGAGAGCGTCCAGGTGAGTGACAGTCACTGAGGGTGGGGGTGTGTTTATGATGGGATGTAAGTAAAGAAACAGCTCTTTTGTAGTAAGGGTATTTTCTTACTTAATGTGGAGTTTGTCCTCTAAACACAGAAGCTGGAAGTTAAAATATGGATCCAAGTATTCGTAAAATATACGTGTCACTGTTCAACCTTTTCATTTGATTATACTTTGTTAACTGACCCTGAAAACACCCTTATGATTAGTCTGTGTTGTTGACATTTACTGTGGAAGTACATGTACTCTTCCTCAGTACAAATTTGAGGTACTTGCACTTCAATTTAATGTTTCTGCTATTTCCTCTGAGGTCACATATTATTGTAAAGAGTTTCATTGTATATAGTAACACTTTTTTTTGTGAGAAATCGATGAAAATGGAAAAATACCCATTTCCACTACCGTGTTTAAGAAGTAACTCTTCTCTTATCATAAGGATGAACATGAGGACATTTTCCTCTCCCCACAGGCTTTAAAGGCTCGTGGATATGAGTGTTTGGTTCTTCAGGTTGGTAGAGGATCTCTTCTTCCAGCTGCTGACAGCTGTCCCCACATCAGACTGGAGGCTTTTCGTTTCAAAGACTCAATAGCGGAGGACATGAAGCGGGCTGACCTTGTCATCAGCCACGCAGGTGAGAAAACAAAATCAGAAACCTTGAGCATCTGCTACTTACTACTCTGAAGACAATGCACTCAGGGTTGAGCCTGTCAGCAGTAAATGAAGAATACACAAAGAGGTTATGCTGTTAAATGATTAAAAATAATATATATTGTTCGTTTCTAAAATACAAACAAAATGGATTATAACAGTGTTGGCCTGAACGGCTCGTTTCCTACTACAGATGCAGATATGTGAGCAGTGCACAAACATTCAACAGAAGAGTGATTGACTGATTAGCAGAAAGATACAACATGAAAGTATCGGATTTGGCAGAGAATATATTTCTCTGCCAGGTTTATATTCAAGCCTTAAAAACAATACAGTTTTTCTGACACAATGTAAGTTCTAGGACACAACTATCAGTTTACATAATTCCACAATCAGTTTTCTAGATTTTTATTGATAGATTTGTTCTGACTTGGATCTGCACATGAATGTGCAGCGGGTCTGACTCTGACCCCCATGCTTCCCTATAACTATAGCTTTGAAGAAACAAGAATATGTTCCCTGCCTCTGTCATAGATCAACATTACTACAAACAAGAGACCTTTTTAAAATCCTATATTAATGGCAAACATTAAATCTATTTTGTTCTTCTTGCACATTTCAGTATGAATCTCAAAGTTAGATATTTCAGTGAAAAACAGTAGAAACTACTAACACAGACTGACATTGTTGTGAATAAAGATTTTGCTTCTCTCCTCAGGGGCAGGAAGTTGTTTGGAGGCGCTCGGTGCAGGAAAACCTTTGCTTGTCGTCGTAAATGACAAACTGATGAACAACCACCAACTGGAGCTGGCCCAGCAGCTGCATTTGGACTCCCACCTGTTGTACTGCACATGCAGGTATGTGAACCACACAGCCCTGCTTCAGTTGATGCACACAGGGTTTATTCAGCAAAACAAAAGTAACAAACTTTTGTTCTCCTTGATAAATGTTTCAGCACGCTGACAGAAACGCTGACGACCATGGATCTCTCTGTTCTTCAGCCCTTCTTACCCGGGCGGACACAAAACTTTGCAAACTTTCTAGACAAAGCTCTCGGTGTTCAGTGAAATTTTAAATTTTACAGCACCGTTTTTTTTTTTATGATTTTCTGAATATCATGTCGTAGTTAATTGTGACACTTAATTTAAGTATATTTTCTATTTCTGAATGTAATAAATAATAATTTCTAATTTAAAATCATGTAGTATGTTGTGAATTAGTTTCTTGTATTAAACGTTTTTTACATAAAGGAAAAGACATTTACCTGCCTGAAGACTCAGTGAAATAATTTGGTTCAGAGACTTGAATACAGCACGGAGATGTTAGAGGCAGCATTGGTTAAAAAACTGTCAAACTTAATCTACAAGCGTCAGTTTTTTTTTGTTAGTGCACATGGTTAACTGGTAACTTTTTTTTAAGTCAAGCTGTCAAGTCAAACAGCTGGTTTGTAAATCTAGAAATGGGATATTTATCCTTAATGTCAACCTCTAATTTTAGACAAAACAACCTGTGGTATCTGTTTTATGAAGCTGGTTCCAGCTTTAGTCTTGGGGCATTAAGTAAAGCAGTGTTGTTGTTACTGTACATACTGTACATGCAGCTCTGTAAACGTTTACCTGAGGTCATAGTGAGCTTATTGTAAATAGACTATTTATATAGTGTCTTATCAGTCTTATCGACCATTCAAAGTGCTTTACAGTACAAGTCACATTCACGTTTCTATCACACACACACCACTCATTCACTGCTGGCAAAGCCATCGGGTTTACTTTAGGGTTCAGTATCTTGCCCAAGGACACTACAGACCGCTGGAGAACCTGGGGATCAAACCATCAACCCGTTGGCTAGTGGCAGCCTCTCTACTCCCTTTGGCAGCAGCCAAGCTTGTATTTCGGACAATCCACTAATAAACAGTGAGTAGGTAATAGACTTCTCAGTTTATACTGTTTACTTAAGTCTGTGTGATTGTATTTGTTTGTGACAGATGGTGATGAGGTCTTAAACTGACCGGGCCAATACCTCAAGCTTGAGGAACCCAAAACTACATACACTACACTTTCGTACATAGAATTTATACTGTACAATTTATCATAGTTGTCAAACTATGATAAATTCCACAGTTTGTCTAATTTCCACTGGCAAAATGAAACGAGGGAAACTTATACATGCTATAAATTATACTTTATTTACAATTTACCAAAAATATTACACTGTTCAACTCAAAACAAGCTCCTGAGAAAGCCGAGGCCGAACAGAAAACCCTGAAACCATAAAGGACACTGTTAATTAAAAGGAACCATCACCCACCCTCTCAACAAGGAGAAACCTCACAAGTTTCCCATTCAAACGAGTAGCAGCCCACATGTGCACGCAGCATACCAGCTGCTAAATGGCCAGAGAAGACAGGAAAGAGCCTTTTAGGGCAGACACACCGCCAGGTTGTTGTAAATAGTGCGGCATCACAGTGAAGCGGGTTATACCAACTCTTGCCACAAGGGTGAGATGATGTCTGAATCCATGACCTTGTAGCTTGATTGACATTAGTCCGCCCAGCACATGTGGAGTGTGCAACCAGATCCACCAGGTCCTGTCAATCACATCTCAAGTGAAATAGTCTTTATTTAGCATTTAAAGATTAAATAATGGATTTTAACAGTATTGTCATGTAGTAGTCGGCAGCCATAAGGACATCTAAGTGTAATTAATATGCAGTATGTGTAACTTCTCTTATGAGGATATTCTGCCATCTTCCAGAAGTATAAATAGACATCAGTTCAGTATTAATAAGTGAACACGCATTACTTATTAATATAAATGGAATAAAAACGAATCTATATATTGAAATTGAATATATGCGGTAAAATGAAACACAACTACATGCTGATTTTAAATGTTAAACGTGTTCCATGAAATTTGTTTCTACTACTGCAGTCTGTCTGTGTATCTGCAGAACAGCAGGAGAGAAGATGCATCGTAAACTGTTTTCTTCCTCCTGATATTAGGCCGCGCCATCTGCTTCAGTGATCAGCGTATGAGAGGTGTCGTCAATCATCTGTGCTGCAGCGGAGACGTGTCCGCTGTGTTTATTTAAACAAACCAGAAATTTCATGTGAATCTCTGTTATGCTCAGCTGGTGTGGACTCACTATTTTAGGGCCAAGTGTTTAAAATCATTGCGAAACTGCTGCTATGAAGGACCCACTGTTGAAATTTGGAAAAGTGTGTTTGTTGGTCAAAGGCTGTTGTGTGGTTTCTTCACCAGGAGAGTTTGGTTGAACAGGAAATGTTGAGAGGCAGCACGAAGTCAAGTTCAACTGTTTAACATCCGAGCTAGAGTGAAGAGTCATGACGGGAAGCAGATTCAGCAGCAGCTTCATTTACCATCCAGCTGCTTTTTACTGGCATGATAGAATCAGGATTTCACCAGCGTTGGTGTGAATCCCCGACCTTTCCTCAAGTGTAGTTGACCTGCTACTGAATGAGTCAGATGTCAAATCACTGTTGTAAATCAGGAATAAACCATAAGATTATTAGACTTCCCTCTTTAAGACAGTCGGCACTGTTGAAGAGTTTCTGTGGAACTGGAGGATTGTGATGTGAAACTAACAGGGACAGAGGTTTCTCTTCAGTTCCCCTCCTTCAGCTTTCTAAATGTTCTGCCATCTCCTTTTGAAGAAGCATATTAGTTTCTGTTTGCGTGGGGGCACAGATTAGCAACTGTTTGTATCCCCTCGGCTTGATAAAGTAGTCAACACTGGTGTAGGGAATGTAGGCGTTAAAACAGACAAAAAGGGTTAAAGTATGGAGTTGAGTCACAAAACAGGGGAGAGATTTTATTAGAGACAAACACACCTTATTGAAATCACGTTACTGTGCTCCTTCTGAATTGTTAAATGCATTTTAAGAAGTTTGGTCCTCTACCTTTTGATCTTTTCTTTAATTCAATCCCTCCATCAGATGTTGTTCAAGTCTGATTCTACATTAAATCCGTCGGTGAAAAACCTCATTGCAGTTATTTTCAACCAAGTCACGAGTTTGTTACTTTTCCTTGATTCAATTCCACAGGAGTTATTTGGTCCTGACTGGTTCTGCCTGCTTCTCCATTATGATTCACATGATGTTTGTGCAAACTCCGTGTTAATCTAATAGGGAAGGACACTAGTCTACTGTCTCTTGTTTTTCTCCCATACTGAAGAAGCTCCTGCGGCTTTTTATTTACATGCAAAACTTGTGTCGTCTGATACATTGTTATCTGTCTATATCCCATGTTAGTACAGGTAGGTAATGTGCTGCAGTGGCTGTATTTGTTCTTGTGCAGTTTTTAAAGCTGCTGTATTACACATGTATGTTATAAACCAACATGCTAACAACATCTGTTTTTACATACTAAAGATGATTCCCTTGTAAAAACAGTAAGTCGAGCCACTATACTATCAGTCAGTTCTCTGTTCAATCATGGTCTTTATTTGTCTTATTTACCTCTTCCTGTGTGTTTTGTTAATATTTGTTAATATTTTCATTTTTGTCTGCTGTGTTCTCCTGAGATAGAATTTACGCAGCTCTGAGCTTATTTTTGACCAAGTGCCAGCACAATCTTAACCTAGGACCTGGTAAGAAAAAGCAACAAAATCCAAGAAGAGATTCTCAAGAGTAACAAACTCAAATGAGCCTCACGACTCCTGCACTCCCACCGAAAAACAACATGATTCGAACCAACGCAATACCAAGACCTCTGATAAAGAACAAACGTCCCATTCATTAAGACAAGAATGGAGTGAATAAGCTCATAGAAAAAGCAACAAAGCAGAGGGTCAATCAAAACAGCCTGAATGCAGTGGTCAGTCGTGGACATCCCATGGCGAGAGGGACTGTTTAAAAGGCTTGTTATGTGTTGAGATGAAGATACAAGCACTAGAGGATGCGTCTTTACTCTATTGTGTATCTGCACGGTCACAGGGAAACTAAGACTTCACTGTCTCCAGGTTTACTTTTGTATGACTTGAACGCATATTATCGTTGGGATCTATCTACAGTTTTACTCCGGTTATCTACCTCTCGCAGCTTTGAGACGTCGGCTATCAATACATCTGGAATCCAGTTGTGTTGCTGCTTCAGCCACAATATAGTCCAGTGTGAGAGTTGCATTTCATACTGGGTTGAGGTCAGAGCTCTGTAGACACAAGTCAGATTCTTCACCCCCAAACTGGGAAGAAATTGATTTGCTGCCTGGTTTTCACGTCCAACAAATAGACACAAAGAAAAACTGACTGTGACAAACAACAAACTGAAAACAGAGAGCTAGAACAGGGAATGCAAGTTTGCGCCCAAGTACAAAGGTGCCACTGTATAAATGTACAAATGTAGTACAAAAGTACTAGTGGGCTGATATGCAAATGCACAATGTAGTGCTGGCAATGCATGTGAAGTACTGTCTGCCATAAAGCATCTGAATAACTGGAGGGATGAAGGAGACATGAAGCTTCTACGTCCTACAGCTTGAAGTCCAGAAACGCCGACCTGAGGCCAGTTACTCTGGAGACGAATGTCCTGACAAGCACACGATTGTCAAAAAGAAATAACTTGTCATGGGCAGTCGACTCTTGTTTCGTGTCTGTGAAGGAGCTTTGTGTTGTATCAGAAAACAAAAATCCTGAACGTGTCAACAGGGTCATGTCAGCTGGAACATGGAGCCTTGGACTGAAAGGTCAAAAGATGTCGACGCGGATTTTAAAAGACTAAAACCAGCTGCAAGCAAAAAAACATGACAATGTGCACAAAAAATACAAACTGTCTACCAAAGCAGGCCCACATGATGGAAACAGCCTCTAGTCCATCTTGTACTGAAGCAGTGAAAGTTTTCAATAAGATCAAATTATTTAGTTTATGTTATAAAGTGCTTGTTTCTTCATGAGTTTTAACTTTTCTCCTTTTGCTTTACTAAATGTTTGTTGTGTAATAAAGGAAATTCATTGTCTGTAGAAAACCTGTTAGAAATCTGTTAATAAATCTAGTTTCATAAGGATTCTGTTCTCCTCCAGTTTGAGGACTCCAGGTTTACACTGTGTAAACTTATCTGTGCTGTTTGTGTTGTGTCTGTACTGTGTGTGTGTGTGTGTCTGTCTTTGTTGTGTGTCGGGACTGTGTGTCTATCTGTGCTGCTTGTGTGTCTGTACTGTGTGTGTCTGTACTCTGTGTTTCTGTGCTGTTTGTGTTTTATCTACTGTGTTTGTACTCTGTTGTGTGTCTTAGCTGTGAGTCTGTGCTGTTTGTACGTCTGTACTGTTTGTGTGTATGTGCTGTGTTGTTCGTTTGTGCTGATTGTGTGTGTCTGTACTGTGTGTGGGTCTGTGTTGGTCTGTGCTGTGTGTGTCTGTGGTGTGTGTGTCTGTTGTTTGCAGATGTTCATTAGCATTTAGACATGGAACCTTCAGTCCTCCCGGCTCCGCCCCCCTGCTCTCTGATTGGCCGCACTGTTACCGGAGCTGTCAGCTCTGCTCGGGAAGCTCCGCTCGGCTCAGTCCGCTCCTCAGCTGCTCACCGACGGACTGACTGCGGCCAGCGGCAGCCTCTCTGCCTTTTGTTAGCCGGGGGCTGGAAGGAGAGGAGAGACCGACAGAGCCGCATCCATGCAATAGCGCACTTTGTAGTAAAATGATCATCTGTACGAGTAAAATGGAGAGAACCCAGTTCCCCCTGAGAAGCCCATGCCAGCGAGTCCAGAAACAGGTCGGTACGAGCTGACGTTGTTCCCCGAGTTCCACAGCGGAGCTAGCGGCTAACCGAGCAGCCTCCATTCATTTGTCCCAGCGACTATTTTATACCGAAGAAAGGAGCTGCTCTCGCTAGCGGCTCTTTTTAACAGCAGTTTCTTTGAGTTTGAATTAAAACCTTTCGGCAGTAAACAGTCTGTGTGTGACATTAAAGTCCAGCTCAATAGTTTGGTCAGTGTCTGAACTTTTTTTTTTATGAGTAACGTTACAGAGTCAACTAGCCAACAAGCAAAGTTCTCCTCTAGCTAGCTCTGCCCGCAGTTTGTCTCCGGCGCTATGAAAACACAACTAAACACCAATGTGTGTATCGTGATTCAATCCGTTTGGACAGTTTCCCTTATTGTTCCCCATTCAGGGACATTTTGCACTTTCCGTTCCCAGCTGGAACAAAAGTCCCGTCGAGCTCGTAGCGATCCTCCACTTTCAGCCGCTAACGTTACGAAGCCGCATTAACTAGTTGTGTAGATGAGAACATTTGTGTGATTGTTCCTCTTTCTCTCTTGTGCACCGTGTGTTTTGTGGGTTTAACGTCTCCGCTGCAGTGACAGCGAAGCGCAGAATCTGCTTTTGTTGTTTCCTCCAGCGCTGATCTGAGAGATTCATCTGAATGTGGCGAAAAGATCTGAGTTTTTAAACACAGATTGATTTTAAATGTTGTGGCCCAGTGATGGAGGAGGTGGCTGCAGCGCGAGCAGGAGTCTGTAGGTGAGGATGACATCATCCGAGGATTTGGGACAGAAATGTCATAAGTACCGCGGTGACATTTATTCACTTTATTAGATCTAAACCCCCTCCGGGTGACACAGAGGTGGATGTACGGGTTTAATCCCCGGAGGACTGACGCGGGATGGATCCGCGTTCGCCGCTTGCCGTCCCGTTTAATGTTGCCCACTTTTATTGTGCTGTTATTGCTGAACTGGACTGCCAATCAAAGTTGTTTTTCTCATCTGTCGCTGCTCTTTCACTTTGCAACAGAAGGGGGGCGCTGTGACGCGAGTGCACTCCAGAAAGACGTGTTTGCTGCAGATTAGGCTCCAGAAATTGAGCAAAACAGGGAGGAATGCAGGCAGCGAGGGATTCAGAGAGAGAGGAAAAAACCTGCAGCCCGGTTACAGGTCCTCGTTCGTGTGTTCTGTCCCCGCCAGCACCTCCGTCCCTCTATTTGCTGCTCATCCTCACTGTCATTCATTTGGCCCTCGCTGCCCTGCTGTTGCATTCGACTCCACACTTCGTCTGTAACTGGCGACGAGCAGTCAGTAACATTATCGCATGGATAATGTAACGCGTGCGGGGCCACATTCGTGGTGTTGCAGAGGTTAACAACCCTCTGAGTTTCCAGGAACTTGCAGCAGTTGCCGATCAGATCCCAGAGCTGTCTGTTAAAATAAACAGGGGATACATGTTGTTGCATTTAAGCTCCAGCAGATTTGGGCTCTTTAACATGTTCGTCTTCCCCTGGGCTCTACCTGCCCGTCGTGCTGTTTTCTGACAGGTCCGATCACTCATCGGTTTATGTGGATGCAGTGTTTTTGTTTGTCTCGGTTGTGTTGTATGTGCTGTCCCACCCAGAAGCCCCCCCCCAACCAACCAATACCCTCCTCCTCCTCTCAGACACCTCTTTGGGCTGCAGCTGGTTTGTTGTGTGCTTCTCCCTGAGTTCAGGTTGCAGAGCCAAAATCAGCCCTGGCTGCTTGTGTTTCCTGTGATTTAAAGAGGGGGGCAAGGGGTGTGGGGGGGGGGGGGGGGGGGAAGAGTAATGTTGCTTGGACGCTGGTGCATGATAAGGATGGACCCCCTCCAGGCCCAATCGGAATGCAGATTGAATGTCCCTCTCCTGTATCTGCAGCCGCCCCCCTTCTGCAGCCCACCATTACTACCACACACACACACACACACACACACACACACACACACACACACACACACACACACACACACAGACACAGACACAGACACTACATGCACACATGCACGTCTCATCTCGAGCTGACACATTTACCCTTGGAGGACCGGTGGCGTAATTTTTCCATTTCTTTGTGCCACCGTGCTCCTCTGCTCTCCTTCATGTCGCTGCTCGCACAGGGCTGCTGCTGATTGGGTTTGTCACCCTGCCATCAAAGCCAGTCTTTGTCTCCATTTACCTTTCTTCCCCTCGCTGACGTCACCTCTGTTTTTTCATTTCATCCCTGCCTCTTGCTCCTCGCTGATCAATAAACAAATGACCTCTTCTGTGTTGGGAGGGGAGATGGTGTATTTTTTTTGAATGTCAAATGATCTGCACCTGTGATTGTTAGTGAACAGCCCCCCCTCCCCCCCTCTGTGAGGTGTTGTTTAAATCATCTACAGCTGGCCCATAAGTTAGAATTCATCTTGTGATTTTAATACAGCAGCTTTAATATCAACACAGCCGTCTCGCTTTTCTCACCCTCAGGCTTGTGTTTGACTTGAGAAAAACGACTCCCTTTCAAAATGGGCTGCTTCTGGGCATACTGTGAGCAGGATTAATAGCTCCATGTGCAGGAAGCCTTTATGATCCTGTGCTTCAGGAGACGTGTTTGCATCTATGCAAAAACCAGACTGGGCTTTGTAATACCACACAGTCACCTAAATGATGACGTGTTCCTTTTTGTTTTATATATCCACCCACACGTGTTTGTTACCAGCCTTTTCTCTTTCATACGGGTGGTTTTTTTTTTCTTCATGTGGGTGGACAGTAAGAAGCATATCACCTTATCATAAGTGCTGCTGCTTTCGGGGCCTGTTTTCAGACAATAGAGACAAAGAAGTGAGCGAAAGTGTCTGGACTTTTTGGCAAAGGATGTCTGCCTAAACCTAAACCCCTGGTGTACATTAATCACAAGTGCTGATTAGTTCTAATGAGAATGAATTCATGTGTCATGGATCACTGTACTAAATCACTGAAACGAAGATGGCTTCTCTAAATCAGTCCAGCAGCTGTGAAAAGGGGAAACGAGATGTGTTTTTGATGATGCGGTCTCACCTTTTCATAAGTCCTGGGTAGTTTTCATTCTGCGTCGTCAGAAACACCGAATCTATTGTTTTGAACAGGAGGCGACGCTGAGCTTTAATTTTGCTTTTGTTTCAAGGTTGTCAGCAGACTCGGTTAAAAGCTGGTTGATGTCTCATTTCCTGCCTCACAGCTCCTCAACATCAGTTGTTCCTCTTTCAGTTTGACTTGTCCTGCGTTATTTGTTCAGACATGTTTCGTGGGATTGCACTTTTCTCTCAGTGATTGTGTGATGCCAGAATGGTGCGGTCACTTATTTCACTAGTCACAGCTGTAGATTTTTATAGTTGCTGAAGACTGACAGGACCAGTAAGTGGAATCGTATGTCTGTGGAGATTTGGTGTGTCTCTCTGTTTGGCTTTTCTTTTTGTATCTGTGTTTTTCCTCTTGATGACAACTGCAGTGTGTTTGTTAGCTGACAAGGAGCTACTGTACAGATAAGCTGGAGGAGTCAGAAGTCTGTGCCTTGCTTGGAGACACTTCAGCAGGGAGCACAGTGCTGTGCCCAAGTTCTGTCACCTGATTGTCCCTGATGTCGCTCTTTGATAAGGTTTTTTTATTGGGATCATATTCTTCTGGCTTTTCAGGAGTGACTGCTGTCCTCTGCTTGATCCTTATTTTTTTCCTCACACCTCTAATACGTCTGTGGTGCAGGTCTGAAACCTAAAAGTCGAATATTTCTATTGTTCTGAATTCATATCCTTTGATGTGCTGTGATTCTGAAACTTACATTTAGTTTCTATTACAGCTGCAACGGATGAATTAACATAACTAGAAGTGTTCATATTTCAGTTACAGTTTCTTTACTCTAAACTGGGGCTCTTTTTGTAGCAGTAGATTAATCGTGATAACTCCAGAAAAAAGTGAGAAATCTAAATACTGTTACATTCATAAGCCGATTTCTTTACGCTCTTATGTACACTGTTGTGATTATTCTGTAGTTTGTCCTACTTGTGCACATTTTTCCATCGTCAAATCTGATGCATAATTCATATATATCTTGGCCTCAATTTTTTATCTTGAACAACCAAATGCAAGTAATCCCTATCAAATGATTAACATCTTCTCAATGTTTTAAATATATTGTATTCAGGTTAAGTGTATTTATCTGCATAAAATCACAACTACTGAATTCAATTGATATTTTTCATACATCATTGTAAATCACAACATACATTCAACAAACTGAAGAGTGATTTTTTTCCACACGGCTCATTCACATTCAGATGTAATAATCTGCTAATGTCGCAGTCGTAGCTTATTCTACACAGACAGATAGAGAAGTAGGACAGGTGGTATTTTAAGCACTCGGAGCATGTTTTCTGTTCGGTGAAGGATTCTGAAACGCTGGATAGTTAAACAGTCTTCCTCTCTTGTTGGAGCAGTAACCTAGATTCTGCAGCGCAACATGCTAATCAGTAGCTCTTGTGTTTGGAGAGAGATACTTGTGCTCTCGTCAATAGCTCTTTGATTGGCAGGCACCTGTGTGCTCTACGTTCGCTCCACGCCGTGTCCCGTGATCCTCGACAGGCCAGAGCGGCTCGGGGTCTGTGTCCGAGCCCGTCTCATGTCGTTCCAACTCCTGCTGCAGACACACTGCTTTTTTAACACCCCCTTGTTTGAAAAGAGTCTTTTCTTATAGGCTTTTTATAAACAAAGATTAGGGCAATATAAACATCAGTGTAAGACTCAGGATTTGTTTAATATGCACTATGTTAACATGTCTTTTGAGATCTGAGCATGGGCCCTTATGTAGGTCAAGAGGTGGAGCCTGTTGTAGGATCAGGAGGAAACCCTCATTCGCTGCAGGCAGAAGTGAAAAATATCTCATGGAGCAATCAGCCAGATAAACATGGTGCCGAATGCCAAAGAGCTGCTTGAAGGCCCAATAGTCACCGTTTGCTCCGACTGTCCGTCACACACGTTAAAGACACTCTGATTTGAGCAGAATGTAAAGTCCTCGACAGCAGCCTGTGCTGTTTGAGGAAATCTTGGTCAACATTCACATGGTTCAACTGGGAGTGAACCATTTGGCTTTGATGGTCACTGTGCTCTCAGGTTTCACGTACAGAGGAACTGAGTCCTCTCCCGCGGTCGAGCCCTCCAACACGTTTGCCTAGAGGTGAATGTACGGCAGCAAGAGCGGTGATAAAGGGCCGTTACCGAGGAGGGCCAGTCGGCTTCCCTCTCCACACGGGTCTGTTTCTCTTGGCCTCCGGCTCGTCCGCCCAGACGCTTCCATGTTTGTGTGTTTGGACTCATTCATTTCTTTGCTGCTGCAGCGTTTTCCCTCTTGAAGGCCTCCTAAGCCCAACTTTCACATTAGTTCCTTCATCTGTGGTTCCTCCTTGCATGTAAATCCCCCGTTCAAAAGACAACCATGGTTGTTTTGTTTTCCTTGGTCTCAGCTTCGGGCCGTTTTTTTTTTTTAAGGTTTCTCATTAGTTTTGTTTCACCAAAGGGAATTCCTGTCAATGCATGGTACTTCATCTACATTTTATAATAACAATACGGAAGGGGTGTGTGTGTGTGTGTGTGTGTGTGTGTGTGTGTGTGTGTGTGTGTGTGTGTGTGTGTGTGTGTGTGTGTGTGTGTGTGTGTGTGTGTGTGTGTGTGTGTGTGTGTGTGTGTGTGTGTGTGTGTGTGTGTGTGTGTGTGTGTGTGTGTGTGTGTGTGTGTGTGTGTGTGTGTGTGTGTGTGTGTGTGTGTGTGTGAGAGATCCCAGTTGTGCACTGTTGTTTGCTTGTTTTATTCTGAGAAAAAAAATAATGTGAGGAATGCTTTTACTTGCCAGTGGCGCCGCTATCACAGTGTCATGGCTGCTGCTCTTCCAAGAGTCCCGGGCTGATTTAAAGGCTGGAACATAAGTTCAGACCAAAGCCTGGTCTGAGTCTGTCCACTGAAACTTTCTTCCAAGGGACTGTCATCGCCCTGTTAGTCGTATTTAATCCAATCTTATTCAACATAAAACATATTTTATGTCTGTCACAGTATCTTGAAGGAATACATTTCTTAATCATTGCTCAAGAATCGCAAATCCAGTGGAGACTTTAATAACTCACTTGGGACTATGACGATCTGGCTGCATGTGTCTATTCTGTTTTTATTGATTAATCTGCTGATTACTTTTCAATTACTGATTAATAGTTTTGTTTGTGTGACAACTTCAAACTGCTTGTTTTTTCCAACTAAAATACCGAAAGACAAAGATTTTTGATTTACAGTGATGTAACAAAGAAAGGCCGAACATTTTCAATCTGGTGCAGCATATTTTGGGGATATTTCTTTCTTGAAAAAATGACAAACAAGATAAAGATTACAGAGCTACAACTAACAATTACTTTTTTATAACCAATTTATAATGTCAAAAATCAAAATTTATTCAGTTTACCTTCATATAGAATGAAAAACACCATCAGATCCACATCTGATACGTTATAACCAGCCTATGTTTTTCCTTTTGGGTAAAAACAAAACCTGATATGATATTCGAATCCTGAGATAGTTTCACTGATTGGTGAGTTTTCAGCGTCACTGGCGACAGGCTCAGCGTCACACACATATCTCAGCTTGCACTGCTGTAACAAAGAGCTTAATGTTTTCTCCTGTGCCGTCAGATACTGAGCTCCCTCCTCTGTGTCCTGCTCTCTGTAGGTGGTGGTGAACGGTGAGAAGGAGCGCGTGTCACTGCTGTTCATGAAGGCTCTGGTCAGCAGGGGGAGCGTGGATGCGGTTTTCCAGCAGATGGCCTCTCACCCTCAGTACTTGGAGAGCTTCCTGCGCACACAGCACTACATCCTGCACATGGACGGCCCTCTGCCGCTGCCATACCGCCATTACATCGCCATCATGGTCAGTGAATTGTCGGCTATTGTTACTGCAAAACCAGCATATCACCAGTTGTCATTCTACTGTACCTGTAGCAAAACCTACAAATAGATATACTTTCCCCATCTGTTATGGCAGCATTCATTATTTGCATTATTCAAACATAAAGAATAACATCCTCTAATATTTGAGTTGTCTGTCTTTTGTTTCCTCCAGGCTGCTGCACGACATCACTGCAACTACCTGGTGTACCTGCACTCTGCTCAGTTCCTGAGGGTGGGGGGGGACCCTCTGTGGCTGCAGGGTCTGGAGGCAGCACCACCTCGCCTTCGCCTCCTTGCCCACATCAACAAGGTGCTGGCCCACCAGCCCTGGCTCATCGCCTGCTCACATATTCAGGTACAGCAATGCAAACCAAAGACAAAACCGCACACAACAAAATAAACAACAACTTTAACAAAGACAGTGTGAACATATTGTGATTATTATCCTTGAGGTGTTTAGTTGATTTGACCTGTGAGACCCTGATCTCTGTCTCTCCCCTCCAGACCCTGCTGAAGTCCGGCGAGCAGTGCTGGTCGCTGGCGGAGCTGGTGCAGGCCGTGGTGATCCTGGCCCACTGCCACGCCCTCTGCAGTTTTGTGTTTGGATGCGACACAGACTCGGACTTTGTCCCTCGCTCCAAATCTCCTAACGGTACCCCCCCGACCTTCTGCCCCTTTGATGCTGCCAACGGCAACACCAACGTGCCTCAGTCCCTCGCCACTCCCTCTGAACACAAAGCACGACGACGGGTGAGAAACCACACTTGTATTTTATTAAGTAAACATCACAGAGAATTACAGAAAGATATACCGGCTGTTTTGTAAAGACATTTTTTGAATTTCATTTGTCCTGGTTTCTTTAATGTTGTGTTTATACATCATCACACATGTAAGCTGTGGAAATAGACATGAGGGTTAATGTTGAATGGAATTCTATTTGAACCCTTTTTTTCGGCCTTCATTGACTAGCAAGACAAATTTAAATAAATTATAAAATTTGGATTATTACAACAGTTTGGTTTTATCATGATTATTTTAATCACTATTTGGGATATTATTTACAATTATTGATAATTCTATTAGTCTACAACATGTCATGGAGAAATTTCTAAAATACAAAACTTTAAACCAAAAGTAAAAAAAAAACTTAAACATTTTAACACAATGATCGGAAACAGGGGAAATGGAATTGAGGCTGAAACCAGAGGAAGACACGACTCTAACACTTAGAAGAGCTGTTGATTCATTTTCTCTCCATCGACTTATCAGTTAATTGACAAATATTTTCAGCGTAGTTGTAGATTATTTTCTAAGAGAATTTTAGTGTTCAGGTTCTTCTCTGCCTAGGATAATTACATTTATGAAGATATATATATTTTATTACACTAAAGTTTGAATAAACCAATCTCAGGGAGTGAAATGTGGAGTTGAGCAATCGTTTTTTTCTCTGTATGAAATCTGATGTAGCTTAGTCTCATTTAGGTTTTTAGAACTAATCTATATAAATATGAGATAACAGGAAATAATAAATATATTAAGAGGTTATTTCGTGGCAGAATCCATAAAGGTTGATTTAACTTCATCTGTACTTTGTGTGGTGTTTGTGTCGACAGTCTCTTGACTCCAGTTGCGACATGGCCTGTCTAAAAGAGAGGATCCAGAAGTCTCAGGAGGAGCGTGAGAAGAGAGAGGAGCGTCTGCTGCAGACCCAGACACTCCAGCAAACAGGTACGTGATTGGCTGGCGAATGCAGAGACAAACGAACACTGCTCTGATGTGCCCACTGACTGCGGGAGGGTCATCTCGACTGTTTTAAATTTAGATCACATGGTGTGAAACTTGAGCAATTACCACTCATCGGTCACATTTATTGACACATTCTCTCCGCCTCCTTTGCTTTCATCGTTTCTTTTTTTAGACCTGGAAGAGGAGGAGGAGATAATATGCTTTGCAGACCCGTCACGGTTCATCACAGACCCCAACTTCTGCTACGTGGAGTTCGCTCGGAGAGAGGAGGACCACTTCCAAGTATTCAGAGTTCAGGTGAGGACACTTTGCACGAATCATCAGACAGGTGTTGTTGTCAGTAAACTTTGTGTGTGTGTGTGTGTGTGTTGTGGCACTTGAGGCTGTAGCCACAGGGAATATTTGCCCCAGATTTGAAGATTAGATTAACACACTTCTAAATCCAAAGTATCGGATTACAACCCGTCACCTGAGCAACCGAACAGATCTTCAACATGATACAGGAATTTAGATTTACTGTCAGTTCATGTACAGTCAACCGACATGTGTAATATAAGCCTCAGTCCCATGTCTGGTAGAATTTACGATGTTTCTATGTTTGAATGGCCGAGTTCCAAACTGCACCGGTGACACAGTCGACACAGAGGAGACCGCCGCGGCCAAATTCAAATGTAAATTAGGTTTCTATAATCAGGCCCAACGGCTCAATCAATATTGATTTTGACGTTTTAACGCACTTGTTTGGCTCCGGATCTCCAATTTATTCCTGGAGGGAAGATTACAGATAATCATCGGAACCACGAGTTAGTTTTTTTTATCCCCTCAAATATTTACAGTTCTTCCTTAGATATTAATGAACACAAGGCTGAGTTTTTAGATTTGTAACTGTATTCTGGTAGCCAGTTGTTTAAGATAAGATAATATAAACGTTTATTAGTTCCACAACAGGATCATTTGCAGTGTTACGGCAGTGACAGTTAAGTGCTATTAAAGTCACTATATATTGTTAAAAACATATATCTATATATATATTTCCCACTTTACTTGAAAAAACAATTCCAATAACATCAGAAACTAGGTTAAATTGTTTGAACACGTCTCAAACAGTAAACATGTTGTTGTGGTTTTGACTCTGTAGGACTATTCATGGGAGGACCACGGCTTCTCCTTAGTCAACAGATTGTATTCGGACATCGGGCACCTCCTGGACGACAGATTCAGGAGCGTGACCACTCTCCCCTCGCTGCACAGCTCCGACCTGAAGAGGGCGATCTGGAATTACATCCATTGTGTGTTAGGGATACGGTGAGACACCTTTTATTCACCTGACAACAATTAAAACACAATTTTTACACCTACAAAACTCCTACTTTTTTCATTGTAAATTGAATCAACAATCTTTTTTTTCATTTTGCGGCCACAGCTATGACGACTATGACTACGGTGAAGTGAACCAGCTGCTGGCGCGGGATTTAAAGCTGTACATCAAGGCGGTGGCCTGTTTTCCAGACGCCACCAAAACTCCAGTGTGTCCTCTGAGCTGGGCTCTACTCAAACCTTCAGAAAGGGTAAGGAAGAGTTTTGTTTACATGGACTGCATGGGGGTGCAGTGGTCACCTCACAGGAAGGGGGGACTTTCTGTGGAGTTTACATGTGGGATTCCTCCAGGTTCCTCCACAGTCTAAGACATGCACATTGGGTTTAGGTTGATCGGAGACTCTATATACGTCGACCCTCAAAAGGACGAGTGGTAGAGATATCGGCCCGGCTGGCTAAACGCAATGTTCCACATTAATTAAACACCACATGTTAACCCTCTGTGTGTTTTCTCCTTCAGATACATGTGAATTTGCTCATCATGGAGGCGCGGCTGCAGGCGGAGCTGCTCTACGCTCTGAGAGCCATCACTCAGTACATGATTGCCTAAGTGCTCGGAGAGGCACCAAGTCGAAACTCTTCACCGGTACCGAGAGACCCAGAGACGCGAGGACGAAGACGCCACGGGACGAGAGCGCCACTTGGAAGGACACAGCTCCGTTGTTTTGTAGCTGTGCCTCATGAATATGCTTCTCTTTTCCTCAGAGTTAATGTATTTCTACCATAGTGTGCCACAGTCCCCTCATCCCCCTCCCCCCCCCCTCCTCTTTCTGCAGACTCCTGTTGTGACGTCCTCCTGTCAAACATCTTGACTCTCAAAGATAATGTGCAATTATTGACTAGCGTTGTTTTAATTTGTACCTGTTATGTGTTCCAGCTCAGTCTGTGAGAAACCGCTTGGGTGTAGCAGCGTGTTACAGTGGCCAATATTGTCCTTTTTGAAGTTGGATCAGTCTCCTTTACTTTCCCAGAACATATCTCTCTGTACAAGTTGAATGAATGTCAGCGGGAGACCAGGGCCTTTGTTTTTGTTGTTTCTTTGGACAATCCTCGTCAGTGTTGGACGACAGTACACGGACTGTGAAGGACGACCATTTTGCTCTCCCCAAGCATTTTGTATTAATGCTGGTCAAGAACACACACACAGTGACACTGCTGGAAGTTATCACATCACTATAGTTTCTTTTAATAAGCACTTTTTAAAACTTTATATATTTATAATGCAAGGTAGCTTGTTAGTAGTGGACATTGAGTCACACAGTGTGTGGGTCTGATGCCTTTTCTTTGTCACTGTATGACATGTAACAAACATTTTTAGACTGTTTGTCCGGAAGCTTTCAGACTTTTGTGCTCAGCTGCAGATCTGAGCGAAGTTTCTTCTTGATCCAAGAGATTTCAGTGAAAATTCTTACTGGAAGCATTTTGAACAATGAATGATTTGACACAATTTACGCCTGAGGAGAACATTAGTAACTGAACTGAAGTGGCCAGTGAGCTGTTTCTGCCAGTTAGAATGAGGCTGAGCCAATTGCAGCATGATTTGGTTTTTTTTGCACTGAAATGCTTCAGAAATGATCAAATACTGACTTTCAGACCAAAGGTCATTAAGAATAAAGTTAGTGATGAATTGGCAGGTGAAAATGGCGCGGACGTAGATCTGCACTGGTCGTGAGTTGAGGTTACGTTCAGATCTTTGCTTTGTGCTAAAGCTTTTTTTGTGAGCTGTATCAAAGCCGAAGTGAGAATCCACGGTACAGTTTGCAGAGAGGAACAATGTGCAAACCAGTTGTTAAGACGATTTTCTTTTCTTTGTCTTTTCTTTTTACAGTTTTTGTAAACGGTAGAGTTCTTTTCCTGTTTAGTTTCTGGGTGTGACGGTAGGACCCGCTTGTTGTGCTGCAGCCTGGGTAGACGTAGAGGTGTGTCAGACTGTTTTAGAGTTAGACATTAGGTTTAGATTAGAAAACAGAAGTGCATATCAACTAAAGCAAAGCGCTGTTAATACAGGTGCCTTCAGGATTAAACTGGAGTGCAGCTGAAGTGGAGGGCTGTGACTCCTGGAGTCTGAATGTCGGCTTCGGTTGCATCTGGGCCACGCCGACACCTGACAAGTGTTGTTTCCCACATGAATGAGAACTGTGTTTTCTTACGGTGGTCGGCGCCATTTCTGATAAATATTACAGCTGTGTATGCCTGTTTTGTTTTTTAAATCAGAAATCATCTACGAGCCCCAGCAACTCAGCGAGAGCCTTTGACACAGATGGATGTTTAAAAAAAAGTTCAACTTTAGCTGAATTAAAAAAAATGGACAATTAACTTAAAAAAAAATAGAACAAATGAAAAACAAAAAAAATGTTTTTTGAAAATGTGAAGAAATGTTTTCTATAAAGATGCTTTATGAAAATAACTGCTGCTTCCTGTGGTCTTTTCTACAAGCTTCATGTTTGTACCATTGTAGAAATCACACGATCCTATTGGTATTGAATCACTTCCTTACTGTTTAGAATGCCTTTGTATTTTCACTCATTTAAAATCCACTAGTGGTTTCTATGGATGTCATACATTCTAAAATTAACTAAAGGCCTTTGAAGAAAGCTTAAATCCTAGACTAACACATTGTCTTTCAGC
The DNA here is from genome assembly GCF_947347685.1 of Pleuronectes platessa. Taxonomy (NCBI): domain Eukaryota; kingdom Metazoa; phylum Chordata; class Actinopteri; order Pleuronectiformes; family Pleuronectidae; genus Pleuronectes; species Pleuronectes platessa. Next base: position 19,706,367 of record NC_070633.1, read on the forward strand.
AGATTTGATCAGAGAGTCTGGCTGCTGCCTTTCGGACGAGCTGTAGACTGTCGGCTCAGGCCGGTGAAGGAGGAATTGCAATAATGCAAACAAAGGAGATGACGGCATGAATGAAAATCTGGTTCTTCTGGTTAAAAACACGCTGAACTTTGAGTTTCCCCTACGATTGGTTTTGTCCTTCAAACACATTGTGGGGACGGAACATGAAATATTTAAAACGTGGAACTCACGTCAAAATATTGATTATTTAAAGCAACCTACATTTTCATTTTAACAGTAACCTCTCTGTCTTGATATGCAGACGAACAAAATACAGAAAAAACAAGTGAAATTAAAACTTTATTTCTTTTAATCTAACCATATTTGCAAAAATTTGATATCATTTTTAATATATTTAAATAACAGTAGCTGCTGTAGCTGTGTGGTTAGATCATAGACTGGGTTAGATGAATTCTTTGCAGTAGTATTCATGTAAAGCAGCGCCCCCCAGTGGCAGAGCACCATATCTGAAGCATCAAAACTCAATTTGCACTAACAACTCAGACAAAGTGGGTCAAACAGTTTATTGAATTTATTTCTGCTGTTCAGAACTGTTCGTCATCGCTGGCTGACTTTACAAGGAGTAAAGAAAAAACGAATGAGGGGGGGGGATAACAACTATCAACAATTAATCAAAAATCATAAACATAATTGGCTTAACCACAAACTTATCCCTGCCCGCCCCAACCTCCCCTATGGAAATGAAAATAAAAAAACAACCCTTGCCGAATACTAAAAATACTGTATCAAATGGGGCAAATTTTTAATTTTCAAAGCAAAATACAGGAACTAATGGCTACTTTATAAGGAAACGGAGGGAAAATATGTAGATAGTTTTAATTACTTGGAGGGGGAGATACAAGGGGGAGTCATAATACCGCATCTGCCTTTTTTTTTTAAGGCGGCAACAGTAAACTAGAGACGTGAAAGCCTGCTGCAGCTGATTCTCACAAACCAACCACCTTCACATGCTGCGGTCCGTCCTATCCACAGTTAATAACATCTCTGACACCTGACCATTAGTGAGGAAAAACACGGGGGGGGGGGGGGGGGGTCTGTTGCACATACAACGTCCTAAAATAACATGCTATGTTTTTTAAAATAATAAGAAAATCATGCAGATTTAAAAAGCTGGCCCTTGGTTTTCAGATCGATTTAAGTGACCAGGTTGGGGGAAGGTAATTATATACTGAATATATATTTAAAAAAAACATAAAACAAAAGGGAAAGGATCTTGATTGTGTTCTGCAACGACAACAAATCAAGATCCTTGCGCTGAATACAGAAAATTCAAAGATTCAAAAGGCCCTGACTTGCACCCACTGCGTCATGGCGTACTCCAGGTTATGTCACGGAAATGACGTCTAGCACCAAAAATAAAACACAATACACGTGTGGAAAAACGAGAAAGTGCTTTGTATAAATCAGAGGCTAACGTATTCACATAGCTACAGTGAAATGATGAATATTAGGAGTTTAACTGTTGGGATGTTATTTCTGATTCACAGGAAACCTGACGGTTATGAACAAAGTCTTTACATACAAACTCAAAACACAAACTTTTCAAAGGGGGAGATCACCAAATAAAAGTCCTTAAGGTGAGAGAGACATCCTGCTACAGAGTAACATCATGCTATAGTGTTTTAAATGTTGGCAGTCCCAAGAAAAAAAAAAAAAGAACGAGGGACAGGATAGTGCTGATAAATGTGACTGGAGAGCGAGAAGAGGTTTCTCTAGAGAAGGAAGTGAAACGTGAGATCAACAGAAATGTCTCCAGCAAAAACTAAAACAAAGATATTGGTTTCCAGTCTGTTGTAACAGAGTAAAATTAACATTTCTTCTTTTTTTTTGCTATCATCACGTTTTCTGATTAGATCTGTGCGGAGTTGTTTTTCTTCTGAGCGACCCTGAGAGGTAACGGTTGCATTAGTCTCGTTTTGAGATGAGAAAGTGGCACAGGCGTTTTTTACATCGTGCCACGCTTCAGCCCAGATTTCTTTCAATCGGATCCACGACTGATGCTATAAAATAATGAGGCAGAGAATCAGGAATTTTTAAATGGTCAAGTATTGATGCGTCAGATTTCACGGTTACAGGCGGCGTCTGTTGCTAAGCGTATGTACACCGAGATACTGTGTCAGGCCCAAGCTCCCTAACTGCCATGCGATTGCAAATATTAGTGTTCCTTTGGTTATGTAAAAAAAAAAATCTACATCCTTTACAAAAATAAAAGTATAGAAAATTACTGTTAAAAATGATCTAAAAATGGTTCCTCCAATGTAAAAAAAATCATGTGTCATTAGTAATATATTCATACGTATTAATATCTCATTTATTACCTCCATCTAAATTGTATATTAAAACTATAATCAAATATATTTTCTTTTTTCGTACATCTCACACATTGAATTAACTTCTTGAATATTAGAGCTAAATAATTAAAGTGTGAGAGGATTTCCTGACGTGAGGCCCCCACATCTCCGTCACCCCCCCACCCCTAGACAAAATATCAGGAAAATGTTAAATAGCAAAAACCTTCAAGAAGTGATTTTTCAAATTTCCTTCAAGATTTCATTTTGTTCTCCTGATAAATCTGCATAGCGTGTCATCATGTACATGTGCAATGTGTACATTACATGTTGTATTGTTTTTTTTATACAGGATTTAAACTCTTTTATAATGAAATGGTACAACCGTAACGTGTGTTCTCTTAGTTTGGGGTCCCTGTGTCGCAGGAAACCTAAGTGCTTTGAAAATGCACAGGCTCGAGGGGAAGAACATAAAACAGAAGGAAGAAGGAAAATTAAATCAGGTAGACCATTCGACAGTGGAGGCATATTGCTGTTTAAGACAATGTAATACTTGGCCAACCAATCACTCGCTGGCAAATAAATTTACCCTTGAATGCCCTGTGTATGTCACAAATCACATTTCTTCATTTTCTTAGTTTAACTGCACATCAGGAGTTAAAAAATAAAAAAAAATAAAAAATAAAAAACACCCTCTAACTCACGTCTATCTCACCACACTGGATTGAAAAATGCCAAACTGCAAAAACATAACCTCTTAGGTGAATCGCCACATTAGGGCTAGGCGATTTAACAATACGAAAAATTATCGCGATGCAATGTTCTTCAACAGCCACATAACAAAAGTTCATTATTTATCAATGTGATGCTTATGCATTGTGCAGGCCTGTGAGAGGTGGAACACGTGTCATCGTTTTGAATGGTCCACCTCAGAATTGTGAAATATTTCTCTGTTCTCTGTTTTCTGCCCATGAACAAGAGCCACAGTTTCATTAACTGTCAAACAGGAGTGAGAATCAGTCTCTAAACTTGGGATAAACAATAATTGGATGTTTATCATGATAACTGTTGATTTCAACTGATATGAAATTCAACATTTTTTTGTTGTATCGCCCAGCCCTACACCAAAACAAATAAACTTGTAACTCTTTCCTCTAAAGTGAGAAAATGAATCGTACGTATGATCTTAGCCTCAGCACACGATTGGGCCAGACGTAAAGCCGCTGTTCAATCAAACATTTTTATATCTCCTGTCGTCCGGTCTTTACTTTTCATCTCTTCACCATCGCAGTCACGTGATGTCACGGAGGACGATATGTTTCCTCGGGAGGCGATCTGAGCTGGTGCGGCAGAGTAAGTGCACCTCGCTCAGCCGATCAAACAGCATCTGGTCTGGCAAGTCATGCTATGCAAGTGTCGATGGGGAAACTGGCCATTTCTCCAAAGACGCACAGTCCGTCGAGTCTTCAAAACCAAACCCATCGAGATCGGCGGGGAGGGGGGGTACCGTATCGACCCTAAAGCTATTGTGGTGAAACACAACTGTAATATGAACCCCCGGCAGGTGGGGGCTCGTGTTCTGTCTGTTCACTCTAAAAACATTATTTCACATGTCTTAAAAAAAAGAAAAAGGTTTGAATTCAAAAGGTAAAAATGGCTAGCAGCCAAACTGTTGCAAGTGTTATTATAAAAAAAGAAAAGGAGAGATTTTGTGCATAGTAGCCTGCGTCATCTCCTCCCTGTCCTCTGCAAGTGTTGGCACAGGACATGAGTGAGGTCTGGTTTAGTCCGAGGGAAGTGTTGCGGTTGAGAATCAGCCATCGTGAGGGAGGAGGAATGCACCGGTCGTGTCATATTGTGAGGTCATCTTCATTGGAGATCAGTTCCTGCAAGATAAGACGATGATGAGAAATCTAACATAATCTTATTAAATAAATAACAATTCATTTCATGTGCTTATCTGTAAACCAATGAATGTCAAAGAAATTCTGAAATGTTCAGTTTATGATGATATTTAACGGAGAGAGAAGCAGCAGGTTTTCACGTTTTAGAAGCAGAACATTTATGAATTATCAAATTAATATTAATGTAGTTTCTTGAGCCAAAGTATAATTTTTTCTAGTAATTTCCGATTCCAAAATGTACTGATTTACTGTTTTTCTTGTAATCTAAAGCTGTACATTTTAATATCTTTTAGTTTTAAAAAGATGAAGAACATCCTCTGGAGTTTATACCTTGTGCTCTGGGAAACGTTTTTGACATCTTTCACTATACTATCATAATATACTATACAAAAAAAATCTATAAACAGTAGATGATTAGATAAAAACAAGAATCATTAGTGTGATGGAGGAAGCTGGGAGCGATCAGTTTACCTGGCTTTGCGTTGTCAGCCGAGGAATTAGCTGGGGACCCAGTTGTGAGCGGAGCCCTGTGTGGTGGCCGGCCCCGCGTAGCTTTGGCCTCCGGGCATGGGGTCAAAGTTGAAATCAAGTCCGTCTCCGTCCATGAGGTCACTGTTGATGATGTAGTCCACGTCGCAATCCAGGTTTTCCGTGAACATGTCCATGTCCAAGTCTGTGGGCAGTCGGTCCTGACCGGCGGGGAAGCAGGACGGAGCTCCGAACTGAGCCATCGCCTGCAGGCTGAGGCCGGGTCCTCCATGAAGAGAGCCCAACGCTGGCCCTGCGGCGTGCTGGGCTTTGAGAGCAGAGAGCTGTGACGGGTCTTGAGACATACCTGAGAGGATCATCCCCAACCCCATCTGAGAGTGATGCTGGTGTTGCTGCTGATGATGCTGCTGCTGCTGCTGCTGATGCTGCTGCTGATGATGCTGCTGCTGCTGCTGTTGCTGTTGCTGCTGCTGATGTTGCTGCTGCTGCTGCTGCTGCTGCTGATGTTGCTGCTGCTGCTGCTGCTGCTGCTGCTGTTGGAGAAGGTGACGCTGCTGAGGCTGCATCTGAGCCTGAAGTGCCATGGGTACCACGGTGTTCGGCTCCAGCCCCTTACCCAGCAGCAGCTGATTGGGTTTGGGCCTCACACCCACCACAGATGAACCCAAATTCATCAGTCCCACCCCTCCGGGACTAGGCATGAGCGGGTCCACCTGGGTCATCATGACATCACTCGGAGGGGGGGAGTCAGAGGTGAGCAGGGCTTCCAGACTGGAGGGTACGTGGGTGCTGTAGTGGCTGGTACTACGAGAGCTGGAGCTGGACATGGGGTTGAAGAGGGAATTGCTGAAGGTCGTCTGCTCTTTGCTGCTGGTTCCGCACTGAGAGATGGAGGTCTGGGTCCCAGTGTGGGGGGGGGCCTGCGGGAGGCTGGATGGTTGCAGGTGATGGAAGGAGGAGAAGCTGGAGCCCCGGGGCAGCAGGGTGGAGGCGGAGGGCAGCGGAGTGGGAGGTGCTGGTGGGGCTGTGCTGGGACTGGCCCCTCCCTGCTGCCCGGTCATCAATGTGAGGCCATCAATCAGATCCAACTCCTCCATGAGGGTCTCGGTGAGGGTAGGGGTCAAGCTCCTGGACGCGTATCTTCCCAGCAGTCCATCCTCAGGCAGGTTGTCGTCTTCTTCTTGTCCAGGAGCGATGGGGGACAGACGTCCGCTGAGGGTGCTGGCATTAGAGCTTGTGCGTGGACGGAAGGTGGTCCACATGTCAGCGTCATCCAGGCTCCCGCGGGAGGAGGGGCTACCGCTGTTGACCCCCCATTTGGGAAACTGTTGGGACGAGTTAGGGCTGTCTGCACCTCCTGACCCCGTGCCGCCATCACCTTGCAGCGCCCCTCCAGCACCAGCTGCTCCCGCCAGCTTCTTGGTCTGCTTGGCCCTCATCCGACTCTTCAGCAGTTTGCTGCTGTTGTCCATGGAGGCGGCTCGGCGTCGAGGAGCTTTCCCGGTCTTCCCTCCTTCTGGGTTGAGCATCCACCAGGAGCTCTTTCCTGTGGATTCATTGTGTACCCTCAAGAACTTGTTGTGGAGTGATAGGTTGTGGCGGATGGAATTCTGATAAGAGGGAGAAGGAAAAACAAGCAGATTAAAGATAGATAGACACACTTGGTAATAGACATACTTAGCCACGGCCAAAGTGTAAGTGATTCTACAGAAATTAAAACGTGGCACATCTCAATATAATATAGAAAATTAAATTTTCATCACAAACTGTTATGTACATATTTTTTTCAGACCACCTATGAATGTTTACATTTGTCTTGTTGGGACACACTGATTAATTTAACATCCTAGATACATTAGAATACATTATTTCTCCTGTAATTGCCTCGCTGCACTGACTCATTGTAAAATCCATAATAGAATCAAAAATTCTTCCCATCGACCAAGTCTTTAATGGTCAGACTCCAGGCACTTACAGACTGACTTATGGTTCCTGTCTGCAAAAGTAGGGGGGGGGGGGGGGGCACCCTCACCACGTTTACTTTCCGTTTTGCTGAAGATCTTAGTTACGGCTGGCTCAGGTGTGATTGAGACTTCCCACAATGCACCTCTCTCCTCTGCTCCTTCTCCAGCTGTGCACATTCATATCCTCTAATGAATGATACATTTGATATCAGACCACCTCCTTCCACTATTACAATCCTATTATTATAACTGTTAAAGATTTATTGTTGTTATTATTGGCCTTGTTTTAGTTATTGTCTTAATATTATATATGTTTATATGGAACCCCCACGTCCAGCTGATTTAAGGCCCGCTCCCTTTGACAGAGATTTCTTTCCTTACACCTGCTCATTGTGAAAAGTGTGCTGGGATAACTTCGGTAATCATTTGGCAGGACATAGGGTTAGGGTTAGCTAACTTGTGTTGATACATTACACTGAACTAGTCAACGAGTTGACTAAAAGAAAATGAGTTGCCAACATTTAAGATAATCTTTAGAATTGTTATTTCGGTGATTAAGTTACCTTCAATCAAAAATGACACAAAAAAAATCTCAATTACTTGTTCTTAATTGTGAGAAAGTACTTTTCCTTTGCTTTCCGTTAAATTAAAGTTTGTCTGACAAATCAAAACATCCATCGTCGCCTGTAGAATAACCTTAAACTGCAGATTCATGAATGATGGAAATGATGCATTGAAACAGAACAATAAAATGTCCTGTCACCATGCAGTACAAATTAAATAATAATAAAAAGTCGTTCAATTATGAGCAGTGAATTCACCACAAAACAACTATGCAAGAAATAATCATAACGATGAGGATGTTATATATGATGTCATATACAGATATTGGTTGTTGTGTTTGCTTTGATATTTTCTAATAGAATGTATTTGTGTTTATTTAACAAGACCAAACAGATCAATATAGTTGTATACAGTTACTTAGTCTTTCACGTGTAGTGATAAAACATCTATGACTTATTCCAGCATTACAGTTAATCTTGTTAAATGATGCAAACACACACACTCACTCATACAGAAAACACACACTCACTCACCTTCCAGCCTGCTGAGCTGTTGCTGTCCCCTTTGTCCCTGAAGTAAGGCACAGTCTTCACCATCCACTCGTAGATCTGGGCCAGGGTCAGCCTCTTCTCGGGCGAGTTATCGATGGCCTGGCTGATCAGGTCCGCGTAGCTCTGGTTCCCCCACGCGTTGCGCCGGGACGATCCTTTGCGGGGCGTCGCGCCGGCTCCGCCCACTCCGGCTCCGCCCTCTGCCTCTGCCACCGCCGCCTCCGCCTTCTCGGGCTCGGACGTGATTTGCTGCGGCTCGGGCTTGTCCTCGTCGGCGGGCGGGGTGCCGGCGGCGGACTCCGTGCCATCCGCGCCCTCCGGTTTGACAACTGAGAGGTCGGGCCTCGGCAGCGGCCACGTGCAGGAGCGGGGTCTGCTCTGCGGCTCGAAATCTGGGTCAATCGGGGGCACCGAGGACTGCTCCATGGCGGCGCGCTGGGTTTCCACTCGACCTCAAAGACGGAGTCCACTCAAAACCTTTACCTTCGAAAAGTTTGAAGTGAACTCTGAGGCAGGAAGATCCGTGAAAAAAAACTAAAAACTTCCCGACACAAAAACAAGATGCTTCACCCACCGAGGGGCCTACAAGAGAGACCTAGTAATCTGGACACACCAATAGCCTCAGTTAATCCTCAGATTGGAGATTAGGGAACCCAAATAATCTCCTTAATAGTAACTATCATAAACCTTCCGATTTATATAGAATGAAGGAGGCTGGGACGATGCCAGTCTCTTTGTTTGAATGAAATAAAAACAAAAGTGGCTGAGTGAGGATGAGCAGCACAACATCTGGATCTATGCAGATTTAGTCTCTGCTGTGGATGAATTAAACAATCAAAGAATTTACATGATATAAAACAAAGCTATTCCTCTAAATTAAAACTTAAACTATATAATTGTCAATGTTATAATTTCGAAATAGTATATTTGAGCTATGTTTAAATAATAATTTAAGAGAGATACGTAGGAAACTAACTTTAATATTAAAGTTAGTTTCGTACCAGATTCATCAAATTAAATATAAAATTCCTGAATCCAAACCCAGGAGGTTGGTGTATTTTACTATAAAACCATAAAGGTTACAAACAGGGATTAGCACGCGACTGTCCGTCTGCACTTGTAAACAACGTGATGTCTGCGCTCCAAAACACAAAATACCTCGAGTCAAGATTTATTTTTCTTTAAATCCTGAAACGACCCGCAGACAGTCAGAGATCAGTCCGGAGGGTGCTGGGGGGGAAACGGCAGATTAACCGAGCAGCGGTTGTGTTCATCGAGTGTAAAAAGAGTAAAAACAGCGCAGTGGCCTGTGGGTTAAAGCGACCAAACACGCGGAGAAGTCAAAAGAGGGAACCCGGATGAAATCAAACCCACGTCGCCGGTGGTGGTTTGATAGAGTTCGGCTGTTTAAAGTGTGAGGAAGTGGATGGAAGAGCAGTGAGAGAAGTCCGTGCTTCAGGTCCGCCACATTGCGGACAGGCGCATGTCACCATCTGCCATGTTTCTACACACTCCTGCGGCGGCACACGATGCTCGGAGAGGCGCTGTAGGAAAAGCCCTCCGTCGACCACGGCCCGCGGCTCGGCAGAGCCTCGTCTCGGTGATCGCGCTCCGGAGCGGATCCCCCCGCGGGCTGGCTGAAGCTGGCTGGCCTCCGGAGGTCTGTCGGCTCCCGACGCCGCACTTTGGAAACGGCACGACAGCCTCCGTAACGTTAGCTGCTCCGAGCTCCTGCTACTCCAGAGTTTACAATCCGGGGAAAAGTCCGCGAAAAGCCGCACGCAACTCCCCCCAAGTCCCCGCGTTTGACGAGCGGTGGGTCCGGCGGGACTTCCTGTCGTCGTGAGGGTCCAAATATTTACTCCTCCGCCGTCTTTTTCCCTTGTTTTGTTTTGTTTTGTTTTGACTCGAGGCGAAGACTCCCTTCTGACGTCTGTTTACCACTGTCAGGCGGCGCGCACTGCGCATGCGCCGAGCGGGATTCTGGGAAAGCGAGTCATTCACGTGACAGCGCTCAGGCGTAAACAGCGGATCCGCCAGGCGTCGTGTACCTGTCGTGGTCCATTATGTAACCGTTTATGAAAGTGTGCTAAGCCGCAGGTAAACTTAGGTTATTTGCAGAAGGCTATTCGCGGTCACACGTGGGACAAGTAGGCCAATTAGATATGGGTTTGTAGTAAAAGTCTACACTTCAACAATGTAAAAAAAACTACAAGTTTGAGTCATTTGACTCAAGTCAAAGTACATACCTGATGTCAGAAGCTTTAAAAGTATTTAAGTACCGACCGAATTTCGAACCTGTTGTAAATTGTACGTCTATTTGTGTGAAATTCCTAGTATGTGTACTCATACTTAGCAAATAAAGCTGAAATGCAGATCTAATATACTTCACATTTAATTGATGAATTCATATCTTGACAGTATCTGTTGTTCGTAAATACTATTGTATGTACAGGTTCACATTTATTTATACTAACACTGTATTACCTTTTATATTATTACTGAATAAACACAAACATTGTATAATTGAGGAACACTACCCAGTGATGCGATTTAAAAATAACTCAGTGTCTATATAAAGGTCTGAGGCCTTTGCCCTGCATTTTGTTTTAGTATTTTTTAATTTTGAATTAGCTGTTGACTGTTGGATTCTCAGAACGTGTGAGGTTTTCTGTATCGTGTTTCCCTGCGATGTCACGATTGCCTTCTCGGCATCTGTAATAGAACTTTAACTGGCCCCCGTGTTGTGTATTAACCTGTGTCAGATTAGGTAACACTGCACTACACACATCTTGTGTAATTCATAGTTTACTATCACTGCCAAGCATTCACCATAACCCTGCTACTTTTTCACTCATTCACAACTTTTCAAGGCTGATTTCGTAGTAATTTACTCATATTATCAATGAGCTTTTTCTGTAATAATTCCTCCTTTTCACACTGGACATTTAAAGTTTTTTTTTTTAAACATTTGCCAATTTGCTATAGGAATAAGTACTGTTTGAGATTTGACAAGATTTCTCTTCACTTCTATGGATTTAGGCGATAACATAAAGATTTACTGCTTTATATGAACCATTTGTCTTGAGAATGACTCAGTTAATTAATCATAACTATTTCCTTTTGAGTCTGCCAGATACCAGTGATTCAGAGCTGACCTTTTTTTTTTTTTTTTTTTTTGCTTCCTGACAGGAATAGCATGAATAGTGCAATTATGTTCAGCAGATGTGGTAAATTTGAAAACAAAAAACATTCTGAAACTTAAGCTGCTATTGTCAGGTATCTAAAGTTTTTCCAGTTTTCACTGAGGGGTTTTCTGAGTAAGTTAAGAAGTAGCAGCTGTATGTTTCTTACAGTGTGTGCACAATTATATTATAATATGTTATAAACCATTTTTGTACTTTTATGGAGCTCATAAAGTTTAAATCGCCAAAGTTAATTCCTGCACTGTTACTCATTATCTGAGTCATTTACTAAGAAGTGGTTGGCTTCCTGTTGAAAACATTGTGGTGGCTCCAGCTGTCTGACAGCCAGGTGTGGCCCCAGATTTCTCTTTTGTGCTGCTATGACTAACGTTATAACCCAGGGTGTGGGATTAACATCAGGAACCAGAGGGCAGGAAACCATGCAGGAACTAGTCAGGACCCACCACAGATCTATGATATTTGGTTGCGGTGGTCTCCTCTGTGGTTTCAATGCTGGGCTTTTACACCCATTTCCCTACGGCTGGATCATTGTACTGATACACAAGCTCCGGTGATCTGGGCCTGACTTGATGGAAATTATGTTTTCTTAGGCTCAGGTTGAACAGGGATACACTAACAGCTGTTGAATTTAAAGTTAATGAAATCCATGCTGTATATTTAAGATGAGGCTGTTTGAAAATAATTATAATTGAGCTATACAGACAGAACAAATTATATAAAAAAGATAATATCAACAAGCATGAAGCAACTGAAAAGCCATGGGCCTGCAGCTTCTTTTAATGGAAGCAGGAAAACCTCACCGGTGAGATCTCAGTCTATTCTTACCTCATCCTATCCTCCTGTTTCACCCACTTGGTCCACTGCCACAGCCTGTGCAGTACAGGCCCACATTTGATAACCTCGTCAAGCAGGATTAGTAAGCCTTGAAAGATCCACGTGTATTCAACCTTCTGGAGGTTTTGTCTGCCAAAAATCTGTAACAATATATGGACTCCACTATGTGTATGTATAAGTACCATTAACTCAGGAAATGTACAGAAGTATTCTGGGCAAGATATGAATCAAATATCAAGAGTGAATGTACTCTTTCTGCAGAGAAGGGGCCTCTGTCAGTGATTTATTGTTTTTATACAAGATATTAGATTATTGATGAAGATGCATGAATGTGTGAGCAGTATTTAACGTTTACTTTATATAGCTACAGTTTGTTAATTTAGTCCGGTGGTGCCCAGACTACGGTTTGAGCCCTCCTAAGGGAACACAAGAGAAATCTGACGGGTGTTGACTTGACAAACGTCTGCGACCGCGGTTTTCTTCTGTTTTGGGGGGTTTTATCAGTCAGGCCTTGAAATGTCAACTGTAAACTACTGGATTACATGGGAAAACACTTTCCAGTGAAACTGCAAGACACTCACAGACATCTGGGGCACAAGCTGAAATGGTTGGGGACTACTTGTTTAATCTTCAACAATATATTGTATTTTACAAGAATACCTCACATTAAAGGTTCAGTGTGTAGAATTTAGTGACATCTAGTAGTGCAGTTGCATGCTGCAGCTGAACACCCCTCACCTCCCCCTCCTCTTCCTAGCATGAAAGAGAACTTGGGGTAACTATCAGTTGTCATAAAAACTCAAAAGCTGTTTAGTTTGTCCAGTTTGGGACAAACAGTGCGGCCTCGGTAGAAAAGACCTGCTCCCAATGTTTTATAAAGTGTTTAAATATAAAGGGCATATTCTAGGGTAAAGAAAACAACAATTTAGATGAAACACACTAAAAACACCACTAGGATTACTTGATATTCAATTTCTGCAAATAGATCCCTTTTATTTAAATCTTACACCATTGACCTTTATCTGAAAAGTAACTAGGCCTGTATCTGCCAGACGAACGTAGTGGAGTAAACATATTTGTCTTTATTTTTTTGTGCTGTATGAATATAAAGTAGCCTAATATTAAATATTAAGGTCAAGTAGAAGTATTTCAAAATTGTACTTAAGTACAGTGCTTGAGTAAATGCCCAGTTACTTTCAACCACTGAGCCTCTGCAGCATCGAAACTGTCTTAACACATACAAATAAATAATGACTCGTCTTTTTATAATGAAAGAAGAATTGAATGACACAGAAAAGTATATGTTTTTAAATATCAGCCATGTTGTCGCAGGGTTTACTGACTCGTTCTGTACTCCAACTCCCAGAGGGCTTTGCGGTCGTTCTCTGTGTTTACAACCAGCTGACATCCGGCGTCTTCCCGTCCATTAGCCACCGATACCAACTGTCAACGATATCCGGCTGCACTCGATATTTTCCCCACGAAAATCGTTCCCCACGGATTCGTCAACTCAACTGGAGGCAACATTCCATCGTACTGATCCGATGCAGGTGAGCTCGACGAGACGAACGGCACATTTATTCAGCCACCGAGCCAGCGACGGCAGAATTGCATAAGCTAACACAGTGGCTAATGCTAGCGCTAGCCTTCTTCTATTAGCCGCAGCTTATTTTCGACGTCTGTCCGCACGAAACCCGGAGCTAGGTGGTGTCTCCCGGGGAGATGCATTATCCTCAGATGTCTCTAAACAAAACTATTTTATTGCTGTAACCAAGCTAACTAGAATCGGCGGTTGAGCTGAGCTAATATGAGCTGCGTTAGCCCGCTAGCCTCATTAGCTTAACGTCAGTTGTCAACCTGCAGGGACTCGACCTGCAGCGATCGGCTTAATTTTTTTATTTATAGAGGTGAGACCGTTTATTTGCTGTCAGGCGCTTGAGCTCGACGCGTGTTCTGGTGATTGGGGGATAACGCTGCGTCGGGGAGGTGTCGGGTCGCTGGGTCTGCGGTGCTGTGCGGTGCCGCTGCGGTGCCAGGCTGTGCAGGCAGACTCACAGTGTTTCTGTTGTTTGTGTGTCAGGGCTCTGGCCCCGTCTCCCGCAGCTGAGCCACAACCGGTTCCGTTCTCTGTGATCCACGTCCTTCCTCCCGCCTGAGCCATGACCACCCAGAGGGATCTCGATATGGTGAGTGAGGGCCTGCCCACCTTTCTCAAGATTGTTTTTCCAATGTCAACACATACCCCACGGGGTCTGCCACACCACCCCACATACTTGTATCACTTGTGTCATTATGCTGATTACATTTTCGTAAACGATTCCCCCAAATTGAAATGATTCAGGGTCTGGGGGTTGGGGGCGATCATGGATTAGCCAATGCACACAAACACTTAGCTGGGACTGGGACTGCTGTTCCTGTGAACACCATCTGTCTAATCTCTGTTAAAACGTTGCCCTACTTTCCTTTCAAGGTTTAGACGCCAATTGATTGTACCCTCCTACTAAGTCGCCCCTCCACCCCACCTTGACCCACACAACCATAGGAATGGACAGTATACGTTTAGAGTCGCTTCAGAAATAAAGAAAAGCTGCGTAATCCTGCTAAATGTACATGGCAGCTGAATTTATAACCTGTAAATATTCCCTTAATAAAAAAATGTTTTCCATTCGTGAAGCTGTCACCAACAGAACTTTTGGTGTTTTTGTTTCATCAATTGTCCAACAAGGGAAATATATTGCTTTCATTTTAAGAAAATGTATCTGCAATTATTCTTCAACTACTTTTACAATTAATAATTACTATTTCTGTCCAAAATTAAAATTTCTTGTTAGAATATTTCCATGTGAAGATATACATGAGTACATGAACACATTTTTGAGTTTTGGGGGTGTTTATTAGATGGAAAAACTTATTTGAAAATGTCACCTTGAGTTCTTAGAAAATGCTACGAGTGATGTTTTATATATATTTCCCTTGAATTTGTAATCCTAAACATTTTAAAGAAAATAATCTGCTGATAATTCTCAAAGCCTAAAGACTTTGCATTTGTGGAACACAACCAAAAATTATATACAAATGGCAACATTATCAAACAATATATCTAGGAAACCTACATCAGGTAACAACTAACAGCGAGGCAGAGTGCGATTTACTGGATCCTCTCTCTTGGCAGCTCGCCTGAGGTATTAGCTTGTGGTGGGTTGTTTTTAGGAAACCAGACCAACATCGATTATGTATAAGCCTTTGAAAGCTCTGTTAACCCTTCAAAAAGAAAGTCATAACAGTGTTTAAACAATTTAATGTCTGGCGTTGGATCGGAGAACCTTGAGCACATTCGTGATACAGGATGTTGCCATGAGCAACCCGGCAGATTTGACTTTGTTTTTATTTTGCCGGGGATGAAAGGGACGGGGACAAAGCTTGTTAATGATGACGTGGTGTGTAACTCCACATTGGGGTTATTCAGTTCAGAAAGGGGGGAGGGGAGGGCAGAGGGACCACCAAGGGAGGATTGTATTTGTAAACAGATCAGAGAGTGAGGACGTCCCACTCTGACCATCACACCTCGTGGTTAATTCTCTTTGTTCTCTGCTCCGTGATTTGTGAACCAGAGAAAGTTCATTTTCAACCTGTTTAAGAAGGACACATGTCGGAGACAATTTATTCCGTCTGCAACTCTTGAATAGAGATGTCCGACTCGACAGATTTAGTTGATGGGATGTTTTTTCTTTAACCCCTAAAGTAATTTTTTAAAGCAGCGACATGATTGATTAGAGATGATGGATTAATGGATTAACAAGGAAAAGTACTTGTCGCATACATGTTGGATGAGGTCATAAATTGATCAATAATTTACTTCAGAGTGATGGTTTAGCCCAGATAACAAGCTGATCACAAAGAATAACTGGACAGATTAATATGATATCGTGATCTCAAATCTTTTACTGTTGCTGATCGGTGTATTCAGCTTTGTGTGCCCACCTTGAAGTCCCATTATTGTTCCTGCGTAAAGGAATCCAAGATTCTGTTGTAGCTAACATACACAGAAATGCAACTACGCATCTGGATGGACATATCGTGTGGGTACTGTGACGGCTGAGACTGGCTGCTTTTGTTTTCCTTTATGTGTTCGGTGCTGGTGAAGTTAATTGATAGTGAGAAGTTACAGGAAGACTCACATTAGTCTTCTCTCGTTCAATAAAAACCAGAATGGTACTCAGGAGAGGGTACACTTCTGCCAAGGCCCATCAGTCTCCTCATGAAACCACAATTAAATTAACCAGATTGGTACATTTAATTGGATCTGTAACAAATTGCACAAAAAATTCAATGAGAAATCAAGGAAAAGTTAGAAAATCTCCATATTTTGCAATGTTAAACAGAGTGGGGGAAAAAATCCTGGATCAGCTCCCTGATCTGGATCCGAAGGGGCGTTCAATAGATTCATGCTTTTGTTATTCCCCTTCCCTATGCAAAATTCTATTGAAATCTGTTTGGGTGGTTTTTGTGTAATCCTGCAAACCAACACAAATGAAAACATAGCCTCCTTGATGGAGGAGCATAGTAAACAAAGTGATAACACTGCAAATCTTCTCACTGTGATTCCTGCTCCACTAAAAAGGATGAACTTAACACAGTGATTGCACAGCGGCCGTCGGCTGTTCAGTAACGACACACATTAAAATGATTTTATAAGGTACATTTGTGCTTGTCATTTCTGTGTGTACTTCCCTATCTCTCCCTCAAGAATGTCAACAGCAGTATAAAGCTTGATAAGGCCTGATAATGCATCTTGCACCTTGCATCAAGTAAAAATCCCACTTCACAGCTGAAAGTCTGTATTTTAACCTCGGTCGTTGTTTCTTTTCGATGCAAAGAAACTGAACACATTGTTTCCCCCTGATGCTGTAATGTTATAAATAATTAATGGTTGTACATGTATTGTTTTCAACAATAAAGGTCTGCAACTAATGTTTGTGCAGCCATCATCTACCCATCATATAACCTTCCATCTATTTTCTCTATAATTATTTTGACTATAAAATGTCAGAAAACTCCCAAGATTTTACAAAACCAATTTTGATGTTTTCTCAATATCAATTTTTCTGTGAAACGTCCACATGAGACAAATCAGGGAGTCATTTCCATTTAGAAGCTGTAAGTGGGTGTAATGTTTTATCATATTACCTCGATGCTTGATTTAAATTGAAATGCTTAATTATGTTTAATGATGCTACGAATTTTTAATCTTATAGTAGAAGTATGAACAGTCCCCCGTGGGTTTCATGATGTTGGTACAATAATTACGCCTTCAGGAAATCTAGATGAGCCACTCTTTTACTATATATGTATTTTCTATCTCAACTGATTAGTGTGTAGTTGCCCAGAGGATAACGTTTCTAGGGAGCCCCACTGTTAAAGACCCTCCCACACACATATGCACAGTCCCACTAAGGGCTACGCACTGGCCATGTAAATTTAATAACATGGCCCAGAGCTGTCTGGGACACCTGGGGTTATCGCATTAGGCCGACAGCCCGGAGAGGAGCTTGCAGCACCCTGGAACTAAAGGGCCAGTGTTCTCCCCCTCAGCCCCACCCTTATCTGTTCTCGTCCCCGGCAACAGGGGCTCACTTCAGTGTAAGCCCTCAGTGAATGAAGTCGCCCAGTCGAAGGGTGGAGATCTGGTGTGGATAAATCTAATTAGACTGGAATGCCTGTCTCTTCACAGCCTTCTGAAGGTCACCTCATGTCTGAGGAGGTTAGAGGAAGTGGAGGGATTCCACCACCACTAATTAAGACGAATTCTAATGGAGGTTTGGTGTTTGTGTTGGTAGACGACGCTGTTCTATGGACTGAGATTAGGCTGCCTTTGTTTGTTGTTCTAGGTGCACCTCCGCCTCATCCTGGTCAGCGGCAAAACACAAGACTTCACTTTCTCCCCAAATGACTCGGCCACAGACATCGCCAAACACGTGTTTGACAACTGGCCTGCAGGTATGTGTTCACAGGATTCACTTTGCTGTGTTTTTATCAGTTAGCACTCACTTTTCAGTTTATTAGGTACACCAAGCTATAACTATATCACCCAGCAGTCTAATGCAGTTTAATACAACAACCTGGCAGTAAATCCTCTTGGCATGAAGTTTGTTTACTTTGTCTGTTGTTTAGTCTACCCACTGTGATTTGAATGAGGTAGTCAAAATAATAGGAACACCTTTCAGCCCATCATACTGCAATTCAATGCACTGTTGACAATATCCTCTACAATAATCACACAGTAGTATCAGTACCCCTCAACACAGTTTCAACATAAACTGATAATAACCTCCATAAAGGTTTGTTGCTGAGCTTTTATAAGACTGCATTAGTTTTAGCTCGTTGTACCTAATACACTTAAGACTGCACATATTTCATAGATTTGTATGACTTTGTTGACACACCTTGGACAAACCTTGTATACTCTGTGTATTTTCATAGTCAAAATTAACACAGGCATATTATAACACAAATTGAACAGGTTAAATGTGATATGTAATGATTGTATTGAGGTGATGTAATGTGACAGTGCACAGCAGAGCTAGAATATTAAATAATCCAGATATAAATAATTTAAGATATTAGTTTAGCTGAAACACTGGGGTTTGTGTATTTTGGCTCCTAAGAAATGCTCAATTTGAGTTAATTAAGAGACGATGTCCACTGCACAGATCAGACCTGTTGATATGTTTGTTCTTTTTAACTGTAGATTAGTTATTCTTGCTGGTTTCTTTGCCATTTTACTACATTTTCACACCATCAGACTAAAAACCACAGCGTTGATCTTTATGGTTTCCAATCTCTGATTATCTTTTATTTATTTCCAGCATGAGGAACGTGACATTACGTCCTGTTTCAGATCTGAGTGCAGCTATATTCCGTTGAACGGAAACATAGTATGATCAAACCCATAGTGATGTATTTGTGTCTCTGCTCTGTGACAGGATGGGAGGAGGAGACGGTGAGCAGCCCCAGTATACTGCGCCTCATCTTCCAGGGACGCTTCCTTCATGGCAACGTTACCCTGGGAGGTAAGACACAAAACATCCACCCGGCCAACACTCATGTGGAGCGACAATTAATTGTACACACAAATTCCACTTACTGGAAACTTTCTAGAGCTTTCAGCCACCTAGTAATTGGAGTTTTGTCAGGTGTCATGTTGTTCAGTTAGATCATCAATCACAAGGTAACACGCAATACAATGTGGCCGCAAGCTGTAGATTTACAGTATGTGAACCTTGTGCTAAGACTGATACTGAAACTTTCAGTTCTGTAGTTTTTACTTTACAACATATTTACAGTGCTGTTTCCACTCAGCAGATGTCCACCCCTACTTAGAGCCCTTAGTACTAACCGTCAATACTGGTAAACAAAAGGAAAACAAATAAGAGATCAAATCTACAATATCTGTAATGGTTAGTTGTCCACAAACGCCTGTCTCAGAAAGGAAAGAGAAAGAAAGATCCATGGCAAAATGAGGAATGAACTATAATAAAAGGTATTCAGTTTAGTTTAAGAGCCAAATCAAAACCTAAAAAGGTCAATGAAATTTAAAGAGACCCAACAGTTCCTACAATGAGTAACTCCTGAGGCAGATGGTATGTCTGGTTTATCATATTTAAGATAAAAGAGCTACAGGTACAACAGCAGAACTTTATAATAGTATAATCAATACATTCAGAATTAGAACAAATATTAGGTAAATAATAGAAGGTAAATATCTTCAAACACAGTATTAATGACCTCATCCAGTATCAAAGATACATGATATGACAAAATTCCTGCGTCTGTGGTGAGTTTTTCTTTCCGTTTACCTGATGTCCTTCCTCCACTGGAGGTGAACAGTTTCACAAATGAGCAGCTGAGTCAAAACACAGCAGGTCTGATTTGATTATTCTAATCCTGTTAAACCTTTGACCTCATGGACTCGCTGCCCCCGTACCTGGTTTGCACACATGTCAAAAAGAACTGGGATGTACGGACCACCAATCAGATGGTCTGGTTCTGTGGTTCATCATATAATACTCATAGGATTAGTCACCTTAGGTCCATATATATAAATATCTGAATAATATATATATATTAAATGAAATGCAGCTAAACAATGATGACTCATCTCTGTGTCTAAAGCTCTCAAGCTGCCACCTGGCCGAACGACTGTCATGCATTTGGTTGCCCGGGAGACTCTTCCAGAGCCCAACTCTCATGGTGAGCATCTTTCCTTCGTCTCATTTATCTTTCTTTTCTTTTATTTAGAGAGTAGACAAGTATTCACTTGTATAAGAATTCAGACAATTTCACATCATGTTAAGTAAAGACAACCCTGATCATAAGATGAACCCTCTGTTGTTGAGAGTCTGTCACTTATAAGCTGCTTTTCGACCTGCTCTGAACTCCGGAGAACCTCCAGCTGGAGCGGAGACTGAAAATCCAGATCCAATTCTGCAGACATCCTCCGGAGGTCATGTCTGAAAATGGCTTTTATTAATCGTGTTGGTGGGAAAGTTTAGTCTTTCTGAGCTCCTCATCTGTGTCAGCTGTAATTCTACATTATGTATTCTATTTCTCACCCAGGTCTGTTTCTCGTGGTCAGTGGTCCTTTTTCTTGACCTTTCATTAACACGATGCAGCGAGCCCTTTACTGCTGCTGCCGCTAACGTCAGCCTCGTCTCGCGTGCCGCGTCTGTGTTTGTGTTTTCTTCTGGTTTCAGCTGGATGTTTTTTATCTCACACTGCGTCTCTGCTGTCTTTTGTAGGTCAAAGGAACAGAGAAAAAACCACAGAGAGCAACTGCTGCCTCCTCTTGTAAAGCAACAGAGAACGGCCCCCTCCCTTCTACCCAGGCCTCACATATAACTGACGAACATAACACACACATATAAACATGCGTACACTCTGCTCTCTCCTACCTGTCATCCAATCAGCCGTGGACTTGGAGTAAATCGCAGGAAGTCTGGTCGGGGGGGCCATCATCCTCATTAGTTGAACTCTTGTCCAATCTGAGGCTTGTTTTTGTGCCAATATATATTCACTTTCGTCCCCGTCCCCCCCCCCCACACACTTTTACTTTATCTGCAGAGTTTTGCAGTAGTTTCTCCTTTTTATTTGAAGATCGTTACATTAAACAATACCTTTGCTGCTGGACAAGTTTTAAAGAGCTGTCATACGTTGTGAATAGGACCCAGGAACTCATCACTCTTCATGGACACTGACGTGCTATAAAGGATGTGTGGGCTTTAACCCTTCCCTACTAGTCACATGGATGTTTCCCCAGGTCTTTACTCGATGGTGTTAACCCTCTCATTGCACTTAACCAGTTTGTTAACTCCGAAGTGTTTACTGTGTCGTCCTCTCCTCCCTCGTGACATTTTCTTATTTTGATGAACAGACCTCAGTTCCCCAGGTGGTAGAAAACGTGCCATCCTCCTCATAGACTGTCTCTGCCTCTTATTAACTAAACTGTTAGGTCTGTATCAGCACCAGTGGCGTTTGTGCCATCTCCTGCATCCTGTTTGTTCCCAGCAACGGACCAGTGGAGAAAAGACTTTCATTAGCAGCGTGAACACCTGAGGGATGGACGGGTCCACGGGGAACGGGAACAGACTCCCAGCGCGGCCCCTCAGAGGAGGCTGAGGATTTGCTCGTGTGCCATCTGGTGTCGTGTTCGCACTTTTGCCAGTGACTTTTACTGACTAGACCTTCAACGTTCCCCTTGCGAACACGGTGGGCCACGTAAATGCAGAATGAAGAAGATGGGCGGAGACGGGAGGTAGGCGTGCGGTCGGTGTGAGACCCCCCCCATCTACTGGACACTGAAAACAAGGCGGGGGAAGTTGTCTCCCACTCAGGCGAAGAGTAAAAAGGAAATTTTTGGTGGTGTTTCACCTCCTTTCATTTGGATGCTGTCTTTACTTCTTGTTTGCCTTTTATTGTGGAATTCAGTAATATCATTAATATTGAAATTTAAATATATCAATTTTTATCTTGTGTATAGGTATTTGTTGAATTTTAGTGTGGGTGAGTTTGTGCGTGCGTGTGTGTGTGTATGAGTGTGAGTGAGTGAGAGTCTGAGGGTGTGTGATGCACGTGGCATACTGTTTGAAGACTAGCGAGGGCATGTGGTCTTAAAGAGGTGGTGCACTGGGAGTGTTGATGGGCTGCGGTTTCTTCAGAAACAGTTGGAAACCTTTGATTCCTTCCATTGAGTGTCCTTTGGTTTGTGTTTTTGTCAATCAATGTCACTGCTATGAAGTTTAGCTCAGTATGAATAAATGTCAAAACTAAAATGCAATGTGGTCTACATAAAAGCTTGTATTATAAATTAATAAATCTTTAAATACGGCAGCAGCTTTTGATTCCTGTTCTAGTTTCTCAAAATGCAACAAAATGATGAAATTATTCATGTTTATTTTCAATTTTTTTAGGTCCAAAGTATCATCTTCAAACATGTTTTGTCGACCTGCAAATAATTATTAAGCATTAATTAAAGAAACAATTCATTGTCCAAACGGTTGTGGCTAAAGTTTACTACATTGTAGTATATTGTATAAACTGTTTAATCAATTCAATATGATCTAACTATTGCATGAAACATAAAACAACTTAATTCAGCATTATACAAAATCAGAACATGAAGTGCTTTTATGATGCCTTTACTGGAACGGTGCCAAAATGGTTAAGGATTAATTAACAAACTATTAATATATAATGCATATATGTATGCATATATATATTATACACATGAGATAAGTATTTTCTTTGTTATGCTGTTATTTTCAAAGACCATTATGATCAAACTAAGTGTAGTTGTATGCATCTGCCTCTAGGTGGCAGTGGTTGTGTGTGAGTCTAATGAGTGATAGTCCTCGTGTTCAGCTGCAGTGTTTTGGAGGATTGGAATAAGTTGTGTTTATTAGGGCCCTAGATTTGTTTGTGCCTGATCTATTGTTACAAGTTGTACTAATTCACTTTTTTATCAACTGTTTATCAACTGTCCAGGCTCAAAGAAAACCACACAAAGTTACAGACAGATATTTACTGACAGTATCTCCTCTGAGTGATGAGCAAATTCCTCTGTTGTTATGATCAGTTTGGATCTTTGTGCAGAGCTGATGTTCAGCAGCTCTCTCTCCTCGTCGCCCTGAGGACTCTGCTCCTGACGTGCAGCCGTCCAGGTTTCCAGTTGACACTGGCAGCGCACCTTAGGAAAAGTTCAGTCCACCCACATCTTCCTCAACACGCTGTTCTTCCAAAGACCTGCTATTGTGTTGAAACCACTTGTCATTCTGTCTCTTCACATTTTCCACTCACTCTTATCTGAGCTGTGTTGTGCCACTGCTGCGGTTTGACAGAGTTTAGTGGAGGATGAGGAATAAACACAACTGTGATCAGGAGTCTTGAACTGAGTGAAAGCTGCTGAGAGTTCTGCTGCTTAAGTCCATCACGTTCAGACCTGCTGCTGCTGCTGCTGGATGAATTGCTGCCGTCTGCGGTCGACATGACTCAAAGCACGCGTGCAGCCAGTTCATTTTTGGAGGGGGTGGGCTCAGGTCCAATCAACATACACTGCTGGTGTGGCTGTCCCGGGAGAGCAGGCTGCACACTCAGCCGTCCGGCCTCCCACTAGTCCCAGTATGAAGGGCCTCACTCCCACTTTGGCAGCTGTGTGTGCCGCTGTTCAGAGAGAGGGAGATTATCCAGCTCAAGCAGAAGTAATGTTAAACCAGTCAAACTGTTCTCAAGTAGAACTGCTTGTGTTGAAAACTGTACAATTATGGGACAGAAGTAGCTCGTAGCAAGACCATGTTTTAACCATTAACTCCAAACCACAGCACCTGACATAAGAGCAAACTAGAGCTGCAACAACCAGATGTGTAATTGATCAATTAGATCAAGGACAGGAAATAAAACTGCA
Organism: Pleuronectes platessa; assembly: GCF_947347685.1. Classification (NCBI taxonomy): domain Eukaryota; kingdom Metazoa; phylum Chordata; class Actinopteri; order Pleuronectiformes; family Pleuronectidae; genus Pleuronectes; species Pleuronectes platessa. The sequence continues at coordinate 19,730,183 of NC_070633.1, forward strand.
ACAATTGAGATAATTCATTCATTATTTAAGTTAAAAACCCTTTCTAGTATTCACTTCTCCTATGTGAATAATAGTTTTTTTATACTTGTCTGGGACGGATGAACGATGGGGTTTTTTTCAGAGAAAAACATTTCACAATATTTGATCCATAGAATTCTCCACGTATCCACTTCCTCTAACCAGAAATGAAGCCCAAGCAGCCTGGATACGAACGCTGTCATCTTGTGCTGATGACGTCTTTTGGAGTCTCTGCAGTTTCAAGGTCACGCCCATACACGTGATCAACCAATCACGACTAAAGGCTCATAACCTGTAAAAGATAGATCGCCACCAAACGTGACTAAACCCAACGTGAACCTGAATATCATTTCAAAGTATTTGTCAGAATCCGACTGGCTCGGTTAAGGTTTTCATACTCTAACTTGGACAAGTTGGTCAGTGTGATAAGAACGAAAAAAAATGACAGAAATCATATCTAAGGACATTTTTATACAACTTGTATTCAAAAACTTTTGTTTGGTCCATGTCTCAACCACTAACATGGCGGAGACAGGGTTTATGACCTGTACTGCAGCCAGCCACCAGGTGGTGATCGTCCATCTTTATATGCAGACTATGACTTGAACAGAGCAAACAATTAAACTACTTATTGGGAAAAATCAACAAAGAAAAACAAATGCAAACTGTGCAGTTGTTTTCATTTGTAGATTTGTTTTAATGTAGAACTGAAACAAACAAAAATGAAATAGTTTGACATATTTTATATAAATCATTTTTTGACATATTTCTATGCTGACAGTGATGGTGGTTTACATCTTCATATACTACGTTTCTACTAGGAAGTGAATAAACTAATTTCCCAGAATCTCCGGCAGTTACTGTACCACAGACCTGATTCTCTCTGTGGTTGAAGAAGTGTGTTTATGAAACTCTACAGATGAAACAGCACAAAAGCTCAGGACAAATCTGAAGGAGTTAAATCTCTTCACAGCTCCTCCGCTCTGTGTTGGAACAGAGAGAAGCTGCAGTAGATTGATTTTAGAAAACAAGCAGATACTCATCTCCACAGGGGGTCGGGACACATGCTATTTTCAGTGATGGTAAATTCCTTTTCCCTTCACTGCTTCTGACCATTTTCTTATCTGTCAGTTCCTCCTATATTAAAACCAGCTGTGAACATGCACACAAAGGAAAGCATACACATGCACGCACACACGCACACACTGGACTGAAGGACTGAGACCTCTGACTGTTGACATTTTAAACCCCCGAAGTTGTTTCTATACGTTCTCCTTTATCATTGTTGATATCATATTTTTCAGCACAAACACAGCTTTAAGATTATCTGTTCGTTGAGTAAATTTAGTAACAACAAAAAACAGGTGAAAAACGACAGGTGGCCATTCTAACATAAATCGTTGTAGCACTTTAAAACAAATTGAATCCATTACTGTCTCAAAAAGTCTTAAATTGAACTGGTTGAAACCTGTAGAAACACTGATAATAGAACAGTTCATGTTTGTAAACAAGGTTTCACTCACACACTATGTACGTTCTCTGCCTATCTATAACTGTATACACTAAAATATAAGTAATTCACACTTTTAATAACATGTTATTGTCTACAGATGGTTACCGTGAAATAAACACAGCTAGGTTACTTCAAATCTCATCATATTCCCCAAAGAGCCATAAGCTGATTCCAGCACTAAAATATGACTATTTTAATTTACTGTTACTGTTTAACCGTGAGACGTGTGACTGTGGCTCCACACATGTATCGTGTTCATTTGTCCACACCAGAGGTCCTGGGATGGCCTGAAAGGAAAGAGTTCAGTAGGCCAGTGTGAAAACATACACACTCATGCAGGGGTTGAATTAACCCAGCGGGGAGTTCGCAAATGAGCAGCTTTCATGCTGACTCCAGAAGCTGCTGCTCTCCATCTCCACGCCTCCGCCCCCCCTCCTAATTGGCAAAACGACACTGGTTTATGTGGCTGTTTGTTTCCACATGAAGGAGCAGGGACTTGGACTTTTGACCAGGTGTGTGTGTGAGGAAGAGGAGGAGGAGGAAGTGTTACAGCTTTAATATTCCCATGACTAGGACAGGAGTGCATAGGGCCGAGGGCGAGGCCGGTTAACCTCTTTTTATTTGACGTTTCATTTACTAGTTGCTTGCTCTCTTCAGCCCTGACGTGCCACTGTAACAGATCCGCGGCTTTGACAACAATATCGGCTCTGTGCACAGGAGGGATGGAGAAATGGAAACTTCCCGAGTTCAGACACAAGACCAAATAGTTCTCAGCATTACCGCCGAGCAGGCGATGGAAAACTCAAAGGCTTGGCTACAGTCGTCTGTTACCTTCTGTAAACAAGGAATGGTCGAACCCTCTGACTCCTGCATTTTAACACCGTCAGGAAGAAGCAGTCATTTGCTTTGACGTCACAGCAGCAGAATATTCCAGCGTCTGTCTGTGTTCACATATATAAGACGTCTCCTCTCAGGCCTTCAGGAGGGTGAACTCTGACCTTTACACATCTAAACCTCACACAGAACATTGCCTCCTTCATTTTTAAATCCTTATTTTTCAGCACACAACATAAGGAGCATTTTACTACACGTTACACTTCATACATGTTACGTATAATTACTAATATTAAAACATAACCTAACCATTGCATCCTTGAATCCTCCCTTTTAAACTGTCATTTACATCTGAGCGACATCACATGGACTGTTAGAGCATTATGATGTCATCATGCTTTAGCTCATGATAAATCTCTTATGAAGATCAGTGGAAGGGACCTGGTCTTGTGTTTGTTAACAGGAAGCAAATAAAGAAAGTTATTTAAACATTTCCAACCCGCTCCACGGTAAGAACAGTACTTCATACTTTTATGTTCAATTTTTATGAGCAATAGTAGCACAGTAATAGTAATAGGGGATTTAAATAGGCCAAACATCCTTTATCTTGGTCATAAAATGCGTTTGTTTCATTTCCCCAGATATATTCTTGAATAAACATATTACCACATTTTCTGCCTTGATATCCAACATAATATTATAAATAATTAAAAACGTAATAGTTTAATATAAGTGATTTACTTTGTAATTTACTTAAACACACAGATTCTTCCCACGTCTTCATGTAAGCCGTAGTATATTTTCCTAAGTATTTGATGTCACTAAAAAGAATGAAAAAACATGAGTCTAAAAGGTTGAATGTGAATAACAGCAGTAAAGTAAAATTCTCTTCCTACAGAACAGTGGCTCACAGACGACATCACAGATCTCCTCTTTCTCTCAGGAGTCTTCAGATGGAGAAGTGCTCACGTGAGTGTACGGGCCTCTGACCAAACCTTCCTCCTGCAGCTTCACTTCAAATGAAACTATGAAGGGAAACATGCTAAAGTAATTACACACAGAACTGAGCCCAAACATGGTGAATACAGTCCAGAGGAATTCAGAACCCTCCCCCTACTGATTACAGAGCTGATTTGTTTGTGTACCTGAGCTGATAAACGACCTTGGATTTGGTTTGTGCTTGTTAAAATGATATAACCAAGGCCTCAGCTTATATCTGGCTTGATGAAAGTGACTCTATAACCATTTGTTGTTTTCACAATCAAGAAAATTGATCGTTAACTGGCCCCGCTCGCCTCAGCACGTGTTTCCTTTCATCCCGGTCGACATTCAGGATGAAGGTTGCCGTCTATGTTCAGGTGTCTCTCATTTTCACGCTCTGACACCCGCTCTGATCGCTCTCCAGACATCATTAAGGTGAATACATTTTCCTGATCTCCGGATCTAGTCACGGAATTATTTCACGTGTTCACATCGTGTGTGATTATTGCTCAGTGACACCAGATGCTGACCCAGGGTTATGTACCGCTCCGTATGTCTGAGGAGGACGCAGATGAGTTTCCTCCCTTCAGATTCCTCTGTTCTACTTCACGAGGTTCATGTTTAGACTCATGCAACTGTTGTTTCTCTGTGGGTTTGTCAAACTGCGGCAACATGCGGCTTCTTTCCACACAACTCACATTTGTTTTCAAAGAGTTTCTGAGTGTTGAAAAGTCTCCTCTCCTCTCTCCGCAAACCCTCAAAGTGCTTGGAGCGGTTTCTGTGGAATCTGCAAGTATCCAGATGCACTTTTCATATTTATAGGTGTCCTTTACTGGACTTGTTTCTGTGCGTGTGTTGTTCATTAAGACATCAGAATGCTTTACAGTTCATTGCTCTTTTACACTGCCTGTTGGAGCCGGAGCTGTAATTCCAGTTAGTGAGGGATCAGATGGAGGTCACCGCTGGCCTGTGGGGGTTGCAGCGCACCACAAGTCCACGAGCCTCTCCGGACTACATTACAGCTTTTATCCTCACTAATGGGATCTCTTGGTGGGGAATCCAAAGGGTGATGGGGATTAAGATACCTGGCCTCGCTCCCACGCGCCGTTTACCATGTGGGGCGCAGAAAATATGTTGCACATGCCCAGACTGCTGAGGCAACACGTACGTCTCTGGGTACACCAAGAAACCACAAAAATCTCTTTTTGTAAGCGGAATAACACGGGTTCACACCCAGAATGTCAGTAATCTGTCTCGTATTCTCCCTCTCTGCTCTCCGGGCCTTGACCCGGTAGAATCTGACACCTCGTGCAGCCCAGAGAGAGAGTATCAGATGATGAGAGCTGGGAGGCCGGAGAGACATACTGAATGTTAACTTTCTGCCCTGCTTGACTTGAGGGACATTGTTGGATGTGTTTTAGAGTTTCCCAGCATTACAGCCACAGAAGGAGAAAGGGAGCGGAGTGAGAAAAGCTTAACGTGGGGATTGAATAAAGAGCGGGGAGTGGAATAAGTCTCTTTGTGTGGGTCTTAGCGGCATAAAAAAAAAACCTGTGAAGGACGAGAACGGCTGAGAAAATCAAGATATTAGGACAGAGAAGAAAGAAAGTTCAGGGACTTAAGTTTGGCCTGTAAGCTTGTCTCTGTGCTCCCTTTGGAAACCTTTGTCACGCTCGGTCACTGCGGTGCTAAAGCGAGTGTCAGTGTGAGTCACGACTTAAAGCTCCATCTGTCTGTCACATGGTGTCTGGGCGACTGTGGAAAAGAAACAACACAGCTCAGTAACTAGAGACCGACTGAAATCAACCCCACCACCACTACCACCACCACCAGCAGCAGCAGGGGCAGCTCTCCTGCTCTCACACACCTTCAACCTGTTTGTTTTATTTCCCTTTTATTCATCAGGCTGCGTAAACCTCATGTGCTTCATCTCCGTGTTAAAGACAAATTCAACGGCCAGGTGAAATAAACTAAACCCTGACATTTAGTCCGAAGTGTCTGCTATTTGTTTCTCTACTTATTCTGTGTTGAAACAGTGGCGCTCTGGCCTGCCGCCCTGCTGGGTCGCACAGACCCTCAGACTCTCACCACCCTGCGCCACCGGCAGCTCTGGTGCTGAGAGCAGCAACAGGGAAAGGTCAGGTGGAGTCCATTGTTACGGAGCTGTCAGCTCTCAGCTGATTCATGAGCAGCAGGTTGGTGATGTTTGTGGTGCCTTAACCCGCTCGCTGTTTCCATATTTCTGTTTTGTATAAAGGAAGCGAAAGATATGATTTCGATGGGAAACAGCCAGCGGACTGAGGCCTGCACAGTCTCCACAAGTGCAATCTGAAAACACTGCAGCTCTTAAGCAGGACTGCAGCTAATGAATGTTTCATCATCAGTTAATCTGCAGCTTCTTTTCTTCATTAGTCATTTAATCACTTTAGAGATAATATTAAAAATGTTTGTTCAAATTTACTGATGTCACCATATTTTGTTCAAGAAATATTTCCACACTCAAATTTATCAGTTTAACAATTAATCTAGAAACACCTCCCACCAATGCAGTTGTAGTCTACATACATATTTTTCCCAATTTCACAATGACCTTTGACCACTGAAATCTTATCAGTTCATCGTTGAGTACAAGTGGAAACTGGTCAAACTGTGAAGAAATTCCGCAAAGGTATTTCTGAGATATCATGTTCAAGAGGCCAAAACCATGACCTTTGACCTACGACCAGCCAAATCTAATCATTTTATCCTTGAGTCTAAGTGAACATTTGTACTGCATTTAAAGAAAATCCCCTCAAGATGCTCTTGAGATATCGTGTTCACAAGAATGTGACGCATGGAGAAATGTACAACTGGAAACCATAATGTGTAATGGCTGTCACTGATCACGATAAGCAGAGAATCATTTGATACGAGAAGTTAGAACTTTTCGTGAAGTTTTTCAAGGGAAAAATTACTTGAAATGACAAATCGATTAGTTATTTCTGCTGTATTTAAAAATGATATAGGTTTGTGTTTTCTGATTTGAATCCGTAACATCGTTGAGAAGATATATAATGATTTCTTCACATCATGAGGGGACTTATTCCTCCATCTGCTCCAGTCAAACAGCTTTTAACATCTGGGAGCTGTACCAGCTACAAATATGAAAACTATCCGGGTGCTGGAAAAGAAAAGACATCGTAGGTCAGGATTTAATGACGGTGCCGTTTTTTGTGAGAAGTGAGGAAAAGTGTTAATATGAAAGGAACTAATGACAGCAGGTTAGAGCCTCTGTGGTTTTAATGTATGCTCGGGGTGTTTGTTGTGGGTGACCAGAGGGCATCTGGGACTTGGCGGCTGAGTAGATTCCCTTTGGTTCTGCGGTAGAGCTGGTGAACCGGCGCTCTTTAAGCTGACAGTCGTTCAACACCCTGCCAAGTCACAGGCTCATAATTCAAGAACACCTCCTGGTTACATGGCCCCTGCATGAAAAGAGAAAGTGACACTAACACAAATAGTGGACGCAGCGCAGCAGCCAGGCGAGAAACAAAGAGTGGTCCTGACATGAGCGAAAACACAAAAGAGAAAAAATACAGAGATTAAACTAAAGGTGAACACCGGCATTTTTTAACATGGGCCCTATGTCTATAAATGTGGTTGTGTATGTAGATGGTTCAGATAAAGCTTTGTGAATCGGTCTAGTACAAATCACAGTGACACCGTGGCAGTGGCTACAATGCAATCTAATGGGGCAACTGCGACAGTCCATTAAATGTCCACTAAACGTTTTTTTTTGTGGCCAATAAATGACACAAATTGTTATTCTGGATTATTCTTGGTCTTTGCTAAGAGTCTCACATGTCTCGCACAACCAGACGTCTCACTCACAACTTCATTTACACACCCACATTTACAGACATAGGGCCCAGGTCTTAAAAATACCAGAATTTCCCCAGGGAGTTTCTATTTGTCACTGAAAAACGGAAAGAGAAACACCAGACGAATGGAATTTTGGTCTTTTGTCCTTCATTCAGGGATGTCACAGCGTACTGACACGCCCTGTGGTGCACCTCTACATCACTGCAGCATGTGGCCACACTGAATGAGCTCTTTACCGCATAGAACACGGCAACACCCTCTATTGGATGTTTTTAAACTCGCAGTGTTTACACGGGACAGCTGGGTGATAAAACCAATAATGTAAAAGTGAATAAATCACAATATGAAAAATCCCCTGCTCTCCAGCTGCCCTTCTAGTTGGTGTTTTTCTACCTGATATGGTGCGTTACCACATCACTAGCGGTCAACATACTATCTACAGGCAGGAGTGTGCAACCCATAAGCCTCATGATAACACAACCACCCTGTGCACGTGGAGGTTAAACTCAAAGAAAAGACCATAATGGATCCTTCCATTAAACTTTGCCTTTACTGCATCAAAAGTCTGAAGTGAGATTTAAAACTCCACAGGGTTCCTTTAACTGAAATTCTTCTAGAAATTAATGTGATGTATGATGTAATGTAAACTATATAAATTAATAAAAAAGATATCAGCAGTGTGTGAGGCTGAGTAATATTGTTGGTAATCTAGATGTAGATATGCGTTGAGTGTGGTGTGAGGACACAGCTGCAGCCAAGCCTTGTGTGGATCAGGCTTCGACCACCTCAGTCCCCTTAGTCGCCTCTCTGTCTGTCTGTCTGTCTCTCCCTCTCTGTCTGTCTGTCTCTCCCTCTCTGTCTGTCTATCTCTCTCTCTCTCTCTCTCTCTCTCTCTGTCTGTCTTTCTCTATTAGGTTATAACTGTTGTCACTCGTCCCACCGCCTGGCCCTAGCCGCCAGACGTCTGTGCTGCTTCGCGTGTTACAGGGAGAAACAGAAACAGTTGGTGTGAGATGTCTGATGCACTGGATCTGTGTGTGTTAAAGTGATTAAGACTGGTTTTAATATTTATCAGGATTACAGGTTACTCTCCAAACAAATTAATGAGAGAGATAAGAGAAGAGGGAATAGTGAAAACAAAAGAGAGTTTCCTAAGAAGAAATATGTTCTTTCCTTTCTATCCGTATTTGTCTTATTTTTCCATTTCTTCGTTCTTATCAAAATATTTGGTGAATGGAAAAAAAAGAGGAGAGGTGGAGCGACTGGGACATTTATTTACTGTTTTACTGGTCTTGCTGGTACAGAACGTCTTGATCCTCCAACCGCTTATCTGTGCCAGACAAGTTTTTCTCCAAGTTTTCCTTGGCTTAGCTCAGGGTGTGTTTTGGATTCTACAACTTATTATAAACAGATATGGATTTGCAAAGCTTTTGTGATCATCCCAGATTCACAGGCGCTGATGTCTTCTGGGCGCTTTGTTTATCTGGCTGTGGATAACCTTCAGATAAGTTCTCAATTAAACAGTTGTCGCTGGAATGTTGTGCCGTGGCGGTGAAGCCTTTATGGAGCTGTAAATCTGGGTGCCATCCCCTGTCTGTTGAATTTACAGACCCTAATCAGCCGCGGCTTAAACACTGGTCAAAAACAGTGAGCTCCAGCTGAGCATAGAGCCAAGATGTGCAATGCAGGAATCCAATTATGAGCATCATTGCTTCATCAGTCTGTTCGCATGCTGAAAAGAGAACCAGACACCGGGACAAAACCCTGAACCGAGGCTTGTGGCTGATCTGCATAGAGAGCATTATTCTCGGGGAAAATGAGCTCTCCGCGGCTTTCAGGGGTCTGATTTGGACACTGGGATTGGGGGCCCGCTTTGTTTGTGTGATGTGCAGTGTTTAAAGGATTAAACTGTGGGTGTGGAGATGCCCTGAGCACTTGGAGTGCACTCTGTTCAAAGTGCACAGGGACAGCACATGCAAGGCCTCGTTATTCCCTGGCGAACAGGAAAAGGCTCCAATAAGGAGTGAGCGCCAAACCTCAGCGAAATTCCTGATAAAGGAAAGAATGCAGCGAGAGAGGCCACGCTCCCGTCCTTTCAAATATATTTTTTCATAAGCACGAAAACCTCCCAGTGCACTCTTTTGGCGTGCTCCTCATTTAGCTTGCACAGCTCTGGCAGAGGCAGAATCATAAAACTCCCTGTAGTGAATATATTGGGGGGGGGGGAAGAGGTGAACAGTGGAAACATACTTTAATTCCACTTTGTTGATGTCGTAACAGCTCGACACGTGCACTATTTAATCTAGCTCTTGTTAACAACTTTTAATTGGTTGGTGGAGAGTGACGTGTGTGTCTGGCTCAGAGCGACAGCTTTGTTTATCTTCATTCACGGACAAGTTGTCCAGTATGTTGCCTCGGAAGTGTCTGTTTATGTGATGCTGACAGTGATTATGTACATTGCTGTTGTTCTCTGTTGGAGAGCAGTGTCACTTAATTAATCCTGCATGTAAATAACATAATTAGCAGCTGCAGATAAGAGGAGAAGGAAGGAGATCTGGCAGCCAGCTTGTCTGAGCTGCATCTGGATCTGCTGTTCTCACGTCTGAGGATCAAGATCACCAATTCCACAAATTCATCAAGAAATTAAATGATGGAGTTGAAATTTTTTTTTATTTATAAGGTCACAGCGATGTTGATTGTTTACCTATGAACATCCAACTCTAATCAGTCATTTTTTCCATCCAAGTGAACTTATTAACCAAATTTGAAAGAATTCTCTGAAGGTGTTCTTGAGTTATTGTGTTCTGAAGGCAAAACATGTGTTTAGTGAAGTCCCAGAGACCTGGAGCTTTCAACACTGACCACCAAAATCTGATCCGTTTTTTGTTGAGTCAAACTGAATGTTTGAATTTAATTTGAAGAGATTCCCTGTAGGCGCTCTTGAGATATTGTGTTCACAAGAAGAACAACAGAGACCCAAACACGCTGAATGACACTGGGGGGGCATTGAGGAATAAAAAAGATACGACCGGTTTAAGAGTTAAAGAGTTCATGTTGAATATGGTCAACTCAAGTGTTTCAGACATCAGTGGTATGCACGGATTTTAACAGTCACTCTCACCAAATATCTCATTGAGCGAATAAGCTCTTTACTGCACAAATGAGAACAATATGGACCACACTGCAGCAATAGTTTTAGTAGTCTTCGTGCTGCCTCTCCTTCGTGTGCTGAAAGTCTCTGCTTTCACCTCTTCACCCTCATCTGCTCTACTTCTGAAGGATATAAGGATTCTTTTTTTGAACTGGAAGTAGACGAAATGTGTAGTATAGAGGAAAAAATGCTTACAAAACATTTATGGTAATCTTTGAAATATCCTGTATTTAAACCTGCCCCAATATTGTCAGCCTCTCCGGGCCCCTGGGCACAGGAGACACTGGGTTCTGTTCCAGGGCTGAAGTCGGCTGACTGTGGGTCTAAATCGTCTTCAGTTAAATCAACAAGTGGCAAGCAAGATGAGACTTGGCCTGAGGATCTGTTGCATCTATTTGATGAGAAATAACCTAAACTGCACATAGAACACACTGCTACAACAGACGGACATAGAATACGTCCAAAAACGTTTGATCTTAAGTCATGATTTGGTTGATGAAATGTGTGTGTGTGTCGACCAGGTATTAAATATATTGGGGTGACTTATTTATATTTACAAAATGCAGATTCACAAAATATAAATCATTTATTTGTAAGGTGAAGACATTTTTTAAGGTAAGCAAAGGTTGGTTATGGTTAGAATTAGGTTACGGTTAGAGAAGTCTCTAGGTAATCAAAGTAAGTCCATGCAAGTCTGTGTGTGTGTGTGTGTGTGTGTGTGTAGGGGGTGGGGGGGTATATGTGTTCACTATCAAGGGTTTTTGTTACCTGGCAACCGTGTTGTTCCTGTGGGCGGGGCCATTGTCATTTCTCTGTGGCGATAACATTCCAGTACATTCCATTGAGGCCCCTCAGCCTGGATATAGGATGTTTACTGTGATGCAAGAGACAGGAAAGTAAACATGATTATTAGCCGGTGCTACTTTTAAACATGTATTCAAACTATGTAAAACTATTTTGGAAATAGACAAAAAATGTGTAACATGGAAAGTTGAAAATCAAATTAAAAAACAAAACCTGCACTGATACTGTCAGTACAACCCTTGGATCAGATGTCAACGTATTATCTTAAAAGGATTTCTGGCCTGAAAATCTGCTCTCGCTCACTTACTGACCGGCACAGTGATGGATACAGGACTCCAAATGGAGGCTTCCTCTGATACAACTGCTTGAGAACACCATACCAACATACCTAAGTTTATTATGCTTCACCCAAGAGCCCACGGAATCAATTTATTCAGCTTTAAATGACAAAATGTTCATTGCATGTTTTTTTTTAAATGTATTATTTGACTTTTCCTTAAAGAACATCTACAAGTCTTATCGAAGCTCTGAATATTCACCTGGGAAACGATTCAGTAAAGGTACAACTGAGCAGTTACAGAAAACATGTGAAGAATATGCTATCTTTAATTGAAATAAATTTGTCAGTTTGAGACACACATTAAAGAATACACATATTAAGATATATAATAATCAATATGAAAGCTAATGGGTTTTGAGTTAGATAAATCATTACAGTTGGGGTGAGTTGTTTTCTATATTCAATCTTTGTTTCAAGTTGGATAATGAACAGGTGAAAAAATGTCATTCGGTTAAAAAAAGTTGCAACAAGTGATCAGTGCCGTAGTGGGAGCTGACAGAGAAACGTACAAACTCACAGGGTTGAATAAGGATCTTTTTAGGCATGCCGTCCTTGTGCATGAGTAAGAGACTCACACAGACGAGAGTCAGCGGGAATGTTCGCTCTGAGGCTGTAAATATTTGGCTCTGTTTACCGAGTCCTTTACAGCAGATTTGTTCCTGCGCTCAAATGAGCTGAATTCTTTTTGTCTCTGTCTCCTCCATGGAAACAGCTTTAGAGAGTTTGATCTGTGTCATGTGGTTGGAGGCTCGTTGTGCTTCTATCACAACTTTTTTTTTAAACTGAATTTTTGATATATAAACCACATTGCTGCGATGGAGCCTCTCTTTCTGTCATTCTAGTTTAGGATCACATGTTAGCATTTTCCACAATGTATAACATGTGTATGACGACCGAGGCCTCCACACACTTCAGTTGTCACATGCTGATAGAGGCACGTTTGTGTTTTCTCTGGTCTCACCAAACAACTCACATCTCACATTTCTAGCATTCCCAGCAAAATGTCTCTTCTCTGGTATCACTTAAGAAGCCATCACCCAAATATTGAAGCCATGCTCTGGTGCCTGTCATTCTTGACTTTCTATCAAGTATTTTTATGTTTTCATCAAACTGGGAGTTTGCAGCGAAAGTTTTTTTCCGTCAGTACATGAAGACTTTATTCATGAAAGTTTTATTTGCTTTTGTTAATTTCCCTGTTGGACGGTATTGTTTTCAGGGTCAAGATTTGTACGTTGTCATGATTAACACAGCAAGAATAATATTAGTAATGAAAAAACGAAACTCAAAATATACACCAGAGTGAAACGTCATAGTTATCTGGTTCAGATAATTGGAGGTTAAATGCCAGCTTTTATTTTGCCCCTTGGGACCATCATTCCTCTTGAATGACTTGATGAAGCAAACAGATGGCCTTCTCATCTCCATATATCTTTCCAGAGAGATGTTTTAAGGTTGTTATCAGAGGCCAGAAGCTGCGGCTGAATACTATTTGGGATTACTTTTAATCTCAGCAGTAGACTTCTTCCTACACTTCACTCTGCCATAAGGAGCCACACTCTCCCACATGTCTCCTGATGGACTTCATCACACTCAGTCAGTTTGCATTCCTTACTTCTGTTTTTGCTAACTGTGTTTTTCTTTTCTTTTTTTCTTCTCTTACAGCCAAACTGAAATGACATCATGCCGAGGGGAAGTCGGGCTGGATACGTACCCGCAAGGCCCTGCAGGAGAACCAGGGAGCAACGGCAGGAGGACTATCTGCTGCACAGGAGGATGAAATCATTTTCCAGAGGGGAAAATATGACTTCTGAAAAGGTAGTTCCTGTCACAGATAAAGCTCTTTGTCAAATGATGCAACGACACATGGGCTGAAATGTGGAAAATATCAGCTCTGTTTGGACCTGATAATGAGAAGAGGCAGATGGGACCAGAAGGCCTTGATGAAAGGGATGGGGTGAAGAAGCAATAAATCTATCAAGATAGAAAAAAAAGGGGACATAAAACACAGAGGCACAAGCTGGAGAGGAGAAAGGCGACATTCTTTGTGTCCACAGTAAATCTTTAAAGAACTTCCCTCTGAAACGGCTCCAGTTTCTGCGGTTCCTAAGTGACGGGAGGGTCAAGAGCTACAGGATGGTTCAGAAAGGTTCATTCTACTGTTTCAAGGCTCAGAATAAAAGAGTTTGGAGAAAAACTTCTGATCCAAATAATAGATCCCCGACCTGTCAGCTCAAGTCTCGATCCATCGACCCCCCATATTGGGCAGACGGGACAACGTTCTCGCTCACCACCTTCAAATAAAAATGCATTTAACTCAATCTAATATGCACATGAGGAACATTATATAAGGTATGGATTCTGTTTGTACAATATGGGACTTTTACAGGCTTTGACTTGTGCTCAGTGGCATCATTTCCATGGAAATTTAAGGTATGTCTGCTCACACATACCCAGCTTGAACTCACTCATCTGGAATCCTCCACACTGCTTTCCTCCAGGCTGCACAGCTCAGACAGCTACCAGTAATGTCATAGATTATATAAGGAATCCAGCTCAAACGCCGCATTAAAAAGTCAAACACAAGTGACACAGATGGCCAATAACCTGATGGCTTTTAGTTTCAGCTTCCTTCATCTGTTTTCTTTTCTCGCCCTTCACAGTGACAGACTAATGCTTCACTTCCCTGAAAAGTGGTCAGATGTTAATGAAGAGGACAGCAGCAGGGGGGGGGGAAGAGGGACTGCATGGCACTTTTCTAGTTTTCTTAAATGAATCATCTTGGAAAGAATGAGGGTGTGAGGATTGGGGGGTTGGGGTCTGAGCAGGAGGGTTAGTGACCTTCAGGACCTGAGCGTTCAAGAAACAGAAGCAGGAAAAATACACATCGCTGCCAAACTGCTCCGAGCCGTTCGGTGGATTCCCAAGGTTATCATGTGATGTGGTATTTACTTTTGTTTCCCACCATTCTTCTTTCCCTAAAATGATTTTTGACATGTGTGCACATCAGTTTTGAGTAGTTCAACTTGAAGAGGTATTTTTTGTTTCTTCGATTATCTTATTTACCGTTTCTAGAGGCCTGAAGAGGTCAAAGGTTCCAGTATATCACAAGAAAAATGCAATTAGTAAATGTTGTGCAAAGAACACTGCTGTTGTACATCCATTGTAGGTTATTCATTGTTGGTTAGTTGGTTGGTTGGTTTTTTGGTTGCTCTGTTGGTTATTGATTGATTGGTATTTGGTTGGTTGATTAGTTTGTTGTTGGTTGGTTGCTTTGTTGGTTAGTTGATTGGTTGATTGGTTGATTGATACACCCCTCAGATCCAGGCCAGAGTACTGAGTGGATTTGCTATTCAGTCTTCTACAACAGATATTCCTGTTTCCCAGAGGATGACCCGTATCAACTTTGATGATCCTTAAAATTGACTCAAGCACCAAAGCAAGTTGATTTTTCCATTACTTTGTTTTATAATTAAATGGCTGCAAAACTTACACTATGATTAGCCTCATCTGACTGTTAGCATTCTTACACACTAAACTGAGATGGCAATATAATAAGACACTCGCTTGGCACTGTCATTGTGAGGATGCTGCCGTGCTGGTCGTGCAAAATATTGCATGAATATATCAGTTCGCATGGCAAGAACAACTGTTCTTAAAAGCAGTAGCTGTTTCTTGACAACCTTGACATATTCATCCAATTTAAGTCTTTGCGAGATTTCTAGTTGGCTGATAAATACGTCACTAATAAATCACTGCTGCTGTGCACATGTCCACATCTGGCCTTCTCCACTGACCAGATGCTAAACAGCCAAAGGGTAGCCAATAAAACAACTGTCCCACCTGGTGCCCATGTATAAATGAGCACAGTTGGTGACGTGGACCTCAGTTGGCAGTGCGAAAAAAATACACCATCAAACAGAGGGAGCAATGTAACAGTGTCATGGGGTCAATTTGTGGTACAGGAATTTTGTTTCATCTGGAGTTGACATGTTCTCCCTGCGGTCACTTGCTTGCCCTCTTAAATGCCAAAGACTGTCAAGTAAAGTGAATTTAAAGTCGTAAATGTGGACTGTATTAACCCTGTGATGGACTAGAAACTGTCTGTGTCTAAGTGTTCATTTACTCTTTTTCCACCACGAGAAGCATGCTGGGAGCTTGTTCCTCGGCTCCAGAACCTTCTGACCCTTGACCTGAACAACTGAACAAGTTGGAAATGATTGAATGACCTGATGATACTACCTGCTACTGTTGAGGGGAGATTCTTTCATTTTAAAGTATAACGTTGAATGGAGCTCTTCTGAAAATACAGCCACAAATAAACCTTTAAATTTTTTTCTTGTTATTACAATAGTTTGCTAAATATAGCCTTTAAATGAATATTTATGAAACATATTTATAAAATTATACACACACCAATAAATTGAGGAAGTAATAAACCAAAAATGGGTTGTTAAAAAATAATTGATTTCTAGGACTTATTTGCACTCATTTGCACCTAGGTAAAACATTTCCTCACATATCTTTGTATATTTCGGATTGTACTATTTGTGTCTCCCAGGATACACTGCCACATTAAGGTTTAATCAAAACCTTGTTTAACTGTTTTATGTGTATTGTTGTATTTGGAAAGTGAAGTGATGAATTCTTGTTTTCATTTACATAACACATACTAGTTTAAATTAAAGTATAGACCTAACACAACCTTTAGTTTTTACCAATTCAGTTCTACCAGGTGAAAAACATCCACATTTAAGTCAATGTGAAATGTTATTATATAATATCTAATATAATATATACACATTTCCCCCTGTTCCAGTTTGCTGGGTCTTGGTACATTCTACTCTGCAGTAATCCAACTTCATCCAACTCTTGTCAAGAAAGCAAACAAATAAATTTCGCAAAATCTTGAACTAATCCTATCAATTTATTCTGTCCGGCTGGAAAATAACCCGAGCAGATCTTTCTGTGAGGAAGAACAAAAAGAGAGCGGAAAGAGACGAGTCCAAAGAGAAAAGGGATCCAAGTTGCTGAGTGCCAAACATAAACACAAAGAATGTCTTGTGCTCACTCTCGAAGAGACAGACAGTGATACCATCATCACACACAGCATGTTCACAGAGTTATACATTTACACCTCTCTGGCTTTCTGCCTGCTACCTTCATTCCCATCCACATTTCCTTCTATGTTATGAGAGCATATTCCACACTCAATCTGTCAACACTGCACAGACAAATCTGCAGGAACAGTAGCAGTGGGTATTTCATGACAGGGATGAGGAGCAGGTAGGGGATAGGTATTTCCTTTGTGGTGACATATGAGGACATCAGCAGTCACACCGTGCTGACAGCCTGACCTGTGTCCTTGTCGGGAGATTCCTCGGCATTCCTGAAAGCACCGTCACTGTGACTGGGAGCTCTGTTTCGCCACCCCTGCAACTGCCACAAACCCCATGGGAGCGTCGGAGCACAGCTTCCCAAATTCCACAGGTTCCCAGAGAGATGAAAGACCTCATGGAGATCAAGGTCAGACAGCAGCAGAGGAGATGAATGCTGCAGCCAACAAGCCCCAACAGTCCTCTGCCTGCCTGCTAGTAGTTGGTCTTTACTTGTATCTTTTATAACTCTTGGCGCACATGATAATTGGCTAGACTAGACTTTTCTTGTCTGGATAATCTTAGGCATCATTGCACACGGGTGACAAATGCCCCATATGATAAATGTAAATACATGATTTGTAAGTGGGTCAAGAAAGGAAAAACTATCATCTATGTTGATTTGCTGTAATGGATGTTAAATCTTTATTCCATCACCTAGCTTCACTTTGCATAGTAGGACAGTATAATGCCTTAAACATGCATCTGTGTGATAACCTTCTTTACCAAACAGAAGTTTCCATAAAGCCTTGAATTTACAGGTTGTATGATGACCACATTTCTTTGGTGTAAAAACAGTGAAAATATGTATATTTAAGAAGATTGTTGGTTAGATTGTTAGACAATTTGATCAATGCAGTGTTTAGGTTTTCAGCCACGCTGGTGTCATGGTTCTCTGGATGCTGATGTCTTGTCAGTTGCTCAGTTAACCAATTTGGTCCAGACTCAAATATATTAAGAAAGTTTGCCTTTCAATTTTGTACAGACATCCAGGGTCACCGTAGATTTAACCCTAACCCTAAACCTAACCCATAGAATTGTGGTTTAGACTGAAATATCTAGACGGCTATTAACTAATGCAATGAAATTTGGTTCCAACATTTAAGTCCCCCTTGTGATAAAATGAAATTAATTTTAAAATTGATTTAGATTTTGACCAAGTAATTATTGACATTTGCTGTGTTTAGAACTATTTTAACATGCTAACATGCTAAACTAAGTTTTCTAGTGAAAACACAACAGGTAAATATGCAGCAAGAATTATAGTATATCTTCTTACCATCCAGTAAAGAGAGGAACTTCTATAGAAGATGTGAGCAGTCACCTCTCAACTCTGGACATTCTCTACAGATGATCAGAGGTGTAGAGTCGTGAACACCACAGGGGACATTCACCTGACTTCTTCTCCAGAACACAGAGAACACAAAGCCATTAGAGGGCAGCAGTTGTGTTTAATCCTAACTAGCAAACACTAGCATCCTAACATGCTAACTTGATGTTAGCATGATAGCATTGTCTGTTTCTCATTAACCTCAGCTGTACTGTGCTTAGTGCTAATTGGCAAATGTTAGCGTACCAACACACAACATGAATATATAATGTGAAACTGCTACGTGTTGCTAAACATGTTGGTATTTTGTTATCGTTGATGATTCTGACCTAATGAGGAAACTTATAACATCCCCAATACTTTTTATGTTTGGTTCTAATTAGCAAATGTTAGCTTAATAAGCAACTCTTAGCTTAATTCATAATATATTTGCTAAGCTTGTTTATACACCGGCGTGACTTTCAGAAATAAATCTCAACGTGTTACCGCATCAATCTGAAATAGTCAGTTTATTATTAAATGTTATGAAGGTGAAACGCATGTGGAGGAAGCTGTACCTGAGGGGCTCGCTTTGTGGAGCTGGTGGCCGGGCAGAGTCGCCTCTCGGCGGGCAGGGAGGGGCGGAGGCGGGGCGCCGGGACGTGGGACCGGGAGGAAACTCTTCTCTGGAGCCGGAGACTTTTATTTGTTGCTCTGTGTCTGAGCTGAGCGGGTCACACGGGACGCGTCCGGACATTCTCCTTCATATTTGGCTTTTATAAAAGAGCGAGAGAGATTTCCAGTTTCCGGACAAGGAGACAGAGACCGAGAGTAGGGAAAGAGGAACCTGCCTGCCACCGGAGAGGATGAGGGAAACCCGGGAAGAGAACCCGACCGACGCGTCTGATGGGGAGCAGAACCTGCTGGGGATGTAAACACTGACCATCAACCTCTGACCAGGAGGTAATGTGTTCGATTCAGTGGTTTAATTGTGAAGTTTAGAGACATGGCTATAGATCCTTGTTACCCTGGTCTGTTTTTACTGGGATCCCCCAAATCATGTCTGAGACACACCACCACTGTGACATTAATAACCCTTATACATTATTATTTCTATAGCCAGATGTACTCTGGTCATTCAGTCCAGATGTGTGGATGAAATGACGGTCAAAGAGTAAATGTTGCATGTCTCTATATGAGGTTTTTCATCTCTGTCTGACTCCCTACAGTCTTTAACATCCCCTCAAGCATCTTGTATGATCTGTGACATTATGTCAGAAGGAGCTGACCTTTATTTGACTCTGCTGCATTCATGGGATGATGATTAAATCACATTAACATGCAGAACAGAGTCCTCAACTTCAGCTGCAAACCTGCTTGTATTAGTTCTGCATTAATATAATGTCATTGTGTAACTTCCCTCTTACCTGTTATAATCATTTTTAAAAAAAGAAAAGAGGTTTTCCCCTTATATTTCTTTTTCTCAAAGTTGCATCCCAGAGCCAAGAGCCAGGAATCATTGCCCTTTATCCCGTCTCTCCACGGGGACGTCTCCTGGATCGTTTTCCTGTGGTTTTCATCCGAAGGAGCCTCTTTACCCCTGAGGGAGAGCTGCGGTTTATGATTTAGAGCCTGACATTTTTATTTAAAAAGTCCAATAATGAGTTTCTCTGCCGGAACAGGATCTGAAAACAGTGGTTTCATGGCCCAACATCCTATAATCACTTAGATTACATCTGTCTTGCAATTTTGTCCATAAACACATCACTTGTATTGTTTTAAATAAGTTGTAATTCAGGTTGATGTCCCAGTTTGCCACTTCTGCACCAGACAATTTTCCACTTGAGATCCTCTGTAGCTGGTGTTAACTGTGTCAGAGCTGTCATGTGTCTAACACGTCAACACTGAAGGAAGTTTGTACTTTCCCTGCTCACAGGAGATCCTCGTTGTAGCCATGCCTCCTTTGTACTGTTATATGGGAACATAGGTGTGTGGACAGGCCCCACCTTGTCTTTTGTCAGCAATAATGCTCTGAAGCTCTGTTTTGCGGCCGTGCCTCGACTTGTTTTCCTTTTTTTCCTCCCCACTTTTTACACACCTGCTCTCTTCGTGCCATGAGTGCCTCCAGGTCCGCAGCATTTAGAGGGGGATCGAGTGTCTCTTTGTCCCGGCTGATCTGCCCTGCAACCTCACACACACTGTGAAGAAGTTAATGTTTGATGGAAATCAACGTTTTACATCTGAGCTTCGACAAATATTTGATGGTTTTTTGTTGTAACCACTGGTTTACATATTTGGCTTGTCGTGCTGCAGAATTTCTGTCCTGGAAATAACATCCTGCCTGTTTTTTTTCAAGCTATCCCAAACTTCATTTGTTTTCATTCCAGATTTTCAGCCTAGCCTGTGGCCACGTTGCTTCGTCTTTGATTGGACCTTTCTGGGACTTTTTGTACCAAACAGACATTAAAATGCTTGTTTGTTTCCGTCTGCCTGAAATCCTCTTTTCCCTGGTAATCTATATTATCAGAACAATAGGTTCATTGTTGCCTCAACGGACCACATGAAACTCAGCGCTGCAGTTCAACATTTTGGGATTTTCAAACTGACCTCCCTTGCATAGGCGCTGTGAGAGAGATTTTGAGTTTGTGTGATTTAGTTGTAAACTCATTTATTAATTCATCAGCTGCCCCTCTCATGTGTGTGATTATTTTCTGTCGTTGCAGTGTTTCCCATCGCCATGATGACGCCACGTGAGAGCTCCCGCCTCACTCACCTGCTCCTGCTCCTCCATCTTCTCCTCCCTCTCGCCCTGTCCCTCCTGCACCCTCCTCACCCCCCGCCGGTCCACGTCCCCACGCTGGTCCCTCACAGGCCGACGCCGCTCACCCGCTCTCGCTTCAGCTCTCAGGCTCAGCTGGACTTCATCACTCACTGCAACTCCAGCTGCCTCCACAGAGGAGAGCAGGACGAGCAGCTTTCTGACAAACTGGCGTTTGAGACCCTGTACGCCGACGGCTCCCGCACGCTCACCACTGTGGATGTGGAGGGCGAGGATGATCTTGAGGGTGATGCTCAACTACTTGCCCACCTGTCACCCAGCAGAGGATCCAGACTGAAGCCCAGGCACAAGCGTGTGAGGCGGCAGATCTATGGGGCTGATGGTCGTTTTAACATTCAGGGCGACAACTTCCTGTTGGATTACCCTTTCTCCACAGCCGTGCGGATCTCCACGGGCTGCACCGGCGTTCTTGTGTCTCAGCAGCACATACTCACAGCGGCCCACTGTGTGCATGATGGGAAGGATTATGTGAAAGGGGCGAGGAAGCTGAGGGTGGGCTTCCTGATCCCACCGTCTATCAATGGCACAAAAGCCGACCTCACTTCTGGCATGAAGCCTCTGGTCCGCTGGGTGAGGGTGAAACGCACCCGTGTGCCAAAGGGCTGGATCCAGGGCCCTCAGGAGGTCAGCATGGACTTTGATTACGCCCTGCTAGAGCTGCGCTGGCCTCACAGACGTCCCTTCATGCGCCTCTCTGTGGCCCCCTCCTCTGATGACCTGGCAGGGAATCGCATCCACTTCTCTGGCTTCGACAGCGACAGACCCGGGGAGCTGGTGTACAGATTTTGTCCAGTGGAAGAAGAGTCCAGTGACCTGATATACCAGCACTGTGACGCCCGACCTGGAGCCAGCGGCTCTGGAGTGTATGGAAGAGTTTGGGACAACGGCCTAGAGCGCTGGGAAAGGAAGGTGATCGGCATTTTCTCTGGACACCAGTGGCTCGAGATAGACGGGGAGAACCGGGATTACAATGTGGCCGTGCGCATCACTCCTCTGAAGTTTGCTCAAATCTGTTACTGGGTACACGGGAACAGACTAGACTGCGTCCAGGACTAAGAAGTTGGAGACTTTGAAGGCAAATCATGAAAAACACAAGAAAGCACAAAGTGACTTTAACCTAAAAGGTGAACCGTCTTATTTCACAGAAAGAGAACAGGATTAAATCCGCACATCATCCTCCAGCAATCCACCAATGCAGCAGATCTAATCTGTGACTTCTGAATCTTCTTTCCCTTCATTGAAGTTTTTCTCTCCTGTATTTAATTTACTCCCTGTAATTTCAAGGCCTATTAAACAAATCTGCCTATGAGATCATCACAGCGGCATCTTTTAACATGTCTTTGCCCAGAGTCAGTGTTTCCACAGTATTGACATAAGCCACTTTTCATAAGAAGGGGGGGAACACAGCGTGTGCAGTGTGTTTTAGTAAGAGCATGTTATTTTCCAACTGTGGATGGTGAAAATCTACTGAAGACATTTCTTTGTCCTCATCCTTGCTGTAGTTTATTGGGTAAATGGTGTAACTCTTCATCTTCCATGATCAGCTTTCTGATACACAGCTATAGAAGAACTGACAAGTTTATTAAAACCACTGATGCTTAATATTTCATCCATTTGCTCTTCTCCATGTGGACCGGAGAGACAAGAGTTAATTTTATTTTTAAGAAAAATGCTTGATATATTTTAATAAACAGAGATCTATAGGTGTCTGTGTGTCTTGTTTCATGAGTGGTGTTGGGTTGTCCTCTAGTGGTAATAGAGGGTACTGCAGCATGATTAGAACTGAACACCAGCAACATGTTTTTGCTAGGTTTAACTTTATTATATGAAGATGGATTTTTTTATTTATTCTTTAATCAATTGGAAATTATTCTACAATGCTTCAACTTAAAGTGCCAAAAAAGAACCTGGTTCGAAATTATTGTGGGAAGAATAACTGGTGAGAGCACACACGCACCATCTTTGGGAATCAGGTTGGTAGTTGGATAAATGAAAGGCACGTTTCTGCTTTGGAAAACTTTTAAATCATTTTATTTTAATTTAAAGACCAAACAACTAGTTGATACTGAAACAAAAAAATATATAATGTAGCAAGATAATTCATTGGATGAGCAGCTTCTCTACAATTAATCGTTTATACTGTGGGATCTGAGCAGTTTTTAAATGCAAGACTATACAATAGAAGTACTGTCCACAGTGGCTATGATGCTACTTTTGGTGAAACTAAATCGTATGTGTAACAGAGGACAAAAGCCTTGAAACAGCACAAGTTTTAGCAAGAACAACGGTTTTGATAAAGGTTTATAAAAAAAACAAGAGCAGAACAAGTCCGTAGTTTAGTGCTTTTTATTAGAGATAAGGAGACGATACAAAACATCCACCATTCAATAGTCAAGTTAAACTCTGACTGCTGGTCCTTCATATACACATCGCTCCCCATCAAACCTTCATAACACCAAAGTTTTTAAATCAAGGAGATCCTGGTTTCAACACGAACAAGGAATGTTGTATGTTTATTACATCAAATGCCATGGATTTCTGACCCAGAACTGGAAAATAAAAAGGAATTACTCACGTTTTGGAATTTGCATGTTCAAAAAGAAAAAAACAAAACAAAAACAATGGAGTGACGAAAGAAAATAAAACACACACAAGAGAAAATATAATTAACCGTGTTTCCCCCAGAGAAGGTTTTGATACAACTTGTGCAATCAAGGGTGAATTAGTTTATACTATACCTAGTCTCAACTACTCACACTTAACTAGAAGTTTGGCAAAAGAAAATGTAGTTGAATGAATATTTGTCAGGATTCAATGTTTGGAAAACTTAAGTTTGACGCGCGCCCCTTTCTCTGCGATTTTGCTAATGGAACCCAGGAAGAATGAAACCCTGTCCTGAAGCATGAATAATGTGTATTTATCATCAACATCCTTCCTCAGTTGTATCTTAATGTTTATTCCTTTGTGTGTGTTTTGTTCATATCATTTTTGTTTCTTGAACTGGAATGACAGTCTCTTTACTTTGTATTTATTTAAACTGTCACTTGACCCCGGCCCACCCTCATTATCCCTCCCGAGAACAGTCCAACAAATGGTGCCAATTCTGCTTTTGCCCTTTTCCTAACCGCACTGGAATGAACAGCTAAACTCAACAGATGTCTGAAAGGCCTCGATTGAAGCCAGCAAGGAGGAGGGGTGGTAATATTACATAGGTAATCCTTCCAGACTGACTACTGACGAGCCGCCAAGCCTTTCTGCCAGGGTGCGCCGGTCTTTGAGATCCTCCAAGCCGTTCACCTGCCACTCGTGCTTAATACCTGTAGGGGGAGACAGAAGACAGAATTACACATCAATTTTAAAAGGAGACAAATAATGCTTTTTCAGTTTCTTTCCTCTAATGTGTTATAGGTTGTTTGTGTATGTAAAAGTTCTGCAAAGGTAAAAAGTCTACAGTTCGTGGTAAATTTAGCACCTCTCCCCACAGAAAACACTGCTCCTGAAAGTCCCTGTCAGTTCGGACGAGATATTTCTGCATCATCATGGTACCATGTGACATCATGATCCACACATTTGCATAATACATGCCGAGAGGGAAGCCCGCCTAACAAAGCCAGGTAAAGCGAGAGCGGAGATGCAAATTTCCTACACGAGTGGTTGACAACAGACTGGGCCAACCAAACCAGACTGGAATTTATCAGGTGGGCGTCTTAAAGAGGAGGAGCTAAAACTAAGCATTTCAGAGGGAGAGAGAAAGATGTCTTTTCTTATCAGAGCATATAAATCTTTAAGTAAGAACCCAAATTATAATTGTGAACCAGAATTATCATAACATGTCCTCTTAAGCATAATATAATTATAGTTGATAAGTGCCCGTTTGCACATCCAGCAAACACGAAGCAACCCTGATATATTCTTAAGTAATCGTTTCCCTGACCTGATGGAAAATACAAGTCAAACAATCACTCGGAATTTGGGAGAAAATCTCATAATTCCTGAGGTAGAATGAGACTTTTTTTAGCTAGAACTTAACCCGTTTAAACAATACGGGTTAAGTTCTAGCTTAACCCGTTTAGTTAGTTAAACTAAACGGGTTTAGTTTAGTTCTAGATTAATATTGCCCTGTTAATATTACAGTACATATTTTGACTCACCTTCAAATTTCCTTTTGATAGCATCTTTTGAGCTGGCATAGATCATCTTGCTCTTCAAGGGGGCACTGTCTGGAGCCCTGTTAAAGAGGAAGAATTATTTAAACAACTTATTGTCTTAATGAAGGTCATAAATCCCTATTATCTGCCAAAGGTCCCCCCCCCTTACCAGAAGATGAAGACCAGGTCCTCCTTCTTTGTTTCTTTGGTCTCGAAGGACGCATCATACAGGGCGTAGCGGCAGTCGTTTGTGGGCAGCATGTTCACAAAGTGCGAATACGGGTCCTGGATTTTTGTTCCAACGTCCCCCTGCAGGATCTCTTGTTCATCGTCAATAACAATGCTCTTGAGGTCCTTGCTCAGGCAGAACAAAATGGCCTTCTTCCTCTTCCTCTTCTCCTCCTCATTCGCCTGAGCCTTGCGCACCTTCATATCATTGAAGACGGCAATAACATCATCCGTGACTTTCACACCAGAGGCCTGCGAAGAGAACAAGCTGTTGTTTCAGTATGTGTTTACAGTTTAATGTGGGAGCTTCCACTAGTGCAAATAGTTCAAGTGTATAAAACCAACATAACCCCTAATAAGTAAATGAATATAAAATATTTAATGAAGTAGAAAATCCATTGCTACGACTTTGAGCAGAGTCTTAACTCCTGGTTAATTTATTTATTTTAAGAGATATCAATAGTTGCCGGTACATTTTCATCCACTTTGACAGGTTGTGGGTATTCTCAGTCATCTATGATAATAATCAGAAAGTTACAATGACGATTTACTGGTTATTTTCCATACATGTACTAACGCATCTAAACTAAGATAAGTTAATTAATTATATTTGATAAAGAAAACATCAGTTAGTTGCAGCTCTACTCCACAGTGGTGGTTCTGTGTAAACAAGACAGCAGCTGTCATCATGTTTGAAATGTCAGAGGGGAGAACCCCAGTTCAGTGAATACAGATATGACAATGAAAGAAGTGTCTGAGAGGCCGACGTGTGACTGTCACGCATCAGGAACACTTCTTACGAGGATGACTGATAAGGGGGACTGAAACGCAAAGGTGTGGCCATGACGGGCTGTTAGCCAGGGTGGTGGAAGAGCTCAAATGTTGCAATCTAAACGGACAGCCAATGACAATACTGAAGAGCAGGAATAATGTATGTGGCAAGTACTGGCTGTTCAAAGTCGACTATGAATCTGAGACAGGACCAGCAGGTATAAAACATTACATAAGCTCTCTCTTCAAGTCAAGGGAGAGTCCATGAATCACCATCTATATGACCATGTGGGTGAGGGTGTAGCCAGGAACTAAGTGTTTCAGTGCAGTTTTCAGTCACAGACAATGGGGCTTCTGTTGAAATAGAATCACATCACGGAGTCACAGCTGCTCCATGAACTCTATCCGATCTTCTGACTCTGTTTAAGGGCCCCTGTCGCACGGAAACGCATGTCTGGGGAAAAGCTGGACGAAAACAGCCACGTACCAGGGATGTGTCAGTGTGACGGAAAGAAAAGGAAACAATGAGAAGGAAATAAGGGGACAGGAAAGATGGAAAAGGAACCTAACTGCAGAGCAGCGTTGGCTGGCACTGCATGTTTGCTCAGGGCGTAAGAGGCCTGAATGAGATAACAGCGAATAATAATTAACCTGAAAACGACCTTACTCACTTCCTTAATCCCTCTATCAATAAAACAGTAAACGAGATACGTTTCAAAAGCTCTTACAGATAAAGCATTTAACAAAATAGAGTTTAATATGTATTATCTTAGCATACAAGGCATCACATGACACCCATGTCTCACTACAGTTGTCCTCCGCTGTGAAATTATGAAAATCATTGTTTTCCAATTTTTATGCAAACATGGTTTACATCTGTTCAATCCATCACGTGTTTTCTTTCCACCTCCTCCTTCCTTCTGCTCGACTTGGCCCAGTTGTTTAGATTTGTTTATTTCTTGTTGTCGCAACCGGCTGATATTACCATGGTGACTAACATCTCACTTTATCTAATCTGGGATATTTTCTTTACACAAGTCAAGGTTCAAGTGACTCACTACAAATTGCGTCTTTAATTTCTTTACACACACGGGAACATTAAAGATTACAGGCCTTGAAGGTTATTATCTCGTGAGCTAGTTTCTCTCGCAGACACTGACGTTGTGAGGCCTCGGGGTGGAAAGAGGAAGCGGCGCAGCAGGAACATTTAGTTGATGTCAGATTATTTAAATAGTGCAGACTCAGCAAAGACGGCACAGACAGTTGGCCGCAAGAAAATCTAATGGATAATTAATGAATGTGTTTTTATTTTTATTTTGTGCGTAGTAATGGTGCCAAACAATACCGCATATTTTATATTTTTGTCATTTCCGGCATGCATGCGTGTGAATGAATGGTAGCATCCGGTAATTGTTCCATCGTTGTACGGAGGAGTCGTCTAATGGCCTGACAGACATGCGGTGTTTATAAACTGCTCAGCAAATTAAATGCGCCATTTAAAAAAAATAAAAATGCGCAGCACGGCTCACGAAGATCCACAGACAGCGGGCCCGGTAGCTTCAGCTAACAGATCCAGCACCGCGAACCCGACCTTACGTAACAGGGGCGATTCTGTCAAATATTCTCTCCATCCGAGTGGATACGTGGGGAAATGATCCCGTCGACATCGGCAATGAATGGAAACTTGAGTCCGGATCCGTTAGAATACGACACCAAACAAAATGGTCTTTGCACCAAATTCAGGGTGGGGCCACGAATGCAGCACACGCACATGTGAGCGCTAGCTTGCTATATAAGGCAAAACTCGGACCATTCGTCTGTCAATTCACACTTTAAACTGTCAATACGCAACTCGGCCATACACGTACAAACTGAGCCGTGCGTAAGAATGTGGGGTGGAGGTGACTCAGCTTGTGGCAGAAAGTCCACCAGACGCCGGGGGACTGTTAGCAAAGAAGCCGAATACAGACAAAGAACGAGAAAATCTGAGCTAGCGGCCACAATGGGTTTCACGCTCTGCCTATGCTAACGAAGCTAGCCGAGCTAACAATAGTGGTAGCTAGGTGGCCCCGAGGCGCCGCTGCACCTGTCGAGGCTGCGCGGCTCTGCGGTGGAAGCACCGACGAGCTGAGGGGAGATAACGGATATATTGAGCAGAGGCCCAACGGGGACGAGGGGCATTAAAGACCGTGTGGAGTTTCACGCAGGAAGGCCCTTTGGTGAATCGGCGTTATTAGACACCGGGAAATTGAAGAAATGGCGCGAGTTGTTTGTTAGCGTCATTTAGTTCAAACTGTCAATTCCCTGAATGGGACGGATGACAGAGGCGGCTCTGTCGCGCTCTCTCCAGGCATCGGCGAGTCTCCAGCCTCCCGCACAGCGGAGCTCAAAACAACCTAGCCCCGGTGCTAACCGGAGCTGCGGCGGCACACAGCCGTCCTGCTCGGCTTGACGCCACAGCCGATACCGTTGTCCGAACAGTGCCCGTAAAACCCCGGGATGTCCGGATGGAGCGCGCCGGACACAGAGACATCAACGGGCTGACATGAATCGTGGTTAAAAAGGAGAAGAACCTACCATGGCTGCAAAGAGGCTGGTCAGCGCCTGGACAGAAACTGAATGGACTGTGATGCTCAACTGGGGCTCGCGCTCACAGAATACAGGACGCGAACGCGCCTTTATGCGCGTCCCTTTCTCCACATACGTGCACGAGCGGGAGCGCCCGTCTGCTAAGCATGATCACGCGACTGTTTTTATTTCCTGCTTAATGTTTATTATTAATCACCCGTGAATCTTATCTGATCAACAATTAGGTGCAGGTCCATAAGCACACATTTAACGTTATCAGAATATACCAGTAACAAAGTATCAAACATCACCGAGTTCCGTGTGAGGGAGAAGATTTTCCTCATCATTGAATTTATATATTCACTCCCTCTTCTCTCAAGCTCCTTCGATTAATCATTTTATCACATTTAAGTTAAACAATCTCACACACAAGCTGAGAGAGCATTGTGGGAATATGTGTTTGTGTAGGATGGAAAAGCAAATACCAAATCATATTATGTTTGGGATCTGTTATAATAAACTTGTATCTTTCTTTGTTACACATTTTGAAAACAAAGTATATGTGTGTATGTGTGTATAAATGTTATTTGTGTTGAATACGTGCCATTAATTGCTGCAACAATGGCGTGACAGTTGATTAATAAGTAAAGCGGCGGTGCTGTTGTGACCGACATTCAGCTGACTGCCCGGCGCAGAGCGGGTTTCAATGGGGGGAGGAGAAGCTCCGCCATGTCTCCTCTCTTTCTCCCTCCTCCCTCCCTCCCCTGCGGTTTTTGTTGAACTCACTTCCAAATATGGAAGTGAACGGAGAGCGGCGGCGGCCAGTGAACGCGCCTCGCTCCATGCGCGAGGAGGGGTCGGGCCGCGACGCGGATCACCATATAAGGAAACAAGGGACACGAAATTCACTATAGCAGATTTTTAGAGACTGTGTGAGTGTGTGTGTGTGTGAGAGAGAGGAAGAGAGTTAGAGAGAGAGAGAGAGAGACAAAGAGAGAGTGTGTGTGTATGTGTGTGAGAGAGAGACACACAAAGACAGTGTGTGTTTGAGAGAGAGAGAGAGAGAGAGAGAGAGAGGGGCAGAGAGACCAAGAGAGAGTGTGTGTGTACGTGTGAGAGAGAGAGACACACAAAGACAGTGTGTGTTTGATAGAGAGAGAGAGAGAGGCAGAGAGGCCAAGAGAGAGTGTGTGTGGGAGAAAAAGAGAGCGAGAGACTTCAGGGAGAAGAGGAGGAAGAAGAGGAGAGGAGCTGATTCCACACATTTCTACCGTGGATGCCATGATGCTGATGGAGCACGCGCACACACTCACGCGCACACACCCAGCTGATTCACACCGAGGCGGAGCAGAATTTCTTTGGGGGTGGGACATGTGACTGCCTCATAGCCATAAAGGTTGTAAACACAAAGCATGAGATCTATGACCTACATTCTTTATGAGCTGGGTTAAGTCACTTCTTATCCAACCAAAATTTTATGCAGCCTAATTCTAATTATTTTAGAACTGGAATCCCCCCCCGAACGTGCCTGATGGCTGTGGTAAAGCTCCTGAATCATTCCTCGTCCCTTGTAGTCAGCCCTCCTCAAACAGGCCAATGCAGCGTCACTCTCCTCACCTGCCTCACACAACACAGACCACATAGACTACAGCTCGTCCGAAATGTAGCCACACAAATGTGATTTAAAGATTTTATTGCTGCCGTTTCAGGGCCGTCCTGGACCTGAGCACCTGAGCACATTTAGCTGTGTACATTTCAGATCTTTTGACACCATATATGCTCGGTTGCAAAGGCCCTATACTCACCATTCCACAGTCCCTAAGGACCAAAGGTGACAAGGCCTTTTCTCTCAGGGCGCCTGCTCTTTGTCCTATTTTAAATCTACACATTTTTAAAGATGTGCTTTCTCCTAGTTCTGAACTTACTGATTATTTTAATTCCTTTTTATTTATGTTTTAAATTTGTATTGTTTCTCATCTGTGACATTTTTTGTATTCCTGTATCTGTGCTCCATTGCTGGGATCTTTTATAAGGTGCTATATAAATGAAGTTTACTGTTATTACTTTTTATTGTTCATTCAATACACGTTGTGTGCAGAGCTTTTTATAAACAGCCTACGGGGCAGAGTGAAGTTAGAAAACGCCTCCTACCTGGTTTATCTGCGGATTATAGTAATTTTTTTTTGTAAAATCAACCTGAATTGCTTCACGTGTCAGGCTGATATACAGATTTTAATGATTAACCTAACTGTCGTCATATTTTCATACAATGCATGTCGTCTTTTTCAGAGTTCTATTGGGCAATCGACACTGGTCGCCTGTTTATTCAAAGTTTATTAGTATTGAACATGTCATGTGTCCAAATGGACCAAATTTAACACTGCACTCACCTCTATCTACACTTATTCATTCTGATCTTATGAGCTTCTTATTTCCTGTAGTCAACAATTGTTTTAGTCTGATGGTGCAGATTGAAACAGGAACTGTAACATCCACTGTCACAAGGAAACCTACTTTAAGTGTGTGTAAAGCGTGTCGTCACATCTCTTTGCCACACAGGAAGTGTTTCTAGTAGTGAACCAGCCGACGGGTATGTGCGGTCTAAGACCTAAAAAGAAGCCCATATCCTCTTTTCACTTATCCACAACCCAAGAAGTTAAGCTAACAGAGGGGTCGACCCTTATGTGATTGTAAGTGAATTTCACAATTCAACATCAGTCCCCTACACATGCATCCATTTTCCATCAAGAACACTAACTATTCTCTGAGAAATCAACAAAAATTATCCAGATCTGCACCAAAAATTAAAGAGTTCTTCCCTGCTCCTTGCCTCCCACAAAGTCTCATGGTCATCTGTCCAGTAGTCCTGCTAACTAACACATAAATCAAGACGAAACATTAGCTCCTTGGTGGAGAGATAATAAATAGAATTACTGCCTCTCAGTGGCCAGTAAAGTTTATATCCATATCTTTGTTCATGCGGTTTCTTTCATTTTGACCCCTAATGGGAGCTGTCTCTCGTCTGAGCTGAGGCTCTAAGGACGGAGGAATTTGATTGCTGTGATTGTGGAGCCCCTTGAGGCAAATTTTTCACTTGTGATATAGGGATGTATAAATAAAACAGATTTGCCTTGATTCTGTTAAGCTTTGCTGACAGACTCTGTTCTGTCTATTGTATTAGTGTTAGTTCATCGAGTGAAAGAAAAACAGTCAAATTCCTTGTACGTGTTCACATGCTTGGCCAATGAAGCTGTTTTTCTGACAGAACACCAGGTTGAAGCCAGGCTTCGAACAAGGGTGGTGCTGCAAAGAAGCTACAAAATAAAAAAATTGGATGATTCACACATACATATCCTCCCACCAGCACAGGAGATCTTTACAATCACTAAAGTTTAAAGGTCAGCATCAAAGATTATTGTCACAAATTCAGTATCAGACCAATATGGTCACAATCTATTCTTCTGTTTTTATCAGTAAAAGTACTGAATTAGTGACAGAGAAGTGTTTTACAGAACAGTGAGATGTCACTGTGAAGTAGATTTTTCGCCTTTTGGGAAATAAGATGTCATAATTTCATATTTTTAGATGTTTTGTGAAAATTATTATACAACCACTACTGGACAGATCGCCAAAAATACATGGTGGAAGGATGTGGAATTGTTCAGGGAAAAACCCATTGAATTTTTATGTGGATCCAGACCAAGTGCCATTCTAGTACGTGAATGAATTGTTAAATTACTTCTTTTTGACCCTTGACCACCCAAATCTAATCGTTTAAACATTAGTATAAATTTGAAGAGATTTCTTCCAGGTGTTCCTGACATGAGATCATGAGATCCCGAACCTGACATTATAATCCCTCCGGTCAAAGCTGCAGTTCAATTAATGTTTTAGAAAGATGCATCAACACAACCGCGTTTCTCTCATCAAGGACACCATACTCTTGCAATAAATGATTACAAAAGCAGTTGCTACAATATAGCACGCATTTGTTTATTTTGGAATGAGCAGTGTGCAAAAAGCACAAAAGAGAAGGAGTAAGTGCAATAGTATGAGCTTGCAAAACATCTTGAAGTTCCTCTTCTTGTGGAAAGGTAACAGCCGTGGAATGTGCAAAATGATGGAGGAAAATCAAGGCCTGAGAATCTCAACATTACTCATCCTCAATATTTATCGGTCAAGTTTGGCCCTGAATTTTATGATGTATATCTACAGTAACAATAGGCTTTTTGTGCCTCCATACAGGTAGTTGAGGATCAGCCTTTCTTTGCACTCAGGTGACACAATATTTTGGCATTTAAAAGGCCTGTTTTACAATACTAAGAGACTTCAATTCCACGTTCCAATCCTGAAATATTCCTGATCCCCTACATTTTAACCTATTTAGAGATTTTGGGCATAATTACAAAGAATCAAGCAGAGTCCTTTAGTCTGATGCCTGACTCACTGTTTGGCCTCATAATGGAAAACTATTAAATCCACTGAGCAACCGACCTTCTTAATTCTCTTCATGACTGCGTTTTGACTGATTAGTTATAAGGCTGCATGTAAACAACTAACTCAGAAACAAAGTCATCCCATACTCTTTTCCTCTCCTATATGCTTTGAACAAATGTTGTGTAACATTTCCTGTCAGCCATTTGAAGCAGAGGTTTGACCTGTGCGTGCGATTGCTTCTGCCTGGACTGATCACCTGTGTAGAATTTTTTTTCTACTATTTACTGAAAACATGTTTTTAGACTTAAAAAGTTTAGAAATAGTTGAAATATCCAGTTTACCTGAGGCCAGATCAACAATGTGAACTTTTTTTTATCAGTGTTTTGTCACGCTGGAGCTGATAGGAGAGATCTTTGGAAAGCAAACATACAAACAGGACTGTGTGTTGAGGCTTTTTGAAAACAGATTTGATCCTTATCCATCAAAGTGCTGATATTTATTGAAAGCTGAGGTGCATGTACAAAAAGCCAAACAGTCTCATTTGCTGTAATCCTCCCCTGCTTGTTTAGGTATATTTTAATATTCTGCTTGTTATTTGTTCCACGGAAATTCAACACTTGTAATTTTTGACAGACGTCACTTGACACAAAGTGTTTTTCAACCGAGTTCTTGAAATCAGTGCAATTTCTATAATCTTTGTACAAATGCAATTCCCCCGTTTACACCTTAAAGTATTTTTAAGGTCATAAATCCTGATATTTGAGGCCCTAGTTTTTTTATTTAAACATTTAAAGCTCTCCTTTCTTTGGCTCACTGGTTGAATTGGGCGATCAACACCTTTGAGTATTACATTATTGTCCTATTTATTTTGTTTTCCAGAATATTAGCTCCTACAAAAGTATCTAAGTCTAGAATATAGTATCAAAATCAACAAAGTGCATCATGTTTCCGTCTAAGAGGGAATAGCAAAGCACCTAACTCAAACTGAATTCCCCAAAACATGCAGCGCTCAAAATCAGCATTGCTAAATACAAAGTGCGTATCCTCCTTCCTCTCTAAGTAGCGACCGTTCACCACGTCTCCAAACGCTAATATATATCAAACAAGCTGCAATTCTAAAACTGAATGGAATGTCTTAAGGCGATTAAGAAAAAAATATATATATATAGCGACCCAAAAAAATATGTATAAATGTAGAAGCTTCAAAGCTAGCATTTTTAAAGATTCTTATTTAAAGATAAACTGCAAAAGCTTTGTTTGAGAAGCACCCTGACGACTACGGTGGCTGAGAGTTGTCACGTATGCACTTTAAGAGGAAACAAGAATACAAGCTCCACCTGACGGAAACACTACAGACATGTTGACGATGAAACAGGCAGAGTAACTTTCTTCATTAAATCGTTTTTCTTGTTGTGGTCTATTAAGTTGTCGTGTGTGAAAACCCGGTCAAGCCACTGCTTAAAATGTGACGCGTCTTATTTGAGTTGTATTTAAGCATCGCTTTGCAAGTGGTAACTGACTTGTCTGTGTTTTCACAAACGACAGCTCGCTTGACTCGTTCATCCATGACTTGACCAAACTAAGTCTGCTTTGTTCACTTTTGTTTTGATTGTGTTTCCATTGTGTGGCTTTTGTAGTTGTGCAGGTCACTTTTGCGGTTGTGTTTTCTGTTAATGTGCATGTGTGAGACGTCTCGGCCGCTCTGAACAACATATTAGATGTGTTCGGCTGAAATAAGTGTTTTTCTTTAGTTTTTTAAGTAAACATTGACTCGGCTGTTAGGAAACTGGAACATTGACCCCTCAGTGAATCCAGTCATCTTTCTATGAGAAATTCTGCATAATAGAGATGCTTGTGTATTGACATCATATTTGAACCCTGTGCCAATGTAGTTTAGCTGCATGTTTGTTACAGTTGATGGCGTGATAAGGCTTTACTGCTGAATGTGTGCTTGTGTTGTGTGCTGGTGGCACTGAATTGAGATTATGAGGGTACAGAGGTCCTCTAACTGGATTTCTTCACATCGACAGGAACCGCCCCCCTCGACTTGTTCAACACCACGGTCGCCTGAAAACAGAAGGGAAAGAAGGTGAGGACACTTTTTGGAGACCTCACAGCTCCATTGCAAACATTTTTACTGACTTCCTGTGTCACTGATGTGTTTGAATTGGAGTCTGAATATTTAAAATGTAAATCTATATCTGCTCATATCAAATTTTTGAATGTCATTCCGAGATTTGCTGATAAACTAGCACCAAAATGGATATATAATAAACTTATTTAATTTTTTGTGTGGCTTGTGTTTCATTTGAACAGGTGGTTAAGAAATAAGAATTGTTTTTATTCTATGACTGCTGAATGCTGTTTTGTGGTTCTATCAAGCATTAATAGCTCCCTCTAGTGGCATTAACGGGTGCATGCATTGAAACAACTTTCCTACATTGACCATGAACTGAAAGCTGTGACACCCGTACAGACAGATGCAAACACACACTTTCCTCCAGCCTCATCCTTCTCACCTGCTCCAGAACGACACCTGCAGCCTGGTCGATGGCTCCGCCCACATGCCCGTACCGACCAGAGTAGCGGATGAAGGCCCACGTCAGCATGGACATCATGACCACGCCCAGAGTACAGTCACACACCAAAGCGAAGGTAGACAGGCCAACAAAGAGGAGCACACCCGACACTATGTAGAGGAGGCACACCAGGACAAACAGCACTGCAGGCGTCCGGAAGGCACTGAAGAGATTTTTTGACTTTTAAAACAAAGAGAAACACAGGCGATTAGAAACTAATCTGTCATATCAATGCAAAAAAGCAACAATTTGTATTGTTCTCGTGTAAAATTCAAATGTTTGGGTCAAAACTTTTTATAATTCAATAAAAATAAAATCCAAATAAACCAATGTTAAAGGTTATTGTTTTGATATAGTCCTCTACCTGATTGTGTTTGCAGTAAGACTGCCACATCTCCGTCAGCTCATTTTCCAGCTGTGACTGGTATTTATCGCAGAACTCCTGTCCGCCCATTTTCTTAGTGGATGAGAAGGAGTGAAGAGCCTCTCGGGAGTTAAACACATGCTTTTCCTCCAGAGACTCAGGAGCCACGTAGGGCAGGTCTCCCCCACACACCTGGGAAATGACAAACAAAGAGGAAAGGGACTTCATCACGATTTTTGAGCTCATTGTGAATATGATCAGACCAACATGCATAAAACCATTGAAGCACTGGTCCTACCTGGAATTAATGAGTCTTAGGTGATTAGAGTGGACAGCTCTGAGTACATCAGTTCACATCTGACATTAGAATGAGTCTCGACATGCGCCTCATGTGAGTAACTACATCATTAGTTTGTTAAGAACAAATATGTTGTCGTATGAAGCTGAAATCTGAATGATTGGATCTCGAATGTGCCCTTGAAATGTCTGAGGTGCGTTCACACCTGAACTCAGAGCTGTCCACCTGTGATCGGATCACCTGAGACTCATGTCAATGACAGGTCTGAACAGGGCCATAGTGGGTGATATGTAAAAAAAAAAATCCAGTCTCAGGTGTTTAGATCTGAGCTGATGTTAGTGTTGTTCTCAGAAAGCAATTTGTAAAACATGTTTCAGTTACATGTTGTGGCAACGGAGAGATATAAAATTATGAATGAACAAAAGAAGAGGTGGTTGCATCACTTGTTTTCGTACACTTTAGTGTTTGATGTATTGTCTTTAAAGTCTTAGTGAACTCACCTTCTCCATGCTCTTGTAATACTGCTCTTTGGCTGTGGCTACAGCTGCCAGGTTGTTGGCCTCTGCTGTGGCCTGGTGAGACAAACAGAGAAATGTTTAACAAGTTGAAGTGGAAAAACAAAACACAGGTCAACAATCAAACCGGTGCTGGTGAGTATGTTAATCCTGAACCTACCATGAGCATCGTCTTTGGCTGTGGTAAATCTTCACCCTGGTAAATCTTGATGTAAGCCTGGTAAGACAAACAAAATTATAATTAAATAAAGCAAATCTGTAGAAAACTGATTAAGGTTGAGCAGGAAAACTCAGATGAAGATGATGTCACCTTGAAGAACTCGAGCAGGCCCATGCAGGTGACCTTGTTTCCGTTTATCTCTTTCTCAGCCAGATGATCTGGATTCAGCAGTTTAGGAATCAGACTCTTCAGCTGATCTCGGAACTCTGGCGCCACATCTGTCAAAGTATAATTACCAACAGTTGAGACAACACTCAGTATGTCGGGTGCTCTGCTAAACACAAAGTTTAAATAAGGAAGATTCCAAAATAACAGGATCTCACCGCGAAGTTGTCCCTCAAAGGAGGGGTGGGTGGCGACCTTCAGCCCAGGGTGAGGCAACAGGAAGCAGGAAATTTTGGTGAAACATGAATGTATGTGATCCCTCACTGTTTGCAGCTCCTCGTGTTGGGCCTCCTTAACCTTTAAAAATAAACAAAAGTGTTATAAAATATCCAAATTGCTGAACTCAGGAAATTAAGATACGCAGCAGTAAGTAGATGGAGTCCAAATCGAACAAATCACAGGTACCTGCAAACGTTTATCGAGGAACTCGTTGCCTCCTTTAAACCCGTAGGTGTATTCATAGGGAAAACTCCAGTCCCTGATAAGAAACATCAGTGACTGTGGGAGGAAGGGAAAGATATGTATTTTTTTAATGTATGAAATACGATCAAACAAAGCAACAAAAACCATCAGATAAAGTAACAGCAACAATGCATTGTGTTTTTAGCACCTGAAAGGGTTTCTGGAAGATTTCATCCAAAGCAAGACGACCATACTCCGTGAACAGCTGTGAGGAGGGTTAATACAAATTAAGATCTTATCCTTTATGTTATAAAAATGTACACAAAATAAACGTTCTTCACTAGCAGGTGTTCTGAATCAAAATAGTTGAGGACACCATCAGGTGGACTCTAGTGTAAACAGACCTGTAGCTGCTGCAGGTCGTCCTCTTGAATGTTCTGTGAGAGGTTGTAGATCTACAGAATAGAAACAATGTAAGTGTCTGTTACAAGAATACTGAGCAATCTATCTGATCAATGATAATCGGAGTAGTTCAGTCACCTGTACTGAGCTGGTCATGGTGCTGAGGGCAAAGATGGTGGCACAGTCCTTCACTGTGGACTGATCATCGAAGGCTCCCTGAGTGTCCATCAACAGCACCGCCACCTACAGCAGAGACCAAGCACTCAACGTGACGCCTTCCACTTCAAACAGGGTGGTTATCAGAGGGAATACTAATACCTTGATTTGTGTCTTCGATTTTTTTTTTTAAATGAAACATCCTTTAAATTACATTTATCAAAGCAACATTATATCAGAAAAATACAGTTTATAAAGCACATTCATTAGAAATTCCTGGACCCCAAGATAAAGTCTGAAGATGACTGGTGTTCATGAGATGTCATTCTCCCAAGAATGGGACGGACAGACAACCCCAAAACATAATGCCTCTGCGCCGGTGACAGCCAAGGTTTTGTTTGTTGACACGCGCACAAACACACACATATATAAACACGCACATTACATAAATAAATTGATGAAATGTGTGTGTACCTCTGTTCCGTCGCTCTTTGGGACGAGGAAAACTTCACTCCACAGCTGGATGCCTGTCGTCTCTGGTTCTGATCCCCCTCTCCAGGAGAATCCAGTCAGCGGCTCATCCTCCTCACCCAGCCAGTTCTCGTCTCCCTGAACCAAACAGAGTACTTTTTAAAGACATGTCAGGGACGCGTGCCAAGTCTTTTCACAGAAATCTAGATTCAAACTTTTAAACATGTCTTGTCGTGTAGTTCCAAAAATGTATGAGCAGCAGCAGCAGCAGCAGGCATTTTACCCTGAAGTGTAAATTGGAATTTTTCTGTTCTTCATAATTTACAACCCGATGAAACACACTTAATGCAACACAGACTTCGGCTTATAAAGCTGGTAAATTTTCACTGCACTGGTCAGAAGAGAGAAAGATTCAATCTAATCCAACATTAAGTCTGCTGATGGAACTACAGGAAATTCCAGTTCCAGTTGTTTTGAAAATAAATCAGATTTATCAATGAGCACAGATTCCTACACAAGTAAAGAAAAACACACAGAGGACTCCACTCCCTAAAAAAAGACAATAACTAAATTCTCAGCTCAACCTGTTCAGTGAACAAGTTAGTTCACATGTTCACCCTGGTATTGACGTTGTATTGTTATGTAAATTTGGACTTCAACCACAGACTATTAATAGTTTTCCAGTTTATCACACTTTCAACACAAGAACGGGAAGTTTGTTGGTTTAATCATATAATGTTAGAATTGTATTCTTTACAAAAACGTAAACAATAAATTAATAACCAAAAACTGCAGGCTCTAACTGTTGATTAATCAAGTTATTTCTGC
Source organism: Pleuronectes platessa (assembly GCF_947347685.1). Classification (NCBI taxonomy): domain Eukaryota; kingdom Metazoa; phylum Chordata; class Actinopteri; order Pleuronectiformes; family Pleuronectidae; genus Pleuronectes; species Pleuronectes platessa. The sequence continues at coordinate 19,769,535 of NC_070633.1, forward strand.
TCAATTCACCATAACGACATTTCAGCATTAACATAGTGAATTTTGGGTGAGTGATTTTGACCTCAGTAGACAGATGAGATGTGATGTGTGGAGAAGTGAGATGCAGAGATCTAAGAAACGGCCTGACCCACCTTCCTGTGCATGTAACGGATCATGAAGTCCAGCAGGAAGCTCTTTCCTTTCCGGAAGGCTCCGGCCACCGACAGCACCACCACATGTTTGTCTCGAACCTCAGGAGCCAACAGAATCTCAGCCAGAGCCTTGGTGTCCAACCCAAACGAGTGGTCGTCCTTAGACACAGTGACGATCTGAACGGGACGTGGTTCACCCCTCATCTTTCTGGAGGTACTGGTCCCTGTGGAAAGACAACACCAGTGTTGATTTTGGAATATTTCTGCCTCTGTGTATTTGTATCTGATCCCAGAACATTGTTTATGCAATATGGTGATAAAGTGGCCAATCAGCTATGGAGGAGGTACGCGCTCTCAGAGGGCCCAACTAGTTTGTCATAATACACAATTAAAGAGAGTGAAGAAAAACCCTGGATCCACATCAACATTAAATGGGTTCTTCTCAGGTCTGGGCTCCATGCCACCAACAAGTGGTGGGTGAAGTGTTTGAGTCCCCTGAAACTCCCAAAGTGTTTTGTGGACTCACCCACCACTACATCGGACACAGAGTTAAGTAGACAATGAGTGAATGTTCATTTTTGGGTGAACTATCCCCTTAAGTAGATTTAGCACAATCCTGCTGACGAATAAACCAAAAACAAACAAACATGGCTTCACCAGTATTTGTTTGTGTCGGTTTCTACTGAACGATCAGACATGCCTTGCTCTTTTCCCTGGGACACAGTGCTCAGCTCTGTGTGCAGCTGACTTGTGGCTGTCATGCTGCTTTGCCTACAGCTATTTTCACTATTCACCATCACAGTAGCTTCAGTCGACTCTGTTTAGGCTCTGCGGTGTGATGAGGACGTCCTCTCCCATGGTGAGTAACGCAGGGCGGTGCTTTCACAAACAGTTCCTCTGTGAGTCGAACCTCTAAACCTGGCTCTCTCTCCTGCCTCCACCGACACTACGCCTCAAAGGTGTGGCTCTCATACCGGGCATTGCTCTGCAGTGAGTGTCAGAGACCTGAGCAGCCAACACACCAAACTGTATTGTGTAACGTGCACTTTCCTAATAAGCACATGAGGTCCAATAATCAGTAGAACAGATGCACAGCAGGAATCCACAGTTTGGTTTCCAGCCGCTGGCACTGACTTGGGACCAGCTAAGCTGAACACGTAACTTGTCGTATTCGTGCATTTTAAAATAAGCTACAAAGCAAACTTCGTCAACCAGAAGCCCATAACTATTAACGGTGCAGCTAACTAGCTAACTGCGTGTTTAAAAAAATTAATAATACAATAAACGTATTTGTCGTTAGCTGCTAAACAAGTCAACCTGAAAGTTGCTGACAGTGAATTGTCTTTAGATACCTGCTCGTAGCGGTGTTAGCTGTGTCCCGGTGACGTGTTCCCTGTAGCTTCCTCAAACACAACCTCACGAGAGTCGACAGACAACTGACACGCAAGTTTTCTTTCTAAACTGGCACGAAAACAAGCGTGATAACTTTTTTCCGACGCTAAACTAACAGACTTCCGGTTTCAGCCTGCGAAGGGCCTCCCGGGAAATGTAGTCTCTGTGGACTTTCCTGTTCCTACTTTATCGCGTATAAGAAATACGTTACCCAGAATGCAAATCAAAGACCCGTACCTGAGGGAAGTGTAGTTTTTTGTTGTCATGTTACGAACGCGGAACTGTGGCAAGCGTAAAACCATCATGAATGAGGTGTTTTTAATGGGAATAAATATGTGAAATATATCTGTTGGTGAAAAAAGACATGTAAGCTTGGCAACAGGTTTTAGTTTGAGGATACAAACACACAATTTGTTCCTGCGAGCTGTGTTATTACGCCCTCTAATGGTGAAAACATTTATAAAACAAGTATATGCAATGGAATTTGAAAATTCATGCAACATTTTTTGTCTTTTTATATCAACAATGCAAAAATAGAGCAACCTCAAAAGGTAATAGGATAAAGTAATAAAACAAACAAAATCAGAATCAGAATCAGATTGTATTTATAGCCAGACTAGTTCATAAGAGACGAAAATGGATTTAATAAATAGTAAGCTATATTTATTTATTTATTCAATCTTTATTTAACCAGGCAGTCACATTGAGATCAATATCTATTTTCCAAAAGAGGCCTGAGAGCAAGAAACATGCACAATCAGCCACAAACCATCAAACACACGCAACAACAAAACAACACAGTATAAATTAATAAATAAGAGTCATAAAAAAAATCCAAAAGTCAAGATAGTCCACCCAAAAATGAAAATTCACTCATCTACTCACCAGTATGCCGATGGAGGGTTGGTGAACTGTTTGAATCCACAAACCACTTCTGGAGTCTCAGGTGGAAAACAGCGTTGCAGCCAAATCCAATACAACTAAAGTAACTGGGACACCTTCTTCAAACGTAACAAAAAAGAACTTGCACGCACACACTGCACAAACGCTCTCGCCTCAGTGGAAGGGGCAGAATACGCTGTATCATCGCTACTTCCTGTAGTGGACATTTTGGCTTGAACCTGAACCATGTGGCAATTACAGTGCACAAAAAAGTACATCACTTTCATTTGATGTAAATATCTTACTGGCTCTGTGTAGTAAAGACTGACAAAAAAACGTTGCTTCCATTGTTGAGCAAAGGTTGAGCAGGAGCTCAGCGATACACGTCTTACTCCATTGCTTGCTCTCTAGTGCCCCTGATCTTTTGGCCAGTGTTATGTGCCTCGTCATTTTGCATCTCTCTGTGGTTATTACATAAATCTTTGTAGTCACTTCTTTTTGTGAGTATTTAAAACACAAAATATAGAAAAACACAGGCTCTGGCCCAAAAGCCTCCACACCTGTGCTCCACCTGAGCCGTTCAGTAATCCATCCATGGTGTTATTCTACTGTCGTTCTACTAAATATACACTTGTTTTGCCTGAACACAGAATCAGGCAGATTTCTTCCACAAGAACAGCATGGCAGTATTTATTTGTTAGATTACAAAATCCTGATATTTCAAAAAGAATACATTAACAAACAGAAATGCAGTGTATCTTGAAATGTAACGTTGTTCACATGGCAGTGAGTTCATCTTGCATTTTAATTAAAAGGTTCAACTTCCTGATTGAACACAGGGTAGCTTAGCTTACAAATTCATTTCCAGGCTTTTAAGTTCACATTCACCTAAAAGAAATTCTGGGAGTGGGAATTAGTCAAATAACACAATGTACATAAAATCAACATTAGAGAACATGCTCGGAGGAACGACAAAGGGAGTAAAGGAATTAATTAGGAATACAATTAAAAAGTAAAGCAGTGTATCTGAATAGTGCTTAAAACATTCTTATAAAGAAATGAAGGTTCCCACTTGGAAGAAACTGAGAAGCACTAGTTGGGAAGACATTAAGTGAGTTTGTTTGCTGGTCAGTTTTACATCAAAAGAGCTACTCTAGTACTTTTCTTCTGTATACATCATTTTTGGGACATACCTGAATCAAGATACACAACTTGTACACTAGTTGGAACTAAGAACTACTTCCACCCCTGAGAATGAACTTTATTTGTTAAAAAATCACAGTGGAAACCATAAAAAGACGTGTTGAAGACCATACACTATAATACTTTCCTTTCAGTTTTCAAATCTATATCATTTTGTCCATACTGTATATTTCATTTTAACATTGAGCTCTCAAGTCTTTGGTTAAGAGTAGTCAGTGTATGGCATGTACGATAGTAAAGTCAGCTTCTGCACTGAAAGTGTCTGGATACATGTAATGCCATCCACAGTTTTGTTAGTCCATCGGTAAAGTTGATCTATGGTGTTATTTAATTACACAAAAATACACATAGGGCAGTGTTGGTGTCTCAGGAAGAAGCAGCTAATTCACAAAACATCATATATGAACAAACATAAATCCCATTTATGTTGCTCTACTGGAGTATTTGCTTACAGAAGATTGAAGCATTGAATCGGTTGTGACCGTGACTTGGGATATAGAATTAATATACACCACCAGCCAGGTCCAGCAGTGAGCCAGCGGCCTCCTGGGCCTCTGCATCCAGCTGAAGGATCTCCACTGTCTCCAGGTCCAGCTCGGTGTCATCAGGCAGCACCAGGTACTGGAACTGTTGAGACTGGTAGTAGTGTAACTCGATGTAGCCGCTGTCGGACAGGGGGTCCTTTTCCATCTCCTCGCAGATCTCCTCATGCTGGTACTCCATCGACTCCATGGTGACAAGCTCCTCATGGTCCGGTGTTAAAGGGCACGAAGGGTTTTCACCAAAATTTGGATCATCAGTGGTCAGGGTTGGGGAAGAGGGTGAGGCCATTGAGAGGAGGAGCGTGTGACACAGAGTATCTGCATTAAAAAAAAGAAATAAAATGTAGAAGAAACATTAGTAATGTCAGATTACTGTTCAGTAATTTGGACCAACATTCTCAGACACGCCCCTGTCCACATCAAACAAGGGGATCATTCTGTCTTAGCAGATAAGAAACTGGCTGAGCTACTCTTCAGTGTGCTTTATGAGACATATCATGATGACTAATAAACACTTTATACAACGACAGACATCATTCATTTACACAGGGTTCTGTTAACTCCACAGCGTTTAAGGAGTTTAATAAAGAGAAAAGTCCGATATTAAGCAATGACATGGAATGAATCACCAATTTTTCAGATATTTCCATCAAACATGTTTTGATAAAAATTAAGATTGTTTTTGTTTTCAGAGCATTTCTGCTTAATATCTGGTTATGAATCTCTTTGAGATGTGAAATGGATGTACAGTTATCTGTTGCATAATATGCAGAATTAGTTAAGTATCCAACTAAAGTACACATTGTCACTAAAGGAGTGAAGCCTGATACGATTCAGGGGCTAAACAAACAAACAAGCAGAATCTGAATCACAGGATCAGACATTAATATTAATGATGTGTTGAGCAGCCACTTGTCACATTCTGTCAGCAGCCATGTGATACAATATGGCTCCTCTGCTTGGAGATAAAATGAGGCGACCTAAAGGACAACGAGCTAGGCTATTGCCGGGTTGTCATGGTAATAGAAGGGTGTTTCCATGACAACTGAACACAAACACAGGAACAATGTTGCCTGCTGGGAGAAAAGCAACATGTAATGAAAGTGTCACTCTGTTGATAAAATATATAGTGGTCGAAGAGAAACTAATAAAGGGGCAAATATGAATGTTCCTGTGTTGATTAAGTGACGTGAGCCGAATGTGAGTCACTAACCTGAGATTTCAATATTGTCACAGACTGCAGGCACCACATAGTCAGCTCCTTCCAACCTGCACACAACACGGCAAGAGGGTTAGACAACTACATCAATATCGTTTAGTTTTGTGTTTAAAATACAAAACTCAGCAACAAAGCATCATTGAAATGTAAATGCGTCAAGGAAAGATGTATCTGATCTAAGAATCTGATCAGAAAAGACTTTGAGTACAAGGTAATGCTATTTATACAGAAAATAGTAGAAGATGCCTCAGGGAAAGTGTTTGGAATTTAAACTTCATCTGTGCAACATCCCTCAACTCAATATTTTCATTCATTTTGAAGTATTAAAAACAATGAAAAGCAGCAAATTGTCAAATTCTAGAAGCTGGTGCGAAATGTGTTTAGCATTTTCGTTGAATAATTGATGAAATATCAAACCATTTTTTGACAAGTAATCAATTGATGTCCCTCACCTTCAGTAATCACTTATTTAAGATATTGTGTAAATACAGTAAACCCAGAATTTGCTGGTTCGAACTCACACATTCACTATTGCATGATGCTGCTTGCTTTTATTTATTTTAAATGAATACTGTAAAATGATCATTTGTACACTTGGGAGTTGGAGGCAGCTGCTCAGACTAAATCACCAACACTCACACAATAGTTTTTGGTTGCACATACATGAACCATGTGACAATACTCACAGTGCAGGCTTGTTTAGCAGATTGCTGTTAGTGCTGTGATAACTGTGGGTCTTCCTAAGCACCTCGAGGAGCGCCGGCCGATACTCGGGACAAACACACCACAGCGATCCCTTCCCCACGGACTGAAACAATAACACAAAGCTACTTAAAAATCCCAAACCAGCAACAACACACACAGAACACAGAAACATAACAACCTCAACACATGTGTAGTGCAGTATAGTTTTATGCTTTCAGATATTTATTCTCGAACATCGTCTGTATCATCATCTTCAATCTCTTTCCTCTCGCTACATGACATTGTAACTCTTAATGTGTAAGTATGTCCCCACCTGGCTCTTGTCCCTCTGAATGCGACAGAAGCTCTTGCTTAGCGACAGGTTGTGTCTAACAGAGTTCCTCCAGCCTCCAGTGGCTGTCCTGTAGTAGGGGAACTTGTTTACAATCCATTCGTAGATGTCCTTAACTGGAAGTCTCTTGTCTGGCGACTCTTCGATTGCCATGAAAATCAGACTACTGAAGGAGTATGGTGGCTTGGACGAGGCAGGAGGAGGATGGGTCGGTGTGGAGGCCTCTAGCTGAGGCAATGGTGTCATTTTGGGAAGGGGCTGCAGTGGCAGCAGGTTGCCTCTCTGATGCAGCCAGCTGAGGCAGGTCAGGTCATCCTGGTCACATATGTTTGTAGGGCTGAGGCCCTCTGTGTTTTGTAGTTCAAGGCACTGAGACGCTGTGCACTGTGAGAAAGGGGAGGAGGAGAAGATGGACTCTGCTGTCGCTGGAGAAAGTGAGATGGGGGACGGGGGGAAAGAAATGGGTGAAAGTGGGAGCGAAATACGGCCGCTGCAAGTTGTCTGCAGCGGCGAGGAGGAGAGGGTCATGAACCCTCCAAAGGTGGTGGGACACAGGGACCCTCCAAAGGTGGTGGGACACAGGGATGAGGGTGAAAGTGTTTGAAAGCTATTCTCCATCTCTCTCCCAGGAGGAAACGTCCAGGGTCATTCAGCTGAACCAACCCTAAAACATTAGAGAAATTAATTAAAGTTACTGTTCCAAGGACTGCATGAAGTCAAATATGTATTCACATATTGATATTGGTGTGTGCTATATATAAATGGGTATAATTTCACTGTAGTATACAGAATAGCAATATATGATTTGTAGCATTACTATATGAAGATATATGTGTATATATAGGCATAGATTCACAATAGCAAACAATATGAAAATGGTATGTCCATATACGTGTGAATTTCACAATAAGAGGCAGACATGTGGAAGAATATCATTTGTATTTGCATTGTTTAACATTAATCTAAACTTTACAAACTGCAATTCAAAACAAACAAACAATAACTTCGACACTCCAGATTCATGGCAACTTGTTAGGCCACAATATTACACAGAGGTGGAGAGAGGAGACTTTAGTTAAATGTTATCCATCTGTTCCCCTCAGGTGAGCATCCTCTACACAGGGTTCAGAGTCCAGTAGAAGTTCTCTGTTTCTGTCTTCTCAGACGCTAAATGCGCTCGGGTCACGGTTCTCTCTGCTATCGAGTAAAGGCTTTAAAACCCTACAACCACCGGCTCGTTAAAAGTTCCACTAAGTTTATCCAGCGTTCAGTGTGGTTGTACGTGACACCACATGGCTCCACAGGGCGGTTCGGGAGGCAAATGGCGGAACAATATAAAGTTTCATTTAGTGGAGATAGCCGCCCTTTTTCTCCTCACAGGTGAGACACACGGTGACTCTGCTGGTGGGAAAAAGGCCAAAGATCAACGAGTTACTCACCGGATTATCAGGAGGAGGGTTCCTGCAGGATCCAGGGTTTGTTAGAGGTCCAGAAACGTGTCTTTTCGGACGTGAAGGACAGATGGACGAGTTCAAACTGGAGACCGGGACAAACAGCGCTGTCTCCGTGCTCTGCTGCCGTCCGTGGCTCCCATGGAAACCAAAAGGACGCTTTGCAGGGTGCGCGCCCCCAGGCAGGCAGGCGCGCTCCCGCTCCTGGTGCACAGTGGAGTCACAGCCCCTAAAGAGTGGGGGTGAAGTAAGGTCAGTGTGAAGAAGTAATCAGAGTACTAAGAGGATGAGTAGTACCAGAGAATAGAGTATTTTACTAATAAAGTATTTGGGCTGGTTTAAGGTATTACATTACAATACATTACATTTCATTTAGCTGACGCTTTTATCCAAAGCGACTTACAATAAGTGCATTCAACCATGAGGGTAAAAACCCAGAACAGGAATCAAGGGAGTACAATTTCTAAAAAAAACAAAATGCAAACCTATAAAGTGCTATAATTAAGTGGCATTTATGTGCTACTAAATTGTTAGTTTCAAAATTGTATTCAAGGCATAGTCGGAAGAGGTGTGTTTTTAGTTTGCGGTGGAAGATGTGTAAACTTTCTGATGTCCGGATGTCGATGTGGAGCTCATTCCACCATTTAGGAGGTATATTGTGTTTCACATAAAACTCCTGCATTCAAAAGAAAACATTCCTGAGGAACAGTGATGCAGAGTAAATCAATATACTTTCTCAAATGCTGTACTTTGTTTTTTGTACTTAACTTATGGTATTATGATCTCAACATTTCCAGGGCCAAATAATATACTTTTTATTGCACTATATAAAATATATTTGACAGCTATGGTAACTGGTGATTCAGATTATTGATATAAAATATGAAATATAAATGATATCGACACAATTTATCAATGATTATAATCCAAAAATGTAACATATATTATTATATTTGAAAAGTGTAATGCTTTTTAATCTTGGTATTTGACAGTGTAACTTTGCAACATATATCCATTTCGGATTCAATGTAATTTACTGATCTCTGGCAACATCTTTAGAAATTAATCGTATTTTTTAAAACATATCCATATTTATCAGAAAGGAAATAAATCAGATACAACAAAACACAGGATTATGTTTCCCCCAAGATGTAGCCACGGAAAATAAGTCTCAAACGATTCAAACTGATTAAGCAACGCTAAATATATTTATTTTTTTCCTACAAAAAATCCAAAGATGGTCATGCTTTGTCAAATGTAGATAAATAAAATCCAGGATTCACAAGAGTGGAGGAATGGCAGCAACATTAATGTACCAGAAAAACTGTACTGGAATCACACAATGGATGTCTGTCTTTGGTGGGGGGTGTAAATACTGGAAAGTATTTCCAGAGACATTGTATAAAATCAACCAAATTGTTTCCATGTTATGATCAAAGAAATGTCAGTGAAAGCCCTTGTGTTTAAAGTTAAGTGGCCAAAAAAATAGCATTTGTCGGTGTTAGTATGAAATCACAAAAGAAAACAACTGTCTTCCATTGAAACATTTTGTTGAACTTTCCTGTTGAATCAATGAAAGGATTTATGGGCATGTCCATCTGACAAGCTGTTCTCACGCCGCAGCTCAACACTGTACATACATGTTTCGAGTTAACTGACAAAAAGAGTGTATAAATGCTGACGTACAAACACTCAACAACCAACTTCTGGGTCCAGTACACATGGACTTTAGGTTTTTAAATACCTCATGGTCACCTGACCAAGTGAGAGGTTAACCAGTAAATAATGATTGGCTGAAAGACTGCGGTGGCCACAGTGATATAAAGGCGGAACTGGGGTTTGTTGCTTGGTCCAGTTCCCATGGTGTCGTGGGAGATAGAGGGAAGTATCTTCATTTTCAGAGATCGAACCTGCGGATATTGTAAAGGAAGATCAGAGAATCAGACTAATATAAATAACACAGAAGTTAGAAAACTAACTGGTTAACTGTAAAGTCTTCAATTCAGTTATATGTCAGGAATTACATGAAAAGACTGATACCACTCTCATATCCCCATGCTTAGCTTAGCATTAAGACTGAAAGCAAGGGTAAACATCTAAAACTGGTTCTGCCTAAAGGAAACAAAGTCTGTCCTCCATCCTCTCTAAAGTTCCATTCAGCCTGAAATTGTGGCATTTAGGAAGTTGTGCACTGCCTCAGTGTTCTAGCAACTGATCAAATTTGGCGTAATAATAAAAATCATAACTCTAGAGAATAATGGTAAGAGCTGATGGATTTTGGTGTCGCACAAGACATCATACAGTGTTTATATCTCACTTAGTTTACACAACTTATTACATTTGACACAAATATATTGATTTCAGTTTTGTGTGTATACATGTCTTTTCTTAGTGTGTAATAAATGGAAAAGAAAAAACCACCTGAAATAAGTAAATATCTGACCTACATAATACGGAATATAACCAATTATATTTATGTTGACAACCAGCACATTTTCTTAACCATATTTTGCAACAGATCATAAAATGGGGACAATTTAAAGTTCATACAAATTTTCACTATAAAATAGCATATTCTGAGTCATACTGGGTTGTGACGTAGATGATGACATCAATCCAGACTCATAATACTTACTATGAAGAACATGAGGGCACAAGAGGACCAGGCAAGGGCCACATAATATCCATCACTCCCAAACAGTAATCCACACAACACAGTGAAGATCATCCTGGAGGGGGGGGGGGGGGACAAACAACAACATTCACATCGTTTACATGGCTTTAGTTTAAAATGTCAATAGTTTAAAAACAAATCAAGTTGTGTAACTCTTTTCTTTCAGCCTTTATCTGTTCTTTGTCAATAAAGAGTTATATATTAATTAGAAAATATTTGCATTTGCTATTTACCCGACATATTTGTATCCACTGTAGGCGATGAGGTCGAAGGTGGACAGGTCGCTGTGCACCGTCAGAAGGTACAAACTGAGCAGCATCACCAGCACCTCGATGATGATCCACACGAGGGCAGTGCTGGCACACAGCCCAAGAACCTCTGGACTGAACCTGCACACAAGGACAACACACACGGCTTGTTGAACTTCTTTGAAACAAACATATTTGTTTTTGGTCACAAAATAAATGAGTTGAGGAGGAATTACTCACCTTTGCTGAATGCCGAGGGCCATTCCAGTAAGTAAAATGTAGGTAATGAAAGCCATTGCTAAAAGACAAAAAGGGAAAAAGGGCAATTCATAGAAAAAAATATTCAGCCAGCTAAAAATAAAATTACTGCCTGTTAAAAAATTTGTTTTTGCAGGAAACTTACTTGGGATGTAAAGATCAGGGGCATTTACATCTTGTCTTGGAGTCAGTGGAGTGTCTCGATGGTATCGAACTTCCCAGTCCTACAACAACCACACAAAGACAGTGTGAGACAGCCAGCAGACTCGAACACAGTTACATGCTTGTTGCTTTTTTTTGTGTACGTTGGATCGGCTAAAATAACTACATCTTTTTTAAAAGGGCCACATTGCCTGCTGTGACAATGTGGCTTACGGATGTGTTTAATCGTTATGAGGACAGAAGGTCAGTGTCCCTCAGGATTAAGATTCTGTATGTCACGCTTGACTACACAGCTGATACTAGTCATGGTATCACCTCCATCAGGATATAAAAAGAAGAGGAAAGCTCAAATGTATTTACACAACAGCAATAAAGGAAATAAAACTACTACTACAGCAGGTTTGCCAGGTGTTAACTAATCGGTGGACGGCACTCTGTATTATTACACAATGGTTAAAGTAAAACAGGAGTCCACTCCGTTGCCAATTAAACGGATCTGATCTGAGATCTCACTTACAAAGAATTTATTCTGAATGACGGTGGAAATGTACCTGCGTGTCTTTATTAAGCATGTTGCGCAAGTACCCAGTAATTCTGGATTTTCCAAAAATGCCACTGTATGTATGTTACATCATCAAATACCAGTTCAGTTCACCCAACCCTCATCATTAGGATCAATTGATCATTGGTTTTGGTTATTACATAAGACTTGTTGAAAACAACAAGAATACAAAATGTCCCCTGACTTACTCTGTGAATAAAAAGTAGCAAATAAGTATTAAGTATAAGTATTAAGGTAAATAAATAGTTAGGAGTATTTAGGGTCAAACAGTCAAATCTATGTGACCCTGTTCTTAAGTAAGGAGTTTACATTCTGTGTGGTTTCTACATTATCAGGGCACAGAATGTTTGGAGTGTTGACTTAATTTCCAATCTGAAACTGAGTGTGGGAATTAATGGTGCTTTATTCTCTCCCTGGCAATCACAGCATCACTTTGTTCACACGTGAAGCTGAAACTGTGATTAAGTGGTTGGGTATCGAGTTTGAATTGTTTAAATTGTGATAAGGGGGTAAAAATATGACACAAGATAAAATTATCAGTCAGTATTTAACTGTGTTAAATGTTTTGTGTTGTACCGTCTTGGGACAACGTCTGACAGAAGGAGTAGTGTTAGATTACCTGGTGTGTGTACGGGAACAGGAGGATCATAAGTTTCTTCAGTACGTATCTGGTATCAACGGCAAAGAAGTATTTCAGCTTGTTCACAGACACGAACCTGCTGAACTGAAAGGGAAGAGGAAGTGCAAACATCGAATTAACAAATGAGGAGCCACAGCATGCCAAAGTTATTAAAACAATTGAGTCATAGTCATATCTGAAGAAGGCTGTGCGCTTAGGATTATGTATTACTTTGGCTTGACACCCAGTCTTTGTATCCTGAACCACCTGTGCATCAAAACTGCCAAACAAGTAGAGCAGCATCCCTATTGATTTCATCTGCCACCCACGAGTGATGAATTAATTTGAAATGAAAGAGAATCTGAATTGTGTCCTCTAAAAAGTGACAAACATTATAAAGTAAAGTTTTAGCTTTCAAAGAGGCCCTGGATGTAAATAACACCAGGAACAGGATCATGAAAGCCAAGCTGAACAACAGAAAGAGACTATGTTAATGGGAATCCTCAAATTATTACATTACATTTAATTCAGCTTACAATATGTGCATTCAACCACGAGGGTACCCAGAACAACAAGAATCATGAAAGTACAATTTCTTTAAAAAAGCCAAACTACAGAGTGCTATAAGTAAGTGATACTCAATTTTTTTGTTTAAACTTGTATTTGTTTAGTTTTTATTATGTTTAAACTTTAAACAAACTATGTTTAAACAAATAAAATAAAAAAGGCATGTGACACCTGCATGCACTGCTGTATTTCAGATGACTAAACTCCTGCTTGGACCTAATATGTTTTCACACTTTGAGGTGAAAAGACTTGAGCAGTGTCTGAATTCCTCTGAATGCAGTTATGGGTGTATTTAAACCCGTATATTCTACAATTAACCTATAATTAAGATAATTGGTGCCAATAATCCAATAAAAGGATAAAATATATCGAGCCTGTCCCTCACCTCTTTGTTCACCATATCCTTTCCCGTGTTGGCTAAGGAGGAGCCGTACATCATTGCAGCATTGGCCATTGGGTCAGTAAACAGGTTGTTCCCTGCAGGATCTCCTTGCATCTCATTTGCAGGTCCCGCCATATTGTAGCCCGGAGTTCTCATCGCTGGGGCTCCAGAGCTGGTGTCCTCAAACAGGACTGTTGGGGGACCTGCCCGACCTCTCTGTTTAGCTGCAGAGAAAAATGGACACAAAAGGAGAAAATATAAGAATTCCTTTATTTGTCCCACAATGGGGAAACTTGCAGAATTACAGCAGCAAGAGTGAAACAACTTCAGCAAGTAATAAGTATATAAAAATAATGAATGTAATTAAACTAATGAAGGAAGATGAAGTTACTAACTTTTTATCCACAATCTCAAATACAAACATTTACTTGAATCTACTTTAACTGGTTATTAAGCTAATCCTAGAAGCTAAGATATATCATGTGATAGTGTGATGACTAAACTCACATATGAAGAATCCTCACTGCTGTTCAACAACATTGTAAAGAATCAGGAATGTGATGCCGCTTCGGGTGTAATTGATCACAGGTCAGCAACAACTAAAAAAGCTAAGATTAAACTTATGCACGTCTCGATTACATTTGAAGATAACTTTGGTGAAAACTTCACAATTAACCTATTTAACTATTATAATCACTCATCTTGCTGTTATTTTTCATATTGAGGACAATATATTGTCCATGTAAAATTGGAGCTGGAAATATGATATGAAAAACCCATTTTATGAGCAACATTGAGGTAGTTCCCCCCAAAAGTACAAACTTTCTTCGCCCATATCTCCCTCAACTGTGGGTTCTTTGCTTTCTTATATGACGACATCAGCATGACGTGGCTCAAAAGTGTGATGATTTGACTATTATAACATCTTATGAATATTTGCAATGAAGCTCATACAGCTCACAAAGATTATACATTTTCAAATGTTGGTGAAAAGGGATATTTTGGAGGATATAGTTTGGTGACACTTTTGGATTGCATTGCATCACACTATACAGGTTTTATCTTTTCTTTGGAGTATCTCATCTCTCCCATGTGCACTGCTGTGGAAGTGCATTAGGCATGTCAGTTGTTTTGATTCTTATCCATCACGCAGGAGCTTCATGAAGGCGTCTGATTGGTCCCATTTTCAATCTGTAGCCTGACACTGATCCAAAACATCCAACCAGAGTCATGGAGGACTTCAGTATCTTCAGAGACAAGGACAAGGAGTCCCCCGAGCATGTTGGACTGGACATACAGAGCCCTGATCCGAACATGAACTATTACTACTACACAGCTCTGCAGATCATACGTGATAAGACTCATGGATGTGAGATTTGCTGAATCACTGGTGTATGAGTCGGCTGTATTACTTTGTGTCTGATTAACTGGGATGTTTTGATGAAACATCACCAGTCCGATGACAGCACTGGTGCTCTGGGTGACTCCAGCTCCAGGGAGGAAATAGGAAGTCGCTGCTTTCAGCGGATAGTTTTCAAAAACTTTTGAGAAACGTTAACAGATGATTCACCGGTGATTCATCTGGACACTTACGTGCTGCTTGGTAAACATGATGTGGCAAGTCCATTGTACCCTTCGCTGACGTTAGCTGAAAGCAATAACAAAAAAAGCAGTGACACGTTAGCAACAGTTCAGCTTATTATTGTCAAGCTAAGCTAACTAAATGTAGCTCCGTGGTGCTACATCCCAGCTATCACTGACTCGACCCCGGCTCACATCACCCTTATGTCAAGTCTTGGTAGCTAACAAGCTAACCTTCACATAAACTTATCTGCCGGGAGCCACTGCTGCTGCCAGTCAACGCAAGCTAACAAGGCGAGAAAGCTAACTTATCAACGGGATTCTTTTAGCTGAAGCTCCGCGTATAATGACAGACGACTCCCGAGCGTCAGAGAGAAGTGTTCTAAATGTAAACACGGCTCGTTTCAAGACAAATACGTGACGATCGTGCAGAAAGTACCGAGGATAAAGGAGCTCTTACCTACGCAGCTAACGTTGGTAGCTAGCTACGTGGCTATCAGACTGCTGGGGCTGATCCCACCCATTCGCTGCAGTGGGTTGACTTCACTGTGCCTGCGTGGCACAAACCATGTAGGTGTTAAAACACAGAGAGCTCAGATCCACCGAGAAACTGAATCTTAACGTCAGTGCTTCAGTGTGTCAACTCTCTGTTTATTAGATGTTTAATAGGCCACAACTTTAATACATCTGTGGGCAGACAATTAAAAGATCTACTGAAGTTAATAGATACAATCATTGCACTATTTAAATACAGTAGATCACACAATATGATGCATTGCTGGATTTGAAATAAATGAGCCCTCACTTTTCATTTTGAAGTACATTGAGTCTTTCCTCAATATAATTATCAAAAAATGTTACCAGATAGGATACAGATCTAGGCCACTTCCGGCAAGGATGAGGCACTTCTGGTCTTATTGTGCATGTGGGCCTAAGGTGGCATAGAGAGCACAACTTCAAATGAAGAAAACACATGCAAATAGTAAAACCAGGTGCAAATTAAAGGAACAACAAATTCCCCCAAAAGTGATGAGCCTGGCTGAAGTTCAATGCTTTGTGAAGTTATTGAAGTCTGCTTCTCGTCAGCGGCGATGGTTCATCACTTGTTTGGTCCCCTGGAAACATTTCTGTTGTCGTTTTTGCAAATTTCCAGCATTTCTGAGTTTCTGCATCTTAGAAAACGCGTTTCAGTATTTGCATGTGTTTGCTGTGCATGTGTCATCAAATGGATGAAGTTGTTATCTTAATTGGCTCATGTTTTTTCTATTTGCATGTGTTTTCCTAATTTGTAGTGCATTGGGCTCTTTCGAGCCACCGTGGGATGCTACTTTATACTTAAATTTAATTTGTTGACAGTTAAAGCCACTAGTCACTCAAATGTTGAGCTGATAAAATACAGTAAAAATACTTGATAGTGTTTGTAAACACACAGAAGTGGATTATCAATGTGTTTGCTATATAATGTAATTATATTTAGCTATATTTGCAAATTTTACTTATGTTACTTGAAAAATTGTGTTGCTAATACTTCCACAACAATTTTACAGAACAATTTGAATCAGGATTTCCACTTTTACTAATAAATTGATATATTCACAATTTAAAGGCGCCGTACAATCCCTTAGAATGAGTTTGTATCATATTCCATTTTATTATATTATACGTACCACACCATTTATAGTAAGAATACTGTACATGTATTATTCTAATAGTTATATTAATCCAATGTTATTTACTTGTAAAAAATAAATGCACACAGTATGTCAGTATTACCTCAATAAGTCACGATTAAGACAACCAGTTCAGTCTCAGTAGAGTGATGTTGAAAACTCTTCTGCTCAATCACACTAAGATAATTTGCCTAATGTACTTAACAGTGAATTGTCAAGGTATGAACTGCAACACCCACTCAACCAAATACATTTTATTGTGTGTGGCATCAGGATGCAGTTAAAAAAATGTGTGTGTGGGATGAGTGTGTGGGTGTTGTGGGTGTGGACGAGGATTTTTAGGGTGAGTAAACTGTAATGGAATCCAACCTATTAAGCTCAAACTGTCAAAAGCATGTGGGGAAAATTTGTGGTAAGACAAAAAATTGTTGGAGTAACCAGCAAAAAAAGTGAAGCAAACACAAAAATAATCCACGCTATAAGAAGTAAATATACATAAATTGCATAAAAATTTCATTCAGAAAAATGGGAATACGTGTAAAGCAGACTTTTTCTCTGATAAATGATAAAAGACAGAATAGGTGTATCATGTAGGTATCATCAGAGAGAGGGAAAAAATGGTGGTCAACATGTTGTAGCATATCACGATCAGAGACATAGCGAGAGTGTCATCATTGAATTCCTGAAGCTTGAGTCATGTCAGACTCACCTTTATCCCAGTTTCCATTAAAACCATCCGGCATGTATGTCCTGATGGTTACAGGGTGTGATATTTGAGACCCATTACTTCAATGGCTCAAGGAGCAGCAGGTATAGCCTTTGTAAAGTGACATACTCCTTGACAGTTTCGGTTTTCGTTCACTGTGTCTATTTTCATTCATAGATTACCCAGTAACCCAAAGTACAGCATTTCAAATAGTTCATTGATCTTTAGGGGTTTTATCACATTTAACTCCCAAATGGAGACTTTCTTGGGTTGACTTTTCAATTAACTTGGGGCTTAATGACAATCCATATTCCCCGGAGTAGCATTCACAGTAACATGAGACGTTGGTGCAACAGTCAGCAGCCAGGAGAAACCAGCCTTTGCCGGGAACTGTGTCCCCAGGGACTGCAAGGTCAGCAGCCGTCGACGGACTAAGCTCGCCAAATCTACGGCATGCAGTTTTTTGAATCTTTACTAGGAGCTATATCGTGCTTGCAAGTAAAAAACAGTCGTTGGAACGGATGGAGAATTAAATGAGCCACTTGGTGGAAATTGCCTGACTCATCTCCACAGGCATGCATGCATATTGATGTGGTTTGCAAAGTGAGAGTGGCTGCCAAAACCCTAAACACAATTAGGCACATGCACCCAACTTTGGCTAAACTTTATGATCCATTGGGTAACTGCAGTGTAAACTTCATACAACCTTGGAAGTGATTCATATTGAAGACATATGAGTATTCAATTAACATTTTTATGTCCCTTCTGTTTTTCAAATAATAATATATTTAATAGTCATCAGACTTTACAGCTATAATGAATGAAATAGTAGTTTTATGTTAAAAGGGTATTGGATAATTTTTTTCTTAAATATAGTCATCTTAATGTTATATAATATTTAACTATATCACTTTCACTAATTTCCCATTAATATGGCTATTAGAAGTTTACTATATAATAAACAGTACAATATACATGTTTTCATTATAGCAAGATAAGATCCAACATCAATATGAAAATGACCAATTGTAAGTTGACTGAACTTAAAAGTAATAAATAGTTCATTAATTTCCTTATAAAAGATTAGTTGACTTCATTTAATTCTCCTACAATATTTAACAGTGTACATTTAAAGATAGTAAATTGATTTTGGCAGCAGCACATGACTTTACTGAGTGACATATTGAAGTTAAATGATGTTTAATTAATAAATAAAAATGTTGACAATCCCCAATAAGGACTGGAAAAAGTGTCTATTTGAAACCATAAAGAAACTAATATTCATAAAAACATTTTTTAATTCATAATGTGTCATTTTCAACAGTAAGAAACATGATGTAGTGTGATCCACTTCCTATTAGCTGGTTGGAATTATAACAATAATGAAAGTATTGTTTTCGAACTGCAAAATTTAGTGTAAACACAATATATCATACGTGACATCACTTCCATTGGGGTAGGACGCAGCAGTCATATTTCCACGGGTGAAAACAGAACTACAAACCAGTGTGGGGCCATGAGGTGAGGCTGTGCGAGGAATCCCTTGTGTTACTCTCAGGAGGAAACTCTCACCAAATATGGTCAACGACGTCACGCGGCACGTGGTCATATTCGTGAGAGATTCCAGACAGCACTATTTCCAGTAATGGCAGGGGGGCGTGGCAAAACTACGGTCCCGCTTTAAGAGTTTACAACTTCGCGATCGTCTCCAGACTTTGTCTTCAAGACGCGTGACTCACGAGCAGGAGAAGTCCTGAGAGGGATTTGAGGAGTTTTACGCACGATTGGAAAGGAGGGCGAGGACATTTCTTCTTCCTTGTCCCCCGTGAGGACGAAGCTGTTTGGACTCTACCGATTTACCGCAAGAAGGTGGGCTTGCCCGGAGTTTGAATTGACACACGAGACTCAACTCGAAAGTAGTTTTTTTTGGTGTGAGGCTTGAAGGGTCGAACATCCACAGCCAGGACCGATTTGAGCCTCATTTCACCGGAGAGGATCTAACTGAGAGGATGTATCGAAACTTCGGGAACGAGGGACGAGGCAACCCGCCGTACACAGGCTCAGAGTCCAACACTGGATCCCCGGGAGGCAGCAGCACGTCCACCACACAGGAGCAGGTACCTCCATCCAGCCAGGAGACACTTCACATGAACATGTCATGAATGAAAACTGTTCAACTTTCTAAAAATATGTGAACTTTAAGTTAGAATATCACAGTAAACAATGTAATACTGTTACCACTGGCCACTTCTGTGTGGTGTGTGTAGTTGATAGATAGTTGAACTTTACTAATCCCAAATTTTGAAATTATTTAAGCAACAATTCAAATGTTTTGATCAAATTAACATGACAATATACTGTTTTTGTGTAATAACAAGTTTAACTCATATATATATATATATATATATACTGTGATATATATATATATATATATATATATATATATATATTATAATATATGAACATTATAATGATCATCTTCATCATTCATCTTCATAACGTTTGATCTGTGCTTTTTTCCCAGAAGTATGTCATGGCAGGCAGCGGTCAGTTCGTCCCAAGCCTCAATGCCATCACAACCAGTCAGGACCTCCAGTGGCTGGTCCAGCCCGCCCTCATGCATCCACCGGGCCCTTCAAGATCACCAGTGCCCCCTTACCCATCCCTGTCGGGGGCACGGCCCCTGGGTCCACTACATTCCCTGTCCCACCAATTCAGGCCGGGCGTGATCAGAGCTGCTGCCAGCCCCATGGGTTCGACGAGGCGCAGGAACGATGAACATGTGAGAAAGTAGTGATATAATATAGACTGAAACTTAATGAGTAATATGAGAAACCAATGACACATTCTGAAGAGCAACAGGTGATGAGGGGTTTTTGTTTCTTCTGTTTAAATCATTGTTGTCAATGACAGAATACGAAAGGGCGCTTTCACTTGAGGGGGGCACAGATATCAAGGTGTGGAGAGAAGCTCAGTCATTTCTGTGTAAGTGGTGTGTAATATCTTGGTCATGCCTTGTGACACTAGTATTACATTTTGTATAGACTTGTACATTAGATTAATAGCTTTTGGAATAAGAAGATAATTGTTATTTAATACCTCATTTAAATTACTCATTTTGAATCCAGGGGGGAATGCACTTTGTTTGTGTTCTTTTTCTGTGTTTACTTTGAGTCGATATTGACTCAGTAAAATTATCACCTGTGACGCACTGTTTGCAACGTTCTGCTGTGTGTTAGCAGAGCAGTGTAATGTGTCAGAGTAGGTTTACAGGGTAGTTAAATCAGGGCCCAATACAACACCTGTAGAAATATAATTTTTGGGTTTCATCAGACACACGTTGGTACACATCCCTCTTGCCATCGTGTTTCTGGAGAGGTAATTTCATGGTACAGGAAGTGGACGGTCACGTGACTCACAGGGGCAAGTCATTTTCGGTGACTCACAGCCGAGTCATAGCTGAAGTGTGATGGTGACTCATCATCTCAGAAGGGCGGGAAATATGGGATGAGCTGTAATTATTCAGTAGGCCACTGGATGAAGTCAGAGTCAGGGTGTTACATGGGCACAAAGGCTCAGACATTTCAAAACCTTTCAGCCGCCATGACTGTGGTGACTCACAGCACACACATGGTGGTAGTATTTCTCCTTTGTCATGTGGCTGGCAGGGTGGACTCTCAGCACGTATCACTGTACATTTGATATTCTTAGTTTCAGCTACAGAATCTACACTTAAAACACTATATGGAGCCTTGAGTTTATCTTTCATTTCCCTGTGTCAGAATACCTACTCAATGTATTTCTTTCTTTCTCATCAAAGTTATCCCAGGAAGAGGTGGAGAGACGCAGAATAAGAAGGGAGCGGAATAAACAGGCTGCGGCAAAATGTCGCAATCGCCGACGGGAGCTCACGGACACGCTGCAAAGTGTGAGTGAACATTGTACAAAATGTCGTAACATTAAAACCTGAGAGAGAAGTTATTGGTCTCTGTAAGGCATGAGTACACATTTTAACGTGTCTGTC
The DNA here is from genome assembly GCF_947347685.1 of Pleuronectes platessa. Taxonomy (NCBI): domain Eukaryota; kingdom Metazoa; phylum Chordata; class Actinopteri; order Pleuronectiformes; family Pleuronectidae; genus Pleuronectes; species Pleuronectes platessa. The sequence continues at coordinate 19,790,844 of NC_070633.1, forward strand.
TTTCCCTGTTTTCTCTGCTGCAGGAGACTGACCAGCTGGAAGATGAAAAGTCCGTGTTACAGAAGGAAATTGCTGAATTAGAAAAGCAGAAAGAAAAGCTTGAGCTGGTTCTAGAAGCTCACCGTCCCATCTGTAAAATAGAGTCCTCCGATTCCGATTCCGAGCCGGGTCCATCAGTTTCCTCTTTGTTGGGCATCAAAATAGAGCCAAAAGACTTCAGCACACCTGTATCTCAATTTTCAATGAAGACGGAGAGACCCAAACCAAAGATAACCATCCCGACCAGGCCTGCCACATCCTCTGCCTCTGCTTTTGTCACTGAATCTGAATCCCTCCACACCCCGGTTCTCACATCTACTCCCTCACTTACACCATTCACAGCAGCTATGGTCTTCACCTATCCCTCTGCCTCCATAGACCCCAACGCCTCCACCACATCCCATGCTGCATCACTTCAAGGAAATGTCCGTCCCTCTCATGCCCCGCAGACCTGTGGGGTAGCTCATCGTCGCAGCAGCAGCAGCGGCGACCAATCGGATCACTCCCTGCACTCGCCGACCATCATCACACTGTGATTGGCAACACCATGATCCTGATGAAACACTAATGTTTGTGTGTGTGTGTGTCACAAAAAAAGGATCTCTGGGAAACCGGACACCAATGAAAATGATGATTATGATAACCATTTCAAAATGAACTTAGTACATCTGCTTCATCTCATCTCTTTAGAAAGTTGATTCTGTACTTAAATAACATGCAATGTAGCGGCATTATCAGGAGATGAATGTTACACTCTGCTTTAGATTTGATATAAATATACAGACTTTATATTTCTAACTTTTAGAACTATAGAATGACTATGTTTGAAAGAGTTTTTTATGATGAAAGAATTGCATACAATATATATATTCACATAAGGTTTGTAAAGGCCTTCTATTAATAACTGTGATAACACCATAAAATAATATATTAAACTAATATCCATATAAACTAATTATACGCATGTATAATGTTGCATTTAATGATTTGTGACATGGTTACGTCATGTTGTGTAACACTTTATTAATGTCCTCTAAGGAAAATAGAGTACTGACAAATAAATGGGTCTTATTTTTATATGAACCTTTTTAAGAATGCTAAGATAGTCTATGCAAACTATTGACCACTAAGGCTGGGCCATAGGAGTTAATACAGATTTTCATAATCATGTATTTATTTTTGAGAGTGTAATATATATTTTTTGGTCCTGTTTTCTCTGGTAGCTTACTGGATGGGCAGTGCCTTACTTTTTATGTTTTGTCAAAGCTACTACTTTACAGAAAATAAATAAAAAACAAGTGTTCATAGCTGTGTGAGATTGTCATGATATGAAATAAAAAAAACCTCAAACCACAGGGTGAGACGGCTGAAATGCAACATAATTAATTCGATTCAGAACGGATCAGTGACCAGTGATCACTGAAACAACCGATGAAACCAAACTGGAATATGAATAATGTAGATATGTAATGCATCAATTAACCCATTTGCTTTTATAACTGATTGTTTCATGCATGTAATCAAGCATTGATTGAAATTGAAATCATCAATTAATGAAAACAGAAAAAACAAGACATGTTAAAGTCAAAACATTTGGCTTTAACTCTGAGAAATTATATTTGGCTTATATTTTGTGACTATTGACAAACTGTGGCCTCTTTACTGAATCCGAGCGTTTGTAAGCATTGCAGCCACCAAACGCTCTGATTATTCTATGTGCCCATCAACTGTGAGCACTGAATTCACAGTTTTTCCCAAAAATGAAGCTGATCTCTTGCTGAAACATACATGGTTCTGAGGGCAACGGATCACTCAGCTAAAAGGGGGTTAGAGAGTGAGATGGCAGGAGTTGGATTGAGAGCTAGAGATCATGTGAGCGGGGCGGGGGGGGGGGAAATCTGTGTATGCTGCTGTCACAGGCCGTCTGTGCATCACTAAGTGGGTAAAAGCATTACTGCCTTCTTCAGCTCCACAGACTAAAAATAAAACTGATGAACATCCATAAAGTCAGTCTGTGTGACATAAAGGGAGCATCAATCACGCATAGATGGTTCAGACATGAAGGTCAGAACAACAAGTGCAGAAAAATCAATCCTTCGCTCTGTGTCATATGAATTTCAACGCTTGTTTCGGCAAAGTCAAGCACGCAAAGAAAAAGGCCAGAACAGCACAGAGTGTCATACCAACTGTATTTAAAGCTCTCCAATGCACTACGAGTACGAGCATAGCCCACCAATAAAAACAGCTAACGACAAAATAAAACCTTTTTCTAATCCATGTGCAGTAGCTATGATTGAAACTGAGATCGGTTAGTAATGCTAGTTCATACAGATAAATCAAGATAAAGAATTGCTCAAAGTTAGGAAAGTTAAGATCCCTATATAATGATACAGGGTAAATACAAAGCATGAGATACAGAGGAGAAATCAGTCTAATGCAAAACTTAAACAAACTGTGATATGCTAATTAAAACATCAACAACAACAAGGTAGTAAAAACATGTCCTACAAGTGACTTTAAAGAGCTGGGCTTGAAGAGAAGAGAATAGAAATCATTCAAACTTGTAGACCTTCCAGTTTGATAAAAAGAGTTTCCGGTTGGATTTTTATAAAAGTGTCAGCACTTACTCGGTTCGGCTCTGAGCGAAGGTCCAAGGATATTATCGTGTCTTAACAAGTGTGCTGGCTCTCTAGCACGTTACATTACCAGCAGCGGCCCCGCCTGCAGTAAACCTGAAGGGCCTTCAACATCAGACTGCTTCACAGGCCTGTACAATGTGTCACAATCATCATGCACATATGGCACTCCAATCCTGTCCTGAAGAAGAGAGTGCATCAAATATTACACATTATTGGGCATCTAGCAAAAAGCAAATATCAAATAGTTTTCTTTTTTTCTTTGTCACAACGCATCAATGTCAGTGCTATTGGAATTAGGACTAAATATGGCTCAAAACTGGATTGAAATGAATCTTTGATTGAAAGATCCATGGTAACGCTGTCCAGTGCAATAGAAAAAAGGCTTCTACCAGTGTAGGCTAGTCCAGTGCATGAGATAAATTTATATTTGTGACCCACTTTTTTGGTCCCATTTCTTTTTTCTTCCAACAACAGACGACTGAAAAGGGAATTCCCACCGCCACCAAAACAGACATGTCTTTAGAAAAACACTGTAAAATGTTGATACATTATCATCTTGCAAACATCTATTAAATGTCTTTGTAAAGTCCTAAAAATGTCTCTAGCCTAGAATCTTTGTCCAGTGGCACACATATCACTTTTCTGCAGCATCCAGGAGGCCCTCATGCTTTTTGCACCAATTTACTTTGTATTGTCTGGCAGAGCTTCTGTCTGTGTGACACATCCGTCGTCAGTCATCCGGTGAGCACACTAGGTGAAGCTGGTCCGGGCTCCCCACGCTGCCCGTGCTCGAGCTCCCGTCCCCCAGGTCCCGGGCCACCATGCAGGGCAGGTTGAGCTCGGTGGAGCCGCCGGGGCTGGAGTCGCTCCGGCTGACGCACTCCTCCTCCAGCACCAGGCACAGCTCCTTCAGGTCCAGGTTCTCCTTCACCAGGCCGTCCTGCATGCGCTCCAGGTCGGCGAGCTTTTTCAAGTAACCGCCCAGGTCCTCCCGCATCACCTTGGCGGCGTGGTGCCCGAACAGCTGCCACTCCCGGGCCAGCTTCTTCACCTTGAGCCGGTCGTCGTCCAGGAAGCAGCACAGGTCCCGCAGCTCCACGTTCTCCTCCTGCAGCCGCTGGTTGATGGTTTTAAGTTCCCTGATCTCCAGGAGGTGTCCCTGCAGCTGTTTATTTACCTCCTTGATCAGCCGGCCTCGCTGGATGAGCGCAGAGATTTTCTCGGACTCCTCTTTACGCAGCCGGCTCACCAGCTCCTCTTTGGAGCAAGCCAGCAAATCCTCGTCAGACATCTTTGACAGCTCTCTGTTTATTATCTCACCCTCGCTGCCCATTTTCTATGAATAAAAAAGCCTACACCTACAGATGGTACCTGAGAATCTATAAAAAGCGATGAGATGGCGAGGCCTCACTGCTCAGTCTTCATCACCACATCCTCCTCTTCATCTCCAGGCGGTGTTTGGTGGATGGCATGTAGCCTATACGCGATCTCTCACAGCACCGGAGGCCAAATGCAGGCAGAAACATGTGATTTCTCTATTTAGATGCTTCTCTTCCCTAAACCGCTGCCTCTGTGCTGTTCTTACGCAGAAGCCAGTGTCTGCTCTTAACGAGGTCGCGGATGAAAACGCACCACGAACCCTCATTAATGTCAATCTGTCATCCTCTCAGCAGCAGGCTGCGTTCTCCAGCAGGCCTCCAGGAATACTACTGTCCTCGTTTTACCTCCTCGAGCAGGATCCAGTCGCCTTGTGGGGGGTTTGTCGTGCTACAAAGGCCCCCGTCGATCCACGGAGGCTTAATCCAGCTGCCTCGGACACACACCCTGCAGATGTTGTGTGTGTTTTTTTTACGTCGCTGGCATTGCCTCATCCGGCTGCGCTGCGCTCTGCTCCTCGGCTGAATGAACACACTCCCCCGGTGGCTACAGGGACGAGTCCGTGTGGTGCAGCAGCTTCTCCCCTTCGTCCCTTCCTAATCGTGTTGTTGTTCCGAACGTGCCATTGTTTCAAATCAAAATAAACAAAACAAATCATAATCCAACGCAGCCCTCCAAAATAGACGCACCGCCACTGCTCATCCTCTGGGGCTGGACTGTTACCACAACAATGTCCGACTCCAACACTTTCACGGCTCTGATTCCAAGTCAAGCTGCGAAAGGACCGGATATCTATTTATATGGCCTTCACAATAAAAGAACCGGCTTATTAGAGTTTAACATTAAAACGGAGGACGTGCTGTAAAATTTATATTGAGAACGTGTTTAAGTGAAAAACAGATAAATAATTGATCTTAGCTTCTATTTGTATCGATTATATGATGCGGTTTGGTCATATTCAGCAACACTTTAGCTTTTATTTTGTTTGATCTTACCGGAAACTGCAGTTTTCACGAAGATCCCTGCCTTGACGCGTTTCGCTGACAGCATCAGAGATATTTGTGGTTTCCTCTGAGGTTTCCAGTGGCTCTTCCACACACCCAACTGATGGCATGGCGGTGAAAAGACGCAAATTGTTGTGACAGCTCTGCGATCAGGCTGAACTGACTCCATCCATCTGAGTCACACTGTGGAAACACAAAGATTTGAGGATGGAGATCTGCTCCATGTGCGCCCTCAGTTAGGAGCTTGCGCGCCCCCATATGGATCTAAAAACACATATTTACCCCAAATATACAAATATATCACAACAACACGGATACACTCAGTTTATAAAGGAAATGAGCAGGAAAGGGCAAATTGAAGCCACTTCCTCTGAGGTGCTCCCATCCTTCAAATATAACCAGTTCTTTGTAAATATGAGATACACAAGCATCCTCTGTGTATAGAAATGTGTGGGATCCGGTTGGCTATAGTGATACAGTAGTGACTCCTGGATGTGCTGCCTTCTATTAAAAGCACACTGGTGGAAAGTGTGACTGGAACCCTTTTCCCCGCGGCTTTATTCTAAAGGATTTGAAGATCTTCTCTGTGTTCCTCCAGTGAAGAACTTGTGCCATCCCCATTTGGATTCAAAACATGGATCTACCCATCATACAGTAAAAGCACAAAGGGGGAAGCATAGGAAATAGGAAAGGCCTACTTCCTATGAAGTTTTCTCATCCTCAAATACTATAATACTAATATTGGTTCTCTGACCCCACATGTTTGCATACAAATAACCATCCTGTATGTCTTTCTTTGATCAGAAAGTTGTGGGATACAGTAGGCTTCAACATTCCATGAGTGACTCCTGGATGAGCTGCCTTCTTTTCAAACACCACTGGCGGAAAGTGTGACTGCAGCCTTTTTTCTTTTTTTTTCCACGGGTTTATGCTGAGGCATTCAGCCACATCCTTCCGCCCTCTGTCCCACCTCCATTGTTTCACTGAGGCCACAACAATGCAGGGTGTTAACCGCGCAAGGGGGGAGCCGGGGCTGGAATCAGGGTGTCATGTGAGGTTATAGACGTGGATGTGCGGCGAGGGATCCGACAAAAAGACATGTTGACGAGGTCGTTTTCTCCCATGTTTTAGGTTTTGAAGGACACATGCAGAAGCACAGAAAGGGAGGGTGCGCAGGGGGATTTACTAGGGATTTATTCAGATTAATCGCCAGAGGAAAGGAGAGCAGATTGTGTAAACGCAGGCAAAGCACATGTATGCTGGAGGGGCCTGGTGCTCGCACAGAGGAGCCTATCTCTGATCTGACAGAGACACAGTGTAACTGCTCAAATGAAAGGCCAGAGATCAACAATAGAGTCCAGTCAAATGTGCCGGTGTAACTTGAGTCCTTAGATAATCACCTATTGTTATTTGATTTTTGTGTGGCTGGTGATTCCTCACTTACTTTGAACTTACTGACAGGATTTGGGTCTGTTGTAAATCGATAGGTCCCAATTGTGTACTCTTTTAAAGCTATACATAGATAGACATTATATACAACAAACTTTGTGTAAAGCACCAGGTTTGGTTTAAGGGTGTGGGGTGTGTGTGTGTGTGTGTGTGTGTGCGGGGGGGGGGGGGGGGGGGGGGGGGGGATACAATCGAAATAAATGAAAGTAAACATCAACAAATCAAACTAACTAGACAATAACAACATAACATCTATAGATTATGAATAATGAATAGCAATATAAAGTATTCTTTATTCATGGCCTTACCCTAATGTATGTCAGATGCTGTTCATCGATTGTTTAACTTTTGATTATGCCATTCACTGCTGATGATAAGCAATAGTTTATGACATTCGAATATAAAACTCATGATAGCCTTTTGTTAAACATTAAGAAACATAACAATTAAAAAATACTATAACATAAGTTCATTGCAGCCCAGAGGACGATAAACAAAGTCATTATCTAAAATATCAAATATGGAATAATTTAATTCTAAGGTGATATTGTTGGTACACAGATTATGGAAAAATAACAAACAAAATAAATAAATGAATAGTACAATGACATAATCACAGTGATTTTTTGTGTGATCAAGAGGTTATGTAAGAGCAGTATTGGCACATCCTGTGCAGAAGCGGACTGCACAGGATTCATTTAATTTCAATTTAGTTTTACTTAATTAGTTTTTTCAATTTAAATTTTTCTTTATTTTGTTATTTAATGTACATAGTTTAAGATATTTTGCAATATTGTGGTTGAAGTTCTGCCAAATTTAGGGGTTGAGAATCTTGCCAAGGACACTTCAGCATGCAGATGGGGAAGAGTGGGGATTGAACCCAATCTTCTTGCTGGATAACGACCACTCTACCCACTAGGCCAAACGATCGATCAACATCTTAGGCCACACCGCCGCTGAATTAAACCTCAGGATTGGATTACATGCTCATTCCCATCAGAAACTAAGCACAGGAAGAAGATGGACACATTATTTTGTTTGTGTGTGTGTCTGTGTCATTCTATGCTTTTTTTGATTCACATTTCAGAGAAAATCATTGTATTTTCTACTTTACTACATATATTTGACAGTCTTACTTAAAACTGACATTTTTCTATATATTTGGATTTTAGATACTGGATGATTTAATATGCTTTAAAAACCTATTGTTAGAGAATAACCCAGTAGTTTCCACTCTTGGCTTCTGACGCCTTAAAAGAATCATAGTATGGGACACATTTCATTTTATATAATTCTGAAAATGCATGCAAAACCTTCTCGTTTATATTTATCTTTGGATTCTAATGAAGTAAAAGTCAGCTGAGAACAGAGAAGTATTAGTACTACAGTATTTGCGTAAATGTGCTGCGTCGAGGGCTGTGACGTCACCAAACAGGAAGTAGCTGCTGGACGCCTCCTGTTGACACTGCGGAGACTCGATGCTACAATGACAACAGCGTGTAGCCGCGTGTTCGTGTTTTGAATTGGAACCTCAAAGACCCGAGTTCTCTCCTCTTCACACCGCCATGTGCATTTGTTCCTGACTGGCCGTGTTATTGTGTGGTTTTCTCTTCAGCCTGTGCCGGTCACGTTGCTCTGCAGCTAGCGCAGCAGGCTAATTTTCTGTGGAGGAAGTTAGCTCCTTACAAAGTCATGGAGAGCCAATTTAAACCGAGCTAATAGAATTAAACGATAAACCCCGTGGTGTTAGTTTCAACTCTAGTTAGGACGACGCTCTGGACAAGGTAATATATCAGTATGGTGTTTGTGTGAGTGTCAGCTGATTGTTGATGGCTGCCTGAGCTAAAACACTTCATGTGAATCACCACCTGACCTCTCTTCTTTCTCGGTGTCCTCGCAGATGGCAGTGGAGCTGGATGTGTTCGTGGGTAACACCACCATCATGGACGAGGAGGTCTATCAGCTCTGGTTGGATGGACACACAGGTAGGGGTCTCAGCTTGGACCTGTAGGGTCACAACGTGCTTCACGGGGGGTGTGAAGGCAATGCTGAATATGCAAGTACTTGTACTGAGTGCTGTTCAAGATTCAAGAATGTTGTGGTAGGGAGGGAAAGAAACCTAGTATTGAGTCCCAGTAAATAGAAATGACCTAGAACACCAGGATCTAAAAACTTAAGCGGAAGCAGTAAATATATACAGTGAAATAAAAACAATAGAATCTCAAACTACAGGATAAAGACAATGCAATCAATTATTGATAAATATGAGTGTGGATATTCAAGTATTGTACATAAGAGAGTCTCTGGTGTGTTGGTGTTGAACTTGAGCCGGTTTTCTATGATATTCTGAGCAATCCAAGATAATAAACAGGATAGGAAATAAAGAAGCAATGATGCTGCCACACATGAGGCCTGAAGTTTCATCACTTCAGGCCTCTAAAAACGGTTAGAATGAGTCAATCTGATTGGACATCATACTTTGAACTGGTGGTAGCATATAAGGGATTCAAAAGCAGAATGTAAGTAACCAGTAATTTAATGCATCAAATTTAGGAAAGTAAAAGTCTTCTCGGAGAGCACATTTCTCCCTAAAGCCTCATGCCCTATCCCGCCAACCGGATCTGCTCCAACATTGAATGGGTTCTTTCTCAGGTCATGTCCCACTCGTCCAGTTTCATTGAAATTATTTTGGTAGTTTTTGATTAATCCCGCTGACAGACAGACAAACTAAGGGAACAGACAAACAGAGGGAACAGACAGGGATAACAGTAAAAAATTAACTCCTTAATGGAGGAAACAAATTGGTAAGCAAATAATGCAACTGCAGCATCTACCTCCTTCCCATTCTACATCCTTCACATTAGTAGCAGCAAATGTAAAAAGTGAAGGTGCAGTCGTAATTTATGCCATCATAATATTCATCCAACACCAGTAGCTACAATAGTTCAAGTTATTAAATATAATATTTTTTCCAACAGTGAACGATGCAGTCAAGGTACGGATGGAGGGAGGAGTGCTGGAGGAGTGTGAGGCGAGCGCAGATGTTCTGATGAGCGACACCATGGACCAGTACAGGACTTTCCAGATGTGCGAGCGTCTGCTGCACAGTCCAACCAAACTAGCCAATCAGCTCCTGTTCCAGATCCCTCCGCATCGACAGGCCATCCTCATAGAGAGGTGCAGTAACGGTCCTCTCATTAATCATGTGATATGTGACTGCATTATATTTGTTTCCTTACATTGCAGATAAGAGCATATTCCTACAGATTTTAACGTTCCCTTGTGTTTCTTTTTTTAGATACTATGCTTTTGATGACGTGTTTGTCCGTGAGGTCCTGGGAAAGAAACTCTCTAAAGGAACCAAAAAAGACTTAGACGACGTCAGTGCCAAGACAGGTGTGACACTGAAGAGCTGCAGACGACAGGTAAATACATTCTCAGTTCTCTTTTTATCAGGTTTAAAGATTGGCAGTGCTCAATATTGCAGCTATGTCGATTCATTTCATACCCGAAACATTGATTAAGTCATAGTTCTGGTCTACAACTCACCTCGTTGGAGTTGTTCTAGAATTGCTTTCTGTGAATGTGAAATGAGCCGATTTTAAATTTTTTCTTTCAGTTTGACAACTTCAAACGTGTTTTCAAAGTAGTGGAAGAGCTGAAGGGGCGCCTGGTGGAGAACATACGTCAGCATTTTCTTCTCTCTGACAAGCTTTCAAGGTAATGAGTGAGAAGAACAGAGCACAAGACTTGCCTCAGGTTCGCTTTCCTAAATATTGGTATTGCTTCAGATCTGGCGCCTGCACTACGAGGCAGGATTTGTGGTTAGTGAGGTAACTTCCGGTTAAACGCTGAGCATCAGTCTTCAATGAAGCTGATTCACTTCTTACTGGTAACACACCATGGTAACATTTGGTGCACTTCTAACCTGTGGATATAGCTGCAACTGACTTAATCTCCAGGTATCAGTGTGTTTCTTCTCTTATAATATTAAGAAACCCAGGATTATCTGAGCCAGTTAATAACCAGCTCTGTTCTGTGGGACGGCTGATGTGAGGCTCAGTGAGGCCACTTAACAAAAACAAATCTTGAATATGTTAAAGTTGCTTTGTAGTGCAGGCTCCTAGTTTTATGATGAATCACTACATGATTTTGACAAAATACCTCATCAAGGCTCATGTTCAGTTTTAACCCAAATCCACAAAGTTCTACCTGATATTCTTGTTTTACATTCCTATGATGCCTCTCCTGCTTGTTTCAGGGATTACGCCGCCATCGTTTTCTTTGCCAACAATCGCTTTGAGACGGGGAAAAGAAAGCTGATGTTCCTCACTTTCCAGGATTTTGCTTTCTGCGGTGGGCAGCTTATCAACAACTGGACCGTCGGGGCCGTGGGTGAGCGATAACTGTTGTTTCTTTTGGCCATTTTTGCCAACCTACGATGTGCGTGGCACGTAGACCATTTTTTAAACATTATTTAAATTGACCTTTATTGGGTTGTCTTAGTTTGAGGGCTACAGAGTGATCAAATGTCAGTAATAAAATTAAGAACTAAAATTGAAGGTAAACCTTTAAAGCTATGTGACAGAATTTAAAGTGTCTCACTTGAGAACAACAGGTACGCTCTCTGTGTTGGTCATGCATGTTGAAAAAGGAAGAGTTACAGAATTGCCTCTGTCAGTGAGGCCCACTGACCACCAGAGGTCCTCCAGGTTTAACTGGTCCACATTAGACTGAGGAGGAATTTCAAATTTGTAAGTTACATATTGAGAAAGGGAAAAAGTTTAACTGGAATTAGCAGGATCAGAATAATGACATAATAATTCAATAACTGCAAATAGAGTAGTAACTTACGATAATAGTAATAAGTTAAAATACCCATTGGGCTGATTTAAACTGTGTCCTGACTGGAATTTTCTTTGTAGATAACATGGTGGAAGACATGGACGTCGATCTGGATAAAGAGTTTTTACAGGAGCTGAAGGAACTGAAGATTTTAATCGCAGACAAAGATCTGCTGGATCAACACAAAAGGTGACTGAAACCGAACGACCTAGATCGTTTATGCTGAGTGCTGAAAAATGAACTGGTTTTATTTCTCATTTCTCTGTTGTCTCTCTTCAGTCTGGTGTGTACAGCTCTCAGAGGAAAGACTAAAGCTTTTAATGAGATGGAGGCTAATTTCAAGGTGAGAAGGATAATAACATAATTGCTCATTAGCGTCCACAGTAAAACCAGAAACAGCATTCAAACATAATTTGATCTTTTTTCTAGAATCTTTCAAGAGGCCTTGTCAACATCGCGGCCAAGTTAACGAACACGAAAGACGTCAGAGATTTCTTCATTGATCTTGTGGAGAAGGTTTGTGCGTTTTCAAAAATGTAGTTTCACATGTGTTGTAAGCAAGGGCCGGCCATCCAGCCCAGGTTTTCGGAGGCCCGGGCCAACTTTAAAGTCTGCCTTTTGAGACGGTGTGATGTAACGTCTCCTCCCCTCCCCTCCCCTCCTCTCCTCCTCCAGTTTATTGAGCCGTGCCGTTCGGACCGATGGACAGCTGCGGATATGAGACTCTACCTCACTCACTACACAAACTCTGCGCACATACTCGACACATTCAAGTGAGTCAATGTGCTTTTATTCTGCGAAAACGTATCAGCCAGAACATGGCACCAACCCTGCCAATGTAATCAACTCCCCAGGGGGCGACATAAGCTAAAAATACAGCCATGATTTTGTAGAGAGTTTGGGGATAATTAACCAATAACTGAAAAAGGTCATACACCTTGGCAGTCAGTGAACATTGCTCCAACATAAAGTCGGTGTTTTCAAAATCCTCTCAAATATTGACGTCTGAATTCTACCAGTGGGTGCCTCCCTATCATGCCCCCGATTTCTTAAACTGTAGTTACCTTGTTTCTCATGCAAACACTCAGGAATGTAGTTTAGGGTTTACACAGCTCTGCGCCACTACATGCTCAACAAAGACATATTCATAGAAAGAAGGATCGACCCCCCTCATTACATTGAGTGAACAAAGATTGCCTCATTTACCCTCTTCATCCAGATTTCACAATTACAGTTTGTCATAAGACTCGCTACCTCGTTGACTGACATTCTGATCTCTTTCTTTTTGTTTTCTGCTCCTCAGACACCAGCTTGTGTGGGACAGATACATGGGCGTCATCAAAAGCTGTATCTTCAAAATGTATCACGACTGAATCCTATTCGTTACCGCTCGCTCCGCTCTTCTCACGGCTATTCGTCTGGCTCATCTGGTTTTATCTTGGCCCTCCGGTTTCTGCTTTCTCTGTTCGCTGATGAATTGTTTTTCTTGAGCTCTGTTATCGCTTTTGGCCTCCGAGCTTGCTTTCCTACTTCCCCCCCCGAAGTGTCTGTAAATTTGGTTTCTAAATAAAATGGACGTATCGACATCACAATGTCATTCTGTTTTATGTTATCGTTTAAAACGTCTTTCTGTTTTATCTCATAATATAGATAAAATACCTGTTATGTCATATGGAAGAGATGTTAACCATTAACCCGTTCCAGAGTCTGGATTTACTAGGTAGAGAAAGAGAGAGAGACACGCAGTGATAACTCCTAAAAGTAGAGATGTACGTTTTGTTGCTGAGTGTTTTAGATTTTAAATCTGACCTTCCAGTGTGTGGGAGGTTTGTGTGTGGCCGTAAGCATAAGGGACCAACCAGGGGGGCACAGTTGGTCCAGCCTGGGGGGGGTTGTCAGTGTGACTTTTAACAACAGCCCCTGTAATGACAGCTGCCATCTCCATCACCACCCACAAACACAGGACAGATAAACAATCGGTGGCTAAGTAAAGGTTTTAAAACCCACACACAGGAGGTTTTCCTTTAAAAAAAAAAAAAAAGAACCATAAACATTCAGGAATTGCCCCCATGATTTGAAAAAAAGCCTGTTTGCGTTTTCTTAAAATACAGTGACCCATATGTCTGTTTCATTTGTTCAATTATAAGATTTGAACACAGAAAATAATTTTGTAATGTTGTATTTCATTTCATCTTGAAGAGGATTTAGTTTTTTGTGGAAAGCATGAGAGTCACCTTGAGGTTTGACTTTCAATTGAGTCAGACTTAAGTTGGGTTAAGCAACATCTTCAGTAGTTTACAAAACAACTCATTGCAAATTGATTCCAAGTGCCGTAAAGGGTTAGTCATGTACAAACACAGAGAGAGCAAGCAGCGACCTTAAGACTGTCTAAGGATAATAACAGCAGTTTATTTTCAATATTTTTCCCCTAGAACCTCCATCGGTTTATTCTGCGAAATAAGATGACAAATTTTCCGAGTAGGTCTCACACACACAAACACACACACACACACACACACACACACACACTCTCTCTCTTCTCCACTCTCTAATTTTTGTCCACATTCCATTAACTTCTCTCTGCTCAGCTATAAATATCCTGCATGTCAGATTGGACGAGAGCAAGGGCTTTAGTCGCTTTATGGAGAGGAAAAAAGATGGGGGGAGGTATAAGTATAGATAGATGGGGGGTAAATGGGAAAATGGAGGAAAGGGTAGGAGTGCTTGGGGCTTCGGCAGGGATTTAGTTTAAATGAAACCAGGTGTGTTGTGGGACCAGCACGAGGGGCATTGGGTAAGAAGATGGGGGGGCATGTGTGTGTGAATCTGTGAGTTGTTCCGCCTGCGATTTGGACAGATTTGGAATTTTGGAATTTGGGCCGCAGACCAGGAATTTGCATCCTGGGGGGTCAGGGAGAGGGGGTTTGGAGAGCGGAGGATGGCAGTGCAGGGGGCCAAGTGGGGGGGGGGGGAATGGGCTGTCCCTCTCTCTCTCTCCCGCTCTCTCTGTCTGTGTCTCTTGCTCTCTCTCACTCTCTCTCTCTCTCCCTCCCTCTGGATGTGTTCAGCTGCTCCAGCTGTCGGTCTCCCCACTCACTCTCTCAGGGTCATACAGGCAGGAGTTTTAAGGGACCTCTTCTGGACGCCAACTCAGCCGGGACGACCGCAGCTCAGCAGAAGGACACACTGGCCAGAGGGAGACTCAGCGACAGAGGACCCAGCGGAAAAAGATTCACCCGTGAGTTTCCCTGTGTTTCTGTAATGTCCTACACGGATGTAAGAGGAGATTTGTGTGAAACAGAGAACTACTGCTGGACTTTGCTAGAGTTTCCTCCCAAGTTTTTAAGATGAGATGTCCCTCTCACCTATTTCTCTGGTACGACCATACACGTCCACTGTTCTGCTGTCTGCTCTGCTCTGCTCTCCCAGCTGCACTTGGTTCCTCACAAGAGCCAAGATAATGTGGCCCACAGTCTCTCTGCTCGCTTCTTGGCTTCGTGCTCCAGAGACTGTAATAGGGGGGTAGACAGGAAGAGAGGCGATGAGTCACAGTGCACGTATTATTATAAAGTTTGTTGCAAAATCCTTCCACCTCATCCTTCTTGAACAACACTTCAGGTCGGTGTCACAATCTCGGTTGTGTTAGTCACTCAGGGGAAACTACAGTCGGACCAAGGTGAAGCTGTAATTGTGATTTCTGACACAGGAACAGGTGCCAGCTTCCAACAAACACAACAAATCTTGAAACCTGGATGACATCGGTGCTGAATGCTGTTTATCACTGTTAATACATTCAACTTCTAACAGCTCACTTGTGACACCACCACCACAACTAAAGACTCAAGCAAAATAAACTATAACAGGCAAGGCAACAGGAAGGAGGGCTGCTCCCCTAAAGAGCGGCCCATCATGGTCTGCATGTACCATCACATCACTGTAACAGCCTTTACAGTGATTTCAGAAGGAGACGGCCCCGTGTGACTATGTCTATAGATAAACTATGTCTCAGAACATGGAGGGGGGGGGAGGACGAACGATGGAGAGTCTCACAACAGCAGTCCAGTTGTGTGCAGACCCCCTGATTGCGGATTTGCAGGTTCACTGCCACAATGGTAACAGGGCGCAGATGGGCCACCATGTTCTCAGGCTGCTCCATGCACGGCGGAGCAGAACAACACAAAGCTAGCTACGTATACTCTACAAGACATCACCGTTCTGCTGTTTACACAATGTGTGTGTGTGGTCCGACCGTGTGTTTCCCTCGTCCCCATGTGGTCACTTTTATGAGCAGCCTGACATCTAGCCTGTTAAATTGGGCTGACTGGGTACTAAGAGATTACAGTTACGCAGCCGGTCGGCACACGTCGGCCAGTGCACATCTTTGTATTTTATTTTCGTGGGTCATTCCGCTGTTACCGAGGCCAAGACGAGCTCTGACGGGTGATTATATTAGATTATAATTATTTTTCCATGAGATATGACGTGAATGGAACACACAACACATGGTTTTCAGTTATGAACTGCATCTGCTTCAAATAACAGTCATTTTCTTTATTGATTCATTAATTATTTTTCATGTGGTACCAAAGTTCAGGATAAAGTCAAAAGGTTTCTTTAATATCTTAAAATCCAAGGTTTGATTTTGTCGAACCAATATCCAAAGCTATTCATACAATTCATCATCATAGTAACATTTCAGAAGCTACAATGAATGAATGAATGACTTTAAAGTATTTTTGACTTAATCAGGTAATTTTCTCTCAATCAGCTGATCTATTAATTGACTTATATCTTTCTAGTAGTTACAGTAGTTTAAAATCCCTTTCATTAGTCCAGTTAATGTTAACATGAAACACAGCAGGTGTCCGAGCAGCAGCACTGCTGAGGGGGTGTTACAGTGAACCTGTGTCTCCATCAGTGGTCGTCCAGACCCAGACGATGAACTCTTGCAGCGGGGCCACATTCTCCGACATCCTCCCACACAATGAGGAGAGATGTGAGGTTGGAGAGCAGCGCCCGGAGGTTTGGCACCAGCTGTCCTCTTATGTGAACCATGGGGGGTTTCCCAGAACCTGATACCCTGGGAACCACTGCCGTTGCAGGGCATCCCAGCTGAGAACTGGCGCCCACATCCTTGCCACGGGCATTCCAGAGGTCCACCGCCACTTGATCTCCAGCGGCAGCAGGGCAACACCCATGTATCCCTGCTGCCCGCACTGAGTAGCCAGTGAGCGACCGGACCCCGGACCGATGGTCAGTTTGTTTTTTCGGGTGGTTTTGGGCCACACTCTTCCTGGTTGTAAGTTCAGTTCAGACAGGTCACGTACTGTGGTCGTCTGATTGCACGCTGGTATGTGTAACTGTCGGTGTTTTGCTGCTTTTGACCACACAAAGGTCACAAATCGCCTGTGATGTCACCCGCCGGGTATTTGAGGGTGTCCATGTCACCCTGCGGATTCCGGTTTGTCTCGAGACGAAATACAACAACAAGCAGTGCCTGTAAATGTGGCCTCCGCAGAGCGTGTGACCATACACGTAGGCAGGCAGTGAATCAAGTCTTGTGTCATTTCATGGTTTTTTATTCCTTCAACTGGCCTGTTTTATATATTTCTTTCTCCAGGAGCTGGAATAGGTGATGTGTTTATGTTTAGTCAGCAGAATTGCTTATAGCCTCTCTCCAGGAACATTAACTGAGGGATGGCTGTGTCTGTGCTGGGAGAAAAGCCAAGTCCATCAGAGCACTCAGCAAACATAATACACTATAAATACATCTAAAAAAAAAACATGCCACGCTCTACAGAACCCTGTGCTGGTGGAAGCACTGAGGGCCGTGAGTAAAAGAAGCAGTGTCTCAATGTTAAAATACTGTTGTAATTAAATGCTGTGACTTCATTCTCAATTCCACCTGATTAAAAGTAGCACTTAAAGTATCCAGAGTAGAAAGTGACTTTATGCCTAGTGGATCCTTTCATCCTCTTAAATTATGTAGATCTCAAGATCCTGAAAGATTAAGATATTTTAATCTTAGGCATACAAGATAATATTTGATGTATACAGGTAAGTCATGAATCTGTAAAACAAGTTCAAATTTACTCTTTTTATTCTGTTAGTTTTGCCGCGGCTTTGTTGTTAATGTAAATACCAGCAAATACCTGAGCAGCTGTAATCCGCCTCCTACCTTGAAGGACCTCTGTGGGCAGGCAGGGCCTTAAACACAATCACATGTTGTAATGAATAACTTTAACCTTTAAAAAGTACCTGAAAATGGAAAAACCCAAGCGAAAACACCTTAAATTGTACCTCAACAGAGTACCTGAGTGTACTTGGTTACTCCACTGGCACAGACAGATGTCCTCTGACATTAAAACAGCATCCAGAGAGAACAAGATTCCTTTTCTCACAAATTGAAGCAACAAAACAACAGATGCCGTTTAAAAATATGGAAGTAATAGCCAGGATTCTGCCCTGATAAACAGTGCAGCGAACCTCGGGAGGCAGCGCTCAGCGAGACTATCATTCCACTGAGCTGCCAGTCCGCAGACACAGAGGGCTTTCTGTGAGCAGTGAATATGAAAGTATTTCTGTGATGTTGACTTTGTTATTTTCAGCTGAAGGATGGAGGACGTCACAGTGTTTATGTCTTTACCTGGCCGGCCAATTTATTCCATTTATTCTCGCGGCGATCAAGGGGGAACTGTGTGGTTGACAAACACTGAACAAAGTCCACTGTGAGTGGACGACTACTTAAAAATTGGCTCCATGCAGCGTATTTAGCTTGGAGTTGATTTATCCACCTCGGCTGTGGGAGCGGCTCACAGGCACCACTAAGTTTTGAGGCGTTTTGTGATTTCTAATGTTGTTCTTTTTGTCTTTTTCCCCACTTCTCCTTCTCTGAAATACAGATCCCACTTCTCGGCCGCCCCGTACATCTCAGAGTCTCACCTTCAAGGCCCTGCCTCCTGTCGGATAGCTGTGTGTGTCTGTGTGTGTGTGTGTGTGTGTGGGTGCATGTTGTACGTGTGTTCATGTCCTTGTTCTCCTGCCAATTAGTGCATTAGTATGCAGGGTGTTTGTGTGTCAAACTTGTGCGTGTGCATATGTGTGTCTGTGCTCCTCCACGTTGCTATTTCACAGCCCTCGACAGAAAGTGACACCTACACGGTAAGGACGGCTGAGTCTCTCTCCCTCCCTCTGCTCTCCTCTCTTATTCCCTTGGCCTCTTCTCTTTTATCACACACCACACCTGCCAGTTAGTTTTTCGGCTGTGTTTCTTGTTGAACTCTTGGCCTCTGCTCTCCCTTTTTATTAGCTCCTCTTCTTCTCCATGCTTAATATTGCACAGCAGCTTTCCACGTCCAACGTTTTGTAGTTTTACTATCTGGAGGTAATTTTAGTTTTAATTCCATGTTGTTTTAAGCCTCAATTGTCTTCCCATGCAACTCACAGCAAAATTGTTTTCCTCCCAGAATGATAATGACCCCTCTTCCAAACAGTGGCCTGACTTTCTTTGTGTTTCAAGCGAGACTTCCTCAGAAAAGCAAATTAAAATGTCATACTCTGCTCACCAGCAGCCGACTCCTTGTCTTCTTGGCCAAGCGCTCCTACATGAGTATCTTCCCATCTTTCTCTCCTCCATTTTCTCACAGTCTGTTTTTCTCTGTTGCTCTTCGTAGGAATGCACAGATGGGTATCACTGGGACCCTCAGACCGAGCACTGCAAAGGTAAGAGCTCACTTTTACCTGAAGTTTCTCCAACTCAACATTCAGTTCTTATGCACAGTCATTAAATATGTCTCTGCATCCCCCATCAGACATAAACGAATGTGAGACCATCCTGGATGCCTGCAAAGGGGAAATGAAGTGCTTCAACCACTACGGAGGGTACCTGTGCCTTCCCCGCTCTGCGTCAGTCATCCCGGCTCCAGAGCCCGCCATCACGCCCACCGAGCCCTTCAACCCCTGCCCTCTGGGCTACGAGCCGCAGGGAGACAGCTGTGTGGGTGAGTGTCTGGTTTGTTGGTCTTGGGGGGTTAGAGGTGGACAGGTGGCCACAGGATGAGTGGTCATTACTCACATTTGTGTGTGTGTGATTGTGTACAT
This sequence comes from Pleuronectes platessa, assembly GCF_947347685.1. Taxonomy (NCBI): domain Eukaryota; kingdom Metazoa; phylum Chordata; class Actinopteri; order Pleuronectiformes; family Pleuronectidae; genus Pleuronectes; species Pleuronectes platessa. The sequence goes on from NC_070633.1 coordinate 19,810,297, forward strand.
TTATTGTCGGCGGCCACAGGCTGTGGGGGACAGGTGGCCGCAGCAGGTGTTGGAACTGGAGGCAGCGTGTTGGTGCAATCTGTGTGGGTGTGAGTGAGCATGAGTCCACGCGGGGCAGGCAGACAGTGGAGGAATGTGGAAGATTTCACGCGAGGACAGCTGCTCTGTTTTAAGAGCCGAGAAAACTGCCTGTGCTGGAGGACGAACACGTGTTCATCGGGGTCTGCATGAGGCAGCAAACATGATTCAACACTATGTGATGTTCTCAGCTGCTGGGCGGAAACCAGGGGAGCTGAGTCGCCACTGCCAGCTTGAACAATCACAGTGCATCATGACCACAGCTCTGACACGCCTGTCCCTGTTTCACTTCGCCCACTCACACAGATATCGATGAGTGTGAGCGGGATGAAGATGACTGTCAGCCCAGCCAGCAGTGCATCAACACCCTGGGTGCCTTCACTTGCCAGTGTCCGGACGGCTACCGCAAGGTTGGCACAGAGTGTATCGGTGAGTTGATCCAAATTCAATTAAACATATGGAAACTTAGAGACAGAAAAGGTTTTACTGCACGGCCTGTTGGAGCTGCAGGCGTGAACTTAATAGCCTCTTTTAATTCTCAGACATCGACGAGTGCCGGTACAGGTACTGCCAACATCGCTGCGTCAACGTCCCCGGGTCCTTCTCTTGTCAATGTGAACCTGGTTTCCAGCTGGCAGGAAACAACCGCTCTTGTATTGGTGAGTGATGTAACTGGGAATGAAAGAAGTATTAATCAATGTGAGCCACCAGGTATAAAAACTGGACAATTAAAAGGTTTAAGACTCCATTACAAATAAACACCCTGCTTTCAAAGTCGTATACGCAAAGGTACAAAAGGAAAGTATCTAAACTAAAAGAATTTGAAGTACGTTTTGGACTGTTTGGTAGTTTTATATGTACTTTTGTATATACGCTATAGAAAACAAGCATTTATTTTCATTTTTTAGAATAGTTTTTAGTTTATATTTTGAAAAACAGCACAGATAGAAATTTCTCACATCGAAAAACCAGAAAAGTTTCAACGCTGGCTGAAAACACTTCTCGTTGGACTCCATCACTCACAGTAATAAGCCGACTTGGGAAATGTGTTTTCAGGGACTTTGAATTTACTTGGAGCTTTTATTCTGATTTGTGCCTTTTTAGTTTTTGATCCAGGACCTATTAAAGTTTTTGGGATATACGAGCTTTCCAGTCTGTTGTCCCACAAAAACAACAAAACCCTTTTTATAACATTTAGAGTTTACGTCCACACGGCTCTATAAAATCTGCCTTCCCTCGTTTCAGATGTGAATGAATGTGACATGGGTGCCCCCTGCTCTCAGAGGTGTTACAACACATATGGCACCTTCCTCTGTCGCTGTGACCAGGGCTACGAGCTGGGGCCTGATGGCTTCACTTGTAACGGTAATACTCTCTCCCCGTCTCTCTCTGTGACACCTGTCTGTTTATTTGTATTCTGTCGCTGATGGTGGACTTTAAATTAAACATGAACTTGCATCCTGACAGACATTGACGAGTGCAGCTACTCCAGTTACCTGTGCCAGTACCAGTGTGTCAATGAACCAGGGAAGTTCTCCTGCGTGTGCCCTGAGGGATACCAGCTGCTGGGGACCAGACTATGTCAGGGTGAGCACACACACACAGCTGCTTCCTCTTTTCCTCTCAAAACGTCTCTCTCTGTGCGAGTCCTTCGTTCTGTGACAGCAGCCCTCTTCCTGCTGTCTTTCCGCTTCCTGTTCAGTCAAACATCACAAGTCCCTTTTCCTCTGCAGATATAAACGAGTGTGAAACAGGTGAACATCAGTGCACCGAGGCACAGACGTGTGTGAACATCCACGGGCGATACCAGTGCGTGGACAGCAACCGATGCCAGGAGCCGTATATCCAGGTGTCTGAGAAGTGAGTGACACCTCGTGAAAGCTGGAGTGTGTTCACACTCAGTACACACACTTTCACACACCTTTTCCCAATTACTCAAGTATGTGCTGGCTCTCGGCTCAGCATATAATCAACCCCTGTATTGAGTATGGCTCAGGCTTCAAGATTATCCCAATTACTTTTTCCACACACGGGTCCAACTCTGCGACCTTCTCTTTTGAACACGATCCAGTGCAATAAGAAAGCTATTACAGTTGTGAACAAGTGTTGGATTGGTAACAGGTGTGGGTCACTATTAACAAATCCCACATGATTTGCTCGTATAAAAGGTGTTTTAGAAAAACAATGGCTACCGGTCAATATCTGTTTAGATTCAAGAGTTCTCTCCTCTTAGTCATAATACTCCCTCTGCTGGCTAAGTTGTGAACTTCTGTTTTCTACTCCTATCACGGATGGATTGCTGAAAGAACCCAAAGGAGTTTAAAGCCCCTGAATTCTATAAGATGTTGCACAATAATGATAAAAAGATGCAAAACTACCAATAGAGACATAACAACTACCAAAAACCATGAGAAACAATTATATTGAGACGCAAAACGACCACAAGTGACTGCACGTAGATTTAACCGTCACTCTGCATTTTCTTCCATTGTGTGTGTGCAGCCGCTGTGTGTGTCCCGTCAGCAAGCCCGCCTGCCGAGAGCTTCCTTTCTCCATCGTCCACCGCTACATGACCATCACCTCGGAGCGCTCCGTCCCCTCCGACGTCTTCCAGATTCAAGCCACCAGCGTCTCTCCAGGGGCTTACAACACCTTCCGCATCCGCTCCGGAGACGAGAACGGAGACTTCTACATCAGGGTGAGAGCTGTGACAGAGCAGAGTGTGAGGACGAGCGTGGTGTCGCACTGACCTGATGGTTAATGAGGCCGAATCTGCTGTGCTGACCGAAATAATCAGTTCTGGTTCATGTTGAAGACGTAGAAATATGTCAGTCAAATCTGGAAAAGCAGAATAGGATTCAATGTAGGGCTGATAGATCAGTTTTAGTTGGGTGTACATTATAAACTGGCAATGTAAAAAAACAATTTTTTATTCTAAAACAATATTGTTGATCAGCTCCTTCCTGGAGGCTCAAACATGCTTTTCGTGTGAAAATCTTAAACTCACCCAACACGCTGATGACAGTTTCCCCTCCTGCAGACATGTACTCAGTCATATTTGTTTTGTCTCCTCCAGCAAATCAATAATATCAGCGCCATGCTGGTGCTGGCCCGCGCTGTGTCGGGGCCCAGAGAGTACACGTTGGACCTGGAGATGGTGTCCGTCAACCCTCTGCTCAGCTACCACGGCAGTTCCGCCCTCAGACTCTCCATCTACGTTGGGCCTTACACCTTCTAAAGAGGAAGAGGAGGAAGAAGACGACTGGAGGGGACACAGAGAAAAAAGATGGAGAGAAAGAGCTGAGGAGAAGCACAGATGCAAAAGAAGCTGTAAAAAGAAGTGGTCGATGCAGTTCAACCAATCACTGTGATGTCACACTCGTAGCTTTTTGTACTTGTACAAAGAAAGCCACACATTTGTGTCAGCCCACCATATTACGTGTTAGAATATACATGCAGTGCAGTATACAGTATAAAGTATACATGTAGCAGTAAGGTATCAGATACAGAGCAGCCTCAAAATGATAAGTCCAGTCCAATTGTTCCCTCCGGTTTTCAGTTTCCCAGGATTTCAGTTTTCATGTTATTATTCACTGCTCACTCGTCTGACGGCATCATTCTGACGTCCGGGTGTAAAAAGGGGATTTATTTTTTTCACACCTGCTCAGCGTGATAACAGATCTGTGCCGTGCTGCTGTCAGGTGGAGTGATTCATGCCGGGCGTCACCACATTAATCCGTCTCGTCCGGTTTACATCCTTATCTTCGGTTCCACTCTGTCACTTCATTCCCGTTTCCCTTTTAACAGACGCGATTCAGTAACCACTCATATCAGACCTCAGCATCCACGCTCCTCCTTCACCCTCCACCGTTCATCCTCTACCATCGAGCTCTCCCTTAACTGCCGTTTGTCGGAATTCCACGTGTTGTACTTTGTATTTTCTTTGTCTAAGATTTGAACCCAAATAAAACAATGTACCTTAACATCTCTGTGTCGCAGTTAAAGAAATCACAGATTCTTTCTTTTAGGTCTTTTCATTCTAGAGCATTTGTCCCTGTGGAAATTTCTGAAACTTTATTGATAAGTCAATCAACAGAAAACTATTTGTAAAGTTGCTGCTTCCTTTTTACTATCTGTAGAATGGAAATTGAATGGAACTCCTTTAAGAACCCTTGTGTTGTGAGAAATTGAAATGTTAGATTCCAGTTTCAATTAATTAATCAGAACTTAAGGTATTTTCAGTTCAATTGATAATGGCAACAGTCGTGAGTTAACCTGTGTCTGGAGTTTTTCCGTTCCGTCTGTTTAAAGAATTAAAGCTTGATGACTTCACCGTTTAGTTTAGCAAATATAAGCAAAAGCTGCTTTCAGACAGGCACTGAATTTAAAGTAGCAGTGTGTAAAATGCCTAAGGCCTTCTAAGGCTCTTTTCCTTTTCTTGGACTCGGCCAGCCCCCCTTGTAAAATGTCAGGAGTACGTCGGATTGAGCACCAGTGAGAATACAACCGGAACATGTCTGGGAAAAAATTTGTCTTACTCAGATCTAACTCACAATCTGCTGCATTCTTCAAACGTGAAAAAGGAAAACTACCTATTTTCCGGAGATCTTATCTGAAAATGGCTAATAGCTGGTTCACTGCCCAACGTTACCAACACATCCACTAATGTACTAAGCTACATTTTCTAATGCTTCTCTGAGCTGACTTTAAATTTGACTCTGACCCAAACATGGAGGAGAAAGTCTGTGGTGTGACCTGGCCTCGAATCTACACTGTATCTGTTTAGGCCCCCAGCCAGCCGCTGGCTTTGTGAACGGCCTCAGTAGTTGCTCTGCTTATTCGGCTCCACTCGTTATAAATAGCCGACACTTGGACACAGTTCCACAACCGGCTCTGATATAATGCACCTTAAAACTGTGCTTGAAACCTTCTCTCACACAGGCAAAGAGATTTAGTCCCGCTAGCATCACTGTTTATCTAGTTTCACTGGAAAGGTCACAGCCACAACAGTTCCTGAATCCTGTCTGACCAAAGGAGAACCTTATGACCTTATGGTTTCATTATGAAGTTAAGATCTGGGGGGGTGTGTGTTTGTGTGTGTGTGTGTGTGTGTGTGTGACGGGGGGGGGGGGGGTGTCCTGTCAGTGCCATGACACAGAGAAGGATCCTGAGTGTGTTCAAATATAACGACCAGCTCATCATACTTCCCCTGCACCCACACCCTCCAACACAGATTCACCTCAGTCTGCAGCAGCAGTGAACACCACCATTAGTCCTGTCATCTCCAAAACAAGATCTGGGCTAAAATATCCAAAAATATTATATCTACCTCCCGGCATCGTGAAATTAGGGCAGAGAAAAGCTGCATCTCATATGAAACAGTGAATCTAGGCAGCCTTCTGATTCGCTTTTTACTGTCACAGCATTTCTCTTTGTGCAACGGATTCTGTCAACCCCCCCAAAAAACAAAAAAAAGATAAAGGGAGTGAGTGGGAGAAGGAGAGAGGGGAAAGCCCTTATTTTACAGTCCAGTGCTGTAAGCTCCACCCAGGCCTACACGCACACACACACCTCCCATCTGTCCTCACTGGAGGGGGTGATGACTCACACACAGCCCTGTTTTATGTAACAGGAGTAGACACGGTTCAGGCACCAGGTGGCAGCAGACCACACAGATCTCCTCCATCCAGGAATAGCAACAACCTGAAGAGAGTGTGTTGGTTTTATAACCTAATTGACTGGTGAACCTACATTTTCTCCCATTTTCCATGAACTCATGCACCTGTGGGAGGAAAAAGTGATGGCACCTTTGTCCTCTTCTCACAAATAATGTTCAACTCAGCGAGCGCTGTAGAATAGATTTATATTTCTTACATAACTTCATCTTGTAATGATGAAGAACAAGAAGGACATATCCTGGTGATGTGGTTAGGGAGTGCAGGAGGGGAGGAGGTGTGTGTGTGTGTGTGTGTGTGTGTGTGTGTGTGTGTGTGTCTGTGTGTGTGTTCACATTAGGGGCACAGTGGCCTAGTGTTATACTGTAAGTCTCCTGGCATTTCCTGTTGCTGCAAAGACAGAAAGAAAACCTAAATGAAACTGAAGGAATCTGTCGTGGATGGCCTCCGAACTGGCTCACCAGGCAAAAGGGCCCACACCATCAGGGGGCTCCCTGGGCTTCTCCTGAAAAATGTCATTGACAAAAAAAGGCACAAAATGGCCACAGGATGCAAAATAACCAAGATATGACACACAAAAAAAACAAAAAAACACCACAGAGAGATGCCAAATTACCCAAAGAAGGATGAAAAGGGCAAAGCAACCACTATGAGACCAAACGAAGGCAAAGATATAGAGTTACTTAACATAGACACAAAAAAAAATCACCTAAGACACAAAATTACCAAAGTAATCACGAAACAATCACAATTAGATGCAAAATAGCAAACACAAAAAAAGAAGAAGATGCAAACTGAAGAGAAATAGACACAGAAACGATAAAAGACACAAAACGACCAGCGTAACATAACGTGACCACAAAACAAGACAAAGAAGAGATGAAAATCACTAAAACTAGCTGCAAAACGACTAAAATTAGACGCAGCACAACCACAATATGATGCAAAACTGCTCAAAATGATGCAAAACAAGCAGAGAGACGGAAAACGAGTAAAAATAGACGCAAAAACAACCAGAGTGAGTTCCACTGCGACGACAATGAGATGAAAACAAACACTGTATTGAGCGAGTGGGCACAGAGGAGCGTGGGTGTGAATGTGTGTGAAGTGATGTAATTGGAGGAATCCGATTTTGGAATGCGTGTGGTCATTCTGCAGGTCTGTGTGTGTACAAGGTATCTGTGTGTACGTGTTTGTTGGTGCCTCTGTGTTAGTGTGTCTTTAGGCTGCTGTGTCTGTTTGCAGGGTGTGGGTGTTTACATGGGGGAGCGTGTGTTTGAGAGGTGCCCACATAGACGGGTGGGAGGAGTGTTCGGGGCGGCAGAGGGGGGGAGCTGGAACGGCCTGGGCCTCGTTTCTTGGCGCCTTCGCGATCGTGATCTCATTTCTGGGCAAGCCGAGCCCTGTAGGCCGCAGTGGGGGGGGGGGGGGGGGGCTGTGCGGGGAAACGGAGGTACACCAACGACTCTGGTACGGGGGGGACAAACATGTTGGACAGGAGAGAGGAACCTTTCCTCGTGACAGAGTCCAGTTGTGTCCCTTCAGCTCAACACACGCTGCCATGGCAGAGGAGCAGCTCCCTTTTGATCTTCTCCTGCTGCTGCATCACCAAAAAGCTCTCAACACCCCCCCGCCCTCCACAGCACAATGCAGGTATTATAGTTATGAATGGGAGAGCGAGGTGGAGTGTCATTTCCCTCCACCCACAACCCCCTGAGCAACCGGGATTAGTTCATTGAGGAAAAGAGCAGCCACTGGAATCTGTGGGACTTCAAACGCTGGCTGCACAATGCAAAGAGGGCCCAGTGATGGGAGAGGGTGAATTAGTGAGAGTATCAGGGAGCTCTCTCTCCTCCTTTACATACTGTATATAAATAAGGAGAGAGAGAGGGGGGGGGGGGGATATACAGAGAGAGAGAGAGTTTCTTATTACCACATTTGTGTCCCCCATACACTAAACAAACTGTATTTAGATTATAGATCGATTAGAATTACACACACAGCTACAACATGGTGTCAGCATCTTAAAGTTTTATAGCGATGTGCCGAGGGAGGTCATGTTCTCATCGGTGCTTGTTTGTCTGTTATTTAGTGGCAGTACACAAAATCTACAGGATATATCAACCATGAAGCTGGTGGAAGGATGCAGGATGTGTCAGGAGAGAAGAGAAACCATCCGATTCTGGTGCAGGTCCAGGAATTTCTTTTCTCCCCTCGGTGAGTTAGTGCATCTTTTGACATTTTCACGAGGTTTCCTGACCTATAATTCATGGATCTAGATGAAACCGTCAGGCACATTTTGGGAACTGATATCGATGAGTGGGTGAAGTTTGGTGCAGTTTGATTTTTCTTTCGGGGAGTGTTGGGTCTTGGTGGAGGTTTGCGCTCTAATGATTGACACTCTGCCTTCTTTACGTCCTCTTGTATAGTAATTCCCTTATGGAAAAATAGTAGATTACATCAGCTAATTGGAATACATCCATGTAGCCTACATATTTATATCTTATTTTACATGTAGTTTGGTTGTACTTGATGGTCATCTTGTTTTGCGGATGAACTATGAACTATGTATGTGTGTTTGTCAAAATAATAGGAACATTTGCAAACTGCAGCCCGATCATTAAATTGAAACGACGTCTCTATTTTGAGTAAGACTGCATTACATTGCATTATAAATATTAATATTAAATATATGTACAAAAGGATGGGGTTTATTTCAGGACTATTGAAGTTCAGTGAATATATATTCACACGCAACACATTTTGTCATTCATTATTAAATCCTGTCAAATTTTCTTCTTCTTCTTTTGAGTACAAACATTTGTCTCCTGGAGCTCATATGTGGGAATGCTTTAATCCTGTGACACCACAGTTTCTCGTTGTCTCTGAATTTTTTTTTGCTTATCAGTCTGGTCCAATTACAGGTTCAGTTGCTGGGTATGTTCATTACCTCGGGTCAGCGTCCTCTCCTACCAACATGCCGGCTGTTTAGCGCAGGGGGGTGCAGCGAACAGGATCACGTGTCACATGTCAGTAATTAACAGCAGTGTAATTAGAAATGTGACTGCACACACACACGTGCTCTGACTGGAGCAGGGTTCAGATCCAGAAACACACAGAAAACGAGCTGAACGTGCTCATCTCTTTGTCATTCACACAATCAAAAACTAATTACATGAGAGCTGATGTTGAGAGTTCAGGTCCAGATGTTGAGAGAGACTCCCCCCCCACCCTTCTCCCCCTTCCCTCCTCCTCTCTCTGGAGCCTCGGATAGATTTATATAAGACTCCGAGTGAGACCTTACCCAAGCTTACTCTACCTTCCATTTCTTTTACACGTTGCGTAAATGTGGTAACCAAGAAACGACGACGTGTTGCTATGGATGAGTGGGTGGCAGCCAAAGGGACCTATGCTGAAAAGACATTCAGCCCTGAGAAAAATAACAGAAGAGAAAAGCAAAACACTGAAAGGTATGTGAACTCCAGGGAGCAGGAGCTGGAGAGGAATTCTGTGAATCTGAACACAAACTGATTGTGAAACATGTTCCGGCTTTGAGTTTTAGTTGCTGAGGCATTTTATCCAACTTCAGATGTTGAACAACGGGAGGATGTGGATTCACCAGCAGTGGAATGTTGTAGTTTAGAGGCACTTACAACTTATTATGTACAGTCAATTATTTCCCTACTTAATACTGGATAATTAAAACAGCTAAAAACATAACGAAATATAACTTCTGTTTTATGATGAATTACATAATATACTTTCTTTGAAAATTGGACATTCTGTATAAGTAAGTTTGGTAGATTAAATATATTTGATATCACGGTTTATGCACTTTTATTCAAGGAACATTTTGAATACAGGATTTTTACTCATGACACTGGTGTATAGTACTTTAACTTCAGAAAGAATATCTGTCTATCTTCTGCCACTTGGTCTCACAAGGCAGCAGAGGTGGAAGAAAGTATAAACATCGTTTCCTTTAGTAAAATACACCAAGGTAACCAGTCCTGCATTTAAAAATACAATCAAGTAAATAAGTATTATCAGTAAATTGCAAAGTAAAAAATGTTTTTAACCTATTAAAGGTGTAGCCCGACTGTCTTTAATAACAAGGGAAGATGAAACCTTCAGGTGGTAATTAATTACCATGGAGGGGAAGTATAGGGAGCTATTAAAAGAAATAAAGTTCTTCCCACATATATGAGTGAATGTATATTCCATCACTGGATTCCTCAAATCTGCCAAATAAGCTTGTAACCATAACCTAAAATATATTCAACCTGACAATAATTTATTTACAAACCTGAAGTGTTTCTAATTCAGTGTTTTATTAATGAGCCAACACAGTGAAAATACTGAATAACAGGTCTTTTTCCTGGAAATAGGGCAGGTCTATAACCTGTTACGTGTTTTCCAGCTGACACACGCTACCGGCCTTGTTTGTGTGTTAATGTATTTTTGGAGCGCTCTGGGTGGAAAATTCTCAATTGGAAGAAAATGAACAAGCCACAGCTGACAGGTAATTGACCCCGTCCAGTCATGAATCAGCCCAGAATGAATGAATCAGAATATTGCTTGAGACAGTAGATGGTGCAGGAGGGGGGGGGGATTGAACAAAATGGAGTAAACTGCGATGGTTATGTGAGGGGGGACATGTGGTCGCTATCAAAATGTCGGGTTCAATAGGGAAGTATTTTGAGCCACGTTTCACGAGGACGTTGACAAAAAAAAAAAGAGGACGAGTGGATGAAGAAGAGAACAAACGATCTCAGAAAAGAACAAGGTACCAACGTGATTTACAGGCCGTTATGAAGTCCATACAGAACATATGTTCCTCCTTCGCTCTCAACAACCCACTCTCTGGGTTTCGTTATGCAACGCCTTCGTCGATCTGCTCTTATTCAACATATATGTCCAGAAATTCTCATCGATGCTTCACTGTATGCAAAACCATCCTCACATCACGTCTTTTGTCTTGTTGCTGATTTGCTTTCTGTGGTTGAAATCTGGTCTGAAAAACGAGAGGTAATCGAGGGGAGCGAGACACACGGAGCCAGAAAAAGGGAGAGAAAAAGGTAGAGAGGGTGTCTCAATGAAGGATCTGCTGCTGGGAGGTCTCTCATGATGTAACACATCTACATCACGTCACCATGGCAACCCCGCATCAGCACCAACTCACTGTGGGGAGAGAGAGGCAGTGTCTGTGCTGGTATGTTACAGTACACAGAGGAGAACGGCATATGTGCGCCACAAAAAAAAAAGCCATATGGTTCAAAATAAAAATGTTATATAGAAATGGAAATGTTGTGTTTCGATGATTTCCAATTGGAGTTAGCTTTTTGTTATAAAAATCTGTAGCGAGATGCTTAAAAACAACTTCTAACTCTCTGGTGCAGATCTCATCCTTGAGCACACAATGACATACGTTCAATCTCACACATTTTAATGAAGCCTCTTGAGGCAGACTCCATCCTCAATAGGAACATGTCAGCTATTTACAGGCTTATTGTCCCCATGTTCTCCAGTGAGTCTAAGTATAAACTGAGGGACCTTGAGGAGAGAACTTGAACACATCTGAAGAGCTCTGGTGAAAAACTTCTGGCCCCTGTTCTGTGGCCCGGCTGCTAAAAATACTCTGGACATTGAAAAGCGAAGAGAAAAGACACAAGGCTACTGGCTCACAAAGCCAAACGGAGAGAGAGAGGGAGGGAGGCAGCGAGTGATGGAGAAAGGCGGGAGGTGAGGAGCCGGAGTGTGGGTGGAGCTGCGTGCGTGGGTGTTTGTATGGTTGATATTCACAAGTTGTCCGTCGATGGATCCGTCAAGCTACAGATAGGACACAGTGACATGCAGTGAAGCGTGTCTCTGCCTGAACTGAGGTATTATTACCATTCATATTAATATTAGTATTACAAGTTTAAACATGAACAACATCTTCTCACACCGCATACAGGTGAAAATGAGTGAAATGAAAAGTATTTATTTTTTCTGATGTTTGTGTTGTTATTTTCTGAGACTTTGTGCTGCTGCTCACACATTTAGAGACACAATTTGAAGCGAATGATTCATATTTCCCAACCTGAGGGGTCGTGATCAACTTGAGGGATCACAAGGGGATTGAAAGGAAGAACACACTCCTGACGTACAAAGTTAAACTTATTTTTGTCAAGTGGTTGCTTTTGTTAATCAACACGTCCTCCTTCAGGTGAGAGAGGATTCCAGGTTACGTGCAGAGTTTCTGAATGAGACAGAGAAGCTGTATCTGAGAGAAGTACCAAGCACACAAATGAAACACACTCTTTTTCTTTGATTCAAGCCCAGGACCTTTCTAATTAGAGCCTGTCCCTTCCTCAAATGTTCTATCTGGAAACATCTTCAAAAAACTGATGAAGTCTTCCTGACTGATTTTAAGAGAGATGAGGTGAAGTAATATGACATTCAACATACATACAGTATTGGGGTGTGTGTGGGGGGGGATCCCAAACAGGTAGAGACGTGTTTCATAATCAGGATCCCCCCGTAGACTAATATCTCTTGGTGTAATGTGACTGAATTATGATACATGTAAAAGTACATATGTACTCTATGTACTCTTACATGTATTCTATATAGAAAACATATGCAGAAAACTGGTCTCCTGTAATCAATCTTCACCTACATGGACTCACACTGTACTTGATGTTTTATTAATACTGAGATTCAGTTTCTTGTGGATATTCTCATTATCCTCTTGAAGCTTGAAGCCATTTGACAAAAAGAGGTAAACGGATGTAAAACTAAATACAAATATAAGATGTGAGAGTGAGTGTATGTTAAATATGTATATGAATAAATATACAGTATGTGTACTGTAAATGTACATAATTGGCTTCTTAAAGCAGCAGTAAGACTGAAGTTGTAAAAAGTAAAAAAAATAGAACACAAATAGTCGATAAAATTAGGAGTAAAGCGATGAAAGGATGATTGCGTGAGGATGTTTACTGCATTTGAGGATCATGTCTACACTGTTTGATGCACAACAACATGTATTTAGCATAAAGTTGTACCTGCGTGATAATAATTCACTTCCAGCTCTCAGGACATTATGATTCAGATCTTAAACACACATGTCCATCCTCCAGCTCCTCAGTCACTTCAACATGTTCCCAGTCATCCTTCTCTTCCTCTCTGTCCCTAAATCTTTCCATATTTTCCCCTCAACTTTCCTCTTTACTTGCATCCCCTCATTCTCTCTCTCCCTGTCTCTCTTTCTCCTGCTTCGATGCAGGAGTGGGAGGTGTTGCTAGGCGACAGATTAGCTCCTTCCTTTCAAGAAGCAGAGTGCAGACCTTGACTCTCTGGATGTAAAAATAAACGGAAAAGAGAAAAGATGGTCTTGGTCTCAGGACAAGTGGTTTTCACCTCTGGGATGAGAACCACGCTGTTTGTTTACCTTGGCATTATTTTCCACACAACTCGACCCCTCCTCCGCCTCGTTCAGCCCCTCGTCTGCGGCACTTCTCGGCCTCAAGTGCTCCAGAAATAACCCCCCCTTATTTATAGGCTTCATTTACATTTGAAATAAACAGAATCTATCTGCCATCATCGGTGAAGTCGTTGACATTTTAACTGTGATGGACTTTCATAACTCACACACCACAGTGTGATGGAGCTGTTGCTGAGACTGATGATCTATCCACTGTGTTCCCTGTGATGTGATGACTAAGGTTGTGGAGGAACAGGCTGCTCGTCCCTCATCCACAGTTTTAGTCTGCCAACGGCTGAAGCTGCGAAAGTCACACCTGTTGGCGACTGCAAATCCCTTTCTTTTACATTGTATGAGAGTGTGTGTCTGTGTGTGTGTGTGTGTGTGTGTGTGTGTGTGTGTGTGTGTGTGTGTGTGTGTGTGTGTGTGTGTGTGTGTGTGCGCAGGAAGAACCAGAATACTCCTGCCCTTTGAACATCTGTGGTAAGTGTGTGTGTGGAGGAAAGTGACAGGGACTCAGTGTTTGTTAATGACAGTGTGATTGAGCTACTCAGCGACCGAGTGAGTAAAATGTGCTTCAATGAGCAAATTTGGGAAAGTATGTGAGGGAACATGTGGGCGTCGAGGGAGTGAACGTGAATGAACGAGTTAGAACATGACAGTTTGGCTTAATTAGCACATTTTTGGAAGCACTGCTGCGATACTGAAATCAGGGCTGGGCGATAAAAAAATATTAATAGTCATTGCAAAGTAAAGTTCATAAATAGCAATCAAAATATGTCTTAGGTATTGTGCACAGTGCGGAGGTACAACGTGTTCTTCTTAGTATTTGTAGAACGTTTTGCTGTTAATCATGTGTTTTGCGATTCTCTGCTCATAAAGAATAGTTTAAAACCACAAACTTCACACAGGAGCAAAAATCTGTCTTTGTTTATACAAAAGAAAATGAAAGAGATAAAGAGAACAACTAATAGTAACTAGTAGAGACCCTCAGAGCACATACCTGATGCACCTATCAGTTCCCTAAATACAGTGCCTTGCATAAGTATTCACCCCCTTTGGACTTTTCTACATTTTGTCATGGTATAACCACAGATTAAAATTTATTTCATCGTGAGTTCTGTCAGACAACTCACGTTTGATCATGTAGTATATTTATTACAACAGATTTAGTGTTTGGCGTCTAGGCTCCAACTTAATCACTCCCCCATATGATTACACGGGAATGATGGGAGTGATGAGCAAATACTTGTAACCCCCCGTTGGAGCCTACAGGTGGATGCTGGGCCTACAGGTGGATGCTGGGGTGGTGGAGGGACTGTAGCAACAGGTAGCCATACTGCAGCAGCAGTGCGAGCAAGAGGGGTTGATGGGAAATGTCTCTCTGGTTAAATAGACCACCTGATAAGGTGGGTGTGTATTATAGATGGTTGTGGAGATTGAGGTATATCACATGATGTATGTCACATGATGTATGTCACGTGATTGGCGCAGCGCAGCTCGAGTTGCCTGCCAGAACTAGCTCGCAGGCGTCGCCATATTTTATGTAATGGACCAACACAAAATAGTGCATCATTTGGAAGTGGGGGGAAATATTACATGGATTTCACAATTATTTACAAATAAAAATCTGAAAAGTGTTGAGTGCATATGTATTCACCCCCTTTACTGTGAAACCCCTAACAGAGATCTGGTGCGACCAATTGCATTCACAAGTCACATTTGCAAGTCACATAATTAGTAAATAGGGTCCACCTGTCTGCAATTTAATCTCAGTATAAATACACCTGTTCTGTGACGGACTCAGAGTTTGTTGGAGATCATTACTGAACAAACAGCATCATGAAGACCAAGGAGCTCACCAAACAGGTCAGGGATAAAGTTGTGGAGAAATATGAAGCAGGGTTAGGTTATAAAAAAATATCCAGAGCTTTGAACATCTCTCTGAGCACCATAAAATCCATCATAAGAAAATGGAAAGAATATGGCACAACCGCAAACCTACCAAGAGGAGGCCGTCCACCCAAACTGAAGAGTCGGACAAGGAGAAAATTAATCAGAGAAGCAACCAGGAGGCCCATGGTTACTCTGGAGGAGTTGCAGAGATCCACAGCTGAGGTGGGAGAATCTGTCCACAGGACAACTATTAGTCGTCTACTCCACAAATCTGGCCTTTATGGAAGAGTGGCAAGAAGAAAGCCATTGTTGAAAGGGATCCATAAAAAATCCCGTTTGGAGTTTGCCAGAAGCCATGTGGGAGACACAGCAAACATGTGGAAGAAGGTGCTCTGGTCAGATGAGACCAAAGTTGAACTTTTTGGCCTCAATGCAAAACGCTATGTGTGGCGAAAACCCAACACTGCCCATCACCCTGAGCACACCATCCCAACAGTGAAACATGGTGGTGGTAGCATCATGCTGTGGGGATGCTTCTCTTCAGCAGGTACAGGGAAACTGGTCAGAATAGAGGGAAAGATGGATGGAGCCAAATACAGGGAAATCCTTGAAGAAAATCTGATGCAGTCTGCAAAAGACTTGAGACTGGGGCGGAGGTTCATCTTCCAGCAGGACAATGACCCTAAACATACAGCCAGAGCTACAAAGGAATGGTTTGGATTAAAGAATGTTAATGTCTTAAAATGGCCCAGTCAAAGCCCAGACCTCAATCCAATAGAGAATCTATGGCAAGACTTGAAGATTGCGGTTCACAGACGGTCTCCATCCAATCTGACTGAGCTTCATCTTTTTTGCCAAGAAGAATGGACAAACCTTTCCATCTCTAGATGTGCAAAGCTGGTAGAGACATACCCCAAAAGACTTGCAGCTGTAATTGCAGCGAAAGGGGGTTCTACCAAGTATTGACACAGGGGGGTGAATACTTATGCACCCAACAGATGTCAACTTTTTTGTTCTCATTATTGTTTGTGTCACAATAAAATTTATTTTGCACCTCCAAAGTACTATGCATGTTTTGTTGATCAAACGGGAAAAAGTTTATTTAAGTCTATTTGAATTCCAGTTAGTAACAGTACATAATGGGAAAAAGTCCACGGGGGGTGAATACTTATGCAAGGCACTGTATGTATTTTCCCCCTGTAGTGTTTAACAGAGAGACCAACTAGCAAATCACCACCAGCAAAAACATAAGAACCATATTTTGGAGTTTCCAAACACTAACCTCTATCTGGTCGTAGTATATTGTCTGATATTTCGTTCTATAACACACAATAAAATGTTTTTGCATGATACAACCTGCTCTGAAATGTCTTCACCATGATGTTTAGATATTGTCTCTGTTCTCACTTCCCGTCCTCTTTTTCGCAACACAACACAAAGTGGACATCGGCACAATAACAAAGAGAGAGAGAAAGATTCATTAATAACCAAACATAACTCAGATCATTAAAATGAGCTTAGATTTCATCAAGTTCAAAGGTGATGGTCACGGTGGCCTTGCAAAGTTTTTTTATACTTTTCTTCAACATGATATCTTCAGCTCAAATTTGGTACAAACTTACCCTTGGACTCTAAGATTAACTGATTCAATTTTGGTGCCTGGAGGTCAAAGGTCAAGATTACAGTGACCTCAAGTTACAGTAAATAGGATATATTAGGACTGCCCATAGGTAGTTTCATCACATCTGGCAGAATTCACTTGGACTCTTGAACGTGGTCTCTTTAGACTGCTTGAGGCAGTTTCTTCAACTTCTGATAAGTTGTCACTGGAACTCAAAGATAAAGTCATTATGTTTCAGTGGTCAAAGGTCAAAGAGCACAATGTAGAAATATATACACAGAAACTGCACTGGTTGGCGGAGGCAAACAAACGCAGTGCAGTAATTCTAGTATCTATTAGCATGGGTTTTCTTAATTTGCAGTGTTTTGAGCTCTCTCCATATAATTGCGTTTAAGAGGGTTATAAGATTAAATGAGTCTCCACATGAATATTGACACAAACAGGAGTTTTTGGCACAAAGACGATCCACTAATTGGATTCATCTGAGTCCATTTGTTGTCAGGGGGACGAGGCACTCATCCCCTCGACCCCTCGCTCTTCAGCCATCCGCCTCTCCACTGCCCCGTTCGTCTCCGCCACCCACCTACGATACCAACACAAACGCCGAGATGATCATGACAACCGCAAACAATGGCAGCACTCAAGACAACACAGTGTGTGGGACACCGGGACAGCTTAAGTACCTGCAAGACTGCCTGGTGAAACAAAACAAACACACAAACAACTTTGAGGGGTTTTGTTTTGGGAGCTCCTGCTTGAAGACGAGAGCTATTCCCGTCCAGAGAAACTCGAGCAGTACAGATTTTTTTTTTTTTTTTTAAAAAGCTCTGAAAACATTACAGTTTGAAGACAGTGATGTGTGCCTGGTGACAAATTCAGTGAAAATGAGATTCACATGGAGCCGCCCACTCGAAAAACAACAGGGAATCAATGACTACCTCTTTATTCTGGCAATCAATGATTTGCTTGAAAATACACACTAAGGTTAGCGAGAGTGGAGCAGGGGATTCACTGTGCATAGACTGGGTTTTATAAAGTATAAATACATTTCATTTAAGGACTAAGACTTTCACAACTACAGCATAAGTGACCATGGAAACTAAGCAAGAAAGGAAAATCACCACAAGACAATGAGAAACACTCAGTGGGGAAAAACAATGGAACCTGACAGGAAACAGTTGTAAACTATGTGAAATATCCAGCAGACTATGACAATGATTCACTTAGTTTAAAAAAAGTAATTGAAGAAAAAATAAAAAATATCAAAAAGCTGAGGGTCAAAATCCTATCCTTATTCTTAGCAGCAATTGAAAACCAAAAGAGAATCAGTTTACAACAACATAAGACAAGTCGAAGCACCGGAACCTCTGAAAACGTGGAACCAGAGAATGTTTGGTATTATTTTTTAACGTGTTATCTGTTAATTGAAAGGATTAATCAACAGTTTCATAACCGAGAGTTTGAATTTAGGTAACTGGGAAAATTTGACCTGGTTTGTGGTCTAATTAATCAAAACAGAACAATTCTGAGTTTATGATTTCTAATTAAAATAACAGTTTAAATGTCAGTACGGCTAAAATGGCTCCGACCACAGACTGTAAACTCATGATATCTCACAAATATCAAACATGACGCAGTTTCCGTTTTGCCCCTTGGACATCTTGAAGAAACCCGCCTGAGGCAGCTCATCATCTTCCGTCACTTCTCTGAGACGGGACTATTAACTGGATGACCTTTGACATCATACTGATTCACGGGGGCTCGCTTCGAACCAAACAAAGGATTATTTATGCAGCTGAGACAAAGAGCATGACTCAAATTTGGTCTTTTCATGGTCACCTGAAAAAAACCCCACCTTGCACCACCTCTGCTCCGTAGCCTACAATTACGTCTTCTCTGAGTGGACTGCGCTAATGAATGAATGTGATGCTGTGTCAAGAATAGCCAGAAGGAAAACTGATGTCATTGTCCTGACACATTATGATCCTGGCTTCAGTGTGATTTATTTCTCTCTGCTCCGGGGGCCAAACTCGTCCATGCGGTGTGTAGCGGAGATGACAAAACACATATGACTGATTTCTGTGGCGTCAATGACCCCTGGTAAAACACTATTAATTGAAAATGAGGACCAGAGACTGTTTGTAGTGGGAACGCTCCATTTAAAAGTATCTTAAGGTGGAAAAAGACAATTTTCTCCAAACATCTCGGAACAATTTAGCAGCTTTAGGTTATAAACAGGAACCAGTGATGGGAATAAAACTACAAAGGATGCAGACGTGGCTGAGTTTGGGTTTCTAAAAAGAAATATGAGACAAAAACAAACCTCAAAGAAAAAGAAACAGACCCACAAGCACTGGGGCAGGAAAGAGACACACACACACACACACACACACACACACACACAGACACACACACACACACACACACACACACACACACACACACACACACACACACACACACACACAGAGGAACTGAGGCACGTAAAGCTGAAGGTCCCAAACAACAAACAGGATGATTCATATGTGTTGTCTCCTGCATACTGAGAAGTGTCCTCGTAGGTAAACAGTGGATGAAAGTGATCAGTATTTTCTTCATCAAATAGACTCCGGGGACGGGTCCAGCTAAGGTAGATAATCCATCAGGTCCTGAAACACATCCTGTCACGGTGAAGGTTTTAACATTGACTTTTTATTGTAGCTGTTTGTAAGTTGAGACGTGTCAATTCACCTTTCTGGTCATTATGGAGGCTGTTGGAGGCTTCACTCATTAATATAAACAGGACAAGAAATGAAACAATAAACAACTTCGAGAACAATACAGGACAACACAGCACAAACTGCAGCTGCCTCCTCTCATGGATTTATCGCAGGACTATTGTATTAGACTTAATTTAGCTGGGTTGCACCTATAAACTGAATGTTTTCCACTGGTGCCATTTCTCACCAGGTTTAAAATCAAGTCCTGCTGAAACAGTCCAGGGACGAATGTGCCAGAACATTCTCTACATTCATTTTTCACCGAAACACATTTGCCTCCATCCCGAACCCCTCCCAGCTCTTCACAGAGAAATGGAAACACTGTGAGTAACAAATGTGATCCTGAATCGTCCAAGTGTGTGAGTGTGTGCGTGTGTGTGCGTGCGTGTGTGACTGTGTGTGTGTGTGTGTGAGTGTGTGCGTGTGTGTGTGCGTGTGTATGTGTATAAAATCGCAGTTTTTGACTCTTTAGGACCGTTTTTCCAGCATAGACACTGATGTTGTCAGGACAAGCAGACTTCATGGGGACCAGAGCTCAGTCCGAATGAAAATAAATGTAATATGAATGGTTGAGATTAGGGAGGAGTTCAGTGCAAAATCCTAATAGCAAAACATCTCTCTCTCTCTCTTTCTTTGTGTGTGTGTGTGTGTGTGTGTGTGTGTGTGTGTGTGTGTGTGTGTGTTTGTGTGCATGTGTGTTCACATGTGGAGCCGAGTGCTACACATCTATTTCTGACGCAAAATGTGAGATCTCCATCCTATAAATAGGACGATTGGAGCTGGACGCGGGGGCGCGCCTCGCGGTCCTTGTGTCGGTCACCGGTGAAATCTATTTTTAGAAGCATGGCTGCGCGTCACCTGCACGTGCCTGAACGGTGACAGGTTCGGCTGCCACGTGCACGCGCGTATTATAAATGAATGGCATCGACTGAAATAAATGTGAGAATATTGATTGTAAACAAAGAAAAGGAGCCTGACTCACACATGCACGTCATTAAGTCAAAGTCAAGATGAAAATGACTGTGGAACTATTTCATGATGGTTGATGGTGTCAGGCTGTTTATACAGTTTATTATATGAAAAGCTGATCCTGATCTGATTAGTCCGACATATGTTATACGTTATGTTTTATCGAAGTTATCTCATGTTATGTTATCTTATGTGTCATCCTATTCTATGTATCATGTTATATGTAACGTTGTGTTATCTTATCTAACTCCATAAGAAGATCATCATTTCAAAAATATCTTGTTCATAATTTTTAGGTCAAAATATGACGTCAGAATAGTGATTTATATGCATTAAGCTGCATATAGAATTAAAACAAATGTATAGCACAAGTATAGCCTGTCAGAGTGTGTCGCAGGGACAATATTAAAAAATAATGTTTTGCACAAAAAACATTCCTAAAAAGACAATATAAAATTGCTGTGAAACCACCGAATTGGAGGCTGACGTTAAATTCATATGTAGATTTGTGCGTTCACAGCTGCTCAGGGAGGATTTCCATTCACAAAAGACGCGGCGATGATGTGACACATCCTCAGCCTCAGCATCAGCATGTCCGCCTCCGAGCCACAGGAGCTCGGTGGCTGACTGTGTCGGTGCAGCTCTGCGGTAAATATGAACATCCTCACGTTTCTCACACGATCAGTATAAAAACACATGTGGAAGCGGTCAATGGCGCCTCTGTACATATAACGCGCACCTGCCGCGTTTCTAACCGACCGGACCGGTGCGCACAGGCGGTGATGGGAAGCCTGCCTCAGGTGCCAGACACATAAACACACAGACCTCTTTCGTTTGCAAACCAGCCTCCCTCACCCCCTCCTCCCTTTGCATCCCCCTCCCTCCTCACCCTCCTCTTCCTCCTCCAATACACTGGAGTCCGGTGACTCCGCTTACGTTTTACGCTCGCCCCGCCCCTTATTCGGTTTTGTCCAAATCGGGCTTTATGCGTCGTCGGAGCTCCCGATTTCAGGCCGACGTCATCAGCGAGTAGAGGGAAGCGCTGACGTAGGTGGAAGAGTCACCGAGAGGAGAGGGCACGGGTGAGGGAGGGGGGGAGAGAGAGTTTCACCACTGCCAGCACTGATATCTCCTCCCCCCTCCCTTCCTTTTACGTCGGTGTTGGTGCGTCGGGTGCCCCCCTGCTCAGGAGGAGTCCCAGGCTATATAAGTGACCCGCGAGCAGAGTCTCCCATCCAGTTTTACGGGCTCAGGACTTCTGTGCAAGAGACGGCGAACACAGCCTGCACTCCGAGAGGGGGGACCGACATCCAGCAGCCGGCCAGCACCCGAGCTGGACGCTGTGGCGGAGCTCAGGCAGACTCAGAGCTGACAAGAGGAGGTTTTCAAACCTTGCTCTGGAAACAACAGTAGCTGAGATGAAAGTATTATAACTCAGAGCTTCTTTATCCACACACCTCAGAGACCAGGGAGCTTCAGCCGAGACACGGAGCGAGAGCAACACTCACGCAACTCTACAACTCCACAACTCATCTGCGGGAATTTCGGTCGCAGCTCACCGCAGCAACCGGCCACGATGTACCGCTCAACCAAAGGAGCATCCAAGGCTCGGCGGGACCAGATCAACAGCGAGATCCGATACCTGAAGGACTTGTTGCCCATCTCCGAGGCAGATAAAGCGCGGCTCTCGTACCTGCACATCATGTCGCTGGCCTGCATGTACACGAGGAAATCCGTCTTCTTCACTCAAGGTAGGCATGAATTCACTCTGAATGAAAAACGACCTGTTGATGATTCTCACTGCAAAAATCTCTCACAGGAGGGAATCAACAAGTGTGTTAGCGGCAGCAGGGGCAGGGGGGTGACGTTAAAATGGTTTTCAGATAAGCTGCAGAGCTGTGGCTCATTGATCGATCGTTAGTAATCGATATAGAAGCTGATAAAAAAAACGCTCGATTGATAATCCGTCGCTGTCCGTGGTGCTGAAACGCTCTTATGCCACAAATACAGCCGCGGCGCTGTCCATGGTGCTGAAACCCACTGCAGCCACTGCTGTTTCCTATATCGCGGGGATCAGATGTGCTTTGTTCATTATTATTTCACCATGTTTGATTTATTAAGAGATCTGACACCTCTCTCCACCTTTTTCTTTCCTCCAGAAGCGGGAGCTGCTGCTAGTCCTGAGGAGAGCATGCAGTATCTGTTGTTCCACGAGCTGTCGGAGCTGATGCAGGCACTGCCAGGTTTTCTGATGCTGCTGACTGGAGAAGGGAAGCTCCTGTACATGTCAGACAGCGTCTCCGAGCACCTCGGACACTCCATGGTGAGTCCACGCGGAAGAAAATGATTTGCTGTGTGCGATGACGGGATATTCAAGCTCCGGTTTGGGCTTAATAAATAACATGCGTATCATTTTACAGGTGGATCTCGTGGCACAGGGAGACAGTGTGTATGATATCATCGACGCCTCAGATCATCTTATCATGAGGACCAACCTGTCAACGTCTACCTCACTCGAGATAGGTAAGAAAAAACGAGCAAAATTTAATTCTAAAACATACATTTGTTACTCTCCACCTCTTAACTAAATAATACATTCAAATTTTTTTAATTTTAATAAGCCCCCTCTCTTCTCCTCTACAGACCGTCTCTTCCGCTGTCATTTCAACACCTCTAAGTCTGTGCGGAGGCAGAGTGCTGGGAACAAGCTGGTTTTGATCCGAGCTCACTGCCTGCCACCCCCCACCACCTCTCCTGCTGCCGGGTCCTACTGGACATCCAACCCTGTGTGGGTGTGTTTCTGCTCCCCTCTGGAGCCCCACCCATCCCACTCTGGCCCCGGGACAGAGAGGGACATGACTTCCAGCCCTTCTCAGGTCGAGTCCAACTTGTTTCTGTCCTGCTTCTACTCCCAACATGGCCGGGACATGAGGCTGGAGACAGCACAGGAAAGGTGAGTTCGCAGAAAGCATCCTGCACCTGTTGCTTCAATATGAAATGTCATATGGTATATGTTTACTGAAGTAGTAAGGCATTATCGTCCTAACGCATCCCCACCCACTCTCCCCCTGCAGTGTAAGCACCTATCTTGGCTTTGATGTGACAGCTTTACGCGCTCGCTCCTGGTACAGCCTCCTCCACCCACAGGATCTGTCACATGCCTCCGCTCAGCACCGCAGCCTATGTAAGTGTGCTCTTCACATATACCTACCAATTACAAACATCCGTGCCCACACAATTACACACACTGTGCCCACTGGCACGCTGAAATACGATGATTAATAGGATTACAAACCGATGCCAACTTTTGCTGTGACTGTTGTTCAACAGTGAGAGAAGGAGGAGAGGGCAGAGCTGAGATGGTGGTTCGTGTGCAAGCTCAGGACCAGTCGTGGGTTTGGCTTTACATGGTTCTACAGCTGCAGCCTGGAGAAATTCCTATCGGCAGCAACAACTACATCATCAGGTAATTACTCACCTCTTAAAACCACGCACACCTCATCATATTGGAAAAAGAAAACTGATAGAAAAATAAAAAATACCATCCTAACTTCCTGTTTCCTCTCTCTCTCTCTGTCTCTTAGTGAGTCTGAGGCCTGGTCAGTGCGTCAGCAGCTCAGCTCAGAGCAGACCCAGCTGACCCTGGTCCTGACCACTGGTACCTCTCAGCAAGAGGGTCTGAGCCTGCAATCCCCAGAAACCCTGTCCAGCCCAGACCAGGTCTTCACCCCAGGCAGCAGCGGTCTGTCGGCCCAGTCCTTTGACTTCAGCACCACTGGCTGCAGCGTGGGCTCCTCTGATGACCCCGGGAGCTCTGCCGCGGAGGCCATGCAGGTGGAAGGCGACCCCCGCTCCAGTATCTCCTCTATGGAGGAAGACAGCTTCTTTCAGCAGCATCCCGCTGAAAACCCCTCAGCTGCTTCCTCCCCCACCCCAGTCACCGTTGAAACAGTGGCAGACTTAGACTTTTTAACCCAGAACATTCTCCTGCCGCCGTCCTTCCAGCTCGACCCTCCGCTGCCAGTTCTGCCTCTGCCCCTCCCACCTGTCCCCGCCCCACAAGCTCCACAGACCAAAGAGTTTGTGTGCACCCCACCCTACACCCCCCTTATTAGTGGGGCTAACTTCCCATTCAATGAACCCCTCTTCAGCTTCGACCCCAGCGGCACTACCACACCTCCCTCCTCTGATACAACAGCCTCTGCCACCACTTCCTTGGCCCCTTCAGGTTCTTCCACCACCCAACCAACTACCGCCTCCAGCCCTGCTCCCCCCACAACCCTCTCTTCCAAGCTTTCCCTCACTCTACCATCCCTCACCACTGATCTCCTCTTCCCCGTCGAGCCCTACAGCGGCTCCCTCTATGAGAAACTGCCCCCCACACCCGACAGCCCCGGAGATGACGACTGCACAGTGATGACCCTGCCCGAGGTCCGGGGTCCACTGTATGTAGATGTACCAATGGGGCCCCTCCAGTGCCCCCCTGAGGGCCTTCTCACACCAGAGGCATCACCTGGCAAACAGCCCTGCCTCTCCTTTTTCTCCCTGGAGAGAGAGAGGGAGAAGGAGAGGGCAGAGATCTCTCTCTTAGCTCAGCATATCAGCTCATTGGCAGAGGGATTCTACCTGGATCCACTCTTGTCCAAATTCTCACCCTCATCCTCCCCTCCCTCCCCCTTCCTGTCCCCCAACATAGAAACCCCTGATGTTGAATCAGTCCACATGCAGAGGGAGTTTTATCCCATCAAAGCGTGGAGAGGTCTGGACATTCCCCTCTTCCTCGATGAAGATGACTCTCTGTTTGAAGAGAGCATCCTACAAACCCTGCTCCAAGACGACTTCGCTCCTCCTCAGACACATGTCCCCTCCTTCCCCTCCCCATGCACCTCTCCTATGCTCAACCCCTCCAGCCCAGGTTCTCCTCAAATCCCAGTGTGCTGGCACCAACCCTCCCAGTTTGAGGGAGTGGGCCACTTCTGTAGCGTCCAATCGGCGCAATGTAACTCCATGGATGTGTGCGGGGCGACAGAGGGTTCTGGGACTGGGATGATGGCGGAAGGGGAGGAGCTTGCGGAGGAAGCAATGGAGATCGAGGTGGTGTCATCTCCTGTGTCCTGTTGCTCCTCCATCCCAGCTTCCCCTCCCCTCATTCTCACCGCCTCCCCCAGCCCCTCCACCTCAATGCCCATCGGCTCGCCAACGCCCGCCGTGTCTTGCACTCAGTCCCTCCTGGAGGAACTGGCCGTCCTGGAACCCATGTTTGGGGCAGGTGCCTCGATCGCCCCTGGCTTAGGGCAACAACCTGAGTTGTATCAACTCCAATGTCATCCATCGCCACAGTGCTTCCACAAAGGTAAGAATCTGGATCATTTTCTCAATTTTAAATTAAATTTAAATAAGATGAAAAAACAGTCTCTGAAATTTCACCACTAACGTTTTTTCTCTCTCTCTTTTCTTCTTTGTCTTCCAGATGGGAGTGGAAGTGTTCCTCCGTTCTAAAATAAGTCTGTGACTTACTTCATTAAGTATGGCATATTGTCATATTTTGTGGAGCACCTTTTACTGAAAAGTAAAAAATTATTAAGTGTATAAATATACATAATGTATATACAACTTAAGGACTTTAACTCCTACATGTCTCCTAAGAACAAAGATTGGCTTTATATTTTTGTTCGGTCATTGTCTGTATACTACTACAAAACCGGTGCAACATTTACATGGTGGTGTAACCACATGGACCCTTAACTGACTGGGTTCTGAGTCCATGTGGTGTCTCTCAGCTTCTCTGTAACGCGAGTTCTAGATGTAACCTGACAGAGAAACCTCTGAACTTGTAAGCACTGTCTAACTTCCAGATGCGCATTTGTATTCACTCGTAGTGAAAACTCTGTTGTGAAAAAAAACAAAACATTTCTTGCTAAGTTTCAATAGGGAGATGAATTATAGCACTTTGCCTGACATGCAGCAACGCAAACCCAAACCTCAAATGTATCAGAAGTCAAATGTTTACAAATTGTTTACATCCGTAGGATGACGCCTATCAGTACATCATAAGAAGACAGATTTCTTCTGTCCCGTCTTTAGAGCTGGTGCAGCTCTGGTTTGACCGCACTCCTCACGGCCTTAAAGGCTCCATCAAAACTCCAATATTCAACTGAAGACTGAGATACTTTGAGCTTTGGGGCTGTGCTTGAAACCTTTAACATTTCATATTTATCTCTCCATCTAAACTCTTGTGTATCGATGTGATGTGCAAACTAAAAAAGAAAACATGTGAAGAGATCTGGCATGTGAAGATCTCAAGAATGTTAACGGTGTCCATTGGTTTTCGAGATGTTACACCGAGCAAGAGATTTTCTGGAGGTTTTGCTGGAGATCCGATCATGCCACAAATCCACTGCTACGTTGTACTGTACATTAGACTCTGAATGTGCGCTCTTCAGGTCCCTCTTGGCCTGAGGGCAGTCGGCTGGATATTCTTGCAGCATCAATATTTGCAATGCTGGCAGCTTATAGCGGCTCCTGTGTGCCTGAAACGGCTCTGACCTGCTGAACTCTTTATCATGTCCACTCCACATGGACAGTGGCATCGTGGCTCCACTGGAGCACGGTGTGGTGAGGCACAATTGACTATGTGAATGAGCGATTCTTCTTTTTTGAGAGGGGTTAGAATACTAAAGTTTTGTTTTAAAAAATGAAAATAGGGATTGGGTGCTATTTCTATTCAGTTACAAAGCGACACGGGTTGAGAATGGTACTATTCCCATGGTGTCGACATGCTCACGTAGAGTTGTCTACGGTCAAGTAAAGGATTGATTCCTACGTTCTAGCTATTAAAGGCTAAGTTAATATAAATGTGTAAAATTATATTATTGTACGAGTGATATTTGAAAACGATGTTAATGCATATGCTTTATGTCTGAGGATGTAGGCATATGTTCTTTCCAGAAAGGTTGTGCACATTTGTACATTTGTATGAAACTGTTATTGGTCTGTATATATATATGAGAAAGAGATTTTTATTGCCTAAGATGGAGTATATTCTAAACATCTTATTTACTGCAGAATGGACATTGTGGACCAGTGTTCTATTGTGATGCTTATGAGTGTATTTGGTTGTCATACAAATGCATTTATAATAAAGTGCACTTAATGCGGATGATGCATTTGTGTCGTCAGAGTCAAGCCCCCAGTTCCACCCCCCTGCCTCATCATCATCATCGTCATCATCATCATCATCATCATCCCACCATTCCTGCTTCTTTCCCTCCCTCCCGTACACTCTCCTCCATTTCTTCCCCTGGAGCGAGTTTCGCTCAGCAACAGCACTGACGCACACACATGACGAGACAGAATGAGACACTATCTGACTCAGACTGACGCAAACCCTTGGCATCGAGGTTTTTGCGTGCGAGGACATACACACAGGCACACAGGCACACACATCAGATGGCCTCCTACTTACGACACACACACACACACACACACACACACACACACACACACACACACACACACACACACACACACACACACACACAATAGTAGGCATATGACCCCCCCACCACCCTCTCTACAAACCACAGCGGCCCACATTGGCTCGATGTACCTGCAACTCCATCCGCGCTCCGCGTGGCGTAAGACTCCATATATAGGCATTCCTGCTCCTGTGACCGAAGCAGCCTCCCATCTATTCTCAGCCTCCATTCAGAAGGATCAGGAAGGGGAGGGCTGGAGAGAGGGGGAGACAAAGAAAGAGTGAGGGGAGGCTAAAATTAGAGGTACAGTAAAGAGGGATGTGGGCCAAACGGATACTCTGTCGCCTCAGGATGAGAAGGTGAACTTGATCGATCTCACAGACAATAGATAACACACATAGGTTCCACTTTTACAGTAAATCATGACAGACGATGGGGGGGAAATAAGATGGGTTTTATAGATGGAGGTGTACATTCATCTTTTCTGCCAGATCTCACCATCTCTGGTAATACACCGCACTGACTTCAATATATATAAAGAGAAAAAGCCCTGAACATGATATTTTTCTCTGTAAGTGAACATTTTGTTCCATCGGTAGCTGCTGCAGCATCTGTGATGGAGTGAAGAAGACATGCAGAGGAGGAGATGCTGCACAGCTCACTGCTGACATCCTCTGGCAAACAGAAGTACTGCACAGGAAAGCAACATTTTGTCTTAGCAGCCATGTTAAAAAAACACTTATGAAGAGGACACAGTTTTTATGTTTCTAGTTCATTGACAATTTACTATTACAGGTGTTATAAAACCCCAGGACACAACTGAAGGATAAAGGTGGAGGTCACGTATGACTGAGGGATACAGATAAGTTCCTTACACGTATATTAAAGGTATACATGTTTGAATATCCGATTTATGCAATACTCCCATGCTCATATGTACAGTTGCAATCAGAAATATTCAACCCCCTCACCTCAATAGACATTATAGTGATGTGGATGACAGATAATGACAATAAATGACAAAAAAACCTCATCAAACATCAAAAGATATTCATTGATGCGTATTTTAGTTATTTTGACAACAGAAGTTGACTTAACTTTGAAGTTCAAATGAAAAAAGTAACTCTTTCTACACATGTGCATGTGCAGTATTATTCAACCCCCCAGCTTCAGTACTTTGTGGCGCATCCTCTAGCTTTTATAACTTCTAAAAAAAATAATCAGTAAGTGCGGACAAGCTTCTCTTACACCTCTCGATTGGAATCTTTCCCCATTTTTCCAGTGCAAAAGCCTCTAGATCAGTGATGTTTGATGGCTTCCATGCTGCAACTGCCTTCTTTAAATCCCACCAAAGATTTTCAATCAAATTTGAATCTGGTGACTGTGAATGCCACTCCAGGACGTTCCAGATCTTTTTCTCAACCAAGCTTTGGTGGACTTGGAGGTTTTGCTTTGGATCATTGTCTTGCTGGAAAGTCCAATGATCACCAAGGTTTAATTTGTCAACAGAAGGCATCACATTCCTCTTTAAAATGGTCTGGTATTTCTGTGAATCCATGATTCCATGTACACAATAAAGATTGCTAGTTCCTGCCGCAGAAAAACAGCCCAACATCATCTTTGACCAACCTCCATGCTGGACTGTGGGGATGGTATTCTTCTGGTCATAAGCCTGGCCTTTCACACGCCAGACATACCGCTGGCCCATACGTCCAAACAGTTCCAGTTTGGTTTCATCAGTCCATAGAACTGTCACCCAAAACTCAGTAGTCTTATCCAAATTCCTCCTGGCATATTCTAGTCGACTTTTGATGTTCCTTGTGGTCAAGAGCTGAGTGTGTCTTGAAGCCGGCCATGGAGTCCTTTTTTATTCAGTACACGTCTTATAGTTGCCACTGACGCACTTGTACCAGCCTTCATCAGGTCATCCTGTAGGTGTCTTGCAGTCACACAGGGATTTATCTGAGTTGTTCTGACTAAGTTGCTGAGGGTCCTTGATGAAATGTTGGGCTTTCTTCCACGGCCAGGCAGGTTTGAAGCTGCTCCATCAGTTTTAAACTTCCTTATAATGTTCCCAAATGTGTCTCTTGGAATATCATTTTTTGGGGAAATCTTCTTTTACCCAAGGCCTTTCAGGTGTGATGAAATAATCTCCAACTCACCTTGAATTCCTTCATGGGTGGGGTTTATATATGCATCACAGCTGAAGCAAATGAAGGATCAGTATAGAGTTCCCAAAGGCTTAATAATGTTTTAACTCAACTTTAGGACAAAAGAACTGTTATTTCCTTGCCCCTTAACGATCACACTAACTGTCTAAACCTAACCAAATCATATAGGGTTTACCAACATGTCCTCTCTTAACCAGGACCTGCTCGCCTCATCAGTTATTTGGTCTCCATGAAGTCTACTGGTCTTTATACTGGAAAAGGTCCTAAGGAGGCAACAAACACGAGGAAAAACTCACAGTGAGGGACAAACGTTTACTAATAAACTGTATAATGGCCCATGTTGCTGAAGTTTTATTACAGATTTGGAAAAAAACAACCTTATTTAATAAGAATGATCCTGTATGTCGATGTTGTGATGTGGTAAATGCAGAATAATTCACATATAAAATGGTTGAACCGATGTTCCAGACAGTGAACTTGTGTTACATTTGGAGCTGAAATCAACAACCACCCTCATAAATGTCACAGGTGTGAAAATGACCCAATAAAAGTTCCCAGAGTCCAATGTGAAATTTTGGAATTGCCTGTTTTGTCAGATCTATAATCCAAAGCCCTGAATTTACAATCTGTAACCAATCACGTTCCTGAAGAATTACTGAGTGATGATTTGTTCAGCATAATTTTTAATGCATTATAGACTATAGATTAATTAATACTTATTAAACATACATGTGGAATCATCACAGAATTAGGACAATAGAAATTTGAGGAATGACAAGAAAGAGCTATTGTGTGAGTTCTTCAACAAATCCGATCCTGTCATTCAGTCATAATTCCAGATAAATCAAGGAACAAGAATACTGCTAGAGTCCCTGCTATTGTGATTTCTGCAATAATTCATGTCACGGATCCTTTAGGTCCCGTATCAATGAGAAGTGTGTGAAACGAGCAGGAGACCATCTGCACCATCTGACAAAAAGCCAAATCTCTTCCAGCCCTGTTAATAATAGATTACAACATCAAAGAGACTGAATGTACAATTACAGAACAGCGCAATTACACTTTCATTAGCTTGGCGCGCAGGAAGTGAAACGCTCAGGGGCAGGAATATTTCCAAAAATGGGAGTGGGTGTTTTTGTCAAAACGTCTGTGATGAACTTTAACTGTAACTTTCAATCTAAAATATTAAAACAAACACTATTTGCTGCAAAGAAACATCTTAATATCAGCTGTGAATAAGGACACAGAAGAAAATCACAGAACAGATGACTCTTTATTGAGATCTGACACACATGATACTAACATAGGTCTCGTACGAATGCAGTACATATATATAAAGATAAATAAAAACAGGAATGGGTGCTGGGCGTCAGTATCGGATGTTGCAGCTCTTCATTTCTTTTTACTCATCAGGGCTTCAGCTGCGGCTGCGGCTTCGGCTGCATCTGTTTTCAACTTCTCCTCCCTCTGCTCCAAGAAGAGTTTGTACTCATCAGCTGAGAGACTGAGGAGGGGGACGGGGACGGGGACAGAGACGGGAGGGAGAAACATACAACATAGTTACTTACAGTTACTACAGGATTCTAACCCGCAGTAACACAGCTACACTGTTAAATAGTTTAAGAGGCAAAACGGGAAGTGGCCTGGGACGCATGTGGTTGCACAACGCAAATGAGGGACCCCATATGAAGGATGGCCTGCTCAGCTCACTTCCTCTGACCTGCTAAAGTTTCACAATAATCCACAGTCTATGAATAAATAAAATATATAGAGCATATAGATCTGGGAAGTGAGACCCGATCAACGGAGACACATTCAGGACACATTTTATCTCCACTCTCCACTCCAACTCCCTCAGGACGCATGTTAACACCAGGTCTGAACACGGCTCAGGAGATCTTTGCCTCAGCCAACAAGTAAAGTTGCAGTTTACATTCATGTCTGTCGGGACTCGTATAATATATGTACTGGCAGAATATTAATTAAGGCATTAAGTGGTTTCATTCTATTTACTACATGAATTCTCGAGTTGTGGCCAAAAACAAGTTTTGTGCACTAACAGCGACCTTGAGTTTAGACCTTAATCTAATCAATCAAGTCCACGTGCACGTTTTTTTGGAAGAAATACTCAGTTCTCCCCCTGACATACTGCTTTAAGCGAGAGTGGCGCGGACAGAAAGCCCCAATAAAATAAAAGCCCCCAGAGTCAAAGAGGAACAACTGCATTCTTGAGTGACAGTGTGTTGTACTGCCATCCAGGGAGAAATCCATCGTGCAAAAAAAGAGAAAGCAGCGATACAAGTTTCTCCAACGACAGTTCTCTCAATAAATCATAATGCAGTGCAGCCACAAGACACGTTATGGTTTAAGTGAGGGGGAGCAAGGGATTGTGGGAGAAGTAGAAAATCATTAGCTGAAGTAGGAAGTGAAGCCTCGGTGTGATTCTGCCTGAACGCCGAACTAAAAGAGTTCACGGCCATATGAATACAAATCTGTGGAAAGTCATAAATAATAAATACGTGGTGTCAGAGCAAACCGAGGAGGATGTTGAGACACTGGTGAGCGAGGACTGGATGTCACATCTTTAAAATCTAAAGCATCAGTGTGTCCAGCTCCATATTACATACTGACTCTGTACAGTACATTTATTATGTACAGGTTCAAGAAATTATTATTTTCATTATGATTAATCTGATTTATTATAAAAAATAGTTCGGTCTTTATAATAGTACAACATTTTTCTGTCTCAAATGCCTTGTTTTGTTTAATCAATGATCATAAAGATGTCACGATTAAAGGGTTGTGGAATTTATGCTGAAAAATGACTTAAATTAGGAATCGATTATTATAATAATTGCACTTTATACATTTTACATTGATCCACTGATCGATCAGCTGACAACCCACTAATTACAGCTCTTATAACTAACAAATGGACTCTATTGATATGGTGGTCTTTCGGGTTTATCCACGTTTCAAAGAGCTTCTATATGGAGCACTTCTTCCATCACACTTCATCGACACACTGTGGACACAACCGTCAGGGGTGACAGGGGTCACAGGGGTCAGCATCCTGCCTCAGGACACTTCACTACTATGTCTATGTTGTTTTTACAGGGAGAATAAAGAGAATAATCTCATACTAACATCAAATTGGTTTCCCATATGCAATTTTTTTGTCCTGGCCTGTCTCAACATCAACACTGACCACGATATATCGATTTTCTATTCTTTTACTTTTACATTAAGTTTAATGTTATTTCATTGTAGAGCTGTATGTGGCGTCAATCTCACATTGGGAAAACTGGGAGAAATCTTGTCATATTGATGGGCCAGAGGTTTTTACTGGACTTCTCTCTGTGCCAATCACAGCTGTACTGTTCAGCTATTACTTGGACACAAAGTACTTTTTACTGTGGAGCCTATTTACAGTGGAGCCTCATATATATATAAAAATGAATAGTAATTATTCTATTAAAGCCCCCTTCCTACAATCTCCCCTTTTCACAGGACTTTAATTATTTCTTTACTGTCATCTAATCTGACCTCTTGTGGCCGTTATTATGAATAGCAGCCTTAATAGAAAGCAGGGCTCATAAACTTATTTGTTTGCAGGTCTGAAATATATGTGAATCGATATGTGACAGTGTGTCCTAGCTCATTTAAAGAACTTTATACAAAGAGGATCTACTCCGACCAACTAGGAAGCTGAGGACAGGACCTGTTGGCGTAGTGTGTGTGTGTGTGTGTGTGTGTGTGTGTGTGTGTGTGTGTGTGTGTGTGTGTGTGTGTGTGTGTGTGTTCTGTGTGACCACCGGACAGGTTTATTGTGTTTTTTCCAGTCGATACACTGAATTCATGAGCAGAATCAGAACTTACTCTTTGACAATCTTGATACCGAGTGATCGAGCTGAGCCGATGATACATTTGACGACGTGTTCCAGGGAGGAGTTCCTGGTTTTGAAGCAGTCATCCTCGGCTTTCACCTGGGCGATCTCATACACCGCCCTTAACGACACCATCCCGGCTGTTTCATGACCTACACAAACACAAACACACAAGCACAACACACAAGCACAAAAGAGACAGAAAGGTGTGAATAAAGAGCAAAAATTTCTATAAATCTACAATGAAATGTTTAATACAAAAGAGGACAAAGTGGAGGAATGTGTGTGGAGGTGGTGTCGGAGAGATGTCAGGGAGTCAACAGCTGAAATGAGTCTGGAGATAGCAGAGAGCATAAAAGCTGAAAATCCAGAATTCTCTTTTCTGAACACAGCACCGTTGCCACTTCCCTCCTCTGCAGCAGTTCCACCGCACGTCATGAATATAACATCAATCACAGCCCAGCTCACAACCGAGCCCATGGAGAGACGCGTGTCCATTTCTGGATGGGCTCAGCAGGTGATTATTTGAGCGAGAGCAGAAACATAAGTGAAGCAGCACATCTCACCTGTCTTGCCGGCCCCTTTCGCGATGCCCGCTGCCTGCTTGAGGAAGTAAGACACCGTGGGTTGGCCGATCTTCAGGTCGTACGTTCTGTCAGGCTGAGCAGACGGAGGGGAGAGGAGGGCAAGTGAGCATTTGAGGTTTTCAAGGAATAATATTCTCACTGTGGCCAGGATATTAAAAAGGAGAGGTCAACACAACACCTCCCTTAAGAAATGAATCCTTCTCCTCGGATTTCAGTTTATAACATTTATCTTTTTTCATATTTTTTGCAGCAGTTGCTATAACATAGTATTTCGTTCTTGCAGTTTACAGAGAAAACAGTCACAGATCTATCATTTGAAATCATAGCAATTTTTGAAACAAGCGAATCCTTGATTTCAGACAAAGAAAAACAACAGTCTGAACTGTTGGGTGTCTCTGACTAAAATAACAAATTGTTGCGTCATGATTTCATCAGTTTGGTGACTTTAAAAATGCCGTTTCTTTCTAGTGTTTCCAATGACTAGTTTTGAAATGGGAGTCTTGTAAAATATGCACTTGACTTCATGATTTCCTGCTCAAAGACTAAAGCTGCAGGTTTTTCTCTCCACTGGTGTCGAAGAAACAACATTGAATACGAAACGAATTTCATGAATGAACAGGGTTTTATTTTAACAAATAACTAAATTTCACATTTAGTTCTTTCTTTAAAGGTTTTGTTTTTCATTGTCTCCTTCATTGGATGTTCAGTGGTGAAGGAGGAGGAGGGTTCATCGTGCAACACAGGTCGTTAGTCGCAATCAACCTGTGGGTGTTTCAGTTATATGTTGTGATCATTCATCAATCAGGGCGTTCCTTTAGAAATCGTTTGAGCCCTCTAGGGGCGATGGGAACTAACATCAAACATGACACTGCTCAGGTCGGCTGTGTTCGCTTTGAAGCCGATGAAATTATTGTAGTGAATTGGAAGTGAAGCTGACTCGGCTGGTTGGCCAGTTGGCCTCGCATGCTAATGACTGCAGCCAACGTTAGAACGAATGAAAACACTGGTAAAGGATTTTCACAGACTTTTCACTGCACTTTTGTTATAGAAAGACCACCAAAAAAAAAAGGAGACACAACCTTCCAAACTCTGTCAATGTGAAATATTATTCTGCTGCAGCCTCTTGCACACTGCTTCATCATGCAGGGACATCCAGAGACTGACAGGCCTGTCGTATGTGGTAAACGTTATTATGTTTGAGCACGGCTGTTTGAGGCCGTCCCCATGCTGCCAGGAAGAAAACTCGGGTGGAGGAATACTAGGTTGATCTATATGTTTTTAATCTAATAAATGGATGCTACATATTTACACATCCAGGAGACACAAAGAACAATTACAATTCATCCAATGACAAATATGTAATTTCCATTTCAGCTCCTGAATGAAGTTAGCAGATAAAAGCTCTAGACTCAAAACAATGAGCTGAAGGAAGGCTAAAACTTAAAGTCACTTCATAAATCTCTGTGGGTTTGTCCCCAAAAAATGACTACAGTCACATTACACACATAAAATACAGGCCATTTAAAAGATGATGGACAAAATAATGTGAAGACATAAAAAATGACTTTAACTTTGGAGTAACCTCAGCCATTTACATGCCGTGTTTAGGTTATTTTGTCGACCCCCTGTGGGTTCAGCTGCTGCGCATCTGTTCTCCTGCCTGATTCGTTCGCCATTTTCATCCTCCCCTCAGGACCAAAATAAAAATAATCTCTTCAGCCTCACTGAGTTATTCTGACTCTTTTCTTTACAGTCAGATTTGTTCCCTCGCTGGACTTCCCCTTTTAAGAAAACTTCAAATCAGACATATAGATCCTATCAATAAATCATCGGAGGAAAGTTTACTGTGGCTCGTCTGTTATCTGTCACATAAATACAACAAAAACAACAAAGAGAGAACAACAAACAGTAGCTGAGCAGAGAAGATACCACATAGCAGGTGATTTGTCATCAGAGTTGTGTTATCTAACCGCAGTGACCTTTCAACGGAGGCAACAGTATTTTTCTCCATCTATGGAAAAGCTAAAGGTCCAGTGGGCTGCTACTCTTTCCTCCACTTTTTTTACAAGATGAAACAAACAGCATATATTGCACCAGACTTTTTCCTGCAGGCAAAAACAAGACGGAGTTAAACTGAAAGAGAGTGAAAGCCCCGGCTCCCCAAAACATTTAAACACTAGTTTCAGCGTTTTGAGGAATATGCTTATCTGCTTTCGAGACTTACTGTACTGATGAGAGGCTTTTAGCTCAGTGCCATGGAATTCAAAACGCATGTTCTTGTTTCCCCCCCGAGATGAACTGTAATAACTTCCTCCAGCTCCACTATCAGATAAAACACTTTGGTGCATTTGATTTTTTACTTTTTCTACTTAATGTACCATGCTAAATAAATCAGCATTTAGCTGAGAGTCCCACTGTGACTGAATACAGTCCCAGTGGGACGATGGTTATTTGGAGCCAGAGTCTGCACAGTGGCGATTGGGGAATCAAGCCGTTGTAAAGCTGATACACACATCTGACCAATCACAAGTCAGTCAGCTGTCAATCATGATGTTTTATTGTTTTTATAGTATCAAATAACCAATAAAAACAAACGTACCGTGAAAATTACAACGGCACAAACATCTGTGTTACAAGAACCACCTAAAATGACAGAAACCATTCTTTTGACGTGTTCTTAGACTTTTCAGTGTTGTCCATGTCCCAGCCATTATCTTAGGGAAGGTGGGACATATGCAGGTGGCTCGTGATGATTTAGCTTAACTTTTGGAGAGTAGTCATCTTTATATACAGTCTATGGTACGGCCGGACAGGGCCACAGGCTCTTTACTCCTGTTACATGTCTATTAGTTTGTGGATTAAATTGATGAGGAACATAATGTTAATTGGTG
Source organism: Pleuronectes platessa (assembly GCF_947347685.1). Classification (NCBI taxonomy): domain Eukaryota; kingdom Metazoa; phylum Chordata; class Actinopteri; order Pleuronectiformes; family Pleuronectidae; genus Pleuronectes; species Pleuronectes platessa. The sequence goes on from NC_070633.1 coordinate 19,847,777, forward strand.
AGGTGGTAAAAGGCTGATTTGTAAACTGTTGACGGTGCCAGATGAGTTGTTTCCCATGTTAGTAGTTTTTATAGTTATCTAATTGAACTCCCTGCTCTGGATCCTTAACACACAGGGATGAGAGTGGATTGATATCAAACTCAGTCCAAAAAAGTTAAAGGTAGACTTTCAGAAAAAGTTAAACATTTCCTTTAAACAGGATGAAAGGTGTTGCCGGATGTGCTCAAGGCTATAGACGAGCCTGAGGTGAAAGAGAAACATTTCAAGTCTAACATTAAACTTCATATACGGAGAATACACTGCACTGGTGTGTGCAGCCCTGAAAGGCACCAGCAGATGGCCATGATAGGCAGCAGCGAGCAGGATATTTCATGTCAAAATAAATTCAAGCCTTTTAAAGGATTAGGCTTCCCCCCACAAACCTCATTACAACACACATGTATTTCACCTCTGATATAAAGGAGTGAGTTGGTGTGTCGAGTCAAAACGATGTGAGCTTGTGTGGACAACTACAAGCTACCAACACCTCTTTTCTGAGTAATTCACATCTCTTGCATGCACTTAATGCTTCTTGACTCCAAGTTCCTCTGGGTATTGCTTCATTAATGAATGCAAATGGAAAAGGCTTACTTCTGTGGTAGAGTATGAATAATGGAAGTGTTCTGGTAATGTTATGCAGCTAGTGGAATTAACCACAGTCGTGGGAGGGAGGGGTGCTAAGAGAAAAGGGTAAGGGGTGGGTTAGTGAGACCCACACCGAGCCGAGCCGCACAGACGCACCTTCACATGGATCTTGACCGGGAGAGGGATGCCCTCCTTCAGCTCCTTGGTTTTCTCATTGAAGTCCTTGCAGAACTGTCCGATGGGGATTCCTTTCTGGAAAGGAAGACGGGGGAAACGTGAGAATAAAGGCAAATAAGCATGGAAGCTGTGAGAGCCGCTTTAAAATATATGAAGAGTCTGTGCTCACAATCATTCAGTCAAACGTCCCTCATGTCGCACGGCTGGAATACAGATGCCTGAGCTGCTGTCAGTCCGTCACAGCTTCAGAGACGTCTAACTATTCACACATGAGTGGCTCAGGGAGCGGGAATGGGATGGTATATACTACATAACTTATATGAAAGAGAGGGTGTGTGGAAAAAGTCATTTTTGCACTACATATTGTTGTTTTACCCACACCGCATGTGTGTATGTGCAGTGCTTTGTTGTTCCAGACAATGTGTGTGTTTGTGCGCGCGTGTGTGTGTGTCACTACATATGACTGAATGTATGTTGGTGCCCAGAGCCAGAGAAACCCAGTGATGAATGAGGCTCCCATTTTCCAGCTCCTGCGAGGCCAACCAGAGCGAGAGCAAAATGGATGGGTGACATTAAGTCAACACTCGGCCAACGCTGCTCCTTTGCACCATTCCTCTTTGCAGCTGAATTCAGTGGCAAAAAACTAATACAGAATCTAATTATTACTGTTGAAATTTAAGCTGACCTTCACCCGTCATCATTCCCAAAGGCAGCAGACTGATTGAAATGTTCATTTCAGAAATGAGGGGAAGAAAAAAAGAATTTTTATACACAGTTTAATGGACTCGTGAGCTTCCATAGCTCCAAGTCAGTGCCAAGCTGAGCCCTCAGATTCAAATAATGGATCTGATGGAAAGTCAGTCATCCTGAGACCTTGGCCAATGACGGAGCGGGGAAGACATTTATTTGAACTTAACGGAGCAGAAAGTTCTCTGAACATCATCTCCACTAAAGGCTTCAAAAGCACCTGATGAATGCTAATCAGCCGCTCAATCTGCAGAACCCCATCACTTCATTAGTGTCTAAAACGCGGCTCAATACTCGCTGGAATTTTCGAGCATCTCGCGAACAAAATAATAAACTGATTGAATTTTCAACATACCACATGCGTCGAGGCAGGTTATTGTTTCAGAGCTGATGGGTGCTATTTGAATTACAATGCCGCACTAATGAAATGGAATGCAGTTACATCCCCGGAGCCCCTGCTAGGCTCTACCTTCCCTCCCCTCTGGTGCTTATTAATAGTAATCCTATGCCAACCGCACTACCCTCTACCCGTGCCTTTCCCTCCCTCCACCTCCCATAAAACAACATAGCAATGGTAAACATGCGAGGAGGGAGCACTGATGGAAAGTCTAATTAAATTTGGATTAATGCAAAGGCTATGATGTTGGGTATGAGTCAAAGCAAAGCCTCAGGCTCTACCTCACACATTTGGCTCTCATTCCTTTCCTTCTCTTCAGCGAATGGTGGATAATGATTTCTCCCACTGACTCAGACGGCCCTTTCATGCCACACAATGTGAAAGGGCCTTGCTGACCAGCCAAAGATAATGCTTGATGCTTCTAAAATGTGCTTAAGGACAAAAAGCCAGACATTATACAGACAAAGGAGTGACTGTGTAAAGATAGAGAAAGGGACCTCACATGGCCTTTCCTTACACAACACTGCTTTATTGCTAAAAGGATTTGTGAAAACATGATGGAAGAATAAAGAGTGATAACAGAGAAAAGACCAGAGATACAAACCACTTGGGACGGCAGCAGGTTCTTCGCCAGAAGCTCTGCAAACAATTAAGTGTTCACCAGAGACAGGTAATCATATTTTAATTAAGCTTTTCCACACTATTCCGGGCATCTCATCCTCTGTAGATGACAGCATGAGCAAGTTTTATTTTGGCCTCTGGCTATTTGATAGTTTAAGTACAAGTAATTGCGGCGATGGGGCCATGCTGGAAATTGCAATCACAGTCTGTAAATGTGGTAAGAGAGGCTGGCATGCCATGAAAGCAATGTTCGAGGTTTGTTCCTCCAACCTCCCATGACATTTATCAGAGAGAGAGAGAGAACTAGAACAGTAACAATCATGGCTCGGCCAAATCGCTAACCCCGCTCACACTGCATCTGAGCATCTAATCATCCTCGAGTCCGAGCTGCTGGATAAATCCTCTGTCTCCCACCATGACTGATTAGAGCCGGGCACTCTCCAGTATAAAATGGCTGCAGCCCATCACCCGAAGCGGGGCCTTCGACGTCGGCCGTGAACGAGGAGATTCAGCCTCACATCTTTAAAGACTTCGTCGATCCTGGGCATTGGGATTAAATGCTAATCTACGAAGATATTTATCTGCGTCAAATCCAGCAGCGACGGTGGTGAGTAATTGCTGTATGATCCATGAGAGATCAGCATGGCAGAGTCTTATTACTCATAATTATGAGAGCAATAAGGCATTCGCAATTAAAATCAAGAGAAATGTCCATTTGATTCAACCCTTCCACCATATTCTCTGCAGTCCTTTTTGACACTGCCTCTGTGCTAATGTGATTGGCCTTTCAGCTTCACTAACTCTTTTTAACAAGATGTAGCACTGGTGTGGCGGGATGGGTGTGTGTGTGTGTGTATGTAAGAGAGAGAGAGAGAGAGAGAGAGAGTGACTTGGGGATGAGAGGCAGGGATGGGAAAGACGGAGATGGACGAGGTATATTAAAGTTGTCAGAATGTGGCCAGTGGTCGTGGTCAGTATCTGAACGATGACAGCAGGTCTGTTTGACCGAGGTGAACGACGGGCGCGAAGAACAGAGGAGGCCGCAGGGGGTCCTCATGAATAAGGGCGAGTGCGCCCAGATGTTTATGTATGACCACTTCGGCCTCATTTCAATCTGACACGAACATCAGTTGAGGAGAGGATATCGGTGCATATTAAGCTGCGAGAGACTGCTGACAGCGAGGAAGTGTTCACCGCGTATGGTCGCAGGTGTTTTTGCAACGGAGCGAGAACATTGGGGAGAGAGGGGGGGGGGTAAATAAATAAGGGAGAGAGTGGAGGAAGAGGGATGGAAGGAGATGAGAAAGAGAGGGAGAGTAGGTCAAGAGAAGTGCTGTGCTTATGGAAGTGTGGAAAACATGGAGATAAAGGACACAGACAAAAGGATAAGGCCCTGGGGCAGGAGTCAGAATTAATTGCCCCTGGCACGCACAAGGCCAGTGGATGAATTGCCCTGGGTGGTCGACACGCAAGAGGGCTGCGATACAGGGACAAAGGTGTACGACGGAGAGAGGCTGCTGGGGCGCGAGGTTAATTAAACTCTTTAGTGTGAAATACTCCCATTCATTACCTTCATTACCTTGTTCATTTAATCTGCGCCGGTGTTGACATTTTATCACAGTCAGCCCGTTGTAGCGTCATGGAGCAGATTAGGTTTGACGGTGAACTCCTCGCAGGCAGAGGGGGTCAGAGGAGAGCGAGGAGCGGGAAATCAGGTCAGTTTAGGTCTGACAGACACAGCAAACCACACCAAGTACATTGAGTACATGCTGGACATGCGTTTTACTTGATTTTCAACCGTAGAATCAGTGGATTAGTCTGAAAAGTGGAAAAGGAAAACAATTTTCACCCCTGCTCTCCAGTAAACTGTGCTGGAGCCAATATGTAGCCCGGAATAAAAAAAAAAACGAGGAGCCGTGCTTAAACCAGCATGAGCGCACAACTGACCCCAAGTTCAGGGGAGTCATCTTAGAAACAACCGAAACAAGCCAAGATATTTGCTTAAAATAAATCTTCACTTTTTGCAGCTGGGCACAAGAAGAGGAATTGGCTGTTTGAGGGCACGGTGAGAGCAAAGCGACCAAACAGGCGCTGGTGGAACAAAATGGATAGCACTGCGACAAAGCATCCCATTTCCAACTCCATTACGTCCCCCTCATAGTCCTGATAGTGTTGTGCTTTTTGGCACTTCACATGATTAATCACACGTGGAGCAGGCAGCAGAAACCCAGGAGCCTGAACAGCAGGAAGCTGGAGCTCCTCACTGGAGACGAGCGGGGAAAAAAAATATTCACTGACACGTGTAGAGGCCTGGAAAGAAAAGAAAATCAGGTGCAGAAATAAAGTCAGAAACCGACAACAGGTTTAACAAAGCCTGTGTTGTGTTTGTGCAGGATTCCGAGACGTAGCCGTGAATTTTTCACAAAAAAGGTTTTCATTTAAATGGGAACTCCACCGATTTCACACATGAAAGTCTGCGTACAGGTGTTGGGAGCACGACTGCATATGTAGGGGGGAAATAGCTTCATGTGGCTCCTGAGGGAGCTGCACAAAATCTGATAAACTACCTTGCGTGATGCCACTCGAGGCATCGCTTTGGTTTAAGAGTACATGTTTGTAAATGAAAAAGGGAAAAGAAAACTCCTGGGATGTGAAGCTACAAATAAGCAGACCTCTGCAGCCTCCTCTTCTCTGCTCGAGCAGACAGACTCGAGGCAACATTAACCGCTAATAGCATAAATAACGCCCAAGTCAAAGACCCAACTGCTGGCAGCTGAATCACGTTGTGGGTAATGTAGGCATCAGGCGTCTGTACAAGAGATAAAAGAAGATATCTCTGGTTCTGCTGCATTCATTTTAATTTCTTCTGGTCCATGAGACAATATTAAAATAATTCAATGCATAATCAGAAGAATTAATTCATGTCGTGCAGTGAGATTAGCCAGGAGGAAGAGGGTGAAGGGTCTGAGTCCTGCATTTTTGAGGAGATCAGCCTCAGGAATGATATAGAGCATGTCTCACTGTTTACGCCTTCAGCTTTCTTGGACAGATTGTAACCCCATGTGTTCTTCCAAACTTCCCAATCACGTCTGAAGCGAAAAGTGATGACTGCACAGTACTGTGGACAGCCTGCCCGCCTGGCTGCCCCTCGCCTTCCTCTGCTATTGTCCCTGTTCCCCTTCTGTCCTTTTCCCTGCATCACCCCCCCTCGCTCTCCACTCTGAAAGTGAGCCAGTGTGCAGAGTGACCTTCAACCACACCCACGGGGAACAGAAAAAAAGAAAGAAGAAAATAGAAGGAGGAGATAGTAACAGGACTACAGAGAGAATGGGATAAACATGAGGACATGGGTGAAATAAATGCAGCAGAAAGAAGAGGGGTGAAGAAGTAGGAGAGAGAAAAAAAACACGCTGAATTGAGGAAAATGGAAAATCTTCCTTCTCTCTTGGAAGCCAGCGGAGCGCAGAGCTGAATCTGACAAGAAAGATGACTCTCCATCCCCCTTCTCACCACTCTGATTAAACCTCTCACTTTAAAATGAACCCGGCACACAGAGCCACAGAAATGAGGCAGTTGAGGACTTTGAGCCTCTCAAAGGTGCAGAAATGCCGACAGATTCACTTGAAGAAGCAGGACCTTGGGGACAAGGTGATGCTGTGAAATCCCCCCCCCCCCCCCCCCAGAAAAACCTGCATCTGTGGCCGACAAAGTGACAGAAATTGAATTCTCTGATCAGGCGAGCAGCCGGCTCTCTTTAAAAAGCGGTTTCCAAAAAGATTTGCTTTCAGACAGATCTGTCTGAGGAAATTCCCACTGCTTCTGTGCATTCAGCCAACTGTAATGAGTTAATCTCACACAGAGGGACGGTCTCCTTGTGTGAGCAAGACAGTAAGTAGACAGAAGGAGGACTAATTAAAGTTGTAACATCTGCCTTCTGAGCACTAAATGTGTCGACAGGCTCCAAGCATCTTTCGCTCCACTTCCCCGCTCTTGTAGCAGGCGAGGAGAGAGGGGGGGTAAATAAGGTATCTGCCCCGCTCCCAAACAATGCCATTAATCTTCTGCAAGTGGCATCATCATGATTAGCATAACTAATGAGTATACGGTAGCTGGGTGCTCTGAAATATTCATAGCATCTTCTTGGCTTAACTTCCATAGCTGATGGTGGAGGAGAGGAGGAGGAGGAGGAAGAGGAGGAAGGGAGGAACAGAGGAGGGTGGGAGGTCTGGAGTAGAGCACGTAGCCTGCTTACAAATTAACACCACAAGCCAACTCGGACAGCATGAGTGAGTTTGTGCTCCCCGTCCTCCGCCTCCTCCCGCTGCTGCTGCGCCGCGCTGCCCCCTCGCTCCTCCTGTGCCGTCTTCCCGGTTTGCGGGCGCCGCTTTAACGAATCCGCGACGCCGCTCCTGCTCCACTTTGGACGGACTTCCGCGCAACAGCCGGAGCCCGAGCGAGGAGCAGCGGCATCGGCATCAGCCCTGCACGGTGTCAACCCCTCACCACCACCAACCCCCACACCCCCACACTGCGGGAGGCGACAGATCCAGAGTCGGATCCACGTCGAGCCACCGCATTACGCACGGATCCCGAAACGCCAGCCGCGCCAGATCTGCGCGGATCTGCAGATCTTATTGAGTCTGAGTCGTTTTTGTTGTTTACCCCAAACTCGTGTCTGCTCGCCGAGGCAGCGGCGATGACTTTCTCCTCTTGCAGCCGCACGACGAGCCTCCTCCTGGAGCCCGACTCCACACGAGCACCCGGACTGTAGGAGCGAGACTTTTATCACCGAGCGCCGGCTCATCAGCGACCATAAAGAGGAGACTTTATTGGTCAGAGACGGCGCTTAAAACACAAGTCGCGCTGTAAATCAAGTCAGGAGCATCAAGCCCAAGTGCAAGACGAATGGTTCGGGTAACTAAATCTTCACTTTACTACCGGCTGCATGCACGGATAAGACCCTCCACATATACCTGCTGTTATGGTCTGATGGGGCGGTTATGAAACAGGTGTTGCAGGGAGAGAGAGATTGTTAAATTGTCAAGGGGGACGTGGCAGCACAGCGCTGCATGCTGGGCCAGCTGATGATAACCAAATTTCAAGTAAACAAACAAAATCCATAACTCTGTAACAAAAAAACAACACCCCCCCTGATAAATCAACAGATGTTTGGTCATGAGGCTTTAACTCTGGAGAGGGGGTTTTATCCAGCAGCATAATCAGGGGGCTACACACACTGCCTGCATGCTTACCACCTCCATTAATTAATGAGTTGATGGCTGGGATGTTGTCCTGGTGCCCTTGGGAGCTATCCGTGTGCCACCACCTGTGAACACCCCCGAGAGATGCGGTGTCTGATGGGCTGTGCAGCTCACGTGAGGTGTGTTTATGGAGATGAAGTGGGTGTAGAGGGATTAATTCCTGCGCTGCGTGGAATTCTGTCCGCCTGGAAATCACCCACTATTAATAGAAAACAAAAGCAAGTGCTGAAAACCCCCCCAGGCTTGGCTCCATCTCTTTGCTGCACAGAGCTTTTTTTTTTCTGGATGAATGCTGGGAATCTATATGGAGGGGGGGGGGGGGATGTGCACAAGTGACACACATGAAAGAGAAGAGGTGATTTTGCTTTTTTTTTTGGTGGGAAAATTATTTTCATGGCAAAACTGAACAAAGGCCGTGAAAACGAGAGCAAATCTTCCACCTGGACGCCATCACATGTCATTACTCACGGTCATGGTGAAATAGGTTGTCTCACCTTGTCAACAGCGGTGTCACTTCCCAGAAAGGGGAGTGATGAATCTGGTCATTATTGGCGAGCAGAGTGGACGGACAGGCTGTCATCCCAGGTTCCTCACTCAGAGCGGAATACATTACACGGCGCTGACAGTGGGAGTCACAACAAGAATACAGGGTGACAGGGAGATTTCCTCGAGCAAAATTCAAGGCGCAGGTGGAAAGACTTAAGAAGCCAGACCTCTCTGAGAAAAACACCAGCTGCAACAGGGGCTGAAAACTTATCCAACCCCCTCCCTCTCTTCATCCCATCAGAGCGTGCTTTTTCTGCTTTACATAGACAGAAAAAATAATCTAATTTTGATTCCAATATCCTTGTAAATCTGGTGAAATTCACTCAGTTTTTCAGGCAATGATAATCAAGTTGCAGTGTGCGGGTAAGACAAAGGGCTTCACAGGCATCGGATATTACGAACGCTGGCGTGATCCACGCCCGTCCTCCCACCATGCCTCCGAGCAGATTAATCAGTCGAGATCATTCCTTTCTTCATCTCTTTTAATCATCTGTTTCAGAACAAACTCTAATGCCGGTGATATTTCAATACTCAGGGCGATGAATGCGTCGGGGTTCATCCAGGCCACGCTAGCTTATGAGATGCATGTCTTCTCTATAAGTGGGTGGAAGTCACATTCCATCTGCATCTCAGCCTTTTCCTCTTCATCACCCTCCCCCCCCCCCCCTCCCTCAGAGCTTATTTACGAACTATTACCATCATACAGTAACACTTTATCAGGCATGTAGACAGCCAAAAGGCCTATTAATCTTTCACACGCTGTCTTATGCTCCTTCTCCTTGTCCACACACACACAGACAATCTCAAAACCTCTCCTTTTTGTACCCACTGGAGTCCCTAGGCCCTCTTCAGTGATTCAGTCAGCAGCGAGGAGATGGCAGGGCTCCTGTTAGTCTTACAGTGAGGGGAGCGATGTGTCTTCCATCGGCGAGGCATCAATACACATTTTTCACTGGCCGATTTCTCTCAGAGGCCGCAATCATGCTCACAATCTCCCGCTCGATCATGCTCAACTGTTGCCGTTACCACACATCTGAAACGGTAATGATTTTATATTATAATGCCATTGATCCTGTTGAGAGGTTGACACCCTGAGTGTTGCCGAGCAGATAAACAGACAAGTCCACGTGCTCCGAGCTGTGATTTTCAGTTAAATACAACAAACAGGTGTTGGTTGGATTACACTGTAAAGTCAATGATACTTTTCCATGCTGAGAACAATACTGAGGTTTTACTGTCCAGGGCCTGGATATGAGCCGCAACATTAGCAATAGGAAGAAGGGGGGGATTCCAGAACTGAGGCACATTAGCATTGCCTGAATGCACCCAACCAGAGCGTGTACACAGACACACAAGGCAAACGCATTTCTATACAAATAGCAAGTTATCAATATTCATCTGAAATGAGAGATGATTAAAGGCTGCAGCACAGTATGAGAATAAACAGGGCGGACTATGGAGGCAAAGAAAAGGCTTTGACAGGGCACCTTGCTGTGTCTGAACACAATTAATAAATAATGGATAAGCCGAGTACAAAAAAGAGCGGAGACAACAACAGTGAACAGAGAAAGTAACAGGGGAGAAGTTTGGAAAGCCTCCGAATCAAAAAGGAGTAATGTTGGGAGGTTTGCAGAGAAAATATGACTATTTAATTCAAAGAGCTGCAGAGAAGAAAAGAACAAAAACAATTCGACAGGATTTTCAGCTTGAGCATCGGGGTAGATGAAGCTTTGGTCAAGGACGAAGGGTGCTTACTCTAGAGCCTGTGCCTCCGACCACAGCAACAAGCAAACTGTTTTACATGTACATGTTCTTATCTTGCAAATGTGTCAGTTTACGGCGGACAGATGGCCGTGTGTGCAGCGATGTGAGCAGAGTTTGAATTCTGTTGATGTAACAGCTTTCCCACTGTGCATCTGTGCGTGTCTCTTTACAGGCATGGTGCCCACGCCCCAGGTGTGCGTATCAACCCTGGTCACGGTGAGCACGATGGCGGTGGTCGACCTCTACCTATTGGAGCAGAGCATGCTGGGCACTCACGGCCTTCCAGGACCAAGTGTCTGGCAGTGTGCGGTGGTGTTGCTAGGAGATGCGGGCTTCCTGCTGGCGCTGCGCTTCGTGTCAGCCGGCGTGGTGTCGGAGGTGCGGTCGCCACGGCGGGGTTTCGCCAACGCCCTATGGTTCCTCTTCCTGTCCCTGCTCCAGCTCAAGCTCTTCTTCGTCTGCCATAACTACAGACAGGAACGTCGGCCGCCCGACCCGCTGGCCAGGAAGACCCTAACACTGCTGCTGTCCATCTGCCTGCCCTCCTTGTTCCTAATCCTGACTGGAGCTGACCACATGACCCCTCAGCGCAGGAAGCAGGAGGTGCGGAGTCGGCTGTTGTGGGTGATCGTGGACCTGCTGGACATACTGGACCTGCAGGCAGGGCTGTGGGAAGTCCAAGGAGGGGTCTCAGTGGGGACTGGAGGGATTGTTGAACAGCAGCTGCCAATCTGGGCCGAGGGTCTGGTCTTCTTTTACTGCTACGCCCTCCTCCTGCTGCTGCCGTGCGTGGCCCTCACAGAGCTTGGGGCCACCGGTCTGCCAGGACAGAGGGGGCCCCGCAAGGAGGCTTTGTACCCTTGGCTCAGCTTGGTTACCATCAATATCTTCACCCTGGCTCTGAGGGGCACAGGCATGCTGTGGTACCGGGACCCCCGTGTGTCCACTGTGTTCCTGGGGAAGAACCTGCTTGCTTTGGCTGTGAAGCTGAGCTCAGCCTGGGAGAGACACAAGCAGGAGCGAGCTGCTGCGGGAGCTGGGACTGTGGCTGGAGCGGAACCAGGAGAGTCAACCCTGCCAAGCCAGAGCTTGGAGCAGGGAGAGGGCGAGGCTCAGGGGAAAGCTCCTCCTTCTCATTACCACTCACTGTCTCGCTCCCAAAGCCACACACTCTCCCACGTCAGCCTGGAGCCTGCAGAGACGCCCTTAGGACCCTCTTTCATCTCCCACGAACTCTAGAGAGTCTCCAGCTCTCTGAACATGCACGCATGCAAAAACGCATGTACGCACACCCTCACTCAACACTCAGACCAGCCAGTATCACGTCCAAACAGATAACTTGTATTGAATTTCAGTACAACCGTGATGGGTTTAATGCCGAGCTGTGGAAATGCATTTGGCAAGCTCAGCTTTCTGCACATTTTGTTGTGCTAAGAAAAACTCAAAATGCATTGCTGTGATTTGTGGGTGTGTATTTTTAAATTGAACACTGTGAACACATCTATGCGAGTTTAAAGAATATTCCAGAAACGTAAACTGGAGTCTGGCAGTGTTTATTCTTGTTTATTCTGGGCACAGCTGCCTCAACTCAACTGCCACCATTTTTATGAACTGTCCTTCACACACACCAACTTGAAGTTAAAGTTGGACTTGTTTTGTGTTGCGCATGTATATATACACAAGTTAAATTTCTTGCAAAGAAATCTGATACCACTGTAAATTCCGACTGTGTAGGGGTGCGGAACACTCCGCGATGGTTCACTCATTAGTTTCTGTTAATGTGGTCTGAGGGAAAAATTAGATCAGCACTTCTGCCATAAGAAGCCAAAAAAACGCCTGTGACCTTTTAGTGTACATTTTCTTTGACACTTTACAAGGAACTTTAACAGGAGACGAAAAAAGAATACGGAGGAGGGATGATTTTTTTCTTCCTTCAGGACCACAGAGTCATGATTTAAAAGCCATCCAAGCAGTAAAAGTCGCTCTTCACGGTGATCCAATATTTCAACGCAACTCAATGGTTTCAAACCTCTTTGGTGACCCTTTAAATCAAAGTCTTTGTGAGCCTCATCGATGTTCATTCTTATATTTAGTTCTTAATTTGAATACATTTTAGGGAAGGACGATGTTAAATTCTATACTTTTTCCACAGCATTAAAATGCAAAGGAGAATCAGGGGACAGACGAGAAACATACAGATGTTTTTTTTTCATACTCTCACGACCTCCATGATTTATCTTGCAACACCTTTAAGGGCCCCTGCTTGAAGGTTGAGCACTGCATCTGCAGTAGTGTCCGATTTTCTTTCCAACCCAAGGTAACACGCTGATTTCACTGTTAGTTCATCCTGTCTGACTGTGAATGTTAATCAGAGGAATCAGTCACCGTGGTGTTTGGTTGGAGTGAAAACCTGCAGACTCATGAGCCTCATGTTCGACCGTCCCTGCTGAACTATGTTTCTGGTCTCCTGGCATTATTTTCAGTTGATTTAAATGCAGAGTTTGAATATCAGTTAATTGGCTAAATTATTTTAGATTTCAGATGCGTTCGCCGTCCTCGCATACATTTCCGAGCTGTTAAAACCATCTGACATTTTAACACAACTTAATGTGCATAAGTCAAGATTACACAATAAAGGACACTGTTTTCATGAAAGAAAATATGTTACTGGTAGGGCTGGAGGACTTGCAATAAGCATTTTTGCATCATATGAAACAAACTCCAGGTCTATTTTACTGCATTGTTTGTAAAAACAGAACACCAGTGCAAGTAATCCCTTTACAGTTTGACAACACATTCTGAATTCATGTTTTGCCGTCTTTTGTCGTCCGCACCTTTCAGAGACATCTCTTTTGGAAAGCGGCCTGTCCTTACATCAACTCTGTTTTTCACTTTAGATGAAATAATTAACTTTTAATCCCGCATGAAGAACGGACGGAGCCTTTCATTCACAAATGTGTTATTCTGGTGTGGAAGTATTTGGCCGTTGTGGGATTATGGGTCAGAGCAGCAGGTGTAGTGGATGTTCAGTCAAGTGCCTTGTTTCCTCATGGAGCTACGAGCCTCCAGGTTGTCAAAGAGGCGCACGTATTACGTGTACCATGCGGAACTTGGACATATGCCATGTGTATACTGTGAAGTTATTCCACAGCTGTTGTCAGCTACACCTCCAGGACAGAGTGCAAACTAATAAAGTGTTTCATTCTCGCCGAGTGTTGACAGTTCATTGGCTATTATGTAGGAGCGTTATTGGCAGCCTGTCGCCCACACGCACGGGGAAAAACATGGGGGAGTCAGTTCCTATTATTCATGGCCGAGAGACAAATATCTGCCTGTTACTTGCAGAACCTTCTTCATATTAAAGTCAATCAGCTTCCCATCTGCAGCCACAGACAATTGCGTATTTCTCCTCACACTCAACTGGTGGAGTGAATGGAAGCTACACACACATTAAGCAGAGAAGCGTGCTCTTTGCTTCACAGAGTGGCACGCCGATGAAAGGCCTTCATTCGTCACAATTATGCCAGTTGCCCCGTCAGCCCAGATCCTCTCGTAGTAATCCTTGAGTGTGCCGTCGTGCTGTCTATCTTTAATGCAGAGAGATGTGATGGAGTGTGCATGTCAAGAGCTGTAGTAAGCATGTGAGATGCTTTTCAGAAGGAACTGGCTCTTTGCTCACAGCGGCCGCGAAATGCACCCGTCGGCCTCTCCTCTGAGATTTAATGGTTCTATTAATTGAAATTGAGGCTATTTGTCAACATGAAAGCACTTATTCTCACTGCTTTACGCTTGATTTACAAACTGTATTTACAAGATGTATTAAGACTAATGTACACACTCAGCCCCAAGAACAAGTTTATTTAAAGTTTCCATGGGGAATATCTCTCTGGTTCAGAGAAACTTTTAAGGAAAAAACCCACAGAGGAATAACCAGCGTAGAAGACAGCATCCAAGCCTTGGCTTCTCTCTTTCTTTCATCTCCTCCCCCGTCGCACACTCTACATTTCAAACACATACATTCTGGATGCACTCTCTGTTGGGCAACATCTCATATTTCTATAATACTAAAAGCAGTGTCTGCATAGGCAGCCTCCTCCGTAAATGACTACCTTTGCTACACCTGTTAAACTCCAGATACAATGCTCAGCATTTTCCTTCTGCTCCCACCAACTGTCATATCCTCGTGAAGCAAAGTGCAGAAGCCACTTTTCTCCATTTACATCTTCTTTTTCCGCCCTCGCCGGTGCTCTCTATTCCTCCCCTTTGTTCGCATGTGCTGATTTAACTCTTAGTCTCGAGTATCAAAGATGTCGGTTTTCCTTTTTTGTTTCTCGTTCCTCCTTTTATTCCTCTCGTTTGTTTAAATTTGCCCTGCAGCCGACAGGCAGCCTACCTCTCTGCACTTCCTCTGTCAAGGGTGGTTAGTCAGAAACGAGAAAAAAAAAAAACTGAGGAGAGGTTGGCTAAGATTAAAGGGCCGGGCCATTGCCTAAAGCAGAGCGGATGCCGTGCCGACTGCCATTTATTTACCGTTTGTGACACAACGTGTGTGTTCGATGGTGCACGAGAGTCTAGAGAGACAAAACGCACATGACACGCTGGCCTGACAACAATGACATCCTAAACAGTCCAAAAACCCTTTAGACAAACATATGGCTTTGCTTCGCTTGGTTGAGCTCTTGGTTACGACCCATCTCAACTCATTACCCACGATGCTGCGACAGCCGCGGTACGAGCTCACACCCACCTAGTCTGGCAGCAAGAGCCACATTTAGCAGACAGATGTCTAAATCATTCATCATAGCACACAGCATCAGTACCACAGCTTTCGGAGAGAACTTCAAAGTATATTCTATGAGAAAGAAATGATGCAAAAGAATGTGGGGCTCTTATGATATGCAATGCAATACTGGATGAAAATGCAAACTAGTAATGGTCTCACGTGTCAGGTCTGTACCTGCTGCTGGAATTTAATGAAATAGAACAGAACCAGGGTTGAATCGTTTTAGTTAATTAACAGACACAAAGGCTGCTGCTGATTCCGGCTCATCATTCTGTATCTGAGGATGTGCTGCCTTTCTCCATTATATTTCCATTGTGAAGATAAAAAGAGGTGAGAAGTACTTAAGTATCAATCTTACCAACTAAAAATATGAATACCACAGTGCAGAATCAAGATATGCACAATAGCTCATTATAGAATAACAAACATTACATTATATGCTTTGATGCATTAATAAGCAATTAATAGGCAACAGATCTTGTTGCAGGAGGTAAAAGCAATTTGGATGTTGCTGGTAGATTAAACCTGATTTGTTATTAATCAGAATATGCTAAATAACTATAGCTGTCAAATAGACATTTTGGAAAAAAAAACATAAATATCCCTCTGAAGGTGATGAAAAAGAAATAAATGAAACATAAAAAGGATTTACTCAAATAAGCACACATACCTCAAAAATACACTAAGAGTGCTCATGTGAATGAATTTATATGCACTCTCCAAGTCAGCCAACCACTCAAAGCCAACCACTCAAAGCTCTTTACATTGTAGGTTTCGTTCAACCATTCAATTACACATAATCGTTCACAAACTGGAAACACAGCAGCACCAGTGTCTTAGTGCTGAAGGTGAGAAGAAATCCTCAAGGAACGTTGTGATCACTCGACAACTTCCACCCGAGTGTTAGTGGGTTGACAATTGTTACCTGCAGCCTGTGACCAGTGTACCTTTCTCTCTATACTTTACTTTCGTAGCAGGTGATGAATTTAAAGAAACAGTTAAGAAAGGACAAACTGCAAGAAAACAGTTCCTAAGGACAGAAACATCAAACTGACAGGGATGTTGAAAGTGAGAAAAATGACATTAAAAGTCTTTTCAATAGTAGCCTTGCATTCACAAATTAAACAGAAACCGATCACCTGGGCAGGACAGAGCCAGGAACATATGTTGCAAGGGGAGTTGGACCATACGAAGAAAGACAGGCAGGAACGAACACACAGCACTTGTTGAAGTTGGTGAAGAAACCACTATTCTTAGTTTGCATGTCTAGAGCTGTCACACGTTTCCCATTTTTCAGAAATGATCAGATTCTATCCGTAGCCTCTTTGGGAAGGAGGCAGAATGGTGAATTTCAGAATATCGCAACAGCAGCATTTTTTGGGGGGTGAGAGAACATACCAGCCATGTCACTCCAACTAGTTTCACATGATATGAGAATCACAGAGCATTGATACAAAATTCATGATTGCTATTGTTTGGAGTGTTTATGTATGAATATTGATTGCTGTGATCAAAATGTGTGTCTTCTGTTTGTCAAGATTAAAATGTTTTCTATAAAAGATGTTTTTGCATATGAAATTACAGGTGTGCAGTGTCTTCTGTCGTGTCAAATTAGGTCGAAAAGTTCCTGTGGCACTAAAGGCTACAGATTTGCCAATGAGAAAAACTCAACGACCTCCAGAGTCCAGGGCTGAGTGACAGAGCGAGTTTCTTTCTGCATCGGTGGCCTCCAGTGTAGCTGAAGGAAGGCAGATTTAGCTGAGCCTTAAATGTGATCAGTAAAAATCAAAAAATCTATTATACATCTAACTGGTAAACAGTGCAGAGACGGTAAAATTGGGTTATTATGGCCTCTTTGCTTGGCAGCAGTTACAATCCTGCCGGCTGTATTTCTGAGCCGAAATAAAAAATGCTGCAATAGGCTGAGATTAAATCCCGCTCTTTATTATTGGATAGAAAATGTCTGTGTGTATTTTCAGAGAGAGACTCTGGAGAAAACAATTTCAGTCCCACACATCATCACCAGTTGATGAAGAAAACTTGTTAGCCAACATCTCCATATTTACAAATCCAGCAGCACAGAACATATATCCTCGTCGGCATGACATAAACATGTGTGATAAATGCAACGGGAAAAAAGAAGTACGCCCTATAAATAAATTATATTTCCCATGCATTTACACAGGGTTTAAAAAAACGACACACACACACACACACACACACACACACACACACACACACACACACACACACACACACACACACACACACACACACACACACACACACACACACACACACACACACACACACACACACACACACACACACACACACACAGGTTGACAGTACTCGAGCGACACTAAGTGAAACAGAGTCCGATGCTCAATCTTCATGGTTTCATCAGAAAGAGCGATTCTCTGACATAAACATGTGTGATACATGCAACAAAAAAAAGAAATACGCCCTATAAATAAATTATATTTACCATGCATTTACACAGGGTTTAAAAAAAACTATGCACACACACACACACACACACAGACTCAAACACACACAGACTCACACACACACAGACTCACACACACACACACACACACACACACACACACACACACACACACACACACACACACACACACACACACACACACACACACACACACACACACACACACACACACACACACACACAGACTCAAACTCAACATTACACTTTCTCTGATCTGTTAATAATCAAACTATTGATTAGTGCAGCTTTGAGGCTGGTTCCCAACCGGTTTACTTCTTTGATGTCAAAAACTCTGAGTGTCATCTGCAGAGAAAACTAATGCAGTGGGTAGACAGAGAAAACAACAGAGTCTGAGGCCAAGTTGTATGACTGAGTGGTTGAGTTACCTCATTATTAAAACTAGGTGGGAGGAAGCTATTGGACAAAAAGAAAAAGGGACAGAGGGAGAGTTATTGACAATATCATAAAAGAAGATGTAAAGATCACTCAAATAACCAAACAGCCAATTGAGAAATATGGAATGGTAATTGATTAATGGTTCGTAAGTGTTTGAGCAACAATGCCATGGGAGTTTCATTTTTGCTCCATTGTTGTTCATGTTTCTTTCAAGACTAATTGAGATATTTTTTTCAAATGACTTTAAACTAATATTAATTTTGATCACTAAATCACAGTCACAGTCTGCCAGGTTGATCGGGTTCATGGAATTATTTTATTTTACCGTGCAGCTGGTGACAGCAGAGAATGTAATTTTGTACAGCAACATTAAGTAATGGGACTGCTCCTGTCAGACAAGAGAAATGTGATATTTTCACATAAGTTAACTCCTTTTTGACACCTACACACTTTCTATTTCCTGATTTAATGGATTGCGTGTGTCTCCTTTCTTGCCAGCTGTATTCACTTTTACATTCTCTTCTGAGTGTCGTCATTAAGTCACCAAGATGGATTAACTGTGAGAATTGATCTGGTTTCCAAGTGTGCAACAGCATCCAAGCCTGATGAGCACTGTCCATTAAAGAGGCTAACTGGATCATTTGTATGTACAGAGTGAGCCACAGGCGTATTTCATTCAATCTTGTAAAGACAATCGCATTTTAATAACTGAATGACCATTACAGCAGATTGTGACTTTATAGTGTGACATAAAATATAAATTTACAGGAAAACATTTTAAGGGAATATGTTTCTGAGAACCGTAACAAAATTCGGTTCATGAGTTGAAAAGGTACTTAAGTTTAAAATCTCAAAATATGTATTTACTGCAAAAGATAATTGGTTGTTTTCATCCCCTAAATCCAAACCTTTTTTTTTCCACTGCCACATTTCGACTGCTGACTTACTTTATTATTGTACAAGCCAATACATAAATTACTCTAGTTAGAATTGGCACAGGTGGTGGTGCATCCCTGAGCAATATAACACAAAACAACCTCAGCTGTCTCTCCGGAACAATTGAAGCAGAGACACTGATACAGGAATTTAAGACAAGACCTTCACATGTCCAATCCCATTTCGTCAGCTGGCTTGTAAAGAGTGAGGCTCATGTGTATGGACAGCTGCTGCCGATGGCGGTGACTCTGGAAACTGTGAGAAAATAGTTGCAGACTGAGGCCGAGTGTGGCACCCACCTGCACAACGGAGCTGTGCGACTAGAATAAGAATGGGAATATAAAGAGGGATATGAGGGTAGATGGAGGCGGTGGTTGCGGATGTACGATGAGGTGACTGAGCAACTGTGTGATTGGCAAAGTTTAAATGGGGAAGGATCAGGTTGTCTCACAGTTAATGAGAGAGGGTACGCAGAAGGTCAGTTGATGAAATGAAGCCCTGCTCCTGCAATTAAGGTAATACTCCTGATTACTCGGCATGAGCAAATAGAACATGAAGTGAAATCGTAAGTAATTTTACCTGTCCCAGAATGGGGCCGAGGGGGGGTCCAGGGGATGCTTGCCCTGACCTCACAATAGCTCGGATAATACCGCCTGTGTCCAATCTCTTCACAGCCTTGGCTGCCTTGGAGATCTTTGACATCTTTAAATCTGCCTCCGAGTCAACTGAGATCCATTCACTGAAAACGCAGAAGAAAAACAAATTAGCATTGCGAACGTACACAACAAATCATTCACACTCCGGGCTCATTAAAACATCATACCGTCGAGTTAATACTGATACCCACAAGCTAAACCCGTGCCTTTCCATTCTGCAGTGGGCAGGTAATTAAAAAAAAATCTTTCCCTTCGATTTGCTTAGTGAGAGCAGCTATCCTGGAGGTGTTTGTATTGAGGATCAGCCGCTGATTGAGATGTTAGCCATGATGAAGAACCTCAAACTGGTAGGACTTAAACTTCTCACAGAAAAATCATGGAGTGCATGCCAAAACGCCTCCATCGCCTCACCTCTGTTTCTGATGCGTCGTGGCTAAACTCCCTGTGCTGCAGCAGAGCTTCCTCTGCACCAGTAGAGGTTAAGAGTCAAGGCCGAAGGAAGGATAAGTACCAATACTAATACACAGAAGAGGTGTCATCGCCATGTACCAACGCAAACAGGGGTTGGCTCTTTCATTCCACCTTAAAATGCATTCGCCAAATCAGGAGTCAATTAGTGGAGTGCAGGGGAATGGCCTGAACCCCTGGCCTTTCTCTAGGGAGGCAGAACACATAAAAGCACGCCTGTAATCCTCTGCTGGAATAAAACTGATACTGACACAGCTCCAAAGGAAAAAAAAGGGGAGAAGAAAAAAGATCAATGAGTGGAGCCAAGGGACAAATACAAGTTTTAAGGTTGAGCCTTGTGATTCAGGGGAACCCTGCATTCAATAAAAATAAGTACTTGAGGGGAGAGAAGACGTCCAGCAATGATTCATTGTAGGCAACAGAGGGTATCCAATTAGATCAACAGAAGAGACAGTACAGAAAAGATATATGGGACCTCACGCTGCTTTGGAGCAACAAAGGGGGGAAAACTGCTCCAAAGAAAAGTTGTTATTATATCTGGGCTGCTGATTATCCAGCATCCGTTAAAGTGCAGCCACCGTGAGGGAATATTTGTAGGGGCTTTACGCTGATTTGCATACCACAAGAAGAGTCCTAAATAGAATCCATTTAGATTGAATTCCCTCAAGATCTGTCTTTACAAAGCGACTCGCATACAATACTACTACCACTCACCTAATGTGTTCTGCAATTTCATTGTAGAAAACTTGTATTGCACTAGTGCCAGTGAGAAAATACAGACCAGTATATGAATTAAATCTGGAGTGAGAGAGTCCACTTCTGTTCTCAAACAATGAGAGAGATACTTAGGAAGACTGAATGGGAAGGCTGCAGAAGCTGCTTTCAGACGTGCACTGATCTCCTGATGATCTCCTGAATTTGTCCAAAGGGGCTTTATGTGAAAGGCTCAGCAGCACTAGCAGGAGATCATTCGGAGAATTCTCCGTGAGCAAGTGGACGTGTTGATGACAATTCCAACATGCAACAGATGCAAAACCTTTTAAGATCTCAGGATTAACAAGAGGTGTCATATACGTAGAAGACACAGACAAAGATATCAACTCGGAAAGACAAGATTCCAAAGCTTCGGAAAGAGTTCAGACATTCTGGCGGAGCGAGATCATCTTTTTAAAAGAGCTGCTAAAAGTTTGAGACTTGCTTTTAGGTTTAGGATAGGGTTAGGTATATAGTGTGATGGCTAAGGTTGAGGCGCTAGGGAATGCATAATTTCAATGAGTGTCCTCGCTAAGACAGAGGTACAAGAATGTGTGTGCAAAACTAATATCCATAAACAAACAACACTGTACATCCAGAGAGAGAGATGAGGTTTAACTGGAGTTTTGTGAAAGTGATAGAAAAAAAAAAGGTCCAGCATCAAATGTTGGGTTTAATTCCAATTTGGGGCAAAGGGACTAACAGTTCTGAGAGAGGGGAAATGACAGCGTCATGCTTTAATGCACCGCAACTCCAATCTCAGTCAGAGTATGAATAATAAAACCGCAGTTCGCTGACACAAAATGAAATCACTCATCACAAGGCCATGCAGTGAGCGCTGAAGAAGAATTGACCTACATAAGGCATCACAACTGCACTGACAGTACGTCTCACACGGCTGAATTTACATTAGATTCAAGGAATGAAGCAGCATCAGCTGTGCAGGGGTGGAAACACAGCGCAGACCTGTACAATCGGAGCTGGGATAATGTTTTGCTGGGAATTGTGAATAATCAAATCACAGCTGCAGTAATTTGGAAGGAACAGAGACAATTTTCAGCGGCTCTTTAGGCAGAATATTACATTGCTTCGGCAATTACTGGCAACGGCGTCGTTGATAACAAGGAGTACACAGAAAGAGCAATTTGTCAGGGCCATGCAGAGTTTAAGTGTAAGAGAACTTTGTTAAAACATGCTTGATAAATGACACGTAACAAAGCCAGCATTTAAATTACTGCCTAATAAAGAAACGTCAAGTGAGCAACAATAGAGAGAAAAAACAGCGCAAATGTCCTGCAAATTGCTATTGCAGCAAACACTGTCGTTCCTTCTCCCCACACTTCAACTTAAATGTCTTTACAATTATTCCCTTAGGGTTTGGCACCAGGTTTCTGGTTATCAGCTCCTGCTGTTTTGGTTAATAAATCGTCTTTTACCACCAACATCCACAAGATAAAGTTTGTTGGCCTGCCTAAGAAATCTGGAAGTTTTCAAGCGTTTGTGCTGCCTGTCAAACAAACTACCAGGGACGGAAACACAACACCTTTGACTGAGGTAAACATGTCAATAAAACTGAGCACACGGGAGAAAAGCTGGAGGAAAAAAATCCCACCTGTCAGGGTAATGTGCAGGTCTGCATAAACTGTTGTGAGAAGATAATATGAAATTAGACTCCTTGTGTAACAATTACATTTTCATCCTCATCATTAGAGTGTGTCTGAACATTTCTGACAGGTTTTCATACAACAGCAGCAGCTTCCATGGTGGGTTTCAACATAATTAATACTGACTGCACTTCAAGGATAAAGCTGACTTTGATTAAAGAAATTAATCAGTTTGCTGTTAAAAAAACTGGCTTAATTGCACTGGTGATGCCCACTGCTGTTTGTTGTTTAGGCTAATAGGCTCTCTTTAGTCTTCATTAGGGAGCCAAGCAGTAGCCAACATGAGCGGTGATTCGGAATTCGTTATTTACTTAAAAGTCAAGGTTACTACAGATGTCCTATAAAATATTACTTTGATTTTTAAGTCCCAGAACATTGTCTCAATGTAAAAAAGGTCTTCCTCTCTTTATTTCTTTCACATCTTGTTTTTACTACAGCGTGCTGAAAAACAAAAGCTGAATAATAATCTACTTCTCAGTGCTTTGCAGCTGCAACAACAGAGAATCAACATCTGATCAAATAACCTTCATAGCTCCGCTAAATTAAAAATAAAGGAGGAAAATGAAGTCCAGTATTTTCTCATAAAAAAAGATTCTGTGTTGTCGCATGAAATGAGGAATCAAACATTATAATCTTGTGAAGGAAACACTCAGACAAAAGGTTTGAGGGTGAATGCAGGTTTATTTTAGAGCAGCTGTCTGTGGTTGGTTTGTTTCTCTTCAGCTACCATGTTCCTCTTTTCATCCTAACCGCCTTTGCAGGGTTGGGAAACTCAAGCCCCCCGGACTACAGCTAGTATTGCTGACTTGTGCTTTGAAACTGACACAAATACGTGTTTCTACCTCTGCAGAGGAGGTTCTGTCTTCACCAGCGATTTTCTGGGTTATTTATCGGTTTAATTTCAAGCAGGTTTACACAAGAACTACCAAACCAATCTCCACCAAACTTGGTATAAGGATGGGAACTGGACCTGGGAACAACCAATTATATTTTGGTGAAGATACAGATTTTAATTCCCATTTCTTTAACTATGTTTTATGACAAAGATATGATAAGATTTAGGTTATCAGACCCCTTACTTTTTTCTTTTAGAACAAGACTTAATTTGTGGTATTGTTTGGCCTTGGTGGAGATGTGTGCTTGCCGGTCTATTTACCTACTAATGGGATTAAAGTTGTTTACACAGGATGGTTCACCAAACAACTTGGTGGAATGTTGTATGGTCTTGGGAGAACCCATTCAATTTTGGTTTGGATTCAGATCAGGGTACGGATTGAGGCATTTAAAAAAAACTTTTTATCATAGAATGATTCATGGACAGTGGGAGCTGCTGGGCCTTGTTGGAGGTGTACACTCTCTTCCACCCCTCACTCTACTTCCCTAGATGCTGACACTGTGGTTTGAGTGAAATGTCTCAACAACTGTTGGATGA
Source organism: Pleuronectes platessa (assembly GCF_947347685.1). Classification (NCBI taxonomy): domain Eukaryota; kingdom Metazoa; phylum Chordata; class Actinopteri; order Pleuronectiformes; family Pleuronectidae; genus Pleuronectes; species Pleuronectes platessa. Next base: position 19,871,514 of record NC_070633.1, read on the forward strand.
ATTGTAATTTGTAAGACTCGGAACTGAGAGAATAGTCATTACAGCCACAGAATGAATACTAATGACATTGGCGAGTCCCTGACTTTTCATCTAGAGCCATGTGCAGGTCAAACTTGTACTTCACATCCATACATCTATCTGATGGACTGGCACAAAAACCTTGTTCCCAGACAGTGAATCCTAATGACTGTGATCCACTGACTTTTCATCGGGGGTTTCAATCTCAATTTCACTAAGAGCCAAACTCTGGGAAAAGAGAATCATGTCGTTGGCCAGACATTTATTGTTTATTGATATGCTTTTATTCAATTTATATATCTTTGATGATATTAATGCATTTCCTGATGATGATGGTGATCCACATAAAGCCAGTAACATGTCAACAGAAACCACACAGGCTCGGATAGGACAACTACAAGGCATTTAATAAAACTAAATGCATTCTGATGAAATAGATGATAAATATTTAATTTTGTTTTGTCTACAAGTCTCACATAGCTCGTTTCAACTGCCTGAACACAAAACTAGTCAAGAGGATCAAAGCAAAAGATCTTTGATCATGTAATTTAGAAACAGCGCAACACTTTGATAGGCAATCGACTACACAAACATCCGAAACACTGCAGCTAATCTCACATGCAGCCAACAGACGTAAACAAGACGCATTCAAGTTGGCAGACACCTGACATCTTTTCTTTGATGCAAGTTCATCAGTTCTTGGCTTTAAGTCCAGAGCTGTGGCCACTTTTAGAAAGAAGGCAGGATGTGAGGCAGATCTGGGAGAAGATTTGTTGATCTTCATCACAGATAACATTTGGTGCAGACACACACAGCCTGAAGGTTGAGCTGTGTTTGTTTGCTTTCAGCATCTCCAGCACTGTCCTTTCATCTGTCACTGTGTGTTAAGAAGCTTGCCAACTTGGTGCAGTGGTGGCACGCCCGTCTGGTTTGGTTTGGCAAACAGCAGCTAGGCGCTCCGAAATTTGTTGAGAATCTAAATTGATGATTAATGAATTAAACTTTGCAAGGGGACGGATTTTGCTTGCGTGTTTGTCATGTGATCCAGCGCCACCATGAGGTTGACATGTGTAGTTTTGGGTGAAATGTCCCACAACTAGTGAATGTTTTATCATCATAATTGAAAATCAGTTCAAATATTTTGGTTTATAATCAAATATGCAAAATTTATAACATTCTCGTCTGCCTCACCTTTATTTGTGTTTAGTGTTAGTATTATTATATCAGCGTGTTAACGTGGCGAATATGGTTTACATGCTGATGTTAATATTTAACACTGTTATGCCTATCTCAAGTACAGTATTACAGAGTCGTTATCATGGCTGCAGACTCATTGCCAGTCATTTTAAAAGACTTAGATTCTGCAGAGACGATATAAATTTGTCAAACATTCGAGACCATTTATTACTGTGGTAGTTATCCCTTTATTTCAAGATTAATTAGGCCACTTTTTAGGAAATGTTGTAAATCAAATCAAATATATGGGACACGATTTTTAAAAAGTCAGGAAATGAGGGGAGAGAGTGGGAATAACGTTCACGCTTGAATGTCTTTGACAGGATTATATACATGTTACCCATCCCTGTCTGTGCACACATGAAGCATTCCTTTCACTTACTGGCCTAATCTTCTGTGTTGTGTGATAAAAATAGTATTTACAGCTCAGCTGATAATTCCCGGCACCCATTTGGAGGGTTTTCGTTAGCATAAATTTACTCGAGCAAGCTTCTATCCGAGGTTAGGTTTTAAATGTGTGATCCATCACTTGATACACATGTCAGGTCCTGGGGGTTTAATTCTGTGATAATGTGATAAGAACTGACATATTCTTATTCCAGTCCCATCACTCAGTCTTAACAGAGAAACCCGCTGAGTTCCCATCTCTTTAAACAGATAAAGATTGGTCACAACCAATTTCCAAACAGAAACCATGATTAGTATTCCTTGAAATTACAGGAAAGAGGAGAACATTCCCTCTTATATTCCACTAAGACTTAAACCAGCCTATGACGACTGGTTTTGTTCAACTCTTAGTTTTGCAGTCCATCTAGTGGTAGCATTCACCTTTACATTTAATATTAGACAATAAGATATGGTAGTGGCACAATTCACTCATGTGAACATCACTTCTACGATCTCCTTGACCACAACAAGATTCTGCAACCAAACAAATTCAAGATGAACATGAGAAGACCTTTGAGACAAGTCCCTGGATACTATAGAAAAAGAGAACAGGCATAGTAAAATTTTAATATCAATATAATTTTTCTGCTCATCTTTGCAGAAAAAGGTTTGAATGCCATTAAAGCCACAATAAATCACTGGTGTCCTTGAACACATAACCCAAATCTCTGTTAACAGCACAATAAACAGGACGGCACAGGAAAGACCTTCGCTTGCAGCAGGGAACTCTGCGATGAAGTATTTGTTTAGATGCCACCGTGTTATGAATTAGGAGCTGCAGATTAACTGTAATCGATGAACCTAATGCAGCAACCAAACAGAACAAATGTACCGGGCTGTGATCATTCACTGAGCCCCACCAGAGACACCCTGGATGAGATTAAGAGATAACGTCAGATATACAGTTATAGTGAGCCAGTTATATGCCAATGCTGTTCCACCACATTAGTATTCATCCCATCAAACTCTGCTCCCGGAGCTATTGATCGCCGAATGCCAAGCGCAAAAGGCAAGTCAAATAAAACGAAAAACTCAGGAAGAGTCCGAGAGATCCCACAAGAACAAAAAAGGGGACTTTAGCGACCAGGTTTAACCCAGATGTGAACCCGTGAAAAAAATCAATAAGTGATAATTTCCCCACTTTAAAGGAATAAAGCCATTTTACATCACATAGCCTGAAGTTAACACCAGATCTCATTCGGTTAAAACTACAAATCAAGCATAAAGCAGTGATAAATGCTTCACATTCAACATTTAGAGTACAGTTATCTTGACAAATATATTCTGAAGAAGCCATTTGCACTTTTCATTCATCTTACATTCAGCTGATATTCTTATAGTGAGGACAGACGGGGCCAAAAGTATTAATCACGGACTAGAGGGCGACGGATTTCGGTGTTCAGCATATTTTAAGGTAAAATCCATCACAACGTGTCTTGTATCAATATTCACAAATCGATGCCTCCGTTGACCATCTACATTTTAGCCAAGTTTGTACTTAACATAGATCCTGAGGAAAAATGCTTTAGAAGAATATGTTAAATGCGTTTTATGTTGGTATAGATTAGTACTGAAAATGAGAACTTCAATTGTATTTGATCCGGCTGCTGCGTTGTTTACCCCTGAGACTCCAAAAGTCTTTGGTGGACTCAAACACTTCACCCACCCCTCCAATGGCAAAGTGGTGAGTAGATAAAGAGTGAATTTAAATTTTTCTATTAATTATGCCTTTAATGATTGACAATTACAGTAATACAGACAGGGCTGAAGGGTTTCCTATGAATTACTTAGGCTGCGGTCATAATCTGAATCGTCCAGCCACAGTTTCATAATGGCATTAGGTCTCTAAACTTTTGTTTTGCACTGTTGATTCACTGTAGAATCGGGTGCACCACTCTTTCCCTCACACGCTCTCTCCCTCTACAGCATCGGGAGAAATCAAAACATCCATTAAGTTTTTATCGTCCTTGCAAGAAGGCACATTTCGTCATGGATTCTGTTGTAGGTGTCTGCTTTCCCGGGAGGATCACGCAGTTCGCCGCGGGCAGGGAGACATGGGTCTGCACTCTTACTGTCACTCATGCTCTTGTGTACTCGGGGGCCAGAGTGCACGCAAGAGTCCCAGTGACAACCACCACGATATGATGTAAGATAAGAAGCTGCAGCAAATCCTCACCTTTGAAAAGCTGCAAGCATTTAATGTTTGACTTTTGGCTACTTATCTGCCAATCGACTATTCAATCAATAAACTAAACATCTCTTCTCAGCAGGTTTTACAGCTGGAAAACACGTCATCCTGTAAGGTCTTATTTCATTCTTCAAGTACAGAACACTCTCCATTCTATTTTTCCAGTTGAGGGATATGTCAATGCAGCAGCATACAATGATATACTAAGCTGTGATGTACTCCCAACACTTTAGTTTGCACACAGTCTTGACCTCAGCTCTACATCACCACTTTTGTTATGGACTCGAGTGCCAACTGTGAGCTCGGCTTCAACTCCAAACTCCTGAATAGGAATAAATCTCTGCAGCCACATTCAAGATCTTGTAGGAAGTCTTCACAGAGAAGTGGGGGCTGTTTATATCAATGTTAATGTCTGGTTTTAGATTGAGATGTTCATCAATAACACAATGTACGGCTGAAATCTGTGGTCCTATTGGCCAAATGTGTTATTTAAGTTCACCTGCATCCCTGTTGTTAAGCAGGAACACCGGAATACGACACTTAATAAGAGAAGCAGCCGTCTTCTACACCGTTTTATTACTGTTGTATGAAAAAGGAATTTGACAACTGAAGCAGCACATGCCCATCACCGCAGCTCGGGTTCAATCCAGGACCTTGTACTTGAATAGTGATGACTCCCAGTCGAAAAACCCTGCATGTATTATCTCCGTTTGCCTGTGATCAAAATCCCAGGGAGGCCGTTTTCTTTACCGGCTACCCTGAATTACATTTCGCTCACTCCATCATGTTTGAATGGCAAGACAGAAAGTGTTACAAACTGCCTACGCTTGGAATAAATCTGAAAAAGCAACAAACAGCAATAACGAGGCGTCGCCAGGAGAGAAGGTACATGAGAAATGTAGGGAGGAGAAAACAGCGCACAGTTCAGATCGTACTCTGACATATTTTGCAGACAGGCAGTGTTGTATATGTGGTGGCTTGATTGCTGTCATCTCTTCTAGTGTCGGAGCACAAAGCACATCAACACCACTGACGGGGGTGTCATGAAACAAAGGCTATAGTTGCTGCAATTTCTGATTCACAACAGGACATGTTGAATTTTACATATGGATTCATGATTTATATGACCTAGATTTGGAAAAGGGAGCCAGAAGATATTTTCACAGATGTTAACATCAAACGTCTTGATGTTGTTGGGGATAATTGGCAACAACGCACAAACAAGCAGTGGGAGGAGACGAAGAGAATGATGAACACAATGCAGTCAAAGTCAATGGCAGGAGAAGCTTTGCAGCCATCCCAGCGAGGAGACACGTGGGCGCACTTTGCTCTGACATTACAGAATCCGGCCTTCAGAATTACAGCTCGGAAACAGCAAGCCAAGTGTGACGGCAGCCAAAATGTGACAGTAAACACTGTGAACTCCGCCATATGCCCTTCCCCTGCTGCAGCTAGACCTCATATTCAGAATAATGGCAAAGTATTAATATATAACAGCATGGATGAGGGCGCATGAACTTTGTAGATGGCAACAGAATTAACAGGGGGCAAACCTGAGTCTCTCCAGCTATGAGAACTCTGCAAATCAGATCTTTATTTAGCAGGAAAGGATGTGCAGTTAGGGGATGACTCAGCGATTTTCCAATAGTATGAGCTGAAAAGATCAAAGAGGCACAGATCTACAGAGGAGAGTTAGGGCATAAAAACAAAAGTGAGACGAGGAGTTCTTTCTTCCATTTGGCATTTCGAGAATAAAGTCGGAATGTCAGGAAGGAAGTCAAAATGTCGAAACAAAGTCAAATATAACCAGAATGTGCCTTTAATCTTTTTACACCTCAAGAACAAAGTCCAAAAGTGTTGGAATTTCATTATTAAAGACAAACATTTTTGCATTTAAAGATTTTTTGTTCACCAAATACAAAAGAAAACTAACACCTGGCCCTCATCTGTACAGACCACATGAGGTACAGCAAATATAGTTTCCTCGACAGTGTCGTTATAAAACTGAGTTACATTCATTTAGCAAAGACAAAGCCATCAAATAAGTTTTTAAATATCCAGTAATCCCTGGCCTCATGTTACCTTACATAAAAACATATGCACCAGGTAATGAGGGGTTCCAACCTTTTTCAATACGGCTTTATGGCCTCAATATGAGTGAAATATTGGAGGGATGATGAGTCACCAAACAGGCCAGCTTCACTGCAGCCTTTTGGAAATAGTCCTCTCTTTCCTCCTACAACTGCTTTTGATGTCAAAACATCAAACATATTTGAAATGAAACCTCTGAGATTCTCACTGAGAAGCATTTTACTCTAATCTTAGGTCATTGGAGGTGGTTACTAAAAAAATCCTCATAGTGGCAGGCTCTTTAGCAGAGAGTCACTATTGCTGCTTATAACAGTTTAATCAATTTAATTAAGCTCATTAATTCAGAGCCACACACTCCAGCTCTGCAGGTCTGGTTATATGAGGTCAATGAAAGTTGCCGTCCAACCAATAAGAATCAGTTTCAGTGGTATAAATTATTTTAGGTGACCTTTAGCAGATGTTTCTTATTAACAGGACTTTTTGTAGGTCCTCCGATGATTTTATTATCTAGCTTAAGGAAAATCTACTCTAATCATTAACAGAAAAGCATTTCCTCATTTATCTTCAAGGATATAAAAATCAATTAGGTACAAACTGACCAATTAGGATTTGATTTAAATTAGCAGATTCCAAATTTTACAGACTGGGAGATAAATGTGACTGGGTGCTGACTGAGTAAAGAGAGTGAAACTAAAATACAGTTTTCACAGCTGAAATCCTGAAATGTCAAACATGGGATGAACTCAGATGAAAAGTTGATTAAAATGAATTGAACTTTAGAAATCAGTCATTGTAAACTGAAAGCTTTGTAGATAAGAGATAACAAGATTTCACTATTAATTGTAGGAATTATGCAAGTAATTTGCACAACAAGATTAATCCACAAATTTGGAAAGTAATAGTTGAAGTTATACACTGGTGTAACTAATAATGTATTCATTGCTGCATTAAACTGCTTGAATAAAAGAATAATGAGTATAATCAGTTCACCCCTGCTTTTCCAAAGTTAAAAGTCTGATGTGAAAAATGTGAATCTGATTCGTTTGTTAACAATTACGAAACATGAGTTTCTGGTGCTGGTGAGAATATTAAGCTTTGTAAGGAAAAAACAGGCAGATGCAGAACAAGATGGACAGACCTGAGTTTGTATGCAGAGTACAGATCCTAAATGACCTCTTTATGATTTAAATATTCACACCAAAATAAAAAACAAACAATACTACAGCAACTCACATTCATCAGTGATGTGAAGTTTTCAGAAGTAAGTCAGAAAATAGAAAATGCTAATTTTGTTTTAATAAGTAAATGTCAGGTCAGATTTGTTTTTATTTGCCGGTTTCAATAGTTTTAAATGATATATTAAACAAAAAATCGTCTGTGGTAAATGAATCAAACTTAATATGTCTTCTTGGGCTTTAGGCAATAAACAGCCTCATGACTTTCATGGACTCAATTATTTAGAAATAACTGAAATATTGATCATGAGTATTAATTGTATTCCAAATCTCCAGGACTTTCTTCAGACTTTTTTCAATCTTTGAAAAATTCAGATTTGGATTGCCCAGTCGGCAGATCACATGTTTTCCTTCAAACACTAAAATGCTCAAGGTAACAACACAAATACATAAATCTCCCAAAACAACTGTGGCTCTTTGTTTTCATGCAAAATGTTATTACTAATAACAAGATGCTGAGGAAATTGGATATTGTTAGTACCTTGTATTACTTGAAAAACTAAAAAATATAGTACACACACACACACACACACACACACACACACACACACACACACACACACACACACACACACACACACACACACACACACACACACACACACACACACACGACTTTGTTATTTCCTCTGAAGACTCGGTGAATCCATTAGTGCATTAGTGCACGATTCAGTGTGTGTGAACACCACTAGTTCATTAATAAAACACCAACACTTCATTTAAACTGGACGTGACTCACGGAAGCAGCACTTTGTATTCACGACACATTCACTCACACATATCTGCGGGAGGCAGCGGATACGTAACTTCCTTGAACAAAACACTGACAACATGTGAGAGAGAAGCGGGTTAAACCACAAGCGACGAGAGAAGCCTCGTGTCTCCATACCTGCGGGTTGTCCGGCACCTTCACGCTGTCAGCGGCATCCTTCAGGGCGCAGACATGTTGGATCACTGAGCGCTGCCCACTGTCCGCTGCTGGAAATCCCTGGCCTGCCCCCTGCTGGACTGGAGGAGCAGCTGCAGCACCAGCCAGGCAACAGTGAGCTGAAATGTTGCTCATGGACACTTCAGCAACTGGGATTTAATCCTTTACTTAATCCTTCTTAAATTACTGATTTCCTTTTAGATGTACCACTAAGTGTTTTTTTAAATTCTTACCAAAATTTGCAGAAAATCAAAAGTGGTGAAAATCGGCTCAACGGTGCCCCCGAGACATATCTTTTTTTCATATTTAATTATTTTAATTTAATTAAAAAAAATTATATTTAATTTTTTTTTTATATTTGGTTTAAATTTACATAGTCTAAGATATTGTGCAGTGAACAGATGGTTGAAGTGCTGCCAATTTTAGGGGTTCAGTATCTTGCCAAGGACACTTCGGCAAGCAGATGGGGAAGAGTGGGAATTGAACCCCTGACCCTCTTGTTTGAGAACTACCACTCTACATCCTAGGCCATGCTGACTGCTGGGCTCCTCTTCTGCTCTTGCAGCACAGGAAATCTTTATTATCCTTCAAGGGCAATTTGATGTACAACCAGCCCAGTGCACGAAAAAAATTACCAATATATACAATGTAAATAAAACACAATATAAAAACCCTATAGACATAGTAGCAGGGGAAAATGGGCTTTTCATAAATTAATGGATAAGTTGACCAACAGAAAATTCCCCGTCAACTATTTAGACATTCTAGAAACATTTCATTCTACTTTTAAAGCAACTCTTGTTTTCAAATACTATTTAAACTTTACACTTACATTACAATATCATTTCAGATGCGATCTTACACAATCGCTTTAGTTATTTGCCAATGCAGATTAATAATGTAAAACATAATATATAAATTAATTATGATTTCTTAATATGATTTATTGATCCCCAGGGGAAATTCTAAAATTATTAATTAGATATAGTCAACTCATTCTACAATACAGTACATTGCACTTGTCCATGAGGAATAGGATTTATTTGGGCAATATGTAAGATTTTTGATTTCAAGAGCATTAACTTATTTTAGACCATTATCTTTTCATTTTCATGTTTCATACCTTAAGGCTACATCATGCAGCATGCAGTCAAGGATACATTCATATGTAAATGTAATAATGGAGCCATATTATATATAACCATCGGAACATGCTTCTTTTTTCTTCCACATGTAGTCAGTTGCTAACGGTCAAGAATAGTGAATGTAGTGTTCTTTATTTAGATTTATCTGAATTAAATTATTACTCAAAAAGGAGCTGGAGCTTTCTGATTTCACACAAGACAACATTTCATGAAAAAATTTGTGATGACATGACACGTCGATGTTCATGTGCACACTGATGGGGAAGAAAACAATACACAGGAAATCGGAGTAGCAACTGGGCAGCATAATAATCTTCTTGAATTTATTGTATTTGTACATTTATGGGTCATCACCTCAGACTGACAATGTGATCAAATAAGATTGGATAGTTTTGTTCTATTAAGTTAAGTGTCTGCTTCAGTGTCATTGTGTCACCTGGCTCCTGGTAGTGCAGAAAAAATGAAATCATGTTCTTGTGCTGCGAGATAATCCCCCTCCTGTGACCTAGACCAGAATAATCCTGTTATTAATTCTGTTACATAATGAAATGGGCATTAGAGACTGAATTTCTATTAAAAGGTCATAGAAGCATGGACAGAGCTTTTGACTGAATTATTTTTTGGTGATAAAAATATGTTAAATTGCTCACACTTAATCTGAAAACATAATTTTGACAAGCAGAACAAACATTTGTTGGACATGATTCAGGACTGACAAATGTTTGTTTTCTCCAGTTTATTCCAGTGGGAACCAAGAGCAAATTCAATCAAGCTTTACCAGGGCCGGCACTCATAGATATTAGTCCCTTATGTACGTCCGGTGTTTTTCATTTAGATCCATCGATTATTGTCTTGAAAAATCATTGACATGTTGAATAACATCTCACTACATGAAACACAGTAAAGAAAAAAGACTTGGATCTGCACCCAAATTGAATGTATTAATCCCTGAACCATGATGCATCGTTCTGCCAAGTTGCATGGAAATCAATCGAGTAGGTTTTGTGTAATAAAACAAACAAACAAATGGACAGGGGTCAAAAACAAAACCCCCCCTGTGGAGGTAAATATGAAGGTGGCTGCACGATACCAAAGCTTTTTGATCTAGTGCTTTTATTAATTATTTGAATACATCTCACATGTACAAGATCTCATCAGGTGGATTAACTTGTTTTACTCATCTGTAATATCGTCTACTCAAATATTACTTAAGAGCAGATATACTGCTATCAACAGTAAATGATCTAATTTCACAGTATAGTTATGTATTTATTAAAACAAAATTCTGCACAGGGTCTTAACCCTCAAATAAAAGCCCACAAAGCCAAAAATCAGACCAAAAAGGTTGAATTTATTCAAATATTTTATTTGGAACACATTCAAGTTTTTTACATAAACATTACTTCACTTGATAGTTATACCATCCATGTTTTGAAAGATTTATGTGAACTGCAATGATAAGATTTTCTATTTTAAAAACAACTTTAGGTCAAATCATCCAGTATACAAACACTCACCATAAAGCCGTGCTCAAAGTGACAGAATATGTTAGAAACACTCAAATTCTTTATCAATAAAACGTGAAGGGGTGCAATTCAAACTTAATGTGAAATGTACTTTGATTTCTCCTGAGTTTTACACCTAAAGTTCAATATGCAAAGTTGGGGTACCAAAATAAAAAAAATAGAACAAAAATTCACAGCATGTTTGAGGTAAAGTTCAGAAAAAAAGGTCTCCAAAATTGTATGTCATGTTAAATATTTAATAAATTATTTGCGATTATAAAAATGCCTTAAAAGTACCATTAAAATGTTATGAAAGATCCGCAGATCAGTTGATAGCGTTGGTCACTTTCAGTAAGGCAGCGGTACTCACATTTAGGGAAAGTTCACTGGGGAAAAATTCCCTGATAAGGAATGATAAAAGCATCTGTTTAAAAAAAGAGAGAGGGTGACAAAATAAAAAATTAAAGAAATGTAGTTATATTAAATACAATGTTAAAATGATATACAATCAATACTCACATAGACCAGTTTTTTGTTTTCTTCCCTGTCCTGGAAAATATTAAAGACGGACTCCATGTCCGTTTTCTTCAGAATGAGATAGTTTGAATCTACAGAGACGAGACACAAACATTTAATATCAAATGAACAATAACAGGACTCTGACTTTTTAAAGAGCTGTGAAGTGTCACCCTACATTTGGCATTGATGAGGTCACTAGCTCGCTCCCTGCTCTTGGTTTTCTCCTCCTCCGTGCGACGGGGGGGAGGAGGCGCTGCTGGTTGAGAATCAGGCCACTGTTTGTCTCGCAGAGCGTCGATGTAAGCGGCCATCTGCTCCTCGGTCGGGTTCATCTTGTTTAAGAAAGAGTTCACTTTCCTGAGGGGGGAAAAAAAACATACACCTCAGAATCATAAGTCACGCTAATAAACACACAAACGTGTCGAGTGTGGAAAGGTGTTTTGCAATGGACTCACTTTTTCAGGATGGGCATGACAGGTTTCAGAATAGCATCAAATATGTTTATGAGGATGGAGTTTCCTGTAAAGACACAAGAGGTATTAGAGAAATGAATCAATTTGATTTCACTTTGGAACTTGAAAGAGAACCGAAACATCCAGCGCGAAGCGGACTTGTCAGGGCAGAGGACGAGAGTTTGCATTAGCTCGACCACAGGCCTTTGTTTTTCTGCTTTAATGACGTGCACTCAGACTGCTGCAGACACCACAGAAGGGTTTTTATTCTCTTTATACTTCCTTTTACTCCGCTTGGAAGAGCACATGTGAAATAATTGCCCCTGCGACGTAGTGTTTGCACGAACTAACACAACTAGGTTTCAGTGACAGTATGTACACACAAAACAGACACAAATTCATATTCAAAATAATGCATCATAAGTCTATAAAACCAGCTATGATTGCCTTCTTACTCTTAAGTCTTAAGTATTGCTTTGGAGTCCATGAATGTGGACTTACATTTAATAATAAAATGAATTAAAAAAAACTCAAATAACTTCAAAACACAGAAAGCATTTTTTATCATGAAGCTGAATATTTAAAAAAGCTGTCATTATTCCCTCTCATGTTTTTTCCTCGTCTCTTTTTTCAGATTCAGGAGTCTGGTTAGTTTATCCTCTCCGCCTTCAGATCCTCACTGATCTCATAGAGCGCCTCGCTGGAATCTGACAGAATCACAAAGAACTTAAATCCCTGTCTACATATAATTGACTTGATTTGTAAATTCTTTTGAGTGACTGGCAATGATTTAATTCCCTAAATCTTACTGCAGCTGCTTGGATTTACATGTTTGAAGCCTCCTGATGTTAATTCACCACAGTGAACGCTTATCTGTGTTTGTCGACACAGTGTTATTTTTAAATACTAACACAGTACAAACATAATCCGAAAATACAAATACAAACCTTATAATGAACTAAATTAAAAAGACTCATCATTACAATAATATTTGCTCATTGTCTATCAGTCTATCTTATCTTTTATTTAGCTGAATGTAGCGTTGTTTGGCCAACCAGGTTTCAATTATGGATTATCTGAGTTCCTCACAAGCTCCTACAAGCACCGACCTAGAGAAAAATCTAAACAAAACAAACTTTCACCTTACGAAATACCAGATGATGATTAATAGAGACAGATTCACGATCACTGTAAAGGATTAGCCGTCTCAGACAAGCATCGTGTTTCTACAGGTTAGTTTGCTTGTGACACTGTGAAGTAGTTAATGACACAGTAAATGACTAAAGAGTAAAAAAGGGAAAAAAACAGATAGGAAATCAAAGCTCTTTCTACTGATTGCAGAACCCCCAAAAAAATATAAACAAACCAGAAATTTCCTTCAGCAGATCAAACATGGCTTTGGTCGCCTCCAGCTGCTCCCAGTTGACTTGGCTCCTCTGACCCTCCGAGTCCTCCCCTCTTGGCAGCGTGCCCTGCTCCTTCCCTTTGACTTTGCTCGCTCCGTTTAAAGTCCTGAAACATATTTTGTCCTTTTTAGTTGACCGCGCAGTAAAATTGAGCCAAGACGGACCCTCTGCGCTGTCCCCCTGCGAGCTTCGATCCTGGCGGCTGTGTGGCGGCGAGAAGGCTGAATCGGGCGGCTCGTCCACACTGCCGATTCTCGTTGAGACCAGAGACTCCTGTGACCTGGATCGGGACAGTCCTCTGAGGATGGTTTTAAAGTGGAAGGTGAGGGGGTTTTCAGAGTCCTCCGTTTTGTCCTGGGAACCGTTGTCATTACTCGAAGGCTCTGAGTTAACAGCAGAGGGCGTTTGTGTTTCTGCCTCCTGTTGTGGTTCTGCAGGAGGATCCCAGTCTGAGATAAGGATAGAAGGGAGAGTAGCACTGGGAACATCGGTGTCACCCTGTGTAGAGGCAACAGGGTTCTCTGATGGCGGGGATGAGGATTCTGGGAGCGGCGATGGCATTATGATTTCTTTTGTGGTTTCTGTCTGAGGGCTGGAGGTCTGCCGAGAAAGAACATAGTTAGTGACTGCTGACCCTGTGGCCCCTGTGGTGCAGACACCAGCAAAAAACTAATCCATATATCAGTTTAGTGTCACATTTTTAAAAAGGTAGAGTGCACAGATTTTATTGTTAATTTTACTCATTATTGGTGGAAATATAAAGCATCTAAAACTTATCACAGTTTCAGCTCGAGACAACATTTATAGCAGAGAGACTCGTTTTATTCAAAGGGGGTGAGGAGTTATGAACATTTATCATGCAGTGAAGGTGTAATAATATCAAGAAGTCATGTGATAAATATAGGATCTATTCGTTTTAGTAGTTTGACTCATAGCAGAGGTTAAGAGCAACGACATCTCCATTTTGGCAGTTTCAGTTTTAACCAAAGTTTAAGGACGAGCTTTTCTCTATCGTTTGAAATGCCGAATTTTGATGAGCTCATTTTGACTGTCTCTGTTTCCACCTTCAATTGCTGCTGCCAAAATATCTTTCCTGTGGGTCAATGGCTGTTCCTCCTGTATAAGCATTTAGTAGCCTGTGAGATTGAATGTTTTAATGTGTATAATGTGTGCGTTTTTAATAAAAGGTTGTAACCAGTGACAAACCCGACACATCCCATGACTTTAAACTTCACTACTTGGACATATTCTATAAAGCTTTGGCCCTCGCTTATTGATATTGATAATTGATCGCCTCAATCGTAAGTGATTGGGGAGCTCAAGGAACACGGTGCAACTCCTGACTTCCAGTGAGGAGGGAAACACAAGTGTTGATGGGATCAGATAGATTTAAAAAACAGACTCCGGTTAAGTCTTATAACCCAGACCAATTTGTTCTGACATAAAACCAAAAGTGAGGAAAATTAAATATTTTTAAGCTGCTTTCAGACACGCACAGATGTCCAGACATTTTCCTGAACCTTTCTGGAGGGACTGTCTGTAAGAACACAATTTTCTGTAACTTTTTTCCCTTTTAATGTAAAGCGCTTTTGGTGACATGGACTAATGCTGGCGCCTCCTGCTGCTCCGCCCCTCGCCTTAATGTTCCAGCTATTTTCCTGTTGCTGTGAAAGCATCTGACTCGGATAATATGTTCTTCAGTTCCTGTTCAAGCTGAACGAGGAAGTTTGAATTCAAACTGTGACCACTGTTAACAGAAAGATGGAACATTCATTTTCACTTCCACATATGTCTGGCAGACCTGAGGATTATATTTTCAAACCTGTCTGATCATCTGACTGCTTATGGGTTGGTCACAGTGCTGCCATATTTCAGCAGTTAACTGGTTGAGTACAATTTTCATATAAATGGAGAGCTTTAGCTAAAGTCCTAGGTTGAAATACACTAGAGCAGGGGTCACTAACAGGCGGACCGCTCTCCGAGTCCGGACCCAGAAGCCGTCCCGTACGGACCCGGCCTTACAGCCAAAACAGAAGGTTATGATTTAAAACCTGACGGGGCACTTCTATTTGTAACTGGTGCAGCTTTTTTCGTCTTTACGGTAGTGGTTTAGCGGATGAGGACTCGCACAGACCCATTGCATGCGAGTTAGGCCATCCCACGTGATACTACTCAGCCAATCAAGTCTGTGCCTTCCAGGCGGTTAACGTTGTGACTCTACAGTGCAGACAGATGAGAGAGTTAGAGGCAAGTTACACATGAAAGACGGTAGAAAGAAAAAACACATACAAGTAGATAAAACAAATGAAGAGATACAGACGAGTGAGCAGGAGAAAGTTGAGAAACAGAGGAGTGAGACGGAGACAGGGAGAGAAACAGAGGAGTGAGACGGAGAAAGTGGAGAAACAGGAGTGAGACTGAGAAAGGGAGAGAAACAGGAGTAGGACTGAGAAAGTGGAGAAACAGGAGTGAGACTGAGAGGGAGAGAAACAAAGCAGTGAGAGAGAGAAAGTGGACAAACAGGAGTGAGACTGAGAAAGGGAGAGAAACAGGAATGAGAAGGAGAAAGGGAGAGAAACAAAGCAGTGAGAGAGAGAAAGTGGACAAACAGGAGTGAGATGGAGAAAAGGAGAGAAACAAAGGAGTGAGAGGGAGAAAGTGGAGAAACAGGAGTAAGATTGAGAAAGGGAGAGAAACAAAGGAGTGAGAGGGAGAAATGGACAGAAGCAGAGGAGTGAGACGGAGAAAGTGGAGAACAGGAGTGAGATGGAGAAAGGATAGAAACAGACGAAGAAAGTGGGGGACTGGGATATAAGAGGGGGAAAAAGTGATTCTAAAACTGTTCAATTGTTAAGATGTGTTGAGATTTATTATCTGTAAAATACTTTGAGACTTTTGAGTCAAGATGTGAAACAGAAATATTTAAATTATAGCTTTTGCTCCCTTTATTCTATTTTTCTGAAGTTAAGCCCTTTATATGAACATGCAGCCCTACTTTTATTTAGTTAATGAGAGAACCTTATACATATCTGCAATCATACATGTTCAGTTTTATGTGACGTGATCATAAATAGTCAAAAAGTTTTTGAATCGCACTGAATTCATTTGATTTGACAGTCAGGTAGTGAGATGTTGATACAACTACTAGGCTACTTAAATGTATATCACACTAAATAGTTAGACATTATGATCTTCTGGACCTTTGCTTCAAGAAATGTTCTCTAACTGGACCTCTTTAAATTTAAGTTGAATACCCTTGCACTAGAGTGATCTGTTAATGTCAGAATGAAGAAAAGCAGACATGGGAAAGTTTACCTCTTCCTCCTCTTGCCCTGGTGTCAGGAAGTAGGCCAAGCCGCTGAGGAGGCCCCACACGCCTTCATAGTGTTCCTCTTCATTCAGCAGTTTGTCAAGCGGACAGAGGAACTGAAAAACTGGTTGTGTGTGACCGATCATATTATCTGAGACCAACTCCTGGAAAAGAAAAGAAAAAGTTGAGCCATTAAGCATTTTGAAGCGATTATACTGTCAACACATCTAAGATAGCTTTTTTTTCCCACCTGTAGAAAGTGCTCCACTGATACTCGAGCTTCTTCTTTAGCCTCATCGCTCACAGCCGACTCCTCCGGTTCCAGGATCGAGGGCAGGGTGGTGGAGTCCTGAGAAGGGCAAAAAGCTGAATCCCAGACTTGTGGAACAAAAGTTGTATTTTGTTTACACAGCAGTGCTTCCCCCAGGCTCACACTGAATACATAGAAAGAAGTAAACACAACTGACTAATCCAAAATACACAGTCCATTTGTGGAAAATCCTCTGTTAAAAGGTCATGTACACGATACTCAAAGATGTCACCCTGGAACCAGCATCTCAGAATAAAACGCTTAGTTCGCCACACACTGATGTTTTCACAAAAGCACCCAACAATTTACCCCACAACAATCGAACCATTGGATTGTTTTTGCTTGTGCAAGTTCAGATTCTTCGCTGTGTGTGGCGTCTTTTTCTGTAAATGTCCACCATATACTAAATATTAAATCACATACACATGTCCTCTACATTGACATTTCTGCAACAACCTTGAACAGTAGAAAAACTGCTGGAAAAGCTTTGCAACAAACATGGGCTGAGCAGTTTTCTCTAACAACACGCTGCTCCTCTGGTCCTTCGGAAGTACCGCCACATTTTTCTGACAGTTTCAACGATGTCAATAGTTTGGCATAATCTACCGTGTGTATTGGGAGACTTTGGTTTTCAAGCTTGCAACAAGGGCATCAATTCAGTGATTCAAGTCAGTGGTTAAAAAAAAGGCCATAATGAGGTGTAATTAAGCATTTTACTGATATTTCACTTCAGAAAATGCCAGAAGTTGACGTTGGAGTGTGGTATTTCATTTCATATTGCAGACATCAATCCTGTTTTCAATAACTTTTGATCTGTTTACAGTGTGCAGACTCTACACTCAGCTGCCACTTTATTATTGGATCCTAAACTGAATTCAACAATCCTTCAAAAAATCCTGTGTTCATGATGGTGATAATGTGGAGTTTTTTTTTATTAAACTGTCTGAGCGAGGTGTTGAACGTTATTATAATTTTGGAGGATGTAGTTTGAGATGCTGTTGAACTGGACTGAATGATACAGAGGGGCGTGTTATTTAACATCCCCTCAGAGATATACATGTTTATTACAGTGCTGTTGTATTGCTTTGCATTATTTTAAAGCAGATGTACCTAATAAAGTGAGTTAATATTGCAGGTATTTCTATCTGTTAAAAACAGACAGTAAAAAACACTATACAAGTACTGTATTTACTGTACCTGCCATCTGTTGCGAAAATAAATCACATCCATGTACGTCTTCCTGATGTCCCACTGCAGGTTCTCAGGGCTGTTGTTCTCCTCCAGGTGAACGGTGAAGGTCAGCTCCTCATCCTCAAGGTCGACCTGCAACACGGTTCACTCATGTTCAAACTGCAGCTCAAACATTAACAAGCCAACCAAGGACAAGCTTTTACAGGCCTGCAGGACATTCCACACTGTCAGTGGTATTTATATCTCACATGAGGGATGCTGACAGCCCAGCGGCCAACGCGCCACATCTCGTACGACAGCTTGAATTCCATCATGTCCTCTTGCACTGTTGTCAAGTAGTTCTCCAGATCGCTGTCCTCCTAATGTTGTTTTGGCCAAAAAGCGACAATATGTCATGTCTCACAAGTCGTCAGCATCAGTTTAATGTGTTGTGTTGTGTTGTGTTGTGTTGTGTTGTGTTGTGTTTTCTGTGGCTGCCTCACCCCGTCAGAGTCCTGCTGGCTGTAAATGGAGCCCTCCCTGCTGCTGGCATCGTCCTCGTTGGGCCCGTTTTCCTGGTTCGCTATGATCCTCATCATCAGGTCCTGCTCCATCATTTTCATCTTCTTCTTCTTGGCCTTCTTGGACTTCATCTTCTCCACAAACTTTGACCATCCTTCCTTCAGCTTGTTGGCTGAACATTAAAGAGTGAAAGTCACACAGGGTTTCTGCAGATGTTAACAAGTTATATTTATGACAGAACATTGAAGACCTACTTCAGGTATGACAGATATCCCAGAATTACTTACACTTCCTAGTTATTGAAGAAAAGGTGAAGTAACCTGGCAGAGAATAACCCTCGGTGCTATGTCTCAAACTACAGGCAGAGACGATAGGTATCCAAAACCAAGTCGAGTGTACCGAGATACATTCTGACCAGGCTGTTTGTAGACATTACACTGACACATAAATTATGTATGGCCCCAAAACATATCTATGAAATATGAAATTTGATTGCGACAGAAATAGCATTAAATGAACATCAACATTATTAAGATCTAGAATGTATTATTTTATCTAATAAAACATTTCAAGGCCTAAAATTCGGATAAATGAGTTTTAGATGGTAACCCTGTGACAGACAATTCCACAGTTTCTCATTAATATTTTACTGTCTTTACTATCTTTAGTACCAGTTTTCTTTAGTGTGTTCACTGTCGTAATGAAGGGACATTTTCTCCCCCCCCGTGTCCTGAGTGTTATTCATGGAGAGAATAAGAATAATTTATACCTCGACCTTGGTCCTGACCTAATCAACACTTCAGCTGCAAAAATGTATAAACTTAATGCTGCGAGGAAACTATTCACTGGATATAATTCAGACTTAATTGGACGTGTAAGAACTGTAAACATGATTTGTAATCAAACTTTCAGTGGAATGCTTTACGTGATGGCCTAACAATCAATAAATGTCCCTGCAGGGATGCATAATTCCTATTGATAATGACAAATTATTATGTTTTTTTTCAGAATTTACGACAGGGCCTTAAAAGAGAAAATGCACATTTATCATATCAGATGGTTCATTATCACGGCATAATCCCTCTTATTCAGTCATCATCACTGCTGGATTGTTTTCAATACAAAGAGAAAGGAGCTGCGCTTGAAAACAGCTACGGAATTATTTGGCATTCAGCTTGCTGTTTGTGTAATTACCTATCTGGACCAATAAACAGAAGGAGCGGGGGACTAATTAGGCATTGAAATGCAGGCTGGTGAAGAAAAATCATCATGTCACATTGCTGTTTATCAAACCATTGTGCGAGATGTTATACAAGCACGGTCGTCTATTCTCCAAACACCCACAAACGACTTTACATCCATCTGCCTTCATAGTCTACATTATCCTCCGGGGGAAAATAACTGTTTAAAATCATATGTACTGTGTCGGAGAGGCTTGAAACGAATAAGTTTTGTGTTGAAACTAAAAACCCACCTTTCCTTTTGCTCTTGACCCTGGTGCCATTTGAAATCTCCGCTCCCTCTGAGTCCCTAGAAAACAAAAAAACAGCCATCGGACAAAACCCATCAGATCCAACATCTAACACAGGAGGCGTCCAATAGGATTACAGCTCCGAGGCTCACTGTGACTGTGTCGGGTCGGCAGGGTTGCAGAAATAAGATTACAGCCACTCACACTTCTCTGGCCTCGCCCTCGTCTTTGCTCTCCTGCGAAGCCAGAGAGGCTTCTTCCGGGTCTGACCCACACAGATCCTCCACGGAGCCTTTGGGGGTCGCTCTGTCGAGTTGGCTCAGCACCAGCTGGTTTAGGTTGTCTGGGTCGGACAGCCATGTCACCAACAGGCCAAACCCTGGGGAAAACAGCCAACGCGCTAAATCAATCTTACACTGTTTGTTTAGATTATAATGACTCATGTTTTTGAAACGTCTAAAATCGTCTGGAAATTCTGTAGTAACATTTTTAAAGGGAACACTTTTATGGTTTTCAAAATATTCTCATGCTTCATCTCACTAATTACCACGTTGAAAAGTTGTGATTTTATGGAGGGTGAAGGTTAAAGACGTTCTTGGCCGAGATTAGGGATTTAAACACGTTAACCGATCATGTGACCACTTGTGATTGGATCCCTCAGGACGGACGTTGATACCAGGTCTGAAAAGGTTCCACTACAACAAGGAAGTAAAAACAGTATTTCCCTAAATGTAAAACTATTAATTTAAATCTAGCACAGTAGTTCTTCTTTTGAATTTAAAAGGCTCAATGGATTTTAAAATAAGTACTAATATTAATTTATACGATCCAATGTCTTGGATGTCCGAACATTATAAAGTTCAATAACTGTGACTAATATGTGAAATCCAAATGTTAGGCTGAAAGAGAATTAGGCCTTTTACTGTATTAGTGAAACCATGTGCAACGTTGCCAACTATGCAAATCTACTGCAAACACTCAGTCTCTGCACAAAACACTGTTGTCAGAAATGAGCTGTTTCAGGTCATTAAAATGGAAATCAGTCTGGACGTGCAGATTATTTTTTAACTAGAGCTGAAAGAAATCACTTATAGTAACGGAGCCACATGTATAATTGCTAAAACCTACTGCACGGCTAGGCTCCCACAAGATAAAACATTTTATCTGTTGCTAAAAAAAAAAGATGAAACCCTGAAGGGGAACTGGCAGATCACTGCGGAAGGAGCTTTCTTTTTATTTAGCCCAAATTCCTGATCAAATGCCACTGACGATACAGGATTACATTCAATTCTCACTTGTGTAAGTCATCATGGGCGGCTTATCACCTTATGTAAGACTACGCGCCTGCAAGAGAGATAATTTAATGCTTTCCTACCCTTTAGGGCCACAATCTCGTTTAAGGTACAGCGGTTGACTTCTTGGCCCCAGAAGGATTTTGAGAAAAGGTTGCGCACAAGAGCGTCGGATAGCTCTCGAAGAACAGCGACCTCATTGGCTGGGGAGCCAAACAGGAGCTCCCTGAGAGGAGAGAACACACAGAAGAGGAAATAAAAAGGAGTGAAGTGGAAGTACTAAATGAGATTGTAGCTGTTTATCACCTCACAACTGTTATCACCTGAGGTGAATCTTAAATCTAAAGTGACGTATTACTCTTCAAACACCATTTAGCAAAGGAAATACCATTAGGGCATCATGACAAGTAGGATCCAGTAAAGGTTTGGTAAATTATTCATAGACGATAAAAAAGATATTGAGGCCTTTATAGAGTTCAGGCACATTACTGAGTGCAAAGAGTAAGTGAAGCAGCAAAGGCAGGGAATGACAAAGGGCCATTTAAAAAGAGAGTAGGTGTAAAGTCCCACCTGTCAGACTGCTTCACATTGTGCAAGTGCTGGGTCAGAATACGAATGGATCCCACCACCGCCTGGCAGATATCGAAGTCCTTTGCTCTCTCAATGATGCGGTCGATTACGTAGTCGAATTCCCTGCTGAGCACCTGGTGGAGAGGCTGGTGCTCGGGGGGCTCGGGAACGGCGTACCAGGGCAGGACCAGCTGAGCATAGACGCACTCAAACACTGAGGAGAGCAGACACAGAGTCAGTCAGTCAGTCGGTCAGTCAGTTGGTCAGCAGGTAAATTCAAATTCACACCAAGTTAGCATGATCACCATCAAACTGAGAGACTCCAAATCCTCATTTTCTACTTCTAATAAAAGATAAACATCGGCCGATATGAGCCTTTAACAGATACATGTGTATCATTGCTTGTTTGCTGAGGTGCAGAGATATGAAGAATTGTCTTTTACAGTTTAAACAACGCAAACAAATATGTGTATTTATGTTTATATAAAAATATGTTGACATTTTCTTGACTGTATTTATGCTTTCTTTATATTATAGTTATTTACAGCAACGTTTATGGTTAAACTGTAATACATGAAACATCGATTAAACTTCTTTGAAAAGGTTTTAATGACATTCGAGGAATCCTAGCCAATTTTTTTTTATTTACATATACATGAATGTGTACGCTGTTTCAATTGATATCGAAAAGTTTTTACTTTTTTTATTTCCCAACATTTGCATAGACATCACACCCCCTATGAATCTATATTTGTCAGGCTTGTTACGTCATTATATCCTCTGGGAATTATTCATTAATTATAAGAAAAGGAGAGTTTTCAGAGCGTGAGAATTTGTTTGTGAGAGGATAAGTCCCTCGGGGGAGTTTGTTTTAGAAAGAGTTTCTTTAGAAATCATGCAAAACCAGCTGAAAGTGTTGCAGTGTACTTAAAACTTAGCTTGAAAGATATTTTTAAACATTTATATTCACTTATATATGTGAATATTTGCTGTATTTCAGTAATTAGTCAGTATTTTATTTTCATTCGATTGAAATGAAATGAAAATGGCACAAACCAATTTGAAAGAGTAATTGAATAGTGAGGCAGACTTTTTAAAATAATTTTACTGTATGTCCTGAATATTTCTTGTGTATTTGTTTGTTTAAACAAAGTAATTTTTTTCAAACATGAGTTGCCTTAATTGCATTAAAATTAGGTTTGAATTATAGCTGAGATTGGGCTGAAAAATGGACATCATGCATGTATGGTATGGGCAGTTTAAAAGTGTACTAGGTTTTAAAACACATACAAATGTGAATGCATAGAAAGGTTCAAATTTAACCAAGACTGCTGAGAATCTATGAAAGATTATTCTACCTTTCTCAGTTCAACAGCTTTTCTGTGGTTTTTAAAAAGGTATGACTTGCACTTTAAGAAATCTAAACACAGACAGAAGGGAAATATCTCTCTTAAAGGGCTTCATTCAGAGTTGTGACATGGATCTTAATCTCCAAACCAATGAGTGCAAAGCAAAGACAACTTGCATAGAAGAAAGAGCAGACCTGGTTTCCTGTTTAACACTTCATACTGTAGACTCACACATCCCGCCTCTCGAGGCTATTTTTCATATTTTTTTTACTTTCCCCAGAGCCCCTCCTCGTGTAACATGAGCTGTGGCTGCAGCTGTGTCTATGCAAAACTGTCCTTTTCAACTGTGTTGAGTGAAAACACTGTGAAATGTGCTGACGACCAAAACAAAAGACCCCAAGGACACGGACCGAAAGTTTCTCACTTCACTCTTCACTTTCTAACCTGCAGGGAACGATGTTTTTACAGCACCTTAAACAAAGTACATGATCTGTTTGAATGATAAAAACACGCCTCACCTTGTCTTAAAGACCTCTTCACATGTGTATACTGGGACCCCAACAGCTCGGTCTGAACGCTGCTTCCTCCATCCAACAAGTCTTCGTCAACACCATCCTGGGACACAGGGAAGCACGAATAACATGTTACAGGGTCACGTATGGGATCAGTTAGTGCTGAACCTCAGGTCACGGTGGGGTGAGATAACCCGTTTTTCTGGCTTCTGCACAGGAGAAACCAAAGCACCTCTGGCTGTATGCGCTTAATCCTCAGTATTTGTCTAATTTCAATAAACTCACACCACAAGTGTTTGTTTAACCAGTGTGACGACCCCTCCCTTTCTGCTAGCATCATGCAGCTGATTACTTCCTGCAGGAGTTGGCAGAAAGGGAGGGTCGTTAGGGCAAGGTGCTCACACCTGGCTAGGCCTCTACCCAAGGTGATATAAGCCAGCCTGGTCTCATTGTCTCTCTCTCTCTCCTAGGCTCCACGCCGCTACAGGTTCTTGGTTCTTGGTTCTTTTTGGCGTCTTCCTTGTACACTCAACAGGAGCACACACATCTCACTCATCCATACACTACATTCACCACTGATGCCACTACTCTCCACACCTCATGCTTTTTGTACATATAATTGTTCAAGTTATAATAAAACCTTTTCATTTAGCACTTTCAATCCTGACTCGTCTCCCCTCCTTGTCACATATGTTGAGCCAGTTTGTGACAAGTGGGGGCTCGTCCGGGATACAGTATTAGGATTAAAATAGCTTAAATTTGGTCTGTACTGGTAAATTGGCCCGGTTTAGGTTGGTGTGTGCTTCCTCCTCTTGCAGACAATGGTTTTTGGTTTGCTTTGTTGGAGTGTACACTACTTGTTGTTGGACATAGCTGACTGTGCGTTGGTTAGTCATCAACTGTTCTGGGAGGGGAAATGTCAGGTTGTTGTCAGTGCTGGTTATTTCTTGTAGGAAATTAAGGAGAGGTATTTGGTCCATTTCTGTTTGTGGTGAAGGTGATTGGATTTGACTGGGGCTTTGCGTTTAGCCCTATCTGGGGTATGTTGGTATCTGTTGGAGCAGGAGTTTCTACCCCCTGTTAGGTTTGGTAGCGGGTTCCTCTAGGGGACTCGTGGTGATCACTTTAGGTGGCGGCGAAGGTGGGTAGAGCTATTAGCTCGGGAGCACCTCTAGGGTTGGGAGAGGGTTGCCAGTCCTCTGGTGGCCTTCTTCTCACCACTGGTTTCGCGTGCATAAGTACCCCCCACCATTAACTGCACGAAGACTAGGATAAGTTAGTTAGCTAGTTTTAATGGTTGTAGTTAATATCAGTAAAGGGGGGAGGCTCCTGTTCACCAGTTACCTCAGGTTTGGGTTTTCTGCGTGTCTCAGTCAAGGTTTGTAACTTGTTAGGCTGATTGTTTTTGAGGATGGCTTCCCTTGTGGAGAGTTTCATCCAGGATCCTTCACAGGCTTTGCTGGACCAGTGCACTAAAGATCAACTTCTTAGGATAGCAGAGCACTATGAAGTTGACATTTCAGATATAAAGTTAAAGGAGAGTGTGAAGACCTGCTTAAGGGATGGTCTGTTTGAGGCTGGAGTTTTGTGCAGGCAGTCTGTAAGCAGTCCAGTGACCAGTGTAGTGCCTAATCCTGGAGCTCTAACATTTGAACAACAGAAGGAGTTGCTGCAGTTGCAGTTAAAACAGCAGTTAGAGTTGGAGAGGTTGAAATGTGAAAAGGAAGTAGAGTTGGAAACTATAAAGCATAAAACTGAGTGTGCCAAGTTGGAAATGCAACAGCATCAACTACAGCTGGTAAGAGAGGGTAAACTTTCAGATATGGGGAGAGTGGATAGTTTTGAGGCCTCAGGGGGCAAGTCTTCCCAGTGTGACCTGGTTAATAATCTCCGCCTGCTTCCCAGGTTTAGTGAGTCTGATCCAGATTCATTTTTTTCTCTGTTTGAGAGGATAGCAGATGCTCGAGACTGGCCAGACGCAGACAGAACGATGCTGTTACAGTGTGTTCTGACTGGAAAGGCCCAGGAGGCTTACTCTGCTTTAAGTGTATCAGAAAGTAAGGTTTATGACACAGTGAAGGCAGCAGTGTTAAAAGCTTATGAACTTGTGCCAGAGGCATATCGCCAGCGTTTCAGATCTGGGAAGAGGCGGGATAATCAGACCTACACTGAATTGGCCCGTGATTTGACTTCCCAGTTTAACCGCTGGTGTGCAGCATCTGAAGTTGTTGCATTTGATGATCTCTGCAACCTGGTGGTACTGGAACAACTTAAGAACTCTGTACCTGAGCGGGTGGCTACCTACATTACTGAACATAAGGTAAAAACCCCGAGAGATGCTGCAGTCTTGGCTGATGAGTATGTTCTAACACACAGAAGTTTCTGGGACACAACGGGAGCAGCGGGTCATAGAAATGACACTTATTCTAGGCCAGTAAAGATAAAAACAGCTAACGAGGCAGATCGGCAAAAGTTTACTCAGGGTGGGCGGAGTTCAGTAGTAAATTCTGACACCTGTAGGTACTGTCAGGCAAGGGGGCACTGGAAAAAGGAGTGTCCAGTGCTGAAAGCCAGGAGGTCCTCTGGTCGGGTGAAACCTGCTGTTATGGCTGCTCCAGTTATAACATCTGAGAGCAGGGCGTTAGGTCAAGTGCAGGCTTGTACTAAGCCGGTAGCTCCTCAGGATGACTACTCTGCTTTCATTTCGGATGGGTGGGTCTCTTTGGTAGGAGGTGGGGTGCAGGTTCCCATTAAAATCCTAAGAGATACTGGAGCACTAGATTCTTTCATTCTTGAGTCTGTGTTACCATTTTCATCCAGGACTGATACTGGTGGATGTGTAATCACACTGGGGATGGGTATGGTTCCATTCTCGGTCCCATTGCATCGGTTGGTTCTAAATTGTGGTCTTGTTCAGGGGGAGGTGTCAGTGGGTGTTCGTCCCCAGTTACCTATTGGGGGTTTGCATATGATTTTGGGGAATGATTTGGCTGGTGACAAGGTGTGGGCCGATGGTCAGCCTAATGTAGTGCAGCCCCCTACCTTCCCCACTGTAGTAGAGCCCTCTGTGACACCACTGCACTTGGGTGACATTTTCCCAGCCTGTGCCGTCACTCGTGCTGCCAGTCGTGATGCTCAGAGGATGGTGGAGCCAGAGTGGTTGGAGTTGCCAGATTCTTTGCTGGTTGACCAGTCAGCGGGTTCTCAGGCCGAGCTAGTGGCAGAACAGAAGGCTGATTCCTCTTTAATGGAGCTGTTTGACCAAGTTGTGCCAGCATCAGAGGTGAGGGATACTGCCCAGTGCTATTTCCTCCTAAATGGGCTATTGGTTCGGAAGTGGCTGTCACATGGTGATGCATCTGTAGGAGAGCCAATCTTCCAAGTTGTTGTCCCTACAAACTGTCGCAATAAAGTGCTCCAGACGTCACATGGTGACGTGGCAGGTCATCTTGGCGTCCGTAAAACTTACCACCGTATATTGCAGCATTTCTTCTGGCCACGCTTAAAGAGAGATGTTGCTCTTTTCGTTAAGACGTGTCATACCTGTCAGATCACTGGCAAGCCAAATCAGGTTGTTAAACCTGCTCCTCTACAGCCAATCCCCGCCATTGGACAGCCATTTGAGCATTTGATTATTGATTGTGTGGGGCCCCTACCTCGGTCCAAATCTGGACACACATATTTGCTGACTGTAATGTGTCAGGTTACCAGGTATCCTGCTGCTTACCCACTTCGCAGCATTACAGCCAAAGCCGTGGTTGGAGCGTTGACTCAGTTCATTTCAGTATTTGGCATCCCTAAAGTCATACAGTCTGACCAAGGTTCTAACTTCACATCCCATCTGTTTGCTCAGGTGCTTAAACAATTACACATCAAGCATAACAAATCAACAGCCTACCATGCGCAAAGTCAGGGTGCGCTTGAACGTTTCCACCAAACGTTGAAATCACTGTTGCGAGCTTATTGTACAGAACTGTCGGGTGACTGGGGGGGTGGGCTGCCCTGGTTGCTGTTAGCAGCTCGCGAAGTTATCCAGGAAAGTACTGGATTCAGCCCGAATGAACTGGTGTTTGGCCATAAAGTGCGTGGCCCACTTGCAGTTTTGCAAGATGGTTGTTTGCCAGAGGATCCACCTCCAAATCTTAAGGATTATGTTAGTGGTTTCAGATTGAAACTGTACAGGGCAGGTGAGCTGGCTAAGCAAAAGCTGCAGAAGTCACAGGGCAAGATGAAGCAACGATATGACCAACGGGCTGAGGCTCGCCAGTTTAACCCAGGTGACCGTGTACTTACTCTTCTGCCTCTGGTAGATTCCCCTTTTCAAGCTAAGTACAGTGGTCCTTTCTCTGTGGTGCGTCAAGTCTCTGATCTAAACTATTTGATTGAAACTCCTGGCCGTAGAAAATCTACAAGGTTGTGTCATGTAAACCTCCTGAAGCCATATCACACTAGTGAGTCTGTGTCTCCACTGCCGAAGAGCTCTCCAGCCAAGCCAATGTTGGTCTCTGGCCCTGTTTTGACCTCTTCCATGTCTGAACTAGTGGTAGTTGAGGAGGAAGGGTTGGATATTGCTCCAGATGATGGGTTGTTGCGGGGCCGGTTGAAAAATTCAGAGACGTTACAAGATCTAAATATCCTTGTCGGGCACTTAAATGTGGTTAAACGTGATGAATTGATTAAACTAATTAACAGCTATCTATCACTGTTTTCTGATACCCCAACCCAAACGCACTTAATTGAGCATGACATAGATGTTGGAGTTGCTGAGCCCATCAAGCAGCGTTTTTATCGTGTGTCAGATGAAAAAAGGAGACAGTTGGATGCTGAAGTACAGTACATGCTGGATAATGATATTGCTGAGCCTTGTTCATCAAACTGGGCCTCCCCATGCCTCCTAGTAAAAAAGGCAGATGCTAGTTTGAGGCCCTGCACTGACTATCGTAAGGTGAACAGTATCACTAAACCTGATCTGTATCCACTTCCTCGTATGGAAGATTGTATTGATATGGTAGGTTCAGCCACATTTGTGAGCAAATTTGATCTTCTCAAAGGGTACTGGCAAGTCCCACTCACCAAAAGGGCAAGGGATATTTCAGCCTTCATAACTCCTTCTGGCTTGTATTCGTACACTGTTATGCCATTTGGTTTGAGGAATGCTCCTGCAACATTTCAACGGCTAATGAATCGGGTTGTTTCAGGGCTTACAGGTTGTGCAGTATACCTAGATGATGTTGTGGTGTATTCTGACACCTGGGAAGAACATGTACAGCGTATAGGTGCTCTCTTTGACAGGTTGGTCTGGGCCAACTTGACAGTAAATCTGGCCAAGTGTGAGTTTGCCAGAGCCACTGTGACCTATCTTGGGAAGGTGGTGGGTCAAGGCCAGGTTCGACCTGTGGAGGCCAAGGTCATGGCAGTGCAAAAGTTTCCCCCCCCTACCACCAAGAAAGAGCTGATGCGTTTCCTAGGGTTGGTAGGCTACTACCGCAGTTTTTGCAAGAACTTTTCATCTGTGGTTGCACCCTTGACCGACCTCTTGAAAGCTAAAGCTGAATATATTTGGTCTTCAATGTGTCAAAATGCATTTGACAGTGTAAAAGCCTTGTTGTGTTCAGCCCCAGTGCTGGCAGCGCCACGATTTGATCAGCCCTTTAAACTTCATGTAGATGCCAGCAATGTGGGTGTTGGGGCCGTCCTGTTGCAGGAGAATGCGGAGGGTGTAGAGTGTCCTGTGAGCTTCTTCTCAAGAAAATTTAACAAGCATCAATACAACTATTCAGTGATTGAGAAGGAGGCTTTGGCACTTGTTTGGGCTCTGCAGCATTTTGATGTCTATGTCGGCTCAGGGTTATCTCCGCTGACTGTCTTCACTGACCATAACCCCCTCACCTTCTTGAAGTCACTGCAAAATCCTAATCAGAGGCTAATGAGGTGGGCGCTGTTCCTGCAGCCATATAACCTAGACATCCGACACATTAAGGGGACTGACAATGTAATGGCAGATGCCCTGTCTCGGGCACCTGTGGACCCTTAGTCTATTTATTCATGCTGTCTCTCATTTCCATGTTCTCCTCTGCTCATCTCTCGGCTCTTCATTCCCTTAAAATGCTCCTTTGGTACCAAGGCTGCTGGGTTGGTGAGGATGGAGGGATGTGCTGGAGGATGCAGCCTGGGGGGAGTGCAGTACTGACTGTCAGTTATTGGTAACGTATGAACCATGACAGATTGGAACATATTGACACTTATTTGATGTATAACACGAGGTGGAACCTCGTTCTTATGGAGGGGGGTGTGACGACCCCTCCCTTTCTGCTAGCATCATGCAGCTGATTACTTCCTGCAGGAGTTGGCAGAAAGGGAGGGTCGTTAGGGCAAGGTGCTCACACCTGGCTAGGCCTCTACCCAAGGTGATATAAGCCAGCCTGGTCTCATTGTCTCTCTCTCTCTCCTAGGCTCCACGCCGCTACAGGTTCTTGGTTCTTGGTTCTTTTTGGCGTCTTCCTTGTACACTCAACAGGAGCACACACATCTCACTCATCCATACACTACATTCACCACTGATGCCACTACTCTCCACACCTCATGCTTTTTGTACATATAATTGTTCAAGTTATAATAAAACCTTTTCATTTAGCACTTTCAATCCTGACTCGTCTCCCCTCCTTGTCACATATGTTGAGCCAGTTTGTGACACCAGGCATCTAAATGAGGAGCTGGATTAATGTATTGACTTTAATGAGGACATAACAAATGCATTTGCCAATATTTGTCCATTTGATTCTGACGTATCGACACGAGACAGGATGTTTCAGGAGGTGAATGATCCACACAAGCATCTCATGCTCACATTAAACCGTGACACAGTTCGGATCATGCGACAGAGCTCGTCAAAGAGCTCCAACCCAAACTCCTGCCACTGAACCAAAACAAGTGGGTGGCTCGCTCGGGCCCGGTCACATACCTGCAGGGGGTTCCCCTCGGGGTCCTCATCCGTTTGGGTGCTGCTCTCTCGACCACTGCTCCCCAGCAGCCACGGCGAGGAGAAGCAGCAGAGGAAACACAGGACATAGTTGGTGAGAGAGCGGCCACAGTCGGAGAAGTACCACAGCAGGCCGAGGGTTACAGCGATGGATATGCGCCATATGTACATCTTCTTCTTCTTCTTCTTCTTCCTCTTCCTCTGCAGCTATAGGAGATGTCCTCTTCTTCTTCCTCTCACTCCCTGCCCGGCTGCGCTGCGCATAGTTTACCCGCCTGAATCTCCTCTAACACCGGGGAGAGGAAGGAGAAGGAGACGCTGCTTCCACAAAGCGGAAAAAAGCTGAAGTTTACTGAAGTGGTGGAAGAGCAGAGCTG
Source organism: Pleuronectes platessa (assembly GCF_947347685.1). Lineage (NCBI taxonomy): Eukaryota > Metazoa > Chordata > Actinopteri > Pleuronectiformes > Pleuronectidae > Pleuronectes > Pleuronectes platessa. The sequence goes on from NC_070633.1 coordinate 19,902,546, forward strand.
TGATTGGCTGGAGGCCGTCCCGCGTGTCTGCTGTTGATTGTATCAGGATGCCATCTATAGGCTGCAGCTTTACCTGACATCTATCTATCTATCTATCTATCTATCTATCTATCTATCTATCTATCTATCTATCTATCTATCTATCTATCTGTCTGTCTGTCTGTATTGCAAAATAAAAAAGTGACAAAAGTTAAAAACAAATTCTGTAATTAAGTTTACAAAGGAAATACAAATCTGGAAATGAAATAGTTACAATTAAATGTGTTCAAATGTTCTGTAGTAAAAAGTACAATAGTACCATATTTTCTTCTAAAATATAATAGTGTAGTAGAGGTTTATAGTATCATAGAAGGAACATACTCAAGTAAAGAATGTGCAACTTTCCGGTCTTGAATAAAATGCATCAAGTTTGACATTGTCCAGGAAGGACTTTTAGTAGTTTCCCCTCCTTCATTACGAGACACAAAAACACAACTGCTATGATTTTATTTATTTTATTTTGTCTTCAGCAGTATTATTATTATTAACATTATTATTATTATTAGAAGTAGTAGCAGTAGTAGAAGTAGTATTTTTATTATTATTTTTATTATTCATAATATTTGTTTATTTGCTTAAAAATCTATTGTCATGTTTTGTTTGAATAAAAGCAGTGGAAGCTTAAATCCACAAGGTGGCGCTGACACTTTTCTTCAACTAAAAACATGATATTGATGCCTGAGGACACAAGCTTCCAATTAGAAACCAGCTTTGAGTCAGCAGATTCTCCCACTGCAGAAATAAGAGTCTGTGGATTAACTGTAATCCATCTGCAGCTGCCGCTTTGATTTCATTGTCTTTCATGTACAGATGCAAATGAACGTGTGGGATTTTATTGTTTCATAACCGATGTTGTCTAAATCCTGATTCCACCTCCGTCACAGAACATTTTTAGTGAACAGAATTCAGTTGTTGTTCTCACAGTAAATTAAAAAAGTCAAACCACAGCATCTCTTTGTAGAATCAGTGTGTCTGTGATCAGCCATTGCCAGGCTTCCCCTTTAAACCTGTCAATCAAACCAATTCACATATGTTACACCTGTGTTTGACAAGTCATGTGACTCCTTCCCCAGTGATGAGTGTTTGTTCCCAGTTTGGCCCACATCGATGTTGCTCTCGTTAGTTTTTTATATTCAGAAGATGGTGGTAAATATGACTTTGCCCCAGTCACAATGAAATCAGGCAGTAACCCTTCAGAGGGAGATTTTTTAACAAACAATGTGATCAACTGCAGGGGAATCAGACTTCATAAAGAGACCCTAAGGTAAAAGATAAAGTTAAACATATAAATATAAGATAATTAACCATGGTAGAGGTACAAGTGTCTGTTATAGGAAGGCCTGCTGGAATTTTTTGACAATTAAAATCTGTATTGCGTCATTTATGCACTCCTATTTAACATTTATAAGCAATAGAATATCACTCAATATGTGATTTATAACAGAATATGATGTGAGTAGTTATATGAAAGTGTTTATCAGTGTATTGTATCTAAGTGGCTGGGTTTTTTTTCTCTAAAGCACTGAGGTCATCCCCGGTGGAGTTGTGATGTAACTCAGTCTAGCAGCTGACGTCACGCAACAGCTTGTCTGACAGGAGTCTTTATTGACACCAGGGTGAAGTGAAGCTCCACTGATCCCAGACCTGCATGTGGGTACTCACTCTGTTTATCATCTGCCAACTGCCACTGGTGGAATGTGACTACAACTCAAGCAGTGACCTTACGTGGGCTCAAGTATTTGAGGTGCCAAATACTTTACATGAGTGTTTACATTTCAGTCTAATTTATTGTATTATTCAGAGGGGGATATTTTACTTTTGAGTCACACAACAAATTTAGATTTTATATGGGATCCTATTAAATATAATGCAAAACAGTTGATGAAATTAAATTTAAACCAGCTCCAGTTAGTAGGATAAAGCTTTGATCGGAGGTTCCCAGCTGTGGTGTTTTTGCAGTCTCCTGCACATAGCTGATAGAATTTTAAAAAGGTCTCACAAAATTGTCATTGCTGTGGACTAAGGACTAAACAATTGTTTATTTTCCCATCCTGATGCAACAACCCAAGGATCGAATGTGCCTCCACTGGGCCACAGCACCTCCACCTCATAACACAAAGGAATTACAGCAGCTGCTTTTATTTGCAGTGTTGTAAAAAGTTATGTTATGGAAACTCTTGCTCAGCATTTGAATGTTTTTCACCATGTTGATTTGAGAGTAAAGCTCTCCCTGACCTCAGGGCATGTTTGTCCTTTTCAGTCAGTTTGTGTTGGAGACACATTTTATTCTTTTAGTTTACACTTTAACACTACACAGACTGCAGCTATTGTCTGTAAATGTAAACATCACTGAAGTCAAGCACACATTTAGTCAGAATCTGCATTCTGGCAAAATAAATGAAGTTTATGACGTTGAAAAATGTGTCGCCTGGAATCGTTGATGTGATCTCTTGGAGGCTCGTCGCACTGAACCTACAGCCACACAGACAGACAGTGCATGAATGGCTGTGATCCCTGTTGCTCCAGATTCACTAATCCCTAGCAAAGTTGTGATAGAGTAGCTGTGGAGCAGGTAGGCTGAGTGGAGGAAGAACTACACACTGCTCCTGAGAGCGGAGACAGAGTGGTCAAAGTAGTATTAAACTGTTTTTCTGGGAACAGAGGTCACGTCCAAGATGTTGTTATTCACTGGGTGGAAGATCAGATGGTTTCCCGCTGGGTAAATCATGTAATCTGATAGTGTTGCTAAAATGAGACTGTCCTCCATTCAAGATCAGTCGGGGTCAAGTGTCCGAGGCACAGCGATTATGTCCACATTCACTGGGCTCCTTAAGTTCACATGATGACCACATTAATCTCACACTGTGGTAAGAAAGTGACTGAAGAGATTATTAAAATTATACAATAAAAACTCTGAGCAGCCCATTTGTGACTTCACGAACACATTCATGATTTTGGCTGATTGTTTTTTGGGCTTAGGTCGTTTCACAAGATCCAAAAAGAGAAACATCTCCAGTGACGGAACTAAACTTCTGATGAACTTTGAGAGAAGCATAATCATTCAAATCTTGACTGATATTTTAATACTTAATATAACACAATTCTTACAGACTCTAATTATGTGGTCACTCTTCCAGAGAGAATAATTAGAGATGCAATAACTTAGTACTCGTGGAGGATTTCTGAGATATTTGAATGGCCTGCAGCTTTTCACTGAGAACGTCTCTGCACTGTCATTAGTCTGTAACCTGGGTCACGGAGAATTTTCTTATCGCACATGTCAAACAGATTCTTAATTGAAACACTGGCCTTATTCCTTTTTTACCCACACTAAGGTTCCCAGGCAGCAGCAGCTCTTTGATTAGGCAACGAAAACTGATTAAAGCTGCCCAGTGGCCCCGTGACCTCACAGCCCGTCTGCAGCTCATAATACCAGGTGACAGTATGCTGCTGGAATATCAATGTCGAGTCCAAACACATCTTGACACTACAGGCACTGAAATCACACATTAAACACAATTTAAACATTTGGTGTGAATGCCCTGTATTTGGAGACACAGCAGGAGGAAGAAGAAGAGTCATAGGCCGGTACACACTCTGGTCTCAGAGGCCAAACCAGTGCACAATGTCCCATTCTGGCCTCGCTACAATCATGTGCTACTCTAAAGCCGGTATGGTCAGATGTCAGGAGGAATTCAATCTATGACACGTCTTAGAATACACATTAAACTAAAACTGAACTATGACTGCATGTGTAATCCTGTTTTCTGCCATCTGAGATATTTAGAATGTGGATCATAAGGGAAACGGGTGTTTTACTAGTTAACGGTTAAACAGCTCAAACTTCTCATTCGCAAAAGTTGCAGTGAGACGAGGCTTGGCAGAGGAAAAAAGGATTTTTAGAGACGTTGGAATAATCCATGTCCCTACAGGTAATCCTGGTAGCTTCTTTGCAGTACAAATTATGAAATATCAGTGCATGTAAAATAGATTAGTTGAGCTCAAGACTTCCTGCGGGTCACTTTTCTGTAAGCATGACTTGCTTGTTATATTTTCAACAGGTCAACTTTCTCAGCTTATTTTGGCTCCCCCCCCAAATACAACCTGCAGCTTCCATTTCACGCAAGAGGCTGCCAAACGTTTCCCTGAAGCACCACGGCGCTGTCAGGTCACTCAGTCACACTCCGTCTGTAATGGCGCCCTTCATACACGGTATTAAATTTCAAAACCAGGCAGGAGATTCACTCGGTAGTTTCCTTTATTTCTTTCTCCCCTCAAGGTTCCCGTGTTCGGGGACTGACATTCAGGTGAGGGGCAAAAATACTTAAAAGAAATAGCATGGGCCAAGAAAACAGTGCATGACAGATTCCCCAGGTACAACTAGCAGACAATACTAGTTGGTCCCTATAAATATAGTGATGTATTTAAGTCCTTCGAAATGTACATATGTTACAGGTAAACTTCACATCATGAACAGTGCACATCCAAAAACAACTTAGATGACTTTCTTGAGCTCATCGTATAAGACGAGCACAAAGGCTCCACCCATGCCTCTGAGCACGTTAGACAGCGCTCCCTTGAAGAAGGCCTTGCCGCCCTCATCACGTGCGATCTTCTTCCAGCAGTTGATGGTCCCGCTGTACATGATGTCGGCTGAGGACAAAAACAGAATTACAAAGAAGTCAAAAACTTGTTCTAATAAAACAAGAGCAAAATGGAAGTTAGATTTTTTTTTTGTATATATGGCATTTTTACCTCCTTTGCGTCCAGACTGCATCATCATACGACGACGGACGGTGTCGAAGGGGTAGGATGCAAGACCGGCGACAGCAGTCACAGACTGAGCGATCATCCAGCTGACAACAATGTGTGTGTTCTTGGGGTCTGGAAGCATGCCTGCAAGAGGAACGTCAACCAGGAAGGTTAATCTGAGTCACAAAGGTCAGGAGGTGCCCTGAGAACAGAGACATCGTGCTTTGCAGCGTCTGATAATGAAAACTCACCCTTTGCGGTGTCGTACATGCCAAAGTAAGCAGCCCTGTAGATGATGATGCCTTGTACTGAGACGTTGAAGCCCTGATACAGACCCTTAATGCCATCAGACTTGGAGATCTTCACCAAGCAGTCGCCCAGACCTTTGAACTCGCGCTCCTGTCCGACTCTCCCGACATCAGCGGCCAAGCGTGTCCTGGCGAAGTCGAGGGGGTAGACGAAACAGAGGGACGTGGCTCCGGCGGCGCCGCCCGACGCCAGGTTGCCCGCGAAGTATCTCCAGAACTGCTTGTGCCTGTCCACGCCATCGAGGAAGACCTTCTTGTACTTGTCCTTGAAAGCAAAGTTGAGGGCCTGGGTGGGGAAGTATCGGATGACGTTGGCCAGGTTCCCCCTCCAATACGAGTAGAAGCCCTGCTCTCTGCGGATACGGACGACGCAGTCAATGATGCCCTTGTACTGCTGGTCAACCGTAATCTGTCTGCTGGCATGTTGAACCTATATCAGACCAGAGAGACTCAGGTGAATAAGAGAAGGAAACATGAAGAGGGATGGATGCAACATGAAAAAACAGAACTTTGTGAATCTGCAGCAACTTGTCACCTGTCAAACATATACAATCCATGAGAACACTAAGTCCCAGGCCTCTCAAGCATCTGGCTGGTAGACACATTATTATCCATGGGCCAAAGTACAACTCCTCACAATATTCAATTAAGAATAGCCCATCCTCCTCCTCCTCTTCCTCCTCAGTCCAGGCCTAGCACTGCAGCAGCCATGACACAAACCTTGCACTGACCTTAACTGTTTGTGGTCAGGCCAAACTACACACCTGTCATGGTGGATCAGCAGCTTTGAACACCACTAGCACACAGAGGCGGGTGAAATCTACCTCTTACACAGAAGACACTGGGTTTTCTTTGCAACCTGATGAGCAGGGATTCAGCTTATTCCTCATGTCTGCCTGCACCAATCTGTGACAGAACTGCTCTTATAACTACTACTACTTTTAATAGACACCTTCCTTTCCTTTTAACGTAGCATATTTAAACTGTATAAACTTGCCACAATAAATCGATGCATCTTTTTAAATGCCCCATGGATGCTTTACAATTAGCTCTGCAAGAACCCACATGACCAGTTTAAGGTTCGATTCCCACATACGACTGCTTAAAGTTCCACGAGGCGTCAGGTGCGCGCCCAGGAGGACATAGGGCTGAAACTCACCTGCAGGAGAAGCTTGACTCTCTCGATGGGCGCTACAGCTGTTTTGGAGATGGCGGCGGCGATACCACCCGCCAGGAAGTCCTTGGCGAAGGAAATGGCTGTTTCACTCATCTTCGGGTGTCTTCAGCCGCCGTGCGTCCTCGGTGCTCGGTCTGTGGGTGGTGATGGTTTGCCGGCGTAGTGGAGATGGCAGGGTGCAATCGTGAGGTCAGGGGATTTAAGGACACTGAGCGCGAGAAAAAAACTACGACGCCGGCTCCTCATTGGTCAGACGCGGGAACAGATTTGGTGCCAACCCCCCCCCCCCCCTTCTCAGCACTGGAGGCACAGCAGGAGCAAGCCTTGTCTGAACAACATGAAGGGAAGTTTAACAATGTGGGTTAAAAGTTAGTGATACATTCATATTGCATCACATCTCAGCAGAACTCAGAGGAGAAAGTTTTGATTGATAAAGTTGTTGAGGTGGGGGTCACAGGCTCAAGGTCAAGTCAGAGGTCAGACAGGGGCAGTAGAGGTGTCATGGTGGGTAAAGGTCACCCCATCTGTTAGTGTCCTTTGGTTGTCAATCACTTTCCCACAGTGTGACGACGCAGGAGAGCCAATCAGCTCACAGATCCAGCCTTCACATTTTAATAATAATAATAATGATAATAATAATATACTTTATTTTTTTAGCACCACTAATACAAGAAATGCAGCTTAAAATGCTTTACGTACAATATAAAATAATATCATTTTTATATTAATTAATTAACTTTTTTATGAACTTAGTTATCTGCACTCCTCATACACAAGTCTCAGGTTGTTCTGCTTTTTCCCAACACAGCACTGACACCGAGTTGCAGCTGATAAAGTCAAGTTTAATTTGAACAAGAATATAGCTTTGACCAGACGTTCCCCTTAAATTCATTCGGGTCAATTAATCATCTATCACCCTAAAAATCCTGATCTGATCAACACTCAAATTTAAAGTTTTCTTCCCAGGCCAAAACCACAACCTTCCACCAAGTGTCGTGGTAAACTGTTTGTAGTTTTTGTTTGTGTTATAAAAAAATGCATGCATGCATGGCGCAAAATGGGGGTCCATGAAAATTTTCTTTTATGTATTCTGTGTTGATACGGTGAAAACATTGTAATATCTGTCATTGTAAAAGAAAAGGGAAAATCTTGTATCCTCCTTGGGTAGGAAACAAGTGAGAACCTCTAATTGAGATGATCCGGCCACTTCAGTATTTCTTTTATGTTTCCCCTGTAAGAACAAGACAATGTGTAGGACTGTTGAGCTTTGGTGGAGGTAAGGGCTCTGACTGCATTTCTATTTATGTTATCAATCTGAATCTGCAAATGACATTGAGGGAACATATTAAGCAGCAGAAAACAGAAATACCGAAGTACTTCAGTAATTTGGTTTACTTACTTTACAACTTTGGAAGCAGGCTAATCTGTGAGCAACCTGAAAAAGTTAAGCTGTATGTAATGACATAAATAAAGCAGCACAAATGACGTTTTATCTGCCTGAAGGTCAATTTTAACTTCACCTGAGATTATTAACACATAAGTTTTTTTTTTGTCCTACTCTTATTTATCAAAATATTCACATTCATTGTTACATTCACATAATATATCTTTCATTTTATTATACAACAATAGCAAAAGGTGAAAGTGCTCAGATTTTATTTTACAGCATGAATAGCATTTATACTTATAACGGCCATTTAACATAATGCCATTACGATGAAGTTAATGCAACAATAACTGAAATATGCCCCAAAATAAATAGTTTTTATCTCACAAGGCACATAACATTTGGTTAAAAAAGTCATGGAAATACATAATTGACAAATACTCGGTTAAAATAACAGTTTTCAAGGAGGTAGACCACAGCAGAGAGGACATACAGTCATGTAAATACATGTTATTTGCTTTTAGGAAGACAGTAAACCTGAAATACAATACTGTGTAATTAATACAGTGAATTATTACAGTAGCTCAGACTGATAACTAACTCATTTTGATGGTCATGTGTGGTCAGCAGTCAATATTTTCCACAGGAAAAATCTTCACCAGCGGTTTCAAAAAGACGACTCCCCTGAGTCAAAGTTCCTGTTTCTCAGGTAGCGCTTCAGCTCCTGGAGCTCGGACGGCCCGAGGCTCTGGTCGACCCCCGGTGCGAGCTGGTAGCTCAGGGGTGAGATGATGTACCCGTTGCGGTAAAGGCAAACCTGCTTGCACAACTCAAAGCAGGTGTACAGAAGGCCAAAACAGGGAACAATCTATGAGGGAATGAAGGAAAACACGGTTGTGAGATAGAGATCAGTGACCTCCATCATGTGATCGTGTGATAAAAGCCTGGAACAGTGGAAGGGTTGTGGTCTGGTTTGTGTACTAATAAAACTCTGCTTAGTGTTTAATCAAGCTTTGTTTTCCTTCAGATGGATATTCAGTTTATAAATGTCCCTGAAAACTTCTTACATCTGTCAAACAACTTGCATCCATCATGACATTGCAGCTGAAATAGGAGAGTGGATCAAGCCATAAAAGAGACAGTCTGCTACACCTTCCTTGTGATATTCCCGCTATGACTTACACACTGACCATTGCTTTCGACGCTCCACCCCCCTACTCATGTACCCTTTTGCAAAGGCTACAAATCTTTCCAAGTCATAACGAACCTCATGTTGCTAAGCACGTGCAGTTATTTCTGTTCCTAATAGCTGTATGTGCCAAGATGAAGTGGACCAGCACTGTGACTATATGAATGATTGAGGAGGCTGAAATAATGAACATTTAAGACAAATCTATAAGTGAGAAACCTACCTTGATCATGTTGGCGGTGAGACCGCTCCACAATGAGAGTACGCCTTTGTTTTTCACCACCTGTATGAAACAGTCCATCACCCCGTTGAAATGGACGTCAACTCCACCACAATGTGGAAGACGGGCACTCTGCGCCTGAGAGGAGAATGAAAGTGACGTTTTAAAAGGTTAATCACGATGAGTCTTTTAAGTTATAACCAGAGAGGTCAAGGAAAGCATCAGGGTCATACTTTCCTTGACCTCCCCCCGTCTGACCCCGTCTGACCTCCCCCCGTCCGTGTTTACTACAGGACTTGTGATCAGATAGGAAATACGATCTCTTTGACAATCTTTCGGTTGGGAGTGATTTTCTCAACTTCTCATTTCAACTTTTAGGAGCCAATGACCAGAATCTATTGTTTAAATATAAAATATTTAAATATAAAACACCATATTGTATTTTGTGTGAAGTTCAGAAAATGCAAAATATACAAATCTTGACTGATTATTAAAATTGCAGTGACATTCACATCAAATATGTAAATAAGGTAGAAAAGATTGTGTAATATTATTATATTAACATATTTAAGTATGTTAAAGTTCACAGGAGTCACAGAGTGTCCTCTTTAGTTTAGTACACAGACAGCTCTGCAGGCTGACTGTCATGTGACGGAGGAATGCAACTTGCAGTTTCATGGTTCCGAAAGGGAAGAGGCAGCCTTAATGGTATTAGACTATTCAAACAGCTGCTTTTGTAGAGGAAGCATCGAGCTAGTTAAACAATACTCAGCTTAAATCATTACCCTGAGCTTCAGTAAACATCCTCAGCTGTTTTCTTATCACCCATTCTCCAGCTGGCTTGTAAAGGTTTACCCTTTTAGGTTTTTAAAGACAAGATAAGAGCTGAATCCTTGAATTAAATGATGACATGTTTGATGAGCTGGACGCACACAACTCTGAGGCTGACCACTGTCTGATAGTCGGTGGCTATCTTTAGAGAACTTATCTGTAGCTTGTGCAGACCCGGGACACATTCACATTCCCAGCTGCTGTTGAACCTTGTGGCTACTAATAATAGGCCGATAAAACCGGAAGTAGAATTCTGTCCTTTGCAGCGCCATTGTTCCCCATGGGTCCTTTCTAACATGCAGCAGGCATTAAAGGGGCAGTCATGTGACCAAGGTGATTTAAAACATATTCAGAAAATGTTCTGACATTACATTTACATGCACTGATTTCATTTCCGGATAAAGCTGAAAAATCAACAACAATTAATATTGTGGTTAAAGAATCACAACTTTCCATGTGCAACAAAAAAAGATGAGTGGCCAAGTAGGGGAACGTCGCTGCCCCCCTATGGACTAAAGGTGGTAATACAACAAATCAAATGGACCTGCTGCACTAAAAACTTGTTTGAGCTTAAAGGCCAATGTATGCTTCTCCGTTTTGACGGACACGGACAGATAGGACCGCCCTCTTCAACGTGGAACGCCCTCTCCGTGCCTCTCCGAGGCTCCTCGGAGAGCTTTTCGTGCAGCTCTCATTTTTCTAACTACACGTCGAAATGACGGACAGCCCACGGATAGCACTTGGCTGTGATTGGTCCGCTAACGCCAGCATTTCGGAATGGAAACTTCCTGTTCCATTCCCTACATCACAATAAACCAAAATCACAACTACGACTCTATGATTAATGTGACAAGTGTGTTAAGCCAGCGGCGTTGTCCGGCTGACGGTGGCTTGTTAGAGCACTTACAGCATGTGTGTACGGTCACATACGGTTATAACGAACTTTGATAACGGGGCTAGCGGGCTAGCCACCATGCTAACTGCGGTGGGAACAGCGCAAAAACTCGCTGACTTTAATCCCACGGCTGTCATGACACTGTTTCTCAAACACCGTCAGGTTAGAAGCAAACACTTGGTAGTAGTTAGTATCGGGTGTCCGTGCTGACTGTGTGTGGAAGCTGGGGGGAGCTAGCTGCCTCCGTGTAGCTTCAAGCTGTTGCAGCTGTTGAATTAGCAACGCAGTTTGGAAACAAGACCGGGGAACTGCTGCGCTAAGACACGATAACAAAAGCATTTTGACCCGCTGGGTGTCACTTTATTCAGCAAAAACTGTCGCGTCATCAACATCCTTTTTCTGTTAGTTGCCATCGTTCACTGTGTGTGAGGAGCCGGGAGGACGTAAATAAACCAGCATGGACTTCTTCTATATACCTCATAAGGTAGGCTTGTCTAAGCTCGACTTCCGTTTCGCCATCTACTGTTCTGGCGGTGAATTGTTTTCACAACAAAAAGGCTCGTAGAACTATAAATCAAAAAGGGTCCTTCCGCTCCGTCCGTCCGTCATTCCGAAACGGACTCGGAGAAGCATACTGAGGCCTTAAGGCCAATGTATGCTTCTCCGTTTTGACGGACACGGACAGATAGGACCGCCCTCTCCAATGTGGAACGCCCTCTCCGTGCCTCTCCGAGGCTCCTCGCAGAGCTTTTCGTGCAGCTCTCATTTTTCTAACTACACGTCGAAATGACGGACAGCCCACGGATAGCACTTGGCTGTGATTGGTCCGCTAACGCCAGCATTTCGGAATGGAAACTTCCTGTTCCATTCCCTACATCACAATAAACCAAAATCACAACTACGACTCTATGATTAATGTGACAAGTGTGTCCGGCTGACGGTGGCTGGTTAGAGCACTTACAGCATGTGTGTACGGTCACATACGGTTATAACGAACTTTGATAACGGGGCTAGCGGGCTAGCCACCATGCTAACTGCGGTGGGAACAGCGCAAAAACCCGCTGACTTTAATCCCACGGCTCATGACACTGTTTCTCAAACACCGTCAGGTTAGAAGCAAACACTTGGTAGTAGTTAGTATCGGGTGTCCGTGCTGACTGTGTGTGGAAGCTGGGGGGAGCTAGCTGCCTCCGTGTAGCTTCAAGCTGTTGCAGCTGTTGAATTAGCAACGCAGTTTGGAAACAAGACCGGGGAACTGCTGCGCTAAGGCACGATAACAAAAGCATTTTGACCCGCTGGGTGTCACTTTATTCAGCAAAAACTGTCGCGTCATCAACATCCTTTTTCTGTTACCATCGTTCACTGTGTGTGAGGAGCCGGGAGGACGTAAATAAACCAGCGTGGACTTCTTCTTTATACCTCATGACGTAGGCTTGTCTAAGCTCGACTTCCGTTTCGCCATTTACTGTTCTGGCGGTGAATTGTTTTCACAACAAAAAGGCTCGTAGAACTATAAATCAGTCCGATCCGTCCGTCCGTCATTCCGAAACGGACTCGGAGAAGCATACTGAGGCCTTTAGTTATTTGAATTTGAATAATGCAGTTAAAAAATAAGGGGGATTTATTAGACAAGTAGAAGAGAATTATTTTATTTAATGTAAGTATCTATCAAATGATTTCCAGTCCCATCTCTATGCAGTTGATTGCAGTCAAGTAGAGAATCTCAGATGTCTTATAACAAATATTTTTTAGTTAAACTTAATTTACCAGGTGTATAATGACTATTATAATAACTATCATATTTCTGTGTTTCCTTAATTCCAATTATCATTTCTGACATTCTTGTATTCATTTTATTTTTGCAGTTTTATAGTTCATGTAAAACCCACAGGCCACCTGCAGTAAAGCAAGAGCTCGGATGAACTTACTTGCATTTTCCTTTTCACCGTTTCAAACGGGTACGAGAGGGTTTGAGAGACTCCTGCTGCAAGACAGCCATTGATGAAGTTCTGGAGGGGAGTGAAGCGAAAAGGAGGCTCCTGCCAGATCTTGTCCAAGTTCCTGTAGACTGCGTAGCATCCGATAGAGAAGGGAAATGCACCTGGAGAAAGTTACGGTGAAATGAATGGTTAACGAAATGTGTAACTCAAACGAGGGGGAAATAGAGGATGAAGAGAAAAGCTTTAAGGATTGTATTTTTGAATATTTTTCTCAGGCCACCTGAACTACATGACTGACAAATGCACTTAATGAAAACTTAACATCAACTACTCATCGAATGACCCTGTATGAATATGCATACACACCTAAAACAGTGAGGGAGAAGCCCCTGTAGAGAGCCAGCAGCCCCTCACTCCTGTAGATCTTTAAGAGGGTGTGTATTACGCCGATGTACGTGGGCTGTCTGCAGTTCTGAGCAATGAGCCTGGTCTCCACCACCTCCAGAGGGTACGTGGCCAGAGCAGCAGCAAAACCAGCCAGACCCCCGGCTAATATGGCCCTCCACTGAGAGATGAAGCCCAGCTCGTCCATGTGAAGGTGGACGATCCTGCACACAGAGGAGGACACATTTATTTACTGCGAATACATTGATCGGACAGTGACTGTTTCCCTCATAAGTCAATATAAACAGTGATTATTTTTCTTTTTTTTTCATTTATCTGTGTGTATTCACCGCTGGTCTCCAACTACACTGTGAAGTAACCTCAATGTTTTGAAATAAGAACCACTCGCATTTTTACACTTTGGTTTAATGCAAGAACAAGATTAAATGTTGTAGCCATTAATGTAAAATTAATTAAATAAATTCCACCATTTAACTTAATTACCAGACATGTGCTGGTTCCAGCTTCTTAAGTTTAACTGTCTTAGCTTTCAGTTAATCGTTCAGCAAAAATACCAAACATTCACCAGTGATTGATTCTCAGATGTGTGATTTTAGGAATTCCTCATCATTTTCTGAGAAAATGATGAATCGATAAAATAATTGTTTAACAGAAAAAAAATGAATATATTTGTTGGTTGCAGCCGTAGCAGAGACAAAACAAAGATCCCTTTGGGTTTCGGGAGGCTCATATTAATATTTCAGACGTTTGCGGAATATCTAATTGATTAATTAAATTATAATTTTAGGTTCAGCAGCTTCAGGGTTTTTGATAAGAACCTTTTGTATGAATGTTATTAATCATCTCCATGTTTTTGTCTCATTTGAATTTCTTTTTAATAAATAACCTTTAATTTTATTAGACTGAGAACAGCTTCATTTGTTTCACCTCTACTGTTGCTTTGATGTATTTTTAAAACCATGAATCTATATACATCTGTGAACCAGCAGACCAGTAACGTGATTATGTGTGTGACCAAGGCACAGAGGAGGGGGAGGGGGGGGGGCTTTCTTTCCAGGAACACAGTGTACAGTTCAGGACAGAGGTTTGTGGTGGGGCGGTCTTTACATGAACATGTGTCCTGGGGCTCTGGACAGACTTACACACTGTGGCCGCTTCATATCTACAGACAGCAGATAATGTATTTATGACATATGGATGGATTATTGTTCCTAACACACCAGCAGATTTACTTATCAGCCATGCTGCTGGTATGTATGGTTTGTCCTGTAGTAACCCACTCGAGGAATAAGGCAGTTGTATGCCCTGAGTTTAGCCTTGCAGGCAGCAGTGATATGCACATCCAGGATATGTACATGTATATATATATATATATATATATATATGTACAACCTGTAACTAATGCTAAAATGAATTGTCATCCTATTTAATATGCTTCTTGTTTAATTAGGTAATTGTTTGTTTGGTTAAATGTCAAAAATGATGATCAAGATCAATTATTGATACAATAAAGATGCCGAGCTGATAATATGCAACAATGACTGATCAGCTGATGATTTTTCGATTACGACTATATGTTCTGTTATACATCAGAAAAAGTAAATAAAAATAGTTGTTAGTCAAGAGAGATATTACTGGAGTAATTGTTGTACTAAGCTGCAAACCTAATGAATATCTGTATACTACACAAACTACCTGCGAGACCGAGCACAGGGCAAAAACGTCAACCCACATATTTAAATATCGACTGAGCGAATCCTGCCTTCTCATTGGCTAAAACACCAGCGCGCCCGCCTCCTGCAGTAAAACAGGAAGTACGTGTTTCGCCGCACAGAAAACAAATAAACAACTAAAAAGCGAAAATGTTTGGTTTATTTCATCGCGTCAAACAAACAACAAACAGTCACCGGGTCAGTTTGTTAAGTTTCCACGGAATGTTACACGCGTCATCTTGTGTTTCACGTCGCACAAACTTACCAAGTCAACATCAGCTGACCAGACCGACTAACCAGCTAATAACCACCATCACGAACCCAGTGAGGACCAATGACAACCAGCTGACCGAGCAGCAGTGTTTGTAAACTCACTTCTTGTAGGTGGCAAGGTGCACCGCGGTGTAAGGGAAGAGCCGCAGACAGGACGCGAGGTTCCCCTTCCAGAAGCCCCGCAGCCCCTCGTTCTGGTAGATGAGGAGGAAGCTCTGGCAGAAGCCCCTCTTGCAGTGGAAGGTTCCCACCTGGCTCTTGATCCGCACCACCTCCAGGGGAGAGGTGACGCTCTTGCTGAGGAACCCGGAGAACCCGGTGCACAGGAAGCTCTGCGAGGCGGTCAGCCGGTTGTCCTTCTTCACCGAGGCCATCGCTGTGCGCTGTTATGAGCCCACGACCATCCCAAAGCTTAATCTGCACACTTTGTTTATCCAAATATAGCGGGGAGAGGAGAAGAGAGGAGGTGTCCGTGTCCGGCCCGGAGGAGCTGCGGTGTTGTGTGACACCCTCAACGTCACACGGGACCCAGGGAGGAGCGCTGAAGGTACACCCCAGCAACACTAGGGGGTAGTGTTCACGAACCAAAGCTTTCAAATGGACACTCAAGAGATTCACCAGGGAAAGATATGAACAAGTAAAATGTAAGGTGGAAAGATGGAGGTCCTGTGTGTAGGATTTAGGTGAAAGGGATCTATTGGCAAGAATTGAGTATAAACTAATCCCAGTGATGTTTTCACTAGTGTGTTTCATCTAAGACAAGGTAATGTTGTACAAATTGTGGTTTACTTTACCCTAAAATGAGCCTTTTATATTAAAATACTTTATATTTCACATCAGGAGCGGGTCTTCTCTACAGAGGCCGCCATGTTTTGTTTTTTACTGTAGGCCAAACTGGACAAAAAAAAATCAGTTTCTATGACAATGGGTAGGGTTAGGTTCTCTTTCATGTTTGGAAGGTGGAGGTGAGGCTGCAACATTCAACTTCACCACTAGATGTCATTCAATCTTACACACTTACACTCTTAGACACTGTACACACATACTATATATATATATATATATATGTATGTTCTTTGTGTATAAGTTAGAGTTTAAGTATGAAACACAAATCTATAATAATTCATATATGATTATGAAGTGGCATAAAATAGTCAAGAAAAGTACAATGTTGTTCTTAACTTTTGGTACAGTAATAATCCGATTGTGGTTATTTACTTTTCTATAGTGGTAACAGTCAAATGGGCCTAATACAAAAGCATATTTTTGAGTTGTCATGCTGTATGTGCTCTCCCATTAAATAATTTCCATTACATTGATTTGAGTAGCTGTCTTAAACCATGTTTCCTTATTTCGCAGACCCCTTTAGGTGGCGCCATAGTACAACATGTTGTCTTGTTGTGACAGAAACTGGGGGAGGGTGGTAGTAACTGCTAATTAGTTGCATAATTCATTTATTTAGTTCCTGGTTTCATGTACAGTGACATCTACAATGTTTTTTTTCCCCTGTTTAATATATTAAAAGGTGGCATTTCATATAAAGGTCAGCTTTTAACCTTTAACTAGATGATTTATTAGTAGTCAAATCTATTTCCATGAAACTCATGAGTAAAATGAGAACACTATAATTGATACATGCTGATGTATTGTAGTTGCTTCAGTACTGATATGTACTGCCAGTCAGGCATTTTTATTTATGTTCCTCATTGTGTCATTATTATTTCAGTTGAATTATATGTCCATCAATCTACCGAGGGAATACATCAGGTCTGATTCCCTGTGTAACTGTATTTATCAGCAGGGATCTGTCGTCACTGTCTTGTTCCAGCATCATGTTTGTTTTCTCCTTGTCTCGGCCCGCTGGGAGCGCCTCCCTCCCCTGCCGGGCTGACAACCTCAGATGCACGCCAGGAGCCCAACTTCTGTCTGCGGCTGGACCACTTGGCTGCTTCACAAAGGCCTTTCCTTAATGACAGATCCAACCAGAGGAAAACGACGGCCTGATCACAGAAAGTCCCCCATGTGTGACAGTGATACTGGCTTTCACCTCTGAAAACTCAAACATCTCATTCTGATGCGGTGGATGTCATTGCAGAGGTGGTGGAGCAAGTGCAGAGCCAATTACTGCTGTGGCAAATTAATACATATTTAGAGGCCTGTATGACAAGGCTCAGGCCGGTAAGAGGATCTGGACTCATTTACTTGATCTAACAGAAGAAATGTCACAGTAGGAATAAATTAATTTCTCCCCTGAACGATAAATAACGCTCACTTTCCAAACCCTTTGATCCCACTGTCATGTGTGTGTGTAGTTTGTAAGACTCTAGATAATGTGATGGGTTTCTTTAAAGATAAGTGGGGTGACGTGGACTCATGCTGCATCTTATCAATTAATGCTTCAGCAATCAAGCAGAACGCCACCGAGAATCTGCTGCCCCTCTGTCTCCTTGATGTCCTTCCTCTGCCCCTCAGATTGTCACTATAGAATACAGATAGAGCACTGCCTTCTTCCTGTATGTATAGCCCCCTCCTGAATGAGCACTTCCTCAATGCAGCAAGTGTAGTGCGGGAGCAGCCTGCATGTCTTTGTGTCTCTATTGCCGGGCACGTAGCAGTAGGTGTAGGCTGGCTGAGGCATTGTCATTCCCTGGATGTCATGCGCAAGTCATCCATTGATCTCCCACTTTGAAGTGCATCCCTGCAGGACCCGAAAGGGCTGTCTCTGTTATGGTGGGAGCTCACGGCGGTCAACAGGGGGCGCCCCATACCAGAGGGGCCTAGGGCCTCACGGACTGGTGCCAGGCTTATAGACTGCAGCAATAAAATTCTCACCTCATTATCCGAGACAGTCACATCACAGGCTTGTGTTGGCAGGGGAGGGGAAAGGGAAGAAAGGGATGGGACGGGGGATGGGGAGCAGTCTGTCTGTGTGAGTGTGTGTCTTTTTTTTCAAGGGTCAGAGGTGTATTGGTGAGAATCATCAGGCATATGTACAATTCACTGTAACACCATTTCGACACCTCCGCCGACAAGGCCAAACTGCCATGCTCCCTGGCTCACTCGACAGGAATGGGAGACCTGTTATGCATAGGAGCCTAAATTTGGACTAATGGTTTCTGTGAAAGGTTAAGCTGTGAAAGGATGTCAGGGTTTGTTAGGAATAGTAAATGCAATTTTGCACCTCATTACTGGGAACTGTCTTTATGACAGACATTTAAACTAGTGTTATCTCAGCCCTGCAGATGCTAAGTGTGCTCAAATACGTCGCACAGATTGTAGAATCAGCAATAAATGTGTAGCCTAAAGGACATTATCTGTGTTATCATTGTGGAAGTACTGATCCATAACTTATTAGGTAATCTGTGATTAATTTCATCCAATTTGTGGTCCATTTGTCCATTTAGCTCTGCATCTGCTGTTGCTTTTTTTAAACAGCCTTAAGCATCACCACGAAAAACCCACACATCTAAAGTATAATGCAGAATTTGTGCAAAAATATCTAATTGTGTTATTTTTTCCGTTGATTTCTATTTTCCTTGTAAGAACTTCACATGCATTAGCTCTTGAGTCAGGATGTGGATGACCAGGAGGCCCATTGTCTGTGAGGATGCAGAGGACAACTTCTGGCAGCTGGTGTCCCCTTATCTTCCCATGTACAGCCAATAAATCAATATCAAATCTAAGGAGCAGGAAGCCAGATGGCCTTCCAACAACCCACGAGGCCACGGCGCTCTCACAGCCTCCTCGGCTACTGTACCACCGGTGCATGCAGCAGCCCTTTGAAGACATACACATTCAACAAGCGGCTCAATGAATGACTAAAGGGAACAAATAAGCTGTTACGACTCTGCTCAAATCAGTGTTTGTGTTTCCATCCACATCAAAGGGCCCAGTCTGTTTGATATGCAGCCCCCACACCTTGATCCGAGCCACGTACAGGTAGAGGGGAGGAGCAGTCCATTGAGAAGGCAGAGGGTCATTTGGTTGCCTCTCAGCCCTGGCTCGAGGGTAGTTGACCCAGACGAAGGGTCTGGTGGTGTCCCTTGTTCCCCAGGGAGCTATTGCTCCCAACACCCATCACTAGACACGTTATTTATTGGAGAGCCTATTGATTACATGCTTAAATGGAATATTCACAGAAATTTGGCGTCACAATTACAAAATAGAGTAGATCCTTGATTTAAAGATTAAAAAAAGACACTATTCACTTCATTGAAGATGGCAAGGTAAGGTTGTGTAGTTACCGATGGTTGGCTCGGAGTAAGGTCGGTGAGGTCAGGTACCTAAATACATCCCGCCAGATTCATCTCGATTTCTGTGTAGGTCAGGGGTCAGGTTAAACAGTAGTTTGATTGAATGGCTGTTCACAGGCCAGTGTGAAATGCCAGCTCTATTGCAATGTGGGAGTTGGAAGGTGGGGGTTTCTCTGGCCTTTGTGTGGCCCGCGGTCTTAGAGCACGGACCCATTGTTAGAGGCTGACCAGCCAGCCCCTCAGACTCTCCTTTGCCCTGCTTTGTCTCGAGCAGCGTGACCATTTCCTTCATCCAGGTCAGGGCAGGGTCGTGACTTTGGACACCAGTCCTCCCTGTCTGTCTGCGTTGCCGGCAGACTCATAAAAGTATGTAACGCAGACAGATGTATCACATGTCAATGCTAGAAAGTGTTCAGCATTCTCTAAAAAAGGATGATCAGGTTTAAGCTTAAAACATATTCCCAGCAGGAAAACAACACGATATCGCCATAAAACCACCTAGCATTAACTAATATACATAAAATAGTAACATGAGACTGGCATACTGCATGTTCATATCACCTATTTACAATGTACAGGTCAGATCACATTTATGATTAATATAATTTGCACGGTGTGAGCATGTAAAACACACTAGCACTCGCACAGAGGGGGGATAACCTCTTTACTGCCCTGAAGTGTCCGAGTTATGCAACGGTGGAGGTTAAGAAGAGCGGACTGCACCCTCCTTCTGTCCCAAGGCTGGACCGGCCTTATCACGGCACGGCCATCACGGTGATAAGAAGAGGAAAGGCCAAAGGGCCATAAGGAACAGTGTGCAGGGTCCAGGTCAACAGTGTGAGGAGGCTGGACTCAAAGGGGAGGGACGGCGGACAAGAATATTATCTGATAAGAATCACCAAGGTCTTTTGATCCTCACAGGGCTGATCCTGGGCTACAGGGTGTCATGCTGGGCAGACGAGCAGAACGACACGGCAGGTACAAACAAGCTAGGCCTTGAGGATCATCTGGGGCTAAAGCATATTTACACAGGGAAGACTGGAAGGTCTCTTCTGACTCACAGACATGAACATACAAGCTTTTTGTCGTCAAATTTTCCCACTACAGTGTCATTCTTACCGTGCTGTCCCATCATGTTTACATGGCTACATTTCTGATACAGCTAAGAGACCATATAATGCCATATAATCCAAAAAAAACAAATCATGTAGCATGTTGTGGCCTATGCAGGCCAAAATCAGACATTCAATTCAAAATACACAAATGGCTGTAAGTCCCCAGAAGGGAAGTTTGAATGTCACACTGTTGTCTGGTGGGTTTTGCGTCATAAGTCACTGATTAAAAGCTGTCATGTGACAGCCAGACAGGACCTGAGGCTGATGTGCAAGCTGTGGCCTGAACCAAATGCCTTGCTGTCCTGCCCCGGGGCAAAGTGGAGGAGGGATTTTTATGCCTGGAGTGGCCATGGGGGGGCTTAGCAAGCTGCTGCAACGTTTAAGTGTCCTTGGTTTCCCCTTGGCAACAGTTCAAAACAAAAGAGCAGATACACATGTACTTGTCGCTAAAGCCTCTTTCACAGAACAAGGCCCTGTGAGACGTCGTACTTGGAAAAAAAAAATAATAATGTTTGTCGATATTCAATATTTATAGAATGATCAATAAATGTCTGAAATTATTGCCTGTGTTGTTAAGGCCTCTGTGCCATAGACCGCAACAAATCCTTGAGCCTCAACATTTCACGGAATGACACATTCAGTATTATAAACAAACGTTAGCACTTTTGTCTAATTTGAGGTGATCTCCTACCAAAGCACTCACGAGGTGCCAATGTAGACGAACCCTCAGATGAAGACAGTTCGAAACTAATGCACAGTTTTAACAGCTGCCTGGTTACTGATAACTAAAACCTTTATTGCCCAGTTGAAAAGAACATATTTGTGACCATTTTTTTTAAAGCTACACACCTTCACTAGAGTTAATGTGAGATGAGAGCTATAGAAAGGGTGAGTAAGAACGTTTTGACGGATGGACTAAAGTACTTTTGTTTTTTTCCCTTGGATTTATCAATGAATAAATTCGGAATAACGCTGGATTTAAGGTTGAGTCATTACAATATGGAGGGAAAAAACTGTTCCAAAAATTAATCTACACATTTGTTATCGATTTTCAAGGACACACATCTTCATTAGAAACAAAAGCCTGAGAGAGGATGAGTCAGAAAGTTTCGATGGCAGAATAATTTCAGCTTTATTTCGTAATCAAAACCACAGAGCTCTGTTTTAGCGACACAAGATTTATACACAAGTGTGAGTCAGCTGGAAAGGCCTCTACCTTAATTTGGACAAGTTTTCACCTCACGACTCAAAACTAAGGATAATCTCTCTAATTTCGCCTTGAGTTCACATCAGGCCAAGACAACGGCAGCAACCTGTTACATCCAAGCTCCAATTAAAAGAGTTAAGATGTAGGAGGCGTCCATTATCTGCTCCCTCTGAAGGACATCAAAGACCGAGGTGTAGTGAGAGTGCAGCTGCCCTGACGGTGTGAGTTTCTCCTCTCTCTCACTCCAGAGGAACTTGTTTGTGTTGAGGATGTTTACTGATCCCAGGAAAGACAAACAGTGTCTCTCTTGTTTGTAGGTTCTGCCGCTCAAACACGGAGCTGTGTTTGTGTGCGTGCGAGAGAGAGACACAGGCACAGAGAAAGACAGAGCGTCAGGATGTATTTTATTGTCTGGTCAGTGTTTATCTTGTCTCTGTTGTTTCACTCCACCACCAAGTTTCCCATCAGACCCCGACGCAATTTATAACTGAGAAATATAATTATTTAAAACATGCCACAAGACAGTTACAAAGATCGCAAGTCTACAAAATGTAAAATATCTTAAATCTGCATCTTCATAAGTACTAACACTTTTTGATTATGATATGATGAATGATGGCTTTAAATACATAACTGATCACATTTGTCACTGTCACATGTAATCAAAAACCAATCAACTGTTATAGTGCAGGAAAGCTACATGTGTCCTATTTAAATTGCACCTTCTCCTATACTGACCTGACTGTTTAGAAAATATTTTAGCTTGTTATTATTCTTATCTTATTCATAACATTCTCTATTTCTGTGTCTTTGCTCTATTGCTGTGCGATCTTCAGCATGAAGATGTTTTTATTTTTGTTATTTTACTTTACTTTTTTTTTAACCTATTAAGCACCTTTTAACTGGGTTTTAAAGGTTTATATTATTATTATTATTATTATTATTTCTATTATTGTTATTGATACCATTATTATTATTATTTATATAGAGTGGACTTAAAATACTTGTCCTGAACACATGGTGTCACTCTTTCTCATCGATGCAGACAGTCACTGGAGTTGGACCCTCACACTTTTCTCTCCCAGGCTCTTTGTCACCACATTTATCACAAACCATCATTCTGTCAACTCACTGTTAACAATGTGTTTTTTGGCATAACTCACAAAAGTGTCACCATTCAATACAAGCACTCGTTGTAATTTGTGTGAGGCACTTAAAAGTTATAGTTCTGCAAACACTCTTGGTTTACTATTATACCATGTTAGTATATCCTGTTTGAAATTGTTAAATGAGAAGGTGTATGTTGTACGTTTAGCAAAGACCTTTGTTTTGGGGCTATATCAATAATGCATTAATAATTTCTTAATATGTATTTAAGAAATGCATTTTAACTTCCTTTTTTTAATGTCATTTTGGGGTTTGTACTATAATAAACAATGGATACATCCCCCGTCTTTTTATTTAGGCTGAATTCAACACAAGAATGTAGGTTAAACTACTTGTTCATAGATGACACATCCCCAGTTGACCCCATGCAATGTTAAGATAAGTAGCCTCACTTCCTGGCTGTCTTATGACATACAGACCAATTGATGTCTGTATTACCACCACGTCTCTTTCTGTGGGCTTGTATCAGCAAATGTCACTTTGTACTGAGCTTCCTACCACAGCTATAAATCCTGGGGGAAACAGGCTTTCACAGAGAGGTTTTATGGCACAGAGAATTCCCTTCTATTCTGCAGGGGGGGGGGGGGGGGCTGCTTTACACCCAGTGCTCATGTCTCTGGGGCCTTTTAACTTGAACAGTCCCAAATTATACGTCTTTTGAATACTAAGCATCCACAATACAGATATTTGTGCATTTTATTAAAGACAGATACTGTTTCCAACTAAGCCATCTAGCCAATCTACTAAAAGATTATTGTCAGCAATCAAAAATATCAAAGATTCACTGATTCCTGAATCCTAAGTATGAGTCTAATGATCATCGTAATAAACTCACAGTGAAGTAAATATGTTTAAATTTTGGGTGAAATAAGATATTTAAAGATGTCAGATTTGATATAAATAATGTTTGTGCATCTTGTCACCGCTTGAACTGATTTCCTTACAAATTTCACAACCATGTATGCAGATCCACAGTATATACACTGTGCTATGTCAATCACAAATTTAAATGCTTCCATAAAGTGATGACAAATGACACCTGTCCCTTTAAGTGAGTGGGAGGTGTTTTAATATACATAATGGGGACACTTTGTAAAGTATTGTCCCTTTTAGCTTTAGTTAGCCAGTGTAGAGATTAGTCTTCTAACAGGCAACATTTGGACAGAAGTAATAATCTCAATACAACCTTGCATAAAATGTCAGTCCAGTAACACTGGTATATGTGTTTTGGGTCACATGACAGTGGTCCTGGATTTAACACATGTACAAGTAGCATTACTTTTCACATACAAAATGAAATGTTACACAACATAGTGGTAGAACCAGCAATATATGATAAGTGGAAGAGCTCTGGTCAACTGGGAGTTTAGAGTATGAGCTAGCTAAAGTATGGATGACAGTATAGGTTATGTACTCAGGAGTCAAAGTTATCAGAATAATATTACCTTACAGTGCCAAACGTAGAAGTTCATTATGAAATTGGCTCATTTCAAAACCATATCATGTTTATGGTTTGATCATTGATATTTTCAATAGCTAAATCTTTGAGCTGTTCATTTGAATGACTTAATGTAAGACTAGGTAAATATCCATGGGAGTAAGTCTTATTGTAATCTAATATAATACATTACTATTTATATCATATTTTGTTTGGTGAATCTGCAAAGTAAATACAGTGCAGCACAAAGTACACTATTTAATATGAAATGTAGTGAGGTAGTGGAATATAAGCAGTAGGTATCAGTATCAGTAGGTATGGTAAACAATATGAATATGATTATAAAATGGTATCTTCTAATTTGAGCATCTTATACTTAATAACAGTATAATATATAAATGCTATAACTATAAAAAGATGTATGTGTATGAATATAAATAGGTATAAGTTCACAATATAATACAATATGATATGAATATATATATCATATTGTATTCCATTGTATATATACTCAATCATAAGTATGTAACTTTATTTATTATTATTTTTAATCTCATATGTTTAATTGTTGTTCTTCACATGTATGTTATTATATAGTATTATGTGTAATGTGCCAAATGACATTTTCATCATAAAGAGTGAAAGTAGTGGAGATAAACTGAACCTTTAATCAACCATAATAAAAATCCATATCAATAATGAACGATATGGATTTATTGTCTAGCCTTAATATGAATCACAGTAAAGGCACCACTGCACAATGTGAACGTGTGTGTGTGTGTGTGTTTACACCTGGATGATCTTCTTCTTCTCCTCCTTCTCCTCCTCTTCTTCCTCTCCTCCTCCTCCTCCTCCTCCTCCCTCTTCTTCTTCTTCTCCTCCTTCCTGTGCTCCACCACCACGTCTCTCAGCTCGATACCACGTTCGCCCGAAACTGGGAAAGTCGCCCAGTGTGTGTCCGGAGGCTGAACTGCACCTGGGACGGAGCTGTGCGGTCCCCCAGCGCCGAGGTAAACACATGTATTCACATTATAACGTGTCAATGTGTGTGTGTGTCTGTGACAAGGGTTATTCGAGTTACACACAGACAAACATACACACACGGACCTCTTTGTGTTAGCGAGCCGAGCCGAGCGGAGGTTAGCTGCTGCTTCCGGAAAACAACCTTCACGCAGGTAAGACGAGTTTCGGTGTCGCCTCGATCCCACCGAGACGCTTTTATGGGAACAAACAAACATGGAGGATGAAGCCGCTCGTCACTTTGAGACGTGTGTGTGTGTGTTTATCTGTCTGTCTGTGTCTGTCTGTCTGTGTGTGTGTGTGTGCGCTGTGTTTTTCACTGAGTTTACATGTGTCGCGTTCAGCTGCCGGTTATGAAGGTGAAGTCAGACCGGAGCCGCTGATGTGTTCACGTCCATCTGAGACACGGGAACTTTCTGAGCTGCGCTGTCTCCTGATGGTTCCCAGTCAAGAGATAAGCATCAAACCAACAGCACTGGTCTGACACGAGGAGGGACACTGACTTATTTATGGTCCCAGTGAAACCACAACAGAGGGGGAGGCACATGAAGTAAACCTGTCTTCTAGTGAGCACATGTAATATTACTCTATTACATGTACAAATACTGCATTTGTACTTTAAATGGAACATAATATCAATATGGTTACATATCTTACTCCTGACAAGTATCATTATGTTGGCGCTACACATCAATATTGAGTTATTTAGTTGTAAAAGTACACACGATATGGACTTTTTGCAGTTTTTGTTTATTTTACATTAGATGGCACGTTGAAAAGTGACAGCGTGATTGACACATCTTTAAGAGACACTAAAATAAAAAAATTGTCTATTGTACCATCTCAGTTTGTGTCAACCACCAAATTGCAGTGAATAAATACACAAATCCTGCATTTGTGTTCTTCTTCAGTTAGACAGATATCCCGAGGCATCGTTATATGATTGTCTTGCAATGTGTCGATTATAACAGTCACGAGTTACCCTGCAATTCCATCCCCCAATTTACACTAATTTACAAATGTTTACCTTTAAAAGGTCCCTTTTTAGAGTAAAATATTCAGAGTGTTCTTGTATATATTATAGTAATAGTTGATATGTACATAGAACGAGTATTTTAATGTTGTCAACAACTGTATACTGTTGGGTACACAAAAGTTACTGTACCAATTTCCTTCAACCTGGAAGGTTGTTGGGTATTGTGGGGTAACTGGTTAATCCCCTCACCAGTAGATGCATCATTAGATATTATACTGGCCTGCAGTTTATGTAGCAGTTCACATCTCAAAGTACTTCTCACAAAGTACTTGTGTACTCCAGCAAAGAATTTGACTACTTCATTCGCCCCTGGTCAAAATGTAAAATCGACCAAATTCAGTCTAGAGACTTTTGACGATAGTGTTGTTGTTTTCTTGGCACCTCTGCAGTTGCTGACGCATCTCAATATTCTTGGAAAAAACAAGAAGACAGAAAAACCTGAAGATCTCTGAAGACATGTTGTTGCATTTGGGGGAATTTGTATCAACAACTAGCATGTTCAAAATTTATCCAGTAGCGGCTTTTTGGGAAAATCCCTTGAGAAAGTAGCTACCTCTTTCCTTTATGCTGAACACAATGGGGACATCCAGAGTTAAACCCATGGGTGGCGTTTGTGATGTTTTTGTCCCTGGCTGCTGTACAGTGGGAGCCTCAAGAGCTTAACCTCCATGTGTGATATGTTCCGGAGACACTGGTACCACAGCACGCCTGTGGCTGGTTGGGTCGTGTGAAAGCTCAAACCAGGAGGGAGCTGGAGTGGGAAACTCTTTGGAGGATGGTGGTTTTAATGTCACTTGGACAGGTGGACTTATTTCCTGCCTATGTGCAACGCAAATATAGGTCATTATATTTAAAGCAGGAGACGTTGCCTGCTGTGCAGCTGTTACATAATGTCCAGACAGTGCTCAAAATAGATGTAACAATTTGTGGATATGATAGTTTCTATTTTTGGAAAGAAAGGAAATACTATTTTTAACTTAGGGCAGAAAATATTCAATTCATCTCTCGTGAAAAGTGACATGAGGAAGCTATTCAAGTCTAATTTTGGCCTTGTTAGAGCTTTTTGCTGATGTTATCCTGAGACACTGAGGAGCGTAGTCGTTCATCTTTAGGTAGACTTGTCTTTCTTTTTCCGTTTCATGTGCAGCCCCCGTGTGTAATGTCTATTTCTAACTCCAGACATTGGCGTAAGCAGAAGCGAGCGTGACACACCTCCTGTCTCACCGGGTGGAGAAATTGTTTGTTCTTGCGGCTTCACCTGTGTTCACCGAGGGTGTGGCAGCGCATGTGACTGACTCATATCAGCCATCAAAGCGAGTGATTCGGCTCAGCCTCGACGGAACGCCACCATGTGTAATCCTCTGGGAGACTCAAGGAATATTGCAGGGCCACAGACCTTTCTCCGGAAAGCTCAGACTGTCACATGAGCACAAGACTTTGGACGAGGCGTCCCCACATCACGATTGCTTTGAACTGTGCTTGAGTCTCAACCAGTAAAAATCACATTTCATGCCATCTATGGCAAACCTGTCTTCTGGTCTTAGTTTTCTAAGCATGGACTCTAACACTAGTTAGAGAAATCTTTCTTTTAAGTGTGGGATTCATGGGAAATAATTTTCTTGTACCAGTGTAGGATTCGGATTAATCTATATCTTGTTATGTAAGCTACTTTCAGACCCGAACTGAACCCCGGACATTTTCCTTGACATTTTCTGGAGGGGCTTTATGTGAGAACGCAAGTGTCAGAGTCAGTTACTCCGGATGTTTTTTGGAATTTTTCCAGCCATCCCCCCCAAGTAAAATGTCAGCAAATGTCTGAGTGAGGCCATGTGAGAAAACAGCTCGAGCTTGTCTGGAAAATCCACTGCAAGCGACTGGGCGCGTTGATGACGTCTCTAACTGAAAACTTTCAAAAAAGAATACAAAAGAATAAAAATATCTCTTTCCATGCACCACCCCTGAACGGAATATTCCAGTTTCCTGTTGTTGTTAAAATGTCTGACCTGAGCAATCTCCTGCTACGCTCTGCATATGTGAACGGCAAACTCAAGGACATTTTTCAAGACGTTTTCTGGAGTTTGTCTGAGTTAAGTCAGAAAGTCATAGATAATGTCTGATAGAACAAAGTATTGTATTTAGAATGCCTGTTGTAGCTGCTGCTTCATTATCAAACTAACGTCTGATCATTTTCTTTAGTACTTCATTAATAGTTTGCCTGGTTAAATGTAGGAGAATAGTGAAACTTGCTCATCTGAGTCTGAGGTTACGTTTTGCTTGACCTTTCTGACCAATAGTCCAGAGCCCAGAGATAAGAAATGATTGATCAACTGTTAAAAGCTGAAGTTGTGCATTGGTCAACTGGAACTCTGTAATGTTTGTCCTTTTTTTCTTGGAAAATGGCTCAAACAGTCATCCAATTACAAAAACATTGTCTGATTTTGAGATTTTTCATGTACAATGCCAGAAAATCATGAACACTCCCAGTCCACCTTCCCTAAAGCCCAAGGTGACATATTAAAAATGCAGAATGTTATTAGTCAAAACCTCTGAGATATTCAGTTTATTAACCTTATAAACTGGATAGGTAAAGTTGTGGGTCGAGTAATTGATTAACCGACAAATCAATCGATCGACTTATCGTGTCTTCACTGCTCTTCTTTGGTTTATGTTGAACCATCTCGACAAGTCTCCATTACATGTGGAAGATCCCAAGAAAGACGAGTACCTTTTAATGATTTCATGCTGCATCCTTGACAAACTTAGTGATCAGCTGTCGTGTTTGTGTGGGAACCGGGGGTGGGGGGGGGGGTTGATAGATAGCTTCCGAGTCAGCCACCTCTGGAAATTGCTCTATCTGCTGTGACTCCCAACTAGTGACTATCAGAAAGCGAATGCTGCACCTTAAGAATACAGCCGTAGACACCCAATTTGATAGGAATGAGGCTTTGAATGTTTTTAATAATAAGAGAACCTGCTTTGCCCTTTTACAGTTGAACACTTTGCGTTTAACACGAGGGTAATGAGTTAATATCTCATGGTCTCATTGGTGCAGCAGGTCATGTGGTTTCTAAATAAGTGGCGCTCAGCCTAGTTTTCTACTGTGCTTCTCTCCCGGAGCTACAGGATCCATGGCCCGCTATCCATTACAGCACAAGGTATCACTTGCACAAAGTAAAGACAAAGAGAGAAAGAAGTCCTGCGTGACCTCAGCCGGGATGCATGTGTGTGGAAAGACGTGTGCGCACACACTTAAAAACAGGCTTGTGTGTTTGCAATCAGTCATTCGCCTATAGAGAGTACTTTACCTGGAGTAGTGCAACATCAGCAGTCTGAGAACCCGAACACACACATACGCGCACATAGACATAAATATACTCACATTTGCTGGAGAGAGGCAGAAGGAGCACTTCTCTTTCCCTCTCTCTGCCTAGTTACACCGATTCCCCTCTGCATTCCTGACACCAGTGCACGCACACACACACATACACACATACACAGGCACACACACATTATTCTGACGGTGTGCTGCTGGAGAGGCAGGGCTCTGGTTTCATTCGAGCTTCAGGCAGCCGCTATGTTAGAGCCTTGTGTTTGCGTGCGGTGGCTACTGGGTGCTTGACAACAAAGATATCATCTCGGGTGAGTCGCTCCAAAGTATTCACACTGAGGTAAAAGCAGTTCTTTTGTGGCTGAGATATGGACTGGGTTACTAAGGGAAGGCAACTGTAGGTAGTGAGGTAATTGCATGGACTTATTTTTCCTCTTTTTTTCATCTGTGGTTATGTGCAAGGTACAAGGTTCCTTTACTACTTTGTATATTCAGGGTCAAATTTCTGATCTTAAAGTAGCATTTTGTGGTGTGTTGAATGTTTCTGTGTCTTTCGAGCCAATCACACATTAGGTCATAAGTGCTCAGCTCAAAAACTCCTCGCTTATGTTGCAAAAAAAGTAATTTATTGCAACTCATTTACATTTCAGTCCATTTGTCATCTGCTGTGGTCTCCATGGAAGCCCTTTAACCTTGCCTCCCATGGATGAAATTTATTTTACAAAGTAGATTTCATGAGCTGAAACTTAATATATTTTGGAGTGATTCATGAAATACAATTTTTTTTTTTTTTTGTAGTGAGCAGTCAAAAGTTTCAACAAAGAATGTGTTTCCAATCAGCACTCTCCTTATGAGAAGGCATTAAAGGAGATTAGGTTTGGCACAAAGGGCTGGGGACCACTGATGATTGGGTGCAAGGGGTCATTAGTGATGGGGGTTACATTTCTGCCCAGTTCATTCAAAATTCTTACTCTTGTGTAGTGCCATGTCTTTGTTCCTTCCCATTAGCAGGGCTTTGACTTAAGTCCCGCTCTCCTGCCTCATTTCACAGAGTTTTCACCCTTTTCTGAGCGCGGTGACTTTTAGCTGAGATGAGAATTCCCTTTGTCCCTCAGGAAACTTGCTGAGAGGAAGCAGCTGTGGCTTGCTGCCTTATTGCTGCTGCTCAATGGATTTGTCATTTCCTGTGGAGCTGGCCAGTATGAGTAGGAATAGTGCAAATTCTCCAGTAGACTAAACTGTGCTTCTCCTTCTCAACAGAAAAAAACAAAATGAAGACCAGGAGAAGCTGACGACTCTGGATTGTTGTTTCACTTTCACTATGGATTCAGCTTTGGAGACGCAGACATAGACTTTTACAAGAGACCGTTTCTGAGGAGATAAGATCTAAGAGGACACTGAGGTTTGGACTGAGCTCCCTCAGCCAATGGCTACTACAATAGAAACCAAAGGTACCAGCAGCAGCTGCAGCAGTGCTGCAGGACTCTCATGGGCACGGGTCTGTAAGGAGTGTGGCCAGCAGCATGAGGGCCAGGAGAGTCACCTGTATGAGTACCAGGACGAGGTGGACGACGAGCTGGTCTGCCACATCTGTCTGCAGCCTCTGCTCAAACCCATGGACACCCCTTGTGGCCACACTTATTGCTTTCACTGTCTGAGCAACTTCTTAAAAGAGCAGGACTTCTGCCCTGTGGACCGCCAGCGGCTGCAGTTGCATCAGTGCCGTCCCTCCAGCCTGCTGGTCAGGAACCTACTGGATAAGCTGGTGGTAATGTGTCCTCACTTCGACGAGTGCCAGCAGCAGATGCAGCGCTGTGAACTTCAGCCTCACTTGCACAACAGGTAAGAGTCAGGTGGAGACGTACGTGTTGTCATGGCAGCAGGTTCCCGGGATATAGTTAGAGCTCTGGATAAAATGATCGAGTGCAGTAATATCTAAACCTATGAGCAATGTCTGCAAAGAATACTGTGTATTCCCTGTATATATTAAATACAAAGGTTAATCCTATTATCATTAACAGCCATACAGTGTAATATAAGCCTGTGTCATAGTTGGACTGATCAGCACCGAGCACTGGGAGAGATCCCGCCACATTTGATCATCTGAATCTTAAAAAAGTATTAAACCAAATTTTAAAAAGATAAAAAATGTTTTTATCATCTGTGTCAGTCTCTTGACCGACCATGTCTGTGTGTCTGTCATGAGAGCGTGCACATTAAAGTGTAGGTGTTTGGGTACAAGGATCCTGGGCCAATCACAGCATCTAATTATTAATTGATTGAGACAACATGAAGCATTCAAGTTTTATCTATTGTTTTGTAAAATTTGTCGTAAATATTGTAACTATTTTGAGTGGAGCACTGTATATGTTGTGTTACTAAATTATTATTTTTTAAAAGCCCCCCCCCCCTAACTGTGTGACACAGACTGTGGAATGTGAAATAACTATCATTAGCGTTGTTTGCTTCTCCTCTTTGGAGGTGTTGCATTCATTCCTGGTCAGAGCCTCAGTTCCTCTACGAACACACTAACTTATTATTAATGAGCTCAAGACGAGGTGCAGGGTATTTAAGTTGTTTTTCACATGGCCGGCCTGGTGCTTATCATCCCAGCCATGATGTAGTTGGTTGTGGTGGGGGCGGATAGTCCTGCTGCCGCCTCTCTGTGCAAACAACGAGGAGGCAAAGTTCAGGCATGGGGAGCATGCGTCCGTCGCAGCACTCTGACCGACTTAATCAGACTCAGTGCATCTCACCCAGACAACCTGCAATGCAGTGAAATTGTCTATTCATCTGCACAGAGCTTCTGTTCAAACCCTATGCATTAATACACTCTTTTTCTTTTTACTATCTCCCCTTTCCGCTTGAAAACACTTCACATTGATTTTCTTCCTCCCTGTTTTCCCGGTCATCTGGCACTCGTCCAAACTAGAGACATAAAATAACATCTCTCCATTGCAAATATGCTTATTCTCATGTGTTGTGTCCAAAGCTGCCGTCAGACATGCAAATGTGGAAAAGCAGACGTCTTAGTCAGTTGTTCTGGAAATATTCCTGGACTTTTCCTGCCAGAGCCTTGTGAAATGTCTGAAAAATGTCAGAATGAGCCGGTTAGAGAATACAACAGGAAAGTAGTCGTGTTGCTGATGTTTCTAATGGAAAAGAAGCGATAACTAGTATCTCAGGATTAAAAAGTGTTGCAAGAAGACGCTGACGAAGATGTCAACTTGGAAAGAGACTCGAGAGCTTTCGGAGAAAAGGGCCAAGGCCGTGTTGATTGTGTTTTCCACTGTGAAATTGATGTCATGAACT
The DNA here is from genome assembly GCF_947347685.1 of Pleuronectes platessa. Taxonomy (NCBI): domain Eukaryota; kingdom Metazoa; phylum Chordata; class Actinopteri; order Pleuronectiformes; family Pleuronectidae; genus Pleuronectes; species Pleuronectes platessa. The sequence continues at coordinate 19,935,550 of NC_070633.1, forward strand.
GTCTCCTTCATGATCTAACCAGACGCCAGCCCTCGCCTGAATGCTCTGGACATTTTCCTGTTATTGTGACCATGTCCGACTCAGACAATCTCCTGCTGCGTTCTTCATATGTGCAAGGCAAACTCAAGAAAATGAAATCTTTTCTACCAGCTTCCTCTTTGTCCCTGTCTTTCCAGATGTCCTGTTTTCAGAAGACTGAAGGAGGAAGCCGAGAAAAGGAAGAGGCCCTCGTGGAATGAGTTAAAGGGACGCAAGAGTGACGGGGAGTCGCCCGGTGATGCTAAACACTCGGCAACGTTGTCTGCTCGAAATCCCAGCCGGGATCAGCCTGAGCCTGGGCTGATTAATCCTGCCTATGAGGAGAGTGAGGATGGTATGAGGTCATTTTTACTTTTTATAACAGTGAGCCAGTCACAATGGTCTGTGTTCTGTACTAACATGATGATTACAATCACTAGGTTATAGGAGGCTGGTCTGACTCTTTGGCAGTGACAGTGAATAATGTTTATGGAAGCTCCCAGACGTGGTGGAATTAGTTTCCCCGCTCGGCCGATTGCAGAAAACTGAAATCCCCGTGCTCACCCTCTCCAATGGGGGCTGTTGTCACAACACACGTTTGGGAATTGCTGATGTTTATAGCCTGAAGGTTTTGATTCTTAGTCTGTCCAAGGTGAATCATCAGCGTAGACATAGAAAAATGTACCAGCTCACTGTCTGTACGAGGGAAAAGCTGATTAAGAAGCTGACGAGATATTTCCACAGACCAAAGTTCAATGAAATCCAGTTTCCAGGCAACTGATAATCCCAGAGACGTGTGTATTTAGACAAATCACTGCTGCGTGCTCTTAGATAAAATAAATAAAAAAATTGAAATACAACGAATTTACACTTTTAAATCTAATTGAATTATACATATATTGATTTATTTTATTTTTTTTTTCAAATGTTGGCATGTTTCATCCAGGTCTTACTACCTCAGCAGTCAGCTGGGTGCTTGTCTTAGCTGGAGGGACTTCACTGTTAGAGGAGTTTGCTGCAGCATACAAACATTTGTCTGGTCTCTGTGTACGTACAGACCAGTTCCAAGGTGGAGAAAGTTCAGTGTAGTTCAGCGTACTGAAACTTTCCCTTTTGTTCTGTGATGATAACAGGAAAACGTCCACTCTGCTTCTCTCCGTTTCCGATCCTTGTTCCTGTTTTCTGTGCTCCGTGAGAACTGTCGTCACCTTAAGTTCAAATGAAGGATACTACCGCTGTGTCTCTATTTGTAAAGATTTCTCCAGAATTGTTTCATAAGCAGATCAGTTTTTATCTCTATGTAGTAAAGAGATTGGTACAAGATATTCTCCATTTATCTAAACACGGAAGATTTATGTGCAGTTAGATTTTTCTATAAGGTTTGTAGTTCATTATTTATAATATCTATAAGGGAGCTAATTGAGAGACCCGAAGAGCTCTTTTTCAGTTATTATTACATAATGGTTACCCTAACGTCAATATAAAGATGTGGCAAGATAAAGTCAGTTAAGGAAGCTGTAAATGAGCAAACTGTGTGTGTGTGTGTGTGTGTGTGTGTGTGTGTGTGTGTGTGTGTGTGTGTGTGTGTGTGTGTGTGTGTGTGTGTGTGTGTGTGTGTGTGTGTGTGTGTGTGTGTGTGTGTGTGTGTGTGTGTGTGTGTGTGTGTGTGTGTGTCCACTTTAAACCATAATGATATTTACTTTGATTACTATAGATTTGTTTCTTTATCAGGTATTTTTAAATGTGTATCTCACCTAAGGAATCGGAGAATTGATTTTATAAAAGCTGGTATTTAGCCATATTAATTCCACTTGCTCCTCTGTCCCTCTGTCCTCCAGATAACACCCCTCTGCGGTCTAGTCTGGTGGCCGAGGCCAACATGGTGGAACTGTTCAGAGAGGAGCCGGAGGAGGAGCTTGGCTTCCGCATCGTGGGGGGGAAAGACACACCGCTGGGGAACATAGTGATCCAGGAGATTGTCCGGGACTCACTGGCAGGGCGTGATGGCAGACTGGCCCCAGGGGACCATATCTTAGAGGTGAGAGGGACTCATGGACCTGAGGAAAGTGTTGAGATAATACAGGCCGCGATGTCACATGATCCTCTCTTATTCATCAGGGGAGTTCAAAAGTATTCCAGAGGCATTGTCGATATCCTGACACGCTTCAAATCAGCATATTTCTGCATTAACTCCTTGTTAACGGTTTCTCATGGTCCTGTATACTCAGGGCTCTTCTGCTGGGAACGAGAAAGTAGACATTCAAGATAAACAAGTTTTAGCTCCATGGTAACAAGGTGTGGTTTGTTATTGCTGAGGGCAAACGCGTCATATCAGTGTAAACAACTCTACCTGGTGGCTGTCACTGATTGACTTTGAGAGGGTCAGGGTCCAAATATAAAGTACATTGAACTTTCATTTCCTTTGTTATTTAATCAGTTATTAGGTAATGATATGACGGGCTCTCTGGAAGTGGACATAGAGGAGAGTAGAAGGACAGAATATGATTTTAATAACTTATGGCCTCCTCTCGTCCTTGGATTTCTACCCTCCGGATCCACATGGTTCCACGGTAAAATGAGCTGAAATTACAGCCTGGGCTCTGGCCCCCCTCCCTCAGTGTGTCCTCCTGCCTTCAGGACGTGGAACATTAGCCACAGTTTTTTTTTATATTTTCTATTTGGCTTTGTGGGAAGCTGGTGCACGTGAAGAGAGATGAGGGCAGATTGCATCACAGATCTCTTGAAACTCGATCTTTCTCTTCCCCCTGAACTGATGCATTTATTTCTGTTTCGCTCAAATTTCACATGAGATTCTCAGGACACTTTGAGAGGCTCATCATTTAAACTGTGAAAATAAACAAGTAGTAAATTTCACTTCTTTGCTTGACATAAAACTTTTCCCAGGGTCAGTCTTCATGCACAGTTTGACTGCAGTGTTCCTCTCTGTGGTGTTGTGTACACAGGTGAATGATATCAGCTTGGCTTCAGTCCCCCACGCACGGGCCGTCGCAGTGCTGCGGCAGCCCTCCCTCCTCAGACTCACAGTCATGCAGGAGAAAGGTTTCAAAACAAGGGATCCACGGTCTGATCATCACGCTCCCTCGTCCACCACCTCCACCGCCCTGCAGCCCTCTCAGAGTCCCCACGCCAACGCTACCTCCAGCCACAACCCCGGCACGGTCCTGCAGGTGACGCTGATGAAGAGTCAGCGCAGCGAACCGCTCGGAATCAAACTCATCCGCAAATCGGACGAGAGCGGGGTTTTCATCCTGGACTTGTTGTCTGGGGGTTTGGCAGCAAAAGATGGAAAACTGAGGAACAATGACAAAGTGTTGGCCATTAATGGACACGACCTCAGACATGGTACACCGGAGAGCGCTGCCCAGATCATACAGGTATATTAAAGGCAGGTGTTTGTGTAATAATGTGGTTATGAGCATGGTCTGGTTTGTTTTTAAGACACTTTAAATGTTCGATTTAGTTGGCAAATGAATCACAACAATGACCTTGAGTCGCTCTCTGTTGAGCACATACCTCAGACAAGGCAGCACAATTGTACACATGATATTTTAGTAAGTGAAAAAACATTACGGGATCTGCCCCTTAATGTGCATCTACACCAAAAGTGTATGGGTTCTTCCCCACGACAAAGCCGGGCCGCTCACCCTGGTGGTAATCATAAGTTTCAAAGTTGCTGCATAATCCTGCTCACAAAATAAGCAGAAATAAAGAGACTTGTGTGAAAGCATATCTTACTTATCAGAATGGAGTTTTTTTGTGAGAAATTCCAACTCAAGAGCGACACAAAGAAGACGAACAACATGCAAACAGACCATCTCAATCCTCGATTCAGTCTCTTTTTATTGGTTTTTAGTTTCCAACAAGCATTTCCAAGGAACAATCACTGCTTTCAGATACTTTGTAATTATGCAATATGCACAAAAAAAGCTTTCCTCGATTAAAGGCTGCAGCGCTCATTAAATCACACAATGTGAAAGTGATTAAAACAAGGTTCCAAGTAGTCGGGCTGCTAATGTGACTGATTTAACATGATTCAAACTGTCTTGACAATGGATATTCTGTGGAAGTAATTGCTTTTCCTTTGTGCGCATTAAGGCCAGTGAGGTACGTGTGAACTTTGTGGTGATGAGACCTGCAGAGACTCAGGAGGACGGAGGAAGCAGCAGAGAGGGACAACAGGGACGAGCAGCGAGGAGGGCGCCCGAGCCCCAGTACTTCAGACGACAGTCCACATACATGAAGGTAATATAAAGACCATTAACTCTCAAACTAAGAGAAAATAATCCTGTCTCCTTTTTTATCATTAATATTTTAGATCAAATTTTGTTGTTGTTGCCCATAACCAACAGTAAACGGCTCCAATTTCAACTTCTTCTTAGATCCTTAAGTACAATGTTGGTCACAGTATCTAACAAACTTTGCACATTTCTGTTAACACAACGTAGTCGTGATGGCCGCTCCTTTGTCGGTCACACTCAGTTGTGCCATACACTGTTAGTAGAAAGAATAGCAACCCCCGAGTTGGGGGTGAGAAGCTTTGAGAGCAGACACCTGCGTCGGTGTGCAGAGATGAAAGCGGCTCTCAGGGGCCTCCCTCTGTCCTGATCAAAAGGCCCGGGGTGCTGCTCACTCTACTGCTACTCAGCCACTGGCTTGTTGTGTTTTGCTTGTTTCTATGGGTGGCAGAGGATCAAAGCTGGTAACAGTTAGCTTTCGCCTGCAGAGTGGAGCCTTTTCGTCTTGCTGGGGGGGGTGGGCTCCCTGCTGGGGAGGAGGAAGAGACCCCACCTCCCCCAAGCTTCCCTTCTGATGGTTTACAGACTCAGGAAAGAAACAAGGGGGCTGGTTGGAACTGTCATTTTCCACACATCTCCTCCTCTACGAGAGCCTAGTGTTGATCCTCACACGTTCCCTCTTCCCTTAGTTCTCAGCTCCCACTCAAGTGTTTCACATTTGTTTCTACGAGAATCAATTAAGTCAAAAGATCCTCGGGGGGCTGAAGTAAATTGACATGTTCTCTCACACAAGATAGATTTAAATTTTTTAGCAATAAAGTTTGTCAAGAATATGATCCACTTCCAAAAGTGCAGCATAACTTTAAAAATCCAAACTGTGATGTTGATAAATATATTTGTCGTTGCTTCATTTGAATCTGCCTCATTGTTCATGCAGGATCCCCCGGGTGGGTTTTCCAGCCATGAGAAGACTGTGAGTCTGAAGAAGGAGCCTCGGCTTTCACTGGGCATCACCATTGCCGGGGGGAGGGACTGTCGCAGCCGCCTGCCTGTTTACATCACAAGTGTGCAGCCTGTCGGCTGTCTGCACCGAGATGGAACCATCAAAAAAGGTAGGAAGCAACATCTGGCTATCCGCCATTTTAACTTTGAATAAGGGATTTGACTTAAAGATAAGATATTAAACCAGGACTACAACTGACTATTTGTTAGTTGTACATCAACTCATCACATGTTAAAGCTCAAAGCAATCAACCTTCTACTCAATGAATCAACTGATGTCTAATGTTGAACACAAAGATCCCCTGAACTAACGGTTGTCTTCACGACATCATCCGTTTCCTCAGGTGACATTCTCCTGAGCATCAACGGTGTGGATCTGACCCAGTTCACCTACAACGAGGCCGTGTCGGTGCTGAAGGCTCAGACAGCTCAGTCCCAGGTGGTGCTGCGAGTCATCCAGACGCTCTCCGATGACTCAGAGGAGGAAACCGAGGCCGCCACCATGGACGAACTGGACCTTATGGACGACCCGCGAGATGACGCCCTCAACTGGACGCCGCTGTGGACTCGCTGGTTGGGATTACCGAGGTAGAGAAGCTTTCATTGCCACCAGTTCCTGGAGGGTCTGTCCTTTGTGTGAAAAAGTTCATTCTGACCGTGTCCTCGTTGTCTCAGTCACATGCACTGGTGCCGGGACATCGTCCTGCAGAAGACCAACAACGAGAGCTGGGGCTTCAGTATCGTCGGGGGGTACGAGGAGAGCCACGGCCAGCAGCCTTTCTTCATCAAAACCATTGTGCCTGGTACACCTGCTCAGTTTGACGGGCGCCTCAAGTAAGTTCCCCCCAGTTTGACTCCAGTACGATCTGCTCCCGTGTCCTTTCATCGCTCTGACTGGCCTGTGGTTCTCTCCAGGTGCGGTGATGAGATTGTGGCGGTGAACGGATCCACAACGGTGGGAATGAACAACTCGTCTCTCATCCCAATGCTCAAGCTGCAGAGGAACAAAGTCACGCTGACTGTGGTGTCGTGGCCCGGGAGCCTAGTGTAGAACACACATGAGCACGTTCACTCTCTAATCCTTTCTCTCTCTCTCTCTCTTTCTCTCTCTCACACACACACACACACACACACAATCTGCCCTGTTCAGCTGCATTCTTGACTGGGCCACTCATTGACTCTTCCATATGTAACTCACTGTTTGGTTACGTTCTTGTTCGGGCTTTTGATTGGTCATGTAACACGTGTGTACATACGAGCCGTCCTGTGTGCAGGTGCCTGTTCGTGTCAGTGTCTGGTGAACTCGCAGGGCAGTGGAACCAGGGTGCAAAGATAATGACAATCGGTGAAGTACTAAAAAAGGCTACGGACGAACTGGAAGGATTGTGGTTCTTCTTTTCAGACGCCGGTTTTACCCTCTTCTGAAGCTTTATCTATATTTTAGCTTAAATACGTTGGATGATGTTATGGTTTAGTGGTGACTTGATTCAAGTGATTCACATAAACAGAATCCAAAGATGAAAGGTAGATCTGACAGAACATGTAGAAAGTTATGTATTGACTATATATATATATAAAAGAAAATGGCTGAGTGTAAAGTCTGATGCCAAAGACAGGGAAAAAAACTCCTCTCTTTTAACTGGTGTATCACTAGTGTGATTTTTATCACCTTTATTTTTATTGCACTTGCAAATTTAACAATTAAGCCATGTTGGAAAAGTTAGAATGGATTATAAAAAACAAACATGTAGATTATTTTAAAGGTAAATAAAAGGACTACACTCACATTTGGTCTGAAACTGACACTGGCTGGATTCCAATGGAAACATTCTGTTGATCAATCGGAGGTTCGGTCTTATTCAAGCCATAAAAGTGATCAGTTTAAAGAACTCTCCTGAAAAAGTCACTTGAAACCTCTGTGGACAATTTTACCAGAACTGCATGGGTAGGAAACAGCTTGGGTCCAAGTTTATTTCCTGTTAGTTCTTATTTTAGCTACAGGAAATAAACCAGGACACATCATAATAGTTTTGCGCCTAAAAAAGCGAATAAACCTGTGATGAATGTTTGGCATTGATGCATAAACAAGAGACTTTTTGTCATTTTATCCATGTCCCTGTATTAGCGCTCTGTATTTGAAATGCCTCCAACTGATGGACTCTGACAAGTGGGTGCCTTGTCGACACTGAAGGACAAACCAGAACGTATACTTGCCTTAAATTGCCGCTCTACCAAAATGTGTTTGCTCATTCTTTTCCTGTCATGATAAAAGTGTATTTACCTTGGATATGAATTTGAAGATGAATGGCCTGGTCCAGATGAATTTACTCTTTGTGTCAACACATTCCCAGTGGCCTTTTCTTGTATCTCAACTGGTGCGAGATTTATAGAATAATCCAGAATATCACCACAGAATTAGTTTTTGAATCAGAGTGACTCTGAAATATTAAGCGTCTGCGTTGGCCTGTCCAATGTTACATTATGTTCAATAAAATCATAATAACCTTGCCATTCTTCTGTTTATACAATCAATTCAACTTTAATTACATAGCACATTATAAATAATCCAATGTATTTACGGGTGTTTGATTACAATATCTACCTACTTTTTAAAAAGAAAATAAATAAAAACTTAATGTTTAACACTACATAACAGCCAAACTAAATAGTTGGATTTTTAATGTACGTTTATTTTGTATAGTTGCTGTGCCACATTCCACTGGAATATAAAACATCCATAGTAAACTGCAGAATGAGTGCAAATGGTGCTTTACCACAGTCAGATGTACAATAAACTGTACAGTGACCCCTGGTGGACACAAACTGCAGAATAAGGGACCCAGGCTCCAACTGACCAATTTGAGACTCATACTGAGAAAACTCATTATAGACTGAGAATTTCTTTTTTTTTTTAAAGGCACAAACACGAGTTTTCAAAATGTCTGAATATCATCTTTGGACAAAGAAAGTCTTATTACAAAATAAGACTTAAGTGGTTCAGAGTAATGATTGAGTATGAATGTAGAGTGTCCAGTTCAAATATGTGAATATCTTATTGTTTAAACACCCAGACCAGTACAACTGGCTACACATTGCAGAAAGTACATAGGAAAGTCAAACAGAGACAGACGATCAACATAGTGACAAGTAGCCAGAGGTGGAAGTGTTCAAGCCTTTCAATGATGCACAAATACTCTGGTGCAGGTTTAAGTCTTGAATTCAAAATTCCAAACAGAGTAACATTTTAAAGTATTATCAGCAAAAGATTATTTGCATTGTCCAGAAATATGTTTAACTAACATTCTGAAAGAGGATTTTGTTTCTTAAATGTTCACAAGATATTTTGTGCACAGTAAATAAAAGAATTGTTACTCTTCAGGATCTCACTGGATGTAACTGAGGAGGTCCAACCAGCCAAATATCTGAGAATACCCGAGTGTCCTTTACTCTGTAATTATAAATCAAATTTTATAAGCTGATCATGTTCCTAGTATTTCATATCAAAATGACTACTAACCACAGTAGTGAGATACCTGTCCTCTGTAGTGAGAGGAAGTACAATAAACTGGAAATGTTCAAATAAATTACAAGTACTTATATCTTTTTAAATTATCACTTGAGTACGTTCAAATTCACTATAAAATATTGTTGGGCTGTAATCCTAAATTACTTTAAGGAATAAACTGCTGGATTAATCAAATTTTTTTGGTTGACGCTTATTTAAACTGCACAACAATTTAAGATGCTATCCTACATCAAGTGAAACTGGGGCAGTAACTCGAGTTTAAAACATGAGAACATTGGTGGAGTAAATGACTGCAGTAAAATCCTCTCAACAGGGACAGACTGTGAATGAGAGAACAAAAAACACAAAGGACCATAAAACGGGCCCCGTTTAGACCCACCACCTCGTATTCGGGGGTTGTGGTGAGATACAGTAGACACACGAATCAGTATTTTCTAGACTGTGGCCACTGATGCGCAACATTAGAAATCAGCAGCAGATTACGCTAACAGCACTCCTGACTTTTACAAATGTGTCGGGTAATTGCACGCTGTCTAGTTAAATTTAACGATGCAACACCTTGTTAAACATGACAAATAGCCACATTTCTGGTGGTGGGGCAGCGGGCTGCACGAGCGGAGCAGCAGCAGAGGTCAATAAGGATCCGGTTGTACTAAGGCGACACATTAACTGAGCGTGATGGCAAATAAAAACTTTTCAAGTGGAAAAACGATGCGACAGCGAGGACAAATCAAAATTGACAATTTATTTTTCTCTCTCCATAGGGATCAAGTCATCATGACAAACATTTACATGGATTTGTAACAGGGACAACACTGGGTTAAGGGATTTGAAATCTCCTTGGTACAAGAGAACAGATTTCCACCTGCACGTCTGTATTCCACCAACGAATCCAGAGGCACTCTATTACCACGCAATACAGCAATGTCTCCACTAACAGTCAGGAAAATAATACTAACACTGGACAGAGTGACTGGAACAAAGGAACCATCTGCTCCAAACACCATGTACTCTTGATGCATGTGCTCCTCGTACATTAGGAGGACCAAACACAACACAGAGAGGAGTACAAAACTATAAAAACTCAATGAAATGTAAGGTTAAAACTGAAAAAATAAACTTTTCTTCCTTCTGCACGTCAGGGAGCTGCTGATGCTTCTCAATCTTTGAGAGATGATGAGTCATCGAATGACATCTTCATTGGCAAAATACCACACAGGAACAAGCGCAGCTCTTGTTATTGGATTATTCAGGATTAGTTATAATCTCATATCCTGACTTTCTGCTGCATTCAAGTGCAATAATCAGTCCTAACTCTGGCATCATTGTTACTGTATGGCTTACAAGGTAAACAGGTCCATAAAAACTAGAAAGGTACATAGACATCTTTCATTCAATAAAACTATGGTACAACAATATATTGGCAAAAAAACTAAGTAGCTAAGTAACTTTATGTAAACAATGGAATACCACTGAATGTACAGCTTATCCTAACGTTGTATATACAGATCAAGTTCTTCTACGAGCTAGTTCCCATATACAGAGAATTACATATCAAGAAAACATTGGGTGATGACGTCCACCGCACGTCAGGCAATCTCAACCCATCCCATCTACTTGCAAAGAACTGGATTCAAAGAGAGGAAACCCAACGAACAGCGTTTGAATCTACAGACTTGAATTATCCGATACCTTCCTCCTCCTGTTACACGTTCAAAGAATTCTACATAAGGCAAGGGAAGTCAAGGAGGGTGGAGGCATCACATTCTTTGCAAGGGATTACTGATATAACAGATGGGATACAGGCTGATGGTTCTTTGGGGTTAATGCACTTTTTTGAAAAGTCTCACTTGTTTTGTCACGTGTAACAAAAAAATAAACTCACATCTAAGTGCAACAGAAGGGGACAAATCTAGTTCTGTCGGGAAAATGTGCAAAATCTGCTCTAAAGCAAAGTGACAGTGTTGCAAACGTACAAGTTACTGGGAGATGTACGGGTCGCCACTGGGAACACCGGTGCAGACCCTGACCTCCGACATACTGTATATACAAGGCACTAAGGATGAGATTCAAGGGCCACGCGTCCAGTCGGATAACAGCCGCCTCAGTCCGGTCTGAATATAGGATATTTGGGTAAGAATTCTATAAGAATCACCTACAGAGGGAAAAAGGAAAAATGTCAAAATACAACGGTGTTAACTAAAGAAGACTATTAATCAATTAATCAATTTACAGAATATTAACTGATAATCTGGTATGAATCACAGAGACTCAAGCTGCTTGCTTTCAGACATGAACATTTTCTAGAGATCTAGACTATATATGAGAACATAAAATGTCAGAGTCAGTTGCTCCGGACATTTTATAGAACTTTTCCTTCCAGTCCCAAAGTAAAATGTCCAAGTGAGCACATGTCATGTGAGACTGCAGCAGGAAAATGTGCAGAAAATTCACTATGAGCACAAAGATGTTTTGATGACATTTCTAACAAGCCACGGACACAGACACCAAAAACACAACGAAGATGCTAACAAGATTCAAAACACACACTTTCCTCTGTAGAGTAATATAATGTGGATTTGTCATTGTTTTAATTTCATGTAAAATAAAAAAATATTATCCACAAATGAATCAGTAATGAAATAACCACCGGGTGAAACCCTAAACTGTCAAGTTATGTAATTTGCAGTAATGTATGTCCGATTGTTGTGACAGTATACTTACATATTCCATCATGTTACTGCTTTCACATTTTCTTTTACTGAGTTTCCAGTGCAGACCCAGCTGACGAGAGAAGACACAGGCACGTGATTGAACATCTCACACAAAGTCACACACAGTCACACACACTCAAAAGAAAATCTGTCTGAAATCTCCCCTTCAGTGTCGGGGGAATTTAGGAGCAGGGGCTGTCTGGCCTCACCGGGGTCAAACGGTGGCCAGACACCCTGAAGAGTTTCCTTTATGCCTGTGCACAGCTACTAGCTGTAATATGTTGCTGCGAGACAAAACAAAATTAACACCGCATTTTAGAGTTGACCTCACCGTCCCTCTCAGACCTCGAGCACCTAATCTAAGGCAAACAGCTTTGAGGCTCTCGAGAGTTTTCAAAGGCAGACTAATGGTGATGATCCATCATGAAGATACTCTGCGCACGCCGACAGACAATTAAGCACTTTCTCACAGGTGCTTATGTGTAATTTGTCGTGTCTCTTACCTTGTGGTATAATCGGTTATTCTCCCACTCTAACAGCTTCTGGATCGACCGTCGTGTCTGTTGGAAGGGAGAAAGCTGAACACAGGCAGGATACTTTACGCGGTCACTTTTTGCACTTAAACATGTAAGGATTTATGGACTGAAGTCACATTTTACCAGCTTGTAATTTCCACTTTGTAGCCAGTAATTCGCTGTGGTGGGTAACGCCACCTTTAAAGGACACACCCTTGAGCTGGGTTGGAGCTGTGTGGCGCAATGCATCATTTCTACACAGAGCCACTAATTGAACACGAGTTGTTATTACCCTCTACACTTAGGCCAATGCGGCTGAATTGCTACAACAGCCCCTGAGTAATCACTGCTGATGTAAGGGAGAGTTAAAATGTCCGCGTCTCGTCACGGGCGGTGTGGGACTCACTCTCTTGTTGAGGCAGATGACGGGCCATAGACTGCAGCCCACTGTACAGCAACAGCACAGGCAGCCGCACAGAAGCCACTTCACATTCACGGGCAAGTTCTTCTTCAGACAAGCGTTCACCCTGCTGATGCTGGTTTTAAATTCCTCCGGTGCTACCTAGGAAAGAGGAAAAAGAGAAACTATGTTATATACAGTTCGTTTTAAATCAGAGAATTGAGGCATGAAGCAAACATCTTAGAAGGACAATGGGTAAGATAAGTGTTGTTGTGGTTGTTGGAGATGACATGAAAGATTCCCACTTTCTCAAAAGAAAACCTGAGCGTGGAGATCAAAGGGCTTGAGAGGAGCAACAGGTAGATATTTGCAGATGTTGTCCAGAGATGAGATGAGATCTCTGAATGCAATGGCTCTGACTCGCTAACCGAGCTCTAGTCTGTTCAAGGCAAGGAGGGATTCAAAGGAGAGATAAGCTCAGTGCCTGTGGCAGCGACGGTCAAACAACTTGAATGGATGCTCATTCCACGCTGAGTCTGTACGCCATAAAACAGGGGTCGTAATCTTTTATGACAGGATGCAAAGGTCTCTTTGCAAACAGCCCAAGACCTCGGAATAAAGCCCAGCAGGGCCTGATCTGCACCCTTCAATCATCATAATTGTGGCCTCATCCATCACATCACCCTGGGTCACAATACCGAAGGTACTTTTTATGGGCCCACACTTCCCTCGGCCAGCTCTTGCCCCTGCAGCCTTTTTGTGTTTCTGTGTCTGACCCAGGAAGCTTTCCGGCGGAGTCTTCATTTCATTATTTTATCACCTGGAGTTGGACCCTTCCAAACACTGGGGTCGCCGTCAACGGAGACCCTTAGACGGCTTACTCATTTACAGAGCTGGACAGCAGCACATTCAGGCTCTTTTCTATGCAGCTGTGTTGCGTTGCTTGAAATGCTTCTCGGTGAGATCAGACCCACTTGGAGAGGTTTGAAAGGGGAGGTTTGGGGAAGTTGGGGCAGTTAAAGGCCCAAAAGAACAAAAGAATCACTGTGGTTCGAATTGCTTAATTCTCCCCACTTGGAATTGAACAGAAAAGCAGACTGCGAGACCGACATGCAAGGAAACCAAAAAGCAACAGTACCTTTCCCGTGAGAACAGAGGGAAATTCTGTGTCAAATCTGTTGCTCAGTCCAAACCTGAGAAGAAAAAGAAATAAACAAATTCAATGAATAAATCAAATACATTCAAATGTAGAAAATTTGCTTTTACTATAAATGTAATAAGAACATAGTAATCCACAGCAAGTGCAGAAATATATTGTTTGATTGCATTTTGAGACGCACCATGCTGTTGGGTGCATTAAATCACATAATAATGGCACAGAAAAGGATTATTTCTACTGTAGCTCTTCATGTGAACAGATTAAACCATTAAAATAATTAATAATCATCAATATCATCATCTCTAAACATAAAAATCCCTTCAAACATCCAATACATTATTAACATCCCGACTATAAATAGGACAATAGAGGCTGATGCCGATTTGATTACAATCAATAGACGTATAATCGTCCCATTTATTAATTCCACATTTGATATGTTGTGCATCATCAGTTTATTCGCAGAAGTGTGTAAAAGGTTAAGACTTTAGATTCCTATTGAAACATGTCATCGTACAGCCTCAGTGTCTGATTGCTCCTGAATTCATTCAGCAGCACGACAACAAGCCCAGACACACAGACAGAGCCGTTTGAAACGACAGTATCTTCAGCCACAGGAACAAGGAGTTCAGGAACAGATGGTCTGGCCATCACAGAGCCCTGATCTCCACATTGTTGAGTCAGTCTGGGATCATATGAAGAAACAGAAACTTCTCCGAGCTGCTTTAACAAACTACCTTGATAAAAACAATCCCCTTTACTTTAGAAAACTGGTGCCATTTTAAAGGTAAATGGTTGACACATCAAATAATGGCTAGATTTACTTTCTACATTTTGACCTTTTACTGAACGGTTTGCACAATATTGTCCATATGCAGATGTGTTCACAGCCCTTATGTGAACCAGAGGAACCATTTCTTTGGGTTAAAAATATGTAGAAGTTGAAGTATTGGAAACAAGTAAGCTGAGGTGGAATTTAGTATTTTTCGACAGTTCTCATTGGTAAAGCTTAATCACCTTCAGCTTCTTGTCCCTTCATAATAACATTTCCTCTTGTATCTAACTTCACTGAGAACGGTTCATCTTAACATGACTTGCTTAGACAAAGCTCATTAACAACAGAAGCCATGTGAGCGCTCACAGATATAACATCCACATGCAAGGCTGGCCCACACAGCTGAGACCTACAGTGTGTAATCGAGTTACTGTTATGAAGAAGGTTTCAAATGGGAAATCAGCCATCAATCGACGTCCTATCAACTCACATGTCTAGCTTGCAACTCCTGAGATCAAAGGTTGCAGCTGAAAACTATATAACTAACCAATAAATGCATCTGTTGGTTTCTGTATTGCTGTTATTTAGACAATTACACCAAAACTGGCAAAAATGTCCATCACAAGTATGCAGAGTCAAACATGATGTATTCAGATCTCTTACTTTGTTTGACTAAAAATCAAAAACATAATATCAGTGACAAACAAACGTCCACATCTGTAGAATTATTTAATTTAAATTTACTCGTGGAAAATAGAACTACTTGAGAAACTGGAATCAGAACAAATCTGACACAGTTTCACTGTCTGCCTCAAAATTGACTGAAACAAATGTGAGATTATCAAAACAGCTTCAGATTATTTTCCTGACTAATCAGCTGTTCAACTAATTGAAGCTGTCAACGTGAGATGAGTGACGCAAAAAGTTTCCCTGTCAAATATATGTGATAACAAAATAAAGCAGCGTAAAGAAGTGGTAAAAGTAAACCTGAAGAATAGCTGAAAGCAGTAAATACAGACGTAAACGTAGTGATGATGGTGTTTAGAAACACAACAACTCTGTTCGGTGACAACGTGACAGTCAGACATGTCTACGACTGTCACGTTGCTGGACGACCACTATGTTTGCTCCAATAAATTGACTGAAACAATCGATCGATTATCAAAACAGCTTCAGGTTATTTGTCTGGGAATCCGCTCACTGACCAATCAGCTGTTCAAGTGATGGAAGATGTCCACGTGAGATGAGTGGAGCAGGGAGTTGGAACTATGAGATATATGTAATATAGATGTGAAGTAGCGTCAAATAGCAGTAAAACTAATCTAAAGAAGAGTTAGAGGGAGTGAATACAGATGTTAAGGTAGTGATGATGGTGTTATGAACATAAACACTCTGCTCGGTGACAACGTGACAGTCAGACGTGTGGCTGTCGGGGCATCACGTGTAAAAACTAGACTACCATGGTATCGTGGTTGCGGGAGCGGAACCGTTTTCTCGCGCGTGTCCAGGCAACTAATGGACCAACCCGTCAGATGTTGTGATTTGCTGTTAGCTCGCAGGCTAGCATCGGGCTAACGACAACCAAGCGACCCCTTCCCCCGGGCACAGACAGACACGCGGCCCCCCGCTTACACTGTGATGTGTCCGGCCCCTCGCATCACCACGGGCTCCGGACAGTGTCTGGGCAGCGGCTCCTCGCTCGCTACGCGCTCGTCCTCCTCGTCTTCCAACTCGTAAATGGTATCAAAGTCCGCCATGTTGGGCAGTCGGGCGCTCGTGACGTCTGCGCTCGGGGGCTGCGCACGGCCGCCAGAGCGGGTGCGCGTGAAGCGGGAGCGGCCCGAGCGCGAGCGTTCACGAGAAGCCGAGCAGAGAATAAAATGTAAACTTCATCACTGAGAGGAATCAGGAGGGAAAAGGACACATTAACCTTTTACATGTTATTTAAACATTTAAATGCTGCACTTGGAATTTGTTTTAAACGATTAAGTTATGGACTAAACCAGTAGAAGTCCTTAGAAAGCTGCTGACGACATGTCACCTGATGACATTAACCTTACACCGAGCTTACATTGCATTTGTTCTCTTGAATTCTTCATCTGCTTTAATTAAATGATGGGTCAATCTAAAATTAGATCACTACGAGTTAAATTCGTTTTAATACAACTACTTCATCCTTGGACTTCTTTACAGTTTACTGGTTTTAAATTGTGCTAAGTCCGGCCACCTCAGACAGAGCTGGCAACACACCACTGAGTGAGATGCGAAGAACTTTCCTCATTTTGCAGCTATAGCCACGATGTGATTCTTGTTTGAACTTTGGACTAAGAGACATGTCTCTTAAGAGTTAACTTTGAATAATTTCAATCAGAAAAGTAGATGCATTGGATTAATAAGCAGGCCTCTTGTATCTTTGTTGGAAAATAATTTAGCTGCAGATCCAGATTTATTCCCACAATTAAGTTGCTATTGGCCTTTTTTTAACTCCATTTCCTCAGGTGTATATCAACATGAAAATATAATTAACAAATCAGAAAAAGGGCCTCAAAATAATAAGGCTGCATCTCAAAATAATAAGGCTGATGCCTTATTATTTTGAGATGCTTCACTGGTCTTGCATCTAGATTTGTAATCAATTCTCTGGTCACCACAGTTGCATGTGATTTGGTTTCAGTATCAACCAATGAAAAACATTGATTTGAAGCCCTGTGTGATAGGTATTGAATACCATATTGCTTGAACATACAAATTAACCTTTGAGTAAATGTGACCCAGACTTTGCAGAACTCAAAAATCCTCCAAATGTTAAAATAAACGACAGGTGTAGACCCACTGCAAAAAAAGAAAAGCATTTTATTTACATTTTGAAAGATGCCATGAAAAGTTCACCTGCTGTTCTCTGCACATGTGGATACATATGTGCTGATAAACATGTGAATGATTTGTCAGGTCAGAGCAGTTTGTCCAGTGACAATCCACCTTAAATCTTCCTTTGAAAGGCCCCTCCACTCTCTACTATTTTATTCACAAACACTTCGTCACATACAAAAGAAAAAGCATATTTTATATTTTAATACCTCACAAAACAATTTAAAGCTCTTAAGTTTGAAACAAGTCGGTTTTTTTACGTTTTTTTCTCAAATCCCCACATTATTAGAACTATTCTATAAAAAGCCATATTTGAAGAACCTCCAGCATGTCGTTGCTATAAATCACGTGTGTTTTCATCCACAGCTTTGTGCGTCAGGAGTTCAGATCAAGTGTCCTGTCAGCGTGTCGGAGTGCTCACTTTGGTATCATGGTCCAGAGGGTGAACTCTTCACAGAGTCACAGTCACTTGCTGTATATTCCTGATAGATGGCAAGGTGTTCATCTGAGGAGGGTACAGGGAGCCGTGGATGTCCGTGGGGCTGAGGGACCCCGGCACCGGCAGGGGGCTCACTGAGCCCGGGTCACTGTGCACGGACCCGCCGCTGCCGTCAGACTGACCCAACTTCTTCTTGATCATCTTCCTCTCCTTGGCTCTGCGGTTCTGGAACCAGATTTTCACCTGGAAACACACGAAGACAAAATTCAGTTATTTTATTAAAATACAATTAAACTCCTTATAATGCTCTCGGGGAAAAAGCTGAATAACAACAGTGCACATTACAGCCTATAAGCCAGGCCTATATTTTAAATTCCGAACTATTATGTTACTATATACTACTATAACTATTTTTAAGTACTCCCCAAGTCAAAATTGCACAAATAAGATTGCAATTGTTATGTAAACTATTTTACCTTGCTGAATTATTGAGCAGATAAAAAAAACATAATAGTCTTGACAGAGGAAAGAAATATATAGGATAACTGGACAGTGAACATTAAATATACATTTTAGCTTAGCATTCTTGTTTGGTCTCCAGGAGCAGAAAATAGAACATGATTTATTAAATTAGAATAAAATAACTATCAACAGGTTAACAGGATAAACTATCAAATAACAATAATGACAAAACATCTTGAATATTGAATACTGTTCCCCATTTTCTATCTGCTATTTAATGGTGTGTTCCAAAATAATTGAAAATATCAAGCCACAATTAGAAAGTGCACATATTGAAATATCAGGAAACCTGTAATTGTATATTTGTTTGTGGAGATTAAATCATCAAACATAGAATTTATACAAAAAATTAAATAACTTTAGACAATTTACCAGTGGCTTAGATAAGGGTAAAAATGTATTAAAGTCGACATATAAACGAAATATCTCTGTGATAATGTTGATGTGTTTTTTTAGGCCTCACTTTTATAAAGTCACACATGTGAAGGGAAGCCTTCGTTCAAATACGGTGTCTCCAAATGAACGCACATATCCTGGGCTGTACAATTTGTTTACATATATTTGAAGTATGTATTGCCTCCCTCTGGAATGAAAACGATGTACTTAGGCAGTTGGACATAAGTATGCAGACAGTTGGACATAAGTATTTAGACATACCTGTCTTTCCGACAGGCCGAGGTTGACAGCCAGTTCAGATTTCCTCCTGATGGTGATGTATCTGTTGAAATGAAACTCCTTCTCCAGCTCCAGCCGCTGATGGTCTGTGTACACTACCCTGTACTTCTCCTTCGTTCTTGTTTTACCTGAAAGAAACATAATCAAAGTATTAAAAACACATCATCGGAAGGTTTTTTTTCTCAAGGAAGGCAGCCGAGTGTTTGAACTGAAGGATTTACACACAGGAGGCTGCATGCCAGGACCGGCCTATCTGCGCACTGCATCTTTATTAGCAGCGTCTCTTGCTCCACATCTCTGCTTTATCTGCAGATACGCAAATGCAGCTTTTTGATGTCCCTTTGATGACAGCTGTAGAAGAGTGAATTTCAAACAGCCAAGAGTCGGGACAACTGACAAGTTAGAAAGAAACAAGAGATGCAACCGATAAGAGGAGAGGCTTTTTATTCTGCGTAAAACACCTCCAGACAGCACCGTGGTTATATTGCAACAGTTCGACCTGTTTTACACTTTTATAGGCGTGTGTGAAAGTGCGTGTCTAGATTCTATGTTTGCATGTCAGAAAACAAATGTCTGACAGTGATTCATGTTATCATAAACATAGATAAAACGTGTGTTGCTACCATAAACTGCACCCATAATTATTATAAATGAATTAATGAGGGGGTAAATTAAGGCTGTTTTATTCTGGGGATTGTAATTCAATATTATTCGTTTTTGAAACTCTTATTTATTAGTTTGGCCCAATGTCTGTGATGTGGTACTGTGAAGACCTCCGGTAATTTATTACTCCGCGTTTGAGGCCGTGTAGCTGTGAAAAGCGTCACTCTTTCCGGCAGTATAACTCCTCACAGAGGAAGAGAGGTTGGTGCATATCAAAGTGAAGAGGTGTTGAAAGCAAAGGCCGCCGCCTGGATATGACGGATACCACTCCACACACCAAACAACGTGACAGGGAAGTCGAGCTCACATCTCCAAGAATAATGACATTAACATCACAACTGGGCCTGGCGCCGGCTCCTCGCACCTTCTCTCCACCACACGGAGAATATACAGTAGAGCACAGTAGAATGCAGTAGGACTACAGCTGGTCTGCAGGCCATATCAACCATCATGAGAAACCATGAATGGACACATTTGACTGATTCTACTGGTCTGTCTACTGTCTGTTCCAATTCGCTTTTATTGCCATTGTCATAATTTTTTAAGGCTATTTCGATAATTTCAACTGTAACTTAATAAATAGTACAATGTTAGTACGTAATCATGTTGACACTATAAACCTGAATGGAAACAGCCCGATCAGGATAAAGTGACACACGAGCTCGTGTTCTTTCAGTCTGCAACGAATTCCTTACCTCTTTCCTCTTTTGACATTTTTCAAACATTCATTTTATCCCATCGACGCTCGTCTCTAATCTTTAATTGAATTAATTCGATAGTACAATTTATTTAAAGTGACAAGGAAGTATCAAAATAAAGGGAGCAATAATTATCAACAATAACTGTGCGTAAAACCCATTGGGACCCGAGGAGACGAGTTACTTTTACGCACAAAAACCCAAAGCTCTTCATGCAAGACTGCGCCTAGTGCATCATCCCCCATTAAATAACATTATTGTGACACAATTGTTTATTGTGAGGAGCTCACCTGTAGAAGACGATTGCGCAGTTTTACTCATCCACTGGTACGAATTGCGTCTTTCTCTGTCAGGAGAAAGTTGTGCAACATTAACGTCCGGCGGCGGCGGTAACACCGCAGATCCCGGAGGATGCATGTGACCATACTCAGAGGAGCAGTAAGGTGACGGTCCGGGAGAGGAGTTGTTCATGGGTGTAGGTATTGTGTTAGGTGGTCCCAGACTATACGCGCCCCAGTCTTCTCTCGGGGCACCATAAGTAGGTCCCCAACTCCCCGCGGACTGTGCGTGCGTTTCCATGTTTGGCACATGATGGTATCCCGTAAAGTCGGGATATTGTGGAGTGGAAACAAAGTTCTGTGGAGGCAGATTGATGCTGGATCTTCTCACTGGGCCTTGGTGATACATGCCGGTTTCTTTATCCAGTAGGTATCCCACATACATGTTTTGAACAAAAACAGTGAAACGAGTGAAAGCAGCAGAGGGGGTGATGAGGCCTGTTTTAAGGCGACATTGTTGCCCTAAAACTCTAAAAAGAAAAATCAATCCTGTGTTTTTATATAGTCCAGATGGGTTCCTCAAGAGAAATGCGGCGAATAGTTCCAGTCCGTCCTCAGTCTCTCATGATGTGTCTCTGTTGACAAGATGGTAAAGGTATACTAAGACCAGCCTGACGTCAGCTCACTCCTCAACTCCTGGAGATATGCATCCAAATGAGAGTGATCGGTGCGGCCCGCCCAGCTGTCCCCTTGCGCCTGTCCTGCAGCGCGTCATCAGCTGACAGTGGGCCTATCCTAAACCTGAGCCCGGTTTCTGCGTGAATAAATTAACACCACAGCCAATCAGCTGCTCAAGCTTCACGGCCCTGCAAAGTGCCCGAGGACACGCGTGCACTAATGCATCCAGCAAAAAGGCCTGTGCGTAATTACGCACAGATACTTTTATTATCTTGGGCTTCATTCACTTTCTTTGGACAATACATTTAGTTTGAGCATAATGACAAATTATAGGTGGACAGTTTTATCCAGTGACGTTATTCCAGTTAGCCACAGACCTGTCACTGTGGGAACCTCCAACCACACTTCACACTGAATCCCAGTTTGATTTAAGATATTCACTTGCAAACGAGGTGCAAAGTATGAGCGACTTTCTTTCTGGGAGCGAGCCGCAGCTTTAGTATTCGGTGTTCACACCTCAAGGTCGCACTTCACAGCTAATTCCGGTTACAAGGAAACTCCAACGACCCCCTCTGTGACAAACAGCGGCCTGCGACACATCAGTCACTGCTGTCTCCTGCAATTACACCCGACTTATTTTTCTTTTTCTTCTCTGCTGGGTTTTTTCATGTCCAACATGTGTCACAGGTCTCAGGGAACTCACCACTCAATTAATCCAAAGATCTGAGTTTTAAAAACGAATCTCCACTCAGTGTTTTGGTCCATTGGGCATTTATTCAGCCTATTCTCACTTTTAATCCAACAAGTTAATTCAGTTGAAGAAATAACAAACTCAAACATTATTTCAATGCTTTTGTTTTTTTAATCTAAACTTAATATGAGGTCTGACTGTTTCTCAGAATCATCATTAAAGTTCGATCTCGTGATCCACCACCCCGAGGAGCATATCATTATTATTATTTTATCTTTTTTTATCTGCCTGTATTCTCATATTGTTTCATGTAATTTCCTGATATTCTCCTGGAGAACTGCAGGTGCCTGTGGGCTCGTTTAGCAGAGCTGTCTAAATGACTTGACTAAAAGTCCAATGAAAAAAAGTCATAAATGTTCATGGGTGTCTCTGAAGCATCTGTTTATTGACCACAAAATATTTATGAGACAATCTGTGACAGTCCACGGTCAGCCAATGATCTGGTGGGTCCAGGCTGACAGCTTGTTTACTTATTTATATGTTTATTTATGTATCTATTAATCAATCAATCAATCAATCAATCAATCAATCAAATTTGTTTGTATAGCCCATGTTCACAAGTCACAATTTGTCTCACAGGGATTAACAAGGTGCAACAAGCTCTGCCTTTTAAATTCTGCCATTTCTCTATTTGTTCTTGCAGGCCTAAGCAGAGACCTTACACTAGAATAGTGTCAAGCCTTCATAATAAACATGTAAACCTTCTTGTTAAAGTACTAGGTTTTTAGACCTGTGTCAAGGTGATTATTGATTATTGAGGAATTCTGTTCATGTAAAGTCTTCATGCAGCACATGACAGTGAGGACACAGGTCAGATCCGGCCTTTTGAGAACTGACTCACGGAATCAACTCTGTAGGAACTGCATTTCCTATTGGACTATTTTCTCATCAATGTTCACAGTCAGATACCACCCCACTTTTCTCTATATTTTAATTTGTGTATTTTATTATTTTTATTTCTCTTGACATCTTTTATTCTGCTCTTTAGAATCTATTTTTATTCAGCTTGAGAATTGTTTCAAGCTGTTTGAATTGTGTCTCTTTGCTGCTTTATTGTCCCTTGAATCTTACTCTGTGTAATGAAATGTGTTTTATGAATGAAACTGTCTAGTCTTCATACATGTTCACATCCCTTCACCGGAATTAAATTTCTTCTCGACTGCGTATTCCCACTCGCTGCTGCCCCCTTGCGGACATCTACAGACCTACAGCTGCTGTGATTAAAGTGGTGACTGGTTAAATCTCTGTGTCCACACGTCAGAGGATTCACCTCAAGGGGGCAGCCTCAACCCACACACAACATGTGTACCACGTTACACAGCAGCATTTCAAAATGCCTTATACAGATGGTTGTTTCCGATGACAGGAAGTTACTGAAACATCCCACAAACCACAAAGACTGTAAAACTTTTTTGAAATTTAATGAAACAACAATGAGTCGAACAAACTGTAACATCCTGTAATTAGTAAACGTTGTTATTCACATCATGTTTTATCCTCAACTGCACTTAAAGGTTCAGTGTGTGAGATTGAGGTGAAATGGATCTATTGACTGAAATGGAATGATCTGATTGGTGTTTTAACCAGTGTGTTTCATCTAAATTGTACGAATTGTTGTTTCCTTACCCTAGAATGGAACCTTTATATTCACTTAAGTCTGTTATTCAACAAAAAGAGACTTGGTCAGAAGTTACAGATTAAATAGACAAGACTGTCACAGGAATAAAATCTTACCTGTGGCTTATTTAAAAGTCACATCTTCCATGAGGTTTAATCCGCTGGTTTGGCAACTAAGTGTGTATCCATCCATCCATCCATTCGTCCATCCTTCCATTCATCCATCCATCCGTCCATCCATCCATTCATCCATCCATCCATCCATCCATCAATCTATCCATCCATTCCAGTAGTGAGATCACACTACATTTTGAGTCTTTTAAGTTTACTATAATATTCAATTGATCTGTTTTCAACTGTGTTTCTGTCACACTTCTTTACTGTAAATCTCTTGTAATTGGTCCTCGATTGTGTTTTCCGACTATCAACGTCCATTTTTCACATCTCAGTAACCAGCTGATTACATCATGGTGCTTGTACACAGGGTGAGGGTCTGGGTGTGCTGTTTTAAATTCAGTTGCAGTGATATGACCTTCCATTAACAAACTGGTCGTGGATTCACTAGATGGCGCTATTGAGTTAGTTATGAGCTGCATTCCAGTCTCCTAACAGATGTGTAGAATTAAATTCCTTAGCTATTGATCATTGAAAGTCTGGATTCACCCTAAATATTATATATATTATAATGAAGTGACTGAGATTACATATACTAAACACATAGATAGTCGATTGAAAAAAAGAATAACAGGGTGGCTGTGATACTTTCCAGGACAATTTGCTGCGTCACGCTGAGTCATTCTGGGCTCAGGCTCAACTGAAGTGTAACACCAGTCTGACTGTAAAGCTGTAGACAAATTGCATCAGCTCTCATAAAGCACAGACCTGGAGCAGCCTCACACATCAGTTAGAAATCACATGTTTGTTATTACTCTGGTTCTCTGGTCTCTGCCGGATCCAGGTCCTGAGGTCATTGACAACTTTATTCTTAACCATCTGTACATAAATAAGTCTGGACACGTATTCGGTCGCTCTATAAGTTTGGGCCGACATATTACAGCTTCTCTGATTGGTTTGGGAGAGTCACACTTACAATGAGAGGGATCAGAGTTAAGGTTCAGCATATTTAAAATCCAGCTACCATCCTTTAGCTTCATCTGCATACTATATTAAATCAAATTCACTTCCAGTTTCCTGCTTTTAGCTATTCGAAAATCCGAAAGTAACGAGGGTATTTCCCTGAGCTCAGCACACGGTCCATGTAGTAAATAAGTGACAGTTGGGGGTGAAGCAGCTCAAGAATTCAGTTTGTTGCGTAACTGCATTGATGTTATTGAAGTGGCTGCAGCGCTCTGCAGGACCAGGACCATCTGCTACTATTTTTAGAGAAGAGGTCTGCATGGCCGGGACACAGGCCACCGATCCTCTGTTTGTTGTCTGTAATGTAAAACACATGTACAGTGAAGCAGCAGCCATGTTTCAGGGTTTTGGGTCAGAAAATAGATTTTGGCGAGATTGTGAGAAATGTTTACGTTCACAAGCTGTTATTGTTTTTAAAGAGTGAAGATGTTTTACATCAAGGGGGTTTTCAAGGAATTCGGGCAATTTTGGAGGGTGGGGGTGGGGGGGCATTAAAGAAACACAATGAATGAATACAACACTTTTTTCTTTTACTTTTTAAAAGTTGACCTAAAAAATGTTAAAGAAGATTTTAAACGAAAAATGGATTGGCACAGAGATGAAAATATTATTTCTTTCAAGAAATAAGGCTGATGACATTTGCACAGTCAATCGAGCATCAATCTGTTATTATAATAATTATAAATATTACAGAGCTTGAGCTGAGAATAATTCAAGGTTATCTATTGAAAGGTTATTGTCTCATTTCCTTTATCATATCAGCAAAATCCATCCATTCATCATGTGTTTGGACTGTGGGAGGAAGCCGGAGAATCCACAGAAAGCCCACACCACGTGAGGAGAACATGCAAACTCCACCCAGGAAGACACAGATCAAACTGGGATCCGAACCAGCAACCTTCTTGCTGTGGTCACCCTCATGTCAGCAACATGATAGTAATAAACACATAGTAATGGAGGACGCCTTCCCCTGATGATCATGTTCCCTGTCCTGACCCAGACAGGCAGATGGACGGCCTATTGATGCTGCATGTTTCAGTTAATGTGTATCTCAGTTTCTGTCTCATAGATCTCCCCTATTGAAACAATTTAAATACATCACTTCTATAACAAAGCTAAAACTATGAAGCTTCAGTGTTTAACTCTTCCACCAGGGGATGGAAAGTCATGTAAAGTATATTTCACCCCAAAAAATCTGTTCAGACAAAATAGGCAGATACATGTGTGTATTCAGCACTTCCTTCTTCTGATATTTAAATGTTGCTTTGCTGTTCCTGTTTTGATTGATTGATTGATTATAACATCAATATTTGGTTGCGTCTGTTTGGTCAAGCAAAGTCAGGTCAAGTCAGCGGCCTCCTGTGGCAAGTCACTGGTTTGGCTCCATCACAAACATTTCTAAATGATGCCCGAATTCCTTTGCAGCTATCGCCTGAGGCGCGGCGCTCTAGTCGTCTACACTACCCCCCCCCCCCCCCCCCCCCCCCACACACACACACACCTCAGTCTGAGCTATTTAATGAATGTCCCATAATGTGGTTGTAGTGCGGCAGAGATCAGTCGAGTTCACGGCCACTGGACATCAGCGAAGGTTCGGATGTTCTGATGTCCAACGTTTGGACTCAGAGAGACTCGGCAGCACTGAAGCCAGATGGACATTTCACCGGACGACACAGAAATATGCATGTGAACCCCGACATAACCCCAGCATGTCCACGTTAATTACACCACTGTGGTCACTGCATTTTTCCCAGGCCCTCCTGGTGTATGAGCCTTATACACCCCTTACCCCCCACCAGAGAGGTAAACAATGGGGGCAAGTGGGTGAGCTGGTTTCACTGCACTTTTGCCTTTGAATGGGCATTGATGAATCTGAAGGCTCCCGAGGGTTCAGGGCTGTCGGAGGTTTGTTGACATTCTCTGGAAAGTATTTAAAGTCGGTAAATTCACACGTACACAGACTCTGTGCTGCTCGTCAACCATGAACCTCACAGAAGACGATCAGAAGCACCAAGCTTATCTGATACAAGTCTGATATCTGTCTGTGATTCATAAACAAACTGGGAGTGAGGGGACGGGTCGGGGACATGCTATGAATAAAGTGAATGCATTTCTACTTTCCTCAAGTGTTATACAGTCACTCTCAGATCAGACTGATACAAACTTTCTGATCTTTCATATAAGGTTTTTCAAAAGACTCAGGAAGTTATTTAAACTTTCCTTGATTGTTCTTGATGCACAACACTTTTGGTCGACCAGAATAAAATGAAACATGATTGAGGATCTGTGATGTTTCGAGAGCTTTTGATAAACTTCCTCAGTAAGTGACACCGTTGGAGTCGCCGGATGTTCCACAAGTTGCTCATGAGCTGTTTTTCACTTCACCAGCAGTGTGTCGCTCTACAGCTTTCGTTCCAAATCAATAATTTTGCTAATTTTTCACATGTGAACAAATTTAAAACACACTGAACAATCTCCTGGATCCACCCACTGGTCAAGATCTGCACCAGACTTTAATGGCTGCTTTGGAGAAACAGCCCCCCCCAACCAAGTTTGGTGATTTTTTTATAATCCTTCGACTGGAAGGTTCGACTGGATCCAACCAACCAACCAACCAACCAACCAACCAGGCATCTAACCAACCAACCAACCAACCAACCAAACAACCAGGCATCTAACCAACCAACCAGGCATCTAAACAACCAACCAACCAACCAACCAACCAACCAGGCATCTAACCAACCAACCAGGCATCTAAACAACCAACCAACCAACCAATCAACAAACTAACCATCTAGCCAACCAACCAACCAACCATCTTAGCAACCAACCAACCAACCAACTAACCACCAACCAACCAACGAACCGACCAACCGACCGACCAACCATCCCTCAGTCAGAACTGACCCGTGAACATTACAGTTACTCTAGCTACTGTAAAAAACTTTCACAGTCTGTTGTTTTTGAAACACAGTGGAGCTGAAAGCTTTCATAGACGTCTTTATTAATGTGTAGATGTTGTTGACTTGACCCTTCACTCTGCTTGTTAACGGTGGCCTGACGTGAGGAATTCAGCAGGGACAGTATCCGGCTCATTGTTCTGTAATGAGAGGCTTGGCTGTGGCTCACCAGTCACCTTCTTGGGCAGGGGTCTGGGAACAGCATTGTGAGGCTGTTTATATGGGGAGGGGGGGGGGGGGGGGGGGACATTTGTCCTGTTTTGTCCTCCAATCAGTACATGATAGGACTTCAAGCTACTCATATTCGCTGAATTCCCACCTCTTTTTGAGTGATTAATGGAGTAATGTGCAGCTTTGGGTAAGAAGGCCTTGGAAACTTTTAAGAAGAGGGGGGGGGGGGGGGGGGGGGGGTCATACATGCAACTGTTACTGTAAATGAGTGAAACAAGCAGGCGGCACAGAGGGTGTGGTGCTGACTACAAACTGGACGGTAATGAATCACATAGTTTCTCCCACTGTGAGTGGAGATAAGTCCTGACTAACAGCTAGATGACAGTCGGCTAACAATTAACCTCTGGGACTAATATTTAAACCACTGTCAGACGGGTTGTTATAACAATAATAATAATAAAGATACTTATAGATGTAATGATATTACTAATTGTAATGGTCGGCAATGATAACAGCACTAATAATAATAATAATAACAATTATCACCGTATGAATACACTCTACTTATGTTTAATATGCATGACCCTTTTTTTATGTTAAAAAATATAGTTCCGAATTTATTCCTTGTCTGACTGTTTGAGCTATAAAGACTTAAATGTTATCTTTGATGTCAAGGATATTTGTATTTCATACAGATCTTGAACTCGTATTTAATTCAGATTTGAATTTATTAATGCATCTTTATACAGAGTTTCTTGAGAGGTGAAGTATCAAGGTCATACTTCCGCCTGAATGGAAAAATACTGTGTGTAGGTGCAGATTCACAGGACTGTTTGTTACCGAGAAGAAAAAAAACATGACAGTGAAGAATACCCTTCCCCTCCGACATCCTTCCCTTGTTTGTTTGTGTCTCACATTCTAGAAATAGTCCACATCGGGGGTTGTTGATATGTGTGTGGGTGTAATGTCGGGCACCCAGCTCCCGGTAAACACAGTAAATCTTGTGAGGACACATGGAGACGGTCAAGGCCCGACCTGTCTCATGGCGTGAGGACCACACCCACTGCCAGTAAGCAGAAGGCCTTACGCTCCCATAGGAAGCCCGGTGTGTGGCGTCCCCCGGTCGTGACCAGGATGATTAAAAGTTCCTTCCTTCCCCACTTGTTGGACGGGGTTTGTCCCGGTGAACAGACATGCTGCCGACACCGTGTCCTGGTGAGGAAGTGAGTCTCTCAGCGTCCAAGGAGCAGCAGAGGGGCCAAACACCGATGGCACAGTCCAATCTAAACAGACCTGTTCATTTAGGACTGAGAACCCAAGTGGGGATAATCAAGTCAAATGTTAGTGTGCTCCCAACATGCAGGTCGGGACCCTCACAGGGGCTGCAAGATAAATCTGAATGGTCACGAGATGATTTGCAGAAATGAGAGGGATAAAAAACACATTTTCTTAATTATTACAAATTATTAAAATGTTCCCACTTTTCTTTAGGTTATATTTACATTTGCGTTTTTGTTAGATAGCAGCATTCGGCAAAAGCTGCTGGAGGGATGCTATGAAACAAATTAGAAAAAACTCATTTGAAAATTGCACAGATTCGGATCCAGGATCCACGTTTTTTTTCACTTTCTTTAACGTTGTGAGATTTTCGGCTTTTCAGTTGATTTGTCAGAAAGTAATTCATAGCTCTTGATGAAAACAATCTGCTTTATTTATGTGACGGATTGATATTTATGGGTGTCTGTAATTTGGTCCAGATACAATAAAAATCTGGATCTACTGAATTTAAATGTGGTTTCATGACTGTTGGGTTCTTGCCGAGGTGCCGCTCGAGTCTTTATTGTGAACAACTGGAATTTTTCACCACTTCAAATCTGTGATAAGGGCTTGTAAATTGACACTGGTTTAACTTTAACAGTTTTGACTTAAAAAATATATTGACAGTATTTATAGTTTTTTTATTCACTCAAAGACCACATTCACAACGCACCTTTTCTATCATAGACTGTCAGCACAGCCATCATATATTTGGGAATGTGAACTGGTGGAGCCCAAGGATCAAACCACCGACCTTTTGGTTAGTGGATGACCCTCCGTCTAGCTGAGCCACGGCGGCTCCACAGAGAACAAAGAATCACTAACCAGGAACATTGGGGGATCATTGGTGTGCATCACAGTTCACTGATTTCAAGTTTGTCATCAGTCACACTCGGAGTTTTTATAGAAGCTGCTATTGAGTTATGTTTGAACTCACTTGAAATGGCTGGCTGAAGAATATCAGGCTGCGCATACGACTCTTCAATTCATTAAAAAAACGGGTCAGAACACGGTAACACATCAAAAAGAGTCTACGCCCATCAGCTTTGTGAGGCTGTAGTGGTCATTGCAAAGAAAACTGATAAACAGATAAATCAAAGTTATGGCTAAGTTTAATCTTTGGCCTAAATCTAGGTTAAAAAATACAATGAATATCTGCCTGAAAATGCAACTTAATCCATCTAATGGCTGTCAAGACTTTTAACTTCAAATGTGATCCTCAGGGTGGCGCTAGAGAAAAAGTAAGGGGATCCTCAAGGACGTTTGGTCACTGGTATAACAATATGTATGTTTGTATTCACACAATTATGCGTCAAGACGTCTGGTAATGTATAAATATATAAATCTTTATTCATTTATTTACTTCATATGCTCAGTTAACAGTGTCAGGGAACATCACTTTCATTCAAACTAACTTGTTAACAGTACATGAACAAAACAGAAGAAGCTACGTTGATGTTTGAGCTGCTGCAGGAATCATTACTCATTGTGATATATATATAAAAAGCAACAAAATCCAAATACTAATAATTTATCTTTGCATTAAGGTTGTTATTGTGAGAGGAGTAACTAAAATTAAAAAGACTGGGTTATAATAAGTGAACATGACGATGTTAGGCGGGAAATAACACAATAAGTACAGTGAACATTAATTTCCTACTAAGCACTAGAGTTAAGAGTTAAATAAAAATGCAAAATAAAAATCAGAAATCTTCATAAAATGTGACCCTCAACACTGTTTCATAATAATATAGCTTTAGAATACAAAAAAAAACATTATACTTGATATAAAGTATCAGTGCATCATCACTTCCTGTCCACAATCCTAAACAAATTGGTTCCACAAATAAAAACATCACTCTGGATTCAAAATATCCACTTTACACTTTGCTTCAGTCATCAAAGGCCCTGTTCACACCCGGTATTAACATTCGTCCTGAGAGATATGATCACAAATAGACATAAATTGAGTTTGCCTGTTAACTAGTGGTATTTACAAAAGAAGCGTCCTGAATATGTCTCCTGCTTGTGATCGAATCTTAGTCAGTCGCTCTATATACAAATAATGACATGGGTAATTTGAGTCTACAAAGTTCAAAACTTTACAGATGTGGCCGATGACAATGTCTGTGTGTGGACCTGAGTCACAGAGAGAGATTCACAGAGTCAGGAGGGACTGAATCGATGTCGTGGGAAGATATTCTATGAAGAAATATTTGTCGATGTGTTAACATTGCGGTAACAAACACATCAGTGCATGGACGGTAAGAGGCGTAAAACCAAGTTGGATTCATTATGAAACTGTTAGAGGAACTCAGCTGAGTAAGCCGTCCTACACGTGACCCATGAAGCATCTGCGTTCACACAGTGAGAAGAATGTGGCCAAATGTTTCCCAGACCACCTCGGATTGTGGTTCGAGTGATCGGATCTCAGGATGCATTCAGATCTTATCTGGGTGTGTTCACACCTGAACTTAGTGCTGACCACTTGTGACTGGATCACTCAGGCCGGATGTTAAAACCAGGTCATTGACTACGAGCTAACTGCTTCTCTACAGGGTGTGTGTGCAGCGACACATGAGCTTGAGTGAAGGTTTGGTCCACAGTTTACACACAATACTTCGTGCATCACGAATAATCAGCCTGAAATGTTGCTCAAACATGGAGATGAACAGATAATAAAACTGTGGAGAGGAACAGAACTTCACACACATGCAGAGTCGTTGTAGCCTGCCCTGCAAGCTTTAACTAACACTCAGCACAAGAGGGAGGACGGAGAAAACTCACACGTGTGTTTCCTCCAGAAGCAGATTCCCTCAGCTTTAATATCAGTTTATACAGCAGCACAGACAGCATGTACGTGTGGAGTTAGAGTTAAGAAGACTGGTCTTATATCTGAATCTATGTGAACACTAAGTGACAGTGTTTACTAAATAAATACACAGTTTATTTCACTAATGCTTTCTAAAGAAACCGTTTCTATTAAGTTTTGTTCTGTTTTTCCAACTGAGTTTATACAAAATAAATATAAACACATCTGGTTTCCTTCGCTCTTTTTAGTTCAACCAAACAAAAAAACAAAAACTTGAGTTTCTTCAACACCAGATCTGGGGCAGAAGGAATCTGAATATATTGTTGAATCTCAGCTTTACCCTGTTTCCTCCATTAACCTGTGATTTCCTATATCTTAAGAAATCCTCCACCACCACATGACAGAGCAGTCCTCTCCTCTGTCACTGTGAGCCAACCTGAGTTCATAGAGCTGATATATTTATATTTGTCACAATTTATCATTATTTAATTATTCATATTGCTTTTTACTGACTTTAGCCAAGATCCTATGAAAAAATAGCTGCACCTCATAAAGAGCCTCTTTACTTAACAGTTTTTTTCCCAGTACAAATTATAAAAAAATATATAAAAGTCTCAGCTATCATTTCTCCTTTCTTTTCTGGGAGTTATTGTTTAATGTAGTTTGTAAAGATCTGTGGTGAAGGTGGAATCATCGCGTTTTGTTTTCACAGTAGATAAAAGAAATACCTGAGCCTGCTTTCAGCTGTTTGACAAATCACAGTGAGCGTGGAACGGACCAGCAGCTTTAGGGTCGGCCTAATGTCTGAATCAACTTCTACAGGTTTTTCTTTTGTTGCACAGTGGAAGCTCCAGAATTTAGAAGATGCAGAAGTAACAGTCGAGTAGATTCATGAGCGGTTTCAGAGCGTCCGTTCTAAGAGGGAACCTCGTGTGGGGCTTTCCTCTCAGATGCTGCCGCAGGACAGTCCGGAGATAAGAGTCCAAACAAAGGAGAACAACGCGATGGCCTTCAGGCTGCCGAGGGGAAGAGCTGGAGGTTAGACAGGTGGGGTGGAGTAGCGCACCACATAGTTGTAGTCGGGCGGCGGGCTGTGACACTCCAGGCCGACGTCCAGGGCTGAGTCGTCCAGCACCGAGTCGTTCATGCCGAAGTCCAGAGAGGGAACAGTGGGGGGGTACTTCTCCTTCTCTGGGTCACACAGCACAGATTCTTTACTCTTACTTACTGCCTTCATCCTGAAAACACAGAGAGAGAAAATACATATAACTGATTCATGTACATAAAAACATAACCAGGTCATCATCGTGCTTCTAAAAACACAAAATAAAATTTCTCTGCAACAAGACTGCAACAATAATTAAGCAAAAAGCTAAATACTCTCTGGTGTCAGCTTCTTAAAACAAAATATCATGGACAGGAAAATAATTGGTTTCTCTATAAGTTATCTTATATGAAAATAAAAGCTTGAGTACAAATAACCACCTTTAAAGAACAAACTTCTATAAGTGGATAATGGACAAATCATCTGACTTGGACAAGATGTTAGGAGCTGATTGCAAACTAGGAGTAATGGTTGAAATCCTGAGAAATTATGCTGGATTCCAATCTGCCTCAGAGCCTTTTTTAAAAAACATTTTCAAATTTCTAGTGCGTAATTTTATACATTTTTGCAGCATCTTTGAAATGATTATGATGAAATAACACTTCATTAGAAACGCTGAGTGACTGGTTAACTACCAGCTGTGACGTACTGGGAACAACATCAAGCTTCTCTTTCGTGAACGGTTTGTTTTCTTCACGATAACTTGACTTGACTCCTCTCACAAAAGAGGCCTGCTTGATATTTCTGATTTAAGAAGTGGCCCCTTGTGAAGCTGTACAATCGCACAAACCTTTCCTCATTCATGTATGATGTAATCAATCATCCCCAGTTCTTCTGCTTCATTTGAGGCTCAGAATATGAGTAATTGCCTCTTATTGTCTATGGAGGTTGCCAAGGGCTTCCCGAGCTTCTCTCTGGAGGCCAAAGGGTCAGAGCCCAGCAGGCGGAAGTGATGCCGCTGAACTGGAATGCCATCCCGATGACTGAACTACCTGGTATACAAGGCATCGAAAACACCAAACAATAGTCCAGTGTTGTTTTGCCAATACCAAGCTTGACACAGGCGACGATTGGGAAATGGGCATTGGGAAACCAAATGAGTCAGAGCAAAAAAATCCCTTCTACTCAGTAAAAGTCAAATGTGACTGTCTTTTTGTTTCATGTAAATGTATAAATAAATATTGTTGGTCTTTTTCAACAAATTTTGAAATTTTGCATTAAAAAAAAAAAAAAAAATCTTTGTTTGGGCAACTTCCTCAGCATAATGTTCAATGTCTGCTGAATTGAAGTTGTGTGTGTGCTATACTTAAATAAGGAGGGCAGGTTAGAGGAGTGGTGAAGCCAGAGGGAGCAACAGGTGGACTTGAGCTGCACAAAAGATCCATAGCTAACAGGGGAGGCCCTCGTAAAGTTCAAAGGTGCCAGTGATTGAGTGGTTGCCCAGCGAGGAAGTCCTGGCCTCGATCATTCTCTGCATGCCTGGCTTGACTCTTTCTGCCACGCCGACGTCCTGATGCCACAAACGGACCTAGGATGCGTCCTGGACACCTCAACTTCCCGTATTGATCAAACAGACAGTGAGGGTGGGTGTTTTTAAATGTAAGGTGAACACATTAATAGTCATAGTAGTGTCTGCTACTGTGCAGGGTACAGTACGTTAGGACTAGACAGTTTGAAGTGTGATTGCTGTGTACATGTGTTTGACCGCGTAAATTAACCTTGCGACTGAGCTGCTGTAAACTCATTATGTGGTAAGACCATAATGAGAAAAAGATTTACAGAAAGGTGATTCAGATTTGACTTTATCCTTGAATACCACCTTAAGTGAGAACATATTGTCTCAGTGTTTTTTTTAAACTTTTACAGTTCTATATTCTCACCCCGACAGGATCCACATCTTAAAGTCATCAAATGCTCTGCAGGGTTTTGGAGAACATATCGTCTGCATCACTCTTTTTGAGATTAAATGTGTTTGTAACATAGTCCTGGACTGAAGAGGACGGCCATGCGTCATAAGTTAAGTCAGTCTGGGAGGTATCGTATTCAGGGCTCTTCTGGTGAAAACAAAGAGGTTTTAGTGTGCACTTTTAAAACAGCCCAGCCCTCAAGTGACGCAGCCGCTCTGCTTTTGTGCTCAGTCCTTCAGTTTGTCACCTTCAAGCCTTTTTCCCTCCCACTTCCCCTTTGTGCGTCTGTCCCTCACGCATGCTTTCTTCACACAAAGGGGAAAACTGGCCGCTGACTTCTTTTTAAGACAGAAGAAACTTGAGTGTGTGTTGTATGACAGTTATAGCGTCTACATTCCAGCTCAGTGGGGAGGTTTCCATGCAGGTATTTTGCAGTCCCTTCCAGTGTTTTGTTTTTGGTGACCTGCTGGGAATGTGGGGTGTAGTGCTGCGCGGTGTGGTCTACGTACGCAAGAGCCATGATGCTCAGTGGTCGACCAGCCAGCGATTCGAGACGCTTCAGTGTCTTCATGTTGTCAGATGAGAGGCCCATCCCGCTGTCTGACTGCCCGCCCTGATGATGATGATGATGATGGAAAGACAGAGAAGGGATAATTAAAACAAAATCTTTTATTCTTTATTATCTGAAGTGAACAAATAACTAATATATGAATGTCAGTAAGCCAGTTATCTATATTTTTCAACAAGCAGAGTTACAAAATGCTTAACTGGTGCACATGAAATAAAATAATTGGTCAAGCATTGTTATATTGAGCAAAACATACAGAACAACATAAAACCAATTGAAGAAACAAGTTATGAAAATGTCTATACAGGTGGTGTGAAGCTTAAACATGAATCCAGACTGATGAGGGTTGATTCTGTTAGAAATTTGATGAAGACCCATCAGAGGAATCAGATGCAGGAAGGTAAACTAGCATCCAGTTTTTTATAGTTGCTGGGCAGCATTGCAGGGAATAATGATTTTAGGACTGAAACAAACGGCTGTGTGTTTTTGGTGTAACACTGGTAATAACAATGTCGAGGTTACAAATAACACGGCCAAGAGAAAGCAGATAAAACTGAATAAAATGCAGCCAAGTATTAAGCCTTGTGGGACTCCATGTGACATGACAGCTGTGAAAATACTTAGCTAATAAACCACGTATATGAAAACTTTAACTCTGATATCATCTTGTACAATTGAGCCAAATATATGATTTATGATCTGACATGGAGTTTTAAATCAAAGGTCTGTTACCTAACTCGCTTGTTTTAGGAACAGTGGAGGTGAATATTGTGTGTCTGCCTCTGGTGTAATAACTCACCTCATGGTTCTCATTTGTCCCATCCTCCATGGTGACCTCGTCAAACGTTTTCACACTAGCAGGACGGATCTTGATGTTCCTGGAAAAAAATATTTCCAGTGTTAAGTGTCTAAAATATCTTGAAATGATCTGTTTCTGTTCAGAGAATCATTCAATTATGCTGAAGCAAAACGGCAAAGTTCAACAAAAACAAAGAAACCACAGGAACTTAATCACTAAGATCAACAATGTGAAGAGCCTGTGACATTGTACTTTGAAAACACATATTGTTTACTTTGTATTTCAACACTTGGAGGCTAAAACTACTGCTTAATTTAGCTTAAGAGGTAACTGTCATTACTGCTTTTCAACACTTCCTCAATAAACACTAGGAGGACTTGTGAAAACCCAAAGCTTTAAAAAATATTGTTTTAAGTGCACATAAATCTTGAAGCTGACTCTATGGTTTTTGGGGAAATTCCTCAAAGGATCCACAATATTGAAAGCGCTGTGACCATGGAGTTCCCTGGAGTATATTTCTTATCATGTGCCAATCAGGCCTGGTGCTGTACTTAGACACAGAGATGCTAATGAGCTAATGCTAATATGTATGCTAAATGCTAAAATGCTCTTACTGACACAAAACATTTTTGGCTGACAATGATTAGAGTTGAAAAGTTATAGGTTGGCCAAAGTGATAAGACACGTGATAAGAACTAACTAAAATTACATTTTAGAGAAAATGTGTTATGTGTGTTCCTTAACTTTTTAGTTTCTTCTAGAGGAGGATTCAGACGATTTGGCTTCCCTTTTGGGGAGCTGTCATGTCATCCATAATTGTATACAGTCTATGATATGTATGAAATCCAACTAGTGGAAGTTGATCTTTCATCTTTTCAGTGAAAACTTGTAACAGGAGAAGCCTGCGAATCACCAAGTCGTTAGGATTCATTATCTGGGAGCCTCTGGTACCTGGAGCAAATGTCATGACAATACATCAGCTAGTTGTGAAATTATTTCAGTCTGGAGCCGAGTGATGGACTAACAAACACAACTGACGTCTCCATACAAGGAGACCCGTCGCTAGTGTGGCTAAAAACATGACTCAGCCCTGGAAGACGAGACAAAATAATATCCTCTCTTCGTGTTCACAGGAATTTCAGGCGTCTGTTATGTAAACCACAGAAGAAGAATCCATGTTCTCACCAGCTGCTCCCTGAGTCACAGTGGGAGCTGGGTCGCGTGGGTGTCTCCTCTGATGGCGCTGTGGTGGAGGGGTCTCCCATCTTACCCAGCAGGGCTGTGTTGATGGGTATATAGTGCTTCCCCTCCTAAATCAACCAAACACAGACAGAACATCTCAGACTACAGCCTCATACTTATACGATGCAAATTAAAGAGAGACAAGGGGTTTAATTGAAGTAGAGTGATATTGCGTGCATGATACATAAACACACATCCCCAGGCTGTGGCGAGCAGCCAAAGAAACTAAGGTCACACAGAGTAATCCTATGGTGATGGTGTTAGAGTCTGTCACACTGTAACATTAGCCTTAGTAATGAGAGTCAAAGCCCTCAACTGTTCCAGGCCGGACTTTTTCTTATGTAGGAAACTGTTACAGACTCATTTGTAAAGCAGCATGTGTTCCACTTTATTTAATTTCCTGCATCGACCTCAGTAACACCCTATTTTTCTTTCAACAAAAATCAGATCCTGCTGCTTTAATAGTCAGTCCCTGGTTAGGTTACACTGTACCGGGCCATTAATCACTTTCAGATCACATTTGAAGGTTCGACTTGATCCAAAACAGACAATCAAAAACCCTTTGACATTCATTAGAAAAAAGTTATTAAGATATCAACTATTAATTGTTCAAAATGTCCCTTGGGCTGCAAGGGGTCTCTCAATCAAAACAATAACAAAAGGCCTAGTTTGATGATGGCGTGAAGCCGCGTTGGATCAGCTGTAAATCATGTTCACGGATGAGGTGATGTATTAACGTTCAAAAATGTATTTAATCGTGATCATTACAAGTGAAAAATACAATATGGATAAATCAATAAGGCATAAAATAGGTCCGATGGTTTTCAGACATTTTAATCTAGAGTTGTTACATTTTATATATTTTTTCTGAACGGGACTCAGGGACAGTAAAGTTCAAATGTGACCCAGTACAAAACGTGGTGAACAAACAGAAAGAACTCACTGGCAGCAGTAAGATTCAACACCATTTGACAAACAGCTGCAGTTAAAAAGAGTAGCAACACGTGAGCCATGTGTTCAGAGTGAATCTGCTTAGATCCACTCCTGTCACACACACTACCCAGAAAGTGAATTTAATGTTGAAATGTTTCTGTGCATATTTATATGTAAATACTTTCTTGCAGTGTAATGTTTGCATTAAACAAAAATGCAGTGATTTTCCTCATGTGGAAATTTGTAGTTGCCTGATAAGTGACGAATACCTCTTAAGCCGTCCGACAGCCTCGTAAGATCAGCGAACTCCCAACAACATAATTCATCCCAGATCATGTTATCTCGTGTCACTTGAATTATTACATGGTTTTTCCATATGTTTTGAAGTTTGGTTCCTCTTGTGAAGTTTTGCCATTTTAAAAGCAGCCGAGGGTTTTTGCTGAGTATTTCTTCCCCTTTGGATCTTCTCCAGGCTGCAGGACGTATGGTCACTCTGCAGAGCTAGAAACTAATATTACGAATGTAGTAGTATGTGAGGGTTTAAAGTTAAACATTTATTTCAATACTTTAAGTAAGAGAAAATGATTCCACCATAAACCTTCTATTTGATTTCACACCAGGGCTCAACAGCTGATGATAATAAACTCTACATTCCTGCCATTTTTGACACAGACCTATGATACTGATGGACTGTTGACCATGAAAGTTAAACAATGCATAATATTTGAGTAATAACATTTAATCATACCTGCTGGACACTGGCCTGAAGCAGGTCTCCCAGGCTTTCCACCAGCTCAATGAAGGTGGGTCGCCCCTGTGGCTCCCCGTGCCAGCAGTCCAACATGGTCTGGTATCTGCAGGTAGAGAAGACACCACTGAGCAATCGCTGTGATACAATTCCAGCAATCTGTAAGTTCACTCACTTAATGTGGAGAACAACAGATTGTACATTTGTGTTGTCGTAATGTAAAATGTGACAAAACTGAAAAGTGGAAACACAGCTAGCTCAGAATTTGTCTTTTCACCTTCAGTAAACAAATCCCTATGAATTGAGTAACTAATGAATATGTGTCACCTCGAACTCCAGTGTCATCTAGAGCGTTTGTTCATGTTCTGTTCTCTGTTTTTAGGTGGTCCTGAGACTCTGTGGTTGTATCTGATTCTCACCTGGTCTCGGGCGTGAGCACCAGTGAGAGAAAGCAGCCCCGCTCGGGTCTCTGACAGGCTGTCAGCGTCTCTGCCCATGTGGGAAGACTCAGAGCCTTTATGGGAGTTTCCATCCCAGTCGTCTGTCTCATTTTGTGGAGGAATTTGGGAATTTAGCAACAGAGCACCGTGGCAGCTGTTTGAGTTGCCTTCACAGCATCTCACAGACTGGCATCGGGTGGTGATGGAGCCCCGTCCTGTTTCTGTTGCAGCAGCCACCTCTCTCCCCACAGAAATCTTAAGTTTTATGCAAGTATAATTTGAGGACTTGTAAAGGCAGATGGTCTGTTGCTTCTGTACTGACCACCCCCACCGTCCTCTCCATCTGCGTGCATTGTCTTCTCAGTGTTGTAAGGCCCCGGCTGAAAGAAGCTGCGATTCTCATGTTAATGAGTTTGGAGTACAGTCGCCCAGGTGGTAGCCCTCCTTACTGTGACAGGATGTGGAGAGTATGATCACAGCCTTTATGCATATCAGTCAGGGGGGGAAGTAGACACATTGTATGACTGTACAATTTAAACCACATTTCCTGCCGGTCCCGTAATGAGAATAAATAGCCTGCCTCCGCATGTTTGGGTCTTCAGGGAGTGTGGTGTTTTTTAGTAGGGGGGGGGGGGGGGGGGGGGGCAAGATTCTGTACAACTGAGCTACTTTTGTCCAGTTGGGCAACTGTGGAAGGATGGGAAGTGAGCATCCTTTTTTATTGTCTTCCCACTCACTGAGCTGCATCCGCTACATTCCTGACGATTCTGTGCTGCGGAGCCAGAAATTAATTGCTCAACACTGCCTGCAGCCTCACATGCTTTTCATCATTCATATATTATAACTTGGTGGTCGGGGTCAAGGCGTCAAAACTTGAGCTTAAAGACGTTCGTGATCGACTGCAGACCTCTCGAGGGGTGCAGCAGATCTCACCCCACCGACTCTGAGTGCATTAGTGTGCATCCCGTTTAAACTGATATCAGCGGGTTTTATCTGAGCTTTAAATCAGAGGCAGCCCTCAAAGTCCTCGGCAAAATATCCTTTCTGGCATTCTGTGTTTTCATCAATGGACAGCCTGAACCAAGACGGAAAGTACGAAAGATTCTTGGCACCATCGAGTCTGCATCTACAGATCTTATGCACCGACTGAAACTTAAAGTCTGGATTAGATTTTGTGCATCATCTCCAATCATCATCTCCTTCGCGGAGCTGATAAATTCATTCAGTTAGCTTAACTTGGCACACGTTGCCATAAAACCCTCGACCTTTTTGTTGCCACATCATTATTAAGCAGAAGTGCAGAATTATGCTTTCAAAACAAATAAGATTTGTGAAGTTTGACTATACGATTCATTTTAAATTGAAACCAGACTCAACATATGCACATATGTTAGAGTGAGACTCAGAGAGCGCAGACTGTGATTGCTGGATCTGGATCGGCTGCACACATTACAGAAGAGCCAAAGTATTCCTATTACAAAGTGTAGCTGCATCACTGACGCCAAAAGAAGAGGACTCTCTGTACTTGCTCCATCCACCAGCAGAAAAACGTCTCCAGACTGTGACTCTTCTCATTGTGGAAACCTATGGCTCAGTTACAGCTGCAGCGTTGTCCATCAGCAAAGGCTCCAGAGCTTAAAGTTTGCCCCTGCCGAGCTAATCAGTAGCAACTGTTTCTTCTTGCAACATTTCAGAGTAGGGTTACCCGTGATTCTTATCAGCCACCCCTGACCTTCGGATTCTACCAAAGAGAAACAATGCCCTCTCTCAGTTGTATATCGATAGGGGCGGTTTTGACTCGCTGCTTCTACTTTCTTGGCCTTCATAAGGAGAACATGCTGCTGAAGCTGCAACTGGCCGAGAAAAAGAAAACCTCTCTTTCTCGCTGTAGGACAATCCCATAAAAGTAT
Organism: Pleuronectes platessa; assembly: GCF_947347685.1. Classification (NCBI taxonomy): domain Eukaryota; kingdom Metazoa; phylum Chordata; class Actinopteri; order Pleuronectiformes; family Pleuronectidae; genus Pleuronectes; species Pleuronectes platessa. The sequence continues at coordinate 19,977,153 of NC_070633.1, forward strand.
TGATCAGTGGAATATGATGGAACTACAGCTGACATTTTTGAGAAAAAAAAATTGCTAACCTAAATTTTACAGGTTAAAAGTACATCTAACAGAATTGCTCACATTTCAGTGGAAGAGTATTCTGGCGCTCTCATCCTTGTCCCGTCTTTCAATCTGCAGCAAAACTCTTCATCAATTTGCACACCAGGGTACGGGGACGCACCTGGTAGAGGAAAAAAGGGGAGAGGTTCATTACAAAGTTGTCTCGTTACTGGTGAGTTTGTGTCGTACTTAAAAAAGGTGACAGTTCATGAGTAAACAGGAAGTAGAAAATGCAAACTCCACCCAGCAAAGGATTTGAATCAGGAGCCTTCTTGCTGTGAGGCGACGGTGCTAACCGCTGCACCACCATGCCATGAGGTACCGTATGATGTATGTATAATGAACCTGTGATGTTAAAACTTGAGACTACCAGTTGTTTAGTTTGACCAGTTTATTATAATAGACTTCGAAGAAGTTTCAAATGGTGCCATTATTTATAGACGGTGGTTTCATGTTATTTTCCAAACAGTTAAACAAATTGTCCAGTTTTTCGGAATGATTAAAGTTTGCTGTGTATGAAGTAGTATGAAGATGACTGTGGATAATCTGATAATGGTGATAATACATTGGAATACAAAGTCAGGATGAGAAATAAGAGAAGTCAAGTTTGTTTAACGAAACATCAACACCATGTTATAGTTTCCCTGAGTGAACCGACAACCTACAGGAAACAATACAGTGACTTGAAAAGAATAAAAGAACAATTTCACTATGTTTCAACGTTACACACAATTTACATCTGGAATGTGAATACTGACACGCTCAACCCCAACGTGCCCGTAGATCAATAGCATGACTGATTTTTGGGTCACTCATGATATAGAGTATATGTGTAATATTGTTATAGTTGGACCGCTGCATTGATAATATGTCAAATGTGTCACTCGTCAACCCGAAGGGAAACACCGCTAATTTTATTTACCTTTGAACTAATGTTGGTTGTGAAATATGAATTTTGAGCCAAAACCCACTTCATACTCGGCGCCCTGTGAAAACACACGTTCTCACACTGAACCAACTCAGATCAAATATCCAGTTTTGTTAGTTTTAAGAAAATAAATCCAACTTCTAAGTAATCAACACATTTTTGGAAACTTTTTAAATAATATTTTTGTGTTCTTGGTTGAGTTCCCTCACACAATATAAAATATCGTCTCTGTGGTCAGGCTAATACGTCAGGAAACCACATGTTTAGCTAAGTAGTGACCATGAAGAACTCTCAAGAGATAAAGAGAACAAAGAGCTAAATCTGTGGTATGTGATCTATTAACTTAAGCTTTGATATGTGTTGTGCAACCTTTTCACTCTAATGAGAAAATACTGCTTATCAAGACCCTTTATAACTTATATAATATAATAATAAAATACCGACATGAATTTTGTTTGCAGTCGATGCAGACACTACCACAATGACAGCTGGTGCACACACAAGCAGTACTCCAACTGTGGACTGAGGATTCCTGACAACCAAGATTTTGAACTGTCTTAAAATGTAGTAAACGCCTTACAGCAAGCATCATGGAGCATTGAATCCTACTAAGGAATATTTTATATCAAAATTAAACTTTTACAATTTACACAAGGTTCTAAATAAAGACTTTACAACCAGCTCTGCTCCAAGTTAAACTACGTGCACCACCACTATGGACTGTCACTTATATATTCTCAACTGTGCAATCCATTCACTGTACATATTCTGACACATAATATATTTCTTTACACTGTGTATACCGGTGTATATGTTCAGTCTGTTTTATATCTAAGATTAGTTTTCACACATGTGTTGTGGAATGTAAAGTGTTCTTGTGCAACTGAAGTGGATATAAACTTTCTCCATCTGTATCTCATGTGCTCAGATCCTTATACACATATCTGTAGACATACCTCATTATAGTGTAAGTCTAAAGTTATCATCTGTGTTTTATGATGAAATAAAATATTCTGTCATTTGGCTTTTCTATATCATGATAAGACAAATTATTTTGGACATATGTATTGATAATAGTGTATATGTTTTGTGACAGACACCACTAGGATCTGTTTCACTTCTGGCATCAAAACTTTACTAACAAGATTTGGATATGGAAACCCACAGACTGGAACTGACACACTTTTGGTTCACGGAGAGCGATCTGAAAAACACACTTCGGTTTTACTTAAAACATCTGACCTCCGACTGGTATCAGATTGCAAAGCTCATTTCTTTGCCATTTTTCTTGGTCATTCTGTATCTTTGTCTCCTGATTTATTCGTTTGAGTCACGGCCAACACTACCAGATGTGTAAGTGTTTCTTAAATCGAAAAATGTGGTGAGAATATGTCGGGAGTGAAGAGGAGGGTGTAGAGGGAGCATGAAAAATAAGGATAGAAAAAAAGTTTCATTATGACGTCAGTGTGCTTTACATCTAAAAGCGCATGGGATTCGACACAGTTTTCCCTGGAACGCAGAGGGGGACAACACTGTATGGCGGCGGTTCAAAAGCAGCACCGTCAAAAAGTACAGCATAGCGATACATCCAGCTTTGCTCCTCTTATGTCTCCCTTGCTTCCCATGGTGACATTTCAACATACAATATTTCATGTTGAGTCTCGCTTTAGAAACGTGTGGTGAGCGCTGTGCCATGGTGCACAGGCAATCGCGGACCCACGCACAATGCTGACTTAAAGGCCGCAGTGGTTTCACAGCGGGGGGCCAACTTTAACAATGACCTGGCTGCTTGGTTACACTGAGTTTGTGTTGCCAGCTGCAAAGAAACGGATTGCTTAAATAGGAGGTGTTTTCTCATTTTAATGGCCCATGCCTGTACTTAAAAAAAAAAACACAGTCAAACTTCACTAATGCATTGTACACGAGTGGCGTGAAAATGATTTTCTCAGGCGGACAATATAAGGCCCGGCCCTTTATCCCTAAGGCACAATTACACAGTGGTGGAAGACAGTTAGAACACAGTGCATCTGGTGAGACTGTCAAGCTGGGGGCACGGAGAGTCCACCAAGAAACAGCTCCCTTTACACTCAGCCTCTCAGAGACCAGCGTCTGATTGAGCTGCATGAACAAACTCAATGTGAAGTATATATTTCAATTATTTTCCTTAGAATATTTTGTCCAATACAGTATTTTTTATATTATAATCACATATATTAAATATATTATTCTATGCTAGTTTCAACTTGTGCCTAATATTTGTGTTTGTTGTAAGGTCTGTGTTTTAAAAATTATAATAAAATGGATTTTTGACTGATGACTTTGATGCCGATCATTTGGGATCTTTTCATTCGACCTAGTGTGAGCCACTTTCACCATATCATGGTTCCTTTGCTCCCTTGTATAATGAAACTGAGCCACGACACTTACCCAGAGAGAAGATCTCCCACATGAGAACACCGAAAGACCAAACATCACTCTGGGTTGTGTAGATCTTGTCAAAAATGGCCTCAGGTGCCATCCACTTGAGCGGCAGTCTGGCCTATGAAAACAAAATTCGATAAGAGATCATTTACTGCTTTATCTCACTTATTAATCACATCTAATTTTAATGTCAAATTGGTTTAAACAATGTGAGGTGGTCCTGCTTTTAATTCAGCTGAACCTATTTGGTCTCCACTTTCCAAGGATAGCTGAATTTTCTTTTCTGCCTAGTGAGTGATAACTTGTTTCCATTAGAGTATTTTCTCTGCCCTGCTGGAAACATAGTCTGTAAGATGCAGTAGACTTTGATAAACTTACATCTCCTTTGCGCACGTAATCAGGGTCTTTGTAGATGTCTCTGGCAAGTCCAAAGTCACAAATCTTCACAACGTTGTTCTCTGAAAGCAGAATGTTTCGTGCAGCCAGATCCCGATGGATGCACTAATGGAAAAAAGGAAGAAAAAAAAATCTTGTTCAGTGAGAAGTCAACATATACAAGTTCAGGTTTTCTGCATGCAAGTGACTTCACAAAGGTAAGCGGTGTGCTGAGGCATGGCTGCTCGCAGGAGCAACACATGGTCAAGTCATCAGGGATATTACAATAGAAAATGATGTGTTCCATATCCAGGCTAACAAATGGTCTATAAGAGGTTATTTACAACAATGGCTGCATTCTCTAATCAGTCCCATCCGGTCTCCCCGAAAATTATGAATGGCTTTATATGAATTAGATCTGGACTTCAAAAACACGGGAAGTCAGAGACCATATGAGTCAGAAAAACAAGCAAATCAGTCGTTGTTTTTTCAAGGTTATTTTTTGTGTAGTCATTTGTTCACAATTTAGAATCTTTCAACATGACCTACATGCATGATAACTGTAAAAAATTTGACCACTCATATATTAATGTCAGTGTTCACAACCTTTCGGACATCGGTTGTTTAAAAGCAGCACTTAAACATGAATTAGCATCGTAATCCTTCACTATGTCAGGTCAAATTTAAATCAAAAAAAATATTATCTTTAACATTATCTCAAAATAATTTATAGAGTGTTTTTCATTGTAGAGGAGATGATTTGTGGGAAGAAGAGAATACCTTGCGTGAGGCCAAGAACTCCATCCCCTTAGCGACTTGGAAACTGTAGCAGATTAAATCTTCCAATGTCAAGACTCTCTTATATAAATCCTCCGATTCTGTGAGAAAAAAAGAAAAGATCGTAAAGCTTTACCAGTGAGGAGCATTTTTCATCGTGGACATATATATATATATATGGCCTTTAAATTTAAGAACATAATCCTACTCATGATTTTAAACGCAATCACAGCGCTCCGCACCTGTCACATCAATCAGATAAGATGAAACAGTGAGAACTCTCATGAGGAAACTGCAGAAGTAAAGAACCAGACTACAACACATCAACTTGGAAATTCATCCTGTCACGTATGTGTCTCCACCTACGCACTGCTTTTAAAACATTCTTTGCAGATGTAAGATAAAAAAATCTAATTATAATTCCCCCTTTTTTCAGATGTCAGGTGGAACGTGAGGTTATGGACCCAGTGCGCTGGTCGGGGGTCTGAGAGAGGAACTCACAAGGAGTGCTTCCACTGGCCCACCTGAGTAAACAGCTAATCAAACCAGAAATAACACATGAGAAACGACATGGCCAACGTGCCGGTCCTGAGCTGCTGTGCGAGAACAGAGAATCGCTCAGGTCAGGACAGGAAATAAACAGACGCCTCCCCCAGGCTCAGTGGGGTGACAGTGGCTCCTGCTGTAGTGATTGTACTGCTGAACAGGAGGAGGAAGTGTCCCATCAGAGGATGGAAAACAATCTAAGGAGGGCTTTCATTCCTTGGCTGGAGGGGTGGAGCAGAGGTGAGGGGAGAGATGCAGCAACAGGGACAAACATAGGGGGGGAGGGGGTCGAGGGGAAGTAAGACGTGCTTGGCCTTTACCTTCTTCCTCTTCCTCTGAGTCGCAGTAGCTCTTATCTTCGATGAACCCGGAGCTGGCGGAGCTTCCGGTGCTGGCCACGCTCTCCAGGCGGCGCTTCATCAGCTCGCTCAGCTGGCAGGACGACCCCGATGACACCAGCTTACCGTCCTGGCTCTGACCGGCACACATATATCATGGTAAATGAGAGTTGAAAGGGCGGTTGTAAACCAGTCCCTCCATGCTGACACTATACTGAGCCTGCTTCTAAAATGAAGAGAAAGCGAGCGTTCTAAATCACGCAGCTCGTGACTCACCTTGTAGACGAGGAAGTCTTCTCTCTTGCTTCTCAAATAGTTAGACAAGTTGCCGTACCTGCAGAACTCCACGATCATCATCAGTGGTCCTGTTAAGATGAGACATTTCTGATTATTCCTAAAGTACGCAATGGTTCACATTAAAGAAAGAGAAAAAAGATAGACGGAAATCGAACCCTAAACTGGCAGCTTAATAGGAAACAACAGCAAATTAAATGTCATTTTCTTATGTTTTCTCTTTTCTACCATTGCATCAATGACTTTTATAACATCCTTGGTAATAAAGCTCACCTCCAGGCTTCGTGCAGGCTCCCAGCAGGTTGACCACGTTCAGGTGATGGCCGATGTGGATCAGGATCTTTAACTCTGACATCAGAGCTTTCCGCTCATTGGACGTGGCTCCTCCTGTAATAATGTAAACAAAATAGTTGATCAGTGAATCACTGACTATCCTGAAAAATAGGATATACATTTTTACAATGAATAAAATGTTCTTTCAAGCTCTTACATTTGTTTAAAAAAGAATCCCTCATTTTGACATTTCATGTAAATTATAATAAATAACAATCCATCCATCAGCTGTTCTGTTTACCCTGAAGAATTTTCAGCTTTATCCAGATTAGTTTTACAATAATACAAAGAGAAACAATTTAAAAATACCATTTGCTGTGAATCACCCCGTAGGAACTATTTATTGTTCATTCTTTGTCTTCTTTTTCCGTTGCCAGAGGCAATGTTTTTTACAGCAAACTTTTGTAAACAGTTTATTTTCGCTGCTGGAAACAGATGGGGACTTATGAAACTAATAATGCAGATTTCTTTAAAAACAGAAAAATATGAGCCTCAACCCTAAAATTGAATGTGTCCCTTCAGTTTAACAATAACATAAGTACATGAAAAAATTCTTCACAGTGTTAAAGGTTTGAGGGGAAAGCAAGAAAAAGAGCCTGAACCATGTTAGGTGGATTACTGGGGAATTTCATTTTGAGAGTTCATTAAATATGATGGAAGAATGATAATATTGCTTTAGGCCGAGTGATACGAGGCACAGTTTGATGAAGGAAATCCTAAAGATAAACGCCAACAAAATTAGAGAAATATAACTCAAAGTGCTCACATTACATAATGAACTATGATATAATGACTTCCACCTGAACTAAGAAAGTCAAGATTTTTTTAGATTGTTTAATGTTGTTCCGACCAATCCGATATTTATGAGCTAGAAGCTAAAGCAGCCAGGGAGTCTCCAGTTAAACCACGGTCGATTTGAGGAGACCTGCTGCTTTCCATTAAGTTTGACCTATGACTAACAACAGCCAAAGTCTGTTACTCTGAGATCTTGTGATTTATGCTGAGACATGATTGATGCCATGACAGTCACCAATACATCTAACCAACAGCCCAATATTTCACCAACTCTGAAACATCATCCTCATACCACCAATCACTGAAAGGTTTTCAGTTTGTCTCTCTAGTAGTACACACACATTTGAATCGCCACCTGGCAGATGTTTGCCTCCACAAACCAGTCGAGATCCAGTTTACATCCCTGTCTGTTCAGACTCATAATATATGTAGGGAGGACTGTGAAGAAATTCAATAAAAGGCATCAAGTCTAAGTTGTCATAATTAGCGTATGAATTGATGAGTTATGGGCTGTTTTTCTGTTTTCATTTTGACCTGACTTTTATGGGTTGTTGTGAATATTTGGAAACACGCAAAGGGGATTGTAAATAATTCTGAAGGCTGGCAATTGTTTAGAAATGTTCGAGCCTCTGAAATATGTCAAATACAAACATAGTTTCTATTTGCTCATTGGGTTTCATATCTTACATTTTTGAACTCGTCCTCACCTGCAGATCTTGGACACTGGTCTTAACTGCGAGCTCTGCATACACTCAATCTCTTCATCAAGAACAGGGTTAGAGGTCTTAGCCTTTACCTCTAACTGCATTTTAAAAAGAACACACATTGCACAATTTGCTTTGACCCAATAAACCATACAAACATTAATTGCAGGCACATGTGGTGCCGCAGCTCATGAGTCTGTAACTTAAGGGGAAATTAACCACTACAGTGAATGATGTGACGTTATTGCAGGCCTGTCTGTCGTGTGATGAACCAAAGAGGACAAAAACTAAAGTTTTATCAAAGTATAATTAATTTATAACAACATGTTTGACATCCTACCTTTCAGCATTTTGACAGCCACAGTCTTGCAGGTCGAGAGCTTATCGATGCCGAAGGCAGAAGCCTCCACCACTTTTCCAAAAGCTCCGTGGCCGAGAGTCTTGCCTGGCGAAGGAAGAAAAGTAGGTTGACATTAGAGCTTCCTGTCCCTGGGTCGAAAAATCTAACTGGACACTGTCAGTCGGGTTATGGGTCTGTAATTAAAACAACATGCTTGGACTGTGATCACCAGGCAGTTTTTTCTGGAGAATTTATGGTTCACTTATGACTGGATGACAGCGCAGGTCACTGATAAGTAATGACCCTACACAACAGCTGCGGAGACGGGTGACACCTATTCCATGTACCCTCATGTGGCTATTTATGTCCTCACCTTCAAACACTATAAAGATGAACTTTTACCCTTATGTTAAAAAAAAAAGAAAAAGTTTTATCTCACTGTCTTTCTGCTGCTCATTGCTCAGTTTTTTTCCAGATTAACATGTTTCTGGTAGTTTGTGGCTATTTAAATATGTTCAAACCATAACTTGTAAAGTTTTTGCACACACACGATCTTGTGAGATTATTCCACAGCTTAATTGCTGATGCTCCGGTTTTGTTTGAATATTACTTTAACTTTTTCAGCAATAAAACAAATGCATGAGGATGGCAAGCAAATAATAAATAAAAAAAGAGCTCACCTAGGCGAAGACGGTCACGGGGAAACTCCCATTTGTTGCTGTCGTACTGGAGAAGATCGTTCTGCTCCTCGAGGGGACACTCATCAGGGTCAATAATGATAGATGGACCCATCTTGTAGTGAGCTGGTTGCTGAAGGTGTGCAAGGACAAACCGAAATATCGTGTTAAAGTTTTTGACAATTAAAACTTTACACACACTTGGAGTCAAGTAACAACCTCACACAGGCTGCAGAGGCATTTGTGTTCATACTTGAAATCAATGAGGGCACAAAAAAATGTTTCCTCACTGTTGTTGTGGCACAAGCACATCATGTTCTCCTTTGAGGTTACACGCTACATACAAGCACTTCCCAGCTGTCAGGAAATCATAAACACTTGCTAAATTTGTCCTTTCATTAAACTGTATTTCACAAGAAACACTGAGTCAGTCGCTTGCATGAAGTCACTGGAAACGACTTATTTGGCATCAATAACAAGACAAAAAGCTCATCTATTGTGGATCTGTGGAAAAGACAGATGATCTAAGGCCTCACCTTTCTCAGCTTGCGGATGAAGAGGATAAGCATGAGCCAGAGGAAGGTGGCTGCAGCTCCCGTACACACCAGAATTATTACCTCAACGTTTGCCTTCCCTTCGTCCCCTGGAAAGAGAAGAACTGTCGTCAACTATCAGAACTTTTTGGAAAGAAAAAAAACGGTGTACTTTAATATCAACAGTGGTTTTTGTGACCAAAAGAAAACAGACGGTTACAACTTAACAAATTGAGAGCCTGGTTCTTCAATGAAGATGCCAAGAATGTTATTCCGCATCATTCTTTGGTTTATTTGTCTCTTCATAAATTTCCTCTGAGACATTGTATACAAGATAGAAGTGGAAACACACTCTGCTGTTTATTTCTGGTTTCTTTTTTCATATAGGGTTTTCTTCCCAACACAATTTTTCCAGCCATCCATGTCAACGATCTGAAAGCTCATATCCCTTGAATCTCCTAAAAAGTTTTTCCAGCTCTTATTTCATGCAATCCATAACAAAACAGCCGAAGCAGAACATGTGTACAGCTTGTTGTTGGAATACGCCTGTGGTAAGGATGGAATGATTTCAATAAGCATCTAGACAAAAGTTCAGCTTAATAAGCATCTGCTCAAAAGTGCATAGACCTGCACAAAACTGGTTGCATGACATCTCAGCTACATTCAGCTTCACATGTCGACGTGTGGTTCATTTTACATGTCGAAGATAGACAGGCACACACACTTTGAGAGACTGGCCTTCTGCACCGTTTATCTCCTGTGTGTTTCCAGTCCCTTGGCTGTTGTAGCAGTCAATCTCTTTGCACTCATTAGTGGACCTCTTAACACTTCACAGAGGTCATGTCCTCGAGGCAAGGACCCTCAGCCAGAGCCTTGATCATAAAACCCAGGAAGGAATTCACTTGGCATTCCTGGCAGCTACAGATTTTCTGTCAGGGTCCGTTATTCATACTGAAGTCAAACTCTGAGCTATTTGTCTCTGTGAGAAGATGTTTTGATTGGACATGAGCACACACCGCTTCACACTGAGAAGCCAGTAACTGCAGCAGGTGGGAGTGTTAATCTCTTTTGATGGTGAGGTAGTTAATAGCAGTGGGTGACTTACCGAGCACGGTAACGACTGCACTTGTTTTCGCGACACCCTCGTCATTACTGGCTACACACTCGTACAGACCCTCATCGTCTTTCTTCACCCTCTCGATGGTCAGGACCCCGTCTTCTCCCAGTGATATACCTGCAACATACAGTCTCTCAGTCAAACTGGTGCCAACTACTGTCACGGCAGTGATCAATCAGGTGTTAAAGTTGAAAATGAACAACCTTTGTGTTGTGTTTATATTGAATAAAATTAGCACAATGAACAGAACAAATGTCACGTTACCTGGGCCGTCTTCCACTGGAACACCATTTTTGTACCACATGACGAAGGGTCGTGGAACTCCCAGAGCGAAGCAAGCCAGCATCAGGGTGCTGCTACTGTTCACATCCTGATTCGTCAGATTTTGACTCAGCCAGGGGCGTTTTCTCGCTGCACAGAGAGAAAACAAACCATTTCAGTTGGAGATGCTGTTGATCTTTTACTGTCTAGCTTTGACAATGACTCATCAACTAGTCAGTAGCATGCCCAGTTTTCACACAATGATAATTTTAATGTATTTAGCTTATTGTTGATGATAGATAGATAGATACAATCCAATCAGCTTCACAGATCCTTTCTGACTTACCATCCACAATAAGTGCTGCTTTCTTCAGCTCAATCCTCTCGTGCAGCTTGTATGCCTGGCACTGGTACCCTGCAGTGCTGTTTTTGGACACATTATGCAGATGGAGAGCAAGGGAAATGGAGTAGCGGCTGAGCCGGAGACTGGATACATTGACAGTGACAGTTTGATTCTTGGAGTCCAACCACCGCAGATCTGTGTAAAGGTAGCGAGCTGCCCGACAGGTCAGAGTGACGTCATCGCCTTCGATGGCTTTCCGAGGCTCAGTGGTAACCTCCTCTGAGTTATCTAGTGAGACCCGTAGAAAATTAGGATTACAACGTTGTTTACTCTTGTACAATGGGGTCAATGAGAGTTACTAATTATGAATAAATAGCAATTTTCTGGAACATGTGGCTGGGTGGACATCCTATTTTTGAGAAACAAAGCTGCTCGTCACAAGGCCAGGAATGTCAAATTTGCAGTTATTTCCTGTTTCATCACTGTTAATTGGAAGCACGTTGCCGGTCGACAGTGTCACTGATGGCGCTCCTGCACTCAACCAATTGGAGAGAGGCTGAGTCTGGGCCCCAGGGGAACCAGACTGTGCTTGTTTATTCAGATTGCTGGAAAGCATTCTGTGTTCAGTAAGAGAAGACAGCTGTTATTACAATTCCGTCCTCTCTTTTTTTTTTGCAACGTTCTATCATTCTCAGTTTTACTCACTTCTGGAAGAGACAACGACTCCTCTTGGGAATTCTATCTCACTGAGCGATGAAACTCTGGTACCTGGCAACTCCTCAGATCTACATTCACCCGCATCCAAAATCAATACTAAACTCTTCACTCCACTTTTAAGTAAATAGGATTAAATCAGTTGCAAAGTGAACACTGCAAAGTGACACCTAATCCCCAGTCTTTTTTCATAACTGTCTCAATGGATATTGATTTTTGGGAACATTTGGTAAAGCACAGACACACATACAAAGTAGAATTTCCTAGAAGAAGTCCCAGAGAGAAAGAGGAATGACCCTGCAGCAGGAATGCAGTTATTCATAGCTGTTTTTAAACGCGTGCCGTTATAGCACTCCATATGGCTCAGGACATGTTTGCCTCTCTTCCGCCCTGAAGCTATTCAGCTACAGTGGAAGATGGTTTCAATTAATGCCCCCCTCTGGTCTCTTTATTGCACAATACAATCTGCACATTCCTTCCCTGCACTTGCAATTCATTACAGCGTGCACCGCTTGTGTAGATCATCTGAAAGAATCCAGTGCACTGTATATTGCGGTATGCAATTACCATAAACTCAGTTAAGTATCTCTGCATTCACCTTCGACTGCAAAGATTTAAATGTTGATGCTTGTGATGTCGTGTTATGGCGACCCACTTACCATATACATAAAAGGGGATCGTCAGGGTGCTGAAGCCATCCTCATTCGAGGCCACACAGGAGTACTTTCCTGACACGCTCGCCTCTCCAATCACCAGCACACCCAAAGTCTAATTGGATCAACACGGCAATTATTATTGATTATCAAAGAGGAATTTACATATTATGACAAATAAGTGCTTCATATCACAGTTTTCTCAAATGTGACTTTACTGATTTCTCCTCGGGTTGTCAGTTCCTATCAGACTAGCGAGTAGCTGTTAATGAAGGCGAGTAAGAGTCTGCACTGAGCCTCGTCTGTTCTTTACCCTCCAGTGCGTCACATTAATGAAAGGGTACATCTGGAGTTTTAAAACCCACTGAGTCTCCCTCAGACCTGCACTATAGATCTAGCGCCGCGGCTGTATGTCCATTTCCTGGAAAGCACTTCTAATGCCACACTCAATTTTCTCATCAAGCCAGTACAACATTTTAATGGCTTAAATAGACGAAATAATAAGTGAAACTTGGGTGAGGGCCAGACTGCATGGGGCTCTGTTTAGTGTTCTTACTGACATCTGTGTTTTGGGGGGGGTGAGCTACATCAAAGAGAATGAATGATGTGGGTGTATTGTCTGGGTGTATGCAAGCCAAAACTTCCTGGATTTGTATGTAGGGACCATTGTGTTGACCCTGATACACACAGAGGAAGCCATTAAACAGCTTCAGCGTCCATGTATTTATGGTGTTTAGAACACAAACAAGCAGTAAAAACACGAGTTTTAAAAGTATATCATATTGTCCAAATCATGCTGTTATGACATTTGTCAAAACACTGACGGAGTGGTCTTATGGTATTATGTTTCTGCTATTACCCACCGCAATGTAACCCTAGCTCATAAACAGCCACTTAAATGGTTGCACACAGTCCCTGAGAGGTGACCTGACCAGAAGCACTGTGACCTCTGTGCCCAGGTCTTCCCCATGTGTTTTCCTTATATTATGACCCGGGCCGGTCTCCCTCTCTACCGGGTCTTCTGGGGAGCCACTCAGAGGCCCAGCCCCAGCTACGTTCTAATTCACAGGCCAACACGATTTATGTGATGTGACAGAGAGGAATTCACCTCCAACAAATCCCTATTCTTTTAAACTTCTGCTTGTTATCATTGACCCTTAGTCCTAACCCACATAAAGCAACAGCGTTTGGCCACGGGTACTTGAAAACAAGTGCTACCTCCCTGCTTACTTCAGAGACATATTAGAAATGATGCCTAAAAGCCCAATTTACACTTAATTGTTAAGCAAATATTTGTCATAGAAGATTCACAGATTCCTCTCCAGTTATATGCCAATGAATTTAAGCCCCTAATTTGAGCCAGTCTGCTATAATGGGGTTTATTTAACCTAATCCTATGGAATGACTTCTGCAAGATAGTGCAGGTCTGCTCTTTATTATCTTTGGGGTTTTAGTAACAGCCTGCCCCTGTACATATGCATTCATGGCATTTTTTACGCTTGCATGGCATAATGTGTTTGCTGTCCTTTCAGAAAAACTGACCGACTGATAGGTTTAACTATGAGGCCTCAATACTGAGCACAAATGTAAATTTACTTGTTGAATTTATAGTGTAAAATGAATTATTTATATCTGCTGGCATAGATTGTATTTGTCATCATGTCTTATTTATATAATCCCCATGAGTACATGCTATATTTGCTGAGATGACTCATCTTCACTTGCAATGGCACAACATAGATTCTAGACAGGTTTATTCTCATCCTTTGGCACATGCATGCTTTAAGCCACATAGCCTCTGAACTGTTTATGAAGCTCAACTCTAGAGTCAACAGAAAAGATTTACTGATGTCACAACAAAACAATGTGTTGGTGGCCAAGAACGAAACTGCAGCTGTTAATCTACAGGTCTTCTTCGGTGGGAGGACTCTACTGAAGTGTGTCTGTTAGTTATGAGATAGCGGAGGTGGCAAGAATGCTCCGTAAGAGATCTTGCTTATAGAAAAGCCTTTACCTCTTTAATTTATGTTGCACATGCACAATATTAATCAATATATCCTCTTCCTTTTAAGATGTACTGCATCATTTACACGATTTCCTGTATTTTCTTGGCTGTTTATTCCCAAAACTAATAACGTCTTATTTAATGTGCAGCAATGAAAAACAAAACTGATTTCTTTAAAGCCTCTACGGAGGGCCTTCTCCGGGGTTTTGGTCACAGTTACATAAGTCAAAAAACTAATGCAGACAATACAAATCATTTTCAGTGAAGGGAAGAACAGCATCACTGCCAGTAGGAGGAACATTTTGAGGATTTATGGATTTCAGATGTTGAATCAGACTTTCAAGCTCTGGTCTTGGGAGATTTATGCTTGAATCTGATATTGCTCTTGGATGTTTTGTGGATCTCTACACAGCTTCATCGCATCTTGATTGTTCATGAGTAAATACTGTTGATTTGGTCACAGCTATTTGTCAACCACATTTCACAGTGAGAAAAGTATCCTATTAGTGTATCCGCCATTTAAATAGTGAGTGGAAACCACATACCTTGTTTTTTCCTTTAACCAGTTCAGGCTTGGCGCTTATGCTCTTAATCCAGTTGTGCGAGTAATTTCCCCTGTTATCAGTGCTGACCGGGATTGGTTCAGTGTAAGAAATGCAACTGCAGGACAGAAAACACACAATACATGTACAAGTGTTAGACTTTGAACAATGCAAAAAAAAGACTTTCATGTTGTTTTAAGTGGGAGCCGGGGTGTAACACTAGGAGAGAAAGAGATTGATTTGGGTAGAGTCCAGGTCTAGACCAGTTTGTCTGGGTTATAAAACCTAGAGAAAGGATTTGACCCCCCACCCCCAAACCCTTCACCGCCCGCGGTGGGGAACAATCAGCCTGATGAGAGGAGAGGCAGAGGAGGAAACAGCTACAGCGACAGGAAGGGTTGTGCTATGCGTCACCTCGTACAGGAACACCCCCCCAACATTCTGGCTAGAGGAGATAAGGTTGATCGTAAGACCTTGGTGATCAACAAGGGAGAGAGCTGATAACTTCTTAACCTGGTAATAAAGACACCCCCATACTTCTGCTTCCTAAGCGGTCAGCCCTATGCCACATCCAACACTGTGAGCCTCCCTCAACCCATCCAGCTCCCAAAGATTTAGATGAGATATGATCTTAAAGGGCGACATGTTGGATTTACAGCGACAGGTACTTTGGCGGGTCAGGGCTGTATAAAACAAACATTTTGCACAATTGGCCTCCCACCAGGCTGTAGCGGTTCCTCTGTCTCATTAACTGGCTGCCACTGCCCAACCACTGTTCCTAGTGCCAGTCCTGATTATCCTTAGGCCGACAGGAGGAGTCGCTTTGACCCGACTAACACTCTGCTTTTATTTATCACAAATCTGCCAAGTACAAGTGGGTTTTTGAGATTATTTATTTAATCAAATAATGGAGGCACTGGTGGTTTAACACTGTGTAAACATAATTTAGTGTCAGTGTTGTTTTTGTTAACGGCTTTGAAGCCTGATAGCCCAAGGGTAATGGCCCATTGTTTCCCTCATCTTACAACTTGCAGGTCTCCCTCTGTCAATGACGAGCCATGTCTCAGGGAACTTTCATTTTGTTTGTGGGTTCACCACCAGTCCGGTATTCATACATGTTCAATTATACACTCAGTCATGTACGGCTTTGTGGCAGCTAGGGGAATCTGAGATTAATATATTTCCCCTATGTTTCCACTTCAGTCCACAGAACCGCTGACCACAGACGAGAGGGCAGCTCTCAGGGGCTGCGTTTCTTTGATTAATTTGTCATATTCTGGGCTCAAGTCAATTCAGTCAATCTTGATCTGCTTTATAGTGGGATCCCTGGGCTGGAATGGTGGCTCTGGATGCTGCAGCCACTACATCTGCTGTTAAGTCTGTAATGCTTGAGTTTCTGTGTCTTTGTAAATATAGCTCCAGAACTGTGGTTGTAAGTTTTTTCCCTCCAACATCGATGTGTTATTTGTGCACAAATATTACATTTGCACTAAATCACAGAACTTCATATTTACAACAGTAGAGACATTTGCATTGATTACCGTTTCTCTTTAGCCTCACATGTTGACGAACATGATATATTCAATAAGCAGTGGACTTTAGGAGTAAAGTGCAACCTAAATCTAATCTTTAAGTCTTTTAGTGGCATGTAATTGATTCGAATGTATGTTAAGTTGGGTATTCATGACTGATATGGTCCTGCTTTATGTTAACATTTTTCAAGCATGACAAGATTTTTGGACACAGATTCCATCAAACAAAGTTCTCCGCCTATAAAACATTTTTACAATGACATTGTGTTTAAAGGAAAGTTTTGCCTCTTATATGTTAAAAATGCTTCCTGATTGAAGAAAGTTAACAGACCATGAATGCATGAAATCCAGAGTAAGCATTTCTCTGCTTGGAACATAGCAAGATGGTGACTCACTTTGTAAGCGTAGGATCCGAGCGACATGGCTGCCAGTGCCACGTGACGGTTGGCAGGGGCAACCCATAAGCAGTGCAGGTTAGCTGATGCTTTTTGCCAAGCACGTAAGGCTGCACGTCCACAGTGGCAATCTCCGACTCTGAAATAGTTGGCTTCACTGTGAGAGAGAAGTGCATTGAAAGACACGCATGTACACACGCGCGCGCACACACACACACACACACACACACACAAACATGGAGAGAGGGAGAGAGGACGAGAGAGATAGAGCACAGGTTAGATCCTCCATCTGCCATCCCAACCCAACCCAGCCCACTGTGGAATCTTATAATGTCTTTATAATGAGGGATGGCAGTCATGATGGATAACCATGAAAAGGTACCACTGACACCAGTTGTGCATTAGACACTGTGTACGAGAAGAATGACAGGATGATTGGCTAGCACGGGGCTGTAGGTCAAAGCACGACCGCACCGTGGCCCGTGCCCAGGTCAGGGTATCAACCATGTGTTCGTCGTAATAAGCAACAGACAAAGGTCCTCGTCCCACCTCTGGAGGTAGCACACATCACACGGCCATTGTCACTTGTCACTTGTCTACATGCAGTGACATCGCTTGGCAGACCACAGAAATCTGCATCCGATCACATTGAACACTGTCATAATCTGTACTACTGTGACAGCTCTAAACAACTGATATACACAGTTTTAAATAGCTCCCTAATTGATACCAGGCAAGCCTCTTCACTTTTTTTAATTCCAACAAATCAAGCCAGCAAGAAGCGGATTTAAAAAAAAAAATGTGAATGCCATCGGGATAGCTTGACAATGTTTCAAGAATGCAATGACAATAACTCTACCCCCCTGGGTAAGCTTCAAGTAACTGATAAACACTAAATCATATACAACCTTGTGTTAACATTTATAAGCACTCTTTGCAAAGTCCTCATTGAATTAGATGCTCAGTCCTTGTTTCGGTATATATACACGGCCCAGAACATTATATGAGCTGCACTGTATATACACATAGTGAGGATGCAAATAAACGTTGGGGACTGGGGAGGTCTGAACGGCTGGAGTCTGTAAGCAGAATCGAGCCCAGGCCATTTACACACAGCGAAGAGCCCCTTCAAAAGAGCCCCAATAATCAACAACAGCTGCCCCGGCTACGTCAATCCAGCCCTGGAATCAACAAGCCCTCAAATTCCTCTCATACTAGAGCTGCTACCTGCCGTCCAGTGAACTGGACCGAAAGCAGCCACAGTGCCAGGGCCGCCACATTCCAAAGCCGAGGCACTGCTTCATTTCCTCAGGACGCAGAGTCATTATCAGGTTTATGGCGACAGCTTACCCTCGACTACCAAAGTGTAGCTCAGATTCTTGTACAAGCCCTTTGATTGGCTGCCAAGGCTTATGGTGAAGACCCCAGCATGCTTCTGCTCCACATCCGTGATGAATAAGTTGTAGCCAGACATCTTGTAACAGGTGGAATTCTTCTTGATAAGGACCCCATCCTTATACCTGGAAATTAGAACCACAGAAAGTTATTTTTATTGTGCATGAACAATAATATTCTTTTTATTTATTAGGCACTGCATAATTCGTATTAATCATAAGAAAAGGCTGTAAACGAGCCGCAGTTTTCCTCAAAAACTAGAATAAAATAATGTATCATAGTTTAAGTGTCCAGATAAAAACAATACACATTAATTATATTGGCAAGCAAGGCAGGCGCAAGTTACATAAAAACTGTGAGAGACCAAAATGTCAGAGATGAGGTGGAATGATTACACATTATTGCAGGTTTGGTTTGCTTGAATCTCAATATCATATCTCAAGTTTATACTGTACCTAAAAGTTAGGTTATTAGTACTCTAGAGTGCTCCAGTAGTGGGAGGCTCTGACTGAGAAGACCCTGGCACTTTTAGAATTCAGTGTTATAAACTGACTTAGTGTGGGAGGTGTAGGCTCATATAAAACCTTAAAGATGAGTCAAGCATCAACAAAATGTTTACATCTGTTTAAATTAAATACATTTTAATTTCTTACTGTATTACGTTGAAAGCTGTCAAATGTTTGAGGGTCTTAAATTGTTTTTACAATGTGATATACATCAAGTTTAAACAGGTTTGGATTCATCAAGTGTGATTTAATTTAATCAGTTTCAATTTGATGGGACTGGCCACTTTTTCAAGATTTTCGAATGAAAGATTTGAATCTAGAATAATTCCAATATATCTATAACCAGACACCACCTCACCATCTCCTTACAGAGTTTCATAGTGAAGGTGCTGCCACAATTTTTTTGTGAACTATTACTCACCATGCAATCAGGTCTGGTGGGGGCAGGGCGTTGACCTTGGGTTCAAACACATGCTTCCTTTTACCTTCTTTGACGGTCACTGTACTTGGCCGCTTGTGCTTGTGGGAGACGTTGAGGAACGGATGCTCTGTCACAAAGAAAATGACAGTGATATTTATAAAATATACACCCACTTTTCAATACATGATCACATTGTTAATGCATGCAAAGTATGCTCACCAAAGATGAGCAGTCTTGCTGTGGTATTCTTGTGTTTGATGCTATCAAGCTCAGCTTTGCAGCGGTACAGCCCTTTATCCTCCATGGTGATGTTTGGCAACACTAAAGCACTGCTCATCACAAGGACTGAAGCAGGGACGACTTTGGATTTAATAATATAATGTCGATTTTCCTGAAGACAAAGCAAGCACCATAAACACCATTGCTACAATCTGGGATGGTTCTTTTTTTTTTTGCAGTAAATCCTCAACTTACTCTCTTCTTTGGAAAATCCCACGTAAAGTTGATTCTTCCATTATAGGTGGTCTCACCCGTGCAGTTGAGTAAGAGGGTGTCTCCAACCAAGAGTCTTACATGATCTGGGGTGATTTTTACATTATTAAGAACCATAGCTGAAAAAAGACAAGAGAAGAGTGTGAAACAGAGAAGCCTCTTCATCAGCAATGGTCTTCATTTTTCACTGAGCATGTTTAATCAGAAACGTAAAACTCACTCAGTCTTTTGGGATAGTACATTGCGTGGAACTCACTACCGTTAACCACGGTTCGACAGGTGAGTGAGAGGTACATAGTGAAGGGACCGTAGGGAATCTTGAATCCCACCTTTGGATCCCAAACCATCTCCTTAACAATCTTCTCTGATAATGGTGGTTCCTTGAATCAAGACAAGAAAGCAGAGACATTTTGTCAGAGCCCACAGATATTTGATGACCCTCGTGATATTCACTGAGGCAGACAGAGCGAAATGTAATGCACTCGACTTGATTTAACATGTAAATCATGCTCTGCTGGGCTCAGCTGGGCACAGACATCTGCGAGAGTGAAGGTCTAATTAGTCTCATTGTTTTGTGGAGTGTAACCTCTGCAATCATGGATGCAATGGAGCACAAAACATTGCAGACTCGGAAGAGGATGTGCGTGCCTTCTGCTGTTTGTTCTAATGCCAGAAGTCGGACTGCAAGAGGTAAGGGAAGGAAGGATAGGGAGCAGGAAGTAGGAGTGCCATTGAGTCTCGAATGGCAGGAAGGTCACTCGACCACTATCTGTTCCATCTGAGTGAGATGTGTTTGTCCACAGTAGGCACTGTGACACATATGACAAACGGTACACACATTTGTGGCTGTTATGGCAACAGGTTCTTACGTCCTGCAGAGGTGCGTCACGCAGTCGCTATCAGAGCTCTGTTCTGCCGACATCTCCCACTTAAATCTGGAATCAAATGCACTAATCCTCATAATTTACCTGTTGTTTTCTGTGACCTGACACGGTGTTGACTGTTTTGCTTCTGCATTTCCTGATGTTTGTAAGAGAAGAGTATCTAAATTTAGTCTAGAGTCTATTCTGAGAAAAACACTCTTGGAACACCTTCCTGCTCTTACAGGAAGTAGACAGGATGACTCCCGTCGTCGCCCCTGAGCTTCCCTCAGACGAGCCACTGTCCCCGGTTTGTTTCTATGCTAACGTGATTTAATACACAAGGAGTGTGTGAACCAGTGAGATGCCTTCTGCACAGAGTGGAAACACTTTTTTCAGAAGACAACAAGAAAGGATAACCTATTAATAACAATCTTATGGAGCAATCCTGATCTTGAAGCAATCCCATGACGCACAGTGTCATTTACCTTAAGGTCCATGTTCAATCATTTCTTAGAAACAAATGCAGAGTTTTACTTTATTAGAAAAAATAAACATTAGCATTAGAAATGCAGTGTAGTAAACATTTCGCTGCTTTATCAAAAGCAACTCTCTCTGCAGTTTCCTCAACACCCACAGAGTCAGAAATCTCAAGGTGTTTTTAGACATCCACCGAATGTCATTTTCCAGATATTCTTCGGAGGGGCTGCATGTGAGAATGTACATTTTTGAGTGTGTTGTTTTCGAATTTTATCGTGACATTTCCTGCAAGTCCCCAAGTAAAATTACCACAAAAAGTCGGAGTGAGGGAGTGGGCGCGTTGAAATTAATCTGAGGATGAAAAAGAGCAGCGAACCTCGTAGAAGACGTTGACGAAAATGTCCTCTTGGAAAGGCTACTGGACTTTAAAATACAATACTGGTTTCAATCCTAATACATACAGTAAAATACAACATTTGCACAGAAGCTGGGTAATGATTGTGAGATCTTACCCCTATAAGTGTTACAACAGCATCAGGAGAGGACGTCCTGCATGGCAGAATGAGGCTGGTCTCATGCCTGTAGATTCCCAGCATGTAAGGTGACGGATGATTCAGCACAAAAGGTTTCTCAGAATCTGAGGAACAAACCCCCCGAAATCAGTAAGATTTCAAATACAGGTCAAACAGAAATTGCATTTCAAAGCAGATATTTTATCCCTTAGGATAACTAGTTACAAGTGTTGTTATGGGAGAGCGGGAAAAACACCCAATGCCAGAGGAGTGCAACTAAATCAGGGCGATGTCATCTACCACAGAGATCATATAAATAAATCACTTCATTCAGCTGGATAAGGGAGCAGGGCACAGATAGAGCAACCAAACTATAGCAATGAGTTCCTACTGGGCAGCCAGCCATCGCAAAACGGCTGTGGGAACTTCTCGGCTACACAAATAGTCTGCGATTGGTGTGAGGTCAAGCAGTAATGGTGTGATAAAGGAACTATTATTTGAATAGAAAGCATGGAAAATGATCTAATAAACAACTGAGGGGCTTTGAAAAGACAGTGTTAGGATAAACACCGGCTCAGCAGGCTGCCTAGTAGTCAGGTGAAGTGGGAACCACATTTACAGAGCAGCCAGATTTACTTTGGTCCTCATTGTCTACAACTGTTTTACATCCTTTGGATATTTGGTGCTTGTATTATTATCTCAACTGAGGCGGACCTGTTCTTCATATGTTGCTTCTAACCATCTCCATTTGTACGTGAATGGTTCTCACTAGAGCTCATACTAACTAACGACCCCAAAATCGACATATTCATGATTTCATAAATTATTTCTTGAAAAAGTTCAATAAAAGTTATGTTATTAAAGTGGATATTGCCCCTTTAAGGTGATTTTATTCCCTCAACCAAATAAACAAAAAGCTAACAAACAGGGTTGAAAACATAACTTTCTTTTCTATTATAATAGTGCAACTGTAAACGGATGTTTTAGGGGAGACCTATAGGAAAACAGTAGCAGGAGCAGGAAATCGCAGTCAATGACCAGGGCTTCCTGTGCAATCATGCTTCACCCTTCCACCTCCAGAAGAAACCAATCATACCAAAGAAACCACTTCCTCTCTCTGAGAAGAGCAACTGTGACACTTCAGCCTGAGTTAGTCAGCATCCTGAATTCAGTGTTGTCATACACAGTGTGTACAGTTTCTAATTAAAATAAAAACTTATTCTAAATTTCCTTCCCTTTTTCTTTCTGTTAAACTTTATTCCCTTTTTTATTTTAAAATGTCTTTCATTTTCTCCTCTGTTCTTGCTTCCTTCTTTTCTTGCAGAAGTGGAGGTTTTCCAGCTTTGGTATCTTGCAGAAAATCTCAGGTTGCTCATTAATAATTATATTCTGTCAATTAAGTGCTGCTGTTTGAAAGCTCATTTCAACACTATAGCACTGGCACTATTCCCACTGGCGTCAGTAGATGTGTATAACCCTGTGAAAACCCCCTTTTTTTCAAATCAGGACTCTAACATGACTTTCATGAAAACAAACACAGTTAAATCATGGATTCGAAGAAAAACAATTCAGTTCAAAAAGAAGAACGCTAGTCGGTGCAGCAGTTTATAGACCAGTTCTTTGTATTTCTAAACCACAGTTTTTCTCTGGAAAATCATTTACAATCACAAGTCTGGGTGGGATAAATAAGGTGCCATAAATGTAACAAAGAGAGCCTGGGTTTCTCTCTTTTTTGTTCTTACTGATGCACTGGAACTACTTGATAAAGGCTGAGCTGGTCACTTGCAAAGGTCTCACCTTTGACATAGACGTAGGTCGAGGTGACGTGGTCCAAACCATCTTTGGAGTATTTACAGCTGTACTTCCCAGTGTCATTGGCGATCAAACGTGTGACTGTCAGATTGCTGCAGTGCGAATGAGAGTGATGTCTAGGTTCACACGGCTCCGTCCGCACCCCCTCTAATGAAATGGATCGCCAGGAATCGGCAAGTGTCCAGTGCAGCGAGCCATGACCTCTAACAAAGGAAACAGTGGGACAACATTTCAGCATCGGGTTTGATGAAAGATGGTGAAAAATGTACAGTTTAATATGTTGAACTTGACACATCAGCTTTATATTACTGTTAATCTGCTCTCTGTAAACAAACACTGTGTAAACTGGATCTATTCTGAGGGAAAGCCAGCAATGACCTTTCAAGATCTTAAGTTCAGGGTGGCAGCAGCTGCTTCTCCCCTGGGGACTTTTTGGCTTTATGTTCATTTTCAGTTTATTTTCAGTAATCTCGAGTCATCCGATAACTTGCGCTTTCACATGGGAACGTGTTTCTCTTGAATGACGTGCTTGGCTGACACATTCTTTCCACGCAGCATCTATTTTAAATCTCTCATTAAAGAGATCCCAGAGGAACATCAAACATGTTTTGCATACCACTGCCTTTTCCTGCAGAATTTTGGGTTAAGCAACCTCCTGCTCTTATCTGGTGAAAATCCTCTTGCATGGACCAGGCATCTTAGCGAGCCTTGTAGGGAATCATTACATTAGATAGACAGCTCCTAAGCATTCCTTGCGGACCTACAAAATGATGCAAGACTCTCTAAATTCAAATAAAATAAACACTTGGGTCCCACCGCCTCTAAAGGACTGTTAAATGTGGATCATTGCCAAGCATTGTCCCATTTTCTTCATAGCCACTAACTGCCCTGAGACCCCGGCATATCCCGTTTAACTCCCCCCCCCCCTGGCCATTCTTACATGTAATGAGACCAGGGTTTAACCTTAATGGCTGGAATGACAGTTCAGGAAAAGAGACCAACTCATCCTAAGTGACCAGGGAAGGGCAACAAAAGCTGGAGCCATTTGTCGCTAATTTCTTGATGACAAGATACTTACCTTTGTCACATAAATCATTGATTTTCATTATTCACTGCTGGCTTTATTGATTGTCTTAATATGTTGTATGTGGTTATGCGCGCTACATACCTGCATATGAGGTTCAATGAATCATCATTACGAAGGATGAGGGGATTCTCAGAGGGAAGAATCTTAGGGGAATGATCTCTGTCCAAATGCCCTGTTGAATGTACACACACCCACACACACACACACACACACACACACACATACACACACACACACAAACACACAAACAGACACACGCAGTACTTTGGTTAAACAAATCTTCACATTTACAGCATCTCTCTCTTTACACCATTGTTTGTCACCACAATTGCAATTAACAACAGAGTGGAAAACATTGCTGGAAATTCCCATGAATCACTGTAGCACTGAAATGTGTGGATTCACTTTGTTCTGCTCCTGCCTCTTATGCAAGTGGCTGTCTGCTGTGAGAGCACTGGGGGTGTTTCCGGTGCTGAGTGAGCAGGTTGCTGAACGGACAGTGAGTGTCCTGGGATGAGCAGAAAGAGAAAAAGAAAGAGAAAAAGAAAGAAAGAAAGAAAGAAAGAAAGAAAGAAAGAAAGAAAGAAAGAAAGAAAGAAAGATAGAAGAATGGAGGGAGGAAGGGGGAAAATGGGGAGCAGCGGCGCCACTTTACCCGAAAGGTCAAAATGGTCAGATTCACCAAAACCATGATTACTATTGCACGCGTTTCCTATAGATCAACTGTTCAACCTCCTTTAGTGGCTGCTCCCTTCCTCTCCTTTGTGTTTTAGTTTTTTTCATTTACCATTGACCTTGCACTCTGAATGCTATTATAACATTATCAGGGGGAAATTTAGAGGAGATGTTTGATTTAAAGGTGGCCTCAGTTTGGTGTGCAGCCAGCTCCATGTGTTGAGAGGTCCCTCTAACAGCATTCAACATAGGAAACACTGGGATTCTCCCTGTTCTCCAGGGGGGTGTCACGTCCTATATGTGATTTCCTTCTTTTCACTGGCTTCCCTGAACAACTTGTCACTCTGATCACAAAACAAATGTATTGAGTCAACGCGGCAAATACTACAGCCTACGGGGAAACCTTTACTTGTAAGCACGGAATCAAGAAAAACAATGAGGTTACACAACAGCGTGGTGCCAGGCTCTCATGGCGTGCATGCACACGCACATCGAAACCCACGCACATACATGAGTACACCTGCATTTAAAAGGCTCAAAAGACACACGCACAAAGAGAGAGAGAGTGAGGAAAACAAACACAAAGAGCATTTGTCTATTATTCAGAACAGCTGTTGTGCTAAGAATGAGCTGACATTGCCAGTGTTGGCAGTGGCACTCAATATTGACTTCCTCGCAAAGTATTATAACATCATTGTTTTATCGTCCAAGATTGTGCGGCGGGGAAGGGCTGTGGCTCACACACTTTCATGTTGTGATTCCACGTGCCTTATATTACATATAAACATTGCTGTATATTAAATCAAGAACAACTGAGGCTCCTGATCCAAATAAACCATCACAGTTCACAGATTAAAAAATATCCAAAATCTGTTGTTGCCTTTCTGAAGTCTAAATAGTTATCTTTTTTTTATATCTCAGAACTGACCGTTACTTCATGTAAGTACATTGCTGAAAATTAGCCCAGTAATGACTCAATTACCATTTGACCCCTTGGACTAGTTCAATATAAATGGCAAAAATGCATGTTTAATGTTTTGTTTCTTTGACTTATGTTCTGATACGAATGCTGGTGTTTGCTCGAACAAGTAAACATCCCAAAACATCATCCTGACCTTGAATTGACAGGGAGCTCATCTCTTAAAACGGGCCAAATTTTCTTCTATTCTTCTCAGTAATTCACTACAGATGGATAAGTCCACTGAGCCCCCAGCGAAGAGAGGAAGAAAAAAAAACATCCCACGGCTGTCTCTTTACACCCAAACGTCTCAAAACTTCCACTTGCTCCAGTGTCTGCCCAACGCTGACCTCAGCAAGGATCCCTCCCGACACCCCTAACCCCCTGCAACAGCTGTGTGCCGCATTCCTCCAGCAGATCGTCTGAAAAATGCCAAAAATTGTGCTTATTGTGTTGGTTCAAAGGGGCCTGAAGCTGGTTCTCATTAAGGGCCATTAAAAAGAGGACAGGCATGGAACAAACACAGTGAGGGGGAGAGAGAGAAGGCCGAGAGACTCTGGTTCAGGTTTTCGGTCGACTGATGAGGGAAGCCAGTGAGACAACATTAATCTGATCATTGACACAAGGCCAAGGCAACTATGATTAGACCAGCATCCTAGGACTTACGCTTCACTTTTTACTGAAATGTTTATGGCTCAGAAAATGCTATTTAAATATTTAGTCTAAAAGAACAGCCAAACCATAAAAACTGTTTTGCAATTAATCAAAGATGAAGTTCAGCAATGCAACTGAAATTGTTGACCCTGCTTATCTTTCATCAACCCTCATTTCGTTGTTGGAATTTGGTGTATTGTAATGTAGCATGGGGGCAGATATTCAGAGCACCACTATGGTGAGATAAATAACTGATGATGATATGGTAAGAAAAAAAGATTAAGAGTGAGGTGCAATGATACCAAAATTATTGCTATTATATTTCTTATTGTGATTGATTTTTGGGGGATTATTCTGGACTGATTTGCAGCCCTTTGTTTGGCACTACTGCCGAGTTCACAACAACATTACTGAGCTGAAGGACAAGCTGAGGCAAAAGAAAGGGCAATTGTGAGTTGGTGTAACTGTTGGCAAGATGCTACCAGCCTGTTGCAACATGCTGCCACATGGCTCATGTTTGATATTGCATAATAAAGACCACTACTGTGAGAGACGACTGCACTGTCACCGGGTTGAATGGGAAACTCTGAGTCACAACTCGTTAACTGCTCGTAATAATGTGCGGAATTCCCTTCTATTTTGCAGAGAATACACCTCATGTCCTTGTTTTTCCCATCCTGTCATTATACAATGCAGCTGTCTTGAGTGATTGGGAGAGTGAGTTTCTTTTTTTGGTGCTTCCAAGGTAAAAGAAACAATACAGCATTATGATGCACGTGTTTAACCTTGCCTTATCAGTCAATACATAAAGGGTGGAGAGGAAAGTGATTGTTTGATAAAACAGTGCAGGTTCACTGGTGGTGAGTCATCTTCACTGCACTGAAACCATGGCAACAGGAGTTAAACATTTGCGAGATAAGATTTCTGCCCTCATGCGAAAGTACAACAAGTGATCTGCTGAGGCTGCAGATAGTCTAATGATGACAAATTACAAATAATTAGGCAAAACGATTCACTATGAATGTTAACAGTGTTGTGGTCAAGTCACTTAGCCTTGAGACTCAGTGTTAAGTCGAGGCAACATGGGCAGTGATTTAAAAATTACTGTCAATGTCTAGAAGCCACACAGGCAAAGCAGCCTACTCATGTAATGCAGGAGATTAAAAAGGCATAATGACAGAGGGCAAAGATTAGACCGTTGGGAATATCAACGTTTTCCTAAAACTTGAGCGGCACTCAAGCAGCGCATACCTCCGGCAAGGCTGCTTGGTTACTTTATCACCAGATGTATTGAGATAAGACACATATACCATCTGCATAAAAACTGCTTAAATCTGCATCAAATTACACCTGTTAAAGGTGTTAGAACTTTGCCTGATTTTCATAAAAGATCTCTGCATTATTGCCAGAGAAATTCCTAAAATTGTCAATACTAATCTTAGGTACTTACAAAGAAAAACTATAAATGAATAAAATAACTTAATATTAACATTCGATCGTTTACTTCAAAATGTCAAACAAAACGACTTCCAGTGAAACATCGGCATCACCAGAGAGGGTCATTCAGGAGTCTTCTTCTTAACACAGCTATATTCAAAGGCTGCAATGGTTTCATGGTGTGGCAACTCTCAATGCCAGGGACAGGTCATGGTATGTTGCCTTTAGGGGGAAAATTACAAGACAAACAAAGAGACAAATCCACAAGAAACAACAAGGCATGAAATCACCTGCCTAAGTAAGGCGTAACTGCCGCTGCTCGAGCTGTGCTTCATGTGCTGGCGAATCCTGCCACACAGAGCCCTGCTGAAACCCCTCCACTTTACCAAGCACAAGGTTAAGACAACAGTTAGGGCGAGTGCCTTTTTTATTAGCCATATATTAGCCTTTGGAGATTTAGAGGCAAAATGCTCCAGACTCCTCTTAAAAAAAAAAGAGCAAAAATACAGGAACATCTGGCCAAGATGGGTGGCCACTGCAGGTTACATAAAGTTGAGTGGGAGCCTACAAACAGGAATCTTCAGCATGAGAGTCCTCAAAGTTAAACCCAGAGGATTCACCTTCCATCATGTGTGATTAGGAGTAGTCGGCAGACAGAAGCTCCTTAAAATTGAAATCCCATGCAGGATTCAAAGAAAATATATTGCTAGCTCAGGCTGGATATGCCAAGTATGGACCAGGTGCTGCAATCATCCTATAAGAACAGCTACACAAAGCAATTTGTACGGGTCAATATCCCATTGTGAGGGAGCAACCTTTTCTTTGCTCTGTCTGGGAGACTTCCAATTGAGGTGCGTGCATGTGTATTCTGGAGTGTGTGCATGTGTGTTTTTCTTGTGCTGCATGGACCTAGACGTACTGCCAGTGAGCAATGAGTCCCAACTGCACTTGGCTGACCTCTCATCAATCCCATTTTCCACTTCATCTCAAGTAACAGAGCAGGAAAGATAGTCTGACTCCAAAACAAATTAGACACCGCACAAACTCCCCCTGCTAGAAGACGGCTTCTAAAGAAACACTGTCCTCCATAGAGGAAGAAATCGCTGATTGATACAACGTTGTAGGAGGACACAGAGGAACTCAAAACCATGAGGAGACTCATCCCCATAATAATTATTATTTCCAGGGTTTGGTCAGTTGTCCTTAAAAAGCACGAACAAAAGCTTCTGTGTGTTACTCTGTACTTGGAACCTATTCCTTCAGTTCTGCCTCATCAATTCACTTGTACAACAGATTAAATCATTTTAATTAAACTAGCATTATTTATTGTTCACTGAATCATTAATAGAGTATCATATTCCTGGTGATATGTGACTATTGAAATAAACCTGCAATGCAAGCATCTAATGCAGAGTCCCTCAGCCTGAGCTGTTACACATCCTTTAATTTGGTGTCATAAAGCAACACAATAACTCTCTATTCAATTTTGAATCAGGAGGAGCTGCAAGTTAAATATTGACAAATTATCAGAGGTCTGATATTTTTGGAGACAAGGCAAGACAAAGACTTACGATGTCAGTGAAAATATGTCCCTGTAATTCTGATATCAACTTTATTCTTATTATGAGACTGTTGTGCATTGACAGGATGCAACATGAATCTCAGTTCCAGTGCTTAGCATGCAGCTTTGAGTCATATTAACCAGATTATACCTGTTGCACACCTCAGCATAAACAGAGACAGCCTGATGCCCCATCAATCACTAATGGCTCTACCAGTCTGTAGCTGCTCTGCAGAAACAATACACTCCTTTCCTCTCTGCCATTGTCTTGGGGATGGAGCTTGACATTGCATGATATGAGCACAAGGAGCTCAGGGAAGAAGTCTCTGCTCAGGTAGCGTGTCGCATTTCCGTGACCTTTACTCGCCAGAACAATTCCAGGCTGCCTCTTGCCCCGGCGTCCGCTTCCTCCTTGTGTCTTTCCCACGCTTTGTGTGTGGACAGTGAAGGAAATCTACTCAAAAACATCGTAGACAAAGCGTCACGGGCTGAACGTGTATATGAGTGTGTGTGTGTGAACAGTATTTCCTTTGTTTGGATGGGCTGTTTATCTGGGGATGATGATGAAGACTTCACTGTGCATGTCAGTGGCACATCAGACCTGGCCCGGGGTGGAGGAACCTCCACCTTTTAAACACCATCATGTTTTTGGAGTGACACTGAGACAATGGGGGTGTTTGTGCTGCCAGAACAAAAACATGCATTCTCCTCCGAAAATGTTTAATCCTGCTCCCCCACAGATAACAATTGCTGGAATAAACATTTTTTCACAATATTAGAGTAAAGGGCTTGATTGCAATATCTTTAGAATGTCTAAGAAAAATAAAAAAAATGTCATCAATAAACAATTAGTCATATATTTGAATAAAAAGTGTGTTTCAATTACCTGCCGGGGGCACATTTTATTATCATGTTAATGATGCCACAATTACAATGGGACCAGACTACCTCTGGTGGCTTAAGTGAGAGCTGCAGGTCCAAAATGTTCACATACAATTTTCCCTTAAAGAAGCAAATTTAACTTTCTTCTGTCACATGCTGTCAAACAAAATGTTCAAATTTGGGTCAAGAAACTGCGGATTACAATTTCCATTATTATTTGTGTTATTACTAATGATAAAAATAATCTATTCTCTGTAGCCTAAGTATTATTGACTATATCAAATGCAAACAAAAAGAGGTGTGCATTCAGACATTCAGTGGATCCAATGAGTCTTTATGATGTTCAAATTCTGCTCTTTCATGCACAAAACTCTGCCAAGCGGAAGTAACTCATCTGTACAAGCATGAATGACTTCTTACCATTTGAGAGTGATGAGCAGATGATGAAAACGACCAGTTTGAAGCAGTCGGATGAGACCATCGTTCCAACTTTAACCAATATCCCCCAAACCGTGCGCCTGAATAAAGTAAAGGAGTCACTGGAGGAGGCACACAGCTCCGACTGACTGATGAAAGTTTCTTCTTAAAAAGCGAGTAAATCTTAGTCTCTTATTTCCCTCCCTGAAAATGTATTTAAATCCACAGGGTCCTCAGGTGTACGTGCAAACAGCGGCAGCGATCCTCCCGTGTCCCATCACGCGTTTCGCGGGGGAGCTCTCCGGCGCAGCTGGCTCGTCCAACTCCCGGAGCCGCAGTGAAGAGCCGGCTGTGCCGCCTGAGCTCCGGGCAGGTGCTCCACAATAACACAAAATGTTATTAGCGTGAAAATGAAGCGAGCTTGAAGAACACAAGTTGGATGAGAGGAGTTGTCAGTTCCCAAATTAAGCTAGGATCAGTCAGACGTGCGCGCCCTGGCCAGTTCTCCTGCGTTTCGCCTGCGTGCAGCAGCGCTTACAGTCCACGGCGCGAGGCACGTTTTATGGAGACACAGAGGAA
Organism: Pleuronectes platessa; assembly: GCF_947347685.1. Classification (NCBI taxonomy): domain Eukaryota; kingdom Metazoa; phylum Chordata; class Actinopteri; order Pleuronectiformes; family Pleuronectidae; genus Pleuronectes; species Pleuronectes platessa. The sequence continues at coordinate 20,008,585 of NC_070633.1, forward strand.
GGATGCAACGTCACTTTTTGGGGAGGACAAAGTCCCTTCTTCAGGGAGAGGAGCAGATCAGCTCATGACAAATAACGATTCTGCAGCACTTTGTGCCAGATGAGGGCTGACCACTAAAAACAGTACAGTGATGTTTCCATTAAATATGGAAATATCGAATTAGAGATCACTTCATTGAGAAGGCATAGAACATAACTGTATTAATGACTGATACACAGCTGCTCTAGTGAATATCAGCCTCACCTGATCAATGGTGAATGAATATGTCAAATCAAGTCAGATTTATACTGGTGTTGTCCCATTTCAAAACCTGCCTGTTTGGAATAGATTGTGTGTTCTGACTCGAATGCTGGTGGCAGCTTCCTTTCTGAGACTGTAACAGTGACCTTCAGTAGTTGATCCACAGCGAAGGGCTGGTGGACCCAGTCTACAGAACCCTGAAGCCTGTCACTGCTGCTGCACAGAGAGCAGTTCACCTGTTCATTAAAATGTCAGTGAAGCTCGACTCGGTACACAGAACCAAGAACTGGAGAATCAGTTGCTGTTGACGTGTTCGACAACATCCCCTATGTTGATGAGCCCAAACTATACAGAGCGTTGGTCACCGGTTATTGAAAGTGTATTAATATTGAACCTATCACGTGTCCAAATCACACTGCACAATACGCATGCCAAATGTGAAACACATGACAAAGGAAAGAAAAGACAACTATGGATAAAATAGAAGTAAAAACTGTGCAAGAGAAAGGTGCGATAAAAGACACAATAAAAGTAAATAAGATAAAAAGACACAATCAGGCTGAAATAAAAACAAATAAAAAAAGGTAGGTTTTTTAATTTGATTTGAAATTATGAGTGGTAGAACACAAACTAATGTGAGAAGGGGGACTGATCCAGAGCTGAAGGGGACTGAAGGGAGCTAAGACCTAATTGACCTGAGGGCAGAGTATGGTATAATGTGTCTGAATGACAAACTGAAGCTAAATTATAAAGTAGATTATTAACCTACATTTTTTTACACGTGTTGGTTTGCTCTGATCAAATCATTCTAACACGTAGCTGAGGTTAAAGGTCACAGCAGTTATCTTGTCACAAAAAGGAAAGACCAAAGTAAATAATCATCATGATATCCGACTGAACCAATCAGCCCAAGTGTTTAGAATAAATAATTGCTGGATTTATTTTTAACTTCAGAAACAGGATACACTGCTTTTTATATCAATGTAAATAATCCTCTTTTGTGCAGCGGAACCCTGCCGCGTGTGGATGTGCTGCAGACTGTTTTCTTTTATCAGAACAACAATCACTTTGCTGCTCTGGGTCACAGTGGCAAGGGATCGTAAATAAGAACATCCTGTCCTCACCTTTTTCCGCCCACGTCAGGACTGGAAGGCCACCATTTTTTTGGGGGACTGGATCTGGAGTGCTGGTGGATAGGGCCCAACAGCAGTGAAATGCGATGAGCTCCACTCATCCATCACTGTGTCAGGAAAAGCACAGGGAATATGGGAAATCATTCATAACATCCCGGTTGTGGGAGTCGTTTTCTGGGTTTCTCAGAGCACAGTCACAACTCAAGAATTCAAAGACTTGCTCTACACACCATCGGTATTTTAGGTCACTGTTTAGAGCCAAGTTTACATGACACAGCTTCTGTGTTTTTACACAAAACCACTCAAGGAAATCTCTGAGTGATGTCCATCTGTGGTGGTTTGAATTTGTGTACACAAAAAGTTGTACGGTTTATTCCAAAAAAGGGGACATGATCGACATATGTGTTTCGTCTCAGAGCATGAATTAGACTTTGAACGCAGTAAATCCTCCCCTTTTGTTCTCTGCAGATTTTGAAATTCACTGCCTTGTCTATACAACAACAACGGTCAAATGGGAGTCTTCAGTATAGGAGACGTCCCTCTAGGCCAAGAGGGCAGCAGATAAGTCTCCTGATGAACAATTGGTGGAAGTCACACGCTGAGAGTAAAGGGAGGGGGGGTTTAAAGTGTTTTATTTTAGACTCTGGTGTTCAAAACGCACTGCGGGGAACTAACTGGTTGAGCACTATCAGCATGCAGGCTTCCTTCTGCCCCAACAGCAGCCTCTCCTCGGATAAATGAACCAGCAGAAATAAAGTCTGTCTTCAGTGGAAGGGGTCTGATCGACTATAGTCAGAACTAAGTGGAAACAAAGTAACAGTTCCAAGACCCCCGTTCATTAATGCAGATCTGGAAGAAAGAAATATAAATTTATGGGGTAAATGTTTGGGGGCGAAGTCAGAATTATAGTCCATAATATTAACAAAACTTTTTGCACGATAATAGTTTTATACATGGTCTATTTTCAAGCCAGATAAGTGAACAGAAGTCTGCACTAGTTCAAAAAACGGAGAGACTGCTGGAAACCAATCAATGCATCAAACATGCAAGCTGCGGTCACACAACTCAAGATTTGATTAACTCAAGATTGATTACACAACGTTATCTGAAAAATTATTGGATAATTTGTTAAATCCAAGAAGTAAAACACAATAAAAAACAAATAACATAAAAAGTAGCTGTCAGATTTATAACTTCCTGTGTCAGAACCAAAAAATTGACATATTGTTATTTTTTGATAACTTGAGTTTAATCATGGTGACCAAAGTACTGTAACTTTAGAAAATTGGCTTGTTAGGGTTGAAAAAAAGAAGTTATTGGTTTCCAAAAGAATGCATGTGGCACATACGTTAAGTGGCACATTTAAGTTCTATTCAACGTAATTCCTCTGCTGTAAGAAATTAACACGAGGGCCTTAACTTGTGTTTGGCTCTGCATTAATGTTAAAAGTGATATTAGCTCCTCTTAAAGAGAAGACACTTAAGTATCATAAAGACAGTAAATATTTCATGTTGATGACTAATATGACAGAATTGAAAAAAGGTGTAAATACTTTTAGCAATGGCTCTGCTCCTTTCACAGTCTGCTAGTGTGTCGCTCTGCCTGCTTGAATTGATATTAAATGGAGAAATGATAGTAGTGAATGGACAATACATTAATGTCTTTTTTGTTAAATTATATTTTCTGTGTGAAACAGGCGTACATACAAGGAACATATAAAAAACGGGACTTCAACATGCCATTACCACCATGGTGGTTAGTTAACTTTAAATCTTTTTTTTGTTTTCAACTTGTAAAGCAACTTGTAAATATATTTTGAATGATTCTATATACATTTTACCTATTTTATAAGCTCATTGTCTTTGTCACGTGAGGCTAGCTAACACAAAAAAAAGCTATATAAAACCTTACTTATATTTATTGTACCTTCATGCAAACATGACTTACCAAATTTACAATATAAGGTAGTACTATTGTAAAAAATAGGATGTGAACAAATATTAAGTTTGAACGTTTGTGTAGTTACCTTCAGACTCTTCCCTTCGTTGACAGATATCAATTAAACTATGAAAAGCTAGCCGGAGAGGGCCAGATGAGCTAGCTTAATTCGAAAAAGAAAATGGTCGCGCTTCTACATTGTGTTGTACGGTAAGGTGTTTGGGCGCGAACAAGGATTTGTGGTGAGTTCACTAGCGCATCGTAGACTCTGGAATATTAAATAAAAATGGTTACTTTTAAAGCAATACTGCAGTAAGATAATAATTTGATTTTATTATTGAATGAAATTGTTAAAAGGGGATGGCATGATGCTCTGAGTTCTGTGTTCGATTATTAAAAATACTTGTTCAAAAGTGCAGGTGTATTTTAAAATTGTGTCTGTCAGAAATGGTCTATATTCTCCTTGCAGGATGTCCTACAGTAGCCTCATGTCTGTTAAATAATAATAATAGTATTAAACGCTGTCATAAACGCAGATGCAGGTTTTTCAACAGGGGAAAATAATAAAACTTTAAACAAGTAACATATCCATGAGATTGTACATTTTTCAGGGGCACCTGAATGCATCGCTTAGTACGGTACAGAGCAATGTTGAGCGCAACTTATCTTTAAGTGGAGACATCGCGACCGCGCCTACTTGTAGTAAATATAACATGGAGCCGTTTGTTTCAACCGTGAAATGTAAGTAGCTGCCCAGTCTTTTATTTTTAATACCAAGTATTGACTTTCAGCCATTTCAGGCGAGATACTGACGTCCTGCTAAAGTTAGCTAACACCAGCTAGCTAGGTCGTCAAACGCTAGCCATGTTTTCATGGCTACCAGAGGTGGCTTCTGTTTGCGCCTCGCAAATCCAAAGATAAAAGTTAGTAAGAGTGGATGTGTTTTACTTTGGAATCCAGCAGTTTTTTTAGATGGTGGTGGCAGAAGCAAAATTCAGTTGCAAAACAAAAGTGTAATTTAATTAGAGGCAAAGCTACTTACAAAAAAAGTCCCAAAACACTGGAACCAGTAAAGATCGCAAAAGGCTAAACTGAAAAAAAAGATACTGAGACAAAACACTAGGATCAAGAAGAAGACATGGGAAACTGTAAAGACACAATGACTCTGACAAAGGGAAGCACAGAGTGTGTGTGTGTGTGTGTGTTAGTGTGTTATACAGTATGGAGGCAGGTTGATTGAACACAGGTGCAATACATTAGGGAACAGGTGCAGACAATCAGGATACAAGACAAAGAGAGGAAGTTAAGACTAGAGACACAGGAGGAGCAAAAACTCCAAAATAAAACAGGACGAATACTTAGAAATAACACAAATCAACACAAGGAAAACACAGGTTAGGGTCAAACAAAAGTCCATCAAAATCAGAAACTCTCCATCTCAGAGTCATGACGGCCGTATACAGAATGATAGAACTACACTATAATAATGAGCTGACAAGCCATTTGACACTTCTACCAGTCTGAAATGTCAGTTTGTAATAAATGATCTATATCTTAATAACTAATATAATGTTTAAATGATCTGATGAGACAAATGTTATTATTTTTCTAAATTATGAGAATAGACAATTGCTGAATGGGTTAAGTAAGTAAAATAATTTCCAATTTTTACTTCTCATTTTTGGAAGAGTTGATCGCTCTTCGTTATATTATAATATTTTGGCATTTGGGAGTAAGTTATGAACATTTAGAAGAAAATGGGTTTTCGTACTCACTTAAAATGTGTTATGGCTCATCCACTCTTTAGGACAATGCCTCTCGTTGCTGGACAGCATTCCATACTTAAAGGGAATGTTTACTGTTGATTTCTGAGCACAGCCAGAAGGTAGTGATGAACTACATGAGTACTTGTGTAAAGATATATTGTGATGTGTGTTCTACAGTGTCAGATATAACAGAACTATTGTGTAGATGGTGTGATTTGCTGTTGCCCCTCGTTCATGGCCTGTCAACGTGTCATCATGACTTCTTTTGTTCATACGCAGGTCTCGTAGAGAACCTGTTGCACAAACAGCAGACAAGTTACGAGGACGTGATAGAGCAACTTTTCTCTCAAGTATCTGGCCTAGAGGATTCTACCAAAATACCAGATCCACAGGTAGATACAAGTGTGTAGCCCATAGTCCTGGTCAACAAGCTATGCTATTTCTCTTCTCACAGTATTCTCACAGTATATAATGCTATCAGTATATTTCTACTTCCGAGATATTTTTTCTCTCTTGAAAAGGGACTTAGTGTCATTCATAATTCTAGTTCTACTATAATTTACATGACCAAGCGTTTCATCAGTCAATCGTTTTAATATATTATACCATTATATGAGCTATATGTGGCCAATAAATTGAATAAAAACAGTTTCTTTCTTATGACACAGTTTGAGGAGAGTGCCATCCACCTGTGGAACTGGGCCGTCACTAAGAATGTGGGAACCACTATAAGTAAAAATCAGAAGGCCAAAGGTGATGAACAGAACATTTTGAAAATACTCAGACATATTATATGAAATGTTGACACACTGTCACGATTATAAGCAGGGGTTGTCGTGATTGTCTCAGAGCACACTCAAATGTTCTCACCATCTTCACAGTGCGCCATGTTGCATGCAGTCTGCTGTACTGCTGTGAGCCTGAGAATCCAACAGAGGGCATCATCCGCAAGCAGATTCTGGTAAGCTGCACTGTGGACGCCCTCTATGAATGCTCAGGTTTTCAGCAGGACAGGGTTAGTTTGTCAGCGTCCAAACTTTACAGATGGCCAGCAAGACAGGGAGAACGTGGCTGGACTGCAAAAATCCCCAGATGGCAGATCACTTCTTAAGACTTGCCGTCAAGGTGAAGAAGAAAAAACAAAAACTTAAACTGAGAGAGCTTAGATCTGTGTCAGTTTGACGTCTTTAGAAGTAACTCAACACACACTATCCTTAGAGCCTGGAGACCCTCTATAGCCAGCTGACATCCAGAGGTGATGGAGCAGCTGACATCACTTCATCCAAAGGCGACGTGGAAAAGGATCTGCTTGGAATCCTCTCATGCCAGGCAGAGTCGGTGAGCTTTGCCGCATGTGATGTTCAACACCTTCAATGTGAATATTTGTTCGTGTGATATTTGGCATCTGAGAAAGTGCTATTCTGACAGACTTGCAGTGTGAAGTGTGAGACAGCTAAAATGTGAACTGAGAAACAATGAGTGGGCAGAATCTTATTCTCTGCTAATAGGGAATGATGTATTGTTTTCTGACAACTAATGAGGAGTTCACATCTCTTCTCCTTCATAGGCCATAAGTCAAGGGAATAACCATGAGGCTGTGGTCTATATGCAACGCTGCAAAGACATGTTGCTGAGGCTGCCAAAAGATGTATTATCACTGCAAACAATGCTACTATACTGTATATATAGTTTTCTAATTCGTTTTATACATATTGTTATTGAAAGTGTGTTAATTATGAACGTATTTTCTAAATCTAGACTACGTACCTCTCCCTCATGTGCTACAACTTTGGAATAGACACATACAATCTGAGAAAGTTTGAGGACAGTGTGTTTTGGTTGAGGTAAATATGATAATTTCTGATAATTAAACTCAGCAAAAAGAGAAAAAAAGGTTTTTGATTAATTTCCTTTTATTTTATTTTCAGCCAAAGCTATGATATTGGGAAAATGAATGTGAAATACGCCCCTGGATCTAAAGTTCAGGTAAGATGATGTGGTAAAAAGTTTATTTCAGGCCACAGGTACAATTCAAAATAAAAAAAAAAATGTAAGTGTCTTAAATGTTTTCTTTCAATAGGCCAAAGTGTTACGGCTCCTTGCCACTGTTTATTTTGAGTGGGACTGTCAGAGCTTTCAGGAGAAGGCTCTCGATGCTGTCAGCTTAGCCAATAAGGTGGGATATGAGAAATTATTTTCACACTTTAAATTACACATGCTTGATGCAGCATGCAGTTACAATAGAAGAGGCTCAGCTGCTGTGTATCTAATTGCTCTGTGAAATTTGACAGGAACACGTGAGCGCCTCTGGGCTGTACTTAAAGATCAGAATACTCCTGAGATGTAGGGCTTCAGACAATGATATCAGAGGAGGTTAGTTGTAACCACACCTCATTGGATTATTATCACAGAACTATACTGCTTATTTATACATCTATCGGTTCAATTGCTCCAGAATTGCTGCTCTCTGTGGTGATGGAACTACTCCCTCTGCTTTTACAAGTCCGATCAGGTGCTGCAGCTGCTCCAACAGAATATGAAGAACGTTTCCTCTTATTCACAGTGAATGCACCTGTTTGTTCAATGTAACTTTAGTGAGCGGGTACAATCTCTCCTAACAGTGTGTGTGTTACTGAATGATAGTCGCAGCTTAAATTGCCCAAATCAGGCCCAGCAAGTTCAAAAGTATGTTGAAGAGTAATGCTGAATTAAAGATCAGTTAAAAAGACTTGAAAGTCATAAAACACCAGCCTTTTTCTCCAGTATTAGGCGAGAAAACATTTAAAATATGAAGAATTTTAAACTCAGTTTTTTGTGTTTGCTACAACAGCAGCGCTTTTAGTTCAGGGAGCTGGGGATCATGAGGGATTTCCACCGTTTAGTTCTGTTTCTGACCATCGAGTGGGGCTATGCAGTCAGAGCCATGAGATCGATAGACTTTGTGTTTCTTTGAGCCCAACAGAATGAATCACCACGTGTGCCTGCAGAGGGCACTGTTGCTGCTTTGAAAGTGCACATTTCAAAGCAGATCATATAAAGTAAATATGTTTCCAGGACTGAATGAGACGCTGGAATCTGATGTTTCTCTTGAGGTGTGTCTGAGCACAGTGAATCTGCTCATGTCTGAAGAGAGGTAAAACCTTCTGCATCTCTGCTCGGGCACTCACATAGTTTTTTGTAGAAATGCATGACAATCAATACACCTGCACATTTCATTTTTATTGCAGGAATGTCCGACATATATTAACCATGATATCTTCTTTGTTCGTTTAGAGAAGTGCTGGCATTTGAGTATTTGAAACAAGTTTGTCAGCGCTTTGAGTCGTCCCCTGACCTGGGAACTGCTCTCGTCTTGAGCATTAAGTTACTGTTGCAGAGAGGCAAGGAACTGTTGGGTAAACAGAAGATAGAGGATAGCATCACTGGTAATTTCATTTATATGATCAGTCTGTAAATGACATGATGGATTTTATAGTAATGTACTGTAGCAGTGGATCTGCTTTAGTGTTAACCTTTCTTTACACCCAAACAGGCCACTATACAGGAAAACAGCTGACTCCACAGGCCCTCACAACTCTGCATGTCATCCTATGGGATAAAGCATCAGAACACTTTGAGGTATAATGCCAAACACAGCCTTGTTTATAATTATTAAGATGCATTATAGTGTACACATATGTGGAGTTATCACCATTGTGGTTCAGTGATTAGCAATGTTGCCTCATAGCAATAACCCTGGTGGGCTGCAGTGTGCCCATCTCTGGTCTCTGTGGACGTAGCATGCTATTTTCTGTCTGTGGGTTTGCTGTGGGTGAAATGGTTTCCTAAAAACACAGAGACATGCATGTCAGGAAAATACTCCTACGCTGATTTTGAACAAGGTATTCACCTCAGAACTAGCGTTAGTCCCTGATTCCTGCACTGAAGCCTCCTACTGTGAATATCATATGATGAGTTTAATACAGAGATTTAATTTCTACACAATGACATATAAAGTATAACTTAATGCTTATGTTTATGCTCAGGCCAGGAACTATTCTGAGGCTCTGCAGTGGTATAACTACTCCCTGAGTTTCTTTAAGGGCGGTCAAATGGAGCCCAACTTATCCAAACTACAGAGGAACAGAGCTTCTTGCTACCTGCAGCTAAAGCAACTGGAAAAGGTGAGGACACACAAGCCACAACATGGTCAGGGACATAAGTTATGTTCAGTGGCTGTGTCAGGTGACGTGTTCCACAATTCAACAAGTAGCGATTTGTCTGTGTCACCAGCCGCGATGGCAAGTGCTCCTAGCACGAGATGTGTTCATGTTCATGAAAAGTTGTCTTCCTCAGGCCAAAGAGGCAATCAAAGAGGCAGAGAGGTGTGATCCTGACAGCATATTCACTCAACTCAGTGTTTACAAGATCGCAGTGTTGGAGAACAATGTGAAGAAAGGTCTCTGCATAACATTACCTCTGTGATGCATGTAAAGTAAAAGCATACATGGTCCCATTGTCCAGTTGTTGAGTCTTTTTATGGGCACCAGCTGCAGAGGCACTGAATGCAATGGGACGATTGTCCAGGTGTCCTGTGGCCGACGAGGACAGACTGCTGGTTTCTGAAAATGCTGCGTCAAACTTCCTCAGTCTGGCTGCTCAGATTGCTTTAGAGGTAACACATCATTACTCCATTCCGTTGGCCGGACGCAAAATGTGTGGCATTGTGAAAAAAGTTGTTGGACCAATATTTCCAGTCTTAATATATTGTCATGATGTTATTGGACCTCAGAAATCTATATTTAGTCCTAGTGGGCACTGGTTATTGCAGCTTGGATAGATGCTCACCACCATTGGCCGTGTTTGTTGATGGGAAGCCAAGGAGGGATCATGTCCTTGTTACTGCACTCACTCTGGTAGTACATGTAATATAAACACCCAACTGTTTTAAGTTGAGCACCATCAGCAAACATGTTGGGCTGCAACCACAGTTGGTATAATTCGTGAGTTTAAGGTGTAGAAATAGATTTGTCTATAAATAGAAAATGTGTGGGATGTGTGGTAATTATATGTTTAGTATATTGTATACTGTAAGATTGTGATGAATATGACATCTGCGCCTTTGTTCCCATGAGACAGAATGAACAGCAGGAAACTGCCATGAAGGCACTGGAGAGTTTGTGTGAAATCTCCAATGATGAAGCTCGGGTTCTGACTGCGCTCAGGTCTGTGAAAACTGAAATATTATCTTAACAATGCAAATGAAGAGTTGAGTAACAAAACAAACTAAAATGTCCCACAGTAGAGAACCCTCATCCACTAAGGCCCATAGATATAACTCATAAATATGCTGGATTATCGAGATCAATTCTTTGAGAAATTGGTGTAAATATCAAAATTGCATCTCTACCTTGTAATATTAAAGAGAGTAGTTTTTGAATAATTCTGTTGACAAAGTAACTAACCGACCAACAAACAAACCAATGGACAGGAAGGAAACGGGATGAGGCATTACATCTTTTTTATTATAGTTATCTAAAAGCAGTAGAATAAGGAGTAGGAAGCTAGAAGTGAAAGAATGTTAAGGGCATGAACCCACATTGACTCAAATCAGTGTGTTTTATGTTTTTTTAGTCATAGGGAATGTATTTTGTTCACCTTTCATTGCTATTTTGACCTTGATTCAACATAACATTTGGATTCTTTCTAAGGTAGAAGTAACCTGAAGTTTAGTTTTTTAGAACAGAGATGTTGACTCATGAATTTCAGATTTCAAAAATAATGTTTCAATGCATTCAGTGTTGCTGTGTTCAGAGTAAACAAAACACGATGGTGGAGTTTCACACATGAGGTGACAACATTTAGTAGAGAGCTTATGTGCTGAGAGATGAGTGTGTTAGATTTCCATACACCCCTGTGATCCACTGACCTATATTCCCTTGCTTCTCTGGAAGTATGTCTCTGTGTAAAACAGTTAGTAGGTTAAAAAAGGAGGTCAACACCAGTTTCTCCATTCATCTTTTTATAGGTGTCTGGTTCGACTTGTGCTCTCCACAATAGAACAATCAAGTGATGGGATGAGGTGAGTGGAGGGGTAATGTCGCTAATAATGTACGGTTGTAGCATTACTGATAAAACATTTAGTAAAATAAACACTAAACTATCTCCCTTCAGTCCCGGTAGCAATCTGGGTCTGGATGCTTTGCTGCCGTATTTAAGAATGGGTGAGTAAACACAAAATGGGTTAATTGCATTCTTTTTAACAAATGTCTTAATTACAGGATCTGCTTTGCATCACAACCCACAAATGTTTTGTTTGTCATCACTGCAGCTCTGCAGAAAGTTTCACACCAGACTCTGTTGACTGTTGAGCAACGCACAGATGAGGCCAACTGGTTCAGGAGGATTGGTGAGGAAGATTTCCCTGGTCCGTGTCACTTAAGTCTGACATGGTAGGCTATCCCTTAAAATCTTGGAGCACCTTCATCGTGTGTGTGTGTGTGTATGTGTGTGTGTGTGTGTGTGTGTGTGTGTGTGTCGCAGCTTGGAACTTAGCTCTGCAGTGCACGGGCAGCCCTGACAGAATGAGGGATTTCTTTGTGCTCTCTTACCAGGCAAGTACCCTCGCTGCTTTGTCAGGTGATTTAATCAATATCTACAGTACGTTGGTTTAGATCAATATCACCTGAATAGAGATTTAATGTTGCGTTAGAAAGTTAAAGGTGTCACTTTAAGATAAAGAATTCCGGTGACCCACAATGATACAATCCTGACGGTTCCCTCTGTCCTCTGACTTTCTGACCCTAACTTCACAAGAGTACCTGTAATTGCTCATGGATGTTATGTCTCCATGTGTGGTGGCCTAGCTGGATGGAATTGATTTAAATATATGTATTCATGCTTATCAATAATGCTATCCAATTAGAAGCTTCTGCTGATGGTTTGTGAACAGATGTGTCAGAGAAATTGGAATGGAATCTTTTCTTTTAAGGGCTAATCAACAAAATCGCCATTAAATTAGAAGTAAAAGAAAAAATGATGCTTTTCTATAATGCTCTGGTTCCTTTGTCAAACGTGTGTGCATTTACATGAACCTGCAGCTGTCCCAGTTGTGCCCTCCTGATCGAACACTGCTCCTGGGCCAGAAGACGTGTCTGCTAATGGCTGCCGCTGCCTCTCTGGAGCTCTGCAGGAAGTCTCCTCACTCTGACCAGGTGTGCCACCCACTCCCTCTGCTCCCATCTCCCACATTATAGCACCCTCCTCATCCACATGGATGGAAATGTACCAAGCCTAGTGGAGAGGAGAGGTGACTAACCACATTACTGGTGCTGGCGTAGGTGTTTCATTATAATCCTTCGGAGAGGAACTGAACACTAGATGGCAGTGTCGAACCCTGAATGCTTTATCTGTGTGTGTGTTTGGTTGACAGAGTGAGGAGCTCACTCAGGCTCTGGAGCACATTCAGATCTGTTGGGAGATCTGGAAAACCCTGAAAGCATCAGGTAAATCATTGAGTAGCTGCATCTGAAATTACCATGTTTCGGATAATTTATCTGTTAACATATACTACTGTTATTCGTAGTAAAAAGGAAATGATTACAGCTCATTCAGATTATGAAAAACCACATTTTATTCCTTAATTTTGCATAAATGAAAATGGATCTTTTGAAATGTCTTTCAACATGAACTTGCAGGAAGCTTCTCAGCAGACCCAACAGACACACTGCTGCTGCAGTTTGAATTTGAAGCTCGTGCTAAGCTGAATGACCCCAAGGTTGATACAGTGCTGGAGTCCGTCCTGGAGCTGGAACATGTTGAAACCAAGCTTCTCGAGAACATTGCAGGTAAAACAAAAAAACTCTTTCTGTCATGCCTGAAGAAACAGAAATATTCTTGAAGATTTATTGTGCTGCCATCTTTTTATATGTAGCTTTAGCCATGGAGCCTCCAGCCCACTTCCCTCTGCTGTGTAAGAAGGCCTTGAGGGTTGCTCTCTCTCTGCACAAGAAACAACCACAGGCTGACCTGGCCCGCTGCAGGCATACCCAGCACTACTCTGCATGAAAACACCCAAGACGCTTGGTTAACAATCCATACGGGATTAGAAGGAAAGAATGTCTGATTGTGTAACTGTTTTTGTCTCACCGTCTTAGCAAGTGCGTTCACAGCCTGATCAAGCTGTCCCTCCCGAGCGGTGTGTCAGAGGTGGAGGCCCATGTGCTCGAGGAGGTGTGGGACTATTACGAGGAGGCCCTGTCCATCATTGCAGCCACAGTAAGCCAGTGCCAATCACACACCGCCATCCCTTGGCTCCCACCTCCTGTTCCCTCCAACAGAGCTGCTGCCTGGTGTATAATTAACCCCCTCTCTTCCACTCCATGCCTGCCTGCTGTTCTAGAAAACTCTTTTTATCAATGGGCTTTCAGCCGCACTTCAATTAGCAGATGCTTCCATTCACCACCCCCTTCCTGCCAATTTGAATGTTAATGTGCTGTACAAATCATCACACTGCCGGTGAGCTGCAGCTCTGAAAGAAGCATCAAATTATTGAGCCATTACACTGCTTCTGAGGCAGCGCAGATTTCCCCTTTCATAGTTATTACGCAAATGGAATTCTTTGGATCAAAGTGAAAGCCCAAGATTAAAGTGTTGTGAAAAACATTAACATTATGCATTAGCAAAGGTTAACATACAGTAGGACATGATTGGATGAAATTTAATAATGTTACCCGCAGGCTTTCACCCACTGAAAACACAGATTTCCTTCCACACTTGGCTCAGGGAAGTCACCCAGGTGGCCTCTGTTAAAAGGCCTTTTGAGCATCTTCCTGCTCTCCTCTGTAGCCCAGCGACTTCCCAGAGATGGAGACTCTGTGGCTGCTGACCTGGGCTTGGAACACGGGGATACTACTGTACAGCTTGGCTCAGTATCCCGAGGCAGAGAAGTGGTGCAGCCTCGCCATGAGCTTCGTCTCCCACCTGGGATCCCTGCAGGAGAGCTACGAGATGCAGGTACACGCCTGGTGGAGAGAACTCAGCATCACGGCAGCAGAGACCTATTTAAGTTACAATTTCTTGTGTGTCCACAGATGTCTGGTCTCTACAGTGAAATCCTGGACAGGTTGGACAAAGCCAAGAAACTCCTCTTAGAGGAATGACCGAGCTGGGACCGGTCAGCCTAGTGTTAACGCCCTGAACTGAGGGGGAAGTTTAATTTATTTAGTTAATCTTGTTTGTTGCAACTATACATTATTAATTTTGTGGTAGAATGTTCATCATATATTCCACAGTTGCAAAAATTCTTGCTCTAAACCTGTGTAATTTGAGGCCATTTGGGTTGCTGAGTGGTTGAGACACATTTCTGGTTTGATCACCTTGTTCCTTTGCTCTTCAGTCAATAAAGTTCAGAATATATAAAAAAATATTTTCTTAATTAAGAGTTCAAATATTTTCTGTTCAGAAGATTAGTCCGTTCAAGCGGAATAACAAGCAGATCGGGAAATCATAACTGAGTCACATATTTTATTTTCAAACAAATAAACTCTTGTCAAGTCCCAAAATAAAACCCAAACAAAAGTTGCAGGACTGTTCCCTCATGACTAGGACAGGGAAGACCATGAGGCCAAGTGTCCTGATAGGCTGTACCACCTGCAGTGACAGGAAGGAAACTACTGTACAATCAAAGGGTTCATGTTTGCAAGCACTTACTGCACAGATGTGCTAGAACATAAACATCACCCAAAAGTACAAACAAGAACCCTGACCCACCCGCCCAAAAAATAAAAAGCATATATGTCATCATTTCTCTCACCAGAACAAAGACCCTCATCAATTATACACACACAGAGGCATTCAGGTTCCATCTTGTTATATAGCACAACCTCAGTGGAAAGAGTAAAATGAAATCAAGTTCTTTGGGCTTTGACATGGCTGACTGAGGTATGAATACCACACACATTGTTAACAGTCAGCTGTATTTCAACTAAACACCAGAGAGGACCAATTCTAAACTTCTAATGATGTATTGATCAATGCTCCTGGTTTCTGTAGTATTGTGTTGGTTTCTGCCTGCGTCGCTTTTTCTTTATTTTACAATATATTTTTTTTATCTATACACCCAGACACGTTCCACAAGAAATCACATGTAGACAGGCCCTATCTGAGGGAATCAAGTTCCCGACTGACTAGTTAAGTGTTCCAATAGGCATTTGAAGAGAAATACCATCAATACAGCACATTTGTATGGAAATTAAATCTCGAGAGTAGTTCAAACTTTACTTACCTGACATTTGTGGTCTATAAAACATGTTTGTCCCAGTTTTGATTCACACATGCATGAAGCACAGGTGAGGGAGATCTGCTGGGGGCTTATTTACATTGTACAGCTACCACACCCTTTGAAACAGTCTGCAAGCAGTTTATAAATGGCTCTGTTCCCTTCGGTTATTCCCTGAACTCTGGTTTTGACACAGGTAATGACAGCTGGTTTAGCAGTGGTGCCTGGCAGGTGGGCACACCTGTTCAGAAAATGCCTGCAGGTACAGGTGCTCTGTGGGTGGGAGAGAGCAGGGGACCCCAGAGGTCTGAGTAACCACTTCTTGTTGGGTCTGGCTCTCTTAAGAGAAAAAAAAAAACGAAAAGGGAAAAGAAACTCCGCTTGCACTCTTCAAAAAGCTGCGGAGGAAAGTGAGAACGTTCACAAGATCAGGGGGCCACGGTATTCCTTCTTCGTTTGTGCCCTCTCACATGCAAACACTAACATACAGTGCCAAACTCTGCAGGGCGGGGGGAGTGGAGCAGGTCATTTTGATCCTGGTGATACAGCAAACTCAAAAAGTTACCACGGCGACGGCCTTGAACGAGCTCCCCGGCAGCGCTGAGAAAACGCATAACACAACCCAATGACACAGTTCAGTCGAAAACGCCTTTAATTAAGTGACAGTACCTCGAGTACTATGAACTTTCTGTGTCATCGCCCCAAACGGGTACTTCAGTCGCAGGGGACATGGTATTTGTACGTGGAGAGTCCTGAGCCACTGTAGCTCACCCCGACACACTAAGAGCTCAACACAGTTGCTCAGCACCTGCCAACAACAGATTCATGAAGAATTCGTATGTTTATAGATACACAAAGCATGTAGATTTAATCCAACCCAACTTTGGTGTTGTTGATGACAGGGGGACAATCCAAAACAGGTTATATTGACTCTTAATTGTTAGGACATCCAATACAATTATTGTCTTGTTCTACCCGTTTTAAGGCCACCGTCACGGCGGCAGATAGGACAGTACCATGTGACCATTCAATCAGAAGAGAATCATCTTGGAAGGCAGAGAGTGTAATAGGGTGGTCTGCTGCTCAACGTGAGCTAGGAGGCTCTGGCTGTCCAAACTGTAATCAAATGGCCAAATTTCGTATTTAATTACACAGCAAAAAGGTGGAAATACAGGGGAGGAAAAGGCGCCCACAGAGGTGAGACTTTGTTTGTATCTATTGCACTCAAGTCAGGCCTCCTGGCAGTTGGAGGACACAAAATAAGTCAGGGAAGACGAGAGTGGTCTCCTCTCTCTTCCTTGTCATTCATGTGCAGCCTCCCTCACAGACAACAGGTAGTCACAAAACAGAATTTGTATTTGATGTAAGGCAGTTTGGTGTTTTGCAGAGAGCCCAGTTACACTTCTCTACCCCCATCCTTTACACAGAGCAGCTAAAAACCACAAGCAAAAAATCCCACAAAGAAAGAGAGAGAAAAAATAAAAAAAATCTAACAGCCCTCCAAATTGACAATTCTAGTGAAGTGTAAAATGTGTACGTTTCTTTAATATGTAGTAAAATCTCAGTAAGATTTTGTCATTTATCTTGTGATTTCAGAATATAAATGTAGAGATCCACAACACATGTCTTCCTCTCGATCTGCCTCCCGAGATGTCTTATCAGCTGCAGCACAGACAAATGGCAGACGACCAAACAGCAAGCTGCTGTGTGATAAATAGATCACCAGTTTGTAGGCTCTTCCACTGTAATTTCCTCAGTCATTATAAACGAGAGATGCCTCCTTGAACAGTACCATCAGCAGGGCTAAATTTGATCCAGTTTAGAAAAACAAAAAACAAAATAAACTTAATTGGTCTTCAACTTCTCATCTTTCGCGTCTTTTCAAATGTGATTTTGATGAACATTTACAAAGTGTCCCAACTTGGTATGATTTGTCTCTTTTCCCCTGCAACTTCTTCGAATCCCAACTCCTCGCTCCAGATTTCTGTAAAACGTTCCGATCTTCAGTCAGTCCCAGTCCACAAAAGGATTTATTCCTTTTCCCTTTTTTTAGTTCGCTAGACAAATTCCTTTGGAATGGCATTTCCAGTCTTGAATGGATTGTTGAGAAACTCATGCAGGGGTGTGCACAGTCACAGTAATGGTGATAAGACTTCTTTTTCATTTAGAGAGTAACATAATGATGACACTAAAACTTGATATGAAACATATCTGCAAAAAGGAGGTGAGGACAGGGAAGGGGGGGCCTATTTGGGCTCGGGTGGGGTCTCTGGGAGGCAAGAGGGGGAGGCTCTGCACCGATGCAGAGGAGGGACGGCAGGGAGCTCAGAGCTTTTCTGAGGAGGGGATCCAGATGTAGGGACCGGACTGCTCCTCGATGATGAGCTTGATTTTGTTGTAGATCTCCTCTAGTGAGTCACCCTGTACAATAGCTGGACACACAGACACAAAGGGAAACGTAGCATCAGACAGAAAATGTACCTGAGACACTATTGATAATCAATATGAAATTATCACACAGAATATTTGCTGGTCTGTGTCTCTATCATTTCAAATTTACTATCTTTATGTTTTGTATCACTGACGGTATGAAAGACTTTTAAATGCATTAGCTTGTGGTGGGGATCAAGCAAAACTTTCTGTTTACAGAAATAGATTATCAACCATTAACTACCAGATTAATCTATAAAAAATGTTAAGCTACAAACCCCAAATCAGAAAGTGCTGTGACACTAACCTGTGAAAAACTCTCCAAAGTCCTGCTCCAGCTTCACTGCCTTGTCAAAGACTTTATTGGCCTGCTCATATGTCTGCCGCTTATTCATTTCCCTGAAAAACACAAGTGTTTCGGTTAATTATTACAAACACATTTACAATAACCGACATCTGGATCACAGAGTGTGTCAAACTTACATTAGGGCTTCAATGGATTTTGGTTTGATAAAGATGGCGATCGGATAAAGTTGTGCTTGCTGCAGTCGTTTTATGGCGTTCCCGGACACATCCAAAATGCAGTGCTTCCCCTGCTGGTAGGTTAAATATGTTTGTTAGAAACAAATTTAACTTTTGAGAATCTTTGTGAGAGAACATCCATTTTCTTTTTAATTTAGCAGGCCCCTCGACAAGCCTCTGGTTACACCACAAATACACCAAACCCAATCGGGTATCTCAACACAACAGACAAACACTGTGCCTACCCGCTCAGCCACAGTTCTGACGGACAAGATGCTCGTCCCGTAGAGGTTCTCGTTGAACTGGCCGGCCTCGATGAATTTATTGTCCTGAATGTCTTTCTCCATTTGCTCTCGCGAGGCCACAAAGTGGTAGTCCTGGCCGTCCATCTCATTCTCTCGCCTTGGACGAGTCGTATCTGCGGAGGGGAAAGGATCACGTTTACTTCTGGGCGACAGCCGGCTGGAGTTTCAGCGCACTCTGCAGAGCTGCTGTGTGTCGTCTACTTACGGGGAACACAGGAGCCAAACTTGTGGGGAAACTCGGAGATGAGGTCATCATTTACTCTGTCCTTCATTGGGCCCAAAATGATCACAGGCCTTGTGTAGTGGACTGTGTTGGAGACGGAGAGAGAAAGTGAAAATCATTGTGAAACTAACAATACATAGTCCTTCTGCTTTTTAAATTAAATGTGTAGAAGGGAGTCACTCACTCTCCTGTCGGATGACTGGCTCATAGGAGAGAATTGTGTCCTCTTGTCCCTCTGTAATACACAGTTAAGATAATTCTTTTTAAATGATCATGGATGATAACTGCTGGCTGGAGGCAAATCCTCCCGTTTCTATTAGATCTCAGCACAGCACTTGGTGCAGTGGATCACCAATACTTGAATTGACCGACTGGAAATGTGGTCAGGAATCCTCATCAATCCATGGCCCAATTTGATCCTCTATATACATGCTCCCCCTCTGTGATATAATCTGTTTGGTCCACTTTCACAGCCACACCCGATGATACACAGCTCTACACTCCGAGCAGTCCTGACCACTTTCAAAACCTCTGGTAGGGCGCTGCCACCCCGAGGTGTAGGCTCCAAACCAAGTGTGAAGGCCCCTCAACAATCTACCACAGGATATCAGGCTTGTAGAGTCAGTTGACATTATTATAAAAGGGCATTTATCACATGACGTTTATTGCCATTTTACTTGTACTTTATTTATTTTAACCTCAATTACAGTTCTTTATTAGAAGGTTTTGATAACATCTAAGGAATAACTGCCAATTTTTGCACCTGCATTTCTACTCCATCTACAGTGTAGAAGTAAAACCGACCTAAGTCCTATGAGAGAGAAATGAGAGAGAAATGACGGCGACTCACTAGAACTGCTTTCACTGTCACTCGTGTTGGATGTCAGGCATTCTGCAAAAGCACAGGAGAGAAAGTTGCACATTATCTCAATAAAAAACAAACCCCAGTTAAATACAAATGAATCATCTTCTTACAGGGTGAAAGTTATTTTCACCAGCCTCAACAGCCAACAGGAAAAAAAAGCAGTTTGTTTTTGAACATCCAGGCCATTAAAGAAAAGGGGAATAAAGAAAGCAGAAGTCCTGTCTGGTACAGTAGCCATGCTCTCGCAATATTGGGGAAGTTATTTAAGGTGCAAGCAATAGGAAATTAAGTGTTTCCTGTGACCGTATCCCAAATGACCCACAACTCCCTTACCAGTGTTTCCTATTGCTAGATCTGTGCCTGTGGCAACAGATCTCGTATCAGGGAAAAGACAAAGAAAATATACAGGCGTTACACTGTCCACTGGTGGGAGGGAGGCGGGAGCTGGATGACTCTGGGGAAGTGGAGGGAAAAGTGTTTCCAACCGGGCAAAGCAACTCACTGCTCTGGTGACAAATACATCCCAGCTCCTTGTGACCTTATCTGACAAAACTGTGCAAAACAATTATTCTAAAGACCCCAGGGGACGTTGAGAAGAAGTGTAACGTTCACTCACCCTCCCGTGGGAATGCATATTTTATATGTCCTGTGAATCTGAGTAGACGTGTGCATTGTGTGTGTGCACGCACCTAGGTCTGTGTGTGTGTGTGTGTGTGCGTATGTCATTGTAAATGTGTGTGGTTTAGCATTCCCAGCTGGGTCTGCAGTGACAAAGCTTTTTTTTCTCAGAGCTTGGGGGACAGCTGCTCGACACAGTACAACCACACACTTACTCAAACTCTTTGATCCATAAAAGTCATCGCTTAACCCTGGGAAGTCCTAGATGTCCCGACAGGTGAGAGCAGAAACCAAGAGAAGAGAGCAGACAGGAAGAAGAAGAGGTTAGTGAGAGCTGGGGCAGAGAGGAAGAGGAGTGCTGTGTGGTGCGCGCCAGGCCCACTGACACATGGTGCAATGCTGTACTCATTAAGCCTGAGCCCCACTTTGTTCATAGTAAGCCACGGTCTTTCAATTACACAAGCCCAATCCCATTAAAATGGGATTTTGACCTGTTAAATGTTAAAGCTTTAGTCCAGTTAATGAGATTCTCCTTGTTGTGGGTCAGTGACTGACTGGAGGATTGATCACGACTAATACAAGGAGTAGCATCACGGTGTTAGAAGGCCTGTATGTTAATACGGCCAGGAACTTGTGTGCATGCGCGCACACACACACACATGCACAGCTGGCGGCACACACAGTGAAACACTCCTCTGGAGCCCATAGACAGATGCACAGACACACCAGAGAGAAGCCCACATCCCCCGCTTGATACCGGCTCTGCATGTGGAGCGTCTCTCTGGGACAGTGAGAAAGGGATGAGAGTGGTGCCATCTCACACACACCATCCCTGGAGGTGAGCGGAAAGATGGAAGTTGAGAGACAGAACTGAAGCATGAAGGGGGAAAGGACGGGAAAGGACGGGAAACAACACCACCACCGCCCCCCTCGATCACACAGCTGGTACTCACGTTCAGACTCCACCAACTCCTGCACAATATTCTCCTTGCTCTTGTAAAACGGGAACTTGCGCGAGAGGTTGAAGCTTTTTTTGCGCTTTACTTTGACTGGCTGCGTGTGTGGGTGAGAAGGGGGGGAGGGGGGGCAATGAGAGGGTGAAAACAAAAACAGAATGGGTTTCAATGAAGGTACTCGACGCCCATGCAAAACAAAAACAAAAACAAAATGAAATGCCGACAAACAATACACATCAAATAATGAAAATGAGAAGCAGGCAATGTGTGGAAATGGATGGCATATCACTGTGAAGCTAACAGGCCTCCGTCGACCAGCTTTAAGATTTACCTTTTTAATATCAAATGAAATCTCCTTGCATAGTACAGATAGATAATTACAGCTGATTTACACTTCTGCAAATTAAATCTGACAGATCAGCGTCTGATAAACGTGCTGACATTTTGTAAGTGCACCTTTCTTAATATCATTGAGTGCACAAGCTGCGGAGGTTACAGAGACCTCTCATCTCCACGGAGCTCCTGTGTAATCTATACAGTAATACGAGTGCTTTTTGTGCTCGCTTCAGTGAGCAGGTGCTGGTCCCTTTCCCACACTCAGGGGGGAAGTAGGCCATCTCCCTGGGAGCCCAGCAGCAGTTCTGAAGACTCTCTGGCACCAGGGCAGGGAGCAGCTGGCCCTCTACACTTACCCTGTTCGACTCAATCATGCCTGTCCTGGCGTGGAACTTGACTGTTTTTAACCTGGCCCGCTCTTTCTTCTCCACTCTGGGGGGGGACAAAAAGGAAACAGGAAACAGATTTATGCTGGGCATGAACGTGTGCGGTCGTATTAGTTTTGTCTGCAAATGGAGAGCGACTGTACCTTTTCTTGCTCGGAATGACCCCAATCTGCTCACTCTCTCCATGTGGTGTGACCAGTCTCGCCTGCCACCACTCGTCATCAGAAGCATTTATGACATGGAGGATATCCCCATAAGAGAAGCTCAGGCCTTGGCTGGGCAGGCAGCTGTCCCTCGTCCGGTCGTAGTCAAACAAAGCTCTACACAAACAAAAGCTTTGGTTACACTCTGTGTCCACACTTCATTTTGTTACATTATTACTCATTAAATTACCACATTCCTCCTTGTTACCACTTCCTATTAGAGTCAGACATATAAATTGGTTTTATCAATATGAGCCTGTAACAGAAAAATCAATGCCGGTGTTTATGTTTACTGATATGAAAACGTATTTTACAGAATAGACAACGCAGAAAGATGGGAATTTATGTTAACATTTTACATAACTATAATTAAAGCTCTACATATGAGGTTGTATTATTGTTTTCTTTGTTTTTATTAGTGATCTGTTGGTCATTAGGATTTGATAACATTGTAGGAATCATTCAGCCAAAATAATAATATTTGGCCGACCTCTAAAGATTCAGATTGGTCGGGCTCTATTTATTATCATTTCAGGTTACATGTGGGACGTGATTGGAGGAAACATGTGACCCATCCAGACAAATCACTTATTGTTTTTTACTGGCTACATAATGCCATTCTTATTTAAAATACGAGTGTATATTTAACCATAAAAAGATATTGTGTAGAATCGTGTGTCAAATGTGGAGCATCAGCATATCAAAGAACGTCATTCATATCCTGTTTCCACTTGATCTTTCTACCTGCTAATGCCACATACTCTCCACTACAAACAGTCAGTGTTTATTGTTTGTCTGGGTGCGTCACTCTTGTCAGACAGGAAAACCCACAGCCACTGCTGCAGATATTCATACCTGCTTTACTGGCTTAAGTTTTCCTTGAGCTACAATCCTATATCTTCAGGCCATATACACATTTTTTCCAAGCTTGTCCTGCCAACCGAAACTGCAAGTGTCATTAAGTAAGAAAAACTGCTGAAACTGTCATGATGCAGCCAGGTGGAGGATAACTTCTTAGTTTCTTTACAAGGACAAGAGAGCACTTAACATAGGCTGACGAGTTATAATCAAATTGGTAGCAATAACTGTGTTATTGCCCCTTGACATGCTTGGGTGTTTCAGAGAGTGTAAGCACATGTGACAGTTTTTTTTGTGCACCTTAGAGGTTTAACGCCTCCACATTCCTGAGGCTGGGCTGGGAGGACATGGCGGCTCCTGCATCAGCCGGGTAACCAGACAGCTTTCCCAACATAACTACGGGCTTAGTCGCCCACACAGGAGCAAGTCGGGCTTTACATGCCTCATAGGGCCCAGTCTATAAGAGAGGCATGGGGAGGTACTTGTGGAATATGGTGTTACATCACATGGTCTTTTACCTTGACCCCCCTGAGTCCTTTGTTCCTTTCTGCATTTAGGCGAGCAGAAGGATGCCACCTGTTTTAATTCCTAAATGAGCCCACATGTTTGGCATCAGGCCCAAAGTGTCATAACACAGGTCACTTCAACAAGCTCGCCTTTCAATCTACATTACAGACAGTAAGAGTCAATGTCAAGCGTGGCATCAAAACAACAACAGGGAATGACTGTCCATCAGCTTTTTGATGGGGATGTATGAGCTCCAATAACCCTGAATTAAACATGATCCCACAAATAGAATCAGCTCTTATTGTATAATCGTCACAGGGAGAACTTTCGTCTGCTTTCAGGCTTTATTTACTCTGACTGGCAGGTAGAGGTTTGAGTGTTTCTTTTAACTATAGATCTTAAAACTTGATGCAGTGAGCGCAAGTATGGTTGTGTCTAGAGATTTTCCGACACCGGCAAAGGGAGATGCATCCGATACTGCTGAAAGTCAGTCGGGCAACAACGCGCACACAAATCTATGCATCGATCCGATACCACGTCTTTAGATTATGATTGCTTAAATGTCAGCTGTTTGGTGATATTTCACACTGGAAAGTCCCACAGGTGAAATGTTGACGTGTACCATATGTAAGACTTTAGTTTTGAGGGGGGCCACTAGTCTTGTTGTGTATTTAACCTGAACCAGGCCATAAAACAATGATAGCAATCATCCCTTTCCTAAATGCATAGTAAGATGCAACTGTTAAAATATAATAAATGTAGAAGATTAATAATACATTCTATAGTATAGAATCTATACACAGCTGTGGGATCAGTGCTTGGTATTGTTCAATATGTTAAGTCCTGGTATCTGAACAGGTATTGGGAAAGGAAAAATTATACCTGAACTTCTAATTGTGTCTGATTGTGTGTGAGTGCTCCAGCTTTACCTGACATAGAGAGAGCGTTTCTCACTGGTGCGCAGGGAGCCTGATCCTGAGCTCATGCTGCTGTTCATCATCTGCTCCCTCAGGTCGTGGATCTTGGACTCAAAGCGACTATATTCTGTAAAGCATTTAAAAAAAGAAAAAAAACTTAATCAACGGCACCGCCAAAAATAGGAACTTCAGAATACAGACTACACATTCACTTCAGGCTTTCGGGTTGATACACTGGAAGGTGCATCAGGTGTTAAAACATCAAATAAACCCCAAAACAGAATCGCTTTTCTAGTATTTCACTGGAAAACTGTTGGACAATCTGTGCCTTAGATTGTGCTGCAGTAAGCGAACAGAGGAAAGGCTCAGTGAATCTCAGGGCTGATTAATGACCCCAGGAACAGATGGTTTATCACAGATCTGCCTTACACATCAGGTAATGTCTCGTGTCAGGTAATTAATTACACAGATTAATTAAGTTCAACGTGGTTAAAAAAAAAGAAAAAGGAAAGAGCTCCAACAATTCTAAATACATGACCATTTGTCACAAGTGTGTAGATCCAGTTTGCCACCCAGCAGCACAGGGATGATGTATGAATATACCTGGACCTCCTCATTAAGAATGCTCTCATTAGCCTGCTGTGCCCTGTGTGCTTTGTGCCGAGGCTGAGGGAACAAGCTAGGCCACCGCACCACACAGCACAAGGCTAGATAAACAGAAGGGCAGATGCAGCTAGAAAAACAAGCAGGTTGGTCGCTCATGTGACCACACAAAAGAGGCGCAAAAAAAAGGCAGCACTGTGAGGGACTGATTTTGTCATATATCTAAACATGTTGACAATTTAAATCTATAAAGAGCTGATGTAAGAAGGGAAAGTGAATGGAAAATGAATAAGGGTTGAAATCTCAGAGCTTCAGCACTTTTAGTTGCATACAACTAACCTGCATCGCATCATTAACAGCACACAATAATGTACAGTATTGCCTAAATAACATTTAAATGCCCCGTCCGAAATAAAATGAACCAGTGATTATCACGCACATTTTTCCACTTATCTCCCTCCCTGCCGTGCCTGTAAGGGTTGACTCCTACCTCATGGTGTAATCATCCATTGCTGGCTACACTTCCTGTAATGTGAACAAGCGATCAAAGTCCAGATTCTGTCAAACAGGTCCACAAGTAGCCTCGGAAAACAAACACCCATGACTACAAAGAGGTCTCGTCCAAGTTAGTCCAAGCTCCTGGAAAATACCGGGCAGGTGCAAAAACAAGCTTCAAGTTGCTGAACTCTTAACCCCCCGCTCCGCTGCTGGACGAAACCTAAAGGGGATTCAAAGCAAACACGGATCCTGCCGCAGGAGGGCTCTGCACCTTTGCTCGGCTCAAAGGGTTAACAACACAGAGTGACGCTGCAAGGTGAGGTAACCAGACACCGCCTGACTCCCTGCTACCAAGAGCAACGCACTGGAAGCCCTAGACCGGTGACAGCGGTTGCGGAAACAGCCATTCAGACTAGACCACTTGGCTCTCAGTCACAGGAGAGACAAGAGAATGGAGCGAAAGAAGAGGCCGCTTCAGAGGGGAGGGGCCGGGGGACAAGACAATGAGAAGCTAAACAGAGAGAGTAATCCTAAGGCCTTGCTTCAAAATACCACCAACCTGAAGGACTGGCTGCGAGCCGTGCCGGTGAGATAGTGTTCTAGGTAGCACAGGTAGAGCTAAAAACTTTGCTTGTTCACATTCCTAACATCCGAACGAGTCATCTGCATACCGCAGACATTCAAGAGGAGCAGCTTTGAGACTGTCGTGAATGAAGTGGGACTCAGAAGCCAAAACCCAAATTGCTGCCGCACCTTGTTGATAATGATGCCATCAGAATACAAGAAAGTCTGCAATATAATAATCTATTTGTACAAGCAGTGGCCAATCTCCCTCCCCCAAAAATAGAAATTAATACATAATGAATTAAATTCACGGCCATTATCCACAATCCGTCACTATAGTTAATGCAGTCTATGAATTTGTTTTTTTCTACTTCCACTGTTTAAAACACAATGAGCTCTATTTTACACACAAGCACAACACAATTAGCTTTGCTAGTTTATGATTGACACAGTTGGCAACAAGTTAGTTGTGCAACACATGCACTTGCATCCATCTGAACAGCCATGGGTGTGTTGGTCTTACAGGTAAAGTCAGGTGCATTGTTGGCACAGTTCTATCTTAGAAAACTCAGTGCACTTTGACCAACCAAAACCTGGTCTGAAATCAGTGGAGTTTAATTCTCTGTTAATTTAAGAGTGCAACATCAAGATTGTAATTTGCACCTACACAGGTGTTGAATTATTTTGAAAATGTCGTGCTTCAAAGAGAACCCATAATAGAGACATGTTTATATAACTCCTCTAATCAGCGTAGACATCGGTAGGTACATCATTCTATTGATTTGAGAATGGAAGGGGGATCCATGTCGTACACCAAGTGTAAATGTCATATTCTCTATGATGTAATTGAAAAGTAGATTATGGACGTCTCAGATTGCACACACCTTATGTGTATTACATCACAAATGCTGTCACCGAATAGGAAACCACTCACAGTCACTGACCAATCTGCAGAACATGTGCTTTGTTTCCTGTAAATCTAGTCAAATAGGGCACAGTTAAGGAAGTTTAAACCTGTTTCACCAAAACCAAACAATACTCACTACGATACTGGAAAATGGCTATCACCACCTACATGTCAACGGCAACGCAGGAAATTAATATTTTACACTGAAAGTTCTGTATTAACTGCTTGTCCCAGCTTAATATCAAGCACACAGAGCATCGGTATTGATAGAAATAAATCGTTGATAAGTGTTCCTGGATTGAGAGGCCACCAAATACAAATGCTCATTAATCTAAGTCACAACAATAGCAACGCCATTTAGTCCTGACCTCCCCCACAAATAGCAAATTTCCCTTAACTGATTCCTGCTAAGTTCACGATCAGTAACCAATCAATGATTACAGGCCTCCACACCCTGGAGGCCTAAAAGGTTGAGGCGCTGACGAAGAACCAAAATATCTCTGATGTGGCTTTTATTTCCCATCTCTCTTTTCCTTCATCACCTCTCCACTGTCAGCTATCTAACAAATATCTGAGATAAAAATATAATGTTTTCACCTCAAGGAATCTTTATTCCATTTTTGCAGTTGGTATTAGAGTCAGATATTAACACCATGTGTTACATGTTTTAAGTCCCGCAAATGAAAACAACAAATAAATAATTAATGCCATCACTCAAAAAGGCTGCTCCTGCTCCCACTCAGCATTCTTTAACAAACGACCAAACAAAACTGAAAGGGTAAAAAATTATTTTGCAGAGGTGCCAGTTATATTGGATACGATATATCTTGCAGGGGACTCAAATCTTTACCGTTAACTTTGCATCAAGGACATAAAGCTGTAGCCTACAGCAGCATCTCTATAAAGTCAGAAAAAGCTGGGCTACCTCTATCATCTGATGAAAAGTGTTGCTGGTTTTATTAAAGGCTTTAACCTTATCTACCTGGTTGAGAATGAGACCTTCTTGATCAGCCCAGCTCTTTACAGTGATTCAATCGACATCGATTATTCTTAAATATGCCTATTTGAGAAACACACCAGTGGGAGACTACAATTATCAACGTCCTATAAAGCGACATTACAATTCTATTTTAATGGGGGAAAAAGCAGCTTCAAACTAAATTTGATGGTACACAGACTTGGAATAGAATGAATGGAGCCCTTTTCATTCCCACTCTCCTGACCACCTTTTCTTGCACTACGCAGCCCATGTGAGCGAGTATGATCTCTGGTAAAGTGCAAAGATGAACAAGTTAGTGGCTTAAACCTGAGTGATCAACAAAGTCAAGAGAAATGTCAAACTTTTGATCAGTTAAAAAGGCTTAGAAGTCGACGAAACTAGTGTTAATCTCCAATCGTAAAATTCCAACTGGAGTTTGTTATATTAAAAGCTCTTCTGGTTCAGGAAGCCTTGAATCGTGAGGAATATCCACTGTCCAGCTGTCTTCCAGTTTGGCGAATGGGACTCTGCAGTTGCAAAACTTTTGTTTTCAGTACATGCACACTTAATCACTAGCACAATGAGCCCAACAAAAATATTTCCACTGGTGGTAAGTCTTGCTTTAATACACAAGAGTGAGCCTATATTTTTAGGAGTGACCCACAGGAAGCACAGACAGCTAATAGAAACTGGGACTATTCTGTATCTCACTCCCACTGCGTGTCCTCATTAGTCATCCAGCTTTTTTATTTTGGGGGACGGTGGCTTCTCTTTTGATCCAGTTATGCAACACAGCAGGCATGTACTTGTAATGTGAGAGTGTGTTATGTTGTCAGGAATAGTCGAGCCCATGAAAACATAGACCCCAATAATACACTGCAGGAGGAAAATGAAGACCCTGGGTTAACAACATCCACAAACCTCTTTAGTGCACACTGATGTGAGTTTGATGAGGGAGCATGTTTAACATTTCCTCCACGGCCCTCCTCCCATTTCCTACACGCAAAGGCTTTAGTGTCATTACGCTGCTTGATAGGGGGGGGGGGGGGGGCAGGCAAGCATGTGGACCCCCCCCCCCCCCTCCCAAACTTCCATTCCTTTTGACTGAATGAGAGACTTGGCGTAAAAAGACTTGGTGATGCTCCAGCAGGCCTCCTGCTGCAGCCTGTGTGCTCTGCTGTGTCTTTTTGTAGTCTTCAGTGCTGGCCTTCCAACAGAGGTCCCCAGACACCCAGGCCCCAGCCCCTGAGTCGACCCTCCAGGCAGTTTGCCCAGCATGAACTAGCACTCACCCTCCACTTCCTCCACCTGACCTCTCCTTGTACAGCCCACTGGTAGCACCTCCTGCAGATCTACTGATGGCAGATCTCAGGTCACCAGTGGGGATGCAGGAATTCAATCATTTGCCAGTGCTTAACTTGTGTGTTTTAGAGCGGTTACGTATTGTACATGATATGGTATGGAAAACAAAGGTTCCTTTCAACTAAATTCATCACTATTCAACATGCTGCCCGAGTGGCCGGGCACGCCAGACAACATGAACTCACGAAGACTAGAAGGAAGCATTGTAAACAGCGTCTTGTGGCAAGGGGAACAACGCACTGCAATATTGTCAGTCTTGATCCCAGCCTGCGTGCTCCTGTAGCTGAGCTGCGTGCCAGCTGACCCTCACCGACCCGGGCCCGCCTCACTTTCAATGACCTTGAATCGTTATTGGACATTTAAGTCTTGTGTCTTATTGAATGTGAAAACAATATAGAGTGCGAGCATGCTGCAACTTATGCCCCGGCACATTCCTGACATAGTCCGACCTGACAACTGAGCCTGGATCTAAAGCTTACAATATCCTCCCTGTTGTTGTTGCAGCATTTACCACAGCAGGCTCAAGTACAAATGAACAGCGCCGAGAAAGAACGGAGAAAGTACGCTGCCGCCAAAGTGGCCGTGATGCCCGACACAGTTCTACTTCACTGTTACAGAGAGACAGAGGTGCCATTATGTGAAATGAACTGTTAAATTCAGTTAAGACCTACAAGGGCCAAGCATCACATACAATCTGCTTGAGTCAGCAGCAGCAGACACACACTCACACACATGTGGTCACAGTGTTGTGTGTTTAAAGTGCGGTGCGACAGTGACATACAGGTGTAAATGTACATGTTTAAGAGCTGACGTTCCCTGTTCACAACCACCAGCCAGCAGGCTGACACACACCTGTTTGACCACACCTCTGTGTCCCCACCTAAAGCTTTAGGTTACATAAGAGCAGCCGGTGATTGTTCAACATGTCTGAATGAGTCCTGCTAAGGATACCAAGCAACATGAGGCCCCTTCATTCAGATCTGTGTAGACATTAATAATCGGGAGGGGGGGGGGGGGGTATGAGACTAAACCCCTGAGGATCCAGGTAATGTCTGGAGAGCACCACAGTGTTCAGTACAGCCGGGGTGAGGCTATCACATGTCCGCCACGGTCCTTTTCACGTCAAGGCTGCTTCTTTAAAAACACTTTTAAAGTCACACTTAATTCATTGTGTTGTCACACACGAGAGGAACGTGGTTTCTTGTCGTACTGTAACTTCTCCACGGTAGTTAAGAACTAGCTCAACGGATAACTGCCCCGCTAACAGTCACAACAAACACTTTCTACACAACGTCCCTCGGTCGTATTTGTTCAGCGAGTCGACGTTTCCCACACACTTCCCCTCGTCGCCTCACCTCACTGGAAAGAAGCTGTGGTCGTTACTTCGCTGTCGCAGCCGGCAGTTTCTTCACCCAGCCATTAGGAAGTTCATGCGGCTTCTGCTGCTGCTGCTGCGGTTCTGCCCGAGCCCATCCCCCATCCATCCAAACACACACTCACTCACACACTGATACCCACACACACACACACACACAAGTTTGTCGGTTTCGCTCTCAACGTCTTTCAGGAAAAACTCCCGCCCTCCGCAGTGGAAGTCTCGCTCGCACCTTCCTGCTTCAGTCTCCTCTTCCCATCGCTGTCCGGCTCCGTGGAGCAGCTCCGAGGCTAACCGGGGGGGAACCGGAGAGTTTGAACGGGCTGGAGGGAGACGACAGCGGCCGGTTTGCCCGCCTTCTTCCACTTTACCTCCTCTATCCCTCTATCTCTCTCTCGGCCTGCCGCTCACAACAAGAGCCGCCCCTCAAACTCAACACTTCCGCACACTAGCGGCCAATCAGAGGCGGAGATACGGATCATTTCCCTCGCGAGCGAGCGGAGCCTGTCACGCACCCGCAGGTAGATCAGGTCAGTTCAGTGCAACTTCACAAAGACCGTGGAAAGTTTGAGAATCCCACGAGAAGAGCGAACCAACAATGAACTAAATACACTCACTTTCAATTTAGATACACTTAGGTCAGCTTTGCAATCATTTCAAAGGCTACGTTAGTCTAATGGACAACTTTGTGTAGCTTCAGGTATTTATCTTTAAATCTGTATTTACATTTGGCTTAGTTACTTGTGCCTTTCAATCATCTTATACTTGCAGTATTTGTACTGTCAATATCTCCATGAGCACATACTTCTTTACAGTGACAGTTAAGTAGTAATTCTGGTGGCTAGACTTGTGTCTGTCTGTCTGTCTGTCTGTCTGTCTGTCTGTCTGTCTATCTATCTATCTATCTAAGTATTGTATTTTCATACACAGCCTGGCAGCCTATACATTATTGATGTGCCCCATACAACCCAGCAGTTGTCCAAAAACAAATCAAAGTCCCCTTCCGGTGAAAACCAAGCTTTTACCATGTCCAACTTTATCATATGAAATACACATTTTCAGCGAAATAACCAGTAAATGCCTTCGGTTGAGTATTTCCACCTTAAGGGTGCCAAGCGAAAAGCGCAGGTCAAAATTCACAAAAGTTTAACTCCACCCTGAAGCCTTGTTGCGATTTGCTCGCCACAGAAAGCAAATGTCGTATTCTCCTCCTCACACTCACACAGATCGGAAGTGAAAGCAAGGCAAAGGTTCTCCACTGATACGTTTGCATTTGTCACCGAGCCGTAACTCTGCAGTAATAAAATTGCTAGTCTGTCAAAAAAAGTATTCAGTCAGCCAGGGTTTGTGATGTCACAACCCTGAGAAAACAAGCCTGTCAACTTGTGGGTGGGGCAAAGTAAATGTTCTCCTATTATATCAAACTTTAAATTCGAACAGGCTGCTGTAGTTTATGATCCAGTTATAAATTTGTCCTAAAAGCTTCACAAAAAGCCTCAAATAAAAAAATAACTGTGGGGTCATTACCTTCAGGCCTGTACTGAGCAATGATGGTGACTGTCTGTCCAGCTCTCTTCAGTGCTGCAGCCGCCTGCTCATGTGTTGCATTCCTTAAGTTCACTCCATTCACCTGCAACAAAACAGAAAGAGATACTTAGAAACAAAAGTTTCAGAGATGAAAAGGTGCATCACTTCTTGAGAAGGTTAAAGGAGACAAATCCAGCTCAAAGGAGCAAAGTCCATGCTCCGACCGGATGGTTTCACTTCAGCCTGTGGAGATAAGATCTGCCCTCAGAATGAGAGGACATAACATTAACTATGAGATAAGACTATTCGATTTTGATAAGCGTTCACCCATTGATGAAACATTATTTTTATATTATGTGTGAAAATATATAAACAGGGATATTTAGAGCAACATTTGAGTCTGGAAGAATTGGGGTTATGAAATACAATTCAAGGGATCTAAATGTTTAATTCACTGAATATTGATTTACAAAATTCCCTGGTTTTGCAGAGCTCTGCCAAGCTTCCTATGAGCTGTTGTGAATGTTATGTCCTGGTCAAGGACACTCCACCAGGGCAGATGTTTGCTGGCTCTCTAAACACCAAACCATCTTTATGCTGGCGTCATTACTCTGACAGCAGGAATTGACTGAACATCTTCCAAAAATGTTGTTGATGTGGATAAACAAACAAAAAAAAGACACCCGAGGTTGAAATACTGACCGACAGAATCCGGTCGCCCCTCCGAAGCTCGCCGCTCAGGTCAGCTGGCCCTCCCGCTAAGATGAAGGAGACGAAGATGCCTTCTCCATCCTCCCCGCCGACGATGTTGAAACCCAGGCCTGTGGAGCCTTTGTGCAGCAACACCTTCCTCGGCTCCCTACCAAACAGAGCGACACGGTGAAGGTCAGGGCAGAGAACCAAGAAGAGATGAGCACCAAGAGATAACAAATAGAAATAAAATAGAAAGAGTGCAAACCAAGAGGCACACAGAGGCTGTATCACACAACAGCCATCTTCTTTTGGTTTACACTGTGTGTGATCGCAAAACATTAAGCGCACTGACTGGCAGCTACCAGCAGGCCTACAGATGACAGAACCATGAGACTGCATCGCCAAAAGTTGTAGCCCGCCGCTTTCATTGCTTTACCGAAGTATCAAACTCATTTTCTTTCCACAATCCAAACTATAACACAAACAAATCACCAAATTATTCTATTTAAAGGAGACATGTTATGCTCATATCCTGCAGCTTCATGAATTTAATTTGGGTTCTTACTTGAAAAGTTTTACATGCTCTAATGTTCAGAAAACACATGACTTCCCTCAAACTGCAGCTCCTCCTCTCGGGCTCTGTCTGAAACGCTTGCTTATAGCTCCTGTCTCTTTAAGGCCCGCCTTCAGATAAAGCCCAGTCTGCTCTGATTGGCTGGCTGGTCCACTCTGTTATGATTTATCAAGCGCATGTAGGAAATGATGGCCTCCACTCTAGCTTTACCTAGCTTTGTTTGAGGACGTTTCAAAATAGATGTCTAAAGACATCACAATGTGTCATCACAATGTCCAATGACATCACAATATTGTGGAAGTATCGGCCAGACTGACAAGTCTTTTCTGGAACGTAGAGTTTCCTGTGTGAGAGAGGCGCTCCCTTAACCGATGACTTTGGGCCTTTTTACTTGCAGAAATTTAACATACATAAGAAAAGCTATCACACACTAAAAGGAAGAAACAGAAAAAGCATCATGTGTCTCCTTTAAAGTTCGGACAATTGGTAAATATTAAACATTGCATCAGTTGTTTTGTCTTGTATGACTTATCTAGGTGCAATCATGATAGAATTAGATAAAGTAATGCTATTTTTATTAGCTCAAGATGGTCAGTAATAAAACAAGGTCTGAAGGGATATCATTACCTGCTCAATCAACAATACAAAATCCAGCAGTAGAAACAATGATTAACCACAAAACAATCATGCTCTAATCATTTAGCTAGTAAAGGATCATTTGGATAATTTTAATTTCCACTTTGATACCACTGTGCACTCAGTAATACGTGCGCTATGGCACAAGCCGCCACGCGTCTGGATCCTAATGCAGGTCAGTCACTGGCTGTAGCACTTCTCTGCTCATGCATGGCAGTCTCATTGCAATGTACTCACTTAAAACACCCACTCGTAATAATGTGCATAGAAACAATGAGCTGCCTTCTGCTCGACAGACTCGCTGAAGCTCTGCTTTAGCTTTAGCCACCATGACTCATCCTCCAGCAGGGTAATCAGACTGCCTCAGCTTTAAGATGCTAGAGAGGCTAAACCACTGCTATGGTCCAGCAAAAACCCACCGGGAAAACACTTCACTGGACTGCAGATACACACACCATAGAAAGCTCAACCCCCCCCCACCACCACCACCTCCACCACACACACACATACTTGATATACAAACACACACATAAGCTTAAAACACAAGCATGTGCACACACATTAAACACACGGTTTCTTTTCTAAACAGAAAACCCTGCATGGTTCCCATTAGTGGTCTACTCTTGCAGTACTCAGCCTGCGGTCTCCAGGAATAATTCCTATTCAATCCCTAATGGCTGAGCTCGAACTTGCTGTTAAGACAATTTCCCCCAACAATGGCAGCTGGGGCAGCATTCCGACCATTGAGAATCATACCCAGAACTGACTGGAAAAAGTCCTGATGGCTCCATTAAAAGAGACGAGGAGCAAACGGAAAAATCCTAAATGGTAAAACAGTGCTTTCAGAAAGTTAAACCAGACTGTTAAAGTGCACTCATTTGTAATTATCTGTACTTAGATGCAGAGTTTTTGCAAGACCACAAAATAAGATGCATGAGTAGCGACTCTGGGTCTGCAGGAGTCCTCTCATGAAGCCTTGTGCTTGTGCAAAACGCAGAATCAAGGACATTTGACGAGGCTTAAAAACATTTGATCCATTATGTTCTTGCTTTTTTTTCTACAACCTTCAAGATATTTTAGCACCAGACATCAAGAATTGACAAGCGGCAACTGCCTTTATGCAACACCAACTGACTTGCTTTCAAACAAGTCGAGCTCAAAATAACTTTGCCTTCCATCTGGAGCTTTTCATCCCAGCTCGACAAGGCACACAGATCCCCATGGTTACCTTAGAATCCGGATCCGGTGCTTGCTTCTGAAAGAGCATTTCCTAACTGTGCGTTCAGGCAGGCTCCTCGCCAGCGACATGGAAGATGAGATGTTGACCGTGAACATGGCGGCTTTTGGCACATCGCTCAACTCACCTCTTGCTCCTGAACCCCTCTGCCTATCTGGCCTTCCCCTGAGAGAGGAGCGACAATTTTAGCAGCTCCCTATCTCATCCTTGTGTGCTGTGATGGGAAGCAGCTCCTCTTCGGGCTGTCACAAACCCTCTCTCCCAATATTCGCCTGCATGCCAAGACTTTACACTTAACCCTAGCGCTTCCAAGCAAATCAATCTTTGCTCCATTCTGCAGGAGGAAACCAACAACTCCCCCTTACTCACATCTGGAATAGCCAGGGCGGCTTTACATCAAGAGCGTGGGGACTCAGGTGCGCATCCAACTTTGGTCGCCTTTCACAATCTGCTGTCCCCTAGACTTTGCTCGGATGCTGCTCTGGGTCCAGCCCCCCCCTGGCCCCCCTAGAGTACAGCACAACAGCATTCCTGTCCGTTAGCCTGGCCCTCGCGAGACGAGGCAGACAAACTCCTGCTAATGTGTGTGAGTGTAATTTGTACGAGCTGACTTTCACAAGTCTCAGGCCTGTGATTTGACGACCCCAGAAAGGGATGTGGTTGCACAGGGGACGATGAGCGACTAACGTGGAACATCCGAACACTTAAGTCCAGAATCTTTTTGTTATCTTGCACTCCTTCTCCCTATAGGCAGCGGGCAAGTGTTTTACTGCATGCAGTGCTGGTCGGTGTGATGTGTATCGCCAGGGCATTTTCACGGAAAGTGGGAGTGAATTCCAACTCTTTCAAAATGCAAGTCCTCCCTTCCCGTCACAAGACCGCCCTCCCCTCCCCTCCCTTCCCCTCCCTTTGCCTTTTCATCCATGCCAGGAATGTAAACAGTTATAGGGCGGTAAAAACCCTTTCTCCCTGCACAGCCGTTTCTCCTGCGACCCTTTTCTGTAATTCAAATCCCACCGCTGTACCCTGTGTGTCGCAGTGTTTTGAACTGAGGCGGTCGTGGCTCAATCCTAAAGCGGTGAATGGATATCGGGGCTGCGGGGTTCAGTGGGTCACGCTGCCCTGGAGTCTGCACAGTAATTGGCTCTGCTTGGCTGATTAATGGTGAACACTGCAGATGGACGCCATTTTCAACGGACAGACACTACCTCTCACCGCACTTTACCACTCCCTCTCCCCGAGTGGATCACATCAGCTTATGGAGAGATAAACACACAGATAGAATTAAACTGTGCTTTGTCTTTTCATTGCTTCATTTATAGCCAGAGATATTCATTGTCATTCTCTCTCCTATTAATGCAAACGCAATTCTCCACCAATTTCACAAAGGGCAAAATGTATTCACTGCTAAGGTGATAGACAGTTAAAGATGTTTCATGCCTCTCGCTATGACTAAAAATAAAACTGGAGGGATGAATGATTAACACCTAAGACGATTACTCTGCGGAATCTGCTGTGATTACTTTTATTTCAAATTCCCCTTTGAGCCTCTGCAGCTTTTGGAAACACCGACCAAAGGTCAGAGCGCCACTCGCTATCGATGACGGCATTCTTGTGCTGCCGAGTCAAAGGTTCTGTGATTGTGCGTGAGACACATAAAGTAACTGATTAGCTCACATGCTGCCGCTGTCCTCCAGCTTCTGTATTTACACAAGCTGGGCCTGACCAAAGTACCCTAACAACAAGCATTGTTGTTTATACAACAACTACAGCCATGACGAGCTGAAGAGAGCCGCTTGTTGAGTGATTGCGCATATGTTTACACTAAACATGCATATTTTAACCCAGAGGTTTGATCTGTTGTCGAGTCCAATGTGGACAGAAACACGAAGGGGGCTGTGTACAGTACTGACATACCTCCAGGAAGGGGGTAATATCAGATGGAGAAAGGGAGGGTGTCTGTGATGACACCACTGAGGGGGATGTGCAGATGGGCAGAGGGCGATACAAGCTCTGACTCATTCCTCACAACCAGCCTGCTCCACTTTTGCGGAAGCCTGTGCTTACTATAGAATCCATCTTAAATAACCCCTCCTGTTAACAGCCAATGGGGAAGCTGCTAGGGCTGAAGGGAGGTGTCTTCTATCTGCCTGTCAGACTGATGGAGTCGGATGCTCATCTGCCGTGACTGGGATCAAGTTGGTTGTCGAACAAGATGTCCAAAACCATGCCACTGTTTTTCTGATTCCACAGCGGACATGACACACAGACCCACCACAGGCGAACAGGTGCGTGCACGCTCACGCACCTGTGATGTATGAGTAGTCTAATGCGCAGAATGTTTACGTGTGTCCATGTCACAATTGCACATTGCACTTGAAGCTGAAGTATCTGCGTGAGCAAACGTCTGAGTGTACAGTATGTGTGTGTGATTGGTGCTGGCAACATGGGGGTGTGAGAGGGGTACGACCTAAGAGCATGGCCTGGTTTTCCCAGCATGCAGATGAATCATGACAGCTGCAGGACTGTCTGCTGCTACTGGTCTGCTGGCCCGCACCACATAATACTCTTACTCCCCATCATATTTATGGAAACAGCAACGCTCAGTGTTTATATTTACATACACAGAGCAGCAGGCGAAATATTCCAACGCTGCAAAGCAGAATATTGTCTGCTCCTATAAGACCCTTCCCGTCCTCCTGTACGGTCCTTTCTTTTAAACACCACAACCTGCTTTAAGTTACAGCCAAACGTAAAGACCAGAATCTCTGCTCTTCTCTCCTCTTTCTTACACAAATCTAAACACACACACTCAAACACACACACACACACACACACACACACACACACACACACACAAACACAGAAAAAATAACATATGGGCCTGTGTGTGACATTTATGCTACACAAAAAAGACAACATTTACCACAAACACATTACATAAAAGCAATGGTTCACAGAAAAATTGTGATAGTTAGCCATGATGTAATGCACGAAGGACAAGATTGTGGGTTTAATGTGGCTAAATATAAAAAAACAGGAGCCCTTTTGCACATTTCCATAAATATCAGGTATATTATTGTATTCAGCACTAACCATCAGTGAAAGTAACTTGGCGCGAGATAGAGGCTTAGTTTTATCTGAGCATCCTGACAGATGGAATTGAGCAGCTTGTGGGAGCGTGAAGCCCTTTCGGCTGCACTCCTGTGGAGATGTGTTTGTGAAGAGCAGGTACGACTCCATTTTAAACTGTGACGAAACAGGCCACTATTGTTTGAGCTTAATAGATGTGAGCAGAGTAGTAGAAAATGAAAGAACCATTAATGACTTCTGGAAGGTCATTTAAAATATTAAAGCAGCAGTAGTAGTGTATGTGTAATAATACACACCCACAAAGGGCAAGAAACAATCCGCTGTTGTTGTTGTTGTCTTTTCATTTCGGCTGCACAGCTATCTTAATGTTGTTGTTACAAGTTTCTGTTGTGAAGTCGTGAAAGAAGCAGGAGGTGCGTTGGATACTGGGTGTGTCATACAAACAAAATAAAGCAGCCTCACACTTTAAGCACAAGCAAATAAAAGCAGTAAAGTAGGCATGAGGTGGGGGGAACATTTACATGCAAACATACAGACAGAAAGAGACAGAAATATTAAATGAGTTAAAAGGACGCCCTGCTGGAAAATGAACAGATATATCAACCCACCACCCGTTTCTGTGCCTTTCCTTGTATCTTAAATGTCCATTACTCATTTCTGTATATTTCTTTTTGTGTGATTTATGTGTAAATGTGCCACAACAAACTTCTGGTGAGGGAGGAGGACTCCATCCCCGTCTGGTCCTACTGCTCTCTGCTGCCAGATAAAATGCGAGCTAGAGTGGAGGGTTAGCTAAGCAAGGCGTGATGGACTAGGTTAGTACCTGCCAGAGAAGGGGAGAGGACCTTGGCACAAGGGAGCAGGGGAAGGACAGAAGCCTCTGTAGAGGGCCAGGGGCCCCTTGCTGTCCCCAGGTTTGTGGATGACACTGTAAATAGGCTCAGCCCTGCTGTGGGGTACAGGAATCACAGTGAACGGGACAAGTGTAGGACACATATAAAGCACACATACCAACAAAGATGCAACAAATGCACAAACAAGTCATGTAGACAGCTTGGACAAGGACATTACAGAACCACACAGCTAATACTCATCCAGTAACACATTCACTCCACACAGACATGTATAAGCGCCTGCATGCGGTTACACACAGAGAGATCCAGCCCCCGTCCAGAGATGTGGGCTAAGATGACCTAAGGCCAAGTGGGACACTCCAATCAAGCTCCTATGAATGCTTCTTGTTATCCAGTACTTGGATACAAGGTCAAAGGTTAAATCTCAGTCATAACAAGTACAAGAAGCGACAAGAGGCCTCTCTCAGCACACAGCCACCACACACTACTCAGCTAGTAGGCAGCACCATGACCCCGATGAGATGAAATGTGTAAACCGAGCATTTGTTCTGCTTCATCAAATGCAAATGTGTGCACGGATTGTCAAAGGAACCATGACAACACCAAAATAACAAAATGGAAGCAGCGAGAAACAAAAGGAAACTTATGAAAACTTAAAATACATGTTTGAAAATCAATGTAGCCCCATACAACTGTGCGCTACATGTTTCCTTTTCAACAACTTCACCAGCAAATACCAAAAAGGCTTTTTCGCTGATCTCAGGAGAGGAACCATGTACTGTGAGTTGGTGAAATCTGCATTCATGACTATGACTGATGGAAAGAGAATCATTCATGGAGGAATTCTGATCTACCTTGTGAAATCTTCCTCCCCGAGCATGTGGCGGGGAACTGGCGAGTACCTAGACGGGGTAACCTGGGGCGGCGGGTACGCAGGTTTAGGCTCCATCGCCCCCATGTAGTTGTGGCCGACGTGGTTGTCCACCATGGTTGGGAAGGCTGGAGGGAGGGCCATGCCAGCAGGGGGAAAGAGAGAATGATTACCACACAGGTGCATCAGGAACACAGCATAAGACTGACAACTTCAACAGCCCAGTAAGGAATCAGTCAGTTAACCACTTTGATCTGGACAAACACTAGGGGTCTAGAAGGCCTCCCACACTGATGACATTCCTTCAATCTTTTTGTATTCAATTGCTAATTAGCAAATGTTACCAGAGTAACGCTTACACGTAAACTGTACGTACACAACAGTGTTATACATGATAAGTCCAAGCAGAATCCTAAGAGTCTGAGTTTGCCCGACCTCTGAGTTTTTTACTTTTTCTTAAAATATTGTCTGATCATCTGAGTACTTTTTAAAGATGTCTCTGGGTTCAATTGTCTTGGTGATAATTATATTAACAGCAGTAGTCCTGATGGCCAAAGCCACACAAATCTGAATTAAGGAGAAAATAAGAGATATTTTTCCATAAAGTTGGTGCACTTTTTGTGCATGCCTTAAAAAGCAGGATTTCAGAGGTCATTTCCATTCTTGATGGCGGCAGCTGAGCACGATAGAACACGTGTCTCCCGTCCCGGTCATCTGACCACGGCCTGCACTGTCAGAGCTGAGGGAGTTAAGTCTGCATTAAGGGCTGTTTTAAGCTCAGACAACTGCAAACAGTTAGAACGTACAGAGAGCCCTCAGTAGCCCCCTCTGATACTAAATCACTGTTGTGTGGAAATTGGAGATGCTGCAGCTCAGGATCGTGGGCTCTCATGAGCAGGTGGGATGTGAGAAACCGTCCACACTCAGTGGGAGGCAGAGAACTGCGCTTCTTGTTGTTGTGGGAAGGATCATGCCTGTGTGTGTGTGCACAAAAAGTCACTATATTCACTATGTGGGTGTCTGAGCATAGCAGTTTTGGGGAGAGAACAGAGATCCAACACAAAAATGTATGCAGTCCAGCTGGAAAATCTCTGATAAAGATACAAATCTGATGGAGCTTGACTTAAAAATCTCTCTTTATTTTACGTCAAGCACTTTATATAAGTAAACCTGCTGTAGTTATC
Organism: Pleuronectes platessa; assembly: GCF_947347685.1. NCBI lineage: Eukaryota > Metazoa > Chordata > Actinopteri > Pleuronectiformes > Pleuronectidae > Pleuronectes > Pleuronectes platessa. The sequence goes on from NC_070633.1 coordinate 20,050,003, forward strand.
CGGCTACTTCCCATGTACTTTTGAATGTAAAGTCTAATCTCTGACTCAGACAGTGTGGGCACAGAATTATCTCTTCAACAACGAGATGAGATAGATACGTACTGCTGGAGTAGTCTGGTGGGGCGTACATGTCGTTGAGATGCACAGGGCCCGGCTTGGCCACCTTGAGGTAAACCATGTCAGAGGTGTTCTTCAGTGCAGCCACGGCTTCCTCGTGACGCACGTCCTGCAGCACGATGTTGTTCACCTGAAACGAAACGAGAAGGAGTGTAAAGGAAAGAATCCTGAAAGACACCTGAACACCTCGTGTCCCGGCTGCACTGTGACAACATCACGCATCGCACCTTCCATCACACCAGCCAACACAATAATGAATCATAGCTCAGAGGCATTGGAAGAATTTTGGGCATTTCAACGACAGAGTGAAAGGTTGGTGTGCTGTGCGGCGTTAGCAGAGGTCAATAGCTGTAGGTAGAGCTTTTAAAGATGCTCTACCGATTTCTTACAGTTTGTTTTTGATGACACGATTTCCTGCAAATGGGCTGTTAGTCAAAACCCTTTTAACAGCCCATATTTTAGCAGTTTATTTTTTTTAACCTGAGGCAAACAGCTCACTGAATTATCAATAAACACGTTAGAGTACAAAGGAACAGGTACAGTACATTATGTGTGAAATTAAGTGTTGTAAATTCAAAATGGCGTGGATCTGTTGCAGTGGATAACACACTATACTGAATATTTGTGCCGCAAATGATGCCGTCTGGATGTTGCCAACATGTCCGCCAAACTGCTCTCAAGCAGAGCTCCTCCCTGGAGCCAGGTATCTTTCTATTATGTGAGGTAGAGGGATAAAAGGTTTCCTTTGGCAAATATGTTTAACACAACTTTTTTTATACCTCAGGTGAGTAACAGCTTCTGTGAACTCACTCCTACAGTGACAGCTGATATGTGTGTACATCAGCTGTCAATGAGAAATGATGACTTAATATATTCTTTACTAAAATCAAACGGACTGGAGATGTCAATCAACTTCAATATGCGGGGTCTACATAATTTACAATAAAATGAAAATTCTCCAATATTTCCTCCAATCTCCTAAAACACGAGCTGTTTTCAGACATGCACTGGAGTCCGGACATTCTCCTGTTGTTATGAATGTGATCTCCTGCTGCGTTCTTCATATGTGAAAGGCAAAGTGCCTAAATGCCCATTATCTGTTAGTGCACAGTGCGATAATGGGAGCGATGACGTAAAGACCGCAGTGATGAGTGATTTCTTCTCTGATGTACAGCAGCCTTAAACAAGTGCAGTGTTTCTCACTCTCGTATTGAGCGGATGGGCCTTTTTTATTGGCCCGTGCCATGGGACAATAAATCATCGATCATGCACAGAGTCATAAATGCTGATGTGTGCTGCATGTCTCACTTAGCTTAAAATGACGGAGCAACCAACCAGATAATGCGGCGTAGTTAACATGTCCCATAAACAGTCAGTCATCTACAGGGAGCAAATACTGTCCCCGCCCGGCAACAGCAACACATGTCTGTAACCAGTCCTGACATTTTTTTTTTTTTTTTTACTTGCTAGTGAACTAATTAAACCTAAAATTAGTTCATGAGTGAACACTGGATATGTGAGGGACTCTCATACAGCTAGCAGGCGGTCTCCAGTCTGCAGCCGTCCATCTTTTTGCGCAGCTCCTCCCTCTATGATCTTGGTAATATAGATGCTGTTGTCTCCTGGGATATGTTGGTTCCCAATGCCTCCAGCGATACTGAATCCCAGCCCTGGTTGAGAAATACACACAGTCAGAAAGTCAATACATGTGTGAACACAACGACCTCTGGCTTTGATACATTTTTAGATATACCGTACGTCTGCGTCTTCTCAGACATATAATGGCTTCTTAGTCAATATAATGTTAAAAGTCTTTTTTTATGTCCATTTGTTTTCAAAATTGAATGCCTATTAAACTGGTACTTATATCTGCAAACACATCTTAACCTAAAAAATATAGTCGTCATTCAGTATTCCACTCATCTCCTAGAAGGATGCATGCAGATGAACTTTCATGTTTCTCTCTCTCTTCTCTGAGTGTGTGTTGCGTTGTCTCTGACCTTTGGGCCCTTTCAGCAGGTTGACTTCCAAAATCGTCTCAGGTGGCGCCTGCCTCCGTCGAACCAGCAGCCGCACCACCGGCCCCGCCTCCTTCAGGGCCTCCACCGCCCGACTGTGAACCACCTCAGACACGTCCACTTCATTCACACGCAGCACGCAGTCATTTACCCTGTGGAGGGGAACCTTTTAGTACATACTGTCTATTGCACACACACCAGGTTGCCAGTCAACAGCAAAGGAGTTTCTTAGCTGCACAAAGGCAGGGAGGGACCCTAGCATGGCCAATGTAATCAGAAACCCCAAAAGCATATGAAAAAAACTCTCCATGTCATAATTTCTGCATGTTTCAGGCTTTGGTTTTCCAGTGAATCATAAATCTGAGGAACCACACAGAGCCAGGGGGCAGAGGGCTGTAAAAACTCTGCCTCCCACACAGCACTGCCTGGTGGGAGATGGTGGTAGTGAGCGTTAAAGACGAGAGAGGGGGGGTTAGGGAAGAGAGAGAAGAGCTTGGGTAGATTAGATGGAGAGAATGAGGTGAGGAGGAGGAGGAGGAAGAGGAGGAGGGGAACACGGTGAGAAGGGGAACTTACCCCAGCCGTCCATCCATAGCAGCAGCTCCTCCGGGGATAATCTTGGTGATGAAGATTCCTGGATCATCAGGAATGTGGGGATTGTCTATTCCTCCAGCAATGCTAAAGCCCAGGCCAGAGTTCCCCTGCACACACATTATGATTGACACTTTCAATAAGGAATAAGACAAAACCAACAACAACACACATGCACAGATTTACATGCGCCCAATGTGGATTCAAGGTCAGAACAATATGGTTCTGAAGTGTATTGGTATCTCAGAGGAACGTGTGATCGATGCAGACCACTGCAGGGATTTCTACAGGCGTTTCTGATGTTCATCTTTGTGGACACGCACGTGTCTGTGCCTGTGTGTGTGTGTCCTTGCATGTGACAAAAGATAATGCCATGCACTCCATTAGAGGAGGGCACTTCATTCAAAATGTCATGCTCATTCCATCATCCCACAGAGAGGCATCAGTGTTAGAGACGTCAAGAGAGAAGTGGATTTATGATCTAAGGTAAAGATGACCCAAGAAGCATCATTTCTATTGCATGATCCAGAGCCTCTCGCTCTCTGCAGGAGACGGACACCACCTCCCCATGTTCCTGTTCCTGGAACAACAGAGGACCCATTTGGATCCGCCGGGTCCAGGCACACTGCTGCATGTGACAGCCGTGGCCAGAGACTGGCAGCAAACCAGACAGCTGAGAAAAGACTTCACTTTATTATTTTCTATAATTAATGAGAAACAGTCGAAACAAATTAGGACAGAGGGAGGCTGAGGCCTCCCAGTGTGCTGCTCTGCAGCTGAGTGGAGTACACTGGGCCTTACCACCAAATGTTCCACACCCACAGACCTTTTAAAGTGTGACTTTGCATAGTTTATTCAAGCCCTCTGCATGCAGAGATGCCACTTAGAGTGTGAGGGGCAGAAAGATACTGTGCATTTATCAAGGGGTCGGAGGTGCATTTATATGTGGGTGGAATAATGAGAGTAGAGACATATAGCTCTGCCACTACAAGCTGAAACACAGCTGACAAGTGTAGTGGTGCCGGCTGAACAATTGAACAGGAGAGCTCTTTATATTTCTGGCGTCTGCCGATGACATGTGCATCATGATTATGTAAAAAGAGACTCCTCTTGGTCTTATTCTGTTCTTATACTCACATGACATCACATTTAAGACTTGTGTCTCCCTGCAGTGATTTAACAGTCATAACTTCAATAACAAAGCTCATAAAATATCATATTTTCATATATTAATATAGAGATTTATAATTTTTCATGTTCTTTAGGCTCAATGACTGAGCACTCCTTACTACCACCTAGTGGACAGAAATCTACCCATCATGCAGAAAATACATTATAAAATGAAAAGGAGATAACAAGCAACTCACCCTCTCTAAAATGATCTCTTCATATTTATACATCCCATCACTGCCATTTACCTAGAGAAGAAAAGACAGAACGGTTGGTTACATCACTGAGTCTGAATCATGCCACTTTCTAAAAATACAGTGTGAAAAAAAAGAGAAGCATGCAAAATTTGAAAGATAAATCCAACATCCACCAGGACACAATGGACACATGATCAGACTGAATACAGAGAAGTATGAAGAATGGTAGCCTTGATGAAATACACACAAAACACATTTACGTGATTGTTTTATTAACTAAAAAATTATTGTAATCCAAAGCATCATCCTCTCGTAAAATGCACATGCTCTGTGACACTGAATGTGCTGCTGCAGAAGGCACATTCTCGACAAACAGGGCAGGGTCAATGGGATAATGAATGTTGGTCCACATGGCAAACCAAATGTTACTAACAGGAGGAGGCCTTTTCATCCGCACACGTAAACACGCTCATGCTCCGACACAGAGGGAGTGTGAATGAGAGACATGTATACTGTACAGAGAGAGAGTGAGAGAGAGAGAGAGACAGAACAGATACTTACATAAGGGCCTGCATCTAGTGAGTCTGCGTTGACGATGATGGGGGGAGGGTTGGCCTGTGAATATGAACAGATACACATTATCTCACTGTGCGTGTGTGTGTGTGTGTGTGTGTGTGTTTGTGTGTGTGTGTGTGTGAGGCTGGCAGCATGCAGACATAATGCGGTACGCACACTGCCACTTGGGAGCAAAGTGAACGGATGCCACGGGAACAGTCAGTGAGTCCCCTTGGGGCTGAGGCTTTGCGTGTGTGTGTGTGTGTGTGTGTGTGTGTGTGTGTGTGTGTGTGTGTGTGTGTGTGTGTGTGTGTGTGTGTTTGCTAAAGGTGTGAGGACTGACAATGAGGACTGGGGCAGAGAGACCGCTGCTTATTAACCGCCTCAGCCAGACGTTCCAGAGTCACCTCATAAAAACACACTGGCTCGTGTTCTGGCTGTTGGAACAATACATCTGATCCCACATCAGCTCCTCGTCTTCTCTTTCACTTCATACGCACAGATATAACATCGTGTTGTGTCACATACGGTGTGCAAGAGTTTTTTATTCAGTCACCATTCAGTTGATACTGTAACACGACATTAGCTTTATTTCATTGTATATCTCATTCTAGGTTTGTGTTATTGGAAGCGCAACATTGAAATAATTGTGGATGTTTGATTAGATAACTGATAGAATTATTCAGCATCAGTTTGAATAATAAAGAGAACAATACCAACATGAGCTACTTCTCGTTTCTCAAAGCCTTTTTTTTAATCAACTGAATAACATTTCTTTATTGGTTTTCGTCTGTTTTCTAAGACGTCACTTTTGATTTTAGAACATTTTAATGAGACTATTTTACCGTATGCTGATATCATGCAGGTTGTTTGGTATTAATATATATTTTTTTTTACAATATACAAGTTTCAACCCCAGGTATGTGCTAAATATCTGCTTAATCTGGAAGTACCATTTTATTCTGGTAACTGTTATGATAATCAGTTTCCTTTTCATTTAACAAGGAAAATAAATAAATATAAGTCGTTGTGAGTCCTTATCACTTTGGTATAGGACTGTTTGTCCATTCTTTATTCATTGTAAAAAAATACATTTCAATTGATAATGTTTGTTTAATGTTTTCTGTGAATTCTGAATTATTTGAAAAACACATGACTTTACTAGTTAAATTCAACTAAAAAGTTGGTTTCTGTTGAGAGTTTTCTTGATCCCGGATCAGTTTTAAAGACGTCCCTCTGAGACATGAACACTCGTATCAGGGAAACACTGACACTGCTCCCTGGTGTTTGTTTTCTGTGGGTGAATCAAAGGGTTAAATGTTAAACGCAGACTAACTACTGGCAGCGTTGAGGTGTAGTTCCAGTATCAGTTGAACCCAACCCAAGTTTCACAGTTCAACTCTTCAGCTCGACTCTATTATGCCACCTGGTGTTTCCTCTCTCACTTCAGAGCGGCTGGGAGCTGAGGCCAGAGGAGAGCTGTCCAAGTGGAACGTGTGAAGGAGGAGACGCTGGTTGGTTTTGGAGCAGCTCGACTAGCTGTCTACATTTTTATTGATTTGACCATAATATTTATACTGAAATATAAATATTGTGTTAACTGTATCAACTGAAATATTGAAAAATAAAATGAAATAAATATCTACTAGTTTCTTTATTAAAATCAGAGGTTGGCATAAGAGGCTTGTTGCAAAATTATTCAAACATAAATAAATATATTCAAGGGATATATAACTTATCCCATGACTTTATAAATCATTATATCTCATATAATAATGACTGAATTATAGTCAACTACTCTCCTGATCTATGCAGCCTATGCTATGTGATGGGACATTTTGTATTTAGATAAGTTTGATGAAAGATTGACAAGTGTATATATATAGAATGTAATATCCTAAGATGTTTTCTGCAGTTAGACTGGTGAAATCCTCTGTGCTGATGTGTATTGGCTGGAGACTCCTGAGCCTGCTACTGAAAGAAAGGGTTTTCACAGCAGGGGTTATCTTACTGTCTGCAACAGAGTGACCATAGGTGTTTAAACGGCGCAGACGAGGGGGTCTGAGAGAACGGGGGTTTCACTGAGAGAACCAGGTTTGAGTCTCAGCAGAGGCCTCATCTAAATGTGTAGTGAGACTTCGAAGGGGTCCTCATTCAGATTGAAGGTGACCAAATCTAAGCCTGAAGACAACACGCAGAGAGCTGATTGGATGGACATTCTACCTCTGTGAAAGGAGGGGCTTATTTAGTATAAATCAAATGTGATTCCATTGTTCTGTGCCATTGACCCAAGTCTGACTAAATGACGAGGGTGCTCTGGTCCCTAGCCGCAGCTAGGTTGAATTGTATGAACCAGAAGATAATTGTTTGTCGTGTTATGTATTAAAAATCCCAATACAGCTATAAATTTGATTTCTCTTTTTTCTATTACACTGCTTCTCAACCGTTTTCAGTGACGCTGCACAAGGCTGCGATACGGCTGCGTCCCCGAGAGAGCGGATCTGGAAACGCACCCTTCAGAAGATCCTGTGCTTTGATCCAACCCTGTTCATCACCTCACAAGCTGTTCAGGTGTCATTTCATTTCTCCACGCTGGCCACTGAGCGAGTTCCCCGGCCATGAAGGCTGCTCTCCAGATAAACCGGAGCCGTAGATCTGACCCGCTCCGCTCGGCCCTGATGTGCTATGACTCTGGACAGCTGTGGCTGGGAACACCCCTCCCTCCCTCCCTCCCTCCCTCCCAACCCTCCCTTACAGTCAGCACAATCAGGCCTTGGTTGTAATCTGCATATGGTCGAACAGATGCTCACGTCTGTGCTTGTGTTTGCACAATTCTCATTTTTGCTTTGCACTTTTTTCATCTTGGACACCAGTTCACAGCACACACCCAAAATCCAGAAGAGGGGTTTAGAGATAAAACAAACTGTAGAGTCAGATCCACAGCAGCCATGTCAGCGCCAGTCGCTCCTGAAACCAAAGCCCAAACAGCAAGAAGTGATGAAACGCAGCCTGAGGGCAACACATCGGCTACTGTTGTCCCTCGGTGACGGACTAAACCACTGAATCAACTACTGAGAGCACATGTGACAAAACACACCTGTTACAGTACAACGCCCGCAGTGCTCATCAGTGTGAGTGTCACAGAGTACCGGTGCGGCACGATTTGATCACTGACGCTACAAGGCCGGCTGAAACACAATGAAGCCAGCAGTCGTAAAGAACAGCGGTATTATCCAGGCCTGGGATCGCTGCCGTTAATCCCTCGGTCTGAATCTCACAGAACAAGCAAACAAAAACGGAATAATGGAAGATAATCTCAACGTGAATAATCTCAACACGAGTTTGTTTAACCTTTTTACTCAGGTAACTTGGATTAGATTGGATTACCACACCCTCCCTCCCTCCTTGGCGCTGTTGGTGATACTCTCACTTAGCAGACAGCTCATTAAAGACCAGCAGATCTGACCGGCGCTGAAGTTTTATGACACATGGAGCAGGTCTGTGCGGTTATGGGCCCACAGAGGACGGGCAGAGGACAAACACTAATTCATAGTATCTGGGAGGCAGGTTGAGGATCACAGTCAAGCTGTGAGGGGAAGACAAAAGCAGTCTCTTATTGATTGATGTCAGTCCCGGGACGGGATGGAAATGTCTGTCGGTGACAAGCAGGTGAATGTGGGTCAGAGAGCTTGATGTAATTCAATAGGTAAAACAGTAAAAGGTGGCAGATTTGGACTTAATCCCGAATTGAATTTCAATAATGCAGACTTTAAACTTGATTTGAACTCGACTACTCTGCAATATGAGCAACCAAAGAACAAACAGGGCGCAACATGGCACGACATTTTAAATGTTAGGCCTCCTCATGGAAAGGACAAGGTGTTTGCTGTAAGTAAAAACCTAATTTACACCATAAAGGCCTTTAAGAGTTTCTAAACCTATGCCTACCCCGATTTATTTACACCTGTTATTGCAAATTATTGTTTTCTCCACTCAGCCCGCAGGTGACTACATCCCAGAATGTATTTAAGAGAGTTGGTTAGAACTGTTGGATTATTCCACATACCAGGTCACAGTCATTTCCCAGCTCCTGCTAATACTGATAGCGTTTGCCAGGTCTGTCTAAGCTGGTGGAGGTGGTGGTGTTGAGGACAATTAATGTGACCTTTCAGCCTGCTGGGTGGATTTTTAATAACATGGTCACGCTTTATGGATGCTATTTAGATGCAGGCCGCCTGATCCAATCCTACTCAGAGCTATTCAAGCTATACTCTGGTATTTGTACCTTGATTTAACAGAAGATTGAATATTAATGTCAGGTTTAAATGTAGCTCTATGTTCTACACGTGTGGGAGAGAAAAATACGGCGGGAATAAAACAAATCTAGATGTGATCACCGTAATTATAATTCCCTTTATTTCCTCTTGATTCCTACGTTAGTCATTAATGGCTCCCGTCACAGTTTTTCTTCTCCCCACCTGCAATGCAGACGTGCAGTAGCTTTGGTATTTCACGGACCATCAGCTTATAAATGGACGCATGTGAGTATAGTGGACACAAAGAGCTCCTGTACAAACACATGACAATGAGTCCAGACTGCCTCCCCAGCATGAGATCATTACAACAAGTCCCCGCTGACCACCAGGAGCGATGAAAACTCACTCGCCACAGTCCGTCCTTTCTCTCACTCCCTCGTCCTATTCACCCATCTGTTCATAATGGCTTCCTCTTCATCAATCTATCATCTTGCTCTTCTGTCAGCTGAGATTGTGTATCTGTCTCTTGTCTCCATCACCGTACATGTGTCCCTTTGGCATGACACCACACAACCCTCACTTGGCTGCAGACCCCCAGGACAGTGAGGCAACAAAGACTCCCACTGAACCTTGGCAAGTGCGAGGCACAGGCTTCATCCAAATTGTTAAATAATCAATGTGTCCCCATGGTAACCGGTACTCGCACGCTATTGGTCGGCTGTCCCGCTTGGCTACCTCCCCCCCGCTTCACCTCTCAGGGCTCTCACTGCAGCTAATGCAGCTCTGTGCTCGCACATGCCTGGCCATGGGCTGGATGTGGCTGACTGCCTTCAGCCCTGCCTGTCCACATCACACACACACACACACACACACAGCGGCATACACACAGACATACACACACACACACCGGCATACACACAGACACACACACACACATTTCCCAAATCCATACGTCATCAGTTAAATCAAAAGGAGACATGTTCAAAATATTATGGCATCACTTCGGTGTTGTGTTAATCATCACATGGTTTGTAAAGCAATTCGGATGGACATGATTAAAAGGTTTGATATTTTGGGAAATATACTTATTTTCTTCATTGCAAATAAGAGATAAACATAAAGATAGCAGCCGTCTGACTTAGCTTAGCATAACAGCTGGAAGCAGGGGCGTGTCTGGCTCTGCCCAAATGTAAAAAACCTACAGACCGGCACCTCAACTCACAGATTAACACTTCATATTGCTGTTTCCCACTGCTCCCAGTCTTTATCACCTGAGTGTCACGTTTCCATCACTGCCGATAGGAGCAGGGGCCGATAAAAACCTGTGTCTACTGCAGAATGATTTGACCCTGGAGTGAATGTGGATTGTACCTATTCACACTCTGCAATGCAGACAAAAGCCAGATATTAGCAGATGTTACTTTGACCAGTGGAAAAGAGGCTTCAGTTCGCTGGCTTCCTGGGTGAGCGTCATATTTACCATCGTTAATCTCATCTTAATCTTTGCAAGAAAGCATATTTCCCAAAATATGAAACCTTGCCTTATGAAGCTTTGTCAGTTTCTTTAGGCCTGAATACTGTTATTTTCATTCTCCAAAAACTGTTTCTATATAATAATATCTTTATGTAATTCGTTGTGTACCCAAAAGGCTCTAATTTGGTATTTTCTTTGTGAAGTGTTCACCTCTACATCCCTGCTGATGACAATAACGTCACAGCTATAGGAAACAAGAAAAAGACAATGAGGAAAGTGAAGCCCTCTTCTTCACAAGTCACCCCTTCTTGTTTTGTGATTTCAGGACCTCGTCTTCCTGGCAGGTCGAGCGCAGGGGGAAGAACAACAGGGTTCAGCATGTGCACGGTGAGGGCATGCTGACAGGGCAATATCCCCTTCCTCCTTAGCAAACATTTCCACATCAGCTCCTCTCCCGACAAGGCACACCGACATGACAGCTCATTCTCCAGAGGTGACATCGCAGTGAAACATGACAGTCAGCCCCGCTCAGATGAGGCACCCAGTCAGTCAAATCATATAGCTAGAGCTAAAGGAGACTCTCCCTGGTCCTAAAGTCAGAGCTTACAGCAGATAGGAGAACAAGGCGTGCTACGATGTCCTCGGGCTATCTAAATATATCAAACGTTCCTTCATTTTTCCGATGCCGCTTGTGGTACTGCGTTTGTGTTTTCCTGCAGAACGTGGGATGAGAGAGGCAGTCAGCGGTGCTGCTCTGATGCTCCGGCTCCAATTGGCCTCTCATAGGCCACGCTGCAGTCCAATCAATACCTACTCAATTACCATGCACCCAACATCTTATTCACGCTGTGGCCCCGGTGCTGGGGGAAAGCGGGAAGGAGAAAAGCAAGGTGAGAGAAGAAGTGACAGATGTGAGCTAAACAGGATGAACACATGACGGCCGGGGATGATTTACTCGCAGGCGCCATTCCATCCCAATGTTGCATTCTTTGGAACAAAGGCAGATAACGAGAGAGAACAAAGGAAACCCCCGTAACGGTAAAGGTCAACTGCTCCTTCTCCCCTGCTACAGCTACAGCTAAATTCAGGCATTCATTTCATCGAGGCGGCCACAAGGAAATTAATTAAGTTCAGCCATAAAACCGCCCCATTGAAGCTCAAAGTTTTCTGATTTGACAGCTATGATTGAGTATTGTGACCATGTCTCCGTCCTCCCAAACACACGCACGCCGCAGACGAACACTCATGAAACCATAATTAATAGCTCGTCACAGCTGTCGGCAGCGCGCCCTGCTCATCTTTATGTAATATTACGAAAGCATGCTCTGGCTTACCTCTCTGTCATGCCGAGCAGCTCCAAATGAGAGAGCTGGCCAGTTTGACCTTCACAAACTCGGCTACAGAGGGAGACGCACTCAGCCTAACAAATATTCAGCGCTGCCACAGAGAACTTTCCGCTGGTCTGTCGACACCTGATCGGGTCTGAACACTGATGCACGTGGACACATCGAGTGTCTGTGAATAAAACAGAACCATTACTGATGTGTTTAGTAAACACACCTGAGCTCTTCATTTTCTGATAGTATGATGATATTTTATCATGTGATTTTATCATAACGTTCAGATCAATGATTTTGTTTTTACATGCATCAAGCCTTTGGTCTCATACAATGGATCACAGTTAAACCATCAATTAAGTACTTTCTGTCACTTTGTGTGCGTTGGCTGTTTATTGATATACAGAACATTGACTTATAAATACCCTTGTGATAATTCTCACCATTTCCATAACAACCCTGTGGTCATGGTGAACTGTACTAAAGGTAAAATTGTGTGATTACCCTGATTATTAAACCTGCTAAAGAATTTCCACAATGTTTAGATTGAGAAAACAAGATTTATACTGCAACAGAAATAGATTCCTGCTCTTAGCCAGGGTTGCACCTTAATTCCATTTCATTTTGATAAATTGATGATTTTATACATAAAATATCAAAACATTGTGTAAGAGGTTTTTAGAGCCAGAAGTATGTTTTTTAATTTTCTTATTATGACTAACAGCCAGTTTATGATGATGTGACTAACAAAAGTGTTGAAACCAGAGAATGTATGATGTGTAACTTGATAGATTACTTAATATTACTACTACTACTACTACTAATACTATTAAGCTTTTAAAAAAAGACACTTCAACAAAGATGATGCATAAAAGCCAACAAAAGCAAATAAGAAATATAACAAACACATAATTAACTAATTAGATTAATTGACTCAATCAAAACATAAATAGAAACATAAAAAACAACCAGTTTTATCAATATCCTTCTCTTTGCACCCTACATGTAAAAGACGTCTCAGTGTAATTTCTTACAGGGGTCCCCTCATGGCCACAGTCAACTACCAGTAATCATGCTGTTGATATATTGATACGAGTCAATTACTGTATTTTTCGTTAACATCAGTCATTACAGTGTCACGATCACGTCGCCGACACCAGGAGGCTCAACCGCAGAGTCCCGGCTACATGATGGAAGTTAGCGCACGTGCTCTGGCGAGGCTGCGCACTGAAGGAAGCCTGTCGAGTGCCGGTGTCATCAGTATGCTTCCCGTGATCCCGCCCCCACTACTTCCTCTACATCAGAGGTCACTGCAGCATGTTACCTCACAGCTCTTGACTAGTTGCTACCCCTTGTTGCTAAGCTGAGAGAGCCGCGGAGCTTGTTCCTCTCTCTGGTGTTTTGGATTCTATGCGCTGACTATACCGGTAACAGTGCATGTCCACACACACACACACACACACAGAGACACACACTCACACAGAACTGAGAGCTGCCATTTTGATGCTTCTTCCACCACTGTCACGTTGCCTCCTCAGACAACTATTATTCAGCTGCTGCGGCGTCATTATAAAGGAAGTGATTCCTTCAGATTTACTCTTTTGAATTCATCCCAGTTTTTTAAGTTGGCTGTTTTCTCCCTGTGACGCTGTGAAGATGCTGATGGTGTTGCCAGGGCGACGGTCTCATTTTGACAGGACAGGCTGAGACATTTCACTTTACGAACCAACACAGGTAACAACACTAGAAACCCAGGGGCCTAGAGGGTGACATATATTGTTCAGTTTTGAAAAAGCCCAATATGAAGGTTTTGGGGCCAATTAAAAATGAAAATTACTTAATGCATCATCACTGATTGAAAAAACTGCTTTAAAACCATTTAAAAAAAACTACATTCACAAATGCATTATCTCTGAACATCTTAGTCTCTTGAAACCCAAACAATTATCACATTTCCAACCTATAGACAGACACCAAACACTAAATTCATCAAATCACTCACAGTTAGCTTAGCTTAGCATACTGACTGGAAACAGGGGGAAAGAGCTAGCATGCCTCTGACTCATTTAAAACTCTTGGGTGTTTAGTTTGAGCAGAAACCCACATTCATTTCCCATGTTATGAGGTTATGTGTGGTTCTTGGCAGACAGCAGCTGCCAGGCATATGTAGTGTTGAACAGACAGAGATGAGAGTGGAATCAGCTTTCTCATCCGAGGGCCCGGTCACACGTGCATGAATGTCTCAGTGGCAAACCTCCAGTTCGTTCACTTCCAGTCTGTGCGACTGATCAAATATTTGATTCCGACAGCAAATTGCTGTGTGGCTTCACGGGGAGGTGACCTTTGACCCACGATTGCTTTTTCATTCACGTATGTGAGAGTGTGCCTTGGACAGAAAGCAAATCGCTACAGCCAAAACTTAATTTCATAAAACTGTCTCACTGCTGCCAAAAGAAATCCACAAAAACTCACAACCAAAAAACCAGATTGTCCTCAGGTCTCTATTCCTTTCAGTGACAGCACTCTGCTCTCATTCAACTCTTTTTTCCACTGAGCGCCCCACAACACAATTTGCTGAGCTGCAGTCAGATCTTTCCAATCCTGGACTTTTTCTTTTCTGTTAATAGGGAACATTAGACTGTAATTCTGCTCCATGGACCCAGTGATGTTTCAAACACTCTCCCCCAGGTCAAAGATGCTCTTCAAACCAATCTGACAAGAGGAAACAATGTAGAGAAAAGAATGTTGCATCCCCTGGTCCGGCCTCTTACGCCACAATCCTCCGCTAGCACACAGACTCTTGTAAAATATGACTCGAATGTTTGAGCTCTTTGTCTCCTTCACAAATCAAAATCATAAGACAGAGATCAAACACAGAGTACTTAGAGATCCACTGTAAAAAATAATGTAGTGAAAATAACAAGGGAACAACTTTGACCTGGTAGTCCAATGAAAACCATTCGTCCCCACCTTCCAGAGGAGCCGGCCTGCTCGTCTCCACAGCACAGATCCTCCTGTCATGGTTGAGCTTTCACGCTGTTCTACAAGCTCCACTCGGGAAGGCCCACATATTCACATATCTCCAATCACTACCCTCACTTGAGTTTTGTCTCACAATAAGTGTAGGTGTTGAAAGTGATGAAGAATTACAGTAAGCAGCACAAAGGGCGACGCAACAAAACGTGAATATTTATCCATATGCTGATGCCGTTTGTAGCACTTTGGTGATCGCCAAATCAATCTGCCTCCCGCCGAGGGCCCAGAGTTGCTCTTTCTTCTCTGCCCATCTCAGGTCACGTTCAGGGACACTGTCCCTAAAGGACAGGTCTGGGCTTTGATCAGAGTGGCCATTGTATCTGACTGAAGAGATGAACCCAACGCTGATCTGAGGACACACAAACCTTTAAGGCTGAAACACAAGGGTTCCTGTGAGGAAGCCACTGTTCACCAGCCACTCACTGCACTGTTGATCGGAGTCTAGGGACTGTAGATGTGCAGCAAGATAAACAAACGCTTTCTATTTCAGCACGTATCGATGCAGACAATAATAATGCTTGATATTAAAAATCTCCCTGAAGCTGAAATGCAACAGAAAAGAATAATTTGACTTGTTATGCTTATTTTCTTTCATGCCAAAGGTTAATAAATAAGAGGGTTGATGCCGTTCTCATGATCTTCAGCTGCTTCCACTTTTTATGATAATAACTTTCCACTGGTCGCTGCTTTCCCCACTTCCCTATCAGACGATTTGCTGCTTTATTTATTTAAATATACAACTTTTGCTTCTAGACCGTTGAAAAATACAACAGGCATCGTTCGCAATTTTTCTGACATTTGACAAAAAGACATATTTAAAAATATCTCTTGGGAGCAATGTAGTAGTTCTGAATCAAATGTCAATGTGGAAATAATTTTGATGCATCAGACTCAACCACCATCACCATTTATTCAACAAACGTCTGCGTTTTGTGTTGAGATTTGGCACAAAAAAAGACAACAATATTCTAATTCAGGTAGTGATTCAGATTCACTGAAGATTTATCTGCACTTCCACATATAGATGAAGTGTTTCATCACATTATCACAGTCAGATTGAATCACTGCAATAAGACAGGAGAAACACATCAAGTGCATCAGATTCATTCAGACTTGGTTACACTCAACAATGCTGCGGTGCTAATAAAAGCACTTCATTTATTCAGCACACGGATCTTCGCCCAAATAAAAACGCTCATCTTCTTGAATTCTCGTCTGCCGTGGAATCGTTCCTCTCGTTCAGGCCCCTCCCTCGCTCCTGCCTGCTGAGAGATTCTAGTGAGCATATGCAGGGCTTGGATTTGGCTCATTACATAATTGGAATTTTTAATGGTGAATATTAATCCACAATGGCCCATATTGGGTTTTATAAGCAGGCTGATCAGGATCTGCAGGCTCTGGGTAAGCGGCAGCCCGTCTGCGGACAATGCAGCCCTGCGCTGGAGCAGCTCTTTATATTACACAAGTGGCGCGGCTGACACAGCAGAGCAACCACCACCGTGTTCAATAACAACGCTGCCGCTCACCGCTGCATGCTTCTGCATTGCATCCTCGTGGGAGCTCCTCCTCGTGGCAGACACGCAGTGAATGTGTCTCTGATTCGTACTTGACTGTGTCAGTGCAGCTCCTGGAAACCCAGAAGGCCTCGGCCGCCTGCGTATCACCATCGCAGTCTGAGGGTAATTAGCTAGCTGAGCAGCTAGAGCTACTGTGCAGCTCTGCCTGAGCCCGCACCATGGCAACGCACAGGGCTGTGTCTGAGCACAGGCTCCCCTCCGCTTTCCTCTTCGCCCCCCCACCCCTTCCCATCGCTCTTCCTCGCCGCCTTCGACCCCCTTTCATCCCTCTCTCTATGCCACACCTCTCGTTTCTTCACCTCCTTCTCTCCCTCCATTCCCTACGCATCTCTCTAGCTCTGGCCCCTCTCCTCGCTTAATCTCCTTCCCTTGAATCCCCTCCTCTCTTGCATCATCACAGCTCACACTGACACAACTGAAAAGACACTCGCTGGCTCACACCGGGGGAGGGGTCGGTGCTGCTGCCGTCCTCGACGATCCGAACACGGGATTGAGATGTTTTTTTCCCCTCCACATCACATGTTGCGATCGGTATCATACACGTCAGAGGGCAGGAGGGCATGATGCTACAGAGCACAATGCTAACTGGATTCTTTTCCATTCGTTAAAATAGCAACAAAACATGTGCATTGAATGCATCTGCAATTTGTACAATGCAAAATGTTCAGAATATTCTTCCTCATTGATGCCACTGGTTTTATCTGACCTCTGCCCAAATGTTCTCTGCCTCTATTTATGCTCATATTTAGCACACAGATATGAACGGTGTCTTTTCATTTAATGGAGGCCAAGACAGGATATACATGTCGTGCTGCTTGAGCACCTACAAAAAACCTTTTTGAGGGGGAAAATCAAATATTTGCACTTTGCACAAATGCATCCAATCATAAAACGCCAGGGATCATGATTGAACTTGATTGTTTATTGTCCAAATTTCCATTAGACTCTTTATTGAATAATTCAAACTTCCCTTTTAGAACGGCCAGTTCTTGCCAATGCCGGAATGGCGACCTTTGGTCTAGGGTTTTAAGCCATTGATTGAGGGAAGGCCTTTCCCGGGAGGGACGTGCCTGCACAGCTGCTATAGAACAACCCACAGCGCCCTATCTGAACTGCCCTGTGACTGGTCAAAGACTCCCATCATGGGCCAGCTTTCCCACTGGATGGAAACAGGCCCAAGAGGAAGTGCAGGACTCTAGTTTCTGATCACTTGATTTACATTATGCGGAAAGGTGACTATGGAATTATTGCTCAATAATGCTAGATGTATGTTACCTATACCCAAGCTTTAAGGTAAATCAACTGATTCACATTGTCAACTCATGCACTGAATAAAATGATTCCACAAGTTCCAAAAGTTGTCAGTAGCTCCTGGTTGTTCTAAAGCTTTTCTGTCACGTTTCTTCATATGATGTATAAGTGTCTGTTTCTGTGATGTAAGGCCTGTGCTGGAGCATAACCTTCCTATGTGTCAGCTTCCACAAAGTGCAAAGTGATATATTTGCCATATGGACGCTCAGTTCGTTAAACTGTAAAGTATAGGGGCATCTGTGTGATCAAGGAAGAAGACAAGGCTCCTAATGTTTCTGTTTAATGTGTGTTGCGTGTAATTGTGTACATCCGGCCCTGCTACACCCGGAAGAGAACAGCGAGGGAAAGAAAGGCCTCAACCATCAGAGAACAACTCCTCCTCCTCCTCCTCCTCCTCGTGTTCGGGGCCGAGTCAGACGTGACACTGGCATTTACTAATAACGTGTTCGATTAATTTCCAGCTGGCAGGTGAAGCACAGTTAAACACGATTGTCTCCTTTGTTGTTTCCCCACACGTCTCAGCTTGTGGGTCGTCAGCTCACGGGCAGCTCTACACCTGTCTGTGCTGAATGACAAAAAGCTGCACTTTCAACCAAACAGAAAATGCTGATATTAGTTCGATTGATCTTGCAAATAAATGTTTCACCGCAGTGGAAGGGAAGGGAGAGCAGTGTAAGTAAGACTAAGTATTCATGTCAAATATTGTCAAAATGTGTCTGCAGCTTTAAGGACCCTTCTACCCACAGCTATTGGGATGACACAGTGGTGAAGTGGTTAGCTAGTCCATAACAGCCAGAAGCTTTTTTTATTCAAATCCTGGTTTCGGCCCCGGGGGTCTTTCTGTGTGAGGTTTGTATGTTCTCTCTGTGTCTGCTTGGGTTTTCCTCTGGCCTCCTCCCACAGTCCACAGACATGCGGTCTGGGGGGTTAGGGTATTTGGAGACTCTGAATTGACAGTAGGTGTGAAGGTGAATGGTTTTGATATACGACCTGTGTCAGATGAGATTGGCTCCAGGATTATAGAGGATAAGAGGTATAGATAATGGTTGGATGGGTAAAATGCAGATTTAGTTTTAGCAAATAATTACAAATTAGAAAATGGACTAAATGACTCATAAGAGTTTATGTAATATTTTAGTTTATGGGTGTGATGTGTGAATCAACCTTTCAAAAACCTTTCCATAAAACCCATCAGGCTTTGCTTTGACGCCTGACTCATGGTTGGTTCAAAATGTTTTGATCAGCCGGAGATTTATTTGTTCCCACATAACTGACGTTACTCATATTCAGTTATTCACTCGATACATGAACTGAATCTGATAAAAGAGATTGCAATTTCAAATCATTTTTGTCACATTAACATACTGCTCTCTGATTCTGTATGAATATCATAGTTTTAATGACCAGTCAAGGAATATTTAATCAGCTTTCCACTGCGGCAGGAACGTACGGTGTTAATGTCAAGGCAATCAGGGAAAAGGTCTTTGACTGCAAACCTAGACGATCACAACAGCTAATATATAATATCCAAATATAAAGATAACAACATGAGCAATGAGGTAAGTTCCATGTGGCAGGAAACCGTGAACTCAATCTGTAGCTTTAAAAACATCACACACACCATGGCCTTAATGCTCGTTTGTTTATGCTACATAAGCCTAATTTGGATCTGACTTGTACTGGGAAAGGTTGTTACACATTTTGACGACACCTTAACACACGAGCACGGATGCACAGAGGGAAACAAACCGCAATAAATCCATAAAAAGCTATTTCAGGGCACAGATGAACGATGAACAGTGTAATAAGATGTATGATATTAAGCTGGGATTGCTTGTGTTGTTTATATCCACGGCACAGTGAGGGCACGCTCTCTCTCTCTCTTCCTCGTCGCTCTCTGCCTCGGAGATTGAGGTGCGTGCTCCTGCTTTGGCAAACCCGGCGGGTAGATGGGGTCGAGTCTCACTGATAGAAAAATAATGACGGATAATTAACAGAGGGACGTGTTTAAAGATCGTCGCTGCTTCTGCGGACATTCAGGAGACATATGTCTGGGTAACGTTAGCAGGCCTCTCATCTTGTCAGCTCGGTGGGGGGTGGGGACAGGAAGTCCATGTGAGCCAAACATATGCTGTCACAATATACTGTATGTCTGCACCGGCTAGGACTGGGGGCGATACGACCCCAAAATCATATAGAGATTAAAATTCTATATCGATAATTATCACAATGATTTTCACATTATTATTTCCATTGAGTTCACTGTCGGATATTATCTCCTGAGTGAAGGTTGTGGTTTCAAACATTTTACAAATCTGAGGTTGATCAATGATGTGTTGAACCTCCCCACTGTTTACAGGCATTATATGGATATATATTCAACCTCTGCTATATTGCTATTGATGGAAATTACACTGGGAGTGCTACTATTGATATTGTTTGATCACCCAGCCCAAATACTGGGCATCATTCCTATTGGTTAACATATTACCAACAAGGATAATCATGGAGACAGGGACGAATATATAAGAGATTTTAAGTATATCTATTTTTGTTTTTGCTTAATATTTAAAAACTTGGATCAGATAATCATGTAAAAAACACAATACAATTATTTTACACTGCAAACTCCACGTTAAAGAAACCATATGTCAAGTAAAGTCCCCACAACCACAAATGTGCACAATTAAATGCCACTGTAACAAGATGATGATAAAAGTTTAAATATAAGATGTAGATTGCAAAAAAACAGAAGTAACAGTTGTTGGTAAGGAAGAGCTTCTGATTATACCACTAAAACATCCATAATATATTAATTTAATTGTGTTTTAGTCAAACTATTAGAAGAAAATTGTTATTCAACAGAGATCCTGGTCTAAAACACAGTCAGCTTTAAACAATGATGTATTCCTGTGTAGAACTGCATGTGCTTATGATATTAAATTAAACTAATCATACTGAAGCGCAGGCCTGGAGTTGTTTGCTGCTGCTGCTGCTGCATCCTCTCTGAACACTGCTCTACACCTGGAAATGAAGCCTTTGATTCGTACTATGCATGAAAACAGAAAGAGCGGAGGAGGAGAAGAGCAGCGGAAGACGACAGGAGGGGGGGACGACAGAAATGAAGAACACTGACAAACAACACACATACACACACACGCAGGCACACACAAACACACGAGAGGCCAGACCAAATGGCTGAAGGGCTGCTTGGATAATGCATTAGGCAGAGATGGCACTCAGAGCAGCTACACATGGTAAGAAACACACCGATTCGCCAAATGTCTCCCACACACACACAAACACACACACTCTCACACACACACACACTCACTCACAGACAAAGAATATTCTTTTAGCTTATCTGGATGATGAATAACCTGAATAACGAGGTAACCAGTCCCTAATCAGAGCTCATGTGATTTCTTGCAATGAATAGAATTGAATAGAACTTGGAGTGTGTGTGTGTGTGTGTGTGTGTGTTTGTGTGTGTGTGTTTGTGTGTGTGTGTAAAGGCCAAAATAGTTTCATCACGACTGTCACACATTATCTGGTGTAGTTGCCAATGAATGAATGATGACAATCAAATGCATAATTTCTAATGAATCAATAGTTAAAGCTTCAGTGTGTAGGCTTTAGTGGCATCTAGAGGTAAAGTTGGGTGTTGGAGAAACTACGGTGGCCTTCAGGTAACACAAACATATTAAATTCACTCTCTAGAGCCAGTGTGTCGGTTTGCCACTGTATAGAAACATGACAGACTCCGGGGAAGACATTGGACGACTCTTATTACCTCCACCGCTGGTATAACATACATAAATGTGCAGCAACAATATCAAACCATTACACATCTGTACTCTATAACAGCATAAAGCCACCTTGAACAGGATGTGTAAAAAGGCGTAAATTATAGTTTTCTTTACATTAATTTGCTTAAGAAATGTTTCCACTAAGGAGCAGAGGACTCTTTCTCATGAGTGACCAACTGTTGTGAGGCTGCTGCCTGATAATTCAATCTGTGAGAGTGAAAATGAACATGTGTGAGTGATCAACCTTGAAGCTCACACATAACCAACCTCAATCATTTTGCTGTTCTGATAAAAAATGAAATTGACTTGTCCCGGTAAGTTACACAGTGTGATTGGGAGTCAGCAGCAACACTAACCAGGAGTCTAATTATTGAAATTCAGCCATCATTCATTTCATGAATTACACCTGTGCTTTTCCTATTGTGACATGTCACAATGTCTTCAGTGAAAGGATTACAGCAGTCAGCCTCTAGTCTGAAGACAGTAGCCAAACAATATGGTGTCAATGCTCTGAGTATACTGGAAAAACAAATATTCAAATAAAGGTCAAGTCTCAAATTATAGTTACTCAGCACAGAGTAATCAAGGTTTGGCAAAAACACAGAAGATTCAATAACGTGTTCTCCTATAGCTTGTGTACAGAACCTGTAATAATGTAACGTAAGTTATAAGACTTCCTCTGCAGTTGTTTCAAATTAAAAGCTTGCTTAAATGTCCATGTTTACGCCCTTCAAACCACAGAACAGTGTCTTAATGTGATTTCATTGACAGTAGCTTAAACGCAAATTCAAATATTGCACAAAGGAAATTACTGTTGATGACAGAAGGTAGGTAATCATGACACAATGTTGTACTATGGGAATTGCCTATTCGAAATGTTACACAATGCTAAATGTATTGGTCCACATTTCAGCAACAAACAGTGAAGAAAATGTGATGCTTATAAAAAAAGGAATATTTCTAAAATCTTTTTATAAAGATTATGTAATAATATATCAACTCTACCCGTCTATTCCAAGGTAACCTGCATTTATCAAATACAAAATCATTTATTTAAAATGATTTATGAGCCGTCAGCTCCTGTTTCTGTGGCGCTGACTCCTTCTTGAGTATTGTGTGTACCTTGTTGTAAAGTATCACCAAAATAACAGCTGATGTGGTGGTTGAACAAAAGCAATAAAAGCCGAAGCGCTGTTGAAAGCGCCCACACTCCCCCACAAAAAATGAAGAGGAGTCAGAAGACTTAGGGACTAGCTCTTCACTGGTATTGATTGGACACACACATTTTTCCATGGTAGCATGTGGGTGATGGAGCCGGTGCACCGTGCAGAGGATGCCAGAGCGATCCTGCTGAAACGAGTCTCGCACAACAGAGGATAAAAATCTCTCGTATGTGCAGATTCAAACCATCGCGCACTAATGTCTGATTCTTCTAATCAACAGCAACAGTGGTAGAGCGTTAAATCAAAGGCCCCGCGTGTCTCTCGCTTCTCTCTCTCTCTCCAACCGAAAATCTGACGCTTCCCTCGCTGATTCAGTGGTCCACTCTGCCCTGCGCAGCACAGTCACTTTTCTAGGCCAGTCGCTACTGTGATCAGCAAAAACCCCTAAATAAAACAAAGCAGACAAGCAAACAAACAAACAGCAATCCCCTCCCTTCTCCTCCCTTCTCTCTTCTCCTCCCCTGGCTGACAGCGAGAGAGAGAGGCGGGGGGGGGGGACAGATATGGGTCCGATCTCTGGCAGGGCCTCTGACAATGACCATATGGATCAGAGGGGCACGGCAGCCTCGGCTTCCAGGAGGACACACAGCTCCACACACAGGATCTGCAGCTTCAGGCTACTGCACCTGTAACACTGTACAAAAGGCCTCTGCATATATATATTTATACATCACGTAGCTGTAGCCAACCTGCAGTAATGAATAAAAAGCTTGATGAGCATTAAATCTGCTTTGGCAGAGGCGGCAACACATTCCAGCGAATCCAGCATTTCACTGGGGACGTCCATGTTGAAACTATAGGAGCAGATTCAGTCTGTGAACCCGATGCAAAGGTAAAGAGCGGCGCAGTTTTCAGAGGAAGAGTAGGAGGTGGGTCTTCATCACAGATCAAAACTTCTCAGCCCCCATAATGGCGGCTCGCCTGTCAAAGTCTCTTCAGCAACATCTGACTTTTCCCAGGCGCTCCGTCCCTTCCCGCTCGCACATCGGAAAAAAAGGGCCAACTTTTGTCAAAGTGCACATAAATACTGCAGCGCACCTTGTCTCCCTTGTTTCGTAGTGCATTTACCCATGATTCACCATCCTCCCTTCACCCTACATTCTCATAGGGTAGGAGCACTTTGTTTTTGAGCAAGGGTCTGTGTACGGCATAAGTGTGTTTGCTTATATTGTACATGTGTGTGTGTTTGTGTGTGTGTGTGAAAGAGAGGGAGACAGGCGGGCGCACAATGGAAGATATGATGTAGGGGGTTTGCTAAAAGACAACTGAACAGAAAATTAAATTACAGCATGTGCTCTGAATTTGTATGAGATCAGTGAAAAGCGAGCTTTGGCATCTGAATCATAATTTCTGCAGCGGTTTGAAAAGCTGAATTACAGTTTTTTCTCAAAAGTGTGTTTCAGCAAACACCAAACGTGCTTAATAGTTAGATTGTGAAGATATGAATTATCCTCTGTGCTGCAACAATTGTCATTTTTCTTACACACATTTATCGAAACACATTCAGTTACCTGATTAGTGGATTTACTCATTGACACCTGACTAAGGAAGGACGGCCCATTAAACAGCAGAAACAGAAGCTGCTGCTCCTCTTCTGGTACTGAGGCTGAAATTTGGTGCAACAAATCAAATGTGCACATTTATATCACATATTGCAGCTATTTTGAAACCTTTTTTAAAAACATCGGCTGATCTTATTGTTTCCTTATAGCCTGCAGCTCTTCAACATGCCTTATACTTGTCGAGGCTCAATACCATTATGGAGAAACTACACTGAGGTCATATGAGAGTTAAGTTCGTGAAGCAAAATTTCCTTAAAAATCCACTATTGCTCTTCTCCATTGTGAGTGAAACGACCTGAGTTGGTGAAGCCACTGCAGAGCAGCTCACATCGTCATCACCGCTCACTGTGGCTAAATGATCTGAGCCTGCGATGCACAGTTTGAAAGAACACTCCGTAATGGCTAACGTCCATCATTATGTCGGTGGTTACGTGAACGACTCTGCACCCCACCCCCAACATCTCAGGACCAAACAAAGAATTACCCTGTTTGCCCGTAATTGAATTACGATGTTGTTTGAGCAACAGTTTTCTGCCAAAGTGACATGAGAGGTAAATACAAACGGTTTCCTGAACCACAGCGAAGAACCTGAGAAGCGTTTATTATCTCCTTCTGAAGGAACCGCGTGTTCGACTGGATTCAAAATCCTAGAAGCATGTACACCTCACTAAAGGTTTAAGAAGAATTGTGTATATTCACGATTATATACACGTTGTTAAAGCTACTGTTGGGACAAACATGTCGCTGTGTCAGCCTTTATTTTGCCTCTCATTGTGTTTTGAAAGCGATTGTTGGGATGAGTGTGAGACGAGCAGCGACCGCACAGAAGAGCCGGGTCCTCAGATCAAATGTCAAAGAATGATGTCAGACATACTGTCTCCTCGCTGACGAAAGGAGAGTAGACAATAAAAGAAGTGTCTTCTCACAGTTTTTTGGGTATGTCTATATTTTCAAATTACTTGCAAAGAACATAATTAAGAACCAGAGGACTAAGAAATGTTTTGAGAATGATTTCAAGTTTACTATTTGTCAGAAAGTCACATTCTTAAACCGCTTAACCACTGAACCACTTAAATACCATATGATGATCAAACAGTGATGGAAAGTGTTTACGGAGTACGGTGGCCCTGAGAGCTCAATTTGCACAAAGTTAAATGCAAATGGACACAACACAAGCCAGTTAGGAACAAATATACATGCTTTTTGGAGCAAACATTTAACACGACCGAAAAGATAAACTTGCTGCTAACACTCGCAAAACACAACTTAACACAATGCACAGACAACATAAGTCACCAACCCATCAGTGGTGTTGGAAAATGATAGAAACCGACAAAGCTTCGTCTGTATTTATGTTTTCTATCAACTCTCAACTCTTTTGTTTTTATCTTAATCAACGTCGACCGCCATTCAGAGCTCTGATGCGTGATGTTATGCACAACATATGAAAATCTGTCCGTCTTACTCCACACTCAAAAACAACCTTGCAGTAATTATGCACCACGCTGGATTGAATGCGCTGACAGGAGCTGCCTCTGTGGGTGTAATGAATACAACATCCATTTTGCTGTTATCGTCCAGGTCACCTTTTTAAAAGGAAATATAAGGATTGGCTGAGTTCACTTTCCTTCTAATCACACACGTCTAGGTATAAAAAAATCATGTTCTGATAAGAATATACCAGGTATTAGACGGAGCCTTTTCAAGATCAAAGGAGGGGATCCAGCTCAAGACATTTCGACCCGGACACACATCTGAATCCCATCCGGTAACTCTCTCTGTGGTTCTGATACGGGAACAGCAACTCAAATCCAAGTGAAGGAAATCTCATCATAAAGATGTACAGTACAATCCAACGACACACATAAATCCATGTGACTGTAAATGTTCTCACACACACACTCACACTTCTGATCAAGGCCTGAAGGCTGTCAAGTTGTAATCACCTATGGGAGCGTTCGACATTAACGCCCACCGTGCCTGCGCATTAATTTGAAGCACCACTGCCGCCACAAAGACCTGTTCTACACAACAGGTCTGGCACAGCGCTTTGGACCGAATCTTGATGCTAATAAATAAAGTAAAAATCCAATTAATATTTGAAGCTAATCATAGCGACAGAGCTGGAGAACACACAAAGACAGATTGGAGCCCGCGGGGGGAAGAGGGAGCTTTCTGACTGCAGCTCCCCGTAGACTGAGGTCTCTACTTTCCTCAGATTGAAACTCAAAAGCTCTTGTTTTAAAGAATGTTCCCATATTCCCAAATGGAGTCATTCATAATTAAGCTAGCGAGCCCTCGACAATAGCCGCGCGATCATTTAGTAAATACATGACAGAGGGGAAAATATTACGAATATGGCACCGTTATGTCCCGGGGTGTCTAATGATGTCCTCGCACATACATGAAGTGTTCATGGCTACAGGAGCCATTTCAAAATGTCAATGATCCAGCCAAGAAGAAGAATCCTGAATGACTGCACAAGGTTATTGCCTCTTCATTATCGTGCTTGCGTCCTGTTTACAGGAGCTATAAGATAATAGACGTGTGTGTGTGTGTGTGTTTGGGGCGTGTGTGATCGCTGCTCCCCGGCTGTGTATAGGTGGCGGGGGGAGGGGCAGCATTCACATTTCCCACCCTAGGATGAGCAACGCTGACTGCGAGGAAGGGGGCGGGAGGCTGGGGGGGGGGGTGGGGGTGGGGTGGAGGGGGTGCGTCTCTCCGTCCATGCCGTGCCATGGGGTCGTTGGCGTCGGAGAGGGCGAGCGTATAGTGGCCGTTCACCGGCCTGTGTTAAAGACACGGAGGGGCAGATGCTTGTCCACGGTGTCAGG
The DNA here is from genome assembly GCF_947347685.1 of Pleuronectes platessa. Classification (NCBI taxonomy): domain Eukaryota; kingdom Metazoa; phylum Chordata; class Actinopteri; order Pleuronectiformes; family Pleuronectidae; genus Pleuronectes; species Pleuronectes platessa. The sequence continues at coordinate 20,077,070 of NC_070633.1, forward strand.
GCCTCTTCTGCTTCCTCTCTCTGACAGCACCACCAACTGCCTCCTCTTACGTAACCCCCTCCCCCTCCACAGGCCCGCCGCCGCCTGCCTTTATTGGCTTATTTCTCTCTTTTTCAACCTTAGCATTTTCACCCCACTGACAGCTGCACCCCCCACCCCCCATCACCAATCATCCACTGCTCATCACATCACTGGATCTTTAATTTATTCTACATCCTGAATGCCAGGAAGGATATTATACTGTAAAGGTTTTTTTTTATGAGGCACACGTTTGCATGATACAGCAAAGGAGCAAGTACATAGTATACAGGATACTACAGTGTGGTTCAACCGATAATGGTGATGTGTCAACAACATGAGATCCTTACATGCATCCCGGTGCAAGCGGAGAGAACATCAGATCCTGAAGCAGAGGCTAAATATAATATGGATATCAGAACAACGAGGTTTCAATACTGATGAGGAATAAAATATCCACGTAAGCAATAACTGCTTACATAATCACAGCTGCTCTGAGCCTTTCAAACGTGTGAAACATGAAATAAGCTGGACCGGTCTGAATCCAGCTCACTAGAAAATGGCCAGTGACGGATTTCAAGACGGCGTCTTTCTCTCGTTGCCTCTCCGAAGGTAAAGCCTCTCCTTGTCTGTAGTGATCTGCTAATATCAGCTGGGTTGCGGCTCATATGTGGGCTCAGCTCAGGGGGATCTCTTCCTCTCTGCCACTGAAATCTCAGCCTCCATTTTACCCCCGTGCCTCTCCTCACCTTCCTCCTTCCTGCTGCCTCCTAATTCTTACTCAAAACGCGATCAGACATTAACGTGCGTGTGTGTGTGTGTGAGTGTGTGTCTGTGTGTGTGTGTGTGGGGGGGGGGGGGGGGGGGGGGGGTTACGCACAAACAATGCAGTGGCTCCACTTGCTGCAAATACGAGACCACATAGACACATACTCATGCACAGCGAGATCGGTTCCTTGAATCTCTCGCTCACCAAAGCCACCCTTCCCCCACCCCAGCTCATGCTCTCATACGTGCTTAATTAAAGACTGCGCTTGTGAAGCTGTTCTGACCTTACATCAACCGTCATTTATAAATACATGTCAATAGACGGGGATATTAGGCACAAAATGGAGCGCATGTGAAGAGGCAGTTTCATTCACACTGTGTGGCACGTATGACAGCGTTCAGACACATTGCTGCTGATTCTCTCTTTTTCCGACCACACATTCCTGATGCTGTGACGCTTTGGAGAAACAACAATGGCAATAAATAAGAATGGAGCTGGTTTTTGATTTCATCATCTTTTCCTCCACTGTGAGTCTACGAGACGCAAACCTACCATAACCGGATGTCTGTGAAATCTGTTTCTCACATGTAATTCCTCACAAAGTCCGTCTGCAGTGTTGAAGGAACAGCTTTGATAGATAACTCAGAAAGAAAAGCGAGCTGCCATCCAATGCTGCTGCTTCACAGCTGAAAATGCACCATTTTGGCCTATGGTAGCTGCATCAGCGTAAGTCTTTGACGACATACACTAGGTGTGTTGAATCTATAAGCATTAGTCATCTGCATCAAATCCAAACATGAGGATCATCTCCGTGTGTGTGCAGTGGAACTAGATCAGTCCTGTTCTCCTCTCCGGTAGAAGAACCACAGTCACCAACATGAGAAAGGAAGGCTTGGGGTGAATACTAAATATGAATCCTCCTCCATAAAGCAGCAGCCTCAGCTGAAACATGATCGTCTCTGCTTTACTACAGCAGCAGCCCATCTGAGCCCAGTCTCCCATGCCAGGCCCCACAGCCCTGAGCTTATCAAACAGAGTGAGGAAGATGAGTTACCTGGTCGTACCACTCCCGGTTGGTACAGGTGCATTCAGGCCACCATCCTGCTTGTCCACCACTGGAGTTGCTGCCGTTTACTTTGGGGCCACACTTGGAATGGCCCTTTGGGTTGGGGCCTCCCGGGCCCCCACTAGACATAATCTTGCCCTTACTTCTCCCCAAAGTTCCCCCTCCTCCTCCCATGCTTCCACCTCCCCCTGAAGCTGGGGGAGGTAAGGTCTGGCCTCCCCCATACCCAGGCGGGTATCCATAGGGCTCGGCTTGCCAGTCTCCTCCATATGCCGGGGCGTCCATCCTACGCAGGGCAGCCATACGGGTCACCTCATAACATTCTGGGCACTTACAGCAGTGGTGGTGTTTGTGCATGCTGGCTGGGCTGATGCTGGGCTGAGCGGCGTGGCACTGTCGCTGCTGCCTCCTCAGATCTCACACAGCAGCTGTGATCGGCTCACAGAGTGCTAATGCCAACGGAAATAACACTAATCACAGGAATTTCTACCGATTTTCCCTTTTTGTCAAATCCAGTCACTCTCCGCTTTATTCCTCTCGCACGTAGAAAAAAGAAAGATCAGGAGGAATGGAAAGCAGCAACGGGAAAACAAAATACAAAATGGGCACGTAGTCTTTGTCCTCTTGACGTAGAAGATCAAACGAAATATTCAAAATATTGTATACGACCACACAATCAGAGACCAGCCCCAATGATCGAAATTTCCTCTTGCTTCTCTTGGTTCACAGTGATACGCATATAAATTCATGTATATATATATATAGATATATATACACACACATATATATGTATATATATGTATATATTCTTTTGCTTATATATCATATATATTTACACACACAAATACATATAAAAATATTAATATAAACAGACGAGCACAACTACAGATATGTACAGAGATAAAGGTATATATATAAATATCTATATGTGTGTGTACAAATATATATATATAGATATATAAACAATATATATATAAATAAATGATATCCGCTGATGAAAATCTTCCTCTCTTGAAATATCACGTTTTTCCTCCTGCGTTGAAAATCGTTGTCGTTCTCCCTCTGTCTCTTTTCTCAGCCTGCAGAGAGGAGCTGAGCTCTGGATCGCCCCTCAGCCAGCTTGCCCTAGATGTGGATTATTCAGAGGGATGCGAGCGAGCAAGAGGGAGATGGAGAGCGAGCGAGTGCGGGGGAGAGAGAGAGAGGAGAGAGAGAGAGAGAGAGAGAGAGAGAGCGAGAGAGCGAGAGAGCGAGAGAGCGAGAGAGCGAGAGAGAGAGATGCAGGGAGGGAGGGAGGAAGGGAGGGACAGGGGATATGTAGCAGCATCCCTCTAGCACCTCAGTCCTGACAGCCACAGCCAATCAACTGGCAGCGCTGCCATCAGCAGCAGCAGCACCAACAGGACTGAGCGCTTCACTGGCTTCTCTTAAAGGGGCCGCGGCACCGAAGCCTCACCGCTGCCTGCCTCGGGTGAAAATACTGCCTCACTCATAAAGCCGCAATAGAAACATTGCATTTGGCAGTTTTTCGTTCTGATAAGAAAAAAATAAATAAAAAGAAGGATAGGTCATTGTCCACAGGCAGAGCTTGACCCCGCTCCAATGGCTGTGAGTCTAATTCCACGTTTTCCACCAACAGGTCGGCAGCCAAAATCCATTTACAGTGAGCCCCCCCCCCCCCCCCCCCCCCCCCCCCCCCCCCCCCCCCCCCCCCCCCCCCCCCCCCTTGCCTCTGACTGGTCACTAGTCACCTCCACAGTCATCTCTAGTTCAGCTGCAGACCCAACAGCTCTCTTGTGCTAGTGACTTGCAACCCCCGGGCTCTGTGTCACAAGCACACATCTGTTAATAATCTCACAATGGAGGCAGGTGCAGCTCATTCAAATCCTTTCTCTCCTGGTCATCAACACAGGGGTGCGTTTGAATCACACTACATTACTTTACATCCCCCCCCCCCTCTCCACTTGCAAAGTACAGCACTACGCTGCTGAATTATGTTGTTGTCAAGTTTGGGTCAAAATAAGCTCAGTGGGAGAATGGTGAGGCGCAGAAGCCTTGTTTAAGAACCACAGGGGAAATATTTCTATGTTCACAATGATGACATCAACACGTGTAGGAAACCAACAAGATTACACGCTTGGGCTTTCGAGTGGGTGGAGGAAGAGATTGAGAGTGAGAATGTGGGGGGGGGGGAAGAGACGGAAGCAGAGACTATATGGCTTTCATGTATCTGTTTGTATTTGCAGTCATGCGACGGGACTGCCTGCGTGAACCCTTTAGCATGTTTATGAATTTCTAGATTGAGATTAACAGCATCCTGACACTGACTGCGAAGGTTGATCTCTTTTAAAAGGAATCTTATGGTGTCACCATTAAGGACCTGCATATATGCATTATTAATGAAATGTGACGGGGAGCGGAGCTGGGTGTGTCTGCATGGGGGGAGAGATTTGCACATTGTCTGCACGTGACAGTGCTCATACGTGAATAACAGGGCTTTTACAGTGAATTGATTTACATATAAGACATAGTACCTTTAATTAAAAACACCTAGGAGCAGGATTTGGGGGCGAGGGCACACACTGCACTGTGTTGCCGGCCTACCAGGAAACACACACAGCAGGCTCAGCCACACTTAATTACATGCAACAGTAACTCACTCCATTATAACAATATTCTTTCACCCTAACCTACAGAGAATTGCCAAAGCTGCGAGCACAACATTTTTAAAAAGGGCAGAAACTTGATCTATTTCAAACAGAGACTATAGAAAAACCACTGAATGCCTCAAGTTACATTGTCGGATGCAGCCACAAACCCCGCCAAGGGCCAATCAGAGCGATGGGGCGGGGCTTGGAGGCAGCGGCTTGAAAGGATGATGTAAGCATATTGATCACAGCACACATGACTGAGCACATGTTGCAACCATCCTTCCCCGAGCCGCGCTCTGTCTCTCTTACAAACTGTCCACATCGCATTTATAGCACAGCACAGTCAGGAGGCTGTAGAAAAGAAAAATACTGGCGGCATAGAAAAGAGAGGGAATGACAAACACACGGTGGAGGCAGCAGAGATGGACAGAGAGGTATCACCTGAATGAATGAACACACATGTCATCTGTGTGTGCGGCTGAGCATGCGCGTGCAAACACATCTGCATATGAAGTGTGTATGTGGGCATGTTCAGTAGCTCTAGGGGAAAAGAAACCTCACCCTTTGAATGTTACATAACCTAATATATATCCAAAAAATTGAATTTTTTTTAGAGCCAATCGTTTGCTGGTTTATATGGAGGTGGAATATAGGAAGTTAATATGAAACAATGGGATTACAGCAGAGATATTACAGTAGTGCTGGTAATATGTAATAGTTAACGTCATTTTGTCAATATGGACATCAGTTTTTTTTGTTTCTTTTGGGTTTTAATCACTAAAGAAATTCAATGCTTATTATTCAAGCTCATTCTGAGGGGGGAGTATAAAACCCACATTAGTACAAAATAATGTAATCAAATTCGAAATCTCTGCAATATACAACATTTCTGTGAAGATCACGTAAAACTGTTATTGAGGCTATGTACTTTTGGTGGGACTCAATTAGACAATCATTTCCGAGGGTGTCACTCGCAATGTCCTTGTATTGGATCACGTGTTATTGTCGATTTAATCTGCAGTTTATTACACAATAAAACTGTCACCCACATAAGATTATTTTACCATGGGGTGATGCAGTGCCAAGCAGAGGCAGCAATATTCGGTTACTGGCATTTGTTTAGTGGCTACACATAAAAACCAGAGATGGAAAATGATCTCACCTCCACGATTGAAGACAAGACGTGCACTGAGATGCTCCGACCCCGGTGAAAAGTGAAAAAACTTTTTTCTACTGAAACAACTTATTGTCATAAAGAGTGAAACAACACTTCACAACGGGGTGTGTTGAAGTGTTAGCTCGTAATTACACTCTGACTCGGACCAAATTTAATAGCTGCTCCTATCCTGCAGGAAATACAATGACAACCAATTGGTTTTCAAAGATTCATTCATTCATCTAACGCACGTCAATGCACAAATATATATGTATACACACACACACACACACATATATATTGTGTACGCATGAGTGAGAGTTGGTTATATATGTGTGAGTGTGTGTGCAATCATTGATAAATACTGTGCCCAATTAAACAGCTTGGAGTGGAGAGATCAACAGCATGAGGTGATTTATCTTGTGAAATGAAAGCAGCGACCTCTGACCCTCGGTTGACAAATGAAAAAGAAGGGCCTGTGATTTATGGCATAAGCGAGGAAATTATCCTGTGCTTTTGTACAGAGATGCTTCTGCCGCGTCTCCCCCACCCCCCAACACCCCCCCAAAAAAACAATATCAGCTCGGCATCAGCCTGCACAACCCTTATTACATAAACCCACCTGGACACCCTGCACAGACCGTGTATTGAGCTTTTCAGTCGTTTCGAGGCATTTCTCAGAGAAGCTGTGTGACTCTGCTCCTTCGTCACCTGACCGGATGCGGCGCCATAAAAGGACAGTCGGCAGTGAGGCAGCCTTAAAGAGGCAGCTCCGTTTATCAACACGTACTGAGCTGTTCTTACTGTAGCCTTAACTAACTGTAAGAGGGGGTGAGGAAGCAAGTCTTATAAGTCTCTCTCTCTCAGGCATCATTACATCATGACAGAACGAGCCTTCCCTCTGCAAATATCAGATATTGAAATGAATAAATTGCAGAGAATCTTTTACACATAGCAGTCATCAATGAATCAGAGCGTGGTGAAGTGTGCAGGAGAGATGCAATGTGCATTAGGGGCACTCATCAGTATTGTACTGAAAGACAGGGTTACCTGCCGGGGAGCAGCAACTAAAGGTCTCCCAGAGGTGCAAACACAGAAAAACAAAGGCTACACGGCCATGACTCCCAATAAGAGGCCTCGGAGCTGCTCCATCACACACACACACACACACACACACCACAGAGCACCTCCAACTGATGGAAAATACAAGAGGAGCATACACAGGGAGGAAAATGAAAGAGGGAATAGAGGGAAATGAGGGAGATGGGGAGAAGAGGAGAGTGGGAGATCGTATCAGAGCTGCATGGGTACGGAACCCACATTTCACATAGATTTTGTGCGCACACGAGAAGAAAGGAGCTGGAGAGAAAGAGAGCCGTGAAAAAGGGATGCAAGTAGGAGGTTAAGAGACGAGCTGCGAACCGAACATGAAGGTGAAAGCAATTGATGAAATAAGATGAAGGTGTCCACGATGAGACGCCATAGCTGCGGAGAAACGAAGCTGAGGTGCCCTGTGTGTGGGCAGAAATGTGATGACTAGAGGGGGCATTATTGAAGCATGGTGCTGAACAGAAGGGGGAGTAAAAATAGAGAGAAGAAAACACAGAGATGCGGAGAAAACAACAAAGTGCTTATGTGTCCATGAATGCACGGGAATGAGAAAAAAAGAACTGTGTGTACTGTGTGTGTGTGTGTGTGTGTGTGTGTGTGTGTGTGCGTGTAATTATCCATTCACCTTGCCACAGAGAGCCATGCATGTGAAATCACTGTGTGCTTGCTGAGTGTGCATCATCACAAATGTACTCAATGTGTGTGCGGAGTAAAAAAGAAAAAAAAAAAACGGAGCAGAAAGAGAGAGAGAGCGAGCGAGCGAGAGAGAACGAGAGCGAGAGAGAACGAGAGCGAGGGAGAAGGAATAAAAAAAATACAAAGATGCGAATTAGAAGAGGAATGAAAAAGACAGGATGAAAAACAGAAAAGCGAAGAGAGAGAGAGATAGAGAAAGAGAGAGAGAGAGAGAGAGAGTCGGAGCAGTCTGTAGGGATGCAGGCGGGGGAGGAATGTGGTTTCCATGGCAACCTGAGGAAGGCTGAGCTCTGGGTGTCCGTTCCAGCTCTGCACTGCACCGGCCCTCGCCTCTCTCTCTCTCTCTCTCTCTCTCAGCCTCCCCCACTATATCTCTCCTTCCTCCCTCCCTCCCTCCCGATCCTTGCACCTCCTCAGCTCCCTCACCTCCCTCCTTCATGTGATAGAGGGAGTCTCTCTCACACACAACACACGCACACACACACACACACACACACACACACACACACACACACACACACACACACACACGTGCACAGCTCCATATTATCCCCACCAGAGTCAACCTGTGTTTTCCCCATGTTCTTATCAGACATTATCATACAAGCACACTGAGTCCATGAGCTCAGAGCATCTCCATCTCCTTTACCCTGTCCCAGCCCCCAGATCCTCATGCCTCCCCCCACTGCACTAGTTCTGGGCTCAGCTGAAAAGCCAACGCCTGCGGCCCCTCTGCTGCCATGTGCCACTGGCCGTGTTGTAATGGGGAAGGCATGTGAACACAAGGGCCCTTAGCAATACTGAAGAACATGGCAAGCCTATAAGACATGTCTCCGTCATGAAGAAGGAGGACTGTGCTTGTTACTCACAAAAGCCTTGCATCTAAATATCCCTAACGGCTTGCTTGAGAACACAAAGGTAAGAAAATCGGGTTAACAAGTGATTCTGCTCCTGTGCTCCTTTCCAATCCCTCACATGCAGAGCCGATCTCCACAATAACCCACTGAACTCAGATCCATGTTCCTGGATAATCCGGGTCGTCAATTCTTCAGAACTACGAAGTTAAAACGCTGGTTTGCGTCACAATCTACGTGAAGAGCCTCTCTCCCATCCTCAGGAGCACGTGTGTGTGTGTGTGTGTGTGTGTCTGCTACTGTCGCTCTGTTTGAATACGTGTCTCATAATCTCCAGAGCGAACCAAACAAACACAAAGCAAACCCCAATCACTGGTCCCAGGTCCGGGGAACCTGGGACCAGTGACGGAGCACATGTGGGGTTTTTTGAACAGTGAGAGATGTTTCACGATGCTGGAGCTCGCTCAGTGGAGGATGTGTGATCACCACGTCACCAGGATCATTCATGGTGGGATCAGTGCCTGGTCCTGTTTGCTTGGTGCTGCTCACCTTCGGCATGTCGACGTGGGAACGGGTCACCAGGCCAGAAACGCGCTCCACTTTGTGAGGGCTCCTCCTGCTGGTCACTCGCACCCGAGACACACCCTCCTCCTCCTCCTCGTCCTCCTCCAGATTCTGAAGGACACAGCAATGTTCAGACAGGAATGGTGAAAGCCAGATTTAAAAAAAAAAACACTACTCCAACAATGAACAGGACATTGTGGTTAACATGGATGACAACCACTGCAAACATCTGTAAAGAAGAACATTTTGGGAAATATGCTTATGCACTTTCTCCTCAGGAACAGCAACTTGAGAAACAGCTAAAAAATACATTAGTATCTAATTGTTGACAAAAAAGTGAATAAAAACATTTGGCTAAAATGTCAAACGATTGTGAAAGCAACAACAGGCGCTAGTTGATGAAAACATGTATAAACAGTCAGCTGTGACAACAGAGCAGCACAAAACTGGACTCCATATAATAGTCTAATGTGACAGCAAATGTGCAACTGAAATCAAAATGAATTAAGTCCAATACGTATTGGAGCAGCTGTGGCTTATCAGGAACTACGGGTCATTAGCTAACCAAAGAATCGGTGGTTCGATCCCCAGCTTCCTGAGGCGAGATACTGAACCCCACACCAGCAGTGACAGAAAGTAAAAGCAGCTCAATGTAGTAAAGGGTTCGATGGGTTTAGTGGTTGATGACTAGAAAGATAACTGGTAACACAGCCCATTTACCATTAAGATGTTGAGATACAAACAAGAACAGCGACTGAGACCTTCTACTGTCTGCGAACATGAACACACAGAGACACACTACTTATCTGCCAGCAGATGGCAGCCTTTAGAGCGAGCCATCAACTGTTCAAAGTTACCAAAAGTGTAAAGCAGGCCCAGTGATTCTCCAAACAAGGGGTAACTTCTTTTTTAAGTGATAGCTACTCTTATGCTCAAGTTGAAAATATAAGTGTCTAAATACAACCCCCCTCCGAGCAAGCAGGGTACATCAACGTGCTCACAAGACTGTTTATTTTGCACTGGTGAACTAGATCAGACATTTTTGCAGAGGTGATGAAGTGAGTTTTAACTTTGACGGCTCCGTTCTCACATGGCGGCACTGGCAGACAGGTCAACTGCTCCGCCAGAGCCAGAGATGACCCCACCCACCACCACCACTGCGGCTGCTCGCTCTGTGGTTTTCAGAGATGACCTGCTGGTAAAATCCAAGGAATTTGCTACAGAGTTTCCCCGCGCTTTGCCTTTCACTCGTGCACAACACAGCATGAGATTCTCTGCACAGACGCGTTCACAACAGCAACAACTCTTCTGCATTATTCAGGATAGAGGAGCAGCAGGCGGAGGCAGGAAGTGACGTATTAGCGGAGATCACAAGATTTTCTTGACAAAACACAGGCGCCGCTGTCAACTCTTATCACCACAAATTCTCTTCACGTGTGTCATTCATGTTTGCGTCAACCCCCCCAACTCACTTCCGGTGAATCCAGCGGGGATCCCCCTGCTGTGTTCACACATCGACGCCTCCTGGACTCCTATGGACATTATACCAGGAGGCCAGGCACAGGAAGTCTGCAGAAACTGCGGAGCATCTCACTCACGTTCAGACATGCACCTCCTCCTGAGAAGATACGGAGGAGCTGCGGAGTTCAGTGCATGTCTGAAAGCAGCTGAATAGTTTGTTTGGCCTTTGCATTAAACACACAAACACATTCTGCAGACAAATTCAAAATCAGCATTTCAATAAATAACGTTAAAATTATATAATATTTCAAATGTATTCAGTCTACTGTATTTATTTTTTGATTAGGCCATTACTCTATGACTACTACACAATCAAATAAAAAATAAAAACACGTGAATGTTGTTGCCATCAAAACACAAGTTCCTCTGTCATCATTTCAATAAATCTACTAAAAACAGCTTCTTGTCGGTTTTCATTGGTTCTCTGAAGGAGCCGCTCTTCACTCTCACCTGCTTCTCTGCACCAAATCAGGGAATTTGCAGACTCATTTAGTTTCCCTCCCATCCTCCACTCAGGTGACAGCATGGCCAGAATACTGATGAGCACCTCACTGGGTGTCCATTAAGCAGCGCTCGCTCTCTCTTCCTCTCTCAAACTTCCCACTATGACTGCTGCATCCTTCCATCACCTCTTCTCTCTCTAGGACTGTGCCTGGGCCCCACAGGCAGCTGTGATCCAGAGAGGAGTGGATCATAGCTGCCGAATTAGAGGCTAGACAGGGCGGATCACAGAATACACTGAGAGGAGCTAAGGACGGCAGAATAAAGTTCAAGCAGCAGTTACAGTTTGTGGTTTAGTTCCTCCTCTATGGGACTGATGGTGGAGGAACACATCGACTCCCTCACTGGGCTACTTCAGTGGTTCAGGGGAGATATGTTTAAAGATTGTGAAGTAGATCAGTAGATAATAATTTGATTATTCAGATCTGCACGAAACTGCAGGCACTCATTAATATCCCATAAATATGTCTGATTTGTTTCATTAGGATCCATGCATGATGCCCTGGAAAAATCTGTAGCAAATGTCAAAAAACTCCCTGTTTCAAAAGGCTATAGAAAATGATCCTGTATCCGCCACCCGGTCCAGATCTGTGCCAAATTTGAATGGGTTATTTTTTGACCCATCCTTTCACCTAGTTAAACAGAAATCTGTTCAGTTTTTGCGTAATCCTGCTTATCAACAAACAAACAACTGGACAGGGGTGAAGATACAACTTCTTTGGCAGAGGTCAAAATGGCGGTTTGTTGATATTTTGTATTGGATTATTGAAATAGTTAAATGTAAAAATGCGTCAGCTAATTGTAATAGATAGATAACAAAAAGTACAAAAACAAGAGTCAACACAGTACTAGGCTGGGGATTAAGTATGTGAAGGATAAAGGGTACAAACTGACAAAATAACCGGTTAATATAAAGTTGACTAGAAATAAATGGTAAATAAAACAATCTATAAAACAATCTATCAACTTTTATACAATTAATAGTGATTAAGTAACATCCAACTAGAGTTTTACCTTCTTTAGAACACAGTGGTTTGCTGCCAATGATCCGATATGTCTGTGATTCTTCAGACCTAAAAGGACTCATCCTAAATGGTAGAGATCCTCAGATAAAGTCCATAATATGATAAACAGAAAAACAGTTTGTTCATACGTTGCCTAATTTTGTGCTTTAAACAAGGTCCCACAACACATGAGAATCCTTCTGTCACTCAAGTTTTACGTGCAGACGAGCGACCACAACCTGGACAACACACCTTCCTGCACCAAAGCATCCATTTAATAACAGTCCAGCGAATGACAAGTTTATTGCAGTTCCCGTGTTCAGCTGACCGAACACAATCCAGTTCAGACTTAGCACATGATTTTCCAAAAACATATTACCATTAAGGGATTGACTGGGGGGAGGGGGCTGTGAAGCATGAAGGAATAATGTTGGATTAAACTTTTTATCTTGTGTGAGGATTGAATTGCGTCATCTAGCAGCACCTTTTTATTATAAGCTTTAAAAAAAAAATCGCTGGCACACGCATTGTACTGTGCATGTTTTCCAAGAAACGTTGCGTATACTTGAAATATGCATAAGGACATTTATGCAAGAGTCAGTTTATCAGGCTACATATGAAATCCAGAGGAGATCCAAACATTCCGAGTGGCTCAGTCAGATCTACAGTCGCCTGCTCCATAATTAACTGTTCACTGATGAGTCTGCCAGAGATCTAACAACCTGCTGACAGTAACCCGGGGGTTAGAATCATCTTCACTGTGTCAATTCATCAGCAATCAGAAGGCCCCGAGTGACCACAGAGAAAATGGAGGACCCCTGGAGCACAGCTTTAAGGATCTCTGAACAGGCTGAAGAGATCTAACAACTAATTACAAACAACTAATGACTGGTAACCATGTAAGCAGTAAGGTAAGTGGTTTGTGAAACACTTCATCTTAATTCTTGAAATCCTCTTCAGGTCCTGATAGCTATCAATGAGTAAAGTTCTCTAAAAGAAGAAAAAAAACCTGTCTGTGGCCCTCATTGGATTATGATAAGAGACAACCAATCATTTTAATTCAGACAGAATCAACCGATTGGGTTCAATCCAATTTTAACTAGCGACTGGCTTGAGAGGGTTTCCTTCAACGAGGGCTCACCTGACGACAGTAAGTTACTCTGCACGTTTCATGGTCGCCACTAGTTGTCAATCGCTTCCATTGGGATTATGTTACTGTTGTGTGGCTCTTGTGGTTGCGTTGTGGCTTTCATGTTTTCTATGAATCCACTTGTGTGAGACGTCTCGGTGAATAATGTTCAAATCTACAAATCAGATGTTCTTCTCTTCACTTCAGTTGTTGTGTCTTATTCACTAGATATGTTCTAAATATCCATGTGAGTGCAAACACTTGTTGTAATGAAAACACCGGCTGACTTCACCAGAGCACTGATGAGCAAATGTTAATCAGTGCTCTTTTGACTCGGTCTAATTTCCCTCTTCTCCTTCTACCCATGTGTCCCTCGCTCCATCTTCTCCTCCGCCTCACATTCCCTCCCTCACTCACTCACTCACTCATCAGGTTGAAGTCATCGCCACCGTGACTCACGATAACATCTTACCCATGTAGGAGTGTGAGGGACACAGGTAGTGACACCGCGTGTTGGCCGCTGTGACTTTAGTGTAGCCAGGAGGCAAAGTGCGGCACACGCAAGTACGTGCTACGCCGGATACACTGTGAACATTTCTTTTAACAATGAGCGGAGTAAATATTTACGTTTATTTTCTCCGTAATCTATAATGTGAAGCTGGAAAATTACCTCCCACGCATCCTGCCTTCTGTCTTCTTTCACAACACTTTCTTCTGAGGTCTGCTGCAAGGTCACCTCGTAACACTCTTGAATATCTGTGAGAAAAACACAAAAATTAGCTTATTTTTTCTTTACTCGTATCGTTACAAATACAACATGTAAGTTTTTTTTTGACTGAGTATTTTCTTGTTCATAACTTCTCACTCTTTGAAAGTGAACTGCTTTAAAAGCCACTGATCAGTCATGGGCACATTGGGAGATGTCTGTTCGCCTCAGAGGTGCAGCAGGTGAAAACGTGGGGGTGGGAGTCGTCCATTTACATGGAAGCTATGTCTCCACATTTGCAAGTGCTCTTCTTATCTTGTCGCTGAACTACAGTGCTTGAGTCAGACACCGACTGAGTCAATCATCAACACAGTGTCCTAGAGGGACACATTTCAATGTCTCATACCTGAACAACGTGCATCGCAAACAACACTGATTCTCCTCCGCTTCACTTTACACCTCAGGTCATTTTCAGTCTCTTTAAGCTGAAGCTCCATTTTAGGGTGAGGGTACACATGCTCCCACACATGTGGAATAAATGCAGACACTGCCCCCTAGTTGAGCAGCGGGAATGATGAGCCTTTAGCTTTTGATTTGAGAGATGCAGACATGGAATACGGATTTTACTGAAATTATTCACTGAACTTTCACGTCAGAGTCGTGTCAACGCTAACGTGATTGTACAATCAGTGGAAATAAGTGTCACTTACATACACATGCATGAGAGCAAATAAGAATCTAAAAAGGTGTAAAAGCAGAATCAAAATATCAAAAGGAAAACAAGACTAAATAAGAACAAGAATCAGCTTTATTTGCCAAGTACTGTATGTGTACACATGGAATATGGCTCATAAATATCAGTTCCCTAAATTCTCAGTTTCATTAAGATTGATGAATTATTCTCTGGGACAAAGGTGACAGGTCAAAAACACAAAACAAAACAAAGAAACTAGCCTATCTCACAATGTTAAAGAAAGTTAAAAAAAATCCTGGATGCCTCTGCTTACTGCCTTCTTCCACCCAGTTCCATAGAAATCTTCTCAGTTATTTTTGTATAGTCTTTCTTACAGAACAAACCAGCCAAACAACAGTTAGAGGTGAAAACATAATTACTCCATGAACAATATCTAATCTTGACTAGTCTGAGACAACTAGGTTCTCCCTACAGTTTTTCACATGTTGACACATACTGAAAAAAGCAGGGACATTAATAAATGTAACTCTTTCTCAATTATCACATAAACACCAGACGTGTGACATCAGTACTGACATCACTGCATGTTCTTTAACTCCTCCTTCTTTGGCTTTTTAAAGTTTCCCTCTGACTGAACTCCTCCACTCTGGTTCCCCCCCCCCCCTCCTCCGCTCGTCTCCACTCATCACCTCTTAGCTCATTGCATGCCCATGACCTGTGGTCACCTTTTGAGTGGCAGCCGTTTGATGAGAATGCACTGGGACAACTTTGCTGATGTCATACATGGGCCTGGTTACTGCACTGTTTGCAAAAAGGAGGTTGCTAGGGACTTCATCAACTTCCCAAAGTTCAATGTCGGGGCAAGACGGGCAACATGACTGGACATCCAGGGAAACCTGTTACATTTTAGTTTCTTATTAACTCAATGAACATCTTTGTTTGAAACAGAGACTCAAAGAAAGGAATGCGCTCAAAGTGTGTGTGTGTGAAGTGTGTGTGTGTGTGTGTGTGTGTGTGTGTGTGCGTGCGTGCGTGCCTGTGTGTGTGTGTAAGACAGAGAGATAAGAGTCAAGACGTCCCAACAAGGCACCCTGAGAACAAAAGTGTAAGAATGGATCATGTGACTCATCGCTGTGTCTGAATATGGAGGAGTGAAGCCATGTGTGGGCTGAGGAGTTTGTTGCCCAGCTCAGCAACCTCACTGCACAAACTTTTTATGTACAAGCAGTCACACACACACACACACACACACTTCAGGTAGGCCTACATACACACATTTACATAAACACAAATACCCACGGTCCTTATTGCTAATATATATAACTATTCATATACACGATAAAGTGTTCCACCTATAAAATCCCCTTAGTGTAACTTATCACGTTGTCCCTTCACATATGAAGAATGCAGCAGGAGATTGTCTGTGGTCAGACAGGATGACAACCACCGGAGAATCTCCAGAGCATTCAGGTGAAGGGATGGTCCCTGGGTAGAGCAGCAGGAGGCCGGACACATTCATTCTACCGCGCATGTTTTGGTTCAAAACACTCACTTGGACCATTTTACTCCGGCGCTGGAAGGAAAACCATAAGTGTGACTTATTTGTTAAATCGCTGCTTAGCTCAGCTTGAAATAAATCTCAGATTCGTTGCATCATGCGGGATGTGCTCGGGCACCTGGCTTGCTTTCACACAACCAACGCTTCTTATTATATCGCTCATCTATTCCTGGCAGAAGTAACGAGACAGAGAAAAGTGCTCAATCGGGTCTTGAAGTGTTTATAAGATCGGGATTCACAGTCACACAAAGTACAGAGTTGTTGTTTTTTTTCCACATCTGTGACTTTCAAAAAAAAAAAAAAAATCTCTGAACTGTTCCAACCCTCGCAGACCACATGCATTCCAAACCACGGAACAGAAAACATAACCAAAGCCAGAAGTCTCTTTCACAGGACTCACTCCCAGATCTTTTTTAAGGTCGGCCTGGTCGGAGCCCTGAGCCTGGTTGTCACAGGCGTGGGTGGGGTGAGGGTGGGGGGGGGGGGATCAGTGTGCATGGATCAGTGTGTTTGTGTGTGTAACAGGCCCGCCTCTATTCGTCATGTACCTTTTCAGCTGTACTGAAGTCATCTCTTTATTGGCTGGTTGGGTGAATCACACAGGAAAACAAGTGGTGACCCCGGTTCCTCACGTGGTGACGAGCAATCCACAGCTCACATTCACATTCACGGGAAAATAGGCCACGATTTCCCGGCAGGGCAAACAATTCACCCCCTTGCCGCGGCCTCGATGAAGTGTCCCCCAGGAATTTAGGGTCCCCTGTAATTTAACATGTGTCTGTCCGTGTGGGTCCCAACTCCGCATCGGCAGCTTCCCCCCCCCCCCCCAATGCCTCCCACGGCATGTTTGTACACTGGAACAAAAGGGTGGATGCACAGTTAAGGCAACCTTTGTGCGTGACTGTGCAACCGTGCAGACATCCAATCAAGTGGCCGGTACTGAACCTTCCCACACGGCATCAAACACCTCTCCACTTCCCACAGTGCATCGACGTTGGAGAGTTCTCTCAAAGATGAATACTGTGCTGTCATGTTGGCGGATCACCCTCTTCAAATCGTGACGACTGCATCTTTTCAATCGCAAAACTGTCTCATCTGATCACAACGTATTCAAAACACTGCTTTAACGTTTCAGTGAGAGAGAAACAGAGCCGGTTCACATGGCACCGAGCATGCAGAGCAAACATAACAGGAGAGGATAAGAGGATGAGTAATGTTAGTATAGTGCTGTATTCCTGTTTGCGCTGTGAACCGGCTGCTCCTCCACTCCTGCCCTTTCTGATGAGAACCACATGTTGAAAGAAGCAGGAGAGGCTTCATCGGGCCTGCACCTGATGGGCCGTAGACCTCTTCTTCTTCATCCTCTAACCTCCACAGTGCGCAGATGAGCCAGAGAGCCTGGAGTTTTTTAAGAATAGGGTCGGAATTGAAGCCGGGAGCAGTTTACTGTCCTGTCGGCCTTTGGCTCGTTCCTGATTGAACATTCTTTGTGAGGAATGTTTGGAATCCTGATTTGGAAGGTTATCCTCTCTGAGTGTCCCTCACTTCATCATATAACAAGATACATCAGGTATAGAATTGAGCTTTCACAGGGATACACTTCTCAGACCGTTCCTGTCCTCTGCAGAGATACACGACTGACATATTATACTAAACAGTGCCAACACAAAGGAGAACGTGACTGAGTGTTATTCTATAGTTTTAGAATTGTTTCAGATCCCTCAGAGCTCGATGGAAACCCTGTCAGCATGGCTAATTTTAAATCACAATAGATGCTAACATGCTAAAGATGACAATGCTAATATAGTGATATTGAGAAGGCCTACAGGTAATGTTAACTGCCTGCTAATCTGCGCTAACCGAAAGCACAGGCTGATGGGAATGTAGTTTGTTCTCCAGGTATATGGCCATAAATTAAAGTATTGAACAAATTACAAGTTTAATCCGACTATCTCTTGTTCTTTTTCTCAAAAAGGTTGATTTCTTACAACAGGGAAAATTCCCTCAGTGTAAAAACAGCCATATAGTATATTTTTGAACAGCTGCCCATGCGGCCCTTCCCCCTCAGATCCCCAGCAGTGAAGCAGCAGTAGGTCAGCAGTGGCATCAGCAGACCCACGGGCAGGCATCATTATAACATGGCTGTGGTAATTAGAAGGACCACTCAACCATTGATTAAAGGGAAGTAATTTGCTTCATCTGCTTTAAAAAGGAGCCGAGGTCAAGGTTCACACCGGCTTCTCCGAAACCCTTCACCAAAACGCCAAACTTATCATGGAGGTGAAGCTGGGGACAATGAAGAACACTGACTGCAGATCAGTATAACTATACGCTGAAAACAGGATTAGTAGAATCAGTGTTCTACATCCACACTTCTATGATTTCAACTCCGCTACAGATGCGCCTGGCGTCCACACGACTCCAGAGTAGAATGGAGACATTTGGAAATGCTGCTGGTCCTGATTTACTTTGAAAACTCCGCCGCAGTGTTTTAGTCTGGACGAGCAGAAAAAGAGACATTCGGAAACAATGACGTAGAAACACAACTGCTTGCTGATTGGATCTTTGCGGTCATGACGTCGCACTAGCTGATTCGTCAGGCTCCTGTCACATGACCCACTTACTGAAGACTCGGAAGAACCAACACGGATAATCAGTTACAAGCATTGCCGACCCTGTTGTCTTTGCTATCAGCTGCTGTGCAGTTAAATTCACATTTTACACCGACACAGATGCTTTTTCATGCGTAGGAGACGAGCTATTGTTCGAGCAATCGGCGTACACCACCGCGCGCCTGCTCAGTGTCCGCGAGTGGTCAGGTGATATGCGTTTTCAGGTGACAGGGATTCAAATTGATACAGAGGCCAAACGCTTCAAACTAAAAGGTAGTAGTATGGATGTAGCCTCAGTAGATTACTGCTTCTGTTAATGGTGAATGAACCGCTTCAGTTTCTAAGAGCAGTGATTTGTATCATGTTGACATGAGGCCATAAAGTTAAAGCTAACGAGGGAGGAATTGCATTTTTCGGCGCGTGACAAGACTGAGCTTATGAAGACTCAGTTTATAGATGGACTGTGTTTTTTTGCGTGCGGCTTTATTGGGATTTCATTACAATCTGAGTATGTTACAGAGGGGGGTGGGGGGGGGGGGGTATACAGCAAACCTTTGTAAGGCAAACTGAAAGGCCTCTTTCATAAGATTTAATTTGGAAACATTTAGACTCAGTTAACTTCTCACACAAATCAATACAACCTGACCCTGTCTGCGTCTCGTGTCAGCCTGCAGCCAACCACTTCATTACAGAGTACAGTACAACATGAGCTGCTCTGTGCAAAACCACAGTAAAGTGACGGCAACTGGAGCAAAAACAAACAAAAACACATCACTCATAAAAGGAAGACGAGCGAACAGGAACAGGAAAAGCTGCAGAGTTTCGAAAGACGAACTTCCTCCAGAATGAGCAGCTTTAAAGTGTTTATCTTACCGAGAAGGGCCTGGAACAGCTGGCTTCCCAAGATGGCCGACACTTTACCCACGCTGGTCCTCAACGTGTGCTCCTCTGGACTGGTGAGGTTGGCCTGGTACTTCCTGAGCAGCCCCACTGCCCGCTCTGTGTCTGCCTCACAAAATACACACAAGTCTCAGGATAACAGTCTCACAAACATATATAAATATATTTCAACATATACAGGGACCCAATATAAAAATATGTCAAAGTAAACCTCAGTGTCAATTCTGCCATATATACAGGACATAGACAGGATTGAAATGCTGTTTCTCTCTGATCATCGGTGTATAGGTACACATATAAGTACAGAGTAAATTAAGTACTCAAGTGACGTATATGTACACAGCATCAGTAGACAGACAAGAAGGCACAGGGTATAAACTGCAGTGTATGATTGCAAACAGGAACGCTGCAAAATACTGTATATTGAGCAGTGGAAGTAGTTTATGACTATTGTGCAGATAATGGACAGTAGTGATAAAATAGAAATACTAATTTTACTCTACTAGCAATGTAAATATGTATTGTGAAATAAATCATTCTGTCAATAAAATAACAAACAGGGGAAAATAACAATAAAGTGGTTTCCAAAAGCATTTGAAATATCTAAAAATTGTAAAACCTAAAGGTATATTTAGTGAACTACAATAAAATACTGATATAGAGAAGAAAACAAAACGTGTAAGGAGCTAGAAGCAGAAAATATCAGCTTGTTTTCCCTTCATAAATTAAATTAGTAATCAGCTACACAATGGAGGCCACGTATTTTTCTGTCAAGCGACTAATCAAGTCATTATATATCTTTAAACTCTAAAGAAACAACCACATGCTATTAACTATATTTTACATTTCTATTCATTGCAATTATCTCGGTCTGGGTATATTTCTATTCAGGGCTGGAAGGGACAAAACCCAACTTCCCCCCAGGGATCAATAGTATTAATAAGTATTTCTGATTCTGAAGACATGGACATACTATTTGGTACAAATACAACATATATAATAATAATACTAACAGTGTGTATTTGTGTTGTATCTACATAAAGCTCTGTTGTCTGTTGTATTCTGCTGCACAGCACATAAAAGGTATTTTTCTCTTGGAACACAGCTGCTGGTTGAACCTGGTGGGCGGCGAGGAACACAGCACAGAGATGATGCACATCACTGAGGTAAAACTGCTACTTCACACGTTTTCTGCCTGATCCTCAACATTTACATGAAAAAACTCCAAAACAGTCCCGGAAGTTACACAAATACAAAGTTTATAAAGAGTAGACTGTATCCCAGGGGGTTGTACCTGAGGTTGTTGGGTCAGTCTAGTGGATTTACTGAGCTGTCATCAAACTAGAAACTTTCCCTCTGACAGAAGTTCAGTCTCAAACTTTAACGGTAGTCACATGTAACGGTACTCACCATATTTATGCACCATGCTCTGGCCAACTCGAAAAGTCATGGGAACTACGGAGCTGGTTTTTCCTTCTTTAGAATAAAAGTGAAAGCAGCAATAATCCGCAAGAGCTGTGGCTCCAGCTTCTTCATAAACGAGTGAGATGATTTCAAATCCAGTCGCTGGACACTCCCCGCCTGTCTGTGTGTCTGTCTGTCTGCGTGTGTTCGCGTGTGTGTCTGCGAGTGTGTGTGTGGCTGTCTGTCTGTCACACACTCCTGGGCCTGAAGTTGTGACAGGAGCAGATTGTTTACTTCATCACAACTTTCCAGAAGTTTTTGGGCAAAACTGGTCCTTGAGCGTGACATGTCCCTCCTCCTCCTTTTCCTCCTCCTTCTCCTCCTCCTCCCCTCACACACACGCACATGCCTCGCCTTCATGGGAATCGACCCCTTTGACGCAGATCTCATCAGGATCACCAACACTAACACAAGTGCACCACCTGATGTTAAATGATAGCATGTGAAGTGACCTGTCGGTTGTTAACGTGAGAATCCTCCATGTTTAAATATTTTTCTCTCATCGGCTTCATTTTTCGGGTTTTCTTTGCATTGCGCGCCATCTACTGGTGCGTAAAGGTGGTGCGCGGAGATCGCTGGAGCCCGATGAAGTGCCTCAGCTGAGTCAGCGTCAAATGAGGCTGAATCCACATGTCTGAAATTTATGAAACATGTTTGAGGGTGTGGAGTTGGAAAGAAGAAGTGATCTTACCACCTGGGCAACAACACACCTGAGTCTCCAACTCACCTGTTGAGTTGCATTGTGGGTAATGTAGGCTCCAGGTTATGACAAAGTAGAATGACCGATGTAGGATGTAGGCTCCTGTTGTGACGTTTCCTGATCAGTCAATTTACAGAATATGAACTTGCCAAACTTTGGTAAATTATATAAATAAAATAATAGTTTGTTTTTTTTAAGAAGAAGAGGAGCTGCTAAAACTTTTTCCAGCAACTCAATATCAAATATTTCCTACTTCCCAAGTTTTCAACAAACGTAACAACTCAGAGAATGAGAATACATGAACATGGATTTCAAGGAGCAATGGCATAATTTGTTTTGCCACAATACTCATCAATTCAATCGATTACTAAAGAAAATAACTGTCAGAGCAATTGATTTAAAAAAATTATATTTCTTTGATGGCACAACATCTTTACAAACATTACATAACGTTACAAACAAAAAGCTGAAGCACTTTAATAAAACATGGGAGACATTTCACTGACACATAAGCAGCATTTGAATAATGTACCTGACTGTAGAACAGTGAAATGTAAGAATCTGAGCCTCTGTTGAGTGTTTTAAGTTGATATACTGTGTATACCAGTGTGTGTATTTGTATACTCATCAAAGGATTTAAAATGTCCTCTGCAACAGTAACTTGCAACCATAGAATCCCGATGATTCACTTCCACCACGGAATCAAGATACATTATGCATCAATCTCTAAATAAGCACAATTTATCGTTTAAAAACATCATCATTAGATTATTCTTGATGGTTTAATATCTGTCTGGCATTTAAAACATTTTCATATGTCAAACAAACAAACAAACAAACAATCAGTAGCTCACACAGCCAAAAGTCAAACACACAAGACTCTAGTTATGGCACATCTCCTGGCACTGCTGACACAAAAGAAAATATTGAAACAAAGCTAAAGAACATTAGAAAAACACGGGAACATAAGGTGTCAAGATCAAAAATCAGTGCACATCGACTCTGCACATCAGTGATACACACAGAGAGGAAAAAACATTTCAGTAGAAACGGAATATTATTCAGCCTGTGAACCATAAACCCAGTTCAGCAGCCAGACTTTCACAGAAAACAAACAAAAAAACAAATTGCCATCTAGTGGTGCAGTGCTGACATTTAAACGTCTGTAGAAACACATCTGTCACGGCTTCAGAAAACAGTCTCTGATGATTTACAGTAACTCTGTTGTCTGTTGTATTCTGCTTCTACTTGTATTCACAGTAACTTGTTTTGTCCCTGATTCAGAGTCAAATATCTCCAGCAGTCCCGGGGGCTGGGGTCGGGTCGTCCCTGCGTCCGTCTACCCGGTGGTTAAGAAGGGAGAAAGTTCTTTATCGCTCCAGGCAGGCGTATTGTTTCTTTGCGTCTCTGTTCCTGTTTGGAGTCACATAGAAACCAAATGAAGGGACACTCCTCAGGAAAAAAGCTTCTCCCACTTTATTACACTGGAACTTGGTCAGTTATAATGAATGAGGTGTAATTAAGTGTTTTGATGATAGTTAGTAGATGATTTTATAATGATTTATTATTGATAAGAAAAATGTTGGGGTTGTCAGGTTGTTAAGAAAATCTTTCGCTGGTAGTTTTTATTGCTGCTTCTATCTAATGCCATCCATATATTCTCATTTGTGTCTCACCTTTTAGAATCCAATTGAAGCTAAGGTTTACAATGTTAACTATCAAATACTCAAATGTGTGTTTTAACAACCTGGCAAATCCAAATGTGTTTTTATTGATGATGTGATTGATCAATTTAGTAATTACTCGATGACTGCCGTGAGTTGTTAAATTAGAACTAAACCACAAACAATCACCTCAATTAATCACCATCTAAAAAAATATGAGTGACATTCAGATTCATGGAGAGTAATGGTCTTTGAATAGAACAGACAGGAACTCATTTAAATCTTGATTGATATCGGAAACAGTTTAAACAAAATCACAATGTAAAGTCCATTCTGGAGTCATTGGTCCATTAGTCTGTTAATATGTTAGTGGATCAACAGAAAGTTAGTCTGCAGCTATTTTCATAATCATTAAATCAATTCAGTCATCTCCCAAGAAAAAGGGAAAAACATTCCTTTGTTCCAGATTCTAATTTCTGTCTTTTATTTTAAATGACAGTGAACTGAAAATATCGATAAACATTATTTTTAACTTAATGATTAATTGATTGATCATGAAAATAATCTGCAGATTCATGAAAACAGTCATTAGTTGCATATACTGTTGCAACATATTGAAATCTAAACTACTGTACCTCTCCTTGGACACAACACGTGTGTTCTCCTGACAGAAACAGTGGAGTGGGTGAGTCAGTGTGTTCACTTTCATAGGACATTTTACACAAATGTGTCACAGCAAACATCTGCTCGCCTTACCTCTGCCAGATGAAGAGCCCCGTCATTATCAGAAAGGATAAAACATCCACCACGATCCACGCGATTCTGTATGTGAGAGGTGCCTGAGACACGGAAACAAGACCTGTAAGCTCCAAAGGAAATGCTTGAGTGGTATTTATTATTGTTTATTTATTGATAGTGAAATGATCGATTGCTCACCATGACCCAGTCAGGTCGGTCCATTTCTTTTAGGAGGTGGCAGGAGTTGGTGGTGACGGAGCTGGCCCCTGCACACCACAGCAGAGAAAAGAGCCATCGCTCATTCACCACCCACAGGTTCACGCTAACGTTCTTCTGCCGCAGTTCACTGACAGATACAGACACAGAGTTTGAACAAGAAAACAGACCTTTATATTTTACTTTAGGTGAAAGAAGAGAGAAATGGTATATACAATCGGCTATACATACTAATTATCATGAATGTACACAAGTATATATCTGAATATTTATGTATGTGCATGTAATGTATGTTTTTGATGGTCTTCTCTTATTAATCTGTATTAAATCATGTTTGCATTTGTTAAATAAAATCATTCAAAAACTCATTTTTTTCTTACTGCAAAGATTGATAGACGATGATAAAAAGCTTTGTTACAACATGTTACAACGTGTTTCATTCCATTCTATTTTTTGTTATGCCTCCTCTGCTCATCAGTTTAACATCACTCCACGCTGAAGATACTCCTTAAATCACATTCCATTTCCCTGGAGGCTGTAAGCGGTGCATCTTTATTTAGTGAAAGTGTCTCAGCATGCTTCAAACACACACACACGCGCACAAACACACACACACCCACACGTACATACTTTTAATTAAAACACTGGTGCGTACGTGCCCCTGGCACCAGTACATTATAAACTTTGGTGTATATTGTTTAATTATATTGTATATTGTTTTTTTTACCTGATTCTTTTTGTACTCAAATTGCTGTATTTCACATTCAGGTGGTCTCCTTTTTTCAACCTGTCAGTGTCTTTGTTATAGACCTGGATGAAACCTGGAGCAGTCGAGATCACAGCCTCTCTTTCAGCAGGAGGAAGCCAGAGGATCTGTAAAAAACTAGAATTACTGCTCTGTGGTTGTATTGCTCCACCAACCAGTGAAGTTTCAGAATACAAACATTTATTTCCACACTGTGACCTTTGACCCAAACATCCAATCAGTTCATCTTTAAGTCAAAGTGACCACTTCCCACATTTAAAGTCTAAAGCTAGAGTCTAAAGCTAGACTTTAAATGCGGCACGGAGGCATATAAAGGAAAATACGACACTGACAAAACCCAACACATACCAGGCGTGGGTTGATGCCAGAACCGAGGATGGTGCTGACTGTGTGGTTGGTGTCATCTTTCTGGTTGGAACTGTAAAGGTCAAACATCACTGAGATGTTGTGCTGCTGGGCGAGGTCGAGCAGCTCACGTAAAGAGGGTATGGTCTGATTCCCAGCAGCTTTCCTCTCGTCCTCTGGGAGCTGGGACACCGAATGGAAAGGATCCGTCTGGAGAGTCAAGTGATACACACTGTGACTACAGCAGGCTGAATGATGACAATGTGCAAGTGTGCGGACGAGCAGGTACCAATGCAGAGCCCTCACCTTTAGGAACCATTCGCCTGCGTTCAGGGTCTGTAGCTCCTCCCACGTTATGTTGTAACTGGAGCTGGAGAGTTTGTCGGGTAACTTCTCCTTCACGTTCGTCGTCCTCGACAGAAACTCGGAGTGGTTGTCGTGCATCAAGAAGGGAATTTTGTCTTTACTAGAAAAGACAATTAGTGAAGTTGTATTAAATACTTTATGACCCTATTGACCTACTTCAGGTGGTAGCCGGTATATTCTGCTACTGTGAAAACTGTGTAGAGGCCATGAGTTCTTAAAGGAGACATATTATGCTCATATTCAGCGTCATAATTTTGCTCTTATGTTCATGAAACACATCCCTTTGTTCTTACTGTCCATTGCTGCAGCTCTTCTTCTCAGCCTCTGTCTGAAACATTTGGTTTTAGTTCCCGTCTCTTTAAGGCCTCCCTCCAAGTTAAAGTCCAGTCTGCTCTGATTGGCCAACTGGCCCCCTTTGTTGTGATTGGTCAACTGGCTACATCCATATTACTAAACTAAAACAATCTCTGTCCATCCAAGCGTTAGCTCCGTATCAGTTTAAAGTCCAGTTCATGTTAATTCAACTGAAAAATGTCACATGACCACAGCCGTATCATAAAAGAAAACTGAATATAACAGCTGTTAGCAAAGACAACAAGGTCAGCGCGGTTGCAATTGAGTATCCAAGTTGCGTTCTACACTGGTAGCAGAGGCTTATGCTTGTTGTTTCCTTTCAGAAGAGGGTCATGTGATAGATGCCCGACGAATCAGCGAAGGCCATGTTGTGTCCGAAAAGACCCAATCAGCAAGCGGTTGCGGTTTTCTACGTCATAGTTTCCAAACATCCCCGTCCAGACCAAATCATTGCCGCAGAGTTTTCAAACTAAAACGGGGTCAGCTAACTTTTAGCGGCTCACAAACTCCGGAGTATTATGGATGCCTGGTGTATCGCTAGCACAGTGGATGTGATGAGAGGCGGTGGACTAGTGGCAGAATAATTGGACTATGGGCAGAAAGTTACGTACATTGGACTGGAAGGCCGCTGGTTTGATTCCTCGCGGTGACAATACAACATACCTGCCAGGACAATACCCGGATCTGTTCCAAAGAGCACTCTCCCTACCCCCACTGTCTAAGTGCCCCTGAGCAAGGCACCTTACTCCCCAGGGGCTTTGCATGGCTGCCCACTGCTCTGTGTGTCCACCAGATGGGACAAATTTCCCTACTCTGCATGTCGTGTGATTGTGCATGTGTTTGGGATCAATAAATGTATCTTAGTGATTTCAAACGAAAAAGTGGTAATGAAGATTTAGCATTAGGGGCAGTGTTGGTGGTTTTTCTTGCTTATTCACATTATAGGAAAGATATTCAGAAAAAGCACAATTTGTCTCCTTTAAAAAATAAAAAATAAACACTAAAAAGCCTTTCACATATGAGTCCATTTCCAGTGTACCTGATCTGCACGTCGGTCTCAAAGGCCGTCACGCCGCATGCGATGCTGCTGTTGAACGACATCATGGTGTTCTCCGGAGCCAGCTGAGCACAGTGAGGACAGATGGGTGAGAAACGCTCATGTGCTTACATTCCCGAACTGCCCTGAAGCTGTGTTAAATTGGGCTTAATGGTGACCCAGGAGCAAAGCACACTAACAAGGACAGAGCAGCACATGGGGCCCTCACACGAGAGAGCATTTGTTCGCACCTGAGCCAGAAGTCCAGTGTTTTCTGTCGTGTCAAAGTCATTGAACACATTACATCAGTGAACAGACGTGATATACTGTAAATGATGCAAGACAGTGTCGCACTAAAACCATTTGACCAAATAAACGGCACGATCACGAGGGCCTCAACTTTGACAGCTCAACATTTGCAGAGATGCACTGAGTGTATCTTCAGGGCGGGAAACAGGATGCTCACCATCGGGGCGCCCCTGTGGCCAATGAGCTCAGGTTTGACAGGCAGTTCACTCAGCAGACAGGGAGACTGGATGGCCAGGGGACACAGGAAGATGGCAGCTGACACCGCGACAAAGGCCAATGTGATGACGGCTCTAGACCACGCTGAGAAGAGAAGACAAATAATAAGAGGATCCACTGGAACCGTTTATTCTGCTGTGAGTTTGAACAGAGTCCTGTATAGTAACCCCCTGAGGAAACACCAGCATTCACACCGTGGTAGTCTCTTAAATATCCCACCTTTCCCACACTCATTCCTTTTCGTGCACCTTTTCCCTCTGTAGTCAGTCACATATTAAAATGTGCATATTTTTGTACATTAATTTATTCAAAATGCAAACTACATTGCCTAATAAAGTTCTTTCTTTCAACTACAATGTGATTTATTAGCTGACTTTCACTAGAAACTTAAGTTTGATTATGATGATTGAGGGTGTTACTCATTCAGAGAACAAAAACGTTGCTTCCTCATAAATTAAGGCGGTTGACTAAAGCTTCTCTGATACCAATCTCTGCTGGTTCTCTCTCCGAGTTCTTACTTGCATTTATCCCACATCCAATAGTCGTAAATCAGTCCCTTATTAAATTGTGAGGAAAAAGTCTTCAGGCCATGGCCACGTTAGTGATCAACTTATCGTTACAATACATTTTGCATTATACAAGGCAAAGAATGTCAGGCTTAGGTTCCAGCCCCCACACGACCCTCAGGAGGATAAGCCATGTAGATAACCGTTGGGTAAATTAATGAATCCTTCATTTTTCTATTTATTGTGTCTTTATTCACTCATCCGTCCACTTATTGTTATTGTGATTTCCAGTCTGGGATCAAGACAGATCATGTTAATCCGGTTGCAGCTGTTTTTCCGCATTCAAAGCCAAATTAACCTCGTTTTCAAAGTTGACCAATTCAAGTCTTTTGTAAAGCAGCGATATCGATGTCTGGAAAACTGCTGATGTCTAATTTGCGTGTGAGTCACGCCATTGTCTAATCTTACATGAGGTCTGCCACATACCCGTTTCGGCAACGTAGAAGCTCCGGAAGACGAGAGGACTCAGCAGCGTCAACGCTCCGACGGCACCAAACTGCAAGAAAGGACCTGTGGCCTGTCAAAACACACAGAGGACACGTAAAAATACACCCATTGCCATTAACACACACATGGCCCTCGGCGCTCGACAAGACATCCTGACTCTACCTGGAGTGAAAGAGGAACAGTTGGCCATTCTTGTTTCCACTGGAGGCTAATTCCTACGACCCCGAAAGTGATGAACATCACACCAAAGAATACAAGGAACTGTGCGGAGAAGAAGCAAAAAGGAGATAATGCAAAAGTCGGATCAGTAAAAGTAAAACATTTGTACTATAGGAACAAGATAGAAGGGTACACGTTTAAATACCTTGTGCAGCCAGTGTAAGTCGAGTGGTTCTTTTAAAGCGACTTGGAACAGTGCAAAGAGCTGAAATGAATAGTGTCAGTTAGGGAACACGAAACTGCAACAATGCCTGTTTGGAATGTGGATTAAATTCTATGTCATCATGGTATGAAGCTAAGCTAAACAATGCTTAACAATTGTACCTTTTTTTCCCCATCAATCTGTTATTGTTTACATAAAAACTAATCACCACCGAATCCTCCTATATTCTCACCAGCAGCAGGACGCAGTAGCTGGTTATCACTGCAGAAACGATGATCAGCACCATGAACCAGTTCACCCACCGCTTCAGTTTCGTGAAGCCCTGCCTGATGGAACAATAGAGGGCAACACAAGGTTGGCAGAATAGAGGTCACCAATAAAGAAAAGAAAAGAGAGGGAAAGGGAAAGAAAAGAGAGGATTCTGGGCCTTTGTGTCGGATTCAATGTGGATTGTGTGTGTGCGTGTGTATGTGTGTGTGTGTGTGCATGTTTGCGCTCACTCACCAGTTAACATCCTCTCGGTCATTAAAAGCAACCAGACAAATGTACATCCAGCAGAGAGAGAGCAGGGAGGCCAACGTGACGACCGAGAACCAGCAGCATGCATGCTAAAATAAAACAGGTGGAGTGATAGTCCATAAAAATGTTGCAGTGTGTGTGTGTGTGTGTGTGATCTTATCAGAGAAGACAATGGAACAACATTTCATCGGTGGTTTTCCACTCTGCTCTGTACCCTGATGGCCAAACACAAACAGGTCCTTCGTGCTCTTTCACAATCACCAGCTCACTTTCAGTTTCCAGCCCCGACTTTTTGTGCAGAAATGACAGACTGGACCACAATCCTCCGCCCTCTTATAATCCTTTCCCTGATAAGCCCACAACAAGCCTGTTAGGACCTGCAAGTTTACTTCCTTTTCTTGGCACAAACATGCATATTCAGTGCATCAATCATGACTCTGTTTACCGTGTTTTTGTATTTCCTGAAAGCACGTGAATAGCCTTCTCCAAACAAAGTATTCAACTTTCATTTTAAAGGCATTTGAAGTAAGCCGTTGGTAAGTCGGCAGAACGGTTCATCGGCGATATTTTATATTTCTAAATTCCGTCCAGAGGAATGTTGATCCCTGCTTACAGGGATTTCTGAAGGTTCAGGGCTCAGTGGAGGTATTGAAAACTGAAACGGATGCAGATTGTTTATTAACATCACACATTCAGTACAGCGCAAAGCAGTGCTCCAGAAAATGTGGATGTTAAAGGCTTGTCTGAACTCTCTAAAACTAATAACCTCTGCCAAGCCCCATTTCCACACCTGTACCTTTGTTTGGTATTTGTCGGTTTGTTTGTCTCTCGGCAGGATTGCGCAAAAACTGCTCAACTGATTCCCAAGAAACTCGTTGAGAAGATGGGATATGGGCCAAGAAAGAGGAGTTGGCATGACATAGACAAAGAGGTGTACAGAGGATTTTGGATCCACTTTCTTTCACGTTGTGAGATTTTGGGACAATTTAACCAGGAAAAATAAAATAATTATCTTGATAAAAAAAAGCTACTTGGTGCAGAAACAAATAAAAATCTGGATCGAGCGGACTTAAATGTGCCTTTCATGAGGAGACTGCTGGGCCTTGTTTGAGAATATATTCCTATATTCATATACTTTATACATAATACCATGGCAAGAAATACTCACTTTTCTCTTGTTTTCACTCGGCTCCCTCCAGTGGCAGCTATACAAGCCCCTGCTGCAAACTCTGCAGCAGCTATTCTCTTGAGACATCACCTCTCCTCCTCATTCACAGTGTAGAAACTGCAGATCCTCGTCTGTGCAGCGTTGAACACAGCCTGAAGATGGATGGGGCGCCACAGAGAACCCTTCCTCTGTATACCAGGCACTGGCCGGATTTCATTCACCTCTCTTTACCTAAGGAGCATAGGAGGGAGGAAAAAGACGACAGTGACTGAAAGCAAATGAGGGAGGAGGGTGGTAGAGGAGCTTCTTTGGGTATTGAGGCGAACCCTGCTCAATGGCCTCCTCAGTATAGAGCCTGTGTGCAAAGGGGGTATAGCCACTGGAAGCACTCACAATGGCTAGCAGCATGGGGCATTGAGAGAAGTGCACAGAGCGGCCTGAGAATGAAGTCACACTGTTCAAGCCCCTGCAGCACAAACAGCCACAGTGACAGGCACATCCACGTACTTGGGAGGGGGGGGGGGGGGGGGGGGGGGGAATTAACTGAGTGTAAGTAACAAACAGTTGATACATCAGCAGAGTGAGCAACAAGCTCTAGTTGCAGATGACGACCAGAGCTTCAGAGGATTTAGATTTAAACTTCCATCTGGAGGTGCAGCATCAGAAAAGGTCTTTAACAGGATTTTAGTAAATATGTTGGGGCCGATTTTACAGGCAAACCTGCATCGGTTACCGGTTACATACAGAAATATTTTGGGTCTTCGTTATATCCCCGACACCCTGGTTCCATATTCTGGCCCCCAGGTCACCGAGGTCATCCTGGTTATCCCCGACACAACCCCCCCCACCAGTACTTCTTTCTCGTCTTTAAACAAAAAGAGGCCAAGCTCGCTCTCTCTCTCTGTTGCTTCCCCCGAGCTGGTGAACAATCTCCAGTTTCGCACAAGGTTTTCCCCACAATCAATAATAGAAAATCGAATTTAATTTAATTTTACTAACTTCTTAATATTGTCCCGAATTACAATTTACCTTATGATTCTGCTGTCTGTCATTATTTTATCTTATTCAATACCTCCATTGAGGAGGTTATGTTTTCACCCCATGTCCTTTTGTTTGGTGGTTGGTTTATATGTTTGTTAGCAGGATTACACAAAACCAAAAGGTGGGATTTCCACAAAACTCGGTGTAAGGATGCAGCATGGATCAGGGAAGAAACCATAAACTTTTGGTTGGATCCAGACCAGGAATTATTACTATTTGGGAATAATTCATGGATCTTGATGGAATTAAATCAGGCATATTTAGGAAACTGATATCTATGAATTCAAGGAGACTGTTGACGGAGGTATGTGCTCCACTCAGCGCCATTGAATTTCGTACACAGGTTTTGATTCTAGGTCAGTGCACTTCTTGTTTGTTGTTTTAATCCATACCTTCCATTATTTCACAATTGATGATAGATTTTATCTCCTGTGGTATTTCTACATGCTATATAATTAACCTGACTCAGTTTGAGAGATGTGCCAAGTTTCGGTCCCCTCATACAGAAAGGTCGTGGGAATTTACACGTTTGTCACCCACACATTGAGCAATAGCAGGTTTCTGCTGGGAAAATGCTGTAAACAAGTAAGTGAATCTGGTTTTACCTGATTTGACTTGGGGTTTCCAAAGATTTCACCTTGGCTTGGTTCCTATTTGCGGAGGAGGAATCGGAGCGATAAGCCAGTTGAGGTTAAGGTTAAAGTTTTGAATAGATGGGTGAGTTAAGCTATGACTATGATCCCATCACATTATGTAACTTGTTTGTTAAAGAGCAATGGAAAACGATCATGTTTGAAGAGATCAGCACGTCACTTGGCTTTGTGCTAAATGACGAACGACGATCTTAATAACTGTCGAAAGATGACAAAAGAAAGGGAAGTAGGAAGATCTCCATTACAAGAACAGTTGATACACTTCTTTATGGTTGGATGCCAACAACAGTGCTCTATACATAACTCATCATCTAATGATACACTTAATGGATCCATCAATATATAATATCACTGGCTAACTGCAAATGAAGACACCTTGTTAATTTATGTCACTTAATGATGGTTGGCACAGTGTGAACTCTACTTGTCTATTACTCTTATTAAAACAGAAGAGGGATAAATGATCCAATCACTTTTAAAAGGTTGATGTTCAAGCAAAGATAAACAAATCGAAGAAGGAGTTAAAAACCGAAAAAGTTTCAGTATTTGTTTCTGCTTTTCACATCTAGAATTGGAAATTTCTTTTGAGGAGAACACGTTAAAACACCACAGCAACACCAAGAGCACTTTAAACCAAACTCAGCCTGTTCTCAGTCTGTGCAATTAGCACATATGTTTAATAAGATAATACATTATAATGAACAGATGATTGATTTAAAGCCATAGTGTGATTTCCATACGACCCATTTAGATTTAACATGTGAGTCAAAATGTTAAAGCAATAAATATCCACAACTATAGGAAACAATTATTATCTGTTCTTTCTAAACTTCTATCAGACTAATTAACAGACGAGACTCACCAGAAACGAGCGGCTTGTTAAAGTTTTCTCTCACACAGTTTGTTGGTAGGAGCGTCAGTTTTTCCTCCTGCACACACGCTCTGTCAGTCAGTGTGTGCTGCTGCTGCTGTTCCTGCATCCTCGGCTCTCTGTGGCTCCGTGCACGGACTGTGAATGCCTCTGTATGAATGGCTGCAGGGGGTGAGGGGGTGTAGCCCAATCCCATGCGGTGGATCCAGCAGGTTCAGCTCAGGTAGACTGACGTTTGTAGCCTGGTTTATAAACCTAAACCTAGCAGCACTAGCAAGAAGACTCTTGGTCAAATATCAGCAGGAGTCTTCTTGCATATGATTTAAAACTGTCTTAAAATGATCAAAGTGAAGACGTCAGTAGATTTAAACGAGGTAAATACATATTTTTGTTTTAAAATGTGTCCAAATAAAGGCATGAGATTTGCTTTCATGTGTAATAAGTTGGTTTGTAAGACGAGGAAATACATTTCAAATCATTTTCATCTTTTCTTTTAAACTTCCTCCTGACTGAGTAAAATGTTAGTCATTGAAACTGCCTGTTTATCTAGTTTTGATCTCTGACGGTATCAACAGTGATCATAAATAAAGGATCACTATAAATAAAGACTGTAAATAGGTCTGGGTTTTTCTTCTCTCTTGTCGAGCGTTAAGAGCAGACAACGTCACCCTATGTAAAATCCTATGAGGCAAACTGTGATGTGTGAGTATAGGAAACACAAATAAACGTGACTGGTTGATAGTGTCACAGGAATCATCACGTCTGATTAACTTTTAGCAACCTACTGGGAAACTGAGCACTTGGACAAACATCGGTGTGATAAGAACTAACTACGATTACAGAAACAGAAAAAATTATTTGATGTGTACTGGGAGTATTTTTGGTTTGGTCCGTGTCCCAATACCTAACATGGAGGAGACAGGATTTATGACCTATACTGCAGCCAGCCACCAGGGGCAATAGAGACACTTTGGCTTCACTTTTGGGAAGCAATCATTTCATCCAATATTAACATACAGTCTATGATCTGCAGCTTTAATAGAAATACATGCAAGGGACAACAGACAATAATAAATGTGGACTAGTGGCATATAGGGATCAAGCTCATATCAAGTCCCTGTGAATAAAGTTTTTTTTTGTAGAGGAATTCATGGATATATTTGGCTGCACAAATTAACTTCACCTTGAGATGACTCCAATCGTCAGATGAAGTTGGAAATAAATGTGTCAATGAGCGATTGTTGCAAACCAGGTTAATTCCGTACCAAAATTGGGAACAAATATTTATCATAGATTAGAGGCGGTGGACTAGTGGCAGAAACTTGGACTATGGGCAGAAAAGGTCTCTGGTTTGTCTCTGGTTCGACTCCACGGAGAAACAACAAAAAGAAGAACCTGGATTGATCTGTCCAAAAATCCAAGAGGATTCTCCCTACCCTGTCTAGTGCCCCTGAGCAAGGCACCTTACTCCCCCAACATCTGCTCCCCGGGCCCGTACATGGTCGCTCCCTGCTCTGTGTGTCCTGCACCAGATGGGTCAAAAGCAGAGATTAAATTTTCCTACCTGCATGAGTGTGCCTGTGCATGTCTGTGCATGTGTTTGGGACTAATAAATGCATCTTAATCTTAATCATGATAGGTTATGAGGAGATAATAACGAGATGTGTCACAGGAGAACATTCAGTATTTAATGTTATATCAAGCAGATTAATCGTCTATTATATGTCCACAATCAACGAGTCAGCTGCAGAAACTAATCCAAAGACGTCTGGGGTTCAAATGTGGTGTGAGATTCCTGCTATGCACGGGAACTTTGTAGAATCTTCTCATTAGCTCCTGATGTGGGTTTGTAACAGGTTGAAGCTTGTGTGCACTGGGCTGCTTTACATGAGATGGGTGTGGACCTGGAGGCAGCGTAATTATTGCTTCACGCAGTGTTCATGTTAGAGGGAATATAGCCTGAAGAAAATCAGTCTGCTTAAGTTAACAAAATAATTTGAGCACTAAGTGATTGAAAGAAAATGATTAGAGATGAAAAGAAGAACAGAGGTGCACATGTTTGGCCTACAGTGTTTAGATAAAAGAACTATTGAAACTGAAAAACACCTAATTGTAAAAGAATGACAAGGGGATCTGATAAAAAGAAGACTATATTATCTATATCTATGTCATGTTATGATGTTTACACGTACTAAGTTTGAATCAGGGATCAAATGTGTAACCAGAGCTGAATGAAACATGTGTTCAGTCTCTGAGAGGGTTTTTGGTTGGAAATTGAGAACTTAACTGGTTTGAGCACTTCAAGTTGAGGCAGGAGAAATTCCACAATGCCATCATTCAATTTTTGTTTCCAACTATTGGATAAATGCGAGGTAGCATGGAGGCAGCGAACAAAACGGGCCTGTCAGACATGCAGGGAGGTGGAAAGATTCTGAAAAACAAGTTTCGGTTGGACAGGGCATCAAACAGCAAGAGATATGGGAGTGCATGATTAAAAAAAGACAAAGCATAGGATCGCTTACTACCTGTCAGGGTGAGGAGTTGCACAGTAATACAAATAATTAAAACCATAGTTGTAAATTGTAAATCTACGAACACTTTTTACTGGAGGATCCCAGTTACCCGCTATAAATGTAGATTATTTGATGGTATTTCACTCATTGCAAAGCAAATGAGGATGTGACTGGTCGAACAGATGAGATCAGGCAAAATGAGATTACTCATATGGTGTCTATGTCGGTGCAGGTCCTTCTCCAGGCTCTGGTCATCTCACGCCTAGACTACTGTAACTCCCTCCTGGCAGGTCTACCTGCTACTGCCATCCGACCTTTGCAGCTCATCCAGAATGCAGCAGCTCGACTGGTTTTTAACCAACCTAAATTCACTCACACTACTCCGCTCCTCCGCTCCCTTCACTGGCTACCAGTGGTTGCCCGCATCCGGTTCAAAACACTAGTACTTGCGTACCATGCTGTGAATGGATCAGGTCCAGTCTGTATCCAGGACATGGTCAAACGTTACACCCCAGCTCGTTCACTCCGCTCTGCTTCACCTAATCGACTCGTTGCTCCCTCACTGCAAGCTAAACACTCATCAAAATCACGACTGTTTGCTGTCCTGGCTCCTAAATGGTGGAATGAGCTCCCCACTGACATCCGGACATCAGAAAGTTTACACACCTTCCACCGAAATCTAAAAACACACCTCTTCCGACTATACCTTTAATAAAAAAAAAAAAATATATATATATATATATATATATTAATAACTTTTTAAACTAACACTTTAGTAGTACCTAAATGGCACTTACTTATAGCATTGGTAGTTTTGCTTTATTTTGAGGAAATTGTACTTTCTTGATTCTTTTCGTCCTGGGTCTGTACCCTCGGGGTTGAATGCACTTATTGTAAGTCACCTTGGATAAAAGCGTCAGCTAAATGAAATATAATGTAATGTAATGTCAACACAAGTGCTAAAACCAGTAGAGCCAGTTCCCAACAGGATGTAAACAGTCACACAGACAGTAGAATAGACAACATGACGATCAAAAGAGTTAATGTTTGGTACCCAGTAATATCCTCACACAGGTATGAACAGGTGCTGTGGTTCAATGTAGTAGATTTTGTATGAGTTAGTATTAAGGCAAATAAAGACAAGATACATTTTCAAAGTGTAGTAGCAGCCAAGGCACTGAATACATGCAGGTACAAAGAGAACAGAAAAAAAAACATATTCAGAAACTTCTGTTCAAATATGTTTTATTATATATATATTTATTATATTCTACAAGATCCTTTCCGTGCAGATGAAAACAGTAAAGTTATAACAATAGTCCAAGAGTAGTAAAAGCGATATAACAGTAATAACATATATATAACAGTTATATATATAAACGTAATAACAGCTAGATAACAGATATGTATAATAGTAATAACAGCTAAATAACAGAAATAAAAGCTATTTAACAGTAATAACAGTTATATATAGTAGTAATAACAGCAAAATAACGCTAATAACAACTATGTAACCGTAATAATTGTTATACACCAATGGTCTGTAGAGGGCAGGTGTAATTCCCCCTCCGGGACAGCAGGAGGCGACAATACTCCAAGTGTTGATCAGTGTTCGTTACAGAGGAAGAGCCCGTTGCTAACCGTGTCAGAGAAACCTGCGGTGAGTTTATTTGTTATTTAATGGCGGCCACTCTGTATTTTCGATCCACAACACACACGTAGTATCTCCGCCCTCAGAGCTCTGCTCCCTCAAGTAGCGAATACGAGTTTAAATGAGCTGTAAACGAAGCGAAGTGAGCTCGTTTCCCAATTAGCTAGCAAGCTAACCAGCGTTAGCCCGCAGCGTCTTGTTTGTGTGTTATTGCTGCGAATTGAGCCACTTTCCACTTCCTGTTTAATTTATCCCTCACGATCTAAATGTTCGTCGTTATATTCACAGTGACGTCCCAGCGTGGAAGTGGAGAAGGTGATACAGTGATACAACAACCGGCGTGTCTTGGTCTCTTCCGGCTAAAACCTAACTTTATATACATTGCTTCACAATAAGAGTCATTACGATAACTGCTACCTGTGTTTTGTATACATCAAGCAGTGCAATAAATGTTAGGGAGCACGTTTTCATAACTTCTCTCTCTTAAGGTCTGCCCAGAAACGATGGATCAGAAAATCCCTTATGACGACTACCAGCTCCCAGTTGTCTTCCTGCCTTCTTATGAAAACCCACCAGCTTGGATACCTCCACAGGACGTACGTCACAGGCTTTACCCTGCAGCTCTGACTCAAACCAGGGGCTGGTGATGGACTTTGTCTGGGGGGGGGGGGGGGGGGCTGGCACAGATGACATAGATCGTTCTCTGGATGTCCACTGACTCCTAACTGGTGACTCTGACCACTTTTATGGTCAATGTTTTAATGTTCTCAGAGAGCTGATGTTGTCTAGATCTCATGTGTCAAAGCTATCAACATTGGAAACACACACGTCATGGAGTTTCAGACCAAAACTGGTCATAGCATCGACTTTAAAAGGTTGAGTTGTTCAGCAGGAGTCAGTGGACGTGGGGGTTGGGATCTCTAGGCACCTCACGATTGGTTTCACTTCAGAGGGCTACGATTCGGTTATCGATGCATCTGTGACTAGAGGTGTGCATCTTCACTCGCCTCCCGCTTTGTGCGTTAAAAGTATTTTGGACTGTTATTGTTATTACAACTGTGCTATGATTTACAAAAGAAGGTTTTCAATTCAAAAATCGGTCTACAGCAGTGGTCATTGCCTTCCACATGGATTTGACATTCAGTCAGTTTAAACTTATGTGTTGCATCTTTAGCCTTCACTGTATCAGGGTGGCCGTGTTGCTCACACAAACTAAAACTTCTGGGCACTTTAACCCTGATATCCTGGCTGTGCGCTTCTTGTGTTTTTTTTATTTTTTTCATAAACGCTCGAGCAAATCAACAAACACAAAGTAATCATCAGTACTGTTCAGGTGCTAATAACTTCTGACTAGCGTTG
This sequence comes from Pleuronectes platessa, assembly GCF_947347685.1. NCBI lineage: Eukaryota > Metazoa > Chordata > Actinopteri > Pleuronectiformes > Pleuronectidae > Pleuronectes > Pleuronectes platessa. The sequence goes on from NC_070633.1 coordinate 20,115,923, forward strand.
ATGTTTATTGGTAAAGTGTGAAGTGAGCGCACGTCAGAACTGTGTGCTCTCCCTCCACCTGTCACCTGTGCCCTCTATTGTGCATCTAATGACTGCCACCAAGTGTCCAAAATAATACTGCACATTATTGAATAAAAATAATGTGACATGCCATCAATTAACAACAATGGGCTCCTGTCGTGAAGACGACAAAGTGTAGTTGAATTTTACTTTTTAAAATATTGGGCCAGGAAACTTCTCTGCTGCTCAATTTCAGTTATAAACGTGACACTGAGAATGTTCCCAGTCGTTTGGCTTGTGATGTCCTGCTGCACCGTTTCCTGCAGGTTGTGGACTCTGATCAGATCCCTCTCAGTAATTCAAGGTTTTTCTCCGTTTGTAGCGTATTCATCACCCTGACTACAACAACGAGCTCACGCAGTTCTTACCTCGCACCATCGTCCTGAAGAAACCTCCGGGAGCACAGCTGGGCTTTAACATCCGGGGGGGCAAAGCATCACAGCTAGGAATCTTCATATCCAAGGTGTGTGTGTGTGTTAGTCCTCCTTGTGTTTTGTATATACTTTTACTGATTTTCATGTTGTACCTTTGACAAATTATTTGCTTTTTGAACAATGTAAAAATTTGAATGACTTATTTCTGTGTGTGTGTGTGATGGGTCGGCAGGTGGTTCCAGACTCAGACGCCCACAGAGCAGGGCTACAAGAGGGTGACCAGGTTCTGTCTGTGAATGAGGTGGATTTCCAAGACATAGAGCACTCAAGAGTAAGTCAGAAACGTACAGATTTTAATCATCACTTTATTATACAGTTATACAGTATATCAACGATCACATTTCCTGGTTGTCTAAAAACTGTCTGAAACTGACTGTGTTGTCAAACAAAAAAATCCATTCCTCTTCCAACCGGAGAAAGCTGCATTATTCCGAATTTCATTAAGCTAATCACAATTAGAATGCTTGAATGTGCATATGATCAAAATGTAACTGGTAAAGCATTTAATCTCTCATTAAGTTAACATTGACCCCAACAGTTGTTTATTGGTGATATCCTTTTTATTGCATTGCATTAAGTGAATGTCTTCTTTCTCTTAAGGCCGTAGAGATTCTAAAGACTGCACAAGAAATATTGATGCGGGTTCGCTTCTTTCCTTACAGTAAGTCTCACTCTAAAAAAATCACATCAACAACAACATGAGGAGAATGTTTGAAGTGCACGTAAAGCAGTAATAAAGTATTAATAAATACAATTCTGAGTCTGTCACATCCCAGAAAAACATGTGGTATCAACCACCTGGGCCAATTTGAATGATCAGAAATATCGCCATGGTTTGAAAATAATGGAGAGAAAAAAGGAGAATTCTCTCCACTGCGAGTGGTCTCGGTTTGTCAAGCTACCTGCTGGATTTGGTCAAAGAAGAAACTGGTGCAGTTGATCCTTAGTTCATAATCAATGTTGCTCTTCACAAAATCATCAACTCGTCTTTATCTCATCATATTTATGAAATTTGGATAAGGGGAACTTTTCCTGCAATTTCTAATGTACATGCAAGATTCGGACAAAGGCGTTACTGTAGTGGGTGTGGCAGCTTTTAATTGTGTCAGAGAATCATTAATACTAATGTGCTTAAGTTCTTACAGAGTCACAGTGTTAAGGGAGGGGTTCTGCTAAGTACAGGGATGACGCACAGTAACAGTAGAGCGGTGATTTATGACCCGCCCAAAAAGTCCCGAACACAAGATGACGAGAGACAGTTAAACGGCCTAATTCCTCAACTCAGTATTTCATAGGTCACAGTCTTCTCACACGTTTGTAGTTATTATTTTAACATATACAATATGTGTAGAAATGTAAATAAACATGTGCCCATTATGAAGATTGGACAAATAATGCAGTCAGAAATTACAAATATTACTATGCAATTTTTCATAAAAGGCCTTAACTGTACAGACTAGATCTTCATTTACTGAGAATACGAATGAGTTCCTGGCTTATATCAAATAATTACATTGTATCATGATAAATACATGTAAGTAATTGAGATATTTGACTTAGATGTGTTTGTTTCTTAAGCCAACATAATTATATTTTAATTTCAATAGTATCAGAAAACATTAATAGTTTAGTTTTTGTCTAGAATTAAAATACTGAGATGAGTTAAAAGAGAATTATATTCATCCCAAAGAAAATGTATACTTTTGAATTTGGATGGGATAGGAGGTTTAAATCTGTTTTGAATTTCTAACTTGGACTTTGACTTTTATCATGGTCTGCTGATACAACATTAACAACAATACATGTTTTATCCTGTAGGTTAAACTGTTGCATAGGCAAACTGAAACTGGCAGTTTAAAGTTCATGTGAGAAAAAAGCTTCCAAAATGAAAATATAATAATATATGACAGAGCAAACCTGAAGAATTTGTCAGCTCATAAATTCCTGCATCATGTTTCAGTACCACTATTACCTGTGGATAACTGTGGTGTCTTCAGCAGCAGAAAACTGTCTGTGAGGTCGCTTAGTTGTATCATACTGGTCATGGTTTCTGTATAATGACATGTTCAGTTTTGTAATCTTCTCTTTTGTGATCTTTTAATAGACTACCAAAGGCAGAAGGAGAGGACTGTCCACTAGGTGGCAGCAGAACGAGAGAAAGCGTTGGACAGACCTTCTCCTCCTCCCACGGACTCTGGCCTCCATTCTGTCTCAGCTTCACGATGACAGATGTATGACTAACAAACTCATTCAAAGTCCGTGTACGAATAACAAAGACTCAGTCTTCTCTCCGTCAGACAGTCAAACCCTCTGATCTACTGTGACACACACACAATGATTTCTACAGCATTAGGGGGTGTTTACAGGAAGTCTTATTTTTAGCTTATAGAAAAGCAGAAGCCTTGTAGACATTTTAAATCATGAATTATAGAATTGATGCTTTCAATCGTAACTTTTAAAGACTGTAATTTAATGAATTCAAATTGCCTTTTTTAACCTTTCCCTCAAGCTCATTAGAGGTTTTAGAAATATAAAACCTAAATCAAGTTCAAATTTGCACTGTAAACCTTTTCATGGTTTACTCTAATATAAAGTAATCATATAACTGTACCGCATAAATTAGTAACCGAGCAGTAACATGTATTGTACATATAGCTTGGATTTCAACAATATTTTGAGTACAGAGACAGCACAGTGTCACATGACTTTATTAGATGTAGTAGATTTTAAAATATAACAGAAAACACTGTACTTCCATTTTTTTTATTTAACAAATATTTATAATTGTGTTGGAAATATTCAGTTGTGTAAATATATTTCAATCACTGCTATTGTGAACCCAGCATTACTTTAATACTGAAAAGTATAAATATCTTCTGTTTCATACATTTTAAGTTTTATAGACACTGCTCCAGGGCTGAATGACGTGGTTTTTATTTGATGTATTCATTGTTTACTTGAGTTTCCAAACTCTTGACAATTATAGCTTCTTACATTCTGTTAAAGTGCTGTTATTGTGCTCTGTATCTTAGCATACTGCTAAAGCCTATTATATTGTTTCTGTATTCCAAACAGTGATTGTTGTCACCTCTTTGTTGATTTTACTGACTTAGCACATATTAAACCAGAGACAGTTTTTGGTCTACACACAGTGACAGAGAACAGTTGAAACCTTGAGGATGTTGCGGCTCTATGCTAAGATACAGTAGCTTTGGAAAAATCTGCAGACACCGTCTTATTCATTTGTAAATTGATTTTAATAAAGGGACTTTTAAAGCAACTATGTAACTTTTATTGAGTAACAGCGCCCTCTGCAGCCACATCTGAACTGAGACCCCTGAACCAGAAGAGCTGCTGCTGTAACAAATAAACCAAATTCTGGAGTTAAAGTTTCCTGACAGAGTATCAGAAAGAAACTCAGGTCTTTATGACCCAATCTACACTTTCTGAATTACATCTTTCTGGAAATTTAAGCTGCAACCATTGTCATTTACACTTTCCATTGGAGGTTGTAACAGCTCAGCAAAGTTACATTTGGCAAGAAATGGAAATTAAAGCGTCACTATTCTCTATTTTCCAAGTCAGTGTTGCATCACCCTCATTTTGAAAATGCAGTGTAAAGGTAAAAAGTTGCAGAATGTTGCTTGAAATCTTCCTCGGAATCAAAATAACCATCTGAATCTTCTGGTTGTTCTGATTACATTTTCTTACTGAGTGCATCATGAAACAAACAAGTTTTTTTCAAATCCTTTTTTATGAAAGAAGTTAACATTGACAAGTAAAGAAGTATTTGAACTCTAGCAACCCTTTGTCTTTGTACTTGAAGAGCTTGAGAAAGGGGCTGGAAATCAACTGGTTTGCTCTGAAACATGTAGCTCTACTTGTTCCACGCTGGCAGCTGGTTTCTCTTGAAACTGACAGACTGACTGTCGCTTAGACAGGAATGCAGCCACTGACAGTGATGAGCAAAGCATGTAAACCTCGTGGGGAGAAAAAAATACCAAAAAATCAAGACCTTGAAGTTTTGTTTATAACATATATCTTAAGAAGCAAAAACTAAACAATCTCAGCTTGCGGGACGACACTCCAGCGTCGTTTCTCCAACATGGCTTCATCTACAGTTAAAGTAACTTCAAATAAATATATAAAACTAAAATCAGGGGCCTTCAGGCAAAGTTTTTTCTAACTGACAAAAATACAAACTTCTTAACATTTAAGTGTTAATACAACCCAGCTACATTTTCATCCTTACAGACCAACTGCTGATCTAATCCTTGAGTGTCGATGCAAGTCTACAGTCTGTATAACTTATATAGAGATTTCAATAAATACACTATATTTGCACGTCACAATGAACCTTCACACAGCCCTCCTGTATAACATAAGGAGGATGGAGCAGAGCTACTCGTAATTACTTATCATGGCTAAATAAAATGAAGTGTGTATTACACAATAAAATTCACATTTTAAAAACAAAATCAGTGGCAAACGTAATGACAGCGAGGTTTCTTTTTTGTTTTGGATTAGCCCCCCCCCCCCCTCACTCCCCTAAGGCAAATTGTTCAGATTCACAGTCGATGCTCTGAGCTGCTGCACAAACAGCACGTTTCATGTAATCACATTATCATGAAGCCGGTTTAAACCTGCAACCAACAATAATTATAATGAGATTTAACAAAATAAAAAAGGGACTATTATATTGTCAATTTTGTTGACTTCGAATAAAAAGGGTGGTAAATAGTCTATGTTTTGACAAACAATTGTTGCGTTATAAATGTTGGTATTTAACTTCACTTTCACCGATGACAATTCTTCTTACTTCTTTTTAGTCCCTCATTAAAGGTAACTCAATTTCCCAACATTTTAAAATGGGTTAGTGCACATGTTACAGAGTCGCCACTGTATAAGTAAAGCTTCCACCAGGCCAACATTCAAAGCCCAACACCTGTAACATCTGCTGTAAGGACAACACTGGACACGTGTTTAGCTTAGTTCGACATAGACCGAGGTGAATGGCAACTTGATCTGTCCTCACTTCCTACTGTTAAGACAGCTGTAAACACTTTGTACTTCATGCTCATCCCACAAGGCACTCTGATGTGGAAAAACTGGAGGATTAGGGCGAAGTCACACAGTAGGAGGTCTCAAGTCTTTTTGTTTTCATGAGGATAATCAGTCCATCCTCCTCTCCCTCCCTCCTTCCCTCCTTCCGTCACTTCAATTTAACTACTGTCCTCGCTGTCCTGCGCGTCCACCTTGGAGCTCTCGTCCACGTTCTCCAGCGAGTCGGCTCGCTGTATCGACAGCTCGGCGGGGTCCATCATGGGCAGCGTGTTCTGCTCCGGGTACAGCCAGGGCTTCTGTTCGGGGGAGTTCTGCTGCTTCCACTCGGGGTAGTTCTTTCCCGCCTTGTGCAAACACTTCATCACCTGGGGGAAGGAGGGCGAGGAGAGGGTAGGATTATCATCGGGTCTGACAGTGAGGGTCACTCCGCACCTTCAATCTCAGTCAACAGCGCTGGAGATAAAGCTGCTCGACGCCTGTAACTGATTAAACGGTTGAGTAGCTGCAGGAGACCCTGTGATTGTGAGAAACCATTTACAGCTCTGACGCGATAACGAAGTCAAATGCTGAAACACGTTTGCAAAACACAATCTAATATATAAACTGAATGAGTCATATTTATGCCATCGACATTTGATCAAAGGCTTTAGGATTCTATGGCGTAAAAGAGGATCATCTTGGCAATCTCTTATCACAACTAACAATTGATGTAGTATGATTAAATATTTAAGTATTATTCACTTATTATTAGATATATTTCCTCCTGCTTATTATCAGCATAATCACCCTGTGGGGCCTTAAACATCCATCCATATAATATTGAACAAATTGTACATTGAACATATTTAGAATCAAGATATCCCTTCTTTTTGCATTTATCTTATCATTGACTTTTTTTCCAGTTTGTTATTTAAGCTGGTTAGCCAATGAAATATGAATTGTTGTTAGTGTGAAGTCGTGTCTGTAAATAGTTTTGATAAGCCTTTGTTACTAACTAAAAACTAGTAGACTAAATTAGATAACAAGTTTAAGTTTTAAACCAACAAGTTCCCCCCTCAGCCAAAGTTTGTTCTTGCCTTTTGTTTCATTTATAGAAATCAGTTTCTAGTCAGTAAAGGTCAATGCTTCCGTCTTGTTACAGAACTCAAGTTCCTCAGTGGCAGTTTCACACAACTGCACACTTTGGTCTGAATAGTTTCCACCTGCCTAGTGCGTATGAAACCTGGGGAACGAGTTCTGCCGGGAGCGAGCGAGCCACGGCGAAGGATCTGAGATGATCCTTTGTCAGCAGCCTCACTGGGACGGGCCCTTAAATCTGGTTTCTACGGTTACCATTGTCCATTAAAGACACACGAAACCCTCACTCCCTTACGCGCACACACCTCGCGCACACGTTCACCTTGTGGTTATGTAAACCCACAGCGGTAGACGCACACGTTCAGAGTTATTACAGCCATATCTTTAAGCACACGTTTGCCTGCGGGCGTTTGGCTCAGCGGTTGTGTCACGTTACGTACCCGCGGAGCCAAGACTTGAGACGCTTTGTTCACCACCCACTTTGGAAGAGAACCTGGAAGCACAGAGAGGAGACGGCAAACTTTAGATAAACGGATCTGAAAACAACAAGCCAGCAACTGTTGTGGTTTGGACGTGGTCTTACCTTTGGGGTCGGCTTGTGAAAGGTATATGAAGGCACAGCTGCTGGGTCCTATGGGCTTGATGTAATAGCCGGTGAGGATGGAAATGGCCCTGACGAGGTCGCTGCGCGGGGGGTATTTCTGGGATGGAATCAGAAGAGGTTTTCAAAATACTGAGGGGGGGGGGGGATCTTGGTTGAAAATAGCTCTCGAACATGCAGGAAGGAATGAAAAATATCTGTGCAAACACAACGTCTTATAAATGGAACGTGCAGAGACAGTGGTTGCTCTGCGGCTGGAAGTGTGTGTGTGTGTGTGTGTGTGTGTGTGTGTGTGTGTGTAGGAGGCGGAGGCGTACCGGGTGCTTGACTGAGAAGTTAACGATCATGTACTCTTCATCCTTCACCTGCCACGAACGCAGCGTCACCACATCTCGGTTCTTTATCGGCTTTGGACAGAGCCCTGAAGAGATGAACAGCACAAAGACAAATCTGTGTTACACTCTCCTCGGTTTCGCTTTTCACGATCACAACCTCAGAGTCAGCAGGTGCCTCCTTGTTGTGGCAATAAACAGGACAGTGTTCAATCCCCGAGGGAGTTGTTAAAAGCGATCACACAAATGGATGGACTGTGAAAATGGAAATACAGCAGGGAGCGTTTTTGCTGATAGGGAAATTGTGGTTTCCCTCAGAGTTAAAGTCCATTTTACTCGTTATCTATCATTTTTACGTGATTTCTATAAAGAACTTGATGCAGAAAAGAAAAGAGGAGGTGTGGTCACTTTAGTTATTGTGTCGAGAATGAGGTCAAATGGATGAATGGCACTAATTCAGCCATAACAATGTTGAAATAGCTAGTGGTACTATATTTATATTAGTGGAATTATTTTTATATTCCTATAACCCATATTCACAAATTAACATATTTCGTAATAGGGATTAACAAGGTGAGATATCCTCTGCCCTTAACAAGATTTAGGAAAAACAATAGCCAGAACCCCCACTTTAAGTCTATCCAAATTAACTTGATTAAACAAGATAAAAGTGGCTACTTCACGTGTATTCAGTTTAAGATCCAATCATTTGAATAAATATGTCTCAACCCGTGAGTCAGGTGAGGCCTTCACTGTCCGTGGGTCAGTTCAACACAGCGGAGGAATGTGTCACAGATAAGAGTCCTCACATGCGAAGTAGCCCACATCAGCGTTAGCAGAGAGCCGGGCGATGTCGCGGCTCTCCAGCATGGTGGGGTCCCACTTCTTGCGGTACTGGCCGTCCTGGAGGACGTCGTACATGACGGCGGCGGACACGTCCCTGATGGTCATCTTGCACTGAAACACATGGAGGGAGGGGGGGACACACGGGTGAAGCAGACGACGACGCGGGCCCAGAGAGTCGCAGAAGTTCGGAGCCGGAACTCACCTTGATCGTGTGGTTCTTTGGGACGTTGTTTCCCTTCTTGGCCGAGGGATGTTCCACCCACACCTGCATGTCGCTGTTGTTGTCGTACTTCTTCAGCCAGCAGCTGTCGGTGGAGAGGCACTGCAGCCTGAAGTCAGCGAACATCGCCTCGTCGGGTAAAATGTTCTCCGCGGACATCTTCCAATTCAAAGTTAACTTCCCACTGAGAGAGAGAGAGAGAGAGAGAGGAGCCACGGAAAGTAAGAGGGACTCACAACAAAGCACCTGCTCGGCCCGGAGTGTGTGTCTGTGTGTGACGGGACCCGGCGGGGCTGGATCGATGGGAGATGATCGTCGAACAGGTCGAGCAGGATTTTCTTGCGGTGAATTCCTGAGCCATGCCTTCAACGCGCCCGACGTCACAGCACTTCCGGGTTGCAGGTGTGCGCACGGGGCAGGTGAGCCCCGCCCCCCGCAGAGAGATGGGGGAAGTTTTTTTGTTGTTGATTTAAACATTAATTGTAACATACGCACAAAACTAGTTGAGGACACACACACACATACACACAAACACAGACACACACACAGAAACCCCCCCCTCACGCACATAAAAACAGCAAGGAAAACATTCAACAAGAAAATAAAGAATAAGGGAAATTACGAAGGCATATTAATATCATTGTATTTATCTATGTGTATATCTGTGTTTATCTATCCATCCATCTATCTCTCTGTATATCTATCTATCAATATATCTGTCAATTATATCAATAGAGCCTATGATTGGCTAGAACCTCTATCATCATATTTTATTAAAACAAATAAGTTAACATTTGAAATCTTGAAACAGCCCCCCCCCCAAAAAAAAACTGCTGAACTGTTTTGACGCCTGAGCCTATATTATTTTTGAAACAGCCACAAATTGTTGTAAAATGTATACTTCAATAAAAAAAGTGTTTCAACAATATTTACATAATAATGAAGGGCAAAGAAAAAGTATCATATTCAAAAGGCAGATCAATAATTTAATACACAGGAACGTTCATCATAAAACCATGTGTTGGCTGAAAAGTCTGGTGTCAGACGCTTATGAGATGAAAATACTCTGAATGACGTTTAACCAGTTCACATGAGAAGCTGATATGTAAGACTGGTTGTGAAATGATGTGTCATTTTCTGAATTACTTTTCTGACTTGAGGGCGGTTGTGTGACTCTCGCCAGTCGGGATCTCATTTTTCTGATTACCCTGACAGCACATGAAGGCACTGGCGGTATCACACAGCGTCTTTGGGCCTGAGCTCATAGAGAGTGAAACAACTGGAGACATGTGTGGGCTGCTGCAGGGAGTGGGAAGGTGTTAAATATTACCACCACGTTGACTTGAGTGCTTCCTCCTAGATTGGGCCTATAGAGTCAGTTTTAACAACTCATGAAAGGTACAAATTAAAACTGAATTAAGTTCTGATTGAATATAATAACTTATTTAAAACTTGTTTTTTTTATGTTGGTAAAGATTCACATGGGATTTTTGATATTACACTTTTATTTGAATGACTAAATGTGATAAAGTCCAAGTTAAGATGATAAAAACATAAACAATTTAAAAACTACCATGAATACAAAAGAAAAGATATTCTGCTTGTACATCAGCTCTCGATTTTTAAAACAAAGTGCCTGTATATCTGTATATGCTTAGCATGTTGTGAAATGAAAACCTACCACACAGCGACTAGACAAACTCACTCACCTAACACAACTGAAATCGCATAATTAAATTGGTCTAAATGTTGAAACCCAAGAATAGGAATGATGAATTTCTGCTGACTAGTTTCAGTGTAACGTCACAGGCACAACATAGTTTTGTGTAAAGATGTGGCTCCTTTAATGTGATGTAACCTCATGTTCACACCTTTCTGTTGGAACACCAGTTATGCATAGCCAAATGATTAGCGGGTCCTGTTTGCGTTGACACACAATTTCCCTGGCTTCAATTCAGGTGCTGTGTCAAGAGCCTGTAAAAGTTTATTGAGATGACGCATCAAAAATAAGATAAATCATCAATGCGCCATACAACTGATACGATATAATAGTGCAATACCTTTTCCTACAACAGGGCTTCACAAAGCAAGGCATGACAGATGTTGATGTTTTGGTGAAATGTCTTTATTTAATTCCACGTGATAGGTCTACACTTGTGTTTCATTAACTCTCCTTTTTATACATCAGATAGTAATAGAACATTATTCACACAAACATTGCTAAACACGAGTAGACAGCATATTTCAAATGGACAGACACAATTCAGAAGAGCACAAAGCTGAGTATTTAATCAGTGACAAGTAATAGAAGAGCTGCTCATGTTAAAATGGTTGTTTAATGTAATTAAATACTGAATTTTTAAATCCATTTTTAAAACGCCATCATCTCAAAACAAGCTACAGCAAACGACCAGTGTCTTTTGTTGTGCTATGAACAGTTGGTTTGTGTTGTGTGTTTGTGTGTGTGTGTGTTCGGGTGAGTGTGTGTGTGCCTGGAGACCCTGCAGCCTCCACCTGTGACTGTAAACCAAACTACCGACTACACAAACAAGTGATTCTTTGCAGCGTGACGGAAAACAAAACATTACCAGGCCTCAATGTTGCCTTTAGTTGGGGTCGCAGCAGACACGCAAAAAATAAATAAAATAAACTTTTAACATGCGTGTCAGCGTCTGCACTTTTGGTCGAGCGTACAATGTCATCTTTATGTCCAAGTTACAAAATAAATAAACACAAAAACCCAACAGTCCTGCACAGCCAATAGCAATACAGCAAAAAGGTTACTGCAACTAACTCTCTGCACTTTCTACAGCAAGTTTGTTAGTAAGCGTCGGCTGAATCTGAGGACAAACTCTTTATCTACCAGCTCTACAAAACAACGAGTGAAGCCATGAACCAGTCAGCAGGCTTCTTTTATATTTTTACAATATTGTGGCTTGATTCAGTGCACAAAGTTGGTGAACAAACAAGCAAGGCATCTGTGTTCTTATCCATAGAAATCCTGCATGGTGAGCATGCTGCATGTTCTTGCAATAGTGTAATCGACACAACACAAGTGATCGATGAGATGGTGGGTGCGTCAGAACCTCCAAAGTGACAACTTTCCATCAGCGTTGACCTAAACTGAACACTGGCTCTTTTTATTTCAAACCTTGGGGGCATCTAATGACGGAAAACTGCTCTTTTGGCGTGTTAGTATGCGTGCAGCCTATTAAACATAGGAAAGACCATCGCTGTAGTTCTAATAAAGAGATAGCTGAAAGTTAGTAGCCATTCTAATGAGCTTGGGATGGCTTGCCTTTAAAATCAAAATGAATATAACTTGGTTACACATCCCTTTTGCGGCCACCTTTTAAATAAACCTCAAATCATAAATTTTGTCTGCTAACATGCTGTTGTATTAGTCAGTTCAAGCTGGCAGATGTATTAGATAAAAACTATAGCTAATAAATGGACCATTAACCCTCCTCAATAAAGAGGATTCCTTTAAGCCAAGTGTGGTAACATGATGATTAACAATGATGTAAATTTCGCCGGTAAGATCCTGTCTCTTCTCCCTCAAAATAAGACAAAGTATAAAAAAGGAAAAGGTATCTGAGATGTACAATATCTTAGATAATTAAATCAAAAAAAGTTAAATACAACGGGCTGATAACTCAACCTTGCAGAGTCATTAAAAATAAATCCCAAGCAGTTTTACTTTACAACAATGACGAGAGTAACAGCACTAAGATTCTGAACTGTGCAAGAACTCAAGAGCGGTTAGCTATGACGGTCGGCAGTCCTATATAATGCCATGCAACTGGATGAAAATCTCAACATATCATTGAACTTAATCCTTGTTTTAACCGTTTACTTTTTAAAACATTTTTTCCCCCAGATAATCTGCTTCAATACAGTAATGCACATCCACACGGATACTCTGAAAAGTCACTGAGTTGAAAAGGGAAAAAAAGACAGGTCCTCCATCCCAATGGCAATGCGCCAAGGGTGGGGAGAGTGGCCACTGAGAGACAAGCTGTTGGTGGGGAGGACACAGGCGGGGGTGAGGTGTACTAGCATGAGCAGCTGCTCTCGGTGACAGTCATCTCTGGCTGTTTCTCCAGTTTGATGTCGATCACTGAGAAGACTTGGTTAAGCAACATATTAGATGACTTTGCAAATTTCACTTCAGTATTTTCTGCAGTGCTATCGAGTTGCAATCTCAACTGTGAATTATTGTTCTGCTCTGCACAGGAAACTAAGAGTCACTTCTTACCAGGTTGACAATTTCCCTACAATAAAAGTAATAAAGTCTGAACAATAATAACAATAGTTGACAATAGCTGAAAGCAGCTTTGAAAAGGATACTGTCCTCTTTGCTTTTCTCCGGTGTGCTATCCATCCCTGGCAATGCGGCAGCAACACGACGGAACAGCTGCAAAACAAAGAGAGAATTAAATACAGTTCAGATGGGATATGAAGTCAAATGCTTTCAAATAGGGATGGATGATATGCGTAAATCTATTATGGTAAATGTAAATTCATTATTTTGACACTACGATAAACCTGATTTGGCAAGTTTCCTGTAATTTGAACACGAAAACTGTTTAAACGTAAGATAACCTGCCAGCAATGTTTGTTTTTGTCTACTTGTCGTATAATCGTCCAATACTGATGTAATGTAGTCCTAAATAAGAAGTAATACAAGTTTGACTGTTTTTGATTTACAATATATATCATATCAACCAGCCCTACTGTCAATATCAATCTACATGGTACGGACAGAGAGTGATCATTCCTAAACCACGTTTTATTTAAATCACAGGTAAACACGAGAAGCAGCTGAATCAGAGACAAATAGTAACTGACATTGCTGAGTTGAGATAAGAGCATGAAAGTGAAGGTTGCCGTGCCAACATCCTCCACAGAGCAAGTCCATTATATTCACAGAAACATTCGTAAAGCTGCAGAATTTGCAGTGAGTCAGACATAAATATAGATTGATCAACACTGAACAGAGTAAAGGTAAACTTGTGCAGAGCGAGTGAACCGAAACGCCTGTGGAGGGAAAACACATCTGATACGGAGATGATGTTGTGATGAGCCATCGGAGGGGAAAGTAGACGGAAGGAGTTAAATGAAGACGTTGAGGGCAGAATCGGCTCAATTACCCCGAGAGAGCAGAATCTCTACCTGTTTGACATTGTAGCCAGTCTTTGCGCTGGTTTCAATGAACATGACATTCAGTTCCTTAGCTCTCTGCTCGCCCTCCTCCGTGGTGATCTGTCTGCTCAGGTAAAAGCAAAAGGGGGGAAGATGGACGGACAGACAGACAGATGTGGAAAGAAGCATCGCAAAGAGGACCGGCCAAGAGGGGAGGGACGAGATGGAGAGAGAGAGAAACAAAGAGAGCTCAGCACAGGATCTTGTTTGGGGTTAAAAAGGAGAGAGGTTAGTTTAGTTCTAACACACACAGATAGAGAGGAAGACGAAGGAAGATGAGGCAGCAGGAAATCGACCCCTGGGGTCGCTCATTCATTCGTTCACCAGCCACACTCTGGTTCATATAATGAATACATGGAGGAGACGTCACAGCTGCACCTCCCTGACCTACGAGCGAAATGACCTGTGCTGGAAACGTGTCAGTATTAAACCTGCAGCTGTTTCTAGACACCAACCTGTTTGACGTTATAGCCAGCCTTGGCACTGGTCTCTATGTACATCACATTGAGCTCACGAGCTTTCCTCTCTGCCGCCTCAACAGAAACTTGCCTGCCATGGTCCCGGGGAAGGAGGGGGAGGGAGTGGTGGTCAGTGTGGTGTTGACGGGAAACACACACAAAAAAAAAAAAATCAAGATGACATGGAGAGAACAGACCAGGAGAGAGAACAAAAAACGTAAAGAAAAGGGGAAAAAAAGCCGAAATAAGGTCAAATTATGTGAAATAAAAATATGAAAAAAAACTACTTAACATCACTGAAGTATGCAAAAATACAGAGAGATGATAAAAGTCAAAACTGGATGGGATGCACTGAGGGGAAGAAAAGTGGGATTCCAGGCATTGGCAGAGTTTTTATACTAAAATACTTAATGCTACCCATTTTCTTATCCTCAAAGAATTATAAAATTACAATCTATATATCAATCGTTGTACACGTAATAACAAAATAAGAATCATTCACACATCGCACACAACCTTGTACCTTTTATCCGCCAAGTCTGTTTTGTTCCCAACAAGCATGATAATGACATCACTTCCTCTCTCTGTTCTAACATCGTCGATCCACTTTGAGGTTTGCTGGAATGAATTTAGATCTGTGGATGCAAATACACAAAAAAATTACTGTACATCACAAATCTGTGTAGGTCCACGAATAAAACATTTTGTATATTAGTTGTAGTTAAGTGTGCACAAGCAATTAGAAGTTTAAATTAAACATTAGAGGATTGTATGTAAGAAAAGCTCAAAGACATACGTATGTTAGTAAGCAAGAGGTTAAGGAGAGAAGCTTGAAAAAGAAAAATACTTAGAAATGTTGAGGGTTATTGGCAGAAACACATAACATTTAAACTATGCCAATAACGCATCATCTAGCTAGAGACACCGAGTGAAAGAGTACAGCCCTGACTCACTGGTGATGTCATAAACAACCACAGCAATGGTAGAGTCACGGATGTAGCTGGGAATTAGGCTACGAAAACGCTCCTGTCCAGCAGTGTCCCAAAGCTGGAGTCGGACCTGAGGATTTGAATGGAGGAGACAAGGAGAAGGACAAGGAGGTGGAGATAAAGAGAGGAAAGGCAGGACAAGGAGACAGAAAACGGGACAGACATGAAAGAACTGCGAGCCAAGCGGTGGAGATGAAAATTGCGTTTTATGGAGGAATGGCGAGAGTCACTCAAAATGCGGCGTGGTCAGAGATGACCAGTGTTATGTGATAAGACATGTGAAAAGAGGCAATGCTGAGTCATTGTTCAGGCTGATTCAGAGGATATTTTCCATTATTCATTTCTTTCCAACAACCTCGTATATGAAATCATTTAGAAAGCACAGACCCCCCTGGACAGTGCTGGAGAAAACAGCATCACCATGGCTGATACAGTGAGGAGTATATCGTCATTTTACTGTCCAGTGGGGTTTGCCAGACTAGTAGATGCTCTTCTATGCCCTCTCATACATTAAGTGAAGGACAAGGAGGTGAGGCTATGATACCTACTGGCTATATCATAAACCACCACAGCAGCAGCCGAGTCGCGGATGTAACTGGGGATGAGGCTGCGGAAGCGTTCCTGTCCGGCTGTGTCCCAGAGCTGCAGCCGAATCTGTGGCCAGTTGCAAAATGAATGTGGCAAATGGGAGTGGGCGCGAGGGGGATTTCATGACCCAGCCACGGGATGGAAGGAAAACAAAAACTTGAATGAAAATGAAAACAATGGGAACTAAAAACATGATCACACGTCTAACAAAATGAATGGTAAAATCTAAGATAATGTCAAAACACTATGTGAAATGGTGAAAGTGAAATAAATGGTGGCTACTGCATAAAGAGCAGATGAGAAGTGTTCAGGCTGTTTTAAAACTCTAGTAATGGGAATGATGAGAGTAACAATGAAACAAGGCTTACCGTGCGATCTTCTAGGTACATGGTTTTTGACAAAAAGTCAATGCCAATTGTTGCCTGTAATAGAATAATTGCATTAAATCATCATATTACAGTTAATACAAGTGTGTAATACAAACTTTATCTACAGACTAATAAGGTTGGACTAAAGGATCATGGAAAAATAGAGATCCTTTTCTCTGTATACAAGTTCATCTATGTGTATATAGTTGTTACTTGTGGTTCAGGTCGGGCTGCATGATGTGCAAAATATCTATTTTATGGAAATCAAGTTATTCCAAGGTGCACAAAAATGAATTAAAAAGAAAGGTAAAAACTGCCTTGAAACTCTGGTCAACATGAATATAGAGAATGCATCTATGAAAGGTGCTACTGATCTAAAGCCTGATTTGGCTGTAGAAATATTATAATCACTGGTTATTAGTTGAGTGAGACGAAGAGGTTTGAATCGTACTTTAAAATCGGTCCATTTCTGTCGGGTAGCTAAAACTCTAGCTAACCAGCTGTGTGCAGATGTGAGGCTGATGTCTTCTCAACACATATGAGATAATGAGTAGACTCAGGTTTCTGCACTGAAATTGAACAGTCAAGTGAATGTCTGGACTTTTTTTAAGCATCTGCTTCAGGTAGAGATTAGAGTCCATTTATAACTATAAGGGTTGCATTTTCCTTTGGTCTAAATGGAATTTTTTTATTGATGAACCCATAATTTGCACTTTTCACAAGGATTATATTAATCTGATATAACTGAATCATCAAGTCATTAATTATTCTAAATTGATCAATGTTGAACACCGACATTGAATTGGGAGAGCAGTGCTGATATCCACCTGAATTTAACAAGTCACAACCTCTCTTATGATAAAGGGCTGTTTAATCCATTTACATTAATAATCCAACCATGTACTGGAACATATATATTTACCTGATAAGTGTTGTCGAAGCTGTCATACATAAACCTGGTGATGAGCGAGGTCTTCCCAACTGTGCAAACACAATGACAGCAACTTTAAACTAAATCAAATCATCGCAGATCAATTCAATCGGCTGTTCAGATTTAACACCCACATGTATCCGAACTGATTTCGTAAGACAGGCCGAGGGAAAGCAGATCAACATGACTCAGTGACGTGGTGAGTTCATTCACTGCTCTGCTGTGGACGCTGAACCCACACGCTGAGCTGGCAGTATGGGTGGAGCCACACAAACATGGAAAATGAAAAGAGGCTCACTTCTCTCGTGTGTTTTTCGCGATTTAACAGCGCCATGTTAGACACAACGAACCCTCCTACACAATCACGATTAGCCGTGTGGGTGTAGTTCCCATTGAGCTGGTGACAAATGTCCCGGGGCGGAAAGGCCGAGTGGTCTGGACCCACCAGCCGACGTGGCTCTGCAAGGTGCCACCGTCCGATGCTAACGGCTAGTGAGTTGAGCTACGCTACACTGACAGGGAGGATGAGCTCGATTCCCGTCCCCTTCAATAGGATGTATTGTGTTGAAAATCAACACACAAATGACAACACTTCTGCAATTTCTAATACGTAGCCAATATAAGTGGACGCTTGACGTCTTTAAGCTTGGCACAGCTAGCTGCTAGGTAGCTAAACATAATTAGCCGGCTACATTTGCGCAAGGGGGGTGAAGTCGGTGCATCACAGGCTAGTGGCCCGACTGGAAACCGTGTGCTTTTATTCAAAGTGACAACGAAATAATGTTAAGATAAAGTTCAAATTATATAAAACGTCAACATTACTCGGGGTGGCCATTCATCGAAAAGAGGAAAAGCAACGTATTTGACTAGCTTAACATTGTATATGCTAGCTAGCTAGCTTTGCAATGACATCATCCCCATTGAGAGAAAACGTAATGTCCACAGTGATTATGTCACCGTCCACTATATTAAACCCTGTGTTCAGACTGATATGTAAACATCTACTTCTGTATCGTCATGGGTCGCCAATGTCAGGCTTCAGCCTCAGGGAGAGCCAGCCGCTAGCTAGCCGAAGAAGCTAGCTAGCCCATCTTAGCCACTTCTCCAAACATTCTCCCCGCATCCCAGCGACACGTCGGGCGCTTCGTCCCTCGGACTCACCGCTCTGCTCGCCCAGGAAGACGAGCTTGAACTTTCGTAAAGGGTTGCCGAACTCCCCGCCGCCGGTCGTGGTAGACATGTTGGCAAAAAAAACAAACAGCTACTCGGCTAGCCTAGCTAACGATGCGTCCGGAGCGGAGAGGAGCGAGTAGTGTATCTTCCTCCTGCTCGGGGCAGCGCTATTGTTTTCTTCCACACGCAGGAGGGGAAAACAGCGCCACCACGAGGCCACAGCCGAGGGTTTTAAACAACTTACAAGGTACAATCTCATTTCATGTCCATATACGAAGCATGATTTATTTTTTTCCCACCGTTTTTTAACAGTATCAGTGTAAATATTGACTAATATTGTGCTGCTGGGGTTTGAACAAAGGCCCAGTGAGATCACTCAGATTAATTGGCAAAGCCTTTGTTTATAGAATATATAAATCAGAATCAGAATAGAAAGGCTATAGAAATGCAGAACTGATGAAGCTTTGGGTGGAATATAATGGTGCATTCAGGATCCGGCTCCAGTGTCTAACATGGACAAGAAACCACATGTTTGTACCGAGCAATGGCTCCTTCATTCATTCTGTGTTTGTGTAAATGCATGTGTTGATTAAATGACTCAAAATGTGACCTTGACTGAGACTACACACCAACTGGTCTATATGTATTTATTGTTTAGTGTGGTGACTGTATTTCTATAACTATCCCTATTTAGTCATTCATTCATTTTTAAGTTATATACTAATGTAGATCTGTGAGTTTGAAATAGAACTAAACTGAAAGGCAAGAAATAGATCTCTCCAAACCAGTGGTAGAGGAAAAACTTGGCATTTTTAACTTAAAACAAAGCTTGTGTTTCCATGTGCCTACACCTAACAAAGCAATTGCTAACATATAAATAAAAGTATATAAATTGGGTCTGTTCATAGAAAAAAGCATTTATGGGATATTTATGTTTTTGTTCTAATTATGCTTTCTCTTTTGTTCATGAAATTATGAAACAGTGTCACCAAATATAAGACTGGACGTAAAATGAAGAAAGGTAAACGACTATTTGGGGGAAACGATGTGTTTATTTCCTTCTCTCGTCTATAAAGAGTGAGTATTTGTGGGATATTTGTCCCACGGCTGCACATTCGGTCAAAAAGATTGCATGGCTCTAGTGACAAAGCAATAACACATCAACAATAAATAGCTCTCTGCATTGTCCGTTTGCATGACACATAGGGGGGAAAGTCTAATATCTACGCAATGGGACATTTCCTCTCACAAAAGAAAAAAAAAAGTACAACACATGTTTATTTCTATACTACAATGGCAATCCATCTGATGTCAGTCACATGTTCATTTGCCAGGGGAATTTGTAACTCTCTTCATTGGTTCCCTTGTGTTCTGTGTTCTCTGACAGAGAAGGGATTTTCCTTGCTGGACATCTCATCCCTTCACTCGATTGTGATGTCTGTCCTGCTGGCAAGAAACAACCGATTGTGTAAGTCCGACATTGAACTATCTACTTTTATATGTAATAATAATAATAAGGGACAAGCAGGTCACATGATTCAAATTAAGCTTTTGCATATTGATATATATCACATGCAAATAGTACTAGCCATCAAGTAGTATACATGCTGCTATAAGAAGCTACTGGAGATGCTTAACAAAAATGATCTTAATCAGCCAAATTGAATATTTGTGTAATGGTGTCATCAGGTGAGACAGTGCACTCATTCAAGGGCCACCATGTCTAACAATCTATCGCCTGTATAGACGAGAGTGTTTAAATCAGGTAAGTGTTCCATAGAGATGACGCACGGTGTGGCCCCTTGAAAAAGTGAACACTGTAAAACGTCCTGAATCTGAGGTGACCTCACCTGAACTAAAGAGGCCCCTTAATCCAATTTGCTGTTGTTCATAAAACACAAAAAAGCACAGAGGAGACAAGTATCAGCAGCATGTCCCAAGCACTACAGCCACAGGTGAATGCATTTGTTGTCATAGAGATCTGTATACTTACACTTCTGCTCGTTAGACAGTGATCACGTGCAATGAGTGGATAAAAAGGGAAGACATAATATAGAAAAACACATTAATCAGATTAGTTATAGTTGAGTTTGAGGAAATTTTCTTTGGTTAAAACACTGCACTCACCTGCTGGTTTTGGGGACATCAGACACAGAGGAAGCTCCACACAGACATCGCTGAAAGTTAAACAATAAAAAGTACAATTATTAACACAATCTTCACTTAAATATAACAGGATCAGAAATGAGGTCAAATCGGTGTTTACCTTGATGTAAGGCCACCCAGCAGGCTTTAGTGGGAGAAAATTAAATGAATCATCAATGTACGCCATTTGAAATAATATGTATGTGAATGAATATGTGTTTATTCAGTTAGAACTTACCCTCCGCCGGACACGACCAGATTCACCTTGACTTTGTAGGCCACAACGATTCCCTGCATCTCCTTGTCTCCTTCACTCCTGCAAGGTGACAGAAATAGTTAAGTTTTCACAGCTTGAGGATTAGGTATAAGACACGATAAGTGGCTGACCCAGTGTGGAGATGTATCCCCCCGCTCAATAAGAGGATGAAAACCTGTCACGGGCTCACAGTA
Source organism: Pleuronectes platessa (assembly GCF_947347685.1). Lineage (NCBI taxonomy): Eukaryota > Metazoa > Chordata > Actinopteri > Pleuronectiformes > Pleuronectidae > Pleuronectes > Pleuronectes platessa. Next base: position 20,136,864 of record NC_070633.1, read on the forward strand.
AGCCCTTTCACGACAGTGGCTTACAGGGTGGTGGAGGCGAGGTTGGTGTCCCCGTCTTTTAGCCGCCCGTCCACTGAGATCCCGCGCTTCTCCGTGTTGCTGGCCAGCAGGGGGGTGAGAACGAAGGTCTTCTCCAGTTTGGAGTTGGCGTTTACTGACTCACTGTGGAAAGCAGTGAATACGTGTTAAACTTAAGTCGTTATTTGCATTGGTTTCATTTTTCTTTAAACCATATTTAAAAAATGAATGTAAAAATTACAAATCCCCCCCCCCCCCCCGCTCAGTAATAACAGTACACACAATTTAGGGATATGTTGATGTGAGAATAATTGTAAAGAAATACATCAATTTATATTTATCAAAGTGAACCTGAAATGTTGCTAAGGGAAGCCTCACCTGGACTCCTCACTGCAAACTGCCTTGGTGTAAGTGTCAGATGAGTAGAGGACCACATTTGTTAGCTGCTCAACTAAAAAGAAGGAAAAACAGTTCTGCATTACTACAAACAGTGTGACTTGAACATATATACGTAATATATGCACTCATATTCTCTCTCTCTTTTCTGAGATACACAAATACTAAGTATTTAAAATTCAACAACCGTCTAGTTAAAATTTCTTTCCTTGCTACTCACCTGAGACTTTGATAGTCTTCACAACCTTAGTGGTTTCGTTGTTGATTTTAACTTTGACGGCTATAGGATCTCCATGGTAATATAGCTAAAAAAAAACAAGGATTTCATTTGGATTAATTAAGCAATCATTATATTGTCGTGTATATTCGTTAGAGTAGACCATGTTGGGACGTGCCTTAAACATAAAGACAGGCTTATATTTATGATGCCTATCTTCTGGACTCTCAGACATTCTCGGAGAGTCCTCCAGGTGTTTATCTTAATTGCACTTTTTGGGATGACTTTTGACTTAGGGAATTATCTCTGACCAGCTAATGGATGAGTTCAGAAGGAATGTTCTTGACCAGTGTGTCTTCATGTTCGGACACAAAAACGTGCCCTTATTTAGTCAAAAGTCCCATGGGGGAGGTCATTTACCTGAAGTCAAAGGTGGAACCAACGTCCCTATATAAATGTGTGTAAGACCGCCGCACGTCAGATTGCATGATTCGGCTTGTGCATCTCCGGGTTTCTAGAGGCCCGTCTTGACTGGTGAAACTTCTGTGTAATAAACTTTGTTATACTGAAGTACTTAGTCCTCGGCGTCCTTCCTTCATCATCAACAACTTCGACAACACCCTGCTGCTTGAAAGATACAGCAATATAATCGGTGTAATGGCAAAAATACAGCTTCTAAACTTAAATGTACCTCTTTTTCAAGGGAGGCCTCCAAGTGAACTGGTTTGTCAGTCATCATGAACTGTTTGGAAATTTCCGCCTTGGGTCCGGGCTTGTTGTTAACTGGTGCAAACTGTATTTTACGAATCATCAGGCGGCAAGTGTCTCTAAGGAAAGATAAAAACGAAAAAACATTGTCAGGATTCGTTCTCCTTATGTCCTTTTATTCTGATACAGTTTAAGAATGCAATAGAAGAATGCTAGGATTCTTCCAACAGTTAGGTTTGACTGTGGACATACTTACTTCTTTTCAATTTCCTCAGCTGGTGCGTTGGCCAGGTATGCTTTAACCTCAAAGTCCACGCCACAGGCCTACAACATAAAAAGAGCCTAATAAATTACCTGGCATACATTTAACATCCTGCATAAGAGAATATGAGAAGACATTTAAAAAAAAAAAGGACTGTAATGGTACCTTGCCAGAATCGTTTGGCGCTGGCTGCAGGGCAACTGAGCACGGGAGATTTGTTGGCATCTGAAACAGCAAAAGACGAGGGACACCGATTAATGGAAATTACTTCAAAGTAAAGGTGACGTAAGGATGTGCTGTCGATCAATGTAACACTAGAGGGAGGGACAGGAGGGATTTGATATGTTGTGTAAAGAGTGAGTTAATTCCTCCTCACCTGGAAGGAAAAGGGACATCCTTGCTCTCCAACTTTCTTCTTGAGCGATTCCAGCATTGGTGTGCTGGGGACGCTTTCGCCTGTAGGTGGATACACCTGAATGCGCTTTATCCAGATGTCTCTCCTGAAGGACAGCCCAATGACATCCAATTCTTCACTTCCATAGCGGAAGGCACAGGCGAGGTAGACATACACTATAATGGAAAAAGTTTCCCATTAGTCTGGGTTCTGTAAAAATACAGGATTTATAACCATCACTATTTATAGCAAATAAGATGAAACTACCTTTTCTGCCTTCGAGACCAGCAGGGTCCACTTTAACTACCCCATCTGGAAACGAGAGATGAATCGACAGTGTCAGATTTCCTAGAGATGCACATATATGTACTTATGTAAGGATGCAAAGCAGACACTGTGTCACACACCGACTACTTCCACTGAATCCACATGGTCCGTAAAGTCTCTCTTCCCCAAGTACAGAGAAATCTGCGAAGAAGAGAAAAGCAGAAAACAGTCACTCCCACGCTAAGGTTACAAGAGTTTGAAAGTTATTTCTGGGAGTTGGAAGAGCTACACACAAACTGCACTCCTCCCTAGACCTATGGGTGCCCTGTAATGACTATATTATAGAGGCCACTTACATGTCCATTGCCACTGGTCTTCTTAAATACCCTGGAAAGAGGGAAAAAGGAAAGTTTGTCAATCAGTATATATTTTCAATATACTAACCCTAACCCTTTAAAAAAAATTCTGCATTTTGACTCACAAATATACTTGCTAAACACAAAAGAAGTTATTTCTGCCTAATTTTATAGCAAATCATAACAATCTATCTTCTTTTCAATTTCTAAAGTTGTCTTATGCCATTAGTTTTATTTGATTCACCCACAACCTACCTAATCATTAGTTCACACTTGGACCTACAATTACCAGAGTAGCTGCTGCAAATGGTTCAAATATCTGAGGGTAGTAATAACAATCTATTACTATTTTATTTTGTCTATACTCTAATATACTGCATGCTGTGCAATGACAATAAAGTTGAATCTAATCTAATGTAATTTCAAACTATAGGATAGACCCCATCCCCCAATCAGTACTCTCACTCCCTGTTCATATAAGGATGGATTAGTGCTAAGGATGGAAAATCAGCCGGACATGAGACTCAACTCTGATTTTTGTACATCTCAAGTCATCCTAGTTTCTTAATCAGTATCTCAGAGTGTTGATTTAGTTTCTCAATAATCTTAGTCTTGTATAACCTTGTGAGCGCAGGCCCGCTGCTCTACGTGAGCATAAACAAACACGTAATCCTCGGTGGTGTTTGCCCCTCGGGCTGGGCCAAGTAATCCAATTAAAACTTATCTTTTGACCTGTAAACCGCTTTTCCAAGATCAAATCCAAACAATCCTTTTTTTAATCAGGATTGATCTATTCCTTGGCCGACTCAAGTGTTTGAGGAATCACACAGATGAGATGTGGAATTACCACAGCAAAGCTACTCTGCATGTTTTCTTGTGAGGGAATTTCGAGCATCTCTTGTTTAATTAGATTACTTGTGTATCAAAACACAGTTTAATCCAAAAAATAATCAATGCCGTATTTTAAATGCACATACATCATTTAAGAATATACACTTAGTTTTAATACAAAGAAGTATAAACAGCCTTAAATATCACTGTGACAGTGGTATTCAAAAGCACTCACCTATAGATTTATACATTTGTCCTTTTATGCCATTTAACATCTTTTAATAACTTGAATTATGCTTTTTAACCTCTGAAGTAAAGATGTTTCTCCGCAGGATAGTTGCTAAACATAAATAATAAATCAATATCCTTTATACTCACTTTGACATGTTGATGGCAAAGTTATAGATCCAGTCTGAAAACAATGAAATAAAAAACATGTCATACTGATAAAAGTAAGACAATTAGATGCAGTGGTTATATTTTCTCTTTCAATATCGGTGAGTTTATCGTAGCATTTTAAAGAGGCATTTTCAGAAGGTTATATAATAATGAATTATTAATTAATAACTTTCCATCAGTTAAGGACTGTCCTAATCTCTGAATAACATCCTGCAATAAAGAGTACCTTTCCGATTTTGAAAGAAAATGCGTCTCAAACTTGGCATGTCAGATAAACTGTGTGGCTAAAACCAATGTTCCTGCAATTTTTTTAATATATTCCGATACTCCATTATACCATATCTTGAGTTATTAACCTCTCCATCTATTCCTAATGCGAGAGAAATCCCTCACTTACCAATCAATTGGTTCTGTCAATGAATCTGCTCTGCTGCCTCCTGTAATCCGTCACTGTTGACTGTGTGCTGTGTGAGTGGCAATCACTGCCACCTCCTGGCTTTTATACCCTGACCTTCCAACCCAGGAGCCCTCCCTTCAGCTTAAAATCTGATTAATTCGTTAGAACACTACTGCTTTGGGCCGGGGGGGCGTGTGTAAAAATAATGTGCGTACAGGACGTAAGAGGAATAAGCTCGGGGAGATGTGGGCAGTGTGAGCGCCAGATGGGGCAAACACATATGGTGTGAAATAAACAGGCCAAGACCTGGACATAAACTCTGACAGTCATTTGACCTCTGCTGGATTTTGGATTGATCAGTAATTTTCTTGTACATGTGCCACACACACCATCCTCCATGTTTTCCTATTATTTGAGTAGGATTGAGGATTTAATTATCACATTAATAAATTCCCCTACAGGCACATTCAATTTGACTTAACCCGGGTTTATTCTGAACGTCACGACAAAACAACAAGCGAATATATCTAAAGTTTATTCTGGAACTCTGATTTACACACAACTAATAGAACTGGCCGCTAACATAAGGAGACCTGGAGGGGATCTACTTCTCCAAGACATAAAAATGGAGGGGCTGTTTTGGTGACTTTATGGTAGAAATACCCGAATGAAGTACTTGTTAAACTGATATCCTCCAAGCTGTGACATTTTTAAAAACCTCACAGAGGCGAAAAGGTTGTCTCATGAAAAAGACTGTGAATGTGCAAGGAAATCCTTTCTTGAGGCTTAGAGAAGAGAAGAGTGGTATTAGTTGGATTTTGGTGGCCAGGGCGACAGATGGCTGATCGGCCAAGCCGTGCACAATCTGTGCTGACGGCAGGTTTACAGAAATCTAAGTGAGCTGCCGACTTACTGCTGTGCATCAAGTCTCAAGATGATGACAAAACCATCATGCTTGTCAATTCTTCTGTTTATAGTTGTGACTGAGATTAATTCAGCAAATTAGTAGCATGTTACAAATTTGTAGCATGTAGCAAGGACACTCTGGCTGATCCATTTTCAGTTTGCATTATAATAAACTGTATTACAATAGTGGCTTTAACATAAACTCTGAAATTAAATACTAGGCTTCTATTCTGTGTTATCTACATCCATTGTCGGTGATCTTCGGAGGATCCAGCCTCTGACCTGACGCACAGCTAAAGAGGTAAATCTGTGTCTGGCGGATCAATGGAGGATCTTCACACCAACCTCAGCCAAGTGTAATTGATTGATTAATGAGGGAGCTGGATGATGGATTTTATGGCTTGTCACACCTTGGCGGTAAAAGATAATTAATTCGATTGGCGGGTGTTCGTGTTTGGCCTGTGTTCAACTGTCATACGGGGACAGGGTAGGAGATCTGTTTAAAGCTGACCAGACAGGAGGCCGCTGCCGCACATCACTCCGCCGGATCAACAGCCCGGACTTAACAGGCAGATACAAAGTTAAGCAGTCTAAACCATTAAAGCTGCTTTCCCGATATTTCTGCATTAGTGCTCTGCATATAACTTCTAGCTGTACACTCACATGCACAGCTCTAATATTCATAACAGTGCAGGAAAAGTTCTTAAAGCTGCTGCAGTATGCACCATTGTGAGAAATTTAAACAAAACTGTTTAGAAAGGGTGATGAGATGTGGGGGAAGTGGCTCCTTTATGAGAAACATGAGGCTTTTTAATGTAACATCAGAAATTGGCCAAACAAAGGATTTTGACTGACTTGACTGAAAACTGATAGTGTTCAGGCTTTTTCAATAACGCTTCTGTTAATACGGCAGTTTGAAATGCTGTGCTTCTCTTAAACAACACATATCTTCAACTGTAAGTTGGTTTTGTGGCGTATGTAGGTTTTTCTGTTTTACTTATTTTTTATGGTGAAGGTTTGAATAGACAGTCTTTCAAAGGTTTACATATGGAGTTACTTCACTTTTAGTAGAAATCCCAGCTGTGTCTCCTGGTTGGGCTTTCTGTTGAGGTGCTATGATCTGAAAACACCAGGAAGACGCTCAGTGAGTGGACACCTTCGCCAAAGCAAACACACCATCCCGCCACGTTTAAGAAAAGTAAATACAAAACTCCAGAATTTAACGGGTTGTTCCTTCGCTCCTGCCACACCCCACCACGTAGTATCACAGAAATTGGTTGAAAAACTTTTCTTGGTTATCCTGCTAAGTAACAAACAAACACTCAATAAACATAGCGTCCTTGGCGAAGGTGATGATATATAAATATGAAGCCTCTCCATGCCACGTCTACCCAACAGCTCTTCAGGCCCCTTTGTTGTCAAGATCTTAAAAAACCAAAAAAAGAACCCTGCCCAGTTTTGCATAAAATTAATGCTTCTGTTTTCTGTATCCTGTGTATACTGTTATAAGCATTGACAGTCATTCTGATACAGCCGTTACGCGCTTCACTGGGCCAAAAACCCCATCTGGTTTGAAGGGGAAACAGCTCTGTCTATCTAGTCAGAGTGGGTTCCTTGGTTGGTTTGTCATTTAGTTTGCATGACATCTACTGACTGCCAGGAATACCCACTGTGTATTGATTCATTTATTAACTTTTGTCTTGGATCAACACAGGTTAGTGTTAGTGTTAGTCATGTGCGCACAGTCAGTAGTGGATGAATGAAAGGTAACTTAACTTTCCTAACCCTCATTTAATCCTCTAATGAGATTAAAAAGACACAGGGGCAATAGGTCGTGATCAATTCCATGGATCTGTTAGAATATGTTTCACAGTCTCATGTTCATTGAATTTATAGGATTTGAATCCTTTCAGATGTTTTATTTGATCTCCAACATTTCAGATCCATCACTGTGCTGCACTCTTAGACATGTCGTACTTCACAGAGGTGAACATCTTTGTGCATCTGGACTGTTTACATAGAATTGTATTTTTGTATGCAACCACTAAAAAAGAATGACGGTAATCTCACTTCATGATGAACCGTCTCTCCAGAGTGTTGCTTCTCCAGTTTTAGCCACTCGAGGATCCATACAATCTTATAAGCACCTTACAGTTAATCTGCTGCCATTTAAAGGCGAGCACTATATGTGGACAGCCAACATGGGGGACCGCTGACTTGTCCCAGTGCATTACAGAACCACGGTATTACCACTTCTTAACAACACACTGTTTGCTGTGTTGCTAAATTAAGGCGCTGAAGCTGTGTTTGTTAGTCACAGGAACAAACTCTATTAGGTGCTGATCCAGTCAGAGTTTCCTTATTTGTGAGGCTGAGGTTTTTCTTTCAGCACAAACTCAAACAAGGTTTGGCCAATTCGCAGCAATATTATTATAGGTTAACGAATTATGAATGCAGGAGTATAAACAGGGGTGTTACCTGTTAGCTCTCTGTCTGGTTTAATCTGCAACTCACATGTGACCTTTAGCCAAATGTATTTTTAGCAGCACTAACTCAACTCAAGTGATGCTGTAACTTTGATGGGCTGCTGCCATAGCTGTTGTGAATACATGGTCATTACCATTTCCTTTTCACTACTGGGATTAAATGGGGATTGTGTTGCTCTTGTTGAAAACACAATTCTTCAGCTTAAACTAGCTGCCGGACCAATTTGTTCATTTTGAAGTCCAGTTTGTAAAATTACATACTTTTTTTTTTTTTTAATGCCACCTGTCCTCTGGTGGACATTGACCTTACTTTATATTAAACATCTTCTCCATGTTTATCTTATCACTATCTTTATTTTCTTATATATATATATATATATGGAATCATGGCCTTTGGTGCTGTGTGGCCTTTATTATATAATGTTACATCTATTCCTGAACGTGCTGTTTAATATCAATAATACAACACAGGTTCTTCAAGCTTAATCTTCATCAGTTCACGGGAACTTAATATACTGTGAATATATTTATATCAATTTAAAAAATCTTATCTGACCCCAAACGTGGAAATAAAAGTGAGTAGGTGTTTCTTAGAAATTGAGCACATCTTGTGGTGTCAGTGTTTATCTCAGTATCCTGTTTAATTCTCTGTTTGCATAAACAGAACATTCAATAATAGATCAGACTAACAGACGAGAGAGGAACCAAGTCAGCGTCAGGCAACTTCGGACAAATGTGATTCTGATGAACAATGATGGAGCCGTTTTTCACCCATCAGCCCCACATGAGAGATGTTCACCTTCACCACAGCTCGGGTTCTGAAAAAATCAAACAAAGTTAAACGTTTCCTTTTAGCCAAGTAAGTCATGAATGGACTCTCAGTTACGCAGATATTCATCCAGTTTAGAAGGTGTGTGTTTTTCTGATATGCAGCGGTATGATGAATGTTATAATCTCCAGGATAAACAATGCAATGCATATTATCAAGGCTTATTTACATTTCTTTGTCATAATAGTTTGATAGTAACATTTCATTACCAAACATTTTCTATATGTACATTAATGTTGGCCTATGAATTGGTATCAGAAATGTTTTGATCCCTATTCTTGGCATCTGCCCCTAAAACTCCACATCTGTCAAACTCTACTTGTTATCACTTCGAAGATCACTTAAGGTAACACACTCAAGTAAGCTGGTGACCTAACATCACCTGCTAAACATCAGCATGTTCTCGTTTTCACCATGAGCATTGACGTGAGCATTTAGTTCAAACCACAGCTACACAGCCTCAATGGTAAATATTGTACATTTTCCAATCATATGTTGCAGAGAGCACACAGCGAGAAGAAGTGATTAGAGCATGAGATCGAGTCAAGAAGATGCATCACCAGTTGGAGGACGGCTGCGTCTGTTTGTTTTATGGGGGCTGCGGTTGGTGGTCGGCACATTTCTGCGGAGCAGTGAGAGGCAGAACAGCAAATATGGGACCAAACGGCTTCCCACAGACTTACATGCTCCAACTAATGGAGAAGGAGGGAAGTAGGAGGGCTGAATAATGGGCGAAGTTTCTCCGAGGACAAAAATAAGAAAGTTGGGGATGATCATAACCATATGGAGACTGCATTTTGCTGCTGAGTGAGCCAGAGAGGGTGGGAAGTGTAGGGAGGGTGACAAAAGGAAATAGGTTGGGACAGAAGAAAGAGAGGCTGGAAGAACGTAAATATTACTGCCAGGGGTTGAAACATCTGGAAGTAAAGATAATAAAAACAGAAACTAGAAAGAAGTTGAGGATTAGCCCCTCACCTGAGAGTGGAAAGTTGTGTGTTCTGTTTGGAATTTGAGGAGGGAGACGGGGCAGGGGCTGAGGGAGGAAGAGGGAAATAGACGAGAGAGGGAGAGGGAGAGAAAAAGGAAGCAGTCTGCTGTTTCACACACTGGTGGTGAAGTTGAGCCCCTCGCAAGAATTCTCCTGGCTGTGTCCGCCATCTGGAATGTCGAGTCACTTCCTCTGTCTGTGCTGTGCTCTTACGGGGTTGTCCTCTTGCCTCTCTGCTCCCTCCCTCTGCTCTGACAGCACCGTGAAGAACCGCTGGAGACCACGCCAGTGCGGACGGGACTCTTCTGACAAGACCCACGCGCCAGCACACAAACATCCAGCATGAAAGTGAGACCCCTGGATTAGCCCACATCCAACCAGGCAGCATCTGAGTGGAATCTGGGCCTGGAAGAGGCTAAGGCAACTGCAGTCATCAGCTGAACTTTCTCTTGGAGGGTGTTCCTTTTCCCTTATATGGCTACAGAGCTGAGAAATCATTTGAATTAGTCTGGTTTCTGCTGCATGCCTGTCTGGTTTTAGTGCTGACGGAGTTCCATCTGCTGTGTTTCTGTCTCTGCTTGCTGTGCGTGTGTGTGTGGGGGGGGGGAGCCGTGTGTGTGGCTCCATTTGTTTATTTTACCGTCTCAGTTCTTCTTTTCCTGTTGTTTGCATGTGGGGCTTTTGTTTGGGGACAAGAGGAGCGCTTGTGTTTGTGGTAAAGCTAGAGGCAGCGTCACAGCCTCAGGGCTGACTGCTTCATTCAGACTCTTGCTGTTTTTCCTCTACCTCCTGTCGCCCCCCCCTGCCTACCGCTGTGATGGTCTGTGTTTGCTGGAGCAACACACCCACCTGGGTGCAGAAAACTGCAACCGAAGACTGAAGCAGGGGCTCAGCACTGGAGGCTGTTATCAGAAAGGTGGACTGGAGCTTCAGCCGAGAGGCAGGGTGTTGTAACAGTGGACTAATCTCACCATCAGCTGGATCTGCTTCTTTCCTCGTACGATGCAACAGGATGTGTGACCCACAAGAAGCCAATAGGTGCACAGGAAATGCCAGCTGATACAGACGGGGGGGTTGGGTTGTCAGTTTGACACTTTGATCATGAAGAAAAAGGCCGTGGCCACCAGGAGCACTTGAATGGACTGCTGGTCGGGTTCCTCACCTCACGTGGATGACTTTTATGACCCTATCGCTCTACGTTGATCGCCATGGCAACGGCGGCGTGGTATCATCGTGACATCAGCCGCGTGCACGCAGAGGACCAGCTGGCACGGGCAGGGAGGGATGGCAGCTACCTAGTGAGAGACAGCGAGTCTGTGCCAGGAGCCTACGCGTTGTGCCTGCTGTGAGTACACACACACACACAGACACACACACACACACACAGACACATGCACACACACACACATACACGCACACACACACACACACACACCCAGGTTATGGTACCCATCACAACCAAACGTCAGTCCCTATATGAAGCACTTTAAACTATCATGATGTATTAGATGCTACATTCTGTGTGAGAACCCCCGAGCGGGTTATTTAAGTGATGCAGCTTTAATTGGTGATGCTGTGTGAATCTAAACCTTAATAACGGACTCCCTACTCTCCAGAAATTATTTGTACAGAAATCATTGGATGTTTCTTTATTTGTCTTATTTTATGAGTTCCACCTCCTTCAAATTATTGAATGATTCACTCATAATGGCCTCGGATTTATACCTGCTGCCCTCGGTGAGAAGAAACAGGAAGCAGCTCTACTTTATGTGAAGCCATGCTTAATTACTTAATCTTGTGAAATTCTATATTTTGGCATGAAGGATTGGAAACTATTCATAAACTCCAACATTGCAGCAGAATGTCACCATCTGTAAATTGACTCAGCAGCTTCACTCACCCTGTCATATCCATCACTTTCATCACCACGTGCCAGCAGGCAGCAGAGGAGCTGCTCTACGGCTGTGCTGCCAGCCTCGCACATACACCCTCTCCAGACTGTCCCGTCTGAACACAGTCCATCTCAGCCAGTCAAACCCTGGCTCAGGTCTCCCTGTTTCCCCTCTTTACCCCACTTTCTTCCCTGGGGCCCCTGGAAGAGGGCGGGAGCTCCAGTGACCGCACTACGCCGACTGCTCATCAGCCCCAGCCAGATACATTCCTGAAAGCTGAGCCCGGTCGCTCGCAGTGCTCCCTCTTTCCCTTCGTTCTTCTCTCAATATCTGATTCCCTCTTCTATTGACTTAAATTTCTCCATACTTTGGTTTTCAGTTGTTCTGTTGTCACCGGTTCCCTTTTGGTTCATGTAACACACTCGCTGATCAAAAGCTGCCATTCATCTTTATGTGCTGCCTGAAAGAAATCCCCTTTTATAGTGAATGGTGGAGATGATCCAAGTGCCTCTTGCATTGTACAAGGAAAACAAGCCGCATCATTAGAGATCTGTAAAACAACTGGCGCCTTGTTAAAGAAGGTTATAGTGCTTTTAACTACTCTCAGACATCTGATCCTGATATAAACGATCGGTTTAAATATATTTTTCCCTTTGAATTTGGGGTTTAGAAGTGTTTTGTAGTAATTTGCTATAATAACCAAACTTGTTCTGGTTTCCAAAGGTTCCAGCGCCATGTTCACACCTATCGAATCCTCCCTGACGCCGACGGCCTCCTCGCAGTCCAGGTGAGTGATCGTGGCCACATCCTGAATCCTCTGCCTGACAAGGAGGACCGGAGGAAAACCAAATCAAAAAGTTTCTGAAACCCAGGCTCAAACTGTAAGCACACAAAGAGAAGCAGCGGCTCAGATGGAGCTGCGGGGATCAAACAATGGTTTGTTATTGCTGTTGTAAGGAGAACAGGAACGTGTTTGTGTTTCTGCTCTGTGCAGGGTCTGTTACAACTGCAGTAGCCTTGTTGTTTGAATGGCATCTCTGCCATGTGGCTGCATGCTTGCAGCGTGAGCTCAGCAGCACAGAGGAGAAATTGTTTTTATGTCTCAGAGATTCCTACTCAACCCACATACTAGGTCATTGAGCAATGGGTGCGCTTATTTGTTATATGTGTATGAGGGAGTTTGTATTAGAAATAATGAGTCTGTTGGATGTTGTTGAGTTGAAGCCAGTGATGGTATGTGTCTGTTTTTGATACTTTGAGAAGGAGGCCGTTTAGTCAACAAATTACCTAATAATTACACTATAGAAGCACACACACAGGCACAAAGTTCACAACCACAGACACACACACACTCACAGCGGGTGAGAGAAAATAAAACTAAGAATAGAAAAAAAAATGTCTGGCCCTGAATCACGTATCATATGTGGTCTTTTTTTAGCCATCTGCAAAAAAGTCCAATAATGAGTTTAATAAACGATTTTCTGGCAGTTGTTTTTCGAGGCCTTGACTCGGAAAAAATCCTCTGCTTTCGAATGAAGACCTGAGACTGTTGCTATTTCAGTTGTTTTTTCCACTGCCATCAGTATAAACCTGCAGTTCGTACTTTCCCTCACTGGATCTGCTCCACCAACTCACAATGCATGCTTGCCTCCTTGTTTTTCCAAGCAGGCCACAGAGATATTTTGGGGGCCGTTTGGTTTTCTCACCATCCGTCTTTTTAATTGCTTTTCAAGAGATGCCTGCGTTTGAAAGAATAATATCTATAGGTCCTGGTGAAGCAGAATCGGAAGCTTGTCTCTTTCAACACAAATTTAAAAAAAGGAGGACACAGGAAAGAGTTTGCTCTGCAATGTGGCTTAATGTGCCATTGTGGTCTAATGTGCCATTGTGGTCTAATGTGCCATTGTGGTCTAATGTGCACGTGACTTCTCATGCTATACATGCCCAGCACCTGTGCACGATGTGTCTACTTAATTTTAACTTTTTGCTAGTACTGCTTTGAGTTCCACTGAAGTGTAGCGGTGCAGGTTTTGGTGGAAAGTTTGAGGTTGTCTTGCTTCTGCTTGTGCCCTGAATTTGCAAGCGTATGCATGTGAAAACGTCCATGCCATTTTTTTATGGGGGGCTTTTTAGCCTGACTGGGAATGTTGGACCACAGCGAAACATGACGGCCAACTGCTGCTTTACTCAGGAAGTGATGCCACGGAATCCTGCCGGGTGCAGGGCGCTGATTCGAAAATCCTCCTGGGATTCCTTTTTATCACAGCAAGTCATCTGCATGGGACTTTTTCTGTCATGCAAAAAAACAAATACTTCTGCTTTATTCTACAGAGAAGGCGTCGGGGGAGGGAGGCAGTTATTTTATCAAAGCCCTCCCGTCAGAGTTTTCATCATCTCTATTTCATACAAAGTTTTTTTTTGAAAGAATGTGATTTTGAAGGCAGTAGATTTGGAGTCAAGTTTTATTTGCCTTGGCACTGTCTCTTACAGCTTGTTGGAACATACGTAAACTTACAACTTTGCATTAGATGATACTTTTGCCCTGTTTTATTTTATGTACTTAGACTTTTTAAAAGTGAAGTACATTTTCTACTTTGTATTACTCAGAAAAAGTTTGCCAAAACAAATGAAATACCTAAAATCACTAATTAGAAAATATATATTTGTTTTGTGTCACAGCAATATTGTTATTTTATTTAGAACTGATATGAGCCTCTCACACACACACACCAGTTTGCTCACATGAGCCAATATGAAACTTTTATTTACACAATCAACAAGGAAGAAAAGCTCTGCAATTATATTTACCTGAAAATGTTGCTTTTATTGTAAATTTGTATATATTTGGTTGTATTGGTTTTTCCTTTTTATTCTTATTTATTTACAATAAAGTTTATGGTTAAATTGTAAAATATCATGGCTCAGTTACATTTCTAGGTCATAAGGGTTTGGAAATGACATCATAGGAATCATTGCCAATTTTGTTTAAGCATACATTAGCCAAATATTTATATCTTACATTTTTTAACCCCATGATATCTTCAAGGATCCCAAAAATCATTATCACTTGGGCCTCAATTTATTATCTACAGAACCTTTGTTTTCAGTATAGTCTCTGTCGGTCTGTCAGCACACATACACTATGATCATGTGAGTTTTACAGTATTAAATGTTTATTCACTGACTCCTGTTGCGTGTCGCTCTCACAGACAACACAGGGGGTGCAGGTGAACTGTTTCCGGACACTGGAGGACTTGGTGTTGGGATACCAGTATCCACACAAAGGCCTCGTCACGCCGCTGCTCTACCCTGTTCCCCGTGACATCGACACGGGGGACGAGAGCTCAGGTAGACCCACTAACTGTGATATTCAGAAAAATCCACAACTTTTTAAATGGACATATAAGTTAATGTTCTAGATTTTATATGTTTCATGTATACACAGATGATGAGAAGCCGCCTTCAGTGTCTGCCTCAGTCAGCTCGTCGCTTTCATCAGGACCACCAGCTAAACAGGGCCCCCCCGCCCCATTCCTTGATAAATTACAGGAGCTGAACACATCCAGGTGGGATTCTATGTTTCTACAGCTTAAATCTGAACTTTTATCCATCACTAAATCCCTCTCTCAGAATTGTTCTCAGTGTAAAGCCTCTGCTGCATGTGCAGTTTGTGTTCTGATTGATACCTGCTTATTCTGAGTTACAATATCAGTGCAACTGGTTTAGTGGCTACTTGTAGTGTCACAGGAATGTCAGTCATTAGCTATGTTCACTTCTCTTCTTCAAATATGCACATTATGACAATCAAGCAAAGATAAACCAGAGGAGGCCACTTGTAAAAGGCTGTTTGCTCTTTTAGCTTGTTTTGGCCTATTATTAAATGTTGATATAATACAGTGATTGCTGTGGACTGAACCATTGTTCGCGGTCTTGGTAACAAATGTTTCGAAGAGCATTTCTCTTGTGGATCAAACCTTAACGGATGAAATGCCAAGAGAACAGAAATGGCTTGCACAGTTTATGAAATATTACAGTTATAAATCTGTCTGTGTTGTGTGTTTCTACAGTACTGCAGGTGATTTGATGGGTCTGCTCAATGACTACCTCTTCAGTGAGCTCCCTCTCGACATCGACAATGTGCATAAAGGGGCAACAACTCTATGCCACCTCAAGCGTACTCTGGGTAACGCCTGCCAGGGCCTCAACAGGTCAGCATCATTTTATTTGTAATACTGGGGGTAAACCGAATGTGTGGTTTGTAATATATAGACAGGACTGACAGGTGGTGGGGTGCAACATCTGGAGAAAGTGGTATTAGAGTCTGATTTATTTCAATTTGCAAATATTGATATGTGATGACTAAACAAAAGGTGTGTTGTGCTCCACAGTGAGATTGACCTGACTCTCTCAAGTCTAGAAACCCTGGCGAAGGTGTTCGACCATCCGAGCTGCTCTCTGACACACAACAAGACACAGGTACATCACAGGCGTCACAGGAATTTCTTAAGTGGTGACCCAGAACTGTGAAAGGTCATGAGTCTGTATCCGTGTACACCACCTAGTCTGACCTGTCTTTGTCTCTTTGGAACAAGGGCCCAGAGATGGACATAGACACCTTGTTGTGTAAGATCTCAGCGCTGGTCAGCCTCCTTTCTTCACTGGAGAAAAAGGTTTGTTTTTATTAAGTCAATCTCAGTCTTTGTGGTTTTTCAACATGAAGATTATTTTATTTCTGACAGATTTTCATCACCATTTGTTTTCAATCCCTCCAAAGTTTATGAATCCACATTATTTTCAGCACAGTGTTAAAATCCACATTTGTTATCTGGGCTGAGTGTCAAAGGTGGAAGATGTTTCCAATGACTATGAATTCAAACAAAAAAAAGGACAAACTTGTGATGGATAGTTAAACACTAACGTTTACAATCCTCTGCCTGTGAAGGTGTTAAAAGCGCTTCAAGACGCTGTGACCAATCACAATCTGGCAGTCCAGCCCGCTCCCCCCCCACCTGAGCCAGCACCCACCAGCAGAGCACCTGTAAAGAACCATGCCCGACAGATGCCAGTTCACTCCTTTCAGGTAGACCAGCTGGAAATAGCTTTTTTAATCTTAACACCATTCTGTAAATTACCTGTTATTAAGTTATTTAAAAATATATATTTTAAACTATAAAAAAAAAGTGATGAAAATAATACAGCTGACCTCTGACTATGTCCAAATATCTGTCTGTGTGACCAGGTGAAGATGGTGCGGTACGGCAGACAGACAGTCTCTGTTGATGTGGACACAGGAATGCTGCTTTTTGACAGAAAAGCCGGATCATTCACCGTCGAAAAGGTCTCACATGACAGAAGTAAGGAAATATGTTTCTTTCCGACTCCTATGACATTGACCTTTCTTGCAAATACATAATATCATTTTTTATTGCCATGTTTTTTTAAATCATCAGTTCTCCAGATTGTCAAGTTCCAGAGCAGCCCAGCCAAGGTGTGCATGGTGGTGGACAGTCACCACAACACACCGAGGGAGATGACGTTTGAGAGCGCACGGGTACGACGGACATACAGGGTTTTAATGTTTACTGCCATTAACAGTTTCCTCTCCCATAATTCACTGAGTGACTGTCGCCTCTTTCAGAAATGCGACTCCTTCTGCCAGCTCCTCCAGATGATGAAAACCAGACACTCTCAGCTGAGTGAGCCTGACATGGTCTCTGTGTTTGTTGGCACCTGGAACATGGGTAAATCACACATGCGATGACACTTTTACATGAGACTTTGTTTATGGGCTGAAGTTGAGGGCCCAGGATTTTTTATCGTGTTGTTTTGTGTACACAGGTGGATCCCCTCCTCCTCGCAGCCTGCAGACGTGGGTGACCTGCTGTGGTCTGGGTCACACCCCCGACGAGTCCACCGCCCTGCTCCCTCACGACATCTACGCCCTGGGGACCCAGGAAAACCCTCAGGGCGAGAGAGAGTGGATTGAACATATCAAAGCAACCCTTCGCAGCTACACTCACATTGACTTCAAACAGGTCATTTTAAACTTCATTTTCTCTAAAGCTTTATCTGTGAAGTCCTATGTCTTAAACGGGGGTGCTGTATCAGTGAAGCTATAACATGTCAGCAGAGAAAAGCATCATCAGCACAGACTTTCTTTTTGCTTCTATTTCTATCAGTTTATTGCTTCTAATGAAGTTAGCAGCCAACCAGCGAGTCTGGTCACTGAGGAAGTGGTGCAGAAAATGTGAAATGCTTTTTTTTCCAGCAGACACATCATGCTGCACTTAGAAGGGAAATATTTCAACGACAATCATCTAGCAGATGATTGCGTGTGATTGTGAATCTATCTGAAAATATAATCTCAGTGATATATGAGTAATCAGCTTTTTTAGGGGCTGGGCCGACATTATAGAGCGAGGCAAGGCAATTCTATTTATAAAGCACCTTTCATACACAGAGGTAGATTTAAGGTGCTGTGCAGAAATATTAAAATACATTTTAACAATTGTCAAGTAAAATAAACAATTAAAATGAGTAGAATAAAAGCAAGTATGAGTGGTAAAATAATAAACAAATAGCTAAGTCTGTCAAATATCTACAAAAAATAATACAAATAGATGCAACTGTTAAAAATAATAAAAATGAAAATAGAATACTATACAATAATGGAATGACCTTATAAAATAGTTAAGTTAAAAGCACTTGTGAAAAAAGAAAATGTCCACCTGGTTTTAAAAAAGCACGTTAAGATCAATAAGATCACCTGATTCCATAGAAATGAGTGAAACCAGGTGAGAAATGTGTTATGTGTTCGCTCTTTGGTTGGAATCTGTCCTTGTCCATTGTAATACGACACAATGTCCTGCAGGTGGCAGTACAGTCCCTCTGGAATATGCGGCTGGCTGTGTTTGTGAAGCCGGAGCATGAAGGTCGCATCATCCATGTGAACACAGCCAGTGTGAAGACCGGCCTGGGGAACGCATTAGGTAGACCAGCCCCCGCAGATACACACAACACCAAACACAGCAAATACCAGTATCATGGCTGACGGCAGATAATAGGAAATATCTATGTTTGATCAAAAAGAGACAAATAAAATGTTTTTATTATCATGGAGGTTTCAGGATGTGCATTTTCTTCATTTCAGGAAACAAGGGAGCTGTTGGGGTCTCGTTCCTCTTCAATGGAACATCTTTTGGCTTTGTTAACTGTCACCTGACTTCTGGAAGTGAGAAGGTCCTGAGGTACATTGTCTGTTGTGTGACAGATCAAGTTACTGTGTGTGTGTGTGTGAGTGTGTGTGTGTGCTCCTGTGTCATATCTCTGCTGTATGAAAATACACGTCTGTCTCACAACGTTCAGGAGGAACCAGAACTTCGTGGACGTGCTCCGGCTCCTCTCTCTAGGCGACAAACAGCTCGGGGCTTTTGACATCAGCCTGCGCTTCTCTCATCTCTTCTGGTGTGGAGACCTCAATTACAGGCTCGACTTAGACGTACAGGTCAGACCAACAACTACCTGATCTTTGTCATTCATTGCTCTTTTGTAAAATATAAATAATCAGAAATCCTAAAGTCAACCACCCCAGACTTTGCTGTTCAAAGTGTCTCTCTGGTCGTCACTGACTGCAGGACATCCTGAAACACGTGTCCAAGAGAGAGTTCGAGGAGCTCATGTGTGCGGACCAGCTCACCCGGGAGAGACACAAGAGGAAGGCCTTCCTCAATTTCAGTGAGTTTCAAGTTTAGCAGTGACCTTTATATTATATTGAGAGCTATAAAAATACTACATGTATTGGAAAAAAACGCTATTTCACAATTAGGAAGAATCAGTATCGTACATTCAATCGAGATCCGGTTTTACCTTTGCTCACCTCGCTTTGCTCTTCTGTTCTGTGTTCATCATGGTGAAGAGGAGGAAAAGATTGCGTTTCCACCGACCTATCGGTATGAGCGGGGCTCCAGAGACTGCTACCTGTGGCAAAAGTACAAGACCTCAGGGGTGAGTCACTTCATGTTACACCAACACACCTCAGAGAGATCATCAAGGGGCAGGACAGAGGACAAGGGCCACACGCTTCTGAAGAAATGCCACAATGTTTGGGCTAATGCAGTAAAAGCAGAACTTCATCAAAGTTGTTATTCATACAAGGGGCCTGACTCTTAGAGTTAGCAGAGTCGATATGTTGGTTGGATAAATCCTGTTGAATTTGGTTATGGTCTGACTCCTATTTTCTCTATGGATTCATAATAATAATAGTAATAATAGAGCTTTAATAAATAGCACTTTTCAAAAAACAGGTTTAGAAAGTGCTTTGCAAACATAAAAAAAGATCACATTATAAAAATAAGACATCGAACTAGATTTAAAAGAGGACAAGGAGGTAGCTTGTCTGATTCCCAGTGGAAGGTTATTCCATAGTTGTGGAGCCGTTACTGAAAACACTCGACCTGCCTCAGTTTCACGTCTTACCATTGGAACCACAAGCAACAGGGGTTGCCTTGAAAATTTGTCTGAGATAATTTATCCGAAACATCTCTAAGAACAGCTTCACAAAGCTGCTGACATGACTGCTTGGTGGTGTTTATATCAGGTTCTTTATAAAGAAGTATTGATCCTACTCTTGTTCATATGTATTCCTATGATTCCATTTTTAGTTAACTGTCATTTCCTGGTTGGGCCCTGTGGTATTTTTAGCCTGTAGGTTTATTGTAGTGTACAAAGTGCCACTAAGAAATAAATAACCCAGAAGCATTCCAAGTATCCAGTGGACTCGCTTCTTAAGTTATTTTTAACATCATCCCGTTTAAGTCGTGTGTAGGGATAGGGGACTTTGACAGCTGCAGCTGAGATCACTAAGAATAGGAGGCTAAGAATTATCCCAGTCTTTAAAAAAGGAATGTCTGGCATAACAGGAATTAAGGAGCCCTTCGTTACATAAACCACACACGTCTGGTAATTTAATCTGTAAACAGAAGCACAAAGTATTTAACCCTAATGTGTTTCTGTAGGTGCGGGTCAACGTGCCGTCTTGGTGCGACAGGATTCTGGTGAAGTCCTATCCAGAGACGCACATCATTTGCACGGCATATGGTAAGACCTGGGGATTTCTAAGAAGCTGTGAGTAGAACAGTAACAAATCAAATGAGGAATAAGAACATGCTGAAGAGCAGCCGACAATGTGTCATGCTACATAGACAAGATATGATGCAGCGTTGACAAATTGAATAACTGTGGTATGTTTCTCCTCTTGAACTCTACAAAGAGAGCAACCCACAATATGAGTCGGCTAGTGGCCAGAAAGGACTTCCTGGTCTGTGGTCCGTCAAGAAACTTCCTCTCATTCTGTTTTTGACTGACTACAGCGAACTTTGTCTGCCCTTGTGAAATATCACACACTTTAGAGTGTTGTTGCATAACTTCAGCTACAGAAAATATAATCCATGTTGTGTTATTGTGATTATAATTGATCTAATAGTGTGTATTTGTCTGTCCCCAGGTTGCACAGATGACATCTTCTCAAGCGATCACTCGCCTGTTTTCGCCACGTTCCAAGTGGGAGTGACGTCACGGCTCAGCTTCAAAACAGGTGCTGTCACTGCTGCGGTCGTTTCAGACACCAACAGGTGGAAGGTGACCTGTCGCCTTCATGGAGTGAACTGTGTTGTTGACCACTTTGTGTTGCACAGATCCGAACCCCGGCGCGGAGAGGGCCTGGATAGAGCTGGAGGGCGTGGAGGCCATTGTGAAGACGGCAAGCAAAGCAAAGTTCTTCATCGAGTTTCATTCAACTTGCCTTGAAGGTGTGATGTCACTTCAAAAACACACTGTTATGAAGCCTTATGCAACACAGGGGCAGAGGCTCATTCACGTGTTTCTCTGCAGAGACAAGACGCTCCAGTGAGAACGACTCGCAGAGCTGTGATGTCCCTGGGTTCCTGAAACTCGGCTGGTCCTTCAAACAGCTGCCGAAGGTCAGAGGCTCGGCCCATTTTTGGGGAAATACCCGAAAATACTGTTTGTTTTTAAAGTCAGGACATCTAACTTGTGATTTGTACACGTCTGTCACAGCTTCTCCCAGTCCTGTCTGACATGGAGTACCTTCAGGACCAGCACCTGCTGCTGTCTGTCAAGTCATGTGACGGGTTTGAGTCATACGGTTGGTCACAGAGCTAATTCATTACCTCTACCAGGGAGAATATGTTTGTGTCTGTATTTGATTGATAGTTTGTTATTTGGCAGGATTACACAAAAACTACTAAACTGATTTCCATGACATTTTGTGGAGGGCTAGTGCATGACCCAAGGGATTTAAACCCATAACATTTTGTGTTTGATCTGGAACAGGGGGCGGTACCAGGGACTTTTTATTTTTATATAATAATAGACAAAATATGGTGTTTTTCCACATTTTCCTTGATTTCTGAAAACAAATATTCACAGATCTTCATGCAAAGAATCCAAAACAGATCCAAATAAACACCTTGTGAGTTTAAATGTGGTTTCACAAGGAACCTGTTTGGCCTTGACGAAGGAATGCGCTCCTGGAATCTAGTTCCTTTTATTTTTGTTAAACCCTTATCTCTTGTGCTATCTACTAATCAGGGTAGTTTGATTATATTTTCATAAGATTTGCAGATTTCAGCCCAAACGTTTTAGGATTATCTCTTTGGAAATGACACATCTTTAGATACACACATACAGAGTTTTATCTACAGTATATGCAAAAGGAATTAAACGTTCACAGTTAAACGTATAGACTGCTGTGTTTTGAACTCGGTTGACCTCCAGCTGCAGTCAGTGTGTCTAAACCTCGACAAAATCACGTCTGAGACTGAAATCCTCCTGAAACTGAATGAAGGGATTGCAATCAACATTCTGTTGTGTCTCAAGGTGAAATGTCCCGTTGATCTAATCAATAACCGTTTAAAAACTCTCTTTCTGCAGGTGAATGCTGTGTAGCTCTGCGCTCACTCACACGCGCAGCCGAGCAGTTTGAGACGTTCCTGAGCCACCGAGGTGAAGAGATGGGCTCCATAAGAGGACGCGTCAGGGTCCACGTGCCCAAGGACAGGCGGGCAACACGGGAGAGGATCTATGGTGGGTCAGCCGGAACTGGTACTACTCCTAATCTCTGCCTTGCTTGCACTGTCACTTCCCACTAAACTTTCATCTCCACTGTCACTGCGTCTTTTGACTCTCCTGCGAGTCTCACACGGCTTCCTCTATTTGGTTCCTCAATGATCCCTGGCTTGGCTTTACACTTGCTGGTATCTGTCGACCGCTTCCTCTTTTGGCTCCTGATTGACTGACCCTGACCAGATGCATCCTGAGACACTGAAACAGGACAGATGAATATTGTGTCACCAGGTCAGGCGCCACGAAAACACACACAAACATACGTTGCGCTGTTTGACTGCAAACCGACACCCTACACGCACACCACAGACTTTGAAGAGGTTTTTCACCAAATGTCTTTTCTTATGTGCTGTGGTTTGACTTTTTTCCAGAGTGGTTCTGTTTTGAGAAAGATGATAAACGGCCTCTGAGGGGACACATGTCTCCGGCTTCGACACAGGTCCAGATAAATAGGTGAGGACCTCTTGATGTTTCCGAGCATCAGTGTGAAGCAGCACAAATCCTTCACTTCTAGAGGAAAGAGTCTGTAGAGGTTTCTCCCAACTCACAGCAGCAGCTCCCCAAACCACAAGAGCTTGTTACTTTGGAGGTTTACAGATGTATTTAGGGTTTGACATAACTGCTTCTAGATTCACTTTTCACTGCATACTTACATTTCAAGAGGAATAAAATACTCAGATAATCAGAAATAACTCATAGATCCGCGGGGGAGGGGGATCCTTTTCATATTCTTTTGCTATTACTTCTTAGTTCTAGCTGATATAACAAAAATCTAAACTGATACACTTTTAAACTGATGTGTTTTATCTTCTCAGGAGTACCTGCACCCACATGCTCATATTATTGCAGACCTTAGTTTTTTTGAATACCACTTTTAACAATGAGATTGAGGAAACGTGTTTCAAAGCGAGTCTGTGAACAGTTTTATGCAGTTTAATAAATTCAAGACTTTCTTCTATATCCATCGCAGGTCCTCTCCAGTTCCTCCTAAACTCACTCCGAGCAGCTACACCAACCCGGCCTACTTCATCTTCGAAGGCGTGTCGGTGGCACGCAGGGTGGAGGAGGCCCCCCCCCAGCAAAGGGACCCACAGGTCATCTGGTCTGGTAACGAGGCCTTGCAGCTCCCGAAAATCTCAGGACGCCAGGGCTTTGAAAGACGACCCTGCCACAGGTCCGACTTTACAGAGATTGAAATTCCCGCCATCCTGCCCCAGTGCGCGCCAACCAACGACCTTCAAACGGCCCAAACCAACTCCTCCTATCAGCTGTTCCCCGCCAAAGACCCGTCTCCCATTTCTCCACCCTCCAGCAACGCCATCCCACAGTTCCAGGAACAGACTTCACAACCCAGAGACAAATATCAATGTAAAAGTATTGTCCAGGACTCCATCCTGCCCGTGAAGAACCTGAGGAACTTGTATATGAATCACTCAGCGATCATGAGGGAAAATAACAGAAGGGATCAACATCAGCTCCTCCCAGAGAGGACCAATCCAATCCGGGCGGCCAAGCTGCCGTCCGCTTTCCCTTTCACCCCCGCTCCCTTAGGACCCTGTCAGGCCTCTGCTCCCTGGAAAGTGGATCAGCAGCCACCCGGGCGTACAGGGGATCACTCCCTCACTGCTTTGCAAATTGCCAAGTCCCTCAGTGAAGTCGACTTTTTCCCCTCAGAGCTGAGAGGCCCGACCATGACCAACCAGAGGCAATGTTACAGAAACGGCCCCTCGATGCAGGGAGACCGGAGTCACAGCTGGGAGAAAGAGGTACGCCCAACGTTCACAAAAACAGTTTTCAAAAGACGTAACTCCTGGTTCTCTGTAATGATTGTGTCTGATTCATCTCCAAGCAGGTGTCCGTGCTCCAAGGGGCACCAGAGACCGTGCGGGAGCTTCTCACCACTCTGGGTCTTCAGAAATACACCCTGGGACTCAGTCTCAATGGCTGGGATGACCTGGATTACTTCAGGTGAAATGATTTTGGATAACATGTCCCACAAGCTCTACATAGTTTGAAGCCAATAACTTAAAACAAGCTCATCTTTTACTGTTTTTAATACATTTTCAAAATCAGAACCAAGATGAAAATGTATTTAAAAAAGCAAACACAGGATGAACCTATGGGAAAAAACATATTTGTATTTAAACGGTTTCAGGTTTCAGTTACTTCAGTACAACCAGTGAAGGAACTGAAACGTAGAGCGTTCATCTGGAACGGCCCTCACACGTAGTGGTTGCTTCTTGGTTATTTACTGAGAATTTACCTGGATGTAAGCTTTACCATTTTCTGTGTTAAATGAAACTCATGACTCATTTCATTCAGTTTATTCTTCAATTTGTGTACATATTTAAAACCAGAATAAAACTATACGATACATGACCAGAGTAAAATACACACAAGACAGATTCAAACATCAGTAGAAGGCCGGATCCAATTAGTTCACGTGACAGTCATGCTCATGTGGGTCTGATGACTTCAATTAAATACTGTCAGCTTTGCAGTTACAACTTAAGTGAGATGTAAATTGATTAAATAAAAAAAATAGATAAATAAATAAAACCCTTCCTGCTCTAACTCTCCCTCCTGTTGCCTTACTGTGTAAACAATGAGGGGCAAAATCCATCGTCCTTTTAAATTTGATCTGAGGTTAATTTGAGGCTGCAGCCGCCCGACTTAGATGGATCAAGTCAGTAACTTCCCCCGTTTCTCCCCCTGACAGTGTTTCTGTGTTGAGCCGCCGAGGGGAAGCAACACAAAGAGGCAATTTCATACGAACCGGCTGTAACCTTTTGAGATACCCTGTTGATCTGATTAACTCAGACTGTTGAAGCCTCATATTCACTCCAGATAGGCTGAGTAATTCGTTCTGTGGTGTTGAGTGAGGGCTGGATTTGTAACCCCCATCGTTCACATAGGACAAGCGAAGAGAGGGAATCCGTACAGCCAACAAAAACTGTTCCTTTTAAACACTTGTGCCTATTGATTTTGAAATGAGAACACAGTGCACATTAACTAATCCAGTATTCCCTTGTGTTATATACTGTATTGTGTGTATTGTACATCTACAGGATAACAAGATGCTGACATTATCGACATTGACAAAATTTCATCATGCAAATGTTTTAAAATAAAATGTTTTCTCTGCCATTTCTCCACAGCGGCATCACTGAGGAGGACCTACGAGCCGCGGGAGTGACGAACCCTTCGCACCGACGCAGGATCCTCGAGAACCTGCCCCGGACCTGGAACTGATGCGATGGTGCGAAGCCTCCTTGTCTGCTCCCTTACTCCAACTGGAAGAACTGATGGAGCTGAGATCTGAAGAAAGGACAGACTGATGGGACACAATCACAACAGCTGGACTTTACCTCAGTCCATCTTCTCGTTCTCTCGACCGGGGAACGTAACGCAGGATGTTCTGCGTTCTCAATCCTATCGTCTTAGTTGAACTCCTGCACTGAAAGGAAAATCAGAAAATGAAAAATGGGACTTTAAAAGAAAAATATGGTTTTGTCACTCAATTTGTTAAGATTTAATCAAATGCAAATTTCTCTTTTATTGAAAACAAAGATCTATTTACCCTCCGTCAACCTTACATGTCAACACTGACCACATCGGCAGTTCAGTTGCACGTAAGCTGTGTCCGGTCTATTGTGGAGTTTTGAGTGATGCTGTGTGCCGGGAAGCGACCTGGCAGAGATTAGAGTGAGTGATTGAAGGCGAGTGATGCTCTCTGCAGTGAGTGAGCATCAGGGAGGCAGAGCTCAGTCGCTACAGGACAGAAGGTCAGTTGAGCTGAACGTTTCTGCAAAAAAACCTGAAACACTTAAACTAAATGTAACAAAACTGAAGCCAAGTTTTAAGAGGTTTCTGCCGGAAAAGCAATTTCCTCCCATCAGCAGCCTGCAACAACACATATTCAGCTCCCTCTCTATTTTAGTAAAGTGGATGTATGACAAACATAATTTAAGAATTTAAGCCCCAATGTTGAATTTTTTTGGACTCATTATATGAAAATCACTAATAAGAAAACACAAAATACTATTTTTGACAAAATGAAATGACAATAATCTAAAAAAAAGGCCATGTTTTTCATTTCCAAATCTTCATGTCAGAGGAGGAAGAGGACGAGACGAAGGAACACGGGTTGTAACTCATTCTGCTTTATTCCACTGTCCATCTGGACTGATAGTCAGAGGTGGGTGGATGTGAATGGAAAGCCTTGATATGTATCTCTAATTACTGACTCATACACAAATGTTTATCATGGCAGCAATGACTCATCGATTTTGTTTTTAATGATTTTTAAATGACTATACAAATGTAATTCCTCAGTTTCCAGTGTTCACACAAGGCTAGTGTTTCCTGTTTACCTTCATCCCTTCGACTGTGTGCTTTCTGATTATTATGCTATTATTGAGCCTGGACCCGAGCTTGTTAAAAGCCCTCTATCAAACCTACGGAGCATCAAATCCGTAGCTCTACCTACTGGAACGTTGTCTGTAAAGTTCGTGTAGGACCAGTTGTATTTCAAATCGTTTACTGTCTCATATTGTTGCTATCATGTCACTTAATCAGCACCTACGCCCACTCTGCATGTTTTATGCAGCCTTTTTAAAGTAAAGTGCATAAAGCAACTCTCGACCGTTTCCAAGCAAACTCAAGTCCTCTTCGTGTCTCCTCACTTCACCTCTCTGCATGTTGTTTAACATCGGGTCCCACCGACCTGCAAACCTGCCTGATTATCAGCTAACTCTCCCCCAAGAGAAGAGTTTCTAAATCCAGACAAACGGTTTCACATTTTATAAGAAGAAGATATGTCATTCATTAACTGCTGATCTTTGCTTCAGATGGTATTTATAACCGTACTCGGAGTTCATATGAAACCATAAATCAAATGTCAGAGGATGTTTCTCGTTATGTGGAAGTCAAGCAAAAAGGAAAGTGTCAGCAGCTATGCGTCATATCATTTATTTTAAGGTTAAGTCAGTGTCTGATTTCTCTTTTACACTTTTTACAGGATTCATATTTTACATTTAGTTTTTGTTGATGTTACTGTAGAGTTCTGAGGTTTTTTTCAGGCCAGTGGCTGGAGGAGTTATGTTTTTGGGCTTGTCTGTATGTGCATTGGTATGTTGCTCCCATTCTTGTGGACATCAAATTTGAACTGAGTGGAGGTTGTTAGTCAAGGGTCAAAGGTCACTGTGGCCTCACAATACCCTTTTTTTAAATAGAGAATATCTCTGTAGTGTGGATGACTGACCAAATCCCAAAGCTTTTTCACTGTTAAAGGATGTGTGTGTATATAGAATTACAGGAGTGTGCGTTGCCTGTAATAACCGGGAAGCCGGTCAACAAATATGTATTTATCAGATCACTTAAATAACAGATCACGGCAGAGAGAGACGAGACAGCTTTTGAATATGATCCTAAAATAACACCACTGCGTGTGTCTGTGTTTTTTCGCCTGTTGCTGTCTGTTAAGGTAGTTACTTATTAGGACGTGACCAAACACATCCCTCTCTGCTGAGAGCAGGTATGTGTCACTGACCTCGAAATGCTATCACAGCCCGCAATGATGTCAGCACCATGGGAGCATTCTGGGAAAGTTTGGCGACATCCAGATCGAAGGGATGCATAGGTTTAGTATGTTTTTTATTTTGAGAGACAAAGGTACATCACTGTATCTGGCTAGGAATTAGTCTGATTCATAAACCCTGTAATACAGCAACATGTTGTTTTTACATATCTATTTGTGATAAGCTTAACTAACTTTTCATTGGCAGCAGCTTTATATGTATCGTACAGAAGGGGGAATTCATCTCATCTTAGCTTGAAAGCATTTACACATATTTGTGACAAACTTTTCCTGTAACAACTAGAATGGCACTCAGCAACATTCCCTTTAAATTCAAATGAGCTGCATTAAATTCCACACATTCTTAGATATCAATTCCCTAAATATGCCTGATCCTTTTCTGTTTATTGTTCCCTCAGAAAAGTAAAAAAACACCCTATCTCGTAATGTTAATGGGGGGAACACATATTCCATCTGTGGTGCCGTAAAATCCATCCGCCTCGAGCCGCCCTCTGAGTGGGTTTCTGATGGGGAACATGCTTTGCCAGTGGCCCCCTCACATTCCAGACATGTTCACCACAGTATGGATAAATAGTTTCTATACTCTGTTATTTGTCGGACTTCTTTCGAAAGTATTTTCATAACACGGCCTCAACTCATGACTCCTAAAGAAACTATTTTAACCTGAAAAACAACTTCCGAGGAAATGACACACACCCACCCATTCGCACACACACACACACACACACACACACACACACACACACACACACACACACACACACACACACACACACACACAAATGTGTGTTTAATGTAGTTGGTTTATTGGAGTGGATATAACCCCTGTTTGCATCTATAGGTCAATCCCAGTGTGGTTCTCTTGGTAACCTATCAAGTGAGAGTCCTCATGACGCCTATACTTTTATTGTGCGTCTGCAGACGACAGCACTATAACCCTGTCATGTGAGTCTTGAAGTAAAGCCTGACACACACATAAAACATCCTGAGGGAACAGAGCAGCAGTCCGGCTCAGCTCAGGTGAGCAGATGCTGTGTTTAATACAGGGCAGAACGTACAGCTGGGCAAATATTAACTTATACAGTAGAAGCATTGATTGCAATAAGACCTATGTGTTGTCATGGGAAGGCATTTTTTTATCTGAGCTGCAGGAATGATGCCTCCAATGGTGGAGGAAGAATATCAGAAGGTTTTTAACGTCAAATTAAGATTGAAATATGTCAAATCTAAAGCTTGGCATTCAAAAAATAAATATGAACTTTCAGCAACAAGCTCAAATAGTCACATTTAGCTTGTGTTTAAGTGCGTGTGCCTTAACACAACATAAGCAGGCAGTTCATGTTGTGGCTGCAGAGTGGGTGTGTTAACTGTTGCCTCATTAATCCTAGTGTTGCAGCAATAGAAGCAGCTCAGCTTGTACAAGTCAATAAGCAGATATTAGTGAGGAGGATTTCTGTGGAAGGAAACAGTGACTCAAATGTGATCATCTCCGAACGCTCCCTCATAGAGCTGCACAAGAATTGAAAGTACCTGTGGGGACTTTCTCTGGGCGGCCCTTCTGTCCACTCAGCTCTGTGACTTCCCATTTCATCCACGGACCGTGCGTAAACTCCTCTCCATGTCTCCTGCGCACGGTGGCCACTGTGTGCAGCGCAGCCATGGACACCTCTTCCACACGCACACTGCGTTTCTGATGGTCTAACGTGTGTTCCGGCTGGACGTGCAGAGCCAGGGGGAAAGACGAAGGGAGCGAGAGGAGCTACTACTCGGATCTGCGCTGAAAAGAGAAAGCGCCGGAATAAGACTATTTCCTTCTGTGGCACCGGAATTAAAACCCGCTCCTGCTCTTTCTTTTTTTAAGTATCCTGTCGGGGTGAGTAGCTGAAGTGTCGGTGTAACTTGGTTCTTAAAGTAACAGGCAGAGAAAAATACTGACGGAGATAATCGCCTGTGTGGTTCGGGGGTGTGTGGACACAGATGTGGAGAAGTTTGGAGAAGCGAACAGATGTGGATTAACAGTGAATCCTCTTCTAAATACTTTTAACCTTTAAGAGCAACGTCGGTGGAAAATAACAGGTGCAAATACTGAAGAACTATTTTGGTTTACAACTGTAGAGTATTTATAATTTTATGTCACTTTACAACTGTTAAAGAACTGCGTGAAATTAGTTTTTAGAGCCCTACTTAAATATACATGTACAGAGCAGTGGCGGATCTATGTTTTTTCTTGATCAGGGGCCATAAAAGGGGGCCACCATCTAGACGGAGTAAATGTCCCAACATCGGTGCACAATTCCTGATTCAGTTACATGCACATTTAACTGATCCCTTTACTGTTAACTCTAAATTCTAAATTCTTAACAAACATATTTATTGTAGTTTATGTTAGCACAGCCACTTTTACACCAGTCAAAGCCCCCACTAACACCTGGCTTTTGTCTGCAATGGGAATGGATACAATCGGCATTTACTTCCAGTTTAAAATAACTCTGCGTTAGACTCAGGATTGAATTGGCTGCGGCTCCGATCAGCAGTGACTTAAACATGACACCTGGCAGCACGCGCTATTTCTGCAAGACAGCGAGTTGAGAGAGACTAAGTCTTCTGTACACTCCTGATGTTGAACATGACGCATCGGAGGGAAAACACAAAGAGTCATTTCGCCCTTTTAGCAGGTTTAGCGATGTGTGTCCATAAATCTGAGAGCACTGTGGTTGCAGATTTTGTTATTACTGTTCATCAACTTGATCAACTAAAGCCTATTTTCTGTCTTCTCTCTCTAGAGGTTTGGAGTCTCCTGGCTCCACTGAGAGGTCACGACATGGACGCACTCAACCAGTCGACCACGTTCACCTCGGTCTTCAACTCGAGCTGCCGCTTCGACGAGGAGTTCAAGTACATCCTGCTGCCCGTGTCCTACAGCCTGGTGTTCGTGGTCGGCTTTGTGCTCAACGCTGCTGCCTTGTGGATGTTCCTGCAGATGCGTCCGTGGAACCCCAGCACGGTGTTCATGTTCCACCTCGCCCTGTCCGACTTCCTGTACGTCCTCTCCCTGCCCACCCTCATCTACTACTACGCCAACCGCAGCCACTGGCCCTTCGGGCTGGCCGCCTGCAAAATAGTGCGCTTCCTCTTCTACGCCAACCTCTACAGCAGCATCCTCTTCCTCACGTGCATCAGCGTACACCGGTACTTGGGCATCTGCCACCCCATCAAGGCCATGACGCTGGTGAAGTCCCGGCACGCCCACCTGGTGTGCGGGATGGTGTGGTGCGTGGTGAGTGTGTGCTTGGTGCCCAACCTCATTTTCGTCACCACGTCCAGGAGGGACAACGACACCCTGTGCCATGACACCACCAGCCAGCAGGCCTTCGACGAGTATGTGGACTACAGCTCTGTGGTCATGGTGCTCCTGTTTTGCGTCCCGTTCATGGTCATAGTGGTGTGTTACTTCCTGATGGCGCGGACCCTGTGCCGGCCCAGACGTGGATTGTCCGGCGGCAAGCAAGGCAACGCCTCGCATCAGAAATCCATCAAGCTCATCGTGGTGGTGCTGGTGGTGTTCGCCGTGAGCTTCGTCCCGTTTCACATCACGCGGACCCTCTACTACACCTCCCGCGTGCTGGATCTGGACTGCAGGATCCTCAACATCGTCAACTTCACTTACAAGATCACCCGGCCGCTGGCCAGTGTCAACAGCTGCATTGACCCCATCCTGTATTTCCTGGCTGGGGATCACTACCGCTCCAAAATGATGTCGGTCCTGACAGGAAAGAGACGGACGATGAGCGGCCAAACCCCCGAACAGGCAGAGACGCAGCTGAACAGTAACCGGGGCGTTGCTCTGGCCTATTGTAACTCAGCCCTTAAAGCGACAGGAGAGGGGCAGAGATGTTGATACATCTTCATTAAGGGGCAGCTGAGAGGTCTGGAACTAGTTTGCAGTCAAATGTACTTTCAGTTTCTCTCCTGTATATTTCAGTTTTTGTGGTTAACGTGCATGATGACCACATTTCACCTCCACTCAGCTTCTGTTATGTTTTTAAAAGGAAGTTTAAAAGGAAGAGTAAACTCATTTTGCAACAGACAGTATTCAGACTGTCTAGTGTTTCTCTCTGTGGGGAATGGTGCCTGTGGTGAAGAAAACTGGGGGAATAGTAAATTAAGCAGTTTTCAGACATTCTTTTGGAAAACTTGCACAGAATTGGGTCCAGATTTTCTCCGGAGTTTGACTTTCACACATGAACAACGCAACAGGAGACTCTCTGCTGAGACGTGTTTACAGCAACATATCATCTCTGCAGCGTTCAGGTGAGGGCTGGTGCAGCAGGCAGAATTAAAATGTCTAGGTGTATTGCACCATTTTTTCTTGCAGAGATATTTCTTTTGTTTTTTCAACACGCTAACTCACTCGCTGTGAATCCTACGGTGGATCACCTGCTGTGTTCTGACATTGAAACATTCTCTGGAGAAAATACCGCCCATCTGTTCAAGGCCCTGAGATTCAGTGCTTCTCTGAAAGCAGCGTGAGACATGTGCCTTTAAGAAAATCAGACGCCAGGACAAAGTTTGATTGGACACACACTGATCTTAATATTAAAATCAATATTACGTGTGATAAAAACTTTACAGATGCTGGTTCTCTACTCAGAAATTGAGGAAGTTATGAGAAGACGATCCTTCCTGTTTTTATCAGCCGTGTCTGTGAGTTACCCAGAAACTGCAGCTCCAGCCAGAGCGGCTCCTCTTCCAGCTGTTTTTGTCCTTCAGCGTTCACAGCTGCTGCCTCTGCTCAACCGTGAAGAAAAGAAGCAGTGGGCCTGACCTGGATAGGACATAGCTTTTTTATTTTTTTTATTTTCAAACCACCCACGCCTCATTAGAGGGATACGGGATTTTCCTTTCTCCCCCTTTCACCTTTGGGATTGATTCGTGGAATTTAAAGGCCTTTTTTCTGATATCCGAACTCTAAACTGCTACTTGATAGTTTTTGCAGGATTGACAGTGATTCACACGAGTTACTGAGGTTGTTGTCACATGTCATGAACTGATTATAGAGTGAAACTGTCTGTGAGATCCTGGAAGTCTCATGATCACCCTCAATAAAAGAGAAATGGATTTGTATGAATTACCGTGAAACAAAATGCATCATTTCTCTAAACCGTACATCTGTCAAGTGTCCACCTGCTGACACCTGAGCAGCTGCAGCACAGGAGGTGTTTTTTCAGGCGAAAGCGAAGTTATACTCCTGGAGATAATCCTCAGGATGAATCAGACTTCAGAGTCCTGGCACAGACCTATCTTGTTCAGGATCAGGGTGTTGCCTAGATAAATACTGTAACCATGAGGAAACTGTTTAACGTCAACCAGTTAAGGAGGAGGAACTTGTTGTATTTCGCGGACATCGCTATAAAGTTTAAATATCGATAGTATTTCCGTATTGTGTGAACCCCTCTCTAATCTGTGCTCTGTATCGGCTTGTTCATTGCAGTGCTTCACATCTGAACAGTTCCCATACGAATGTTCCTAGTGAAATTCCTTTAGAGACGTTGGATTTTGAAATGATCTTCTGGGTCTGAAAGTTGGGATTGAACCCAGTGTGGTTGAGATGTTTCAATTGAAATGAATTCTCTTACTATGGGTCATCAGAAACAGATGCTCATCACATCTCATGCACATCTCATGAGTCTTTACAGTCAAGTTGTACTCGCTACTGTACAAAATCTCTAAACTACTTTACTTAAGTAGATTTATTTACTATCTATTTGGGGTAGTTTTCACCTTTACCACATCAGCAAATACTTGTACTTTCTCCTACACTTCATTTTTACTATGCACTGTGTTACATTTTTGAAACATAATCAATAAAAGAGGGCAATCGATTAACTGATCCAATCAGAGTGGGCAGGTGTCGTCCGACCCTGACAACAGCAGCAGCAGCATCCCTGATGGATGAATGGATTCAGAAGAGGACATCGCCAAGGTTTATCTTTTAATTAAAATGAAAATAAAAGTGTTTGCAGTTGTACCATCTTCAGAATTCTATATGAATATGAGTCTGGATTATTCTTTTATTAAACTAAATGTGCAGTCGACAGTCGTT
The DNA here is from genome assembly GCF_947347685.1 of Pleuronectes platessa. Taxonomy (NCBI): domain Eukaryota; kingdom Metazoa; phylum Chordata; class Actinopteri; order Pleuronectiformes; family Pleuronectidae; genus Pleuronectes; species Pleuronectes platessa. Next base: position 20,171,054 of record NC_070633.1, read on the forward strand.
AATTATGTAACAGACTGTTGGACCAGGGAAGAGACGAAGTACTTTCAATTGAAATACTTTAAAGCTAGTACTTAAATTCAAGTGGAAAAGTTAATGTGGTACTTTAAGTTTTACTTGGGAACATTTCTGTCTATTTATTTCCAGGAGAACTTCCTCCTCCACTGTCCATCATCCTCTTTCTCTTCATATTCCATCATCTCTCATCATGGGGAACAAACAGAGGTGACCTGACATCGATCAGCTCCATCAATGATTATCGAGATGACTGTTTCAAACAGCGCTGTTCTTCTTCAGCTCTTCTCCTCACTCTGGATGCTCGCTCCCTCACTCCTCCATCCACAGTCTATATATATTAGCTCACTAGCGCCTCCCTGTGGTTTCTTGGAAAGCAGAAACCTGCAGGTTGTTGTACTCGTTGAGTGCTCACTGATTTGGACGAAATAAGGAAATAGAACAGAAAACTTTACGCATGAAAGATGATAAAAAATGTAATCTCTGTTTCTTTAGTTTGACTCAATTGTCTGGTAATTGTGAATGGAGTATGTCATCCCTCCGCGGTGACTGACAGGTAAAGAGGAAGGGTCACCTGAACGCGACCCGGAAACACGGTGTAATGTCCCGGATTAACAAAGCGAGCATTTACCGAGAACGTGCCAAGTGTTTACTTATGATTAAAAGGTTTATTTTATTAAACAAACAGGCAGAACAAAGACCCGGATGCATTTCACAACCCAGTGCAGTGGAAGGAAAACACGTGTTACAACCAAACCGATGTATTTAGAGAAGAAGAGATTACAGGTGAGTTCAGTGAATGATGTCTTGGTGAAACGAGTAGTTGAGTTTTTCTAAATTATAGATGATTAAAAAATATTAAAATCAGTGGTATCTTAATATTACAAAGCATAAGTCACTGTTTGTGTTGTTATTGTTGGTCCGTGGTTTATCAGAGATCATTCTGCTCCTCTGCACAAACAGAAAGGTTCCAAATGTCAATTGTCAATTTTTCTTGTCGTTTTCTGTTATGATTAGGAAACAACCGAACTGAGCTGAAATGACATATTCTGGTGATTTTCACGATTCAAAGATGAGCTTCGTATTCCTCTGGGCTCTGAAAAATCTGTTGCACAGTTTAATAACTGCTTTGATAAAATGTCAAATTCACGACCAACAAGATTGAAATCGTAATCTTCAGTAAATATTTTTGTTAGAGAATTACATTTATGACCTGTTGAACAGAATAAGACGTGTGAGTCTCACTTCATGTGTCTGTTGCTCTTTAGGAGGCAGGTCGACAAATATTAATCCAAATGATTTAAATAATGCTGACAGGATATATGTTAACATGAGTGTGTTTGTGTTTGTGTTAATCCAAAGAAGGATAATTGTTATCTTGTTTTATTATTAAAATAATGAGTAGGCCCATAAATAATACATTAACAATGTATAATAACAAAAACCTCCAGGAAAATAATTACTCAATTTTGTTAAATAATTGATATAAAACAGAATTAGAGATCTGTGTTTGTTGTTAAAAAATCCAGATAATATTCATGTCAAATGAAGTTTCCTTTTAGGCTTAAATATTAATAATACTAGAAATTCTGGAGTTCTTTATTAGCAGGGTTCTTAATATAAATACCTGAAGAAGTTACAAATTATGAAGAAAAACACATTTTAGAATAACCCTTCAAAATTCCACACTAATGAAACATTCTTGAATAAATCTCATCAAATAATTTTAGCCAATCAAAATACCAAAGCAATGCAGTGCTAATACTTATTTCAACCAGCTGTATTTCCATCAAAATAATTACTGAACAAAAACTGTTCAAAGTAAGGAGGCGTGTACATTTTCTAAAATAATGTTATAAATAAAGTTTTGTTTTTGCTCTATCAGAAATAAAGAATAAATAACCCGTCAGTGAAGCATGTTGCAGAGCTCTCCGACACGTCTGTTCGGCTTCATGCATCCATTGTTATTGAATGTGACAGCTCGTCCTTATCTATTGCTTGTTGCCTCTTAACTTTGAAAGAGTTTTGACAAGCTGTCCGTCAGCTTCAAGTCTTCCCCCAGCAGCTAATGCGACTTCATGTTGATTGACACAAAGGCCCGAGATTTGAACGTTTTGGAGTGCAGGACAAAGGCTTTTATTTTATTTCTTTTCAATTTAAAATACGACAATATGCAAAATTGCAACTGATTATTATGTACTTGAAAATAACGATTTTAATCAGTTTTATAAATATGTATTAGAGTTTTTCTTGTCTTCTTTACTCTGGAGGACCGATCCAGGTTTTCTGAGAGAAAAAATGTAACGATCATCTCAAAACATGACACGTTTCTGCCGAACTGGAGTCAAGGTAAACATCATCGTAAATCCTATCATCCTCATGGGAAGAACAGCTTAACAGCCATTACAATAAGCTTCTAATCAGGAGGAGATATTAGTAAATTAAAGAGGAAAATACTGTATTGATTGTGACATCCTCCTCCGCCTCGGCCTAAAGCGATGCGTTTGTGGAGCCTTGAACATTTCTCTCTGTTTTTCTCTTGTTTAGCAAATTATAAGGCCGAGACGAGGGATTTCAAGGACGCGTGGACTTCAATTTAATCGAAGAGGCTGAGAGTGGAGTGGAAGAGTGACACACGGAGGAGAGAAGTTCATTATTCCGCTGAAAAGGAAACCAATGGCTTTCACAGTCGCCATGGTAACTGGCCTTTCTCTCGCCGTCAGACCGACGATAAGGTACTTCACAGCATTAAGCACAATTATCGCAAGGTAAAAGGGGAAATATTGCTTTCCAAATGCTAATAGATGTTGGATATTGATTGGCACGGCGATTCGTATAGAAGGTCTGCCCCGACTGTTTCACCTGCGTGACTCTCTGCAGCCGTTAATGAAATCTGATGGAGGTTATTCTTGATGGGCCTTTGTGGCACCGTGGGCTTCAGCTGCACTTGCATCTTTACTTCACATGAACGTAAGAAGAAGAAGAAGAAGAAGAAAAAAAAAAAAAACTATACTTTACTAGAAACAGCAAGAAGATTGAAAAGAACGTATGAAACGGTGATAAAGTCAGAAAAACTGTGAACGACAGGCGGTGGTTTACTTTTATTTATCCTTCATCAAAAAAGAGAAATTCTGAGCGGCTGCAAGTTTCCCCCCCCCCCCCTGCCCCGTCGTCACAAAATGTCTCATAGCATAACTCCTAAACACCCCGCGGCTTCCCATCATTAGCATGTCATTCTGTTGTCAAGTGACCCTGCTCGCGCTTGCACACAAAGGCGGGTCGGCCTTGGCAGCGGCGAGGTCAGCGCCAAGCACAAGTACGGGCCATGGGGGGGCGGTTGGTTGGTGGCAGCCTGCTTAGCCGGTGAGAGGATGGAGGATTAGCACGGTGGAAATCATGGAAGCTTCTTGTGTGTGTGTGTGTGTGTGTGTGTGTGTGTGTGTGTGTGTGTGTGTGTGTGTGTGTGTGTGTGTGTGTGTGTGTGTGTGTGTGTGTGTGTGTGTGTGTGTGTGTGTGTGTGTGTGTGTGTGTGTGTGTGTGTGTGTGGACGGATAGGGTGGGGGGGTTGGTGGTGGGGAGGGGGCAAATTGTTTTAACCCCTATTACAGCGACTGCGTGGCGCTCCTCTTATCTAGGCTGCTGCAGCCTCTCATTAATATTCCGTACATATGGCAGGGCTCTCTGTATCATTGTCTATTAATGGGAGGGATAATCGCTCATTCAATTATCAGGCAGTCAGCAAAAGACCAACCGGGCCTGCACACCCCCCCGGTTCACACAGTGGCACGGCCCAAAACAGAGGTGTGCCAGCGGGAAGGTGAGAGCGATAGCGGGGGATTACACCATATTAGCTACTTTAATAAGTCAGGCCCCGGGAATAATGCCGAGCAAACAGGGCTCTGTTGGCGAACAAGAAACATGCCTGACGAGGGCAACATCTGAAACCTTCCTGTTCCACTTAAAAGTCACGCGGCGCGCTCTTGCACATGGTGTCCTGGTTGTGATCCAGGCGGTGGCTTCAGGAAGCGTTCCGTGGTTATTAAACACAGACGCTGCTCCACTGAGGCGACGACCTGTGGTCAGGAAAGGCCGCTGATGGCTAAGCGATGGACTAAGGCTCCGGTGAATGGAGCTTGACCCTGATGTCTGCAGGCCAAAGATCTGTGAAGTGATCTAATGTAGCGTTTGTCTCTCCGCTGATCTGCGATCTGTGCCCCCGGGGCCCTGCACTGTCTGTCTCCCTGCTGCCCGGGGGCCGCGGCCTGGATATGACGGGGCTACTGATTATAGTGTGACCTCTGGCTGTGGTGACCCGAGGAGACCTTGTTGAGTCAACACGAGCTCGGGCACTGAAAGAGGGAGAGGAGGGGAAGAGGGAGAGGAGGGAAGAGGGAGAGGAGGGAGGAGGGAAGAGGGAGAGGAGGGGAAGAGGGAGAGGAGGGAAGAGGGAGAGTTGCAGCGAGGTTGTTTAGTTACCGAGAGTTTCTTCGGGGAGGTGGGCCGGGAGATTGGAGTGCAGAGCTGTTGCAAGCAGGGTTGTTTTGCGGGAGTGTGAAAAAGATAGGAGGTGAAATGTTAACAAAATCTTATAAAATCCGTAGTTTGATAAATTTTCGCGTTCTGAATGAACCGGAGGCGGCGGTGGCTGTGGAGTGCCTTTGTTGGAGGTCCCATTTTCTCTGGGAGAGCAGCACGCTCACAGGGTCACCGAAGTTACGAAAGTAATTAAAGCCCGGTGATTCACCGCCTGCTGCAGAGAAAAGAAAGCAAGCTGTCATTCTGATTTAGAAAAATAAATTACAATTTTAATAATGGGGGAGGATGGGGGCGCGAGAATGTCTAGAGCCTCGGCAGGCTGGGGGGGGGGGGGGGAGGCAGGGGTGGGCATGTTGGGAGGGAGGAGGGGTCGGAGGGGTTGCTGGCTGCCTACTTATCAATAGTTGCAATTTTTTTTGAAACCGCATCGGCCGTACATTGCGAGAGCACAAGTGCCCTTAAAAAAAGAAAAAACCCCAGAACATTAACATACTGATTTCATGCGCATGGCAAAGGGCCTGAGCCAATATCAGAGAGGACTCAGCAGTCCTATTGTCTGCAGGGACTCTGGTCCCCTCTGATATGAAAATTCAATTATTTTATAACTAGATCTGGCGCTTCGTTTTGACAGTCGCCGGTAGCGCCTTGCCAGCTGCATCAGTGTGGGGGACCAGAGGCTCCTGATAGCGAGAGGGAGGCCTTTCAGACGCTGACATGTTTTTGGGGGACAAGATTGCCTAAATGTGTTGCATTTAAGGGCTGAAAGTTAATCTAATGCACCACCATTATCTCACTCAGGTAATTCCAGTAGCATCCTCCATCTATGTTTACGCTCATGCACGCACTCGCATACCCGCGCCGCCCATTCATTCTTCGGGGGAACTTTGAATCTGATTCCCCCCCCCCCCCCCCGGCTTTCTGCATCCAAACAGGTAATGTATTTATTTATTTCTCGGCGGTGCATATTCTGCGGGGGAGCTGGAAAACTATATGAAATAGAAGTTGTTTTCTAAGAGACATCAGCAGTTTCTAAGTCATAATTCTGCAGGAAGACAAACGGGAGGGGGGGGGGGGAGGAGGAGGAGAAGCACAGCCAATATGAAATGGTTCTCTGGTGTCAATAATCTTTTAATCTTTTGTTTAAAAGTGTTTTCGTGTACTTTTATACTTGACCATTGCTTCCCCTTCCCAGTAAGACAAACCACATATATTGTCTTACATAGAAACAAAATCATTTGATATTAGTTTGCAGCTTGTTTGCTCGTCTTATATATCGATAAATTCAGAATTTCCTCATTTTACATTTGTACACACTCCAAAAAACTTTGGTCGGCGGTTCCCCCCCCCCCCCGAGGACACACACTTGTCTATTTCCTGAGGTTATGAAACAAATCCTTTCATTACCTCCGTGGCTCATTGTGTGGGTTCCGGCGGGGGGGGGGGGGGGGGGGGGCTCTGTCAAGATTAGGGAGCAGGAAGCAGCCCCCTGGTATGGCCCTCTCTAGTCAGACCCCACCGCGTTGTGCTTATTAACCCAGCCTGGGACAAGATGTACCTGCCTCCCCTCATTAGGCCGCGCTGGAGTACACGCTCAGCCTGCAGAAGAATGGAAAATTAATTAGTATTCTCCGCAGGGGGAACTGCCATTAGCACTTAATTAGCAGTAAGAGTGCCATTCATTCAGGCGGCCAGTATGACACACAATATACCCACACAGCATGTTCTGTGTCTTTTCTCCATGTGTGGTAGTTAAAGCGCTGGGGATCGACCGCTCTGGAGGGATGCTTCCTTACACATGAATCATATATTTATTTTAAAGTTTCCTTGTATGAGCTTCTTCTTACTTGCTTGGCGGTTTGCTCGTGCAGGATGTGTCTGACTGCGCTGCACACTTTGGTTTTCCTGCAGAGCGAAGGCCTCTCACCTCCGCGTGCTGCCCTCTCGCTGCCGATGACCTCCAGGAGGCCAAACGCCGTGTTCTCATGTGCCCGCGTCGCTCGGCCCCGGGTTGGCAAAGTGGGTGATTAGGGGATCGAGGTCAACTTTCCTCCTTTGGACCGAGGGGAAGTTTCTTTGAAGTGCTGAGTAGGCATTCTTCTCTCCTTTCTCTGTGTTCTCTGTCCAGTGCCGTCACCGCCGAGGAGGACAAGGGAGCTTGTTAACCCACCTCGGTCCACTTCGCGGCCTCGCTGGCCCTCGCGCTCCCCCCCCTGTACTCCCCCCTCCTCCCCCCTCCTCCACCCCCACCAGCAGCATCTTTCGGGTGGATGGTTGCGGTGGCACCTTTCATTTCCCGAAATCTGAGAGGCGGAGAGCTGTCATTTGCCAATTTGGCCTGAATGGGGCGGACGGCGGATTGAATGTCGTTTTCCCACCAGGCTGCACCATCCCGACCAGCGGGGGGGAGGGGGACACAGGGAGCGGGGTGTAATGCTAGAGTAAAATTAGAACTTTGATGGCAGCTAATAGTGTGTGATGGGTGGCACTAACGTGGGTTTTCAGTAAAGACGCCACAGGTTCCCTCTCTCGCCCTCTCCCCCCGTCTCCCTGCCTCCCTCTCCTCTGGGACACACCTATAAGATTATGCGAGTCCTGCCTTCTTTCCCAGAGCTGTAATTTCTCCCTGATCAATGTAATTATACATCTCGTCTCCAGTTCTTACTATGTGAAACTGCATCAGTGAGCGCCTTCTCTCTCACTCACATATACAGTATATATATATATATATATACAAAAATATATCCAATACATATACATAAGCTTTGGGGCCAGTAGCGATGCTGCGGAACAAGATTAACAACGTCCCCTCTCGTGTTCCAGTCTCAGGTTTAATGCAAACAGCAAAGATTTATGTCCAGATGTCTTTGCCACTTTACTTTAGACCTGATCTGCCGCAGGAATATTTCATTCACACCAATGTTCCCGATTTTCTGTCTGAGCTCCTCGAGACACCGAGTTCTCTTCAGCAGCTCAAAAGAAGAACTGAATGTAGTTTTTTTTTATATGTTTCAGATGTTTTGCTGCAGAAAATAACATTTTCTTGTTGTAAAATGTGGTTCAGTACAAATTATTTTCATCTAATCTACATGTGATTGGCCATTACCTTGCGTTTTACACAGCAACACTCATCTCAAATCCAAAATAACCCAATTAGGTTCCAGTTTCAGTCTGTACACCTCAGTGTGGGGATTGTGTCCTTAATCACACGATAAAGGATTCAATCCACATCCTGGTGGGTGGACCTCGTTTCCCTCCTTCAGGGAACATCTGTCCTCCAGATTTGTGTCATTTCAGTTTCATAGTAACTTTGTCAGGGAGTTTTCCGAAATGTCTAATGGACCCAAAACATCCACATTGTCACAATGTAGGGAAATGTCCTGAGCCATGTCTGTGAATGAGTTTCTGGCAAATTAATCCTTGATTGAAAAAGTATTCTGTGCAATAATAGTGCTTCATGGTTAAATCCAATGTGTAAACTCAGTCTGTGGCGGAGGGAGAGTTACGCATTAGTTCTTTCCACATTTTGGGTTTTAATGAGCCTTTAATAAGTTTCGAAGAAATTACCTCAGGGGTAAAGATTTATAGATTTTTGCAGTTGTTGGCCTGGTTTTGCATAAACAACTCAAAATTATATAGAACGGTTAAATAAGTAAAGTGAATGTCAAACAACAGGTTTAATCATTCAGTAAACTGATCATTATAATGTTAACATTCAATCAATCTGAGTATTTTTTAAATCTCTCCTTTCAGGTGGAAATTTGAACTTCTTTTTCTGTATTTCATTAAAAAGCGTTATTCCTTTGGATGTTTTAACTCTTAATCAATAAGTCGAATAAGTGACTTGAAGACAACACTGAGGACTCTAGGAACATTTAAGGCCATTTTATTTGCCTCTGTTGCATTAGTCACTGTGCTAGTTGTTGTATTGCAACAGTATATTAACCAGCACGCCACTGGAATAAGCCCTTGTGCAATTTCTGAGGAGATTTTAATGTTCAGCTCCAGAGCGCGAGGCTGCTGAGTGCACTTGAACGTTACTTTGTGACGACAGCATTGAGATGCAACGAGTGGATGGATTGGTGCTGGATGATAAGGTCCTCAGGTAATGCAGCTGTTTCCTTCAAGCGTTTTTCAAATCCACATTAATCACTCGGGGCCCTGACACCCCCCCCCCCTCCCCCCAGCCCCAGCACCACCCAACCTCGAGACATGAGGATGCACGAAACACAACACTGGGATCCGCCTCAAGGCCACCAGGAGCTCATTCAGACACACACATAAACACACACACACACACACACACACACCTTTTGATTGCTTCTGAGGCACGAGCGGCAACTGTGATGCTCTGACATATGGAAGGTTAAAGGCTTCTTAAATATCCATATCAATCTGCGTGCTTGTCAGCTTGACAATGACGGAAACAGAACACCATTAGCGGTGTCAGGCCGTAGGATCCTGGTGCGTGCAACATTAGAGAAATAGATGGCTCCCTAGAAGACATTCCTCTGCACGTGAACCGAGCCCCTGCTGAGTTATAGTCCTTTATATTCCTTGTAATGGCAAAAATATTTCCCTGCTACATGTTGGGAAATGTAGAAATGTACACGTGTTCGCTCGGATTTATTTTTTACCAGTTCTCCCAGCTGGTGTGTGGGCTGTGTCCTTGCTAGCTTCAGATGTCAGAAATCGAATATCCTGTTTTAAAATGGATCTGATTGCACTGATTTCATTCTTCTGCTCGTTCTCGGTAATGTATATCTGCTTGTGACCGTGCGAGGGGATTGTCCTCTTTCTGCTGCACAGAGAGCATTGTCCCCCTGCTCTCCCGGGACGGGAGACGTTTTGTTTTTCGAGCTCTTTCACACCAGCTCTGCCTCTTTTTATCACAATGGCCCTCTCTCCTCTCGCCCAGTGTGGCAACCCTTTTCAAACGGGAAGCTCCAGGTCAGTTTCCCTTGCCAAGTTTTGCAGCCTGCCATGTTGTCTATTCTGCTCAGCTATTTAAAAAATGTTGAATATCAACAATGGCTTTCACTGGTGCATTGTCAACTTTTGTATGAAGCAATCTTGGCTGAATGAGATGGGTCCCAGAGCAGGGAGAGCTCAGCTGCAGTGTGCACTACCGCACCAGCGACTGCCTCGTCCCTCGCTCTTTAGATTTCTCTGCTGCACTGGGAGCCGCCTGCCATGCTGGTGGTAGCTCCTGTCCGAATGGCCGTGGCTGGAGCCTGGGCCGAGGCTCTGGGCTCTTGGATGTCACTGCTCATCTTCCAGTCCACGATGGCGCACACAGGCCGGCTGACAGCCAGCTGTGGAAGGCGTGTCTCACAGAGGGATTGGGAAGCAGCAGCAGCATCAGCCCTGGAGCCAGTCAGAGCTTGGTGAGTGTCCTCAATTTAGTGGACAGAGTGGGAGGAGGTTAGTGGTAAAGAGAGGAGAGAAGAGGGAGGGGGGCTTCAGGAAGATGGTGCAGAGAGCTTTGTGTTCTATCTGTTTACGTACACAGTTTAGTTTGATACACTTGTTATTTACTTGGTTATTTTATTTATAAGATACTTAATGTCATCCCTTTTTTTAGGTTTCATTCTAATAAAACACATTAAAATCTAAATATCAAGGCAAAACAGTGAAGTAGAAGTTTCTGCGTATAAACATCACAGTACCTCTGTCCACCAATAAAATATGTTTTTGCCAACTGTGCACAATCTACGACCATTTTGATCCTTGAGCAATATTTAAACTCCCTGTAGTACTGAAGGATTGTGCTGTCCAATATGCATTAGTGACTTTACGCTGAGCGCGCTTGTGTCGGCACTAGCACATACATCTACGTTTGTGCAAGTGAAGAGAAAGATGGACGCAAGAATGAGAGCTTGCTCCCAGATAATGGCAGCCGAGGCTCTTTGTCCTGCTGTCAGCCAGGAGAGGAGCGAGGCTGCAAATCGCCCCGATGCAGCCGCAACATCTTGTATGTTTCATTGACATATCAGTCCACAGGGCAATGGGCTGTTGCCTGTGCACACATCTGCTTTCTGAGTGTGTGTGTGTGTGTTTGTGTGTGTGTGTGTGTGATGATAAAGGCGGCACACATAGTAGTGCTATATACTTTTAATGAAACGCATTGGTGAATATAGGCATTTTTTGTGAGAACAGAGGCAGTGATATTTATATTAGTAGTTATTTAAAGACAATTAGCACAATTTTAGTTTTTACTTTAAATTTGTTTAAAAGAAAAGTATTTTTTACCTATAGGGTATTTTAATAAAAGTTATATTTTAAACCAACCTCAACTTAACTCAAGCAACCTTTTCTAATTTGGACCAAATTAAAACTTTATTTACTCAAACCTATTGCAGAATTAGAAATTTGTGATATTTGAAGCAAAATACAGAATTTGTTTCTCAACCAGAAAATGTCACACACCAACATTTTTTTGTTGATTTGAACTTGCAATGTAAAATTGTAGTTTTTGCATCCTGTCATAATTCAGGTATAATTTTTCACTTTCCTCTCTTGTTAATCTATTTACGCTGCAGAAAAAAAAGCTTAAATCTGATTATAAATCTTACACAATATTTCTGGAATATTCCCCTCGAAGCTGGAGGTATTAGAGTAAACAGAGGCGTGATGTCCTTCCTCCTCCAGGACCTGTGCTGTCCTCTGTCTCACCTCTCTCGGCTCAACCCAAAGGCAAGGTGACCAAATTCATCTCAGGCCGGCTCATCCATTATGTTGTCAACACAGCAGCTTCCCACCTTAGTTTGCTCTTCTCCCAGAAGACTCGCTCTAATGAAACACGCAATAATCACCGCACTCATCTCCTCCTCCTCAAGGTAATTAATATATTTAGAGGGCGATGGCTAACTCTTAATTGAATTATGACTCTTTTAATGAGACCTTGACTGGGACTAAATTTATGACCAGTATCTGCTTTATCGAGCGTCTGGCACGCAACAATGATTTGTCATTTTCTCCAAATCACAGCCAGATTGCCCATAATGGAAGCCATGATTTATATATTGGTTAATTCTTGTTTGTTTCTTTATTTAAGATTTTAATGAATTACCTCGTTTAATTACCTCACCCAGTTTTGGGCTCCCAAAAAGCCCCAGTTCCCCTCAATTAATGCTCGGCTCTGTATCGCTGTTACATATTCATTTAGCAGGAGACTGCAGATAACAACTCGGTGGCATTAATCATGTTACAAAATTGGGTTTATTTAATTAATTAAAGTTACACTGCAAATCAATTGTGCATCCTCACAATATTATCTTAAGCTAATGAAGGCTCGACAAAGGGAGCGTTTCATTTTTTAAAAAGAGGCTAGATTAGTGGGATCTCAATTATGGCTAAAACAAAAGGGGGCTGCTTGCTTGGGCATGGCGCAAAGCAAAAAGTGACGATTCAGCACTTTCTTCCAAACAAAAACCGGAGAAAGTTTCCATTGTTTTTGCAAAAAAACTGAACATGGCAATGATTCAAAAGATACATGGGAAATAATGAGGGCTGCAATTAGCCAGTCAGGCAAATAACAGTATTTAAAATGATCATCCTATAGAGGTGGCGTGATAATGCCATTCACAAGCGGCGGCAGGCTCACACGCCATCACAACTTTAACACTTAACCAACAAAAAGCAAAGCATCTGGAGTCCTTATTAAGCCGTGCTCTCTTTTGTTCGAGGTTTACAGCATTTAATTCAGAGAGCATCTCTTAAAGCTCTGAAAACTGCCGTGTAGCAAAACCCCTGAAACAAATGAGCTGTATTGTGACTTCTCTGTAGGATAAATAAAGACAGATAAGAGCTGAGGAAGTTTAGGCAACAGACTTTGTTCCCGTGGCAAACACACAAGCCATGCGTGTTGCACTCTGGATGGCTCAATCCAGCCTCACCCGGTGGCTCATGAAGCAAAAACCATATTTATGGAAATGTTCTGCTTAATTTAAACTGAATTGAAATTAGCCCTCGGTGGTAGGGGGGGGCTTATAACTCACTGTAATTTAGTATTTTATTTTCCATTTAACGCGTCATATACCAAATGTTTTAATATGAATGTTTCCCCCTAATCTGCCAAGTAAACGTACAGAGCCTTTGTGCTGGAAATGACTTCAAGAAGCTAATAATCATTGTATATTCATTTAATCCCGTTTGCTTTTAGCTTCATTAGTCAATAACTGCTGCGAAAAACTGCTCGTGTCAATTATGGCAACTCCAAGGGTCAGTGGGTATATGAATTTTTAACTGCACACTGCTGCATGTGATTATATTAAGTGGTCTTGTAACAATGATTAACCCTGGGTGTGTGTGTGTTTGTGTGTGACTGTGTGTGTGAGACTGTGTGTGCGTGCATGTCATTTTGCCCGCACTTATGTGTTGAGCACACTTGATCAAATGGGTTGGAGCTGTGCATCCCTTCAAAAACGATAAGCAGCAACAAGCCCAGAGGGATGAGGCGGTGGAGTGAGGAACTGTTCCCCGGGCTAAGTGAGACGGAGCACAGTGTTGGGTGGTCACGCCTTGTCTGCTCGTGACAGTGGCGGGTTAAAGAGATTACACTGGGTCTGTGTCTGCAGCCTTGGCATTGCTCACACAGGAGCATAATGAGGAGGGACATGCTTGGCCTGGCGAGGAGAGAAAGAGGCTAAAGTTTGAGGCATTTCTTCTCCGGCAGCTACAGGAGGCAAACAGCTCATCGCGTGTTGTCTCACAAACAGAGGTCAATAACGAGAGAGAGAGAGAGAGAGACAGAGAGAGAGAGATAGATGGGTGAACTCCACAGAACTGAACCAGGCGGATGTTTGACTGCAGACACACATCACTCGTGCGGCTTCACTCCCCCGTCACCACAAATTACTCTGCTACAGCGGAGGCAAGAATGCAGCGTTCTCCTCTTGCAGCTCTCCACTCACAGATACTCCTGAAAATCCAACTCTGTCCTCTTGTTGTGTGTGTGTGTGTGTGCGCGTGTGTATGTGCTTTGGTTCTTTCTAAGGTGTGAGTGACAGTCGCGTTCCCCTAATGACTGAACTTAAGATGCGTTCACTGCCTCACGTTGGGCCACATTAAGAGATGATGCTCGGGGGGTTTGCATCCCGACCTGTGGTGAGTTTACTGGTCGGCGTGCTTCGTCCCAGTTGCTGTGGGATGGAACCATCACGGAGAAGTGATGATGCAGAGCGAGAACTTGAGAAAATCACAGTTCTCTTAAAAGATGGATCTTTTAAATTTTCTGTCCTTTTACAGTACACACAGGGATGTTAACTCTCCTTTCTGACAGGAGTCAGTGAACACCAGTCTAAATATCATCTGCAGCTAATATCATTATTCATGCTTGTGACCATCCTTTATTTTGACCATGTTGTTTTTTAAATTCAAATCTTCAACTATTAAAATATGATGAACTTAAAAGGTAAAGTTGTAATAATTACTTTTTTTGCTTCTCAAAGAGAAACTTTCCTGTGAATGTTTCACTTAAACAGAACTTAATCTCTCAGCAGAGGGAAGAAATATAAGGTTTATAATATTAAGTAAAGTCTAAATATTTTAAAAAAGTGAAGTTGCTTAAACAGATATTTTATGTGGAGCCTCTTCAATGATATTAGCAAGTTATTAAAGTTTTACTTTTATGATACCTGTTGCACAAAATCAATGTGCGAATCTTACAAATGAGAACCAAAAAGCTTTTTGATACTTAAGATTTGTTAGCAGCTTTTGTAATCTTAAATAGTAATTGCATGTTTTTATTTATATATTTTTTGACTCAAAATTTAAGACCCAAATATCTGATAAAGACCAAGAACTCACCCATAGAGTCTCACTGTCTCCTCAGCCATGCGGCTGCATTAGACACGAGCATTAAACAACCGAATCTGTATTAGTTAAGTATTTCTGTCAACTATAACTCTTATGGATCAAATAAGTCAAATCACCATCAGGGACACTTGGCCCTTTGTGAAATAAAGAGGTGATAATGGCGGCACTTTTATTCCCTTAAATGACCCGTGAATATTATTTTACCTGTGTTGAACTGGGAGGACGCAACCATTCACGCCGGCACAATGGGAACAGCAGACCGTGCGTAAATTGCATCTTCATTTGCATTCCTGCAGGCCCCCCCCCCCCCCCCCCCCCCCCCCAAAAAAATCATGCAAATCTTAATGAGACTGTCTCCATTGTGGCAGTAATTGAAAAAGCCATTCTTTGTTAATTACTATTTCTCAAAGGCCTTGTCCGCAGTCACCGAGCTGAACCAAAAAATAAAAGTTATTGATTCTGAAGGTCGTGCGGGTCTGAACGTGGGCACGTCCAAATAATGTGTATCATGGGTTCGAGATGCGATTTACGATTATTTAAAAAATATCTCCTTTTATGGCAAATTAGAGAACGACACAACTTGGCTATGACGATAAAAAAGGGCAATAAAAAGCAATAAATTACAAGCTATATTATCAGTGTGCTATTTGCCGCTGAGTGGCAGACATGCAGGGCCTGGGTTGTGTCCTTATAATATTCAAGTTGAGCTTTGAGTTGTGTGCGTCGTGAATTGAACGTGTGTGAGCCACAAAGCTGCGCTCAGAGGCGCGCGGAGTGCGGACACGAGCACTGTGTTCTAAAGGTGGGATTAATGTCGTTTTGTGTCGATTAGTCGAACTCAATAGATTTGAATTCTCTTAATCTCTCTGTAAATAAAGGCGAGTGAACGGGGTTTTAGTTGTTTTCTTTCCAAGGCCCAAAGGCCACAATTAGACCTTTTTTTATTATTATTCCAAATCCAGGCTGTGGACTTTTTACGTCAAATTCAAAGGAAATTCGCTTTTAACAATCTGACTAATCCTAAATGCAACGAAAGAAATGACCAAACACACCCGGTGCCTCTTGCGGAATCGACGCTTTGGAGGGGATCGTGTTCCTTTACGCATCTGGCACATGCGCACCTCAGGCGTCTTTTCTTTTTTCATGTGTTTTATTTTAAACATTAAATTATCCTGGATTGTGATCACACGCAGGTCCCGTCCTCCCATCGGGACCCGTGCACATTATTTCCCAACATTCAACAGTGGCACCGTGCAGCCGTGTCGGGCTTGTTTAGTGTGAAGCCCAGCAGACTGTGCTGGTGGTCCTTCGCTCCCTTAATTAGGAAATTAGCTGCACAGAGGCCCTCATTACCAAACTGCAGGCTACTCCTGCTTCCCCCCCCCCCCCCCTCCCTTCGCCCCTCTTTATCTATACCCCTCTCTCTCTCCCTCTCTTTCTGCTACCGGTCAATTTCCATAAGAAGATTACAAGCGGATCAGCATTGAGATCTGCCCAGATAAACAAATAACCGGCTCCCGGAGAATTAGATGACTTACCGGGCTCCTAATTGGACGTTCGTTTTATTGCTCTGGCGCAGTTTGTGACGCTCAATTGAACCGAAAATGAAATTCATGAAGTGACGTCTCCTTTCAGCTGATTTACTGCGACTATATGTTGTTGTATGAGATAACACCGCGCTCTTTATTATCGGAGCTTAATTGCGCCTGTGGTTGTAGTCTAATTTTAATAGTCATAAATATTATGAGGCACTTTTTAGTGTTACATAAACATGTGTCTGTAATGGCCGCTACAAACCTTTTGATAGCGTGTATTGTGCTTGTTCTTATGGGCTGGGGTTGTAGCTTTGACTTTTTATTTTCACTTTAAAAATTGAAACTTTCCTTTAGGGGTTAAACGAAAAACTGACGGATATTATCGGTTCATTGATTATGTTATTTGAAGCGTAAACGGTCGTTCACGGGTTTCCACATAATAATAAAATTCCTCTCTCCAATTAGACTCTATCCAGTGAAAAATAATGATTGTTATAAATTAAGATAAATCCTCTTCTGCAGGCTGTGGTTCCTCAGGTGTGCGCACAAGCCCCGCACCCCGGCCCCCCCATGCATGGAGCCGCATGTTAAGTGTGGAGCGCTCCGGGAGGCGAAACGCGCAGAAATGCACATACCACAGTGATTCCCCGCGGAGCTCATGTAAATACCGGGGCGTTAATGGCCGTTCTCGATGGGCGAATCGCTCCCGGTCATTAGCAGGTGTGAGATCTGCTGTCGGAGCGATCGGTTTCTGCGGCGAAGCGGCGTCTCGGCTCGTTCTGTAAAGGACACATGCAAATGGATGAAGCGCAGCGCTCGCAATCATTTTAACAACCATTAGCACCGCGCATAGAAAACAGGTCTGTAAACACACGCTCACACTCAACGGTGGGTTGTGTTTTTCTTTAAAGATGAACAGTGGCTCACATGACCGAGCTGAGACCCAACTTTCCCCGCAGGGACTGGAGAGATGGCCCGGCCCCTCCACAAGAGGTCGTTGATGTATTAAAGTTTCGCAGCGCTGCGAAAGCGTCCGCATGAAATCAACCAGCCAGTGATTTCATGTGAGATTCTCCGTTCTATCAGAGAAAGTCCTGATATTGTTATTTCACTATTTGTCTGACTCATTATTTCATTTCAAGAATAATATAAATGTTTTCGTGTGAGTGTAGTTAAAAACCGGTCTGTCTTTAAAAAAAAAAAAAAAAATCCCTACTGGTAATTATAATCATAAATTAGTAAATTTTTTGAAAACAACATTCTAAAAAGTATTTATTTCAACCTCTCTAAAAGTCTTCCAGGTAAAAATAATTGATGCACTGGACTTGACATTATTTTCACAGCATCGAAAGAGACTGAACAACTCTTGGAAAACAACTTTTGGGCAATAGATTCACAAAATATAAAGGATTTCTAATGCCATTTTTAAAAAATATACACAAGCTATTTATGTATGCTGAATGTGTTGGTAGCAAAAATCCCAAACATTACAGTTTTATGTTAAAGTTGGCACATACTGTTTAGAGAAATTGTCATTAATGAAAATGAATAAACGCCTGTTTGACAGCAGGATGAGATTAAATGATTTTATTTTCTGCCAAAGGCACATTTTTATACCGATATTTCCAGTATATGCGCTCCTGTTAGTTCGGCCGTGGCCTGTTGGGATCCGCCTCTGTAATGAGACTAATTTACTGACACTGATCCTCCAGAACGTGTGTTTCCCTGCAGCATACATGTACCTGCACATGTAGCCACAGGTTTTATATAAACCATACATCGTTCTTCTTCTCCATTCTGCAGCCTTGACATTTCATTTCATTCCACTGAGTCCCTCATGGGGAAGAACCTTCACACAAAGAACCTGTGCTCTGCTTTGCTTTTGGCGCAGAGCTGATAACGATGCCATCGGGCCACAAAAAACAAAACAAAAAGCTGCTTGTATTTTTCATGAACTGCTCGTCTTCATTATCAGAGAGAAGCGGGTTGTAAATCTGTGATATTTTGCGCTCAGGTTGTTGCGCCGCTGTTTAAAAAACTTTACCTCCCCTCCCTCCTCCTGGAACCAAAACACCCCGGCGTGCGCTCCGGTTGGCTGCGCGGTGCTGCGCGCTGATTGGTCGCCGGCGGCTCTTTGTCACGCTGTCAGTCCACATCACATGGCCACTCGGCCTATTAACAGATGAGCTTGGAAGAGAAGTTTACAGACTCCTGTTTCACAGCCGTGGGGGACAGAGCAGCTCTGAGCAGAGAGAAACCAGAAGCACCTGCGGACTCAGTCGCCTCTTTTGGCACGAACTTTTTTCCATCGTCTTACCAGACTGGTCAGTACCTCTACCTCTTTGACTTTAGGCGCTGTTTTATCGACTTTTTTTTTTTTCAAATTTGAGTTCGAGTGAACCTCGAACGCCGCCACTATGTATAACATGATGGAAACCGAGCTCAAGAGCCCTCTCCCGCAGTCCGGCTCGGCGCAGGGCGCAAAGAACAACAGTGCCAACGACCCGGAGCGGGTGAAGCGGCCCATGAATGCCTTCATGGTGTGGTCCCGGGGCCAGCGGAGGAAGATGGCTCAGGAGAATCCCAAAATGCACAACTCTGAAATCAGCAAGCGACTTGGCGCGGACTGGAAACTTCTGACCGACGCTGAAAAGAGGCCATTCATCGACGAGGCCAAGCGTCTACGCGCCATGCACATGAAGGAGCATCCGGATTATAAATACCGTCCCCGCAGGAAGACCAAGACCCTGCTGAAGAAAGACAAGTATTCTTTGCCCGGGGGACTGTTGCCACCTGGAGCCAACGTCGTCAACAACGCGGTGGTGGGGCAGAGGATGGACGGTTACGCGCACATGAACGGCTGGACGAACAGCGCGTACTCCCTCATGCAGGACCAGCTGGCCTACCCTCAGCATCACAGCATGAACAGCCCGCAGATCCAGCAGATGCACCGGTACGAGATGGCGGGCCTGCAGTACCCGATGATGTCCTCGGCGCAGTCCTACATGAACGCGGCCTCCACGTACGGCATGTCCCCGGCGTACACGCAGCAGAGCAGCAACGCGATGGGCCTGAGCTCCATGGCGTGCAAGACCGAGCCGAGCTCACCGCCCCCGGCCATCACGTCCCACTCTCAGCGGGCGTGTTTGGGGGACCTGAGGGATATGATAAGCATGTACCTGCCGCCCGGCGGGGACAGCGCGGAGCACTCCTCCCTGCAGAGCAGCCGGTTACACAGCGTCCACCCGCACTATCAGAGCGCAGGGACCGGCGTCAACGGGACACTACCTCTCACCCACATCTGAGAGCGGCGCGACGAGAAAAAAGACTAAAAAAACTTCATCAAAAAGTACTTCGGATACTTGAACTTTTTTGTTTTGTTTGCTAAAGAAACAACGTTCAAACAGTTTTGTTTTTGTTCAACTTCTATCTCAACACACGTTTTTTCCTGAGTTCATCCACATGAATTTGAAACGGATCGAAACTGAGCGTTGAGCCCTTCAGAGTAAATTGCATTGCAAAGAGGCTTTTTATCACAAGTATAAGCAATCAACATAAGTAGAAGAATTGGACTTCTATATTTTAAATAATGCCATATTTTCTCTCTATGAAAAGGCATGTGGCCTCGTGAGGAGGCCGGTGTATTTCAGAAAAGCTGGATGGAAACTTGGTACATAAATGTTTACACTTCATTTGTAGAATGTCAGTTGTCTCGACTGTGTCCAGATTTTGTAATCTCTTGTCTCTCTTCTTTTTTTTCTCCCCCCCTCCCTCATGACCTAGGTTAAAATGAAATGTTAAGACTGTGCGGGTCGCAAACGCAAGTTTTATTTATAGTACGATTTTTTGTTTTTCTTTTCTTTTTAGCTTGTGAACCCGATGTTTTTTTTTGTCACGTGAAAAATGTTCAAACTTTTGTTTTTGTAAAAATGTTCTGTGATGGTTCTGACAGTGTCATGTTTACTCATTATCCTGAACGAAAAGGTTTATTTAAACTGACGTTTCTACATATTTTAAGACCATCCTCTATTCTTAAATGCTGAATAAATTTGTATGAAACATGATTTCAGACTCTGTCTTTTGTGCGCAATTTGGAAACACGCGTCTCTGGTTTGTTGTTGTATCCAAATCTCTGGGGGACATGTTTTGTCTCAAGGGACTATGAAAGTGACACATTTAAAGGTTCTGTGTGAGGATCTTCAAACACTGAGTGACAGGGAGTTGTTTGTACAATGATTTAGAATTTACGTGAAGTTAAAAGGCACACTCATTTATTTGAAAAACAAACTGATGCAGTGATATTTTCACTTTCTCTTCATGGTGAAGCTGCTGTGGGAATAGTCTGATCTTAAATTCTGCTCTAGCCTTAAAGGTATGGTGAAATCAATTATGTTGCTTTTCTGGTCTTAAAAAAAACAACTTTATATTGAGAACACAATTCAACACAAGCCTTCGGGCTTTAGAATTTTTATCTGATATATATGGCAAACATTTACACAGGCTCAATAGTTTTGGAACGGACGTTTGCATAGAATTAAAGCGTCCTATCTCACTCTCCTTTATAAAATTATCTTATAAAGATGTGTTTGTTTTTGCCTTAAAGTTCTAATATTTCCATCCTTTACTTCAGTTTGTACTTGTGCAGACAAACTTTGAGTATTTTACTCCAGGGCTGGTGTCAGATTGTTGGAGAGTGTTCTTTCATAAATATTAATCTTAGATCTTTTCTGCATTTAAAAAAAGAAATTAAAGAATCAAAACATAACAGGACGAAGGTGATGAATTTCGTATAACTTCACATTAAAAGGTGGCCTGAACTCACCCATTTATTATATTCATAAATATATATCCCATAAAACACAAGAAATGCCGACTGGGACTCTTTTGGAAAGCTTTTTTAATTCACCTTGTGTGTCAGACAGAATTTGTAGACTCTGTTTGGCTAATTTAAAATAATGTGATAAATTACTTAAAAGAATAAAAGTAAATATTTTTAATATTAGTTGTTGTGTTTGCTGACAGGGGGAGTTTCCCCCGATGAGTTTCTCATGTTATATTTGAAGTCCACAGAAAAACTTGTCTCATTCACATTCAGAACATTTAAAAAAATCCCTTTGCACTGCGGTGATCCGTCCACCCCTCAGTGGGTTCTGTTTAAATTTAATGATATATATTGAGGATTAAATATTTTCAACAAATTACTGGTCACGTTCATTAAACCAAACTGGTGTCTCAACAGTCTCACTGTTGCTGACACCCTAATAATGCGAAGGTGTGTGGAAGAATGGACTGGCCTGCTGTTGCAGTGTACCTTGGGATAAATAAGCTCTGGCCACCAAGAGGGTGAAGCAGTGGCGGTCCCGCTGGCCTTCCCACACTCCCTGTAGGACTTGATCCACAGCTCAGCACAGCGGCCGGGATTAGCCCCACGCACCTTTGTGGAGGAAAGATTATCTAGACCTCCCTGCATTCACTGACAGGGTCTTAAGTCACTCTAGCGTGCCAGCAGCCACCCGTCACCTAATCA
The DNA here is from genome assembly GCF_947347685.1 of Pleuronectes platessa. Lineage (NCBI taxonomy): Eukaryota > Metazoa > Chordata > Actinopteri > Pleuronectiformes > Pleuronectidae > Pleuronectes > Pleuronectes platessa. The sequence goes on from NC_070633.1 coordinate 20,192,480, forward strand.
CACTCTCCAACTCATTTTTTTGTAATTAAGCAGCTTTTCTCTTCCTGTTCCTCTGTGCCGGGGTGTTTGCCGTGGGCTGGACGGATTCGTGTTTTTGTCTTTTATCAGAATCATAAGGTGATGTAACCTGCGGACGGCTTTCACCTGCACAACTCCTTTGATAAACACACGCACGTTGCTGGTTCACTTTCAGGCAGAAATGCTGAGATTTCTGCTCAACAACCCGATGCAGAAGTTTGAGCATGTCAGCGCAGTGAAATCTTTCCCCCCCAGTTCCCGTGCAGCAAAGCTCAGCTCACGATGTGATCGGTGGGAATCTGGCACAGACATTTAATACCGACTGATGATTTAGGGGTGAAAATGTGTGTGGGAAGGTGTGTGTCTGGAACGTACACAGCGATTGATTTGTGTTTGAATGATCTGGCAGTGAGGCCATCCGAGTTGGCTCCCCACCATCCTCGCCCCCCCTGTCCCCCCTCGCGCTCCCCCTGCCGAGCGCCCGGAGGGCCTCTCTCTCTCTCCTGTCATGTGGAGCTCTGTGCCCACTCAGCAAGTGCAGGCATATCCCACTTCCATCTGCCTATGACCTCACAGCCCCTGTTTGTTTAACCCCCTCTCCAAAAACTAACCTAATTATAGCCTTGTAGGAACATGGATTCAGCGGATTCCCAGTGGATTCTGCCACTGTGTGTCTGTGTGCACCTATGGATGTGCGCAGCGTATGCAAAGCTCCAGCTTAACAGCAGCAGGGCCATGGGCCATGTTTCAGTCGATCCTGTTTTTCCCTACCCTCACATTATGTCAGAACATGCCCCGCCAGATGCACCTCTTCTGGGAGTATATGTGAACAAGGTGGTTGAAGGCAGCAGGAGTATATTTTGAGTGTCTCCTTTGACGTCAGTGTGATGAGTGGAAAACTCATTACACAAATCTGGCTGACAGACTGACGTTAGTGACATCACTAACTCGCCTGCTCGACTGGCTCGGCGACTTGCCGCAGGGACACACCTTCCCAACATACCCTCAACTCCTCACGTAATCTCAGACTCAAATCTGGAACCTCCTCTGGTGAACAGAGCAGCCAGCACCCACACACAACATATTTCGAGTGTAACTGATGAACGGGTGAGTGCAGTAAGGGACTCCACCTGTGACACAGTTGGACAGTATTGATTCAGTGTGTCTGGGATCTCCGGGAGGCCCTTGTGAGTTGGGCCTGGAGGGTTCCTGGAGTGGCCTGTCCAGCTTGGGCAGGCCTGTCCGCAGCGGAGGGACTCGCGTGAGGTACTCAGAGTGACAGCAGAGCGGTGTGTGGAGGTGCGGGGGTTGGGGGCCGGCGGGGGTTAATCTCCCTGAACTGGGGCAGATGTTGTTAACGAGCTCTCTCAGGTCGACTCCCTGCGTGGGAAAATGGCATCAAATCCTCCTGGGGTCAGGGCTTTCGGGCTGACCCACTGAGAGCCATCCCTCTCCACCGCACACCGTCCCCTCAATCCCCTCTCAGCTCCCGGGCGGCACTCACCGCACACACTAGAAAATCATGTCTGACCATTCCCCCCCCCCCCCCCCCCCCCCACCTCTCCTCTTTTAAGTACGTCCCCAAATTTTCTGCTCCATGCCCGAACGCATGTGAGCACAGACGGACTTGTTTCGTGATGCAAATGTCTCATTAATGATAGCTGTGGTTGGATCGCCGTGCCTTACACAACCACAAGGAATGCTGAGTGGGACATGCTTCAAACGCAAGCATGCCGCCACTCCAGAAACTGCATCCGCCCCGCACAGCTCACTTGTGCATATGACAGTTGAAAGTAAATTAGACTAAATTAAGGCCTCGTAGACTTTAAGGCGCCCGAGCCGCTATAGGCTGGGCTTAGTAAAATAACAGAGGGTCCAAAATGTATTTTTTCAAACAATTATGCAATTCTGTTTCATAATCTGTGAATGTTACAACATTTTGAACTCCCAGACCTGCATTAGTCACATCTTCAGCTCTGATCTGATACTGAAGATCTCTGTTGAAGGATGTGTGAGAAACACGTGACGCCCGTGTCAACGAGCCTGATGAAGCTTGAGTGTGAGTCCAATCTTCTTATGTCAGGGAATCAGCCAAAAGTCTGTCTCATATAATAACAGTCCGGGAGAAGAGAAAGTGCAGCGCTCCGTCACCGTGATGTCTTTTTGACCCATTTACAGATTGTGTGTGTTTTAATGTGGCTTCTTCTCTTCAGTCGTATCCGCAGAGGACACGTCTCTTTACCTTATCATGTCAACAAGCCTGCTTTGGGGTTTATCCATACTTAGCTCTTAATGTGAGGGTCATCCATTAAGGTGTCTGACTCTGAAGGTGTGTTTACTTTGTCCCAGCAGGTGTGTGTGAATATGAGACTCGTCAAATATGAGACAGGATTACCGCCTCTTTTGTCCCAAACAAAACAAATACGAATCACACGAACAGCTGAAATGGGAGGATTCTGTTTTTTTTCTCTCTCTCTTCCTGGCTTGTGTGCTCAGAGAAGTTTTCATCCGAGGATCCTTTGACGTTTTTGTTCGGCTAAACGCTTCTGATGTTTACCTAAACTTGTTTTCGCTTGTAATTGTGGTTTGAGGAAGATGTGTAAAACCACACACACACACATAAACACACACACACACACACACAAACACACACACACACAAACACACACACACACACAAACACACATTTACAAGCGCACATCTGAGACTAAAAACTGGATTTGGGAGTCCTCTTCCTGAATAACCTGTAAAGGCAATTACACACAAAGGGCCGGCTCAGACATCAACACTTTTCTTGTGTGTAAAAAGTGTGTGTCTGCTGCAGATGGTCCCCCCCCCCCCCCCCCCCCCCCCCGTCTGCGGCACCCATCACTTTGTCTAGGAACACTGGAGCATGTAGCGTTGCTTTTAATTTGCCAAACTCAAGTTCTGACCCCACTTGTGACCTGTCTCAGAAGCCCAGAAAGGAACGGGGCCAAGTGCGTGTGTGCAGACGTATGTGCGATGCCTTGGGACAGTGAGGAGAGTGCGGCACGGCTGCAAGACAATGCAGAGTCGGGGGGTAAGGAGTTAAGGGTTTGACAAGGGGGAAGATTAGGCCTCTCATCTAGGCCACAGATATTGATTAGTGTGTGCTGGGGACAGTGAGAAGGAACACAGATTGACAGACACACAATGGCGGTGTGGTGACTCCGCTCTATCAAAAGCCTTCAGATCATATTGTTATTGTCAAAGCCGTGTTCCTTCAGCAACCTGTGCCCACGTGTGTGCCCCCGCCCCACTGCCCCACCCCTAAACACACACCCTCACTATACATGTTGGGATGGGGGGGGGGGGAAGTATGTCGTCAAATGCACCCAAAGTTTTATATTCCTGGGGGCACTGGTCAGGCTGGGGGTACTTTTGTCTTTTAGCGCAGCCCAATCTGTGTGTGTGTGTGTGTCTGTGTGTGTGTGTGTGTGTGTGGTTTATGGGAGTGTAACCCTGGGAACATGGGGGGAGGTACACTCAGCTGCGGGTCAGTCCTGACTGACTCTGTCACTTATTGATTAGTTGCCATGGAGAGTTAGTCAGGCCATCTCTCTTGGAGGTGTGTCCCCGAGGGCCAGCACCACTGCCCATATGAGCCTGTGGAGGCTTTGTCTGCAGGGGGGGGGGGGGTTAGTGTGTGTGTGAGCGAGCGCGTGACCTCGCTAACTCTCACTCGCACTTCCTTCATCCTCATCCCCTCCTCTTCTCGACCCCCTGTGGTACTTCTTCTTGCACTTCTGCACCACTCCCCTGGGCGCTGCGACTCCCGGCAAATCTTGCGGCATCTCTGAGAAAAAACTGCGGCAATGTTTATGCATACACCTTCTCCCAAGGGACCTGTAATAATGGCGGGGGATTGTAAACAAATTGTCCGAACTTATTGAGCTGTGAAATCCCCTTCTTAGCCTCCGGATTCGTCGACTCACATGATCCCGTCTCATCTCTTTTCTTTTATCGTCCGTGTTCCCATCGAATATTGAGAGGAAGGGGGGGCAGGGGTGGGTGTGTGGGGGGGGGGGGAGGATGGAGGGTCAGGAGTCGGTGCTGCCGGAGGTCCACCTGCAGCTGCTGACGACTCCACTGACAGCCCAGCAGGGGGACAGCGGGGGTGTCGGTCTTCACGCCTCTGTGGTATGATAAGTAGATTCATGACTTCAGGTGGAGAACGAGGCAACACAACAAGTAGTTAAGTTCAGTAACAAGGTGGAGACTCGGAGACAAGAAGGCACAAACCTAACATAGTTCTCAGAGCTTTGTTCTATCTTGCTTTAACAGTTTTTCTAAACCCAAGACACATTTGTATCACGGCTATCCAGGTTGAAGGGATAATGTTATAGCTTTGGCCAGCTTTACTATAAGTTATAATGAAATTGTCTTCTGGGATCTGGGAACGTGAAGGTGAAAACGTCAGACACTCAGTTTTATTATTAAAATTCAGGTGCTACTACTAACTTGACAAGAAAACACTTAGTTTGTTACAATCCAAACCATCCTTTGTTGACATATCAAAGTTCCCTGCCTTAATGTACAGTGGCAGTTTATTACCTTCATTTAAAACACATCTCCTATAGCATTTACCCAATTGCTCCAGTAAAGGTTTTTGGAAACTGTCTGCTTGTCTACAACTTGTCTGATCACCTGAATCCTCCTGTTTCAGGCATCTAACATCTCAGGAACTGATTCAGAGCTGTGAAATGAAGACCATGATATTAATAAACTTCACTTATCCCTTAATTCTTCTCCTATATTATAATATTAAGTCATCGGGAAAAGGAGATTTCCCTAAACGTTCTTAAAGAGTAGTCAAAAGTAACTCGTGGACTTGATTTTCACTTCAAACTGTAAATTAACTGTCACAATATTAAGCTGTTTCTTCTTTCTTATGCGCACAAGTTCTTTACCGGAGACTTGATGACGGGCTCCCACAATCCCTCCCTTAATTCTTCTCCTATATTATATACACCTGTTTCAAACATAGTCCTAAAAGAGAAAAAACAAACTTTTTGGACTTGATTTTCACTTAAAATTGTAAATTTATTGCTGGAATAACAAACGAGCGGCTTCTTCTTTTAAGACTTTATGCGCACAAACTTCTTAACCCGCAACTTGATGACTTGCCCCCGCTATCCCTGCCTAATATCACACCTTGGATGCATAAACATGCCTGTGCTCCACACATCACCCCACCCCGGGGGGCCTGCATGGCTTTAGTGCCGCACTGTGACACCAATCAGGGGAGATGGCGGGCGCCTTTGTCATGCAAACACCAATCGCTTCTTGTCTTATTCAAATGTCTGCCCTCTCTCTTTCTCCACTCCCTCACTCTCGCTCAACCCCTACCCTGCTTCAACCCCTCCACCACCACCCTCAACCCCTCAACCCCTCCACCCCCGACTTCAGCCCTCTCTCTCTCTCTCTCTCTCTCTTTCTCTCTTTCTGTCTCTCTTTCTGTCTCTGCCCCCTTCTCAAGTCCAAGTAAATCCTCGCTGAGAGAAGGATGGAGCCTCTGGGCCCGGGGCTGCGGCGAGGCAGGCCTCTCTCCTGGGGGTCAGCCTGTGTCTCGGCGCATGGGGCTGTTTCCAGGCCCAACCAAGTCCATTTCATATTCAAATGTTACAATCAGGCCTCTGACCCACAGGGGGCTCTTTATGGTTGCGGCCCCAGGTCGCAGGGTCAAGATGGTGATTTAATAGCTGAGCCAGAGGAAAGGAGCGGGGGAGCCAAGTGATTTACGGGATGAATGAGTAATAAAAAAGCATTTTTCCTAAGTTGTCATGTAAATTTCACTCCTTATTCAATATGAGGCTCCCTCGACAGCAGAGGCCGTCCTCAATGGCTTTCTAGTGGACTTTACTCGTTGAAAATTAAGAAAGTCCATTTTCTGCCTTTACTCTTGACTCGAGGTTGGTGTAAACAGTAGCTGATGGTAAAGTGTCTGAGGATTAGGGATGGAGATAAGGACACGTTAAAGAGTCATCATGGCTGTGTGGTGCCACTGTGTCTCTCTGGAGTGGCCTGTTATTCCTGTCCCCGTGGGTGTGTTCACAGCAGCGGCAGCAGCTCCAGTAACATGGGCGGGATAGTATGTTTATTTATGTATGTGTGACAAAGAGCAAGCTGGAGTGGATTAATGTCAGCATATTATCTGTGTAGTAGGGAACTCAGATGGCTTTTTGTCAAGGCACAGTCAACACTTGGACCCGGCCCACCAAACGATTCGCATGCCAATGAAGAAGTTTCCTCGTTGGCATCGCGCCACAAGCGTTTGTTTGTCTCACGCGGTGTGTCCTGTTCGTGGCCTTCCCTGAACCTGAGTCATTCAAACCACAACCCAGCTCTTCCATCTCGTCTCTGATGGCGAGGAAACTTCTTCAATCTTCCCACGTCGTCATAATCCTGGACCTCAGCCCAGTTCTGCTCATGTTTACATTTTCATCTCAGGAATCACACAAGAAATATGATGCAGCAAGGAATGCTGAGGAATAAGATATAGATGTGACAAAAACCTAATGACACGCCCAGTGGACTGAGGAACTATTTAAAACAGGTTGACTTATCCCCTTGCCCTACAAGTAAAACGAGATTGAATTCACTTTGGATTTCACCCAGACTATATTGTGGCTTCATCAGGATTTAACTTCCTCAATACGACCTGTTCAGAGCTGAGGTATTCAAAGAAACGTGTTCAGACGACAGAACTGACAAGAATTTAATGAATCGGGATTAACTCATTTCTATTTGTCAACTCTTTTGTTTGTTTTTGAAACTGTATTTTATAGGTTCGGACAACGATTTTCCATAAATACATTTGAAACATTCAATGATAAAGATACACTGTGCATTAATCAATACAAATCATTAGTTGCAGCTCTAGTTTCTTTACATTAGTGTCACCTGTGCACATAATGATCTGTGTTTTGTTTACCTTTGCAAAGAAGGGGATGTTTTCAATTGTTTTTTTATTTGTTTGTTTGCCAACAGAAATACCCCAAAATACTGATGTATTTCAACTTAATTTGCTGGAAAGATACAACACGGACCAAAACAAATTTCGTATAAAATGTTGGCACTGATCCGGATAAGAATATAGATCCAAGGATTGCTTTTATCACTTTCTTAAACAATGTGAAATGGGTGGTTTTCTTTGACATTTCACCGATCTCACAGGGAATCATTTGTGGATCTCGAAAACTTAAATTGTCATAATAATGGAGCTGATATCTATGACTGTGTGCGATTTGGTGCAGCCTGATTGGATTTAAGCAGACTGTTTGGCCTTGAAAGGGGTCTGCGCTCTACTAAGTGATATTTTTGTTGTAAGATTAAATTAAATTATTTATTTTCCCATTTAAAAAATATTGCTCACGAGGGTGAAAACTTTGGTTTAGACTTCATATATTCTGACCATGTTCTATTATAAACAGTACATTCTTGATACTTTATTTCTAGTAGCATCACCATCTTATTCATCCCTAACCCATGACTTTATAAGTTTGAGCTCTTTTGAGAATATCAGTGGAGGTAATCACGTTGGTATTCTTGGCCTCCACTAACAGTAGCAGAGGGCGACATGGGGAGATGAGGTTGAGGGGCCACTGAGGGTAAGGTAGGGCAAGCCTCAGTGGGCACAGCTGTAGCTCAGAGTCATTACTGCTCCTCTACTGGTTCAGAAGAAAAGCACCGGTCCCGCCACATGGCCACTCTGCCACGGCAGCCCCTCGTCCCCTGCCACGCACACCCAGGAAGGCCTGGTAGCGCCAGGCGGCACCACTCGTGGTCTGTACTCCTCTCACGTGTGGCAGGGCAGTGGAGCAAAACAGAAGTGTCGCAAGGGGTAGGGAGGGGACGGGGCCGGGGTTGGATGGAGGCAGGGGTGAGGGGTCGATGCTGAGGTTCAACCAGGGTAGGGGGGGGGTCTCTGTTCCTTCCTCTCTTATCTCCTGACTCACCATTCTCTTTCCCATCCCCTCCTCTACCCCCCCCCCCCCCCCCCCTCCCGTCAGCCCGACTCCCCCCCTCCACCCCCGCTTTCCCTTTTGTGGCCCGTGCACCTGCAGCCCTTGAATCCGGGCAATAAAGCTGAAGGATTTGTCTGCTGGAGGTTGGAGGAGAGGTGGGGGAATCATTAGACGGCATGGGAAACACAAAAGCAACAGGTTCAAACTGTGGCTGGAGGTGGTCCCTGTGCCATATTCCGCAGTGATGACCTTGATGTAATGCAGTTTGACGCAGAAGGAGTGAGTTTAAGCAGATTTGTGTCCAGATTTACACCCTGTTTGGGTTAGTGTCATTATGAATCAGTTTGATCTGACACATGATCAGCTTTCAACCCCCTGGTATGCTTCACTTCCAATTACCAGCCCTGTGTAGTAAGTGACTGCCGGTCTGTGAAGAGCATGCGTCCGGTAACACAACTCTTCATGGGCTGAGGAAAGTTACGATTTGTGACGATGTATATATATATAAAATTGGTAGCTTTTTAAGCCCCCAAAAACATGGTATGCTTTTATTTGTATTTTATTTAGCCATTAAGTGACAGTACAACGGTAAACATATGTTTCAACAATGAAAATGCACATATACAGTGGGATATTTAATAAATAATATATCTATTTTTTAAATGTCAACAAATCCAATAAAACAAAAAGTCCCAGAGAAGTTGAATGTTGGCTTTGATCTTTTTATGGAATAAGAAAACAAGTCTATGACAGTGTTATCTTTTTAACCATGACTTTAATCTTTAAAATATTTGAAACTTGAAAACACAATAAAACACATTACTCATATCTGTCAATACAGTCGTTATGTTTTATTACTCAGTTTACTTGTGGGAAATGAACACAGTGATGGGCATATACAGACTCGGCTACTGAGGAAAGTTCCCCAGGGAAGCTGGTTTTATAATCATAACCCCACATCACCCCACTACAAAAATAAAAATGTTCGACCAAACGGAAAGTGGAGCAGTTTAACAAGAATGTACACGTAGGTGAAGTAAAATTGTTCTCAGCCGTGTTCTGCAGAGTCTCTGTTCAATTCCCCACCTGTTGTAATGTTATGTTCAGTCATGTAGAACTTTTTCTCTCGCCCGTTGCATGCCAGACCCCCCACATTGTAAATCGGCGCAAAAGAAAAAAAAAAGATTCAGTTCTTTCAGAGTGCGACCATGAAGGCAGAGGAAATCACTCTAAACGGTCTTAATTCTGCCATTAGATGAGAGGCAGCGCTGTGGGGATTGGCTGGCCCATGTGCTCCATATTCACAGAAGCAGGATGAGGCTGGGCAGCCTGCTGAGAAAATGGTGTCGTAATCAGGAGCCGACAGTTCAGCCTGATCAGGTACACTAGCCCCTCTCCTCGTTTCCTCAAACCCCTCCTCCTCCGCCTCTCCTCTCCTCCTCTCCCCTCATTTCTCTTCACTTCCCCCTGCCCCGTAAGGAGACCCTAATAAGAGTTTGGACGTACTGAGCTCCTCTCATGTGAGGACCTGGCAGGAGGTTGTGGTTGTGGTGGCGGAATGGTAGGGGAGGGTGGTGGTGGTGGTGGGGGGGGTGCTGTTTTTTTTTTGTTCCCACATTTGATTATTCGGGTTGGCTGAACTAAATTCTGAACCCATAAAATTCGTATCCCCTCTGGGGGACCATTTGCATATATTTCAGCGCACCCCTCCCTCACATCCCAATTCCCCTTTTTTCTCAGAAAGTGAAAGAGAGGGCAAAGCAACCAGGCCTGTCTAGGCTTTAAGATGTCACCGTGGTGTGAAATATGGGCGAACAAGCAGGGTCTTTGAAACTCAAACTAACCCCCCACCAGCCTCCGAGCCGCTGCCACACACACACTCACACACACACACACACACACACACACACACCGCCATCCTCATGCACTCCACTGGTTGCTATTCTTAAGTCGGAATTAAATTTCCTGCCGGTGAATAAGTGACATGCCTGGCAACTTTATTCTCCACTTTTTCGACCGGAGTTATTTCCAGCTTCATTTGCTGCGAGCTCCACAGAGAAAGTCTCGGCTGTTTACGGATAAGAAATAAAATTTGGCCTCGAATGTGTTTTTTGTGTTGACGTCATGGCAGCGCACAGATGAAGGGAACACACGTGTAGCTGCATGGGCACACAGAGAAACGAGCTGGATGAGGGCCGGGCCTCCACATCAGCAGTCAGCCATAAGAGACACCTGTTCATTTGTTCGGCCGGTGGAGTGGAGGTTTTGTTCTCACCGTGCCAACCCCCCGGCCCACTGGCACTGGTTTTTACTGCCCATCTGTATGGAATGGGCGAAGTTAGGCGAGGGTCTTTGGAAAAAAATAAATAGGAAAAGGGTTGGGAGACGGGGGGTGATACTTGATGGCATTTTGGTCACATGGGGCGAGTTGCTGTCATCCTTTAACCCTCCCTTCCCCCCCCCCCCGGACCCCTTTTTCTCTCCCCTCCCTTCCCGTGCCCACTCCCTGGTGCACAGGCAGAATGCAGTGTCAGGAGGGTGAGCACTGAGCGCCCATTGTGTGTGCTAACCAAAGCGGAATGCCCGGGTGACAAAAGGGGGAGGAGTAGGCTCAGGCCGCACAAAGCCAGGGGGAGGAGAGGGGTGGGGGGCGGTGGAGGGGGGAGGGACGGTGAGGGGAGCAATCTGCTGGGGGCTAAATGGACCCAGTCAGCCCCAAAAACTCTAGGCACCCTAAAAATCTTCCCACTGGCTTCTCGCCCCTCACCAGGCCTCCCCGCCCTGGCTCTGGGGGAGTACAGTACAGTGCGTCCGTTGGTTGCCAGCAGCGTGAAAGGAGAGAACCCAGAGCGACTGAACTTTCAGACTATTAGGTGTTGGTTTTGGTGTTGTGAGTCATGCCCCCAAGGCCTTAAACGGGATGTATTTGCCAAACGTAGTCATGGTTTCCCATCTCTGTCATCGCTGAGGGATGTCCTATAAGCCCCATTTATCACTGTCAGATATTTACAAAACAAACTGGGAATTCTCAGCTTGCAAAGGAACACGAAACTTTAGAAACCTCTCATCAAACAACATCATCAATATTTTGACAAAAAGTAGAGTAACTTTTTTCCGCTGATGATCCGTTGCCGGGACAGTCACGCGAACGAGGCGGTGACCTCTGCCTTAGAATCCGTGTTTGTGCGTTGAGTGTGTGCGTGAGGCTACATGTGCATGTACTCACCTGCCTCTTCTAGAAGCTGAGAGCAATCTCGTCTGTGTAGTATCGCACGTCAAAGACAGCCTCTCAGCTCCAGCGCAGGACCCGGGGCAACAGTGCGGCCACTTTAAAACGCAAACACAAAACAAACCCTGAATTTAACTGTTTCTTGATACCAGTTTATCTGCTGCACATGCGAGTAGGAGCAGTTGCAGGTCCTCGGGCCTTTTAATAGCAGTGATGTCGGTAAATTGACCTTTAAATCTGTGATTCCCAGAGTCTGGACGACAAAAGCATCTCTTTCATGTCATTCAGGGACCAAACACTGAGCAATAAATCAAATTACAGGATATTATTCCATTTGCATCATTAGCACCTCCTGGTTATGATGTTTATGAAGTTATAATAATAAAGTTAGTGCTGGCAACAAAATTAATTTCTATTTCTTTTGAAAAAAAATAGTTATTTTGACTGTCTTCATTTTAATGATTGTTATGGCATTTTCTTAATTTCTTGCATTAGTATTTATCCTTCGTACCCAGTCAATAGAAACTAATGGTAAGGCTCGAGGTAATAGTACAACCTGCCTCTTTGCAGTTTTGTTTTGGTGTAACTACAATTTTGTCAAATTAAAAGCCTTCGATAAAACTAGCAATGAAATCAAACAGATACTGACCCTCAACTTTTTTTGGTGATATTACGAAATCACTCACTGACGACATGAGGTCTATTAGTTGTAGTTTTATGCGCTGCGGAGCGGACGCTCCCGGAGACTGTGAAGCCACAGGTTCACTTTGAAGAGAACTATGGTTTCTAGTGGTCGAAATGACCGAGATCAAAGGGTTAGTCTTGATGATGACCTCCTCCTCCTCCTCCCTGCCTCTCTCTCCCATATGCACACTTAACATCTGAACCCCCCCCCTCCTTCTTTCATGCAAACCTCAGCCTTTCCCGTCTTATTAACATACGCCACTGCAGGGCAAAGGCAGCTACCCGTTTCATCTGTGCTGAGTTCATAGGAAGCAGCTTGCTGAGTTGTTTTGGTTTATGTGTTGTTAGTGAAATGCAGCAGGTCAAACGCGAGCCTCAGGGGCAGGTTCAGGTCATAGAGTTAAAATCGCCAGAGTTGATCCCGCTACCTCAGTGACTAACACAAATTGTGTTGATGGCTGGTGTGTGTGTGTGTGTGTGTGTGTGTGTGTGTGTGTGTGTGTGTGTGTGTGTGTGTGTGTGTGTGTGTGTGTGTGTGTGTGTGTGTGTGTGTGTGTGTGTGTGTGTGTGTGTGTGTGTGTGTGTGTGTGTGTGCTGGTGTGTGCGGGCGTGCACGTGTGCTCATGCGTGGTATGCACGGCTGTCAGGTGAGGTTGCTCTGTCTTTGCTGGTGCAGTCACAGCCTCTCTCCATCAGTGCTGACCCAGGCAGCCATCATTGTTCTGTGGCTGTAAATCACCCCTCTGCAATCAAGGCCCCTGATCTGGGCTTCTCTGAGCCTCTCTGCACTCCAGATGATTCCCCCTCCTGATTGGCCTAACTGGACGCCTGTCTCTGGTGGCAGATTAGCATGGATTGTTTTTTCTCTGTGGCATACAGATTGAGCCATGTTAACATTCACACCTCCACACTGCACCACGGGGCTCCGCGGAGCCTCCAGACTGCAGAAAACCAGAATTTGCTGAAAGCTTTGATACTTTTAGAGGGAAATGCAGGTGGGTGGACAAACGCATAACCAAATATTCCCTTCCTATGACAGAACCTAAAGAGCAGGTTGACACTGTACCAGAGGGCTGTGAACATGAGGCCATAGGTTTGTTGTTTTATCAAAATGCTTTAGTGTTTTCTTTAACTTGTCCACATCATATTTTAACAGGTTCCAAAGCCACATCTACTCAATTCAGCTGCTGTCAGATATAAACTGAACTCCGGAGTTTCTCCAGCCAGTCTCCCTCGTAATCAGTGGGCATCTTTCTGACCTTTCTAACATGCAACAGACGCAAAATGTAAAACAAACAATAATAATAACAATATCTTGGAATGCAATAGCTGAGCCACAGTAAATGACACAGGCAAAGAAGTCAAGAGAGAGCTGTTGCAGTGAGGGTAAATAAACACGCACGATCTCCACAGCGGAATTAATACGTTACCTCCTGCCTCTGCCGGCCGCCCCACCCCTCACTGGAACGCTCCAGAGACTTCTGTGTTGTTGTGAAAGCCCCTGAGCAGGAGAATCTCCGGCTGCGGTTTTCACGTGTGAAAGGAAAACTCCAGATAAAGTCTGGACCTAATTCTCTGGAGTTCATGTTCTGAAATTGGCTTAAGTTGCCAAGGCATATGGATTCAGAATTGGATGCAGTGCAGCTCTTTGAGACAGTTTCCTTATTAAGGGGAATTATTCAACATTATTAACCATAGTTCAGTGTACTGTCGGTGAACTCAAGTTATTCAGATTTCATGTTTATTCTCACTAAAGGTTCAGGAGGGGCACACAATATTAAAAAAAAAACTAAAGACAAACACAAACAATAATTATAATTCATTAGACTTTAGCTGGAAATCCAAAACAAGAGCTAGAACCGTTTTTTGTGTTAATATTTCCTCCATGTGCTTTTGGCATAATATTTCCAAATATCTCATTTCACTTAAGTGCTCCGCTCCCTCTGGTAATATATATGACTCATGGTCTTTGTTTTCTCCCTGATCGTTTTCCTGCTCGTCGGTTATAATGATACTCGTACGCTGACGAGCTGATGAGGTGAGACCACATGTACCTGTGAAATGCTCCCACCTCCTCCCAGCAGGCTGAAACTCCCGGGGTCTCTTGCTCTCCCAGCGGGGGATCATTAGCCTAAGCACCTATTTTAACAAATACCAGGGAGTGACCAGTGGCAGGGGAGGCAGGACACATCGCCTCCCACCGATAGAAACCTGCTTCTCTGTGAGTATCTGTGCCGCCGCTGTGGGAATGACAGACATGCTGTGATGGGCGGCCATGTGCAGGCTTGAATGCGGAGATGTGGTTTGCGATTATGGTCACGATGTCACATTATGATTATGTTTCGATATGAACTCGTGAGATCTAAGGTGTTTTGTATTGATACAATGCGTCAGATTTTAGGTTTGGTTCTCTCTCTCTCTCTCTCTCTCTCTCTCTCTCTCACTCTTTCACTCTTTCACTCTCTCTCTCTCTCTCACTCTCTCACTCTTTCACTCTGTCTCTATCTCTCTTTCTATCTCTATCTCTCTCACTCTTCCACTCTCTCTCTGTCTCTCTATCTCTCTCTATCTCTCTCTATCTCTCTCTCTCTCTCTCACTCTCTCTCTCTCTCAGTCTCTCACTCTCTCACTCTTTAACTCTCTCTCTGTCTCTCTGTCTCTGTGTCTTTGTCTCTCTCTCTCTCTCTCTCTCTCTCTCTCGCTCTATCGCTCTCTCTCTCTCTCCCCCTCTCTCTCTCTCTCATTCTCTCTCTCTCTCTCACTCTTTCACTCTTTCACTCTCTCTCTCTCTCACTCTCTCACTCTTTCACTCTGTCTCTATCTCTCTTTCTATCTCTATCTCTCTCACTCTTCCACTCTCTCTCTATCTCTCTCTATCTCTCTCTATCTCTCTCTATCTCTCTCTCTCTCTCTCACTCTCTCTCTCTCTCAGTCTCTCACTCTCTCACTCTTTAACTCTCTCTCTGTCTCTCTGTCTCTGTGTCTTTGTCTCTCTCTCTCTCTCTCTCTCTCTCTCGCGCTCTATCGCTCTCTCTCTCTCTCCCCCTCTCTCTCTCTCTCCCTCTCTCTCTCTCTCTCCCCTCTCTCACTCAATCACTCACTCACTCACTCACTCGTTCACTCACTCACTCTCTCACTCTTTAACTCTCTCTCTGTCTCTCTGTCTCTGTGTCTTTGTCTCTCTCTCTCTCTCTCGCGCTCTATTGCTCTCTCTCTCTCTCTCCCTCTCTCTCTCCCCTCTCTCACTCAATCACTCACTCACTCACTCAGTCACTCACTCAGTCACACAAATTCCAACCCATAGCGGGCTGAGTTATGTTGTCGTGGAGACGGTCATTGTGTAGGCCTCATGGAATCCTGATGACATCACAGTGATTCCAGCCTGTGTGTGTTCAGCGATCACGGGGATCACAGGCCTCACGTCTGAGAGCGAGAGCGACCAAAGAGAGACAGAGCGATAGAAACAGGGACCAGATTTCAGGAAGTTATAAATTCTCGTCCTGTAGAGATGTTTTTTATGTGTGTAGAGACGTTTGGATAAAACCCCCCCGAAGGAAATAGGTAAAATAGGGTTAACTCTACATTAGTAAATTAATTAAAAAGTTCATCGTCACAAAATAAAGCCACAGGCACAATACTTGGGACGGTTGAAAGAGCAAACAAGATTGTGACGGAGTGCTGCTTGACAAGATATTACAACGACCCAGTAACACCAGTGAACATCTGGTTCTTTCTGCTGTGGGAATGGATACACTCGGCATTCGCTCCCAGGTCAAATGAGTCTCTAGTAATTTTTATTGGCACGGAGAGAAACATAACACCAATAATTTGGCAAGACAGCGAGGTGAGAGAGAGAGCCTCAGAATTAATGAATGCGTGATGTCAAGTATGACGCACTAGAGGGAAAAAATAGCTACTGGCAATGGGAAATGAGTCAATCACATTTTTTGTTTAAGTCGGTTGTCGTCTTGATTGTGTTTTTATCTGAGTTGAAAAATGTGGCGCTAGTGTAAAGCTCCCAGAAGAAAGAATTAAAATCTGTATAAACTATGTTGCACGTAAAATGGGACATTCCTGTATGTTGCAGGAAAGTAGCATCTCAACATTGACAGGGGATGCTTACGCCTGACATCACATCTCACTGAAGGTATGAATTTAAAAGCTCCTGGGGTGAGACTGTACATGATGGGGAAGAATTGCCTCCGGTGTTTATATCCCCACGTCTTATAATCCTGCTTCATGTGTCTGAGCGAGATTCTCTTCACATGGGCGTAATGGTAATTGTGGTGATTTACGACTCGTTCCTCCAGTTACCATTATAATACATGGGGCTGTATGTGTTGCCTTTTTTTCCCAAGGCTTTGAGAGGCTTGTCGTCATTCTCTGTTAGAAGAGAGACCTCACTTTGACTGGGAGCGACATTGCATTATTATTACCTGTGTGGAGCGGCGTCCTCTCCCCCTTGTGCTCGAACCTGCACTTTCTCAGGCTCGAGCATGCAGTCCAGTGTTTGCCCAATACTGACACGTGTGCGCGCCGATGTATTATGTATGTGTTTGCTAATTGTGTGCGTGTGTTTACCTTTGCAGGGCGGGGTGGGGGGGTCCAAGGGGGTTGTTGGGTGAGAAGGTGGGTGGTGGTGGTGCTCGGACCTCAGCTCCCAGGAAGCTCTCTGTGCTCCAGAAACCTGAGCTTGAGCCTGATAAGACAATGAGGGGAACACGTGAGACTCTGGCACATGGTGGCTTGGGTTACCTGTTCGCTCTGCCTCTCTCTGAACTTTTGGCCCTCGGAGCAAAGCCTCCCCACCCTTATGACTCCTGCACTGCTCCGCCGGGCTCCCTGCGCTCTGTCTTCCCCTTCCATTCGGTCTCTCTCTCTTCCTCGCCCGCGTGTTTCTCCACCCCACATGCGAATCCCCGTGCTGCAGCTCCTTACTTCAATAACTTGTACCGCCGTGCTCTTTATCAGAGACACACAACCCCTTCCGTCATCAACCGATTTTTCTGTTTTGTTTGCGTGTGTTTGTGTGTGTGTGTTCGTGTGTTTGCCGTCTGTCTCTCCAGACAAAGGGCTGACTGGGCCCCTGCCATCAGATCTCCATCCATCCACAGTCCACAGGTGAACTTCTTCCACCAGCCGGGCCAACCTGACTTTCAAGTGTCCCGCCCACATTTATACGGTCTGCTGTCCTCTCACCTGTGCAAATATGAGAGCGAGAGACAGATGAAGGGAGAGAGGGAGGGAGGGAGGGAGGGTGGAAAAGAGTGAAATGGAAAGATATCCAGGCCTTTGGTTACTGGGTGGGGCGCAGGAAAGAATACCGCACAGCTGAGCAAACCTCCATAGCCATAGGACTTCACCTGTACACTCTCCACTTTTCTCCTCTCTGTTTTCTCTCCTAATCCATTCTCCCTTTCTGTAACCGGCCCCACAGGGATGGTGCGCTAAGGCGTCCTTTTATGGCCCCTGAATAGAGATTTCCTTTGAGGTTATGCAGTCGATACACTCCAATGTCATTTCTGTGCCGTGGTCACAATGTGGAGTGATTTACTGCCTTAGGGAACACATTCGCTCTCTTCAGAAGTGTTCCCGTGTAGGTGTGGGTATTATCTGGAGATTTTTCAGGAAATCCTTTTATCTGACAATATCCGCAGCAGAGGTTTGACTTAATTTGGAAATGCACCCAGTAATCTAGATCAAACTGTATTTAAACCGACCCGACGGCCGAGGACCCCGGGTGGTGACGTGGGCGGCCGGCGCCTGAAACCCCCCCCAATCTCTAGATCGAAAGAAAAGTGTGTGTGTGGACAATTGAACTTAAATTTCAAAAAGGGCACCACCGACACTTTTTTTGTTCACATTCCTAAAACGCGTGACTGCTGAAACACAATGTGTTCATCAGCGGCGACGTGCCTGGCTGAAACGCAAAAGCAAAACAAAAGACACCCTGCGCGCTGCGTGGGTTCCAAAAAATGATCGACACAGAAAATAAAGGTGTGAAAATCATAAAAGTTGCGGTTGCTGCTCCTCAACCAACCAGCTGGATGCAAATAGGGAGCAGATGCGTGCGGAGCTACCGTACCTGACGTAGGAACTCACATTTGGGCGTGTGCATGTGAAACCAACTGAAAGTGATGTCATTTCTTTTTTTCTTTTCTTTTTTTTTGCTGTCCTGCTTTTCAGTGCACGGACCACATGTGAAGTCGACTCTGGGCCTGAATGTGGATTGTCAGCGTCTGGAGCTTTTAGTGATGGCGAGGCCGAAGTGAAGCATATCTCATGAAGGCAGGCTGACTCTCACACCTATTTGCTTTCTGCCTCTCCTCCCTCTCTCTCTCCCTCTCTCTCTCCCTCCCTCTCTCTCTCGCTCCACTGCAGGTTTGGGCCTGAAAGACGTGCCAGACCTGCTGCCAAAGCATCAGCCTCCACCTCACCCTGCAGACATGGCTGAACACACGCATGCAAACACACACAGAAACACGCACACACACGCACTCTCTCACGGGGCACAGCTCTTATGCGTGTTTTTTTCGAGCGTATTTCTATTTCCCCGTGTTTCCGCGCATCCCACCACGCACGTGTGTCAGGACCCTTTAGCGTTCGCACGGCCACATTCTTGCCGCCCCTGCTCTCTCTCTCTCTCTCTCTCCAATGATGGAGTCCTCACACACTCTCATGCCACATGTCAGACGGAAGACAAGATCGAGGCGCGTTCACACGGTCTTCCTTGACGCAAACGTAAACACATTCATGCGTTCAGTTAGTCAGTTGTCTCTCAGGCATGCCCTATTTTTAAACTGTAAGCACACCTACACACATTCTCCCATGCAGAGGCACACCCACTGCGGCCCATGTCATGCTAGGAGACTGTCCTCGTCTCGGAGAACACCCGGCACAGTCGCGACGCGAGGGGGGGATTTTGTTCGGGGGGGAAGTAAATCTTGACAGCTGACACTAGTCGTCTGTTTTTAAAGCAGTTTGCATCACCACCCCCCGTATTTAATGGCACAGCACCTACTGATTACTGCATGCTCTGAGCTAGTCTGGTAATTGCACTGTACATACCTGTCCGGGGTGTAAGCCCGTCCACCGAACATGGGGCCCCTCTGTTTGATCGCTCGTGTTATTGTCGTGAATGAGAGCCGGAGCCTCCCATGGCCTCGTTCAGTCTCAGTCATCGTCAGTGTGCATTCGCCATTCTGTCTCCCCACAGTTGCAGGAGAGTCAGCTCAAAGTCAGGTCTGAAAGGTGCACGTGTTTTCCGATTTCCACTCTGTGCTTCAGTCGACATGTGTTTATTAAGAGAGTTGAATCCGACAAAACCTGTAGCTCTGAGCTGAGGCGATTAAGCTCTCGCATAGCAGGAGAATCACCCTGTCAAAAAGTTAAGTCATGATGGTTTCCAACAGTCATTTGGCATGTGAATCAGCACGCGGCCTTTAAACCTGCGGGTTGTCAGCCTGACGTGAATGAGTCATACATGTGATTAGTTGTGGTATACAGTATTTTGTCTGTGACCACAAAAGCATCGCAAATGCACCATCACACTCTGCTGTTGTAGTTATTTCGGGTGGTTTGTCTTCACCCATATCAGCCTGTCTTTTAACTTTAAATCACAGACGCTGCTTATCTCCTCGTCCTGTGATTTTTATCAGTAACCCGTCTGGTCCTGGTGCTCATCATGCAGTTGCAAAACAAATCTTTCGACACCCACTCCTCCTGTGCATGTGCGTGTGTAGCTGCAAAACGTTTGGTCCGTGTGTGGCAACGTGACGTATATGACGCTCGTGTGTGCGCTGTGAATAATTTCAAGGTTTTGTTAGATGCTGAATGTTCCCACACGAAACGGAGGTAAACAGGAATAGTTTATGTTCACTGTTAAAAGTAAGGGATTTAGAGCTTTAGAGATATTAAATGAATCTGACAAAGAGATAAGTCTGATTTCGGAGTATTTGCCTGCTCGTTCCTGGGAGAAGCAAACTGGAATGAGGAGTGGCCACAGAAGGGTGTCACTCGAACTGAGAACACAGGACATGCAGGCAGTGCACATTCAGCCATATAACATTGACAGGTCAATAACAGCAACATACCAATTCTGTAAAATACTGGTTTGCATTTGTTTGTTTTTATTATTACCTTTTTTTTTTACTGTTGCAATGTACTACCATGCATTTTTTTTATTCCCGCACTTTGCGTGCCCGACCCAGATCAGCCTAAAGGAACATCGCACGCTAATGCATTACATAAATCTAACGCCCTCTTTTCATTCGCATTCAACAAACAAGTTTAAAGAATGGAATATGTATAGATACAGTATATATAGATATAATTATTGCTTGCTCTCTCAATCAATAAAACATTGTTTTTATAGTAGAGAATCTCCCTCCAGCATTGTCCCAATACAATAGTATCATTCAAGAGAATACATGGGAGAGAACATGCAGCAAGATAATAAAATAACAGATGTTCGATTCAATTTCTTCAATGTTATCGGTGTTTAAATTATAATATGGAAAATAAAACAATCGGTTAATTAAAAAATATACAAAAAAATAGAAAATGTTAAAAGGGTTGTTTGTAATTGGTTTGGAAAAGTTTGAAAATTAGAAATAGCTATTTATTTATTCGAATAAAGAGTTAAATAAAAAGAAATGGGGAAACTTTCTTAAGCATTGTCTTCATTTTAAATCGCATCCTATATTGGCATTTATAATTTTTTTAAAGATTTATAGATACACAATAATGGATTGTTGATTTACCAGAACTTCAGAAGGAGAAGATATGTCTCTCCTGAGCTTCCTTAGATCAGTGTCCATGACAGACTAACGTACTGCTTCTTTTTTTAAACACGCGTGACATGTCCACTTCTCCCTCTTGGAGTGAAGACAAGCAAATCTCCCAGCAGCAGTTGTTGCGAGGTGGTGTTTGTTGGTTCTTCGGCGGCGGCGGTGGTGGTGGTGGTTGTAGTTGTAGTTGTTATTGATAGCCACAGGCCTGTAGCTCCTCCAAGGTGACAGTAACAGGAGTTAAAACCTGTAAATCTTCAGGAGACCTCCTTCCTCCCCCCCCTAATTCCTCATTACCTCACGGTAGGTTGTCCCAGAAGAGATTTAGAAGGCCTGCAGGGCAACTTCGGCGGAGGAGAGTGTTTTACTGTGTGTGTGTGAGTCTGTGTGTGTGTGTGTGTTTGTTAACCTGTGGTGAGTGTGTCGGACCACAGAGCAGGACTGTGGGACATGGCTTAAGGCCGCGGTGTATGACCACGGACCACAGGCAGGTAACACCATATGGGGTTTCCATCCTTGGTTGTGTGTGCGTGTAAGTGTGTGTGGGTTGTCAGCTCCGGGGGAGAAGAAGCGGCTCTCTGACTAACTTTATTTTTTTGGTAAATCCACAACCTAAAATAAGAAGAAGAGGGATAAAAACAAATCCACACGTCCCAGACAACTCCGTCACAGCTCGGTCTCTCAGGGGCAAGTGTCACAGCTTCTCCACTCTGTTAATTCTCCTTAACTGTTTGCGGACTAATGAAAGGACTCCGGGTTTGCTCATCCCTTCAGCCGACATCAGTGAAACCCAACACCCGGGCCCCTGCAAACTCATCTCTCTGTTGATCTACCTGGCTGTCTGTGTCTTAACCTGTGTTTTTAAACAAACCCATAAAGAAATCACTGTTGGTTCCCAACACTGTTCAAACAAGAACTTTTTTCATGGATGGAGCCTGCAGGGGATCCTCACGACCCTGTTTACCAGCTCCCACTAGTGGTGCAGAGCATTACTGCCAGAGCCGGCCTGCTGAGGTGATTTGATAGAGCTCAGTTTGTCTGTGTGTTCAATAATTAATAAGCGAGGGATGTCTTGTTTTGTCCGTATTAGTTGGAGGTGGATGAGTTCAGAGGAGTTTAGCATCTGCATGCAGCTGGTTTTATTGCAAAGGAATGAATCTAAGCCAAAAGCCGGTGCACCGCTGTATGTCAGTCACGTCTTATCTCATTTAATCCATGAAACCTGAAAGTACTGACAAGTGGCTGTAATGACTTTTTTCCTCTCCCCACATGGCCGTCCTCCCTGTGAATGCATGTTGTTGTGGCGTTGAAGTGAATCCTTCAGCGGCCTGTGTGATTCCCTCCTCTGCATTGTGTCTCCGGCGACAGTGTTTACTGATAATTGAGTAATTACCTGTAAAAGATAGCACTCCTGTGGTTCTGTTCAGCCGTAATCGCCCCACTCTGCATCCCCAGTGGATCAGGTGTTAGCTCGCGGAACAAGCTAAATGCGACAGTGTAGCGCCGCGCTCCGTGTAGATTAAACATGTAAGTGTGAGAGCTACTGTATCTGCACCTAACTGCTTCCTGTACCATCGCCAAACTGACTTCGAAATCTCAGGAAAACGAGTGTTCAAAAACTAATTTGCCAACTTCGCAGAGGTGATGGCTGCACATTTGGAAAACGGCGTCAAATCATCAGACGGTAAATTGACATTCCTTTGTGAGTTTCACAATCCCACGGTGAATGGAAAGTTGTAACAGGCACTTTGTGCATACACGAGTGGCCTCACCCACAGCGGCGTTTAAAAGGCAAACAGCAGTGTGTGCCGCTGGCCGGAGCTCGGCAGCAGAGAAAGTGGTCGTTCCTTTTGAATTACGGCAGCCGAGGTTCAGCATAATGGCCGTATCATTACAGTGCAAAGAAACCTTTGTGAGACGGCCCCGTCCCCTTCCTGGTCTTCATACATTATTCCCTTTCTCCCTCAAGCTTTCTGAACTTGTTCTTGCTTGCTCTCTTGCTTCCTTAATTTCTTTCGTCATTTCTTTCATTGCTTCCTTGCTTCCTTTTCTTCTTTATTATTTTCTTTATTGATTCCTTAATTCAACCTCTTTCTTTCTTTCTTTTTAATTTCCTTGCTTCCTTCACCTATCTTTCTATATTGCTTCGTGGCTTTCTCGCATTCTTGCATCTTTGCTTCCTTGCTTCCTTACTTCCTTGCTTGCTTCCTTGCTTTCTAACTGTTTTGCTTCCTTAATTAGTTTCTTCCTTTCTTCCTTGCTTCCTTGTTTTTTTTGCTTTCTTTCTTGCTTCCTTAATTTATTTTCTCCTCTCTCTCTCTTGCTTTCTTGCTTTTTGCTTCATTTTCTTTCTTTCTCTCTTTCTTGCAGTCTTCCCTTTCTCTCTCTCTCTCTCTCTCTCTCTCTCTCTCTCTCTCTCTCTTGCTCCGTCTCTTTGTCAAACTTCAAACAGAGGATCAGTCCAGAGTGTTCAACATTGTCTGAAAACAAAAGTCAGGTCATTACTCCTTTCAGGTTTAATTTCCCTCTTTGTGTCTCCATCGACACTTGTGATGTGGTGATGGATTTTACTTTTTACAGCCACTAGGAGGTTATGTTTGCATTTGTGTTTGTTTTTATGCTGGTGAGGATTAGTAATTAAGACTCCTGGACAAATTACAGCGAATTTAGTAAAATTTTTAGGGTTTGAATCATGGAAGAATTATAAAAATGCTGTTGTGGATCCAGTTTTATCGTTTACGTTACATTTATGAGAGTGTGCAATTTGGTTCTGATCCAAATAAGAATCTAGTGAATTTAAACGTGGTTTCAAAAGGGGACTAACTTTGGAAGTGTCCTATAACCTTTTGATAACATATGTTTGCATGGAACGCAGAATATGGATTTTGTCCCACATCACATTACAGTGGAAGTGTTTGAGTGACGGCCTGAAGGAGGAAAGCACAAACCTGTTTCAGTGCTCTCACAGGCACCTGACTGACGTGAAGACTCTGAACCTTTCCTTTAAACAAACAGCTGTTCTCCAAACTTCCTCCTCACCTCTGCCTGTGAAGCCCACACAATAGGAATCTCATCCTTCTGTTTCCATACACACACATAACCTACTTTTTTTTCCTCTTTCGTCTGTTTTTCCTTTTTTTTAATTTTTTTATTTTTTTTTACAGAAATCTACCAGCTCGGATTTGGGCCTCAAACCAGAAATGAGTGGTACAGGTGGAAGATTACAGATCTTCGGTTACGGATGCATTTCCATTCGATTGTCCTAAAAGGGGACGAGAAGAAGTAAACGATCTGACGTGAGGGGATCATATTAATGTAACGCACGCACACACAATAATCCCACAGGACTTCCTTCCCATTCCCATTAGAAACCACACCCAGGAGGACAGGTAACAGGAGAACACCTTTCACAGGGTCAGATTGGAAGAGGTGGGAGAAAACAGGCCAGGCTGCTTTCTGATCAGTTTCACCTCTTCATCTCACTCTTTTCTTTTCCTTTAATTTCTTTTTTATTTCTGTTTCTTTCCCTTTTTAAACACCTCTCTCTTTCCTGCCAAGCATCTGATCCGTTTTGAGACTGGCTGATAATTTGAAGTGTCTCTTGTCTGCCATAACTGATCAGCGAGGGACTTTTTTTTTCCACTCATCCGCAACTTGCCTGAGCGCTGGCCCTCTCAAAGGGACAGTAATATGCACTGATGTAATGTGCGCGATAGGGATCTTTTGAGGGGTGCGTTATAAACTGTCACCGTAATGCGAGTGCAGGGCGCTGAGTTTGGGGGGGTGGGGGGGTGGCGGGCGCTGAGACGAGGGGGGGGGGTGGACCAAGCAGTGTCACTGGAATCCGCAGTGTTGTGAGAGCCCCATACCTTTCAGCTTCATTAAACCAATTTCACGCCGAGGTGAGCTAAGAGAGGAAGCTCTGAATCTCGGCAGCGGCAACAATGGCGCATTGAAGGGATGAGGCGAAAGTAAATTAGGTACCACTTCACAGACGGCAAATTAAAATCTGAAAGTTGGATAGGAAAAAGTTGAGGGTGGATGATTATGTCTTTATTGTGCCCTCCCTCCTCAATCTAGATAACCCTCCCTTCCTTTTAGCAACCACCTTTGCCCCCCCACCACCCCCACCTCCCTCGCGCACACACACACACACACACACACACACACACACACACACACACACACACACACACACACACACACACACACACACACACACACACATATCCCCACAACCCAATCCTCCAAAGAAATAATAATGATCTATTTCTTGTCTGGTAATTGGTTTCTAAGATGCTCCCTCTCAAAGACCCAATCTCAAATACCAACCTGCTTATATGGCCGTCCTTTCAGCCACTTAATTTGCTTTGAGCTTATCAGTAAGATTTCATATCCAGGAAAATCACATAAATTAAACATTAATATGGGGCTTATTTCTGTGCAGTCATTGACCTCCCACGGCCATTGAGCCGCTTCATCAGACGTGGGTCTCGGTGTTTGTGCCTCCTTCAAGCCTCTCGGACGCAGACTGCAACCGTACACTTAAAAAGTACTCTGTGAAATATCTTTGGATATTCAAGATATTTGTTGTTCTATTAAATCTTAACTGTGTAAAATAGATGTTGTAGCTCTGATAAGTTGAGGTAAAATTACACGATGCTATGCTGTGACACCCCACTAACCTGATTTCAGATAAATGTGAAAAAAGGAGGTCGTGCAGAAATATTTAGATCTTTTACTCACCTTTTCTAGAAAAACCACAAAGTTTGGAAAAACACAAAATTCAAAATGAGTTCAACGTAATAATGTAAGTGAAACAAATAAGAATCACTGGAAAAAGTACCTGGAATTGAAATGAATCTTTAGTAATATATATATATATATATATATATATGTCTATTATGTTATTATTTAATTATTAGCACTGCCTTAACATCAAAGCGGCATTTTAATGTAGTAGTTTTTTTTTAAACCTTTTTAATCTACAAAGAAACTGATCATTATATTTTAACAAAATTGTTTAAAGGGCTTGAAACGGTTCCTTCAAATTGTGCATCATTTTGCTACTTAAATAAATGTACTTAGTCCCTTTCCAGCAGTAATTATTATAATTTTTTGTTTGCGTTTAAAACCAGACCAGTTCTCAGGTAGTACAGGAGTTACTGGACCTGCTTTATTATGTCAATCAATGGTTCCCACAGTCCAGCAGTGCAGTGTGAAGAGCCTGAAGACTGAGAGATGACAGAGGGACATCAGCAAACACACTGTTGTTATATCTGGGACCCCTCTGTGTCTCCACGCATGTGCGCTCACATATGTGCAAGTACGTTTTTTAAATGCGTATGTTTGTGTTAATGTAAGCGCCCATGTGGGGTGTGCACCCTGGGCATTTGTGTCACTTGTTTGTGGGCACTAAACCGGGCTCTCTAACTAGCTGGTGGGGTCACCCTGGGAGCCACAGGGGCCCCCCCACAATGCCCTGGCAGCAGTGTGGCTTTTACTAGGCCTCGCGCCGCTGGCTTTACGAGAGCCAGACAGATCCCCTTCACGCCATAAAGCCATCAACAAGGGAACAAAGAGGGCAGGTGCTGAGGGCTGCATTGAGAGCTCACCTGCACCCAGCGGGAAACAGAGGGTGTCCAGCCAAGCCAAGAGGCCCTCCACTTTCACATCCCCACTCTCCAGGCACGGCCGGGCGAGCCTGGCTCTGCCGCCGGAGAGAAACCGTTTCTCTCTTTTCAGTCGGAGGCAGATCCTCAGCTCAGGGTGTAGACGATGACATACGTGTACTGTATTGGCTCTGGTAAATGGTTTTGTTCAATGGCTGTTGGGTGATGTTCGACCCAAAACAGGCCACAACAGGCCGCCGCTAAACTCTGTAATTATCCGTATTTGACAGGTATAGCGGGAGTGAAGGCTTTGGGAGGCAGCCAATTAGGTAGGCTTTTCAGGATGTTTTTTTTTCAAGAGGTAATTGTAGAGGAGGATGTCAGATATCAAGGTTTTTGCCTGTGTGTGTTTTAGCGGTGTTAATGGGGGTTTGCATAATAATTAATTTGAAATACATTAGAAAGGTTAGAGTAAGGAATTAGAGAGTCAGGACAACAGAGACCCCCGAAGAGGGGCAGATGGTAAAGCTTAGTAACAGACCGAACCCCAGCCACAGGTAGGCATGGCGTCAGGCCGGCAGCCTGTCAGTGGGGGCAGGCTGGGAGCTGCCGCCCCGGCTTCAGCAACAGATGTGTGGTGAATCTTCAACTCTGCTATTCCCTCACTGTCACCGCATCTGTCCCCGCTCTCCACACAGTTGGGCTCAGCTCCCCCCCCCCCCCTGTGTGACAGAGGCGACTTGGAGGAAAAAAAGAAGAGCTATCACTGAACTTATTGATTAGTCCAGACTGCCCTGGCTGGCTTCATTTAATGACCTCAGGGAGTCATTATGAAAAGTCATTGTCTTTGTGATTGGTTCACACTCTCCCCGACCATGTGGGAATCCTCCTGTTGCCGCCTCAAGGGTGAAATCCACTAGCATCAAAGTGGACCTGTTGACTGATTGGAAACAAATATCTGGAGATATTTGATTTTTGTTTACATGTTTAATCCGCTTATTAAAAATGAGGTCAGGATGGGCGACAACGGTAACATCAGTAAAAGGCCAGCGTATGCTCCTAACTGAAACGGCAACCCGTCTCATTGTCTCTATTTAAATCCCACTATAGAAAAACATATCAGTGACAGTATAAATGATACATCCCACTTTATTCTCATTTATACATGTGGTCTAATCTCCTCAGACTGCCCCAAATGCAGGGACAGTGTCCCTCTCTCTTTCCCCACTCAGCCATGGCACTGGCTGGAGATGGTTTATTTTAATTGAAAATTAGCAAAACAAAACAAGGGCAAGAGGATCCCTGAATGGGGCCCCTTTCTCTGGGAGCTCCTGTGCCGTTGAATAATGCATATGGGAGAAAGTAAACAGCAGCCGCGGGCCTTGCTGGGGGAACAATGGGCCGCACACAGCCCAACCAGGGCGCCTGATTTTATTACTGGCCTGTCAATCCCCCCAGCCTGGGAACTGTGGGACCTAGGCCAGGCAGCAGCTGCTGACCGCTCCGCACTGACCCAACACACCCAGCAACCTGCACGATAACACTGTCACACCGATGCATACCTCCACTGACTGCACTGTCCGAGTCCTGATCTGTCCGTTCTCACACACACACACACACACACACACACACACACACACACACACACACACACACACACGCACACAGACTCTGGATGCAAGTGATCTGAATCCATTTCCTGTTTGATGGAATAATCCATTCAGTCGGAAGTTTATCTGAAGTTTATTTTGAAGGAAAATGTGACGATCGATGCAAACTCACTCAGTTAAAATTGAATCATGCTGTGAAATTTCAATTCCAAGTCAGTGAGCGATTTGCTTCACACGTCTCACATCAGGGCCGACTTCCTGGTAAGGACCTTATTTCATTGGGTTGTAGATCAGATCCATCCCGACTCAGACGCTGTGGTCTGGGGTCACCGTGGCCACTTCTAAACTTTTCCCTTCCACTGGATGCTTCTTTGTGTGTGTGTGTGTTCCCTCGCCGGGCATTGAGATTCTGGTCTTGCTTCTGGCTTCAGCCAAGTCCCAGTTGCCATGCCGACTGGCAACTGGTCTCCCAGGATGAGTAATGATGTGATGTGGCTGAGCTCTAAAGTTCCAACAAAGACCTTATTACCGCTGCAGCACCTCATAACACGCCATTGTTGTCAAGTGCTCCTGATATTAACCTGCCTGGACCTGGGCTTCCTCCCTTCACAGTGGAGATGTGTGTGGGTGCTGTGGTTGCGTTAGGATTTTTTAAGAGTTAGCCCTGATGAAAGTTGGTCCAAAAGACTCCCCCTCACAATTTGTTCTCTCCATGTTGTTGATCATCTTTATACTATTAGAGAATTCATTTTAGTGTAAAAGTTAATCATTGGAGTTGTTTGAATTCTGAAGATCCTTTAAAAAGCTTCAGCAATCACAGTCAAATTGCAAACTTACTCATTTGTTTACTCATCTCATCATACAACCTGTCTCTGGCCTTTCTACACAGTAATCTTTATTTAAACTTGGTTCAACTTGTGAAATCGCCCATATTCCAAATCTCTGGAAAAAAAGATCTCTTCACAGCAAACAGCATCCCTAGCACGTGAACCGTCCACAGTGGTCAGGCCCCAGCCAAGTGTGAACTACCATAAAGGAGGTGTGTGTTTGTGTGTGTGTGTGTGTGTGTGTGTGTGTGTGTGTGTGTGTGTGTGTGTGTGTGTGTGTGTGTGTGTGTGTGTGTGTGTGTGTGTGTGTGTGTGTGTGTGTGTGTGTGTGTGTGTGTGGGTGTGTGTGTGTGGGTGTGTGTGTGGGTGGAAGGGGGGGGGGGGGGGGTGCTGTGGGCTATACAGGCATGGTGATGCCACAGGATGTTTGAGTGTTTGACTTGGTTTAACAACATCCTCTGACAGAGACACCACAGGCTGCAGATGAGGTGAGAGATAAGAAACAACTGTGATCCAGGCCTTCACCCCGGCCATTGTCCTGCTTATCTCCAATGTAGCGCTATCTGCTAATAATGGGGAGGAGACGGGGGGAGATGGAGGGAGGGGCTGTCACTGATAAAGAACAATAACTATTTTTTTTTTCATTGATTAATTAAGGTGTGGTTTTGGGAGCACTTTGCCTTATTAGAGCGGACTTCAACTTCCCCTTTAATGTGGAGTCGTGGGCCAGCAGTAAACTTACTTTGCTAAATTTGTCCAAAATAGATGTTGTATGACTTTTTCATGTGCGCACACATGAAACATGTACTCATTCATTACAGCCACCCCGTTCTCTAATCATGTGATTTTGATGTGTGAAGACGTCTTTGTTTCAGCCTGATGAGGCGCACACATGCACACACACACACACACACACACACACGCACGCACACACTCCGGTGCATCTACATGTCTCGTCCTCTCCAGTTTCCAAGGGGTGCACCGAGGAGGTTATCAGCACCGAATCACCACTCTAGCCCCAGACTCCGGTGTGTGTTGTTTTTTTTGGGGGGGGGGATAGGACGGGAGACAGGGGGGAGGGGCTTTAGCATGGCTCCTATGTGTACATCGGCGTTGCCGTGGGAAACCGTACCCATCAAATAAAGTCAAGCATTTACCTGCGTGGCTCAGGTGACAGTGGAGGAGGGGCAAGGGGGAAACTGGGAGAGGGGGAGCTGATGGGTAGCCCAGGGGTGAGAGAGTGACCCTGACCCTGCAGAGGTAGTGTTGGGGGGGTGGGGGGGTGGTCCTGACGGGCTGGGTCGGCAGCACCCCGTGGCCTGGCCCTCTGTCCTGGAGCCAGACAGGCAATTGTGGGAATTTTGCCTCCTTGTGACCGGGCCAGTTGTCCCCAGAGACCCGGTCCCCTTTCTGGGAGTATCAGCGGAGGCTCTCCCTCCTCCTCCTCCTCCTCCTCACCTCCTCTGCAGGACTGGGAGAACAAGTTCAAACACACAAGAGCTGCAACTTGTTGTTATGGACTTCTCCCATTTATCTTATTGTCCCTAGAAGATTGTCTTTTAATCATATCTGGAACTTTGTATTGCCATTTTCATCAATAAGCTTTTATAAAAGTAGTTGCATCCTTTTCCCAGTCAGACAAGTATTTTTATTATCCACACTCGCATGGTTGCACTAGCAAGTGCATATGTGTCATTTATAAAATGAGCAGGGTGTGGCATTCGCTCCAGTATGATCACTGGCTGTGTCATATTTCATAGGGAAACTCTTATTTCAAAATTCTTAAGGAAGTAATTAAAAATAAATCACCACCCCCACATTTACTAGAAACTCTGTTATAGATACTGACGAAGAATTAATTACACTCCAGAGTCATTAAAAGTAGACTATGTCTCCGTTTTAATTACAATCATTCTTTAATGCGAACACTTTGAAAATTCATCATATTTTCTAATGAAGCTGCCTTCCATCGCCAATCACACACGATTCTCGGGACGTATGACATATTATTTATGTTCCCCTTTCCTGCTGAATAAATCACGACTGTGACAATGCAAAACAGAGCGGAGGACACCTCGGTTGATAAGAGGCCTATTTGGTTACACCAGGTGATATGTAGATAAGATTAAATTTGAGACAGAGGGATGGAGGGTCTGGGAGGGGAGAGAGGTTTCATCACTGGTGCATGAAGAACAACATCTTTGGTGGTTGGGGCCAGGGGGTTGTCAGAAGACCTCCTGTTGGAGATGAGGCGTGGAGCTGAGGCACAGAGCTGGGTGTTAGCGTCTGTGCCGGACCTAATCCTGGGACTTAGGCTGAGACAGTCTCCAGGACAGGGACGGGGCACCTGAGGGAGGGCCGGAGTGGATGGCTGAGGGGTCGAGGGGTCGTGTTTACCTGCGGCAGGTATTTCCTCTGGGAACTGATAAGACCCAGGGAGGGGAAGTGCTCTGTTCCAGGTGAGTGCAGAGGGGCCCGCAAAATGACACCATACACAACCATACACAACCATACACCCCCCACCCCACCCGGGGCTCCACCCAGAGACATGCTCACAAACAGGTCACCTTAATGCCTCACGCTCTGGACCTGCTTTTCCATCACATACTTGCTACAGAAGTCTTGTTCTGCATTACTCACATCGTGCCAAATGTATATGGACATCACTCAGGTTTGATGACGTCTCATGATTCCAAATTTAGTGGAATAAAACTGTTTTTTTCCCTTCAAATAAAACAATTATATTTCAAATTATTATTGTCCCAGCTTTGTGGCCTAAGACTGACCTGATAGTTTGTTTATTGACGAATAAAATGAGCCGTGGTACCTGGCTGCTGCTACTGCTGCTTCTTCTTCTTCTTCCTCAAGGTGTGTCACCGGAGCTGGCAGCTGTGATATGGCTGAGGTGTCAATTTGTTTGTTTTCCTTCTCTCTCCCTCTTCCTCTTCCTCACCTGCCTCTGCTCTGAGGCCCTACCCCCCCCCCCCCCCCCCCCCCACCCCCGGTTGCTGCGAGGGGTCACTGAGCTAGAACATGTTAACAAGCACAGCCTCAAACACTGTACTGAAAGACACACACGTGCCCCCCCACCCTGCCAGGGGGGCAGCAGGCCTGGGTGGGGAGAAT
The DNA here is from genome assembly GCF_947347685.1 of Pleuronectes platessa. Lineage (NCBI taxonomy): Eukaryota > Metazoa > Chordata > Actinopteri > Pleuronectiformes > Pleuronectidae > Pleuronectes > Pleuronectes platessa. The sequence goes on from NC_070633.1 coordinate 20,224,363, forward strand.
TCTGGGCTGGCATACACCTGTCATATTTTTAGTACGAAAATTGAATTACTCATTGGATCTGAAAATAGATTTTAGTTTCAAGGTTATCCTCTTATTGTTGAGTGTATTTTTTCACTGTAGGTATCTAATGTGTAAAAACTAATTAAAAAGTATTTCATCAAATTTATTATATTTGAATTATCATTAAACACATTTATAGTAGATGCCTAGCACAAGTCTAAGCAGACAAAGCAGGTGCGCTATGCAGTAATATGTTTTTTTCAATGTATCAAGTATCCCAATGATGTGAATCTTGACACCTGTGCATGTAAATAAGAGGAAGCATGAGTGTGTGTGTGTGTGTGTGTGTGTGTTGTAGAAGATATTCAGTTTGTGTCTTGGAGAGTTAGCGTGGCTGTTATCAGCAGAGGAGGAGAGTGGTGTGTGAGGTAGGTGTGTAGTGGTACCCTCCTCTGTTCTCCTCCTCTCCCATCTCCTTGTGCCCTCTCCCCTCCGCCTCCATCGCCGCAGAAAGCCTCATTAGTGCCAAGGAGCTGCTGAGGTAGCACACGGCTGCCATTGTGGCCAATCCAAACATCAGGTCCTCTCCATCCGAGCCCCCCACTTCAGAAACCCCCGACCAAATCCCATTTTTCAGGCTCTGCAGCTGCCCAGCTCTGCCAGAGCACTTAGCTGTGTCATTCTATCCGGCTCTCCAGGCCTCGGAGGAAACAGGCCTGTTTTGTGCTTGGCAGTCTCTGATATGACTCCAGAAATGGAAATGAAGCCATGGATCTTCATTAGGAGAGGCAGGTGTCCACAGAGACCCGGCCCAGGTGAAGGAGTGGGGAGGAGGCGGCTCAGCGAGCAAAGGAGAAGTTGGGTGAGGGGGAATTGGATTGTTGGGGGCTTCGATCCTTAAAACCCAATGATGGGCCTCCCCCCCAATACCATCGACACACACACACACACACACACGTACGCACTTCTTCGCCATCGTCCTCCCCACCCCACCTCGCTCCTCCACCCCAGCACTTAATTGCCCATGTAATGAGCTGCAGTGAATGGGATTACTTGTGTGGAGGCACTTGAGGACCCTGTGCATCGGGGGCACCTCCTGCAGCCCCTCATCTCCAGGGAATACATTTAGGATGATGTTTTCTATGAAGCACCGGGGCAAAAACCTCCTCACTGCATCTGGCCTGGTTGCATTAGGACCCCCCCCACACTCCGCTCCTCCATCACCCTCGCACCCCCTTGGGGCCTTTTGTTTTCTTAATTATTCATTACAGAGAGGTGGCCTTCGCTTTGAAACCTGTGGAGGTGGATGAGGCTTGGCGCTGACCCACAAAGCACCAGAGGATCCAGGAGCCTGAGACGTGTCTTTGTGACAGAACACCTGTTATTCCTCCGTGCTCCGTCAACTTCGGCCCTCGCCTCTGAACACAAATTACCAAATCAGAGAGAGACATAAAACCCACACGTCTTTGCAAGTGCTAATGTATCACATATGACATTTAGACAATGTGCATCCGAAATTTCTATATATTCAGAGGTTTTTATGAAATATTTTACAACCATTGCGTCGAAGTGACAAGATTAGGATTTGTTTAACTGTTTCTGAATTATGCACCTGATGCAAACTGAAGTAACTGAGACAAGTGCACGGTGTTTAATATCATGTAAATCAGCATCATGCTCAGAAGGCCTGTGCATTGGAGGCTGTGCAAATATTTTTTTAATTTACATGAAGTGAGAGTGACTGTACTTTCCTGCTAATGTGAGGGTAAACCGGGAAGGAGCGCTCTCCATGGTGCCCAGGGCTGCTTCTCTTCTCACGCTGTTTTTGGTAAAATATTAGCCCCCTCATCCCTGTGCAGGGCGGCTGACAAATAGGGGGCTGTTGTCCCCCTTCTCTCACAGGGCTGAGGGTTAATGATCCCAGTTTCAGGGGGTTAAAACCTGCCAGTAAGCCTTTCTCCTGCACCCCAACAGATGTTGCTAGGACTTTAATGTGGTTATCAAATCGAGTGCCCTCTGAGCCCCGGGAGCTCATTGTGTGCCGGTGCATTCCACGGCTTCGCCCTGGTGACAAGGCACCCCGGGCCCAAGCTGGGCTCCCGCTGGGCCTTCCAGCAGCCCCTCAGAGCTGACAGCTAGGGCTGCCCCTCTCCCCACACCAGCTCCGCCGGGGCCCTCTCTGTCCCTGCCCCTGATCCTGTCCCCTCTGTGTCATAAAGTCATCCTCCATCTCCCCCTCTGTCCCACAGTGGCCCTCTCGGTCACACTGCTCTCACAAATAGGCCCACTCACTCACTCTCACTTGCCCACTCACATTTTCGGTCACACACAATCACCCCACACGGAGACACACATACCCACTGAATGCAGACGCACACTTTTATCTGTGATTAAATGTATTTAAATACGTTTGTCTGGGTGAAAACTATCCTGAATAGTGTGCATGCATGTGAATGCGTATTGCATGGAGAAGTGGTTTGAACCGACATAGAATATATGCTCTGTCAAATGGTGTGGGGTTGTGTGTTTGGGAGGAAAAACAGAAAGGGGGGGGCCGTCAGAGAAGAGAAAAGAAGGCGTTCAAGTTTCCAAGCCTAAATGTGTGTAGGCTTTAATGTATGTTCTTCTCTCAAATTATCCTTGAATGGATAGAATATTAGGAAAAGTGGGAATATATACGCCTTAGAAACATGCTAGAGCACAGCGCTAATTATCTCTCCCATTTTGCATACTGATACAACATTTTTTTTCCAACGCTCTGTATCGACAAAGCGCACGCACTGCAGTAAACAGCACGTGACAGCTCATTTGAAATGGAAAACGAGTCCGGTGTTCTAAGGTGTCACAAACACCTCCCCGACGAGCAGGTCATGGTCTCGGAGGCGACACCGAAGCCCTCGGGTCAAACCTGGGCTTCCTCTGATCCCCTCTGCATATACAGTGTCAATGCCAGCAGCTGTGGAATTGTTTGTACACAGATGCACGGGTGCTTGATGATAATTGCCTCGCAGCTGCACTCTGGGGCTGGAGCTGGGTGTTGCTCTCCCCTCCGTGGCTCATATTGTGCGTGTGAAGCGCCAAGAGCGGGAATGCGGGACACAGTCGTAATTAAAGTATTCTGTAACTCAATTAAGGACTCTTCCCTCCCCACAGTCCCCCCCTCCCCCCTGAGCCCTGACTGCTATCCTACACCTATCGCCCTGTTAGAGGAGATCAGAGTCCGTCTATGCTATAGAGCCCGGTGGCCCCAGCAGCCTCAGCCCCGTGGCCCCCGGGGGCCGCGAGTGTTTAACTAATGCCGGGACTGGTTGCACAGAAAAAAAGAGGGATTTGTGAAAATGTGAAGATAAGAGGGTATATGAGGTGTGGAAAAGACAGTGGAGTGGAATTAATGGGAAATTGCTGTTCCACGGTGGGATGTGAACCAGGTTCCCACTCAGAGGTGAGACACTCATTATAGCCAGGAGTCATTTTTCATACGCTGTTATCAACTCACTGTGCACAGAAGATGGATGGATGACAATTACACTGATAAAAAACCTCACATAGAGCCCTCAGAATCATTAAACCATTATTTTTTACTTACCTTTTCAAAACAGCAGTAATATGTCATACACATACACCAAAAAATCAGTTTGCGTAACAATCCTTCCTAGATATTTGGAATTGTGATATTTTTTATAATAAAAGTTTATGGCAACAATATTCATGCCTTTTGTTTTAATCCCCCCCCCCCCCCCCAAAAAAAAGCTGCTGCAGGCTGGTTGCTGCACGGTCGATGTATCTGAGCACTTTGAACAATGACAGGCAACAATCAAGGTGCTCAATTAACTGTATAATGATGAAGACATCAATTACCAAATTGATTGATGAGGCCAAATGATCCGATTCATTTTCTCCATCCAGCGTAGAAAATTGGAAACAGCAATATGAGAAAATTTGTTGATTAATGGTGTGGATGTGCAGGAGGCTGCTGGCTCGGTAATTTGTGCAACTTTAATATGAGAGAAATTAGGTGAAAAAACAGATTCAGAACAAAATAAGCAGCCGTTATTCAAATATAAGAAACAGATATTTAAGACACAACACAAGCAGCCTTATTAGTATAAATGTGGCTTTTAATGCAGGTTTACTTTATTAACCTTTTTACTCAAGCTGTTTTTCTGAGTTAAGCTTTGTATTTAAGAGGTCCGTGTATCACATGAATGTATTGCTTTTCTCTTTTGCTATTGATGCTGATGATGTTCCTCTGCCCCTCTAACAATGGCCAAAACAATGTTTGAAGAGCGCCTTGAGACCAGCTTGGACTACGGCTTTAGTTTTTATTCTGTTCATGTTGTCAATGTGTAGAGGGGTAATTGAAGCGATCCTTGACTATGGGATCTATTTATACAGAGCATAATTCCCTCTGTATTCAGGCATTATCATGGTGTCAGAACAAGCACAATGGCACAATAAGGTCAATATAATGAAACTCCAAAACAATATGGTGTCATTCGTATAATAAAAAGGGAGCTACTCCCGGTTTGGTTTTGTAATAGTAGTGGTTGGGATGTATTGAACTCAGTGCAAAATTAGGATTAACACAATATGACAAACATATTCTTGAATAAAAAATTGCACTTTGTGTACACAACTTCATCATGTTTACACTAATATACAACATACATCATGCTTTAGAACAAAAAAATACTTTCTTTCACCTTCAGTTGAAATGTGGGAAGACGGGAAAAAAATGCTTTAATGATTTGTTGTGTTTTTTTATTTTTCAATTTATATTCAGTTAAAAAAAATGTTTACTAATCAGATTAATGAATTGATCTTTTGTAGCTTATATCCTATATCACTTTGTTCCCACAAACATGAATCTTCTTAAAATCATTATCATCATAAATAATACGATTAGTCGTAGCAGTTGTCTGCTATTTTTATGTGATTATAATAACCATTTTATTACTAACTAGTACTAACCAGTCCCTAGAATGTAATTTTATTTGTGCCGCCATGACTTCATTTCTTTATTTTCAGTTTCTCTACAACTTGGACAAGAATTAGGAGCCAAAATGATCAGTTATCTGCTTTTTCCCATTAGCGATTTGACAAATACCCCCTTTATAACACACCCATATCATTCTGCTTGACTTTCCCCTGGGCCTGAATTCAGTTATTGATTGCCCGTTCAGTTTCACTTGGAAAAGGTTGATAAAAGGAGGTTTTCACTTTCTCAATTCGATGTGACAGCTCCCTAACAAGAATAATGGACGGCGCCCATTCACAGGCAAATCAAGCTAATCCAGCGTGCCCCTCCACTCTCAATGGAGAAGTCACAGTCCTTCCCGGCCCATTCCATCACAAGCCTCTCTCTTCAGAAACCTTCAAAGTTCGCCCAACTCCCCCAAAAGACAACATTGCTCTTTGTGTGCCCCGCTCACTCGCCATCAAATGGATAAATAGGTCGATAAATGTATACAAAGTCAGTGAGGAAACAAATCTGAAGCATATAATCGGTTTGTTTTATGTGTAATCTGATTTCCCTGATTCTGATTCACAGTCTGCTTTTTGTCGGTGGCTGTTCAGACAGATATTAAACTGACAAAGCAGAATGTGATAAACAAAAACCGCACTATAATACCTAACTGTCTCTTTATTGTTTTAAGTTATATGAACGCAAAATGTGAAGCTATTTTTGTCAGCAGAAATATTTACAGTGCGTGCATGTGTGTGGTGTTAGTGACGCTCCCTGCTCCTCTCCTGTTCGTCACAGGAATGAGCTGTGGCTTGTCTTCTAATCCTGTTTCTGGGCAGTAACCAGGTGACAAAGCAAAGTTGCATGTGTGTGAGTCAAAAGGCGAAAAGTAGGCATGTGAGTAATACATGATTCCATGTGTGCAATATGTAATCAAGCAGGTCGGACTGAATCGATGTCATGTGACAATATGTGCACGCACGAGAGTCTACCATGTGAAAAATATATGTGGCAACCTTCACAGTCTAAACTACAGATCAGTACTTTGTGTTCTTACATTGTTGCTGCAGCAGGGAAACTGAAAGAGGCTGAACTGCTCAACTGAATAATCTCTAGCATCATCTACAAGGCTCATTATTAGGCTCCTTTGATAACAGGCAGTGCATCGAAGAAAAGGTGGAAGTGACATAAATAAACTCAATGCAACTGTTTGTTGCGGTGCTTTTATTTACTTTTTAAAGAATGCTTCAACTTGTCTTCTGCTTTGGGCCAAGAAACACAGAGGTCTCATTCACATCTGACTTTACAAGTCTGAACAATGACTTTGTACGAGTCCGGTCGGACCATTAAAGTGCCCCAGGTTCACCCCCATTCTGCTTTTGGATGAGAGAAAGGGGAGATTAACATGATTTTGCTTTATCCACCACATGCAAGCGTCAAAACCATAAAACACAACCCAAAGGCATCCCCGTCCCGCTCTGAATGTGCACTTGTTACCGCTCTCAATTCGGCTTTCAGCCCCCTCTAAAGAGACAAGGCCCAATCACAATATTGTCAAGGCTCTGTTGGTTTTCTGGTTCAAATCCTTGTTCACGCTGTTTGCTGAGTACTCATCTGCTGTGACAGCCTTCAGACAAACAGCTAGTCCTGAAAGAGGTCTCCCACAACCAGATCTTTCCTTCTGAAACGCTCTTTTCTCTCTCCATCAAGTGGAACCCTGGCTATTGAGTTGGCCCCTGGGATCCTTCCATTGAGGTGGGCTACGGGCCAGTGCTTCGCCCCTCCTTGCACCAGGCCACCCTCATTCTCCCAGGACACCTGTACCCCTAAAACCCCATCGTGGGAACCTTCCCGCTGCCCCTGCCACCTGAGCTGCTCGCTGTGCCAGCTGGGAACATCTGACAACACCATCGGGAGTCAAAGCACACCGCGACCAAAGACAGTCACAGCGTGCCAGCTTGATTGAGCTCTTGGAACTTTTTACTGGCAAACTGTTGAGCTCCTTGAAGTCAGGGAAACTGAGGAATCGGCACCAAAGTTATGAATCAAACCTGTGCCACGTTTTCCGATCTATAGCAACCATTTCAGATTTGCATAACGGAAGAATAAACTCCCAAAAAAAAAACATTTCCAGCGTCAGATCGCAGTTCTCCCTGCTCACACACAACCACCCTCGTGCACCCCTACCCTCTAAATCTCCATGGCACACTGCAAAAAATGGCATCAATTAATCAACATTCATGAACCGTTTACTTGAGCTCTCCTTTGTGCGCTGCAGGGCCTAATCCAGACAGAGACCAGGCTGTTCTGCAGCAGTGCAGACTGCGTCACTCCAACCTTTGTGGGAGAAACCCATCAACTGGTGTTTCAGGGAAATGTCTCCCCCCACTGAGAGCCTAACCTTCCCCCTCTCTCACCCTCTTCCTCTTGTGCCCTCTCAGCACTCAGGGCAGGAAGCTCTATCTCTTAGAGGAGGCCATCCATCCATCTTGCCTCTTCCCATCCAATTCACAGCCGCTCCACATGTATGAAGACATCTGTCCATATTTGATCAGATATTCCATTTTGCTGCAAATGATCCCACCCTCCATCCCCACCCATGAAGGAGGCAGCTATTTAAATGTGCTGATACTTTCCTGCATAATAACCTGCCAATTCTTTGCCTTGCAGAAGAAGCAAGTTTAATTGGGATGTGCATTTAGAGCTCTTCTACAATTACACAATTACGGCGGAGATGCATTTCTGCACGTTGCGATGTTTGCCCCAATTTACTGCACTTTTCATACAGTTTAGCCCTGGTTGCCTTTTCAGAGGATGCAAATTTGGCTCATTTGGCTTCAAATGAAGCATAATTGCTCATATTGAAATCCACACCTTTCTACAAGAGGTTCCTGCCAGTTAGTTCTCATTAAAACTAAGGAGAACAAAAAATTCCCAATTCCATTTCAGCACACAAGCCATCTGTATCATCTTGTGTTAAAAGCAAGGAAATTGGAGATAAAATGGATGCTGAGTGCATGGATGGAAAACTTAAAAAAACTGTTTTTTTAAAGTTAGTCAGTGCAGAGCATCCCCCCCATCCCCGCTCCCTCCCCATGAATCCTGTTTTCTAAATTTATCCCAAGTAGCATGAATTGGAAATGGATGAATTAGTATTGGATATTTAGAAGGAATGTTTTAGTGAAAACAAAAAGAAACAACTGAGGGACATGACTGATTTAAAACGCGAGCTATTTTCATTGTTTTCAAATACAGTCTGCGTTTGCTGTGTTCCACCTGAAAAGCTTTTCAATTAAGCACAGCCTAATTAGTTCGAAGGGCATGTGCGGCTGGCCTCTCTACATTCAAAAAATAGAATGGTGTGTCAACCCCGACATGTGATCACCATCAAAGTGTTTCCCTCGGCTTCCTCTTCTTTTATATCACTGTCTTGAAAGTTATAGGAAAAAAAACCTCTTTTTCTAAAAGGCCCTCTGAGTCTGAAGTGGTGGCCTGAGCCCACTCCAAACAATGCGGAACAAGATACTGTTTAAATTCATATCCGCTCGTCCTTTCTTTGCGGGGGGACAACACAACAAACCACTGACCCACTGATACACAATTAGAAGTGATGCGGCAGTTAAGGCTACAAGCAACTCCGTTTAACAGTCTGTCTTTGACCCTCCGCCATTGAATAAATATAATGCCCCCAATGAGAGTAAGACACTGAGGTAGAGTGAAAAGGGAGCTGGGGAAGATTTTAAGCCACAGATAAGTAGTTAAAGACCTTTATAGAGTATAACACCATTATCCCTGCTGAATAAAAATAGGATTTAGTGTTTTTTCCACTTAATTTAAATCAAAAGAGTCCCCACCTTACATATTGCACTGGTAATGTAATGGAGAGAGACCCACAAAAAAGGCATTGTGGCTCTGACACCTCCTATAGTGGGACTGTGTTGTCCTGTTCGCAAAAGGGAGAGAAAGGTTTTTCTTCCCTGCATTGCTATCTGCTAACACATTCTAATTGATGCTGCTGCATTCCTCCACTGGATGCATTCAGTGAATAACGAGCCTCGCACTGAATACCCATGAATTGGTCCCCACCAAGCAAAGCAGTAAAGCCTTTGGCCCCCCATCCCTGAGCCTCCCCGCACCGCCACCATCGCAACCACCGCCGTGCACCACCTCCCCTTCCAAACCTTCCCCAAAGCTCTACTCTAGCTTTACTGCCCATTAAAGCACAACCATTGTGCGGAGGTTCAGTCCACAAAAGCTGTCAATCTCTCCGGGTCCTCCAAAGCTTGGACTCACACAGACTGGAGTGACAGACCTCCCCCCCTTCACCCTCCAACCCACCCCTGTTCCCCCGAAAATCCTCTCCCTGAAAACTTCTCAGCTAACTATCCCCCACCACCCTCTCTCTCCCACTCTCTCCCTCTATCTCTCTCTCCCTCTCTCCCTCTCTCCAGCCCCAGTGCACAAAGCATCAATCTGTCTTCAGCCCCAGCACCCTTGGCCCTTTGTCCCATCTGCAGGTGCCTCTGAAAGCACCCACGGTCGCCCCAGCCTCTGCACACGCCACGCCTAGTCCAGGAACAGGAACTGCTGACAAAGGCCCAGTGTGGGAATGAGGGATGCGTGGAGGGAGGGAAGGGGTTGTTGAAGGGGGGCTGCTCCAAGACAGATGGCTGGGGAAGTCTCCCAGCTCCTCCACAGGGGCTGTCAGTTTGAATTCAGAACTACGAAGGAGACACACGGGGCAGAACCAGTGAAGAAATGTCCACCAAACTCAGCAGCTACTGTAAACTTCACTCAGGGAGAGATACACAGAACCAGCAGTTGTAGCAATGGATTTAAATTCATGTATTGAAAAAGATTATTTTAGCCATAAAGACTCATAAACACCTTACGTGATATTACAGAATAAATGTCAAGTGTTTTTGAGACATCAAAAACACCTACAATGAGGAGAAAAAGCAAGAAAGTCATCACGCACTAACAAATAAATATAATTCTCATCTTCTGTTTAGCCTGTTATTTATTGAGCTTTACTTTCAAATTGAAATAATATAAGACTTTTTCATTTGATTCCATCTGAGCATACTCGAATACACCAGATCATGTATCTACACAGTTAGCTGAAGTTCTCCTGATGTGAATGTGTGGTGTTCTCTGCAGTCATCTACAAATCTGAACTCTTATCCAACACAATCTTTGAAGGGCCGGTCTGCATGGCTGCTCTGATGTGTAGATGAGTAGCACGCTTCAGTTTAAAACAGCACTTATACTAATAAATTTAACAGATGCATAGATGGATAAATATGAGATTTAATTACATAATTAGCTCCATTAAAGTATATCATGATAAACTGTGGTCAGCTCTGCAGCCTTGCTATGATTTGCATTTCCTCGGTGCAACAAGTTTGTGACATCTATTGATGTCACTGGGCTGCCACCATGTGGGCGCAAAGTGAACTACCGCAACCAGTTGCTACTGTAAGTGATACACTGACATGAAGACTAAATAAAGATAACCATGCTTTGTTTTTAATGGATGATGAATCACTCTAATCATTTTTACTCTTTTAAAGGCACCAAGTTAAAATGTTTATTTTTTCTTCTTGTAGAATTCAGCCACTAAAGTGTCAGCAGTTCATCTATCTATCTATCTATCTATCTATCTATCTATCTATCTATCTATCTATCTATCTTCCTACAGCAGTAAGACTGTATAACAAGCTCTGCTCCAAGTAAAAGTACATGCAACCCCACTATGGACAGTCCCTTTAACATTCGCAATATTCACTGTACTATGTTCATTTGTAAAATAATTCTGTGCAATATAAATGGTTATGTGCAATCCTTTCACTGTACACATTCTGACACATACTATATTTCTTTACACTGTATATACCGGTTTAATCAAATTTATATTTTTTCTATATATTGTTGTATATTTATATTTCTTTGTATTCCTTCACCCAAGTACTGCATGCTACTTATGTGAGTTTTTCTGCTACTGTAACATTACCAATTTCCCCCTTTGCAGGACTAATAAAGTTGTTATCTATCTATCTATCTATCTATCTATCTATCTATCTATCTATCTATCGACCTATCTATCGATCTATCTATCTATCTATCTATCTATCTATCTATCTATCTATCTATCTATCTATCTATCTATCCCTGTTTCTCTATCGATCTATCTATCTATCTATCTATCTATCTATCTGTCTGACTGTCTCTCTGTTTGTCTATCACTCTGTCTATCTATCTGTCTGTCCGTCTATCTATCCGTCCCTCCGTATCTTCGTCTCTCTGTCTGTCTACCACTCTGTCTATCATTCTGTCTGTCTGTCTGTCTATCCGCACTGCAGCTGACCGACTCATTTAACCTGTGGATGCTGAAAATTAAACACTTCTTCTTTAAGCCGCAAGATGGCGTTAGAGTCCAACCTGGAACTGTCTATCAGTCTAATAGTGATGGAGGGATGTGACCATAGACTGTAGATGTGGAAGAAAATTTTCTTTGATTACCTTTTATTAGTTCTGTTACATTTAATGATCTATTGTGATATTTAGATTATAAACCAATGAAGTTAGAATTATAGATAATGATGAATTATGAATCAATGATAGAGTGAAGTCTTTAACTGGTTTGTGCAAATTCCCTAAACAGCCATGGATTTTAACATTGATCAACAGATGGTAAATTAAGAAGCTCCAACAATGAAGAGATGACACAAATTTTAAGTGATATATATTCACTTTGACTATTTAGGTCCTACAGTGTGTATATGGTGATAATACTGTGACTGTAAGTATGGTTGGCCTTGGCTGGACAGAGGTCAAGTCAATGTAAACATTCAAACAGGTTCTTAGCCAGTGTTGATAACAGAAAATGCAGTTGTAGAAAAGTGTGACTCTCATTTTTAACTCAAACTTAAACCACATTGCAAACAGGGTAGACCTTTAAAACCTATTAATATAACACCTTTTGACTTAAATGATAGTTCAACAAATAATGAAAATTCACTCATTGTCTACTCAGCACCATGCCGATGGAGGGGTTGACGTTTGGAGTTTCAGGGGTACAGTGTTGCAGGTTTAGAAGTAAAAGTTTCCTCTGATAATACAACAAAAACAACCTGGACCATGTGATCAGCCGATATCAATACTGGTTCAGAAAAAAATGAATCTCCCACATATAGAAGAGACAATAAATCCTGTTGAACTCATCATACCTTAACATTTTCTGCTGCAACACAACTACAACTCCTCTCTTCTTCACTTTTCTTCATTTGCAGGAAGGAAGTCGTTGAGGAACATATGCAAACCTGGTGTCACATGCAAATATGCTGCTGGAGTGACAAACGCAGTCACACGCAAAAATACAAATGAGCTTAAATAAACCACAAGATAATCAGATTTCAATGTATGAACTTTACGCTTTGTAACTCACAACATGTAGCTTGAACATTGTTCTGATTTCACACACTGCATGTTTGTGGTTATGTTTTGAGCAAAGGTCTAAGTGAGAGTAGCGGAAGTCCAATTACTTCATGACCTAAAATAACAAAGATTAAAACCTTGGTGTAGATGTCTGACCAATGTGACTAATCATTCTTATTGTAACAAATTGCTTTTGCCTCCTATTTAGCATCAAAATCATTAAGAACATGTTGATCCTTCTTCCTTTTGTACTTGTTTACTGCATTTTCCAATGTTTCAGGTTGATCATAACCTTTTCACTTACAGCTGAACATTTACCCTGCTAATTCAGTAGAGATTCAAAGTTATTCTAAATCAAAACTCAAACACCAGAGGTTGTTCTTTCTGCTAACATGTGGTAAGACGTGAAACCTTAAATTCGACTTCTTAAAGTTGTAAAATATCCAGCTAAAGAAAATTCTCTGTCGCTCCAGTATAGAAAATTCCTTCTGCATCTTCTAACCAGAGAAGAAATTTACATGAGGTTTAAATTCAAAGCTCAATGTTCCTTAAAGGTTTAGTGTGTAGAATTTAGTGGTGAAGTTGCATGTTGCAGCTGAAAACCCCTCCCCTCACCCTCCCCTTCCAAACATGAAAGAGAACCTGTGGCAGCCTTCAGTTGTCATAAGAACTCAAAACGTGATTAGTTTGTCCAGTTTAGGCTACTGTAAAAAAACATGGCAGCCTCTGAAGAGAGGACACGCTTCTGATGTAAATATAAAATAGTGCACTGGTCATGTCACTCTACTTATATTATTTCAACTATTTCAAACAGAAATAACTTTTTGAACATTTGTGTTGTTGTGCACATTTTTTTTCTTACATACACAAAGTTTGTTACTTGCTCGTACAATCATCCTGTGCCACTCCAGTTTACCTTATAACATTTATATACAAACCACCACAGTACATAACATTTTTTATCCAATTCTTTGATTTTTATTCTATTGTCTTCCTCATTTTGACTTGTCTGCTGCTGTAACAACTGAATTTCCCCGCTATGTGCATAATTAAAATTGTACCTCATCTTAAAGGTTCAGTGTGTACGATTTAGGTGAAAGGGATCTATTAGCAGAAATTGAATAGGGGAGAGCGGGGTTATGTGGGACATCGGGTAATGTGAGACACCCCCTGTATCAAGGCAACGGAACACATTTGTGGTCATTTGACCATTATGTTTTCAAGCCCCTCCCATTCCCCCCTTGCCATTTTTCACAAAAATTTGTTTTTTGCTTGGAAAAGTAAATTTTCTTGCTTTGAACTTAATCAACTGTTGTGTCAAAGCAAATTGAATCAGGTACAAAAACTTATATCATACATGTTGGTGAACTTCCAAAATATAAAACCATGTGATTGATGCTAGCTGAAGATTAGCCTGAATTGCTAAGAGATGTTGTTTTTTTCTAAAACGGTGGCTGTGGGGTAAAGTGGGACAAATGCTGTGAGACAAGTGAGACACTGTCTCACTTTACCCCACCATGAAGCACAAGTTAAGTTTAGTCTTAAACATATTCTAGTGTTATATTACATTATGTTTTATTTTTTATGTCAAAAACATTGTAGAAAAGCCATCATGCCCAAAAAACTATACACCAGGAAGACAACCTGGGGCCAAACACCCCTCGCAGACATGGAGTGCAGCCGCTGAGGTCATGCAAGGAAAGAAGTCCTTAAGAAAAGCTGGAGGGGATAGAAATATTGATAAGACAACCCTAAAAAGATTCATAAAGAAAAAAGAGAAAGGGAAAGTAAAATCAGTAGCCTGGGGTGCAGTAGCTGAGGCAAAGAGAATATTCACAGATGAGATGGAGGAGGAGCTTCCAAACACTTGAAACAACTAGCTGACCAGTTCCATGGCCTTGCTCCAGTTAAGTGCCGTGAACTGGCATTTGAATACGCAGAGAAAAACAATATCCCGTTCCCTGCCAATTGGACAGAGAAACAATGTGCAGGTAAGCTAGGGTGTGCAAGAGATCACATGAATCATAATAATCATAAATGTGTTTAATTGACCAATCCCCATGATTCTGTTACTAGTCCGATAATAGTGGTTGTCAATCTAGCTGTCGGGATTTTAACTATTACAACATGTGTTGTTATGGTAGTTTTAAAGTGGAAAAAGTAAGTGGACCACTTTACCCCGTAGCTGCCCTTTGTCCTGAAGACATTCTGATCATTTCCATTGCTAGAAAACATCCTGAATTAATGGGAAATGTGTACATTTTACTGATATATAATTTTTGGTCGCCTAGAGGGGAGCAAATGTAAAAAATGTCCAACATTACCCCGCTCTCCCCTACAAAATAATCCCAGTGATGTTTTAATCAGTGTATTTCATCTTTATAGTATGAATTGTTGTTTTCTTTACCCTAGAATGGACCCTTTATATAATGCATTATATTTACATCTGGAGCGGTTCCTCTCTATGGAGGCTGACAGTTTTTTTTTTACAGTAGCCAAGACTGGACAAACTAAACAATGTGTACCTTTAAGTAGTAGTAGTAGTATTAAGTAGTATTTAAATATAAAGGGGCCATTCTAAGGTGATGAAAAACAACAATTCATACAGTTGTGATCATTACACACAAGTGAAAACATCACTAGGGTTATTTAACATTCGTTTTTCTGCCAATAGACGCTTTAAAGTTCGGTCAAAAACTCACCCACAAAGACCACATTACCCACAATGCAGCGCGAGCTGAAAGCGCCGCACCTTTTGCCGGGTGGAGCCTGAGCGAACGCGTGGGATCGCTGCTGCCGCTGCTGTGGCGGAGGGAGGGAGGACTGTGTGACAGGCGGAGGTGAGGGTGAGGAGGACCCGCACACACACACTCACCCACAGGCGAGCGGTGAGAGGGGAGCGAGAGGCAGAAAGTGGCTTGTCGGTGTGTTGCTGCTGTCGAACGCGGGGCAAGTTTTCAGGGGTCAGCGCGGGAGCCGGACACTAATGATCCGGAGGAGCAGCAGCAGCAGCAGCCGCAGCAACAGGGCGCCGAGCGACATGTCACAGAGCGAGTCAGCCGCGAGCGGAGGGAGGCGCGACTGGTAGCCCCGCACACCCCGCACACCGCAACGCGGAAAATAAAAAACACCCAGCGGCGGCGGCGGCGAGAGAAATGCGAGTGGTGCGAAACGACCGGAGCCAAACGAAATGGGAACGATGTAGCGTCGCTGCTGCGGCATCTCGTATAGCTAGAACTCACGTTAGAGTAGAGAGCAGATAGCCGAGGAGCTAGCAGGTCAAACTCGCGTACATGTAAAGTTACTCCCCCGGGGGAGGCTGAAGCGGAGCCCGGGAAGCGTCTGTTGCATCAGAGGAGTTTCACCCGTGAGATAGAAGCAGAGCAAAAGGGGAAGAAGAGGAAGATGCTGCGGAGAAGAATCAACCGTCTGGTATGTGTCAATAACACAAACCCACTGTTAGCTTGTCACAATCCAGCTTCTCTTGCTAACCTTGTCTATTTCCTTTTTCCTTATTATTATTATTTTTTTCACCGCCGCTGTTCTCCAGTTAAAAACAACCTCGGCTGGTATTTCCAGTCGTTTCCTTGTCACAGCTGCCGCTTTAACCAGCGGTGGGAAAACTAGCTAGGATTCAAACTAACTGTTACTTCATCCTGACACACAACACGGAACAGATGTGGTTCCACTTCAGGGCTCTTGTTTTAACTCTGTCCCTTTAGCTCCTTGCTAACGAGGTAAGTTATTTAACCAGCCAGGAAGTCGTGACAGATGCTAGCTGGAGTCCAGAATCATTAAACCACACTTTCCACGGGGGGTGGTATTGCAGGTTTGTGAACCCACCTCCTCTCAATGGCCACTTTACCTGTCCCCAGAGATGCTGGCTGCTTTTCGTCTGGGGTCCCACTTGCTCCTTAAAGTTGGAGACCTGCTGCTTTACAGTGTGGTATTTAAGTGTCTCAAGTTTTTGGAGTACAACCGGGACAATTCAAGACTTAACATGAGTCCCCTTGGTTTTTCAGAATTTGTGATGAACAATTATATTGAGTAGATAAAGCGATTAATCAGAATGAAAGTAAGCGATCACCTGAACAATTTTCAATGAAAACAAACAGGTTGAAATTCCTAAGTAGGCGTCAGCTCCCTTGGCAGAAAAAGAAATCAACAATTATCTTGATAAATCAGAGGACACGTACATTAACCTTCACCTTATCATCACAAAACACAGGTGACGCTCCTTCAACATGCTTCTGATCTGGTGTAAACTTCCACGTTTAACTGACTGATGAAGTAAAGAGTTTTTCAGTCTTGCTCCAACACTTTTCCTTTTTAATCCTAATGTTAGCCTCTGGATCTGTTCAGCAAAAGAAGTTGGTCTTTTTCCACCACAAACTGCTTCGACATCATGTTTCACGATTGGTCACTTTAATGCTCACCCGTTTAAAGTTCACCCATTGGTTTTTATTGCCCCTCATACGTTAATCAGTCATGAGTTAGCTAGTTGGAAGTGGAGTAACTCTCATGCACGGCCGGGCTCATAGCTGCTAAACTGGCTTTACTGCCTCTTTATCATCCTCTTGTGCACCAGTAACCTGTTGTCGCCCGTGGGCTGAATCCCCCACAGGCTCTCTGAGAAGTATAGATACTGACAGTCAATAAGGAGGAGCAATATAATAATTGCAGTGCCTGACCCTCCTCCCGGTCCCCCCTCTAGTGCTGCCAGGTCAGCTGATTTTTCTGCTTGTGGAGAGGATTGCTGCTGTAATTTCTCCTCGGTGTGAGCTGTAAATAATTTTTTGTGCAGAGCGGCCAGCCAAGCTGTCATTGATGCGCACGGTGCCGTTATCTCTTGCTCTGCCTCCATGCCTCCTGACTCACACCACCCTCCCCTTGCCCATGGGAGGTACATGTGCATCATGGAGAGGGAGAAACACTAGAGACTGTGAGGGCTACATCCAAGGCTACAGAGAGGCTTCACGTGCTTCGCTTGACTCTCCCACTGTGGTACACTGGAGCCACTAAATCCTGAATGTGTCTTTGGGGAAAAAATCATTAAAGATGGCTGTGGGAATGAGAGGGGTTGGACTCGGCGTCAGTGGGGGGGGGGGAGGGATTCTCTAGAGGTTGTAATGCTCTGACAGGAATGCAAAATCCCACAGTGGCCTTTGATGTTCGTTCAAGCCCTTGAAGGCAGCAGTGGGATCTGTGAGAGGTGGAGCCTGGTGAAAATGGGATTGTATTTATTGAGCCCTGCCTTGACTGCAAGGAGAAAAATACCAATGCGTGGAAACACCTCTGCCCAGGCAGCATGTTGGTGGGTTTTTCTGCACCATGGTAACTGATAAGTCCCCTCCTACTCACTAGCCTGGTGGAAATCACACACACACATGGAAATTCAGCTTCATATTTTGACTCTGTTTTCCGAACTGATGAAAAACCCCTTTCTGCCCAGTACAAGTACACCCAGCCCCGCACAGCCTAGTTGGAGGAGGGAGGCTCGACAGGTCTGTGTGAACAAAGGAAGTAGAGGGTCACTGACAGACACAGTGGCTTTGTGTTTGGATTTGATGATAATAGATCATTGTTCTAAAACAATTGGACTTTTGATTTTCATTATCATTTAACCTTAGATCTTTTTTCAGTGCCCTTTACAGGTAAAGATGTCAAACACTGAGGATTTGCTGCCTTTTTTTGGGGCAGTGAACTCATTGAACTTTATTTTTTGATTTTTTAATCACTAATCGATTAATCTGTGAAGTTATTAACATGAATTGGAGCTTGAAATAATCATTAGTTGCTGGCAGCCTTGGAAAATAATAATTACTAATTTGAACTAATTCAAAAAAATATTTATGCCCAGTTATATTTGTGGACGCTTTAATGGTTGTAATTTCGGTTTCCTCCGAAGTGTAATGTGTCAGGGTTGTTCGGTTGCAGCAGTTAAACAGTCTGCTGATGTCATGTGCCAATGACACAGTTTTATGACTTTACCATAAAAACTGTCACAACCTTGTTTTTCTTGTGTACTCGTGACATCTGAATTATCTTATTCTAAGGAGATGGGGTTTCCATTCAGCCTAATTTGTTTTCTGTCTCTGCTCTACTTGACTGTGACCAGCACAACTTATAAACAGGCTCCCACCAGGCAGGAAATGTTATGTGTGAGCCTCCTTGAAGGACCCCAGGGTTCAGGAAACCTGTTTCTCAGGTCATCCAAGAGCAGCCACAAGTCAGGTAAACACAAACCTGTGTAAACCTGCATGTGCTCCCAAGCGTACAGGCAAAGTTGACATGCGAACAAACCATCACACACACACACACATTTGCTCTTAATGCTTTTTTAGTATGGATGTAACCTTGATTTAGTATCACTCTTCCTAAGAAAAACTAATGTTTTTTTCAGCAAGAAGAGTTTTTTTTACTCTCTCCATTACATTACAATACTTTCACCTGCAAGTATTTGGGCAATGAGTCTAATATGTGCTATTATTTGCACTTGTCACTGTATTTTGACTTTGTTGTATTATCTCCCCTGCAGTTAGTGGCACCTGTTGGAAACACATAGGTATTTTAACCAACTTCTGAGCGCCCTCAAACAGAGTTGTCACCCTTGGGTGAGCCATCAGGATTAGAGTGAATCTGAAGGCCACGCACCATACAAGGCATGTAGGTCCGTTTGATTAGGAGAGATGTTTATTGATCAGAGTTGTGCTCCGTTTTGCTGCCATTAGTCTTTCCCTTGATCTGCTGGCCAACAGAATTGCTCACGCGGATTTCTTTCTCATCCTTCCTTCCTCTCTCTGTCTGGTCTCCTGCACTTTAGGCCCAGGAATGGTAACCCAGCCAAAAAAGCCCATCTGCAACAAACAGCAGGGTAATAAGTATATTATTTTGTGAGGGAGACAGTGTGAAGGAAAAAAAGGCCGGCTGTGGGATAGCGAGGTGATGAATCAAGTGGGGGAGTACAGAAAGCCCTGTATGATTCAAACTGGAAACACTGGAGGGAAACCAGTAGGATGAACCTTTAGCCTCTTTGCACCTCTCCTTCGCTTTCTCCACCTAATGCACACTCTCCCAGGCTTCTTGTAGTGGTTAACATGGGAGTGGGTGGATCGTGGTTGGATACAGGGGCACCACGGATGGCTTTTTGTGGCAATTTTCCACTTCCATTAAATCCTAAGTTGAATTCTCAGTTTGTACCTCTAAATAATTCAGGTTGCCTCATTTATTTTGAATTCTCCTCGCATCGCTCCACCCTTTCCTGACTCACGTATCCTTGCCAGGCTAGTGGTATTCAAAATGCGTCCTTGTCATCCATATATGTATAAAGCCTCAACCACATATTTTCTCTGCCATGCCCCAGCTCTAGCATTTCTTACAGCATTCGCAGTGAGATGTGGAGAGAATGCTGAGATGTGTTTTTTCTTTGTCTGTGGCTCACTCTCTGTTTCTGAGCACGGAGGCAGGATAAGGAGATGGCAGCATCTGTGACTGTCATTCCAGTTTTTTTTTATTGTCACCTGAAATGATAGGGTACTTGCCGACACAAAGACGAGTGACAGCAAAGTCCATGTGGGGATTTAACAAGCACTGAAAGTCATGTGAAAACCCCCCCCCCACCCACCCACACATGCTCACTGAACACCCTGGTTAAGCAACAGTCCACAATAATTATCTCCGTGGCAAACTCCTAGCGAGTCAGCAGGCAGTGCTGCTCAGTCACAGGGAGAAAAATGGCTCCTTTTTAATTTGGTCACAGTTCAGTGGGAGGAAATGCTTGGTGAGAAAACACAAACTGAAATCAAACATGCCCCCTTAGCAGAAGAAGGAAAGAGCAACATTGATTTGTGTCATTAGTCGTGTTGCCCCTATATGCAGTGTCTAAGGATACTTAATTGAAAAGCCATTACGGCCAATGTAGCCCGGTTACTTTATTAAAGATAATGTCATCAGTGGGGCAGTAGCTGAGATGGAGGTTTTTAAAGCTTGTCAGCATTAGGGTCCACTGTAAATACCCTTTTCTTGGTATTACTTTGCTCTCCCAGGCATAGTAGGGGGAATGAATGCAATTGTAGTGTTGTGCAGTTACAACCCGCTACAGGGAACAAGCAGCCGCATCAAGCACCTTCATCTAAGGCCGCTCTCAGACACGACCTCCGAGTAAAATACAGAGAATTGGCTACGGACTTTAGCCGCAGTCTGCCTTGCACAAACGCATACTGCAGCGAGAGGTCTCCACACAGACTCGTTCACAACAGCAACAAATCCTCCACGTTATTCAAGCGAGAGGTAGAGCAGCCGGGTGCAGCGGACAGAGTTACAGCACCCTGACACTGGTGTTGACTCTTATCACAATAAACTCTTTTGAAGATATTTGTTTTCTTTTAGTTTTCTTCATATTTGCGTCTGTCGCCTGTTAGAAACCTCATCAAATCCCCCAACTTGCTCACGGTGAATCCAGCGGGGGATCGACCTCTCCTGGATTTCTATGTACTTTATACTCGGGGGTCCATTCGGATAAAGTCAGGAGAAACTGCGGAGCTTCGCACTCAGTCATTTGCCTTCACACATACACCTCCTCCAGAGAATACGAAGAAGCTGCAGAGTTCAGTGCATGTCTGAAAGCAGCTTTAGAAGCTGAAGCATGCATGCAAAACCTGAGTACAGAGAGTGCACTTGGTTGGAAAAACCATACTCCATTTATGGCAACACCACTTTCAATTCTGTTTAATTATAGATTAAAGTGTGACTAGGCTGCAGCTCAAAATGTGCTCTCTTAACTGGTCTTAAAACAAAGTGTGGGGGGTTTCTCCATAAGAACCTTATGAAATAATGTTCTTCTAATGTCATTCTCTCCCGGACTTATCAAGCTTGTCTAGAGGGATATAGCTAAGAGACAAAGTGCAAGCCGAAGGAGGAGTAACATGTTATTTTTCAAGCCAAATCCTCAGTAAATGAGTGCTTTAAGACTACATTTCAGTTACAATATAACTGGCCATGTAAATGTTTCTCTTAAGCTACTTCCATGTCAGCTGTTAACCGTTAGTAAGGCCCGCGTTTGAGAAATAGCATGTCTCAGTTATTTGACTCACCGCAGACTTCTGTCAGCACTGTGGAACTTGCAAACACACTTCCGTTTGGCCACCTCTTGTGTCCTTCCACATTTTTTGCTTCCCTGGTGTCAAACAATAGATGAGGGGGAGTCCCCACAATGCTCACAGATTTCCTCTAAAGGTTTGTAGTTTGTATGGAAAACTATGAGCTGTTGTAGTTTGGGGGAAGACCTCTCATCTTATGCCCACCAGTTACCAAGTTACAAAGATTTCAGTGTCAATTTGAAGCTTTTAGAAACATTTGAAAGGGTGTCAGTAGACCACAGTCATTTCAAAACTGTATCTAGCACAAGTGTTTGCGGCTTTTTGAAGCGGCCAAATGATTGAGGAAGCAGCACCCGGTGCGAGGTCTGGATGAGTTTCCCCTCCTCCCCTATTGTTGAGAGACCCAATGCAATGTGGGCCAGTACCAGCCCACCGTACAGTACACCCTGTGTCTTGTACAGCTGCAGGGATGCTGGCAGAACAATGAGCCTTTTCCTGTCCACAACAGCTCCTTGGGATCAGCCCTCAGTTCAAGTCGGACTGTTATCAGTCTGTGGGACTGTGTGCAAACAATGAACAGAGGGAGAGAGTAGCCTCTGATATGGAGTCTGTTGACTATGCCATAAGCCATTTTCAGTGAATCCATGATGGAGGTAACCCCTGTTAAAATTAAAGTAATAATTTAACAATTTCTTAATTTGTTAGTTTTTAATGTGATTTTTTTTTTTTGGAGAGATGCTCTATTTGTTAACTAAACCTGTTGAGGTCTGTAGCATTGTACTCAAATCCATTCATTTAACGTTGTGCTCTTTTAGGCGCTGAATAAAAAAATCTACACTGGGAATATGTCTTAAACAAAATATCTTTTATTTTAGTATCCTTCCAAATAAAGATCACACTTGGAACTCCTTTAAAGGAACAGAGTTGACTTCCCCGGTTAACGCTGTGGTAGAAACTACTGGCTATATTGGATTCATTAACAACAACTACAAGAATAGCAAAGAACCGTTGTTCTTGAAGACTGAACAAAAATAAAAAAAGAATATAACATCATGATAAAGTAAAGACAATGGTATAAATGTTCAATATTATTTTCTTCTGCGACAAAGTTATACTGTATTGAATTAGCTGGTTGTATTCCGATGAATGGGATTTTCTGTGACAAGGATTATTTTAAAACACCTGAAACACTCTGTGCTTGAATTAGACAAATAAGCTCACGCCATGTAGCTTTATTAAGAACACATTTGTTGCACATGAAATGCAGTAAAGACGTGGTGACAAAAGTTTGGTTTGATATTAATGTGTCTGTGATATATTTTATTCAAAAGATATTGTTGCCTTAGCACATTCTTTGGCTGCTTTGGCGAAGAACACTTGGATCTGTAATCCAAACGTGAAGATTTACAATTAGTGATAGAGTGTGAGCATGCTGGAAGAGGACGGAGAAGTGGTCTGACAAGAGAGAGAGAGGGAGAATGAAAGAGAGAGTTCCTGATGGAGTACTGCAGGGACTAATAGCATCGACTCAATGCCTGCAACTTTTTCCCTCACATTGTAGTTTTCATCACTCAGCCCCAGTCAGCCTGTCATAATAGCAACTTTATGTTGCTGTTGTGCGTTTTTTTACAGTTGTCATCAACATTTCTTGAAACAGTTTTCTGGATGTTAGGAATTTATTCTTTCCGTTACCCTCAGAATGCCACTTGATGTTTAGGGCCTGTGTTTACTTCACAGTCGTAGATCTTCACCGGGGGATTTCCTCTAATGGTTTCAGTTGAATGTGGTGTAATCAAACTCTCAATAGAGAGTATGCGCTCAAAGCAGATAAGGTTGACCTGGGATGAATCCACTTACACTCAGAGCGACGTCATAAAACCTGATAGGGTAGATAAGATGGATTGTAAAGTAGTTGTAGATGATAAAGCACTTGATTCACTCTTCTCATTTACTAGTGAATGTGAAATTAGAGTTTAGAGCTTCCTTTGATTTTGGATAATAAGGTCAAATGGGAACCTGGATGTAACAATGAAGCTGTGTTTCTCAGTTAAGTGCAGTGGTATGAGTACACATGTAAGACAAAAAGAAGAATAAGTATAGGTCTCCAGTGCTCTCTCTTCTTTGCACAGCTCCCTCACACCTCATTAAATGTGTTTTTTAAGTAGGTTTTCTAAGTGGATTTTTTTAAGCTTTCTGTACTGAATGAACCTGGTGTTTTTTTCCTCTGCACTGAACTTACAAAACCACGAGAGCGGACTAATCAGAACAAAGGGCAACCCACTGTATTCTTCTGGGCTTACTTCTTTCAATTTGCTTCAGCACGTTTATTTGAAATAGTTACAGCATTGATTATCTTCTTACTGCAAAATCTGTTCGTGTCAGGAGAAATAACACTGCCTCTGCCCTTGTCACACACCGTTTTTCTGCTACACATCATGGTATCATCTATATTTTCTGCTTGCTTAGAGATTCTTGTCACATTAACTTACTTGATGTCAAACAGGCCCCAAGCTTCAGGTGAAACCTTGACACCGAACAAAAGGGCTAAAGATGGCAGCATTAGACTAAACTTTGCCATCCAGAGCTGTCATAAGAGCCAGAACTACTTACTCTGACAGACCCACAGGCCATGAATGGCAATATGTTCATGTTAAAGAAGCTGGGTTATTTTAAAAAAAATTCCATTTGTTCTTTTATTAAATGGTTCACATGTTGCTGTTACCTACATGGATTTACTGACATGTCACATTATTTCTTACTATTCCTGACTATATAAATAGTTTATGGATTAATCAAGAAAAAGCATGTAGATCCCTTAATGATGAAAACAATCATTAGTCACAGTCGTAGTTTATATTGCTTTATCTTAGCTGTCACAATTGAGTATGATTGACTGACAGGTTGGTTTTAACTGTGGTTGAGGTGATGTGCTACAGCCTATCACATTAAAAGAGGGTGTAACAATACAAGCTGACTGATATAACATATAATAATTTTTATACAGAGTACCTCCATTACACCTGTAATGGAACTGAAAGCATTAGCGCTGCAATACAATATTTTTGAATTCCTTAAAATAACAACATAGAAACTTTCACAAAGGCTGTACTGATAGAGCCTGATTGTTCTTGACTGTGGTGGATTGTATTACAGAGTACAGGGCCTTGTCATTTTCTGTTTACCCAGCATGTCTGATCAGCTAACAGCATGCAGATTGTGACAAAGCGGGATAGTGACTGAATAGTGAGATGGTGTGACAGGACGCAGTGTCATCAGACCCAAGTCATCATCGGGAGTTTGGCAGTGGCTGAATGCAGCCTTAGTCTCAGTGGAGCACCTTAACCCCCCTTTTTCCCAGCCTGGACTCGTATCACAATGTGTGCATAATTTAATTTAGAGCTTAATTTAATGTAAAGTTTCAGGCACACTCAATAATCTAATGCACCATGTATTTCTGACTTGGCAATTAAATCTTAGCTCAATTGAGAATTGGATGTTTGCTTTATTGATCTCCATCGTAGGTTTTGAAGCTGATGCTTTTACTTTAAGGACAGAGCTACTTTGGTATTGACATACTGGCACTTGACTCTTGGCCACTTCTGCTTTACTTGCAAACATCATTGGCATCGAATGGCTTTGTTTGACCTTTGACAATGATGTAAAGATAATGCAGTCATTCTATTTTTACCTGCATTAGCATTTCTAGTGTGGCCTGTAGTTAACTGTTTTAGAGATGAGCATTTCCATCACGTATCTACACAAAAATTAAGTGGGTCCCTTAGTCTGACACTCATTATATTTTACAGTGAATCTGCCTCTCAAATCAATGACTGTCCAATGGTTTGTGTCCTAGCTTTATGACCGCAGGATATAAACTTCTTAGTAAATTTGACTCATTTTAAGGATGAAGTATGTTTTTTTAGATGCTACTATCAAGGATAACCGGACCTTATAGAGCTTGCAGGTTGTGGTACAGCTTTTGAGCAACAGTATTGGCTTAGCATGACAACTTGGTTGATAGACCTACAACCTTGAAACCGTGCATTAGAGTGGCTCTTGCATAATCAATTCTAATGAGATGGGCACAGGTGAATTGATGCTAGTGGAAGCTAGCCAACTCATACTGTTGACTCTCTGGGCTGTAACTCTGGTGTCCAAGCCAGAGCCCTTTGCAGGTCCTGTAGCTCAAGGCCAATTTGGTGCATGGATTGTTCCTTACTTACATATTTTTTTTGTCTGCATAGCTCTTCTACATGTCTCTACATTCCTTCCTAATGTTACATGCATAGTTTGTTGTATTGTATATCTGGAATGCTGTTCTTACATGTGTAATTTTCCAGACTACACAGAGGAGGAATAACCTCTAGAAACTCTGAATACGAATAAATCAACAATGGTCGTCCGTGGGGGTGTTCTTGGCCTTCAGCTCCTCCTCTGGGCTGATTGTTGTTTCAAAAGGAAAAAAAACTGGATGGCGTTTGTGTCCTTGAATCCTGTTGTACTTCTTTTCTCTCATACTCTTACGTCCTCCCACTCTCTCTCTTCATCCTCTGGCTGCCAGGTCTGTCCTGTCGCTCTGGAGGAGTGTCAGTGTTTGCAGAGTGGGTAGGGGATGGTAGATTTGATAGCCATACTGAGGTGTGAACACGGCTGCTTGTGCATAAGGGAGGATTATGTAAGCCTGATGCCTCCCCTCCATGGTCTGGGTTGGAGAGATGATCGTAAATATTTCAAAATAAAGGCCAAAAATTTGGAATTCGGACCATTACCTAGAGACGTATTATTCAGTGAACAGGAGTTATGTAGTGTGTTCTCATCCCCACATGCATAAATTCAGCTTTGAGGCTATTCTTTGATCCTAACTTTGGTCAGCAACAGACTGGCCAGCCTTTTGTCCAGGTGGCCTTAATTCACACTTTCCCTGGCGCTTGTCCAGGATCAGATGTTCATGGTAATTTGTTCCCACAACCCACATGTTGCTGGTGTTTATATTATATAAGACCGATTCCCATGGTTGCATAACCTTAATATTTTACAGACACTGTAATAGTCACTCAAATTAAAAGCAGGAGTATCTTCACTTGCGGGTGAAATGAAATATTCCGTTTTCACTGGGTACTTTAACCCTTGACGCTGGATTAAAGGGGAAAACTGAAACATGAGAGAACCATCACAGGATGCAACATTAAAAGGTGCAGCTTGTTTGGGAGTTCTCAACTTTGTTTAAAATACTGCACCCTAGCTCTCCACCTTGCTCCCCATACGATCTCCCAATAATCCCCTGTTTGGTTGAAATTAGTTATCGTTAAAAGAACAGTTGTGAGAATGGGTGAGCTAATAATCTAACCTCTTACATCTGAGGTAGGAATATGGATATGCACTTTATTAAGTACTTGGATTTGTTCAATAGCTTATCTCCGTCATATCTTTATTGTTTAAATAGCTTCTCAGGGTTAGATGGATAACATGCTTGAGGATGAGAGAGTCAGAGGCAAATAAGAATGTAGTAGCTCAGGCTGATCCTGGCTTTGTTTTTACTATGATCTTCCAGCATGTGTGGTTGTCCACCCCATGACTAAAGACTCCCTGCGTGTAGGATGTCGCAATAGAAATGAATGTCACTGAGACAACACCGTAGGCTTTTTGGAGACTACACTTGGATTTCGCAAGACCAAAACATGTTCTGTGTACTTGTGTGCAGTTGGCCCTGGAAATAACTTCTGTCTCGGGTGAATCTTTCACAAGTGGACAGCTCTACGTACAGGTGTGAGTGCATCCGAGACGCATTGAGGACACATTGAGATCTGATCACTCGGGACTTAATGCGTGATTGCAAATGTCTTGGGCTCCAATAAATTTCTCTTGTAGTGTTTTTTAAGATCCCAAAGACCGCTCTGCAAAGGAAAACGATAATTCACACGTGGGCGGAAAATAATTGCAGAAATGAAAGCTGCGGTCTGCTTTAGTTTTTATCATGAACTGAAAGTGATTTAACGCCTATGTGTTTCCTATAAATTGAATTTCATTTGTGGTCCATTCCACATTATCAAAACTAACTGCCAGATGTTTGTCTCCTATTCCTTTTATTTAATTGTAGAGCTGAGAAAATTTTGGGGGAAATCTAAGCAAACATTTGCCAAGCCTGAAAAGAATGTAAATGACACTCTGCACTTTTACGGTAGTTACGTCATGATGTGTAGTTACAGCCTCGGGTTACTTCACACACAGAAGAATGAACCCAGTGACTCTCCCACAGTGCCGGAAACACATTCTAAATTTGGAAAGGAAAACAATTCCTTCGTTCAATTCAGTTCGGATTTATTGATACATCATCATCACAATATACCCAGCATATTCTCAACTTTTCATAGTAAACAATATTAATGTGAGAAACTCAACAGTTCTCACAATGAGCAAGCAGTTGTCGACTTCCCGCCTGGCTTTCCTCTGTGCTTTCCTCGGTTGTCATTTATTCTTTTTGAGATTTGTGTAAAGAGAACTCCTGTTAGCTCTGACAACAACGTTGCTCCCTTGCCTTCCTCTGTGACTCACTGTACCTACCATTTATGGAAGAGGAATTCTCCAGCCACCTAATATTGAGGCGACCTCTTTTGTGACTCCGGCTCCTGATCCGGTTGCTGAAGCGGTCTCTCTTTCAAACATTCTGCGTGTGTGCCTGCGTATATACTAGGTGTGTGTGTGTTTGCATCACAAACATGTAGTTCAACCCTGTTATTCTGAGCACAGCATTTTTCCTTCTAGCTGCTGACATTTATTACTTGTTTATCTTTGGCAAGTGACCACCTGGGAGAGAAGAAATTAAGTTACAGTCCCCACACAATCACCATTTTTGGCCCGTCGACCCTTGCCATACTTTTCTTTGTCCCCTGACTGAATTATTGGCTTGTGCTCCACAGTTTCCTGGTAGAGTGCTTTTCAAGTCTCAGTTTTTTAATGTTCTGCACCGCAGTAGAAATTCTAATCTTTTAATTCTTGACCTCTGAGTGGAATTTAGACCTTTTAAGGCTGGCGAGTTTTAGTGGCCACAAGAAGTCCTTTGAGATCGAAATGCATTTGCTGCCTCTGAAATAACAATACACTATTAAACAAGAGTTTTGTTTTCATCGATTTATTTCTACATCCCCGACTGTGGTTGATTTCTTTGGCTCAACCTCAAGTACTTTTTTTCTTGTATGATGCACATTTAATTTTTTCAGCCATTTTAAGAGGTTGGTGGAAGGAGACATGAGCCAAGAAGGAACCAATTTAGTTTTGGCATGGAGCTAGAAAAGGGGGTAGTTCTAGGAATATCTTTTTTAACACTTTCTTTAACATTGCAACTCAAAAAAAATTGCCCATTGCATCGGGAATAATACATTATTCTTGATTTAAAAAAGACTATTGTTGTTCTGCCATTGAGATTGTGGGTTGTTTTAATGTGTGATATCTGTTTAAGAGAAGAGAATAGCCAAGAGTTTCTCTCTGTATCCTGACCTTTTGCCCATGTCCACTGACTCCACTCTCCCCTTCTGCTTTCCCCTCTAGCTCGGCAGGGATGAGAGAAGAGCAGACAGTCGGACTATCAATGTTGGACATCGGACAGGCACCTCCAATGAGGCCATCATCCCAGCCAAGTTCTGTGATAACAGGATTGTGTCCGCAAAGGTAAGAAGCATGTACCAACCAGTCTGGCCATACACCGAGATGATTATTTTTTTCATTTTTTTTCTCAGCACAGCGTGTGCATTCCGATGCCTTCCTTCCTGTATTCCTCCTCCCCCTGCCTGTCCACATGCTTGTCTTCACTCTCTCAACAGAAGGCGATTATTTGTCCGTCACTGGCTGTAGCAGTGAAATACATGGGTGCTGTTAATGTACTGGCAGGGTGGGCAATTTGACTGTTTCCCCCTAGGCCTACTCAATTCTTGTCCAAATGTCACCCCTCGGCCCTGTGTCAGCAGCCGGCTCGGGCAGGTGCTGGCTGCCTGGCTTCTGAATATGAAGGGTTAAAGTGATGAGGGGAAAGAAGCGGTGTGATAGTAAGACAACTGAGGATTTATAGTGGTACAGAGGGTCCCAGTGAGGATGGGCCTTAATTACCCTGGCTGTGGGGTTTACGCTCCTCCATGCCTCTGCCCTCCATCATCTTGTTGCTTTTTTCACTCTTCAATGACCAATCTCCGCCTCTCCCTCCTGCTCTCGTGTCTACATCACCACACTCAGCCACCCTCACCGCTACACCCCCTTTTCTCATTACTTTCTCTCTCTTTTCTCTCTGGCAAAATGAGATGGGTCATTCTGCTACCTCTGCATTTCAACACTCTCCCCATGCAGACATTCCCCTTCATAAACACTGCACTATTGCCGCTTCTCTGCAGATATGTGTGTGGGTGAGTGTGTGTGAATGAATGCATGTGTATGTATTTGTGTTTTTCACCCTGGTACTGTTTTGTGGCTCAAAGTTGCTGGCAGGGTATTGTCAAGCCATCTCCCCAGTGATTTAAGTTTGTTTTAGCCGTGATGTTATCAGCAGCCACCTAAATAAAAGGATGAGAAAACCCCACAGAAACAGTCGCCAGCCTGATAAGTTCATTGGCTCCGCATTCAAGGCAAAATAGAGATAGATCGCTAATCTGAATCAATGGAATACCTGTGGTGCCCCAAGGGCCATCTCCCTGGGCAGTACAAAGAACAGAGACTCCGGGCTATTGAAGTTGCCTTTCCTCTTCCCCTTCCGTAGCTTAGACAGGCTACACACAAGCAAGAGTGTTTGAATATCGAATGCCTCTAATCTCTCTCCCCTTGCCTTCTTTTCTTTAACCTCCCTAAGTGTGGCTGAGAAACATCAGGTCTGAATGGGAAAAATGATTCAACAAAAAGTAATCATCAAAGTGTATAACCAGTGTCTGTGACTTACATGCATGTTTTTCTCTGTTTACCTAACACAGTATACGGTTTGGAACTTTCTTCCGAAGAACCTGTTCGAGCAGTTCAGAAGAATTGCCAATTTCTACTTCCTTATCATCTTCCTGGTGCAGGTAAGGAGAGACTGTCTGTGTTCAAACTAAACAATGGTAACCCCTTGTCAAATAATGAATTCATAGATGCTTGTTTTGTCTGTTGATATGGAGCTTCAACAGCTTTTCTTAAGGCTTACACAGTGCTTGTGTGTTGATGCTTTTTTGGGGGAGGGGGATTTTTTCTGTTAAGTACAGACAGTAGTGGTTTACTGATTGTTTAACAAATCTCAATTCTGCTGTCTTACACAGACAGCATACATAGCTAGATAAAAGCAAATGAAATAAAAGAAAAATTCATCAATTAAGATAATTGCACTTATGCTTCAAGGTTATTCATGAATTTACATTAATCCAAACTGCTTTGTGTCCAGACTTTTACTTTTAAATTTAATAAGCACGTTGTTATAGGTCCATCTTTCTAAATACATTGTCAATTTAATTTGTTAGCAGGTTATTGGCAAATCACATCTTCCAACCTTAGACTATTCACACTTTTCACTAATCACAATTTTATGTTTTTATCTTAGATGTATGTGCAGATTTTATTGGTCTTATATGGTGATTTTAAAATCGTCTTTTTGTATCTGTCAGTGTTAACTTATGTTGTGTGTATCCGGCCCTATTCTCATAAGTGGAAACTGTGAGCTGGCGCTGACTAAAATGTATTGACTGGCATCTTTATTCCACTGCTCTGTGCTCTAAAGTGACCTCTCCTCTCATCTCCTCTCCTTCTGATCCATGTGTATGGAAAATAACCTCTCTTTTTAGCACTAACCTAAACTATGGAAGCAAATAGCCCACTAGTGTAAACAGTTGCTGGTGTTGGGCCTGCTTAGGAGGGATGTCTTCTCTCAAGTCGCATACTGACTGAATTAACTCAGAGTGAGGGCTTCCAGAAGCGCAGCACTGTTCTAACTGAGTCCTATCTGCGTGCAGCTTTCACAAATTAACTCCATTATTCTCAGGTCAATAGCAGATCAATTGCAGTGTTTCCCCCCCCTCTGGTCCTTATTTTCACTAGGACTGTCACTGTATCTGATCTTCACCCCACAATTATTGTTGCCAAAAGAAATCATGATAACAATATGATCACAACGTAAACAATTTTGGGGAAAAATCTGTCAAAATCGTCTTTAACTTTGTTTCTGGTAATTGATGTAATGGGTGCTGGCTAATTTACCGGATTTCATCATTTGTATTAAATATTTGAAATTAGTATTTTCATTTTTCATATATGTAAATATCCTAGTTATTTTCAATATCTGCCCAACTGTTGTGAATTTACAGGGGAAATTATCGTGAGTCAATGCAGTACACTGCCTGTTTGCATCACTCACACTAACTGCCTCTTGCTGCGTGTGAGCACAGGGAATTACAGTGTGGGATGTGTGCAGCGTGTTTGTTTGTGTGTGAATGCATTGTATGAATGTGTATGTGCTTCTGCATGTGATGTATGACTCAGTGGGTGTCCTAGGTTTGCTGATGGTGTTTACCCGAGCTGCAGTGTGGTTGGCGTTTCTCCACTAATCCAGCCTCTCTTGAGCGGTTCTTTATCCCAACCACTCAGTCTTTCCCGTGCAGCCGCCTATTATATCATAGCGATAAGATGAGGGAAAAAGCAGGTACACAGAGCCTGCGCACGCTCATTTTGCATCTCACACATAGAAATAAACCTTCTCACTTTCCCTGAGAGGCTTCATGCAAATTCTCTCGCAACAACCAAATGTCATGCACCATCTAGCTCTGTCCTCCCCTCGTTTTGTCTCCCTCGTTGTCATTTGTTCTCTTTCGTTGTGTCTTTCTTTTCCCCCCCTTTCTGTCTCACATTCCCCCCCATCTCTCTGCAGCGCTGCACTGCTGACGTCAGCAGCAGGAAGCCCTCTGTAGCTCTGAGTGCTGCAAATAGACACAGGCTGATAAAAAAGCACCACTCTCCTATAAATAGCCCTGCATGTCTTTGCTTGAATTTGATCGAATGGGAAGAGAGCGCTGTGAGAGAGCACAGGGCAAAAGTATAGGAGGGGGAGAGTGAAAGGGTGAAGGGGTAGGAGGATGCGAAGGCCCTCAGAGCTGCCCCGGGAGCCCGGGGACTTTCCTCTGTCACTCATTCTGACACACTTCCCGGCTCAGATGAAGGGCTTTGTGCTGCTCCGCTCTGCTGCTCTGATATCACACCAGCACATCAGCAGCCAAATACACTTCACGTTGCTGAGCTTTTTTTTTCGGGGGAGGGCTTTTCATTTGGTGCAGAGGAAGAAAGGGTAGTTTGCCATCTGGAAGTTTGCTGGTGATTGTTGTGAATCAGCAAATATAAACTCACCGAATGTATAGAAACAAGCTACGAGTTTAGTTGTCTTTAATCGTTTTAATAAAACCCTTACTCTTATCCCCAAATTACATATGTCATCTATTTCATAAGCTATTGTAGTGTAAGATGAGTGTTGTTATTTTAGATACCAAAATAAAGCACACCGCTACAATTTGTCTCTTTTTATAGTCTTCTATTGAGCACTTGCCATCATAATTGTCATAGAGGTGCCAAAGATGTATAAAAATCAAACAGCATTTTGGCTGAAAGTTACGCTTTGTGAAGCCTTCTCTCAAGTTCGGCCATCTGGCTGCTGGTTTAGAGGCACACGCTGTCCTCAGTCCTTCCTGTAGCTTCTGTTTTTCTTTCTGTAGGCAAATTTCAATCCAGTCATGTTAATAAGCTTGCAGTAGCTAGATTGCCTAGAGCAGTGTGCCAGGTGCAGTTTTTAGCCCATACCTCTCTATAAGATCCCTGATATACACACACACACACACACACACACACACACACACACACACACACACACACACACACACACACACACACACACACACACACACACACACACACACACACACACACACACACACACTCTCTCTCTCTCACCTCTGGCTCCTGGCATGTTAGGCTACTGCGGCAGTATTATTACTTTCCCTTCTGTCTCACTGGAATTGCTAACTACTACAAATATAATGCAGACTCTCCTCTGAATCTGCAGTCCTCCAAATGGTCGATGTGCACTAGTCCATCTCAGGCTTGTAATTGATTTCTCTGCAGTTAATTGTAATCACAGTACAGCTTGGGTAGGCTAGCAGCTCACTGCCCTTGTCCTTTATTACGTGCGTGTGTGCAGAATGTAGCTGTGTTTGTATTTGTATGTGGTTACTGAGATAGTAGCAGGTTTGGTTCATTCTCATTCCAGGCACAGGTGAGGAGAACACCAGAGATTTCTTCCAAACACATCTCTTGCTCTTACACAGCTGATTTCTATCTGGAAGCTTGTTGTGCTTCTGGTCCGAACGACAACAAGCTTAATGTGACGTGTCTGTGCGAGCTGTAATACGCACCCGAGCTCAGGGGGAGACCAGCTTGCATTCTACAGGATCAGAAATGCCAGACTAAATCCATCTCATGATGGTTTTAAGGAATACACAATCACTCATAAGCCATTTGTGCACTAGGGTTTTAGCTGGCAGCCTTGGTCATGCGCTGCTTCTAAACTGCTCGGGATTTACCTAATAACTGGACCTGTACTTATTCTTGCTATACACATACAAAAGCAGCTACACAGATTCCCCCCTAACACAGTGTGCTCCCTCCCTTCAAAATGAAATATTATGAAATCCTACTGATGAAGGAATTTGGGGAATTGTAGGCCTTACAGAAACAGACTACACCCAGCATTCAGAGGGCCTCCACCATCTTCTAACCCATCACTACACACTCCTCCCACTGTAACCACAGACGCACATGTGCTGCAGTGAGACTTTGTTGTGGTGTATAGCCTTTCAGTTTGAAGGTCATATGTTTATCATTAACTTGGCATTTCTCTAAATTGAGTTTTTTTTCTCCCTCTACAGGTGATAGTTGACACTCCCACCAGCCCAGTCACCAGTGGCATACCCTTATTTTTTGTGATCACAGTAACGGCCATCAAGCAGGTAAGACGCTGCCTCCTGAATAATAATATTAAACATTGAATTGATATTTCCTGTTCTGTTCTGTCCAGGCCTGGCACCTCAAGACCATAATGCATTTGCAAATGCGTCTGGAACCTCTCCGTTCATTTTCAATTTCAATATAGAGTTATCAACAGTCACAGACCAACCTGTCACAGTGTGTGATCTAAACCTCACACTGTACAGACTTGCGTGGTATATTACCTCAGTGCCAAAGAGACATGGAGACACTGGCTGTTTGTTATGACTATCTACGTTATTTGTATCATCACAGCTATCCTTGAATCAGGCAATGAACTATTGTTTATAGTAAATCAAATGTGAGTGTAACCCGTGTCCGGAAGCTTAGACGAATGCCACACAGCGACCTTAAGACAGGAAAAATACATAAAAAAAAGGACCTTCAACTAATCACAGCAAAAAACTGAAACAAGTGACATAGCACGAGGTAAAAGAAGAATGTCTGGAAACTCTTTACCTGCAGTTGTTTATTTTTCTGTTGTAGAAGATATACTGTAGTTCATTTAATATTGTCACAACAGTGAATGCAACAGACGTTGCCACACCAGTGGCAGTCGTCTTGGTTGCTAATGAAAATGCCTCAGCAGCCCTCCCTTCTCTTACATCGTATCTAACCTGCCCCACTTTAGATAAATAGTTCAGGATGGATGGAAATGTTTCTAAACAAGGCTGGGGGAGACCCATCTGAAAGAGAAAATAACTTGAGCTGATGATTGGTTTGGTTTTCAGGCTAGCCCTGTCCTCATTTCCTCATATTGTCTGTCACTGCATTATATCCTTCCTCTCCGAATAGAAGACAATATAAGTTCCCTGCCCTCATAATCCCCTTGATGTGATTTTTGTATTAATGTGACTAATGCTCTCTTGAGTTTTGTATTAATGTGCTCTACTGGTGCATGATTCTGATTTGGGAAAAGATGAAGTAGGCTCTCTGGGAGTGTATGAAAATGGAGAGATAAAGGAAGAGAGAGAGAGAGAGAGAGAGCAAGTCTATTACAGTGATACAAATGATCAAGGGGAGTATCTGTTTCTTTGAACACAGCTTTAAATGTATTGTTTTAGGTTCAGCTTTTTAGTTAGCACAATAGTGGGCGGACTTCCTTGTGAAAATATATGGTGTGTGCTGATAGCGCTGCACTGCCTTCAGCCAGACTTTGAAGTGGGACACCAAAGTGGTCTGTAGTCTGGACCTATTTTAGTCGGGCAGAAGTGAGCTGTATAGTTCAACAGACCATCTGCAGAATGCTTCCTCTCTTCTTTCCCCTCTCTCGTCCACCTGGTATAATTTCTCTGCATCAATCAACCAGACTTTCTCCTCCTATCACCTTTGCTGGTAATCCTGAATTCTGGCTCAAGCTCCGCCTTGGCACCCAGTGTGGTCTCCCTCTGCAACTCTGCACCATTGCCCCAATCTCCATTACTATCTTTAAGCACTTATGAAGTCCACACTAGGCTTTGTGCCCTATGCTGCTGCAGCCCCATGCCTTTTTTTTTATTTATTTTTTACCCGACTCAGTATTCTTTCACGGTATACTGTTCCAGTGCACTGCTGAACCATTCTGCTGCTGCAGGCAGTCTTTTTTGTTTTTGACAATGCAATGAAATGCAAAATAAAGATTATATCATACACATAAACATTTATTTTTTTCTCACACTCTTCTGTTGATTGAGAGTGTGAAGGTATGTAGGCATGTCACATGGATTTTGTACTTTTTGTTGTACTGAGCAAATAACACACTGATTTTGAAATGTTGCCATAGGGCTATGAGGACTGGCTACGGCACAAGGCTGACAATGAGGTGAATAAGTACCCGGTGACAGTGCTAGAGGATGGCCTCAGGATACGGAAGGAGAGCGAGAAGATCAAGGTACCTTTCAGCTGCCACATCTTTGCTTAGATCCACTAGAATGAGTATTTCCTTAGAGACCTGGCTTGTGATAAGATGTGTGCAGCTTGGCATGACCGAGTATGAGATATATGCACAGGGGGAAAAACACTCTGTCTACTGAACTGATTAGATGTTCAAACATGGTTGTGAGAGTAATTAATTTATCCAGGGTGTACCAAGGTAACAATATTTACAAAGATGAATGTCTTTTTCAAAAGTTTAGAAATGCTAGAAGAATAATTTTGTATTTAACGTGAACAAAGCGACTCCTGGTTGTGTTGAATGGCAACCCGTGATCAGTGACACCACTGAGACTCAGCATGCAACTGTCAAAACAAAAACAGTCCTGATTTGGACAGCTGCTCTCATCGCAGGAACTCGCATAAACTAACTGTTAGGTACCTCCTATAGTGCTCAAGGGTCAAGAGCTAACCACACATTATTTTAGCAAACCAAAGAGAGACAGATTATTTGCACAGTATTTAAATGTGAGTGGATATTGACTAGTTGTCAGCCAGAGGACTCTGCAGAGATGCTCTTATTACTCTATTGATGCTATATTTTTAAGTAGATGGTTATTTGCAAACACATTAGCCACAAAAAATTGACAAGAAATTGTTAGGGATCTGCTTAAAGGAGGAAGGAAGAAGCTATTTGAACAGTATTTAGTGATATTTGGTTGACTTTGGTTGTTTCTTTGATCAGGTTGGAGATGTTGTGGAGGTGGAGGAAGATGAGACCTTTCCCTGTGATTTGATACTGCTGCAGTCGTGCCGCGATGATGACACATGTTTCGTTACCACAGCAAGTCTGGATGGAGAGTCCAACCATAAAGTAAGATGTACTGCTTTACCCTTTTTTGATAACAGCATGCTTAGAAACTTAGGACTTAGAAGTTTTTTCTTAATTAATAGGGATGTAGATGGATGTTAGAGACAGTGAAACAGGACAGAACTATTTACAACAGGGAAAGTCATGAAATTATAAATCAGAATAGAGTAATCTTAAGTTTTGTAGTGTTGCATATTTCAGCCTTGCTTTGAAGAAAGTTCAAAGAGAGAAGGTTCCTTTTAGTGTCAAATTATCTTGGAATCTTTAGTCTTCCTGTTTAGTGTAATGTCTTTGTTTGACACGGGAAGCTAAAATGTTCACTTGACCCAAGTCAGATCGTGCTCACAACTCAAACGCTGTCTCTTACCCCCCCTTTGTCCAGACACACTACACAGTGCCAGACATAGAGAAGGATCTGGATTCTCTCAACGCCACCATCGAGTGTGAACAGCCACAGCCCGACCTTTACAAGTAGGCACTCATCATACAGTCCCAGAAGATTTACACTACAAGAAAACATTGCCTGTTGTTTGTTGGTAAATGGATTAACTCGATACCAGTAGAAAATGTGCTATGTGACTCTAATACTAACTTGTGATTAATTGGAGATGTGTTGGTAAGACACTGTGTACTCTTTGTTTGGTTGGTTTCATAGTTGCAATTTAAAAAATTTGCAGATTATTTACTGTAGTCTTTCGGTTGCCTGGCACAGATGGAGCTGATCCTTATTCACTTGTAGAAATCTCATCTCAGTCAACAGCCAGCCTTTGGCTCCCCCTTTGGGAAAGGAGTTTGAATATTATCATCTGGACAGACCTCACAATGCTGTTTGAGATGTGCTAAGTAAGCCATGGTGCCAAATGCTCACTATTCAGACTCAATAAAACTGACAGCAGGCTGCGGGCTAACCACCTGTAATTATTGGCTCCTAAACCCCTGCAACTGCTTTTAGGTCCAGTGCTTGATATCTTGTGAAGTAAATGACCTCTGGATGAATTTCGATTCCTCAAGATCACCACTCCACTCTAGTTTAACAGATTGAATAATATGCAAAACAAGTGTCACATGTACTTTTTTTTAAATGACTTGATTTGTGTGATGTTCAGCAGTATGTGTGGGCTTTTGTTCCAGATTTGTTGGCCGAATGCACCTCTACACAAATAACCAGGAGCCTGCAGTGAGGTGAGAGCACTCAACAACAACCGTCTCAGAGCACTTTAAGTCACCACACAGTTGCTTAAGCACTCATTTGTTTCCCTTTGCATCACCAACAAATCATTATTCCATTGATCATTAATTGCAGACAAGCATTAAAATTAAAACAGGCTTGGCATGGCTTCAGCCACTGCTTCCAAAGCACTCCCACAGGCATTTATCAATGACTATTTTGTAATGGCCTTACAAACAAATGCCAGTGTCCTTCTCAAGAGCACTGGGACTGTTGTAAGCCCAGACTGCAGTCATACAGTGTATTGTCACTGCGTATTTTAGATAGGATGCCAACTTGCCTGCCAGGTTTCCATTTGGAAACTAGCAGTGTGTGTGTGTGAATTGCACAGATTCTGTTTGACTGAATTGTCTCATGTACTGATGTGATTGTGCAGGTCTTTGGGCCCAGAAAACCTACTGCTGAAAGGAGCCACTTTAAAGAACACTCAGAGGATCTTTGGTGAGTCAACTGACATTGATGTTATTACAGTAACTTAGTGAAGATGGCTCAGTATCTAAAAAACGAGTCCCTTTTCTTTTTCTTTTCCTTCGTGCCTTCTCAAGGTGTTGCAGTTTACACTGGCATGGAGACGAAGATGGCTCTCAACTACCAGGGAAAGTCTCAGAAACGCTCTGCTGTGGAGAAGTAAGCACATCAAGAAAAGGTGTAAACAATTAAAAAAAATGTGATTCATCTTTGATAGTCACTAATGATATCTTTTATATTTTCAGGTCGATCAATGCGTTCCTTCTTGTTTACCTTTGCATATTGGTGAGCAAGGCCCTAGTGTGCACGACACTTAAGTATGTGTGGCAGGGCAAACCCGGACAAGATGAGCCTTGGTACAACGAGAAAACCCAGAAAGAGAAGGACACCAATTTAGTGAGTACACATTTAGCAACCTGCCTGTTCTTCTAGAAACAATTGTAAGTCAGGTGTCTGCCAGGCTCCTGTATTGTTCACACATTCAAAAATATTGTATATTATTTCTAGTACCATATATCATCTTTTACGATGTTAGCAGCTGGGAGTGAAATAAATTGAGT
Organism: Pleuronectes platessa; assembly: GCF_947347685.1. Taxonomy (NCBI): domain Eukaryota; kingdom Metazoa; phylum Chordata; class Actinopteri; order Pleuronectiformes; family Pleuronectidae; genus Pleuronectes; species Pleuronectes platessa. Next base: position 20,263,871 of record NC_070633.1, read on the forward strand.
AATACGTGTCTTCAGCTTCATGGGGATTACCCCTGCTGTGAGAAGAATAGCTAATGGGTGTTGCTAACATTGCATCAGGATATTATCATGTGAATAATGGTAAATACTGATCCTCTGGTGAGTTGTGGTTCTAACTTCTGGGAGTAAAGCTCCATCCACCGTGTTAAAGCGTTTTACATGCCCTTGCCTATTAATCAGCACCAGTAAAATGCTGCTCAGGAAAATGGCCACTGCAGACCTATATTGCGACATGGTCCATTTCATTGGTTGTTAACCCTCTGCCCTGGCCTTCAATGAACTGCGAACATGTTGATAAAACATTGTGATAAAACATTGTGATTGCATCATGTTTTGTTGTTCGGGTAATGTAATGTAGATAACTGATTCCAAACTGAGGCACTGTGGATTTTAGGTGCAGTGTTCTCAGAGATTTGAATTATAACATAAACACAACTCTTTTTTTCTCCAACAGTACCTTAAGATGTTCACCGACTTCCTGTCCTTCATGGTGCTCTTCAACTTCATCATTCCAGTGTCCATGTACGTGACGGTTGAGATGCAAAAGTTTTTGGGATCCTATTTCATCACATGGGACCAGGACTTCTTTGACCCAGAAATCGAGGAAGGGGCCCTGGTCAACACTTCGGACCTCAACGAGGAGCTGGGCCAGGTCAGGAATGGACTAAAGAAAATCATTCATTTAATGGCAGAAATGTGAATCTAGTAGGAAAAAGATTTTAGTAAATTCGGCATTCCCAATGAGACAGGTAATTATTTTAATTAAACCTTACAGTCAAAGACAAATTCAGTGTAATGACATTTATAATAAATAAATATATCAAAAATAAGTTATTTAAAAAAGTATTTTTGCACTTGAATCACTTTTATCTAATACAATCAAAGGCACCATTTCAAAGTTTCTGTAAGAAGTGAAAAAGGTCATTTTAATTGAATGCTTTATTTGTTAAAAAAAAGTTAAATTGTCCGGTAAAATTGATTCACGCAAAAATATGGTTTCAAAACTGATCATAACTTTGTTACTGTAAATCATAAGCTGCTTATGATAACATTAGCTTGCTGTGCTATCCTAGCGTCTCTATTTTATGGCACCTATACTGCTGCCATACATCAGTCACACTTGGTTTGCAAAATGATTACCTCAATCAAAGCTGATGCTTCATTAAACTGATTAATGCACAGCAATTCTCTCTGGAAGTAATTTCCTATTCTTATTGGTGAAACCGGTTAAATGGGCACCTGAATGTTTACGGCATTGGAAGAGTCTGTCATGTATTTTGATCACGTTTCCTGCAGGTGGAGTATGTCTTTACTGACAAGACAGGCACCCTCACTCAGAATAACATGGAGTTCATCGAGTGCTGCATCGACGGCTTCCAGTACAGATACCAAGATGCAAACTCAGAGGTGGACGGTCCCTGTGTCACAGATGGACCGTTGAACAAACTACAGCAGAAAGCTGGCAGGGTGGGTGTTGTGGTGTCCCTCCATCTGTTGTAAAAGTCACACGAGCAGCAACATATGCTCATTACATAGCTCGCTGCTCAGGAAGGCCCTTCTCAGGTCACCCATGTATCGTCCCGTTTGACATGTCAACATATGCACTTTATATGGAGGGGGAGAAAACTGGCTGTGTGCTCTTGAAAAAAAAAAGCACCTGATTACACTTCAGAGACTGTTGCACTTTAGCATGTCCTGTATGTTTACAAGAGGTCAGTTTAATAAGATGCTTGTAAATCCAGGGATCTAAACTCCAGCTACTCTTTATGGCTCTATGTAGGGCTGTAAATGTTTTATCAAGATATTAACGATTGATATTTGTTTAAAATTCAAGGTAGTTTTTATTGTATTGATCCATGTTCATATTGTGTTATCAGGAGAGGGAAGAGCTGTTTCTACGAGCCCTCTGCCTCTGCCACACAGTCCAGGTGAAGGAGTCGACAGAGCGGAGTCAAGACCAAGTGGACGGACTGACAGACGGGGTGGATGGCTTAGGGGTGGATGGTGAGGGGATTCATCCACCACAGGAGCAGATAGGCCTCATAGCCTCCTCACCTGATGAAGTTGCTCTGGTCAAGGGTGCCATGAGGTAAGAGATGGTCTATTATGACCAAGTGAGTAAAAATGATGACATAACAGAATATGAATATCACAAATGCATTTTCCAAAATTGGATAGGTTTAAATTTCTAAATAACATTAATTAACGTAACACAGATGTGTGACATTTGTGATGATTTGTCTCCATCTGCAGGTACGGCTTCACATTTCTTGGTCTTGAAAGTAAAACCATGAAAATTCGCAACAGGAACAACGATGTTGAAATGTAAGTCTGTAATTATATAGGCAAACATTTTTTTCCATATTTTTCAATTTACTTATGCACTATAACATAACTATAATTCCATTTTTGTACATCCCAAAGGTATGAGTTACTCCACGTGCTGAACTTTGACCCAGTGAGAAGGCGAATGAGTGTTATAGTCAGAGCCAAGTCAGGTGAGCTTGAGATTACTGACTGCTTTACTGCAGGGACTGTGATTGAATACAGGCCCTCAGCCCTCACCACATTGTGTGTCCGTATGTTTATGTTTGTTTTTTGTCTCTAGGTGATACAATCCTCTTCTGTAAGGGAGCGGACTCGTCCATCTTCCCCCGTGTCAGACAGGAAGAGGTTGAAAACATCCGCATGCACGTGGAGCGTAATGCAAAGGTGGGTGACTCCAGATTTAAGTTGGGAAGTCTGTCCTATCTTATTCAAGGGTCAGATGGGTTTTAATTTAAGATTACAGTGATTTTGAGACAGATTTTTTTTTCTTTGTTTCGGTAACATGTTTTTAACTGTTTAGGAGGGCTACCGGACTCTGTGTGTGGCCTACAAATGTCTCAGTGCAGAGGAGTACAACCAGGCAGATAAAGGACTGAAGGAAGCTAGACTGGCTCTGCAGGACAGAGAAGAGAGGCTCATGGCTGTTTACAACCAATTGGAGACTGGGATGAGTCTGATAGGAGCCACTGCTGTAGAGGATCGGTGGGTGTTCATACAAGGCATAGCCCCATACAGCTCACACATATGAATCTGCTGAAGTAGTTTGTAATGCTGTATACTGCTGTTGTCCCTCCTCTGCCCTCCATCTAATTACAGATCAGTGCCAAGATTTTTAGATGTTAAAATGCTCTTACATAAAGACATCTCAGAATAGACCATAGTTTGCACAAGACAGAAATACACTTGGTACAAACTTCCTGTTCTGACTTACTATTCTTAGGAAAGAAAGACGTGTCTATGTTGTGACACATTGTTCTGTTTGCAAGACCTCAACAGTTGCAGTTGTTTTGCATCAGATGCTTATACTACATTCCTGATAGTGTTTTGTACATTATGAAATTGCTAATTTGTAATTTGTGGTGACAATTAAATTATATCAATAATTGATTCTGTGGTCCAACAAGCACTCTTCCACAATCCAATGATCTAAAAAGTAGGCAGCAGATTTTGTTTTACAAGTACCAAAAAAATGACAACAAAGTGCATTTATATAAAAAAAAAGTATTTTGAAATATACCCCCTCTAAAACATTCCCCACAGCTCCCTCTGACTCCAGTTTAACTTAGGCTCAACCTTGTTTAAGAAGCATTTTTGCTAGAAAATCAACAGTCTGGCTCAGGATTTGTTTCTGTATCTGACATCTTTCAATTGCTCTTCTCCCCCAGGCTTCAAGAGGAGGCTGCAGAGACGATGGAGGCCCTGCAGGGGGCAGGCATGAAGGTGTGGGTCCTAACGGGGGACAAGATGGAGACAGCAAAGTCCACTTGTTATGCTTGTAGACTGTTCCAGAGAAATACAGAGCTGTTGGAACTAACAGTGCGCACTCTGGACGAAGGAGGAAGGAGGCGCGAGGAACGATTGCATGACCTTTTGACTGAATATCATAAAAAAACTGTGCAGGATGCCCCACCAGCTAAAGCAGGCGTCACCAGGTTGGTTTCTCGATTTGTAGACATGCTCTTATTTAACACAATTGTTACTGATGATAACAACTTGAAACCTGTTTCCCTTTTCTGTGTTAAAGGAGCTGGTCTTCATCAAACCAGGACTTTGGTTTTATCATAGATGGAGCTACTCTGTCCATGGTACTCAACCCCTCCACTGAGTCCAACGCAAAACTGTACAAGAGCCTGTTCCTGCAGATCTGTCAGAACTGCACAGCTGTTCTCTGCTGTCGCATGGCTCCTCTACAAAAGGCACAGGTCAGAACCATCGGTTAAGATGTGGAAAATATGTGTTCCTTAAATATTTGAAAAGACAATTTTTATAGTGAATAGTTGGCAGCTTTTGAATGTTGCCCCCATTTCTTGCTCCATATACAGATAGTTAAAATGGTGAAGAACTCAAAAGGCAGCCCAATCACTCTTTCCATTGGAGATGGTGCCAACGATGTCAGCATGATCTTGGAAGCTCATGTTGGCATTGGTAAGAAATCCCATGATGGAGCTGATTCTGATTAACATATCTTTCATTCATTTCAATTGAGGAAAGTGTCACATCTTAGTGAAGGTGATGTGTGACTTCTCTTGGTGTTTCAGGTATTAAAGGTAAAGAGGGCCGGCAGGCAGTGAGGAACAGCGATTATGCCATCCCCAAACTCATGCACCTCAAGAAACTTTTGTTGGCTCATGGGCATCTCTACTATGTTCGCATTGCACACCTGGTGCAGTATTTCTTTTACAAGGTAGGAGGAACAGATTCTTCAGTCACATTAACTTTGAACCTGTGGCTGTGAACCTGCTTAGTGTTTATGTGCAAAACCTGAATCTCACAAACTCACCAACTCACATGATTTGATCATTATGTGATGAAGAGAAACAGATTTGACAGAATGTATCTTCTTAATATGTTAAACTGAATTTTGGGTTGACCTGAGGATTTTTTATGTTTTTTTGTACCTACATTTTAATTTACATGGTTACTTATCCATTTGATGTTCTTTGATGTTTTTTTGCTCTCCCATCAGTGTGAGCCTGTTCTCTATTTCTGTTTTCCCTGCAGAACCTTTGCTTCATCTTACCTCAGTTTTTGTACCAGTTCTTCTGCGGCTATTCCCAGCAAGTGAGTATGTCCCGAGGCCTTCGAGGTTCAAAGATGTTCTGAACATGAAAGGAGGCGGTGTCCCTTGAATCCACATGTCCTCGTGCTCCTGAATGCCAGACTCCTTCTTGTTAGACTGCCCCTCCCTCTCTGCCCCCGGAATGTTTGAGCCCTGTCTGTTATGTTTATATATGGTGACTTAGATTTCATTCGACTGTTAAATAATTCAGACATGTGTCAGCTCTGCCACCGCAGTACATCATATGTGAGCAGAATGTGATCATGGTGGCATGTGTATGGCTTATGTGTGAGTAGTCACACTGTTGAAGACACACTGATTTTAATGTGTGGAGCTCATTGATGAATTCACTTGGCTTTAAATTAAGAACGTTTTATGGTTCTTTGGTCGTATAAAACTGCTCCTGACACAGAAATATATGATCAATTCATTAAATTAATACTTAATAAAACACTTTCTTTATTAAGGTAATTGATTATGTTTTGGTATGTCTGTTTGTAAAAGGTGTGGGTAAATAGGTTATTCCCCCTCATGCCACATGGCCCCCAGCTTAGATCTTTCATAAGTAAATGAAAGATGTATATAAGCTTGCCTATAGGACATACTGTATGTAAGTATGATGGTGTGTATGAGTTTTGTCCTCTCCATAATATTAACCCTTGGTTGCCCCACCCTCCTCCTCCTCCTCCTCCTCCTCCTCCTCCTCTTTACCTTCCCTTGTCCTTCACTCCCCCCTCCTGCTCCCATACTCCCCAGCCCCTGTATGGTGCGGTCTATCTGACGATGTACAACATCTGCTTCACCTCTATGCCCATCCTGGCTTACAGCCTCTTGGAGCAGCACATCTGCATTCAGGATCTGCTGGACAATGCTACCCTCTACAGGTGAACATGGGAACCATCACTTATCTGCAGTACACTTCATGGTTCATTGAGATGTTGTCTTTAAGATCTAGGATTGCTGTTTATGGAGTTAAGACTGGATGCAATTATTAAATGGCCAATTGTTACTATGGTCTTTAAAGATGAAGAAAAAGAAAGTGGAGAACGTTCAAGTTCCACAGTCCCTCTGCTGAAGTTGGACATTTCAGCTTCTGTAACAAATTTGACTAATGGGCTCTTTTGTACTCTTTTGTCCACCATCTATATTTCAATCGTATTGCTGTCACAGTTAACCAGATATGTCTGTGTATATAAAAACTATAAACGCACCTTAATCTATGTGATGGTGCAACTCAGTTTTTGGCGTCATTAATATTCTGTACTCGAATGTTTTATGCTTATCATAGTTGAGAGTTTTTTCAAAGAGATATGAAAATAAGGTTGTTCATCTTGCTTGTTTATTTTGTTTTTTTTAGAGTGATTGCCAAGAATGCCATGTTACGTTGGAGGCCATTCCTCTACTGGACATTGCTGGGAGTCTTCCATGGTTTGCTTTTCTTCTTTGGTGTTCGCTTTCTGTTCAGTAACCCAGCTCTACAGGACAATGGCCAGGTTTGTTCTCTGATTTAATACACCTTCTAAAGCATTACTGTTAAATTACCTGATGAAGCATTTTCTCCTAAGTACATTTGCTCATTTGTCTTATTTAAATCCAGGTTTTTGGAAACTGGTCTTATGGAACGATCGTCTTCACCGTCCTTGTCCTCACAGTCACACTTAAGGTAAAAAAACAAACGTCCCTCTCTATTTATCTCATCTAATGAAATGGTGCATCATCAGCACAGCATTTCACTTTAACTTTCAGATAACCAACTTTGGCAAAGTCTTGACAGATATTTGAAATGTGCATTTATTGACTTTTCTCTGCTTTTTGCTTTAGCTTGCTCTGGACACGCGACACTGGACGTGGATCAACCACTTTGTGATCTGGGGATCTCTGGCTTTCTATGTGTTTTTCAGCTTCCTCTGGGGAGGAACAATATGGTTAGAAAACAATTCAAAATAACATATCTTATGTTTTCAGTAGCCATTGTAGTTCATCTATTATGTTTCATTTCTCTGTGACCCCTGTGGCTCTTTCAGCCAAGTCAGTGAGTGAGTGTTCTCTTTCCTGCAGGCCTTTCCTGAGCCAGCAGCGTTTGTACTTTGTGTTTGCCAACATGCTGAGTTCAGTGTCAGCCTGGCTGGTGATCATCCTCCTCGTCCTGCTCAGTCTACTGCCAGAGATCCTGCTTGTGGTGTTCCGCAAGACCCACAGCCCCAACACTCGACAGGTACACACACATTTGCACTATTCTTCACTTTCTCTCCCTCTTTGTCTCTTTCCCTTTCTACCAACTCTCTGTCATGCATGTTATGCATTTGTTTGCTCAATGTATTTTTTCTTAATAACTGAGTTCATCTTTGATATAGTTATAGGAGGGATTTGAATAAAATCCTATAAATAAATATTGGATCACTCTTAAGTGTATTTTATTTACAGAGCACTTACAAATTTCACAACAGCTATTCTTTTGAGATGTAAACAGAGTGTTTGTCAGCTGACAAATGAATACACACCTCTGATCACTGAAAGTACTCTGCTAGTTACTTTGAAAAGACGAGTCACCAAAAATGTTTTAAAGGAGTTGACAATATATTTATTTAGTGAAGACCAAGAGATAATGCGACTATTGATGCAGGGACATCTGATTAGGACTTACATTTTTCTCCCACTGCATCTTTAAGTTCAAGCTTTTATGTCCCACTCAGTCTTTTTTTTGCAGGGACACTTTGATTTAAGTTTAGTGAAGAATACTTTCCCAGATTTATTTTGACATTTCGATTAGTTCCCCATGAGACTAAAGGGATTTCCACACAGCTGGAAATGTTTGGGATTATACATGTGTGATTGGGAGTGTTCCACACAACAAATAGTTTTATCTGCAAAAATTTGAGGACAGCCAAAAATACACATTGTACAATTTTACATATGACGATGCATATGTGTTTGTTTTTATTTCTTTTTGAATCTATCTGTAAGTGAGGAAAGTGGCCGAATCAATCATAAGATGCATACAAATTTGTTTTGTCAATGATGGTTGTTGTTGTATTTTAGAACATCATCCCCTTTAATCTATTTTTTTTTTTTTTAATACTCATTTCTAACTTTGTTTTCTAACAAGTGCTTAATGCTTTGGTCCTGCCACTCTGTCTCACCCTCTTTAATCTCCTCTCTTCCCCTCTGGACCTGCCTCCCTAAAGATGAAACATCGCCTTCCTTCCTCGGGGACATCCACTATCTTCATGTTGTCGCAGACCGCCAGCACTCACAGCTTCTCGTGGAGTGACTGAGGTCTTTCTCTATTTCTGTCAGCTCTTATACTTGAGACTGTTCCTGCATAGTTTTCTGTGTCTGCCAGTCTTGCTTGTTTCCTACCTGTTGTGTGTCCTTCCTCTCCCACTTTTAGACTCCTTCCTTCCCCTCAAATAACTGGTGTTATGTAGTCAGTAGGAGGGATTAGCTCAGATTAATCAGATTATCATTACTTTTATTATACCTACTTTAGGAATGCCATCCCTGGAGGCTCTGATCTTTAAATCTTGACTTAAATGCTTTCCTTTAGATCTATGTTTATGAAAATAGGGATCAATACTGAGCATTGGGATGTGCCCCGCTCTGACAGCAGTGTGGAGTAGGACCATGTGTCCATGAAAGCGTGCAGTCAGTCTTCCATCCTTGTCTGTCCAGTTGTTTCAGTCAGTCTCCTCCCAGCTGCCTGTGCTGCTCCAGTGCCTGCTGCCTCCGCATGTCCAGTCAGATGAATGCAGCACGTTAAAACAACCAAACTGACCTGCATGAGGCTCAAGTAAACCTCATCCTAGATCCTCACCACAATCCCTGCAGGCCACTGCATTTTGTTGCTGTGTGTGTGTGTTTGTTTGTTTTCTGTACATTCCTCTGCCAAATTTAGTATAGACAAAGTCAAGAAATCAGAAAATTATCATTGCAAGGAGAAGGTGTCCTGAAAAGGCAGCCGGACTGAATTTCATCATCCACCTGTCCAGTCTCTGTATGTTTGTTTTGTTCCCTGTGTATGTCTGTACGTGTGCAGGAGACAGAGAGACAAAGTGTGTATGGTTCTCTCAGTGTAGTGATGTCATCGGTGTCTCTTGCCTCGCCCTTCCAGAAGAAGCTGGTTCAGTCGAGCGTGGGGGGACTCCAGTCTCCCCAGTCTTCAGCCAGACCCCTGCTCATGAGAACCTTTTCTGATGAGTCCAATACTGTCATTTAAGCAGGTACCAGTCCAACTTCAGGCCATTTAAGCCAATCAAAGCCTTTTTCTCCCAACCAACCTCTCCTGCAGTCTTGGACCCTAACTCTGGGTTTTAACAAGAGATTCAGGAATAAAGACAAACCGGTCCCACTGTGTTCCTGTGCTTTGTGTAAGCTGCCATTGGCCGGCTGAAGAGATGCACTTTTTCAACATCAGTCCCTTGTTTTGTGTTAATATATCTTTGGTTAAAAAAGACAAATGGTGCATTTCTTTACTATGAATGCGTAACTTGGCCTAATATTGCAGATTTATCTTTTCTTTTGGACACATGCTCCCTTCAGCCTCCCTTTGAACCCCAGCTTACCCCCCTGCATGTGCTTTTAAAACCCCCGATTTGGAACGTTTTTATATTCAGTCCATCTCGGAAGAAGAAGAACTGTCTGAATGTGTCATGGACTCAGTTAGTGGGACTTTTTTCTTTACGGACTATAACGGACCCAATGTGATATTCATGGGCTGTTTGTCACGTGGTGGTTCTCTCACGCTCGTTTCGTCCTGTGTGCACGTCCACACCTGTGTTGGTGGTTGTCATCTGCTTAAGCTCTTGGAAAATGATTGATGTATTTTGTTAGTGCTGAGCATGATGTGATGCTGTCTAACCTCAGGCTGAATCTAGCTGCATTAACCACAGGGGGTAAACAGCTAAATGTACGGAAACACCAAGACAAAATACTTTCAAAACTGCAGCAGGTATATGTGGGAAAAAGACATCTCCATTTAATGTGTTATGTAATATTAATAGAAATATATGCAGACAAAACGTTAAAGATGCATAATGAAATATTCCAACAAGAGTCAAACTGCTCTGTTGACTCTTATGGAAGCAACACGGCATAAAAATTATCTTATATCTTAATTAATCTTTAAAAAACATATAATTATACAGTTTTGTGGTTTATGATATATTTTGTATGATAAGGACAACTATGCAGAAGTGTTGAACGTCTTAAGGTGTTTTCCCATTTTCTGTGTTACCTCCTGTACATAGGTCTGAACACTGGTCATAATGTCTTCTCATCACTGTCCAGGGCCACCGACATCTGTTGCTTTGCATTAGCTCAAAGCTTTTTGCCTCCTTCACTGTTTAACGTTCATTTCTATCCTCCCTGTAGCTCTCAGATGGTCGCCTCCTACAAACATCCAGGTAAACCACAGAGATGAACCCAACTTTCTTCTCAATGTGCATGTTTGGCTTCAACAGATCAATACGGATGATAAATTATAATAATATAAAGTAAAATGGGGCCGCTTACCATTTTTTTTTATTTGTGGTGATTTCAAGTTGTCTCTTCCTCTTTTCTCTCGTTGGAACAAGCTTCTAATGAAAACACAGAAGTTGAATCTTTCTGCTTCTCTGTTTTCCAGAATGCACCAGTTTCTTTAATATCGCACAAGCATCTGAAGGTGTGTGAGTAAAAGGCATCAAGGACTCACAACAACATTCAGGATGTCGTGCCAGTTGGTCGGAGCTGACCTGAAAATAGGAGGAGAAGAAGAAGAAGAGGAGGAAAAAATCAGAAGAAAGAGAGCGAGATGCTGACTGGGGGGGTGGGATGTAAAGGGATTAAGCAGGCTTTTGACTTGTGTGTTTCTGCTCCGTCCTTCTCTGCTCAATCCCAAAATCTCCTAAACCCCCCATGCATGCCTGCAGAGCAGTGCCCTGCATACTTTTTTAAGATATCTAATAAGATGCCAGGCATGAGTTTTTCTTTCTTTTTACTCCTTTTTTTTTTTTAAACTAGCTTCCAATTGAATGCATACACTTCTGTCAGTAGCTCTATCTAACTGCTGTGTTTTAACAAGCAGTTGTGATATCCACTCCAAGAATGGTTCACCTGCATGAAAGAAGGCTCAAAAGAAGGCTTTCCTCCACTGATGTTCAGTCACTGTGTCCTACTAAGTTTTACAAAGACACGAAGATCCCTTTCTCACTAGTAACACTTTAAAAAAGGTTATTCTACTTTACAGTTAAAACGCTTTCAATGGTTATTCTTATCTTGTGTTCCAGATAATATTATCATCCACGGGTTCAAAATGAAGAAGTTACTGAACATGATTTCAAACCAGCTCAGAGCTGCAAATGGTTTTCAGGACGAGCTAAAACAGACCATATTACCACTCAATCCAAAAAGTGTGTGTTTGTGTGTGTGCGCGCATGTGAATGCAAGATTGAGATTTAGATTAGAGACAACAAGCCTATCCTGGCAATGAAACTATGCCTCAATCCTCAGAGATAATTTAAGAGAGTCCAATTTAGATGAGATATTTAATATATGTGTTGTACTGTATATAATTAAGAGATGTATGACAGCATCTGCTCAAAGCCAAAAAAAGATGAACCTAATACGATTCGATTCTGTGACCTGGAAGGGACCACTTGTCGTGTGTCCTGTGCAACTTGTACTGGTTGAGAAAAGTGAGATATGTCGGTCTGTGTGTGTGTGTGTGTGTGTGTGTGTGAAGAGTACCGGAATTACTTGAACCTCGTTGATGTAGTTCGGTCGGACGGTTCCTGCACTATTGAGGACCGTTTCTTCATTGCGTAGACGACATGTTTATTCAGTATGTCTGAGCATACGCATGCACATATCTGATGGCTGAGAACGTTACGCACACATTCACCACACACGTTGTACACTCGATACACACATATGCACTAGAGCCTAAATGAGGTATTTACTGTATGTTCATTAATCCATCACCTAGTTCATGTACTTCTTCTCGGTCGCGCTGAAGTCGGGATGTAAAGAAAACCAACTCCAGACCGGTAGAGTTGTTTCTGTTCGCGTGAGGCAACCCACTCCGTCCTCTTCCTTGTTTGTGGACTGTTCGGCCTTTAACCTCTTCTGTGTTAGTGCTTCATACATTCCATTCCAACTTGCCATTGTTTCAAACTCTTCAAGATACTGCCTTGAAATGCTTTGTTTTTTTCTTCACGGACGTGTATTGTCCATTTGCCATATTTATTGTTAAGTGTAATTTGAGTCACAAAGGTTATATTTTATTACATGAGTCTTTTCTTTTCTTTTTTATTGGCGAGGAGTGCTCAGCTATGTCGGTCGTTTGAGTTTTGCCTGTGTTACTCCAGCCCTGATGTCAGCCCGTGCCAATCCAATGATTGTCTTTGTCATATTTACAAAGACAGGCAGCCCCCCCCCCAATCCCACACTCCCAACATCCAAAAGTCTCCCTCTGAACCAGTGCCACTCCTTGTGCTCAGTGATGTAACTCTTGGTTTAAACTGATTATTGGGTAATTGTCACTACAATGATACGTGAGTTTTGTTACAGAATCTATCAGTTTGTTGATTTGAAAGTTAAAACTCCAGCACAATACTTTTAGTGCTGGTCTTGTATTTCACTGCACTGATTGTAGCCTGCCATATCTGATACGGTGCATCTGCACAATGGCACATGCAGTCATACCACCAAGTGGAGATTTAAATAAAGTTAATGTTGATCTGTTTATAATTGGAAAAATGTACATGCATTTCAGCTTTATTTTCTACTTTAAAGTTTGTTTTATTGATGTTTGCGGTAGAGGCAGTTTTGACTCTGACTGCTCTGTGTTGGCGATGTACTGGATGTGAGGAGACGCATCGAGAGGGGCTGCCTGCTTTGTTTAATGAAAAAACCTTTAAGTGACATCAGAGATGCTATTTTCTTGTTATCTAATTTTTTGCCTGTCTAATGAAAACTATAAAAAGAATGACCTGTATTTTTAATGCAACCTTTTTCCAGCCACTTTTTGTACGATAACCAAAATGTCCCAAAAAAAGCACGAGAGGCTCTGTGGGTGTGGACGCGGTCTGTGAGGGGTGGAGGTGGACACCTTCAGGCAGCGACGTGTCGCACAGCAGGGACACCCCCCACCTCCAGCCCTCCAGCTTTCTCCAGCCTCGACACTCCAAACCTCGAAGCTGAATGTACCTCTTTGAAACTAGTGTATTGAAAACCCTGAAGTTCTTCTGTAATAAAGCAGAATGTTTTGAAGATACAATGTCTTGTGGTACTTTGTTACACCCAGAGTCGTGTCTGCAGTCGCAGTCTGATGTAAGGATGTGTTTATGTGTGTTTGTGTTAGTGTGTGTGTGTGTGCATTTGACCAGACTAAGCAGATGCTGTGCAGTAATGAGATGGCTGAGAGGCTAAGCTGGATCAGCTGAGTGGCTGTGTATCAGGACGGAGCACTGCTGCTCTTCCACTGCTCTGTGTGTGGCCCGACATCCAGAACACATCGAACACAGCGACTCCCTGCAAGAGGAACTGTGAATACAGTTATATAGAATATGTTCTGGTGTCATCGAGGACTGGTCCATTCATAGTAGCCGTGGGCCAAGCAGTGGGGAGCTGAGACAGGCCATACTGTGTATCAGTATGTACACAATGACACCCTTTCATATTTGTTCTTCTGTCTGAATGTGATTGTTGTGTAATAAAAGGCTGCACTTCACAGAGGGTGCTGTAGATTTTCACTTTTCACAACAGATCTATTCTCCTCTGTGTGTCCATCAGTATTAAAATACAGCTGGAGAAAGTGGGGTAATGAACACAGCAGCCAGACGCCCCCACAGTCCAGTCGACTGCATGATACAGTCAGCACAACGCTGACGTAGGAAACAGCCAAAAGGAGCAGGCGAGTGAGAAGTGAGGAGAAAAGTTGGGAGGGAGTTGGCAGCGTGTCAGGAGTGGACTCCTGAGCTCTGCACTGTGCGGGGCTGACGCACTGAGGCTCGGGGAGGGGAGGGGAGGGGCGAGGGAGACAGACAGCAGTGTCCAGATGGAGCCTGTTTGTTTTGGAGTAGCTGACTGCTACAGCAGAACAGTCTGTCGGCACTAGTGTGCATGAGGGGGGGCGAAGCACACTTCACCCAGTCTGGGCCACAGCGGGACAGCAAACCTCTGTGTTCGGCTCCTGTGGCCAGGTCTTGTGATGTAGCTGCAGGAGACTGTGTGTGCAGCTCAAGGTCAGGAGGAGGATCCGGCTGCAGCCTCGGGGGAACCGGCCCATCTGGATCGTGGGACCTGCGGAGGCAACAGGACCTAACTTTCCCCGCTGCGGCTCTCGGCCTGTGTACGCGGACACTATGGAGGGACTGTAGGGCTCCGAGGAGCATGTGAGGCCTGGACCACTGTCAACACCTCCCACGGCCGAGTCCATTCTCCCTGCTTGGCCCTGATTCGGTCGAGGGGGGGAATGGGCCCTGCCTCGCTGCAGGAGGAGGGAGAGCCGGAGAAAAGGTCCAAGGAGGAGATGGAGAGCTACCGCTGCCTCCTGCAGGCTGGCTCCCAGCTCGAGAGCACTCTGCAGCGTGAGTACACACAATACCTCCGAGTTTCCATTCAGGCTTTAGGTGTGTAACTCTGTATCTGCTCTGACACCGTGCGACAGTTCACCTTGCTCCTCTCAGCACGGTGCAGCAGACTGACACGCACGGTGGAAGAAGTCCATTTAGTTTGATTTACAGAACCATTACATGAACTAACCGGAGAGCTGCACTCTGTGTCTGCTCTGTCCGTGTGTTCGATGCCTGGTCCTGCAGCTTTGCTACAACTGCGTGGGCCTTTGCAGGGATTATGTCAGCTATTTTAAGCCACCGCAGAGGGATAAATAGTTCTCCATGGTAATGATTTGTTGCTTGGTTATGTGTCAGTTGTAGATTAGTACGAGACTGCGATGGAGGAACATGCTTTGTTGACGTCCACTGACCAGGTGGGAAGAAAACACAGGATGTTCAGGAAGTACATGATGCAGCGTCTGCTATTTAGAGAATCTTGTTGTTTCACGTATTGATTTAGGAACTAAATAATCCCTCAACATTTTTTAACTTAAAATATTAACAGAATTTTATACAGAAAATTTTGATTGGTCATATCCTTTTTTTTCATACATTTTTTAAAAACATAAAACTAATTTCCCCTGGTCCTTTGACAGTCACCACTCTGAGGGCTTGTCTGGCAACCAGTAGTAGAAATGGGAGAGGGAAGGTAAGATGATGAACAGAAACAGTTCCTGATGCGAGTGACAGCTCCGAGCAGCTTCCTCCAGAGGTTAATGGGATTAATCTGGGATCTTCATAGCGTCGAGTCATTGTTTAATTTATGGACCTCGGCCTCTTAATGTCTCCTGTGGGTTCACTGCGTCGGGATGTGGAGCCAACAGCCAGGAAAAGGCCACACTAACTTTCTATAGTGAAGGTTCTTCCCTCAGTGTGAAATGTGAACGTTTCTCTCTGGGTTTGTCCTCATCTGTTTACAGAGGATACAGCGGCTGGTGTTTGAACCAGGAGCCACAGATTCATGGTTTACTCCCCGAGCTATGATACCTCCTATCACTTACATAGCTCCGCTTGTTCCCTGTATCAGTCCCCACGTCGTATTAAATTACCTTCATGGTCTAAATCTTCTGCGAGATGTTGTCCTGCTTATTTGTCAGAGGTCTGTGTAACCATGTGTTGTGTTTGCTACATTTACACAGCATGATTCTGGATAGCACACAAGAGATTGTGGGACAGAACAACCACAGGATACAAGATCACTCATCAATGACAGTTGATTGAGCATTAAAGACAGAATTTTTCCCCCGTCAGTGCTTTTCAACAGACACTTCAGATTTCTGTCAGTGTTTACTTACCAAACTAACACTTCAGTTATTCACAGGACACACACTTCAATTTCTAAAACTTCATCTTCAACTGAAAATGTTACTTCTTTCATTGATGGCTCAACTGTTTCTGTCTCTTACACCTGAACCGCCAGTTTAAATGATTTCAATAACTGAATAACTTCTCTCAGGACTTCCATACAAAGTTATTGTTCAACTCAAGGGCCTCTATGTGAAAATTGAAAAATCAAATTCCTCCAGAAATGACACCTCAACTCTTTTCATTTTCCTAAAGTCACACTACCCTTTAAACCCTTTATGTGTTTCAGGTTCACCTGACACTTCAACAGCTTTAAGCTGTAACTTCACATGAAAATTATCAACATATTAACCTGTATGCAGTGTGTACTTTGCTTCTGAGGGAGCTCCACACACTGCCAACGACACATGAGCTGCGAATAAAGTCACAACACATGCAAATAGAGAGACGCGCGGGAAAATTGCGGGAACGACAAAGGAAATGTTTCCAGGGGACCCAACAAAGTGATGGACCGGGCTGTGGTTCAATGCTTTGTGAAGTTCCATCACCACTGACAAGTAGCAGACTCCAATAACTCTGTTTGCGAATCACGTTTCTGTATTTGCATGTGTTAAAACATTTCGCAGCGCACGTGTCATCAAATTGATGAAGTTCTTTTCTTAATTTTCACGTGTTTTTTCTATCTGCATGTGTTTTCTTAATTTGCATTGCGTTCTGCTCTCTCAACCACCATTGTTTACTCTTACAATTTTATTATACAGAAGCCTATTTCAAATTCCCAATCCCCGTTCCACAACACAAGATGTCACTTTAAAACTACCTCATAATTTGAGTTACAGTGTGACAAACGCCAAATATCAACATCAGACCAAACAGTACAAAGGTCTGAACATTACTGTCATTGCTTGGACTTAGTGTACAGAGTCAAACCTTGTGTAGCTTCCGGGTTTTACCACCAAGCTCTAGTCTCCATATTTACAGCTACAGGAAAAATTTGCAATTTCCTTCTTCCCTTTTCTATCAGGATTGCTTCCTCCCACCGGTCTAATCCCTTTAGCACTGAAAGCTTTGTTTAGCAAAATATCCTGTGACCTAAAAGCAGCATGAGGCCGGACCTGTGTGTACTATGAACATGTTTGTATGTGTAAGAGCGGATTTCTTGCTCTGCGAGGGATTACATGTGTCCGCTTTCTGAGTCTCTCCCAAATCAGACTGAATGTAGCATCCAGGCTATGTGCACTCTCTGCAGTCTCTGCTGACAGCCTGTACCCTTCAATAGGATGTTATTATATGATAAGGTGGCAATTGGCATGCCCGCAAAATATAATATTATTTATTACACTTTATTGTACACAGAAAGCAGGCAGAGTTACATATTTCCCCAAACTCATAATACAGACATGGTGTCAAATGTATGGACCCCCCCCCCTCCCCCCTAAGATGCCTCTAAATAGAAATTTGACTTTGACATGAGGCTTTTCTATTAAACTAGAGTCTAATAAAAAATCCTGTGTCTCAATGTTAAAAAATAATAAAACACGTGAACCTTCAGGGGAGTTAAAGCTCTTTGTAGGAGCTGTGATGAAATCAGTGTTTGGACAACACAGATAAGCTCCTGTACCTTGAGCTCATGTAGATGGAAAGGATTGGTCTGAGTCTGAGTCTGTTTGACTGGCGGCAAATCTCAGTTTCCATCCACTCTGGTAAACATGGCCCTTTCTCTGTGGCTATAAGAACGGGAGAGCAAACACAGGTTGTTTGACTTTCACCTGTGCAAAGACGTTAATCAGGATTTACCTTTGACTTCGTATGAATATACCACAGTTTTGACTTTACATGTACAGAACAGAGATTCAGAAAAGATTCAGGGCAGATGGTTATCTGCTGGTTATCTGCAGATGGTTATCTGCCCTGGTTAAGAAGCTGAGATATTCTGTCCTTATTCCCTTTATTTCATTTAGTTAAACATTGTCTTGTAAAATGTATGATTTAGATGGAGTTCATCTTGAAAAATTACATAATATTTGATGTCCCGTTTAATTATTAAAAGATAATTTCCCCTGAAAAATATGGAAATTTATTGCAAATTGATCTTTATAGCTGCACAATAAGTAAGATATGCAGGAATAAAGAGTTAAAGAAAAGGGAGAGAAGACTCAGGGGACATGTGTGAAGCACAGAATGGGAGAAACACTGCAGTATTACAACAACAATGAACATTTATAACCTCAGCAGTTGTCACACCTGCTGGTTAGTGTGGAGCGTCACTGGGGACATTTATCTCTGTTTCAAGATGAAAAACCGTACAAAACGTTTGCAGCACAGATCGAGCAGAGGACTGCAGCGGTGCTTGTGCCTGCGTTTGCTTTTTCTTCTAAGTTGTCGTGTCATCTTGAAGAATGCTGCACTGCTCTTTATCTACACACCCAATGTTTCATATAAATACCTTTCCCTCTGTATAATAGGACATGGGCATCAACACGACTAGTCTCACCTTCCTGAGCGTGTTGTGGCTCAGGGTACAAACGGTTATAGAACTCCTCCGGTGTGACGGTAACCTTACCCTCCACCTGTGTGTGCACCGCCCAGTGCAGCCATCGGCCCCTCAGTGGCCCGGCTCGGCTCAGCTCCTCTCTGTTACAGACGCAGATCAAATATTTAGCAGGTACCAGCAGAACTCATTCTGTCAACCTGAGCGACACTATTACTGCAGTCGACTCATGGAAAAGAACACCTCCTCCGCTCTTCCTCTCATTCTTTTGCTTTATGTCATTTTGTCTCACCATCTCTCTGCTTCAATTCATATTTAATGTCGTATCCATTATGGACGAGGCAACGATGAAGTGTGAGCAAATTGACTGCCCAGTTAATCTGTTGCACGAAACCACTGAGCTTTAGTTCTGTTTTAACACGTTTGAGCATCAACCTCTGGTCCTGCTGTGTCAGCTATTTCTACATCTCGTTTTGGGAGCTTGTATTAAAGAGACATTGTCCCCGGGGTGTAACATCAACAAACATGCCCATCTAGCCCCTTGAATTTGCTGTAAATGTAACGTGAGCACATGTAAACAGTCTCAGGATGATGCATTAGTCAATGTGTCTGCAGTCTCATGTGGCTGGATGGCTCAGCAGAGGACGGATGTAAGCCTCTTTAGAACTTCACTGACGGCTCCATAAGAGACTTGCATGCATTTGTTGGCTTCTCACACTCAAACACTAATGGCACCAGGCAGGAGATGAGGAACATCTGCCACTAAACTTAACACGACACCAACATCAATACAGACGATAAATAGGAATGATGTCATGGTCTTACATTGGTGAGATGCAGCTGTGATGGTTTTTATTTTTGGATAAATGTTGATGGATGATATTTTGTCACTTTCATGTCAAATCTTCAGTGGAAAATGATTCGCTGTTGTTGCTGCGGTGGAACCGACATTTAGTCCACCAATTCAAAAAAGGTTAAAGTGCAGCAACCATTGAACAAATGTATAAAAATGTATCGATAAACAAGAAAGAATCAAGTAAAAGATGAAATATACAAGTGAATAAAATAACCAAAAAGACAAAGCTAAATCAATCAACTAGAATGACATGCTTCACCAAAGATTCATTAATGAATCCCTGAGAAATTGAGGAAAATTTCCCAAAATACCTACGATGTAAAACAATTTTTTTCATTGTCTGAATAATTTTACACCCACCGATCCTTAATTGGAAACGTTTGGTTATTACTATCCTGCTGTGCACATCACCTCCTTCTACCATAGTTGTTAAAGCGTGTTTTTCATCTTCCAGAGGTCACTGTCCCCGTGAGCATGAAGGAGGTGGGAGGCTACATAGAGAAACAGGTGGCATACTTATCAGGTGAGGCCTTTTTGTTTATGTTTCTATTTTAAACAATTTTTCTAGACATAATCTTGTTTTATAAAAAAAAAGTAATTTCTTTTATTCTATTTCCAGGAGGTCGTGGGGACGACTCCAGCGTCATCATCACTCTCCCTGAATACTCGGCTTTCAGTGACATTCCAGAGGAAGCTTTAGCCAAAGTGTTTACATACCTCACTCTCATCCCTCGGTGTGTCCTGCTTCCTTTATTCCTGTCTGAGCCCCCCCCCCCCCCCCCCCCCCCCCCCTCTGCAGTGCACCAAACACCTGTATTCGTAGCACAGCCGGCCTCCGCTGCTCCAGCTGACGGTCAAATGTCCTCCTGACGCCCTCTATGTCCACACCTCTCCTCAGAGATCAGGACAAATATAGTGAAATATATTAAATCATATCAAACCTTTTTTTTTTCAACTTTTGTGATAAATTATGTTTTAGGAACAAGTGCATGTAGTTGTAAAGCTCTTTGAAATGATATGAATTTAAAGCTATAGATATGACTATCCCGATCCACCGGCTCATTTTCCTGCCTTACAGCCTTAAATCGCCATATTCTTAATGGGTGCCATGAATAACATCACATTTACACACAACTGCCTCATTTCTCTTGCAGAACGAGACAACCTGGAGTGAAATTTATCATCATTTTAGACAGAAGACTGGACACATGGGCCTCGATCAAAACTGCACTCGCCAGGATAGCAGTGAGTTTTATTTTTCATCTAGGGGATTTGTATTTGATAAAAATACCTTCTGGACAGTTTACACATCATGAACAAGGGAAATATTCATCGCTACTTCAATCAGACTCAAACACTTCACTCGCCCACTTGTCACAGGGAAGAAAATGTAGCTTAGAGACCTGAGGGAGTCTCAATTGACGGATCTGTCTCCCAGGATGGACAGAAGTGCAATAGATGTCGTGTGTTGCAGGGAACATCATCTAAATAACACTATTCATTCCTTAGAGAAGAGGGTGTCTAACATAAATCAATGTTTAAAGTATTTACACAAAAGGAAAAGTCTGACAGAGATGGAGGGAGCAGTAATGACATAATGATAGCAGGGTTGCCAGTTATGGTGTGAGCAAACGTATTGCACATCTAAAAAATCTAGTTGTTGATTCAATAAAACAATCCAGCCTCTAAAATCGACTGTCTACCATCAGGATCCACCATCAGGATCACAACCCATGATCCACGATCCACCATCAAGGTCAAGATCCACGATATGTGATCACGATTCACAATCTTAGATGGATCATAATGATCCAACCTCATGATCCAGGATATCTGATCCCGATTCACCATCACTGCTTGAGAGCTGTGACTGTGCTGAATGTTTGATTAATAAGCTGCTGTCCATGGTGCTGAACCCTGAGCAGAACTCAGACCAATCACTAGATCAGTGCATCTTTTACTTTGCACAGGTACACAAGAGTATTTTCAGTCTGATGTACAGGAAATCTTCACTGGATGCACAGTTTCTAGAGTTTCCTAAACACTGTGTATGTACTTGAACGTCTCATTGCTCATTCCTGCAAATGAATGAGTAAGCAAAAACGGAGTGGTGACGCGGGGAGCTGAGGATGAGGAGGAGGAAGAGGAGGCAGGTCGGGAGGGAGGGAGGGAAACATTGCAGTGAGCGCTGCCACCCTCCGTCTGAGAGGCAGCAGCTGCGGCTGAGCTCCGGCAGCCGGGGAGCTGCACACCTTCCAGCCGCGGGCAGCGACTCATCCAGCGGGGCAGCTGAGCATTTCACCGGGATGACTTCCAGCACCATGGCCGATTGCTTCTACCGGCGCGGGCTGCCGAGGATCCGGAGGAGCCCGGTAACGATCCGCCGATGGGTTAGATAGAATCCTTCGGGTGAAGAGTTTAGGCTGAAGTTTTTTGGGGGGGCGGGCGCAGGGTGAATGCGGCAGAGTCTGCTGCTGCTGCCCGACTGATGCACTGCGGTGCCCCGCTGCTTAGTCATGCAATCCGCTGTGCGTGAGACCCGAGGTATTTCAATGCGTGTGAACATCCTGACGCCCCAGAATCATGACGAATCGACCTCTGCGGCGGAGTCAGGACGAATGAATGTCAGTAGTTGCGTCACCCGAAAAAGACAGTTGGTGCCAGGGGCAGAGTAAAGATGGATTTTGATCTGCTGCAGGTTCTGAGGTGTGAACATTGCTCCACAGCGTCTTTTTGCGTTTATTATACCTGTATGACGCAAGGGTGCTAAAACAAATCAAATGAAATGTAGTCCACTTACTTTATTTATCAAAATTCGTAATGTGAGCATATTTACACTCATTAACAGATGCAGTTAAATCACATCTCTACTGTTGCGGTGGAACCTCTGTGTCTTGACTATAAAGCAAAAGCTGAACAGAAATTTCTGCACAATCATGACCTCAAACCACCTGAAGACTAAAGGCAGCATATGAGGCGTGTGACTGTTGTAAAACCTCTGATCCATTAGTCTGATCCTCAGAGTGACAGAGGAGCTGAGAGCTCACGTGCCTCATGTGAGGGGGGGGGGGGGGTGAAACCTCGCTGGAGCCTTTTTCTTTTTCTGTGTAGAGCGGCAATTGTAAAAGCAAAACAAGACAATATAAAAAAGAACCATTTAAAAAGAGAAGAACATAATGAACGAAAATCAAACAATTAAAACCATGTGTTGTGTAAAGAATTAGTTATTATTTGATTAAGTTAAAGGCCCCCGAAGACAGGAGTCTTCAGGATTTAAAAGAACTAAGAGTTGCAGCAGGCTTGCAGTTGGAGCTTGTTCCATAAATGTGGAGAAAAAAATCTGGACCCTGCTTCTCCACGTTTAGTCTTGACTCTGGGGTCAGAGGGCAGACCTGCTCCAGATGATTTTAAGGCTCTGGATGGTTCATAGAGTAACAGGAGATCAGAAATGTATTGTGAACGTAAGCCATTCAGTGCTCTCACATCCTCCTGGGTTGTGCTGCTGTTTGAAGGTGAAGCTGTCAGAAAATATGTGTTGGGAGCAAACCAGTGAGCTTAAATCCAAAGTTCCTGCTTCATCCTGACTCCTCCTCCATCACTCATATGACAGTGAGCATCCTCTCCCTCCTGCAGGCCTCTTTCCCCGGGAACCTCCACCTGGTCTTGGTGCTCCGACCCACCAGCTTCTTCCACCGCACCGTGACCGACATCGGCTTCCGCTTCAGCCAAGACGACTTCATGCTCAAAATGCCAGTAAGGCAGCTCAGTCACCAAACATGTCCCACATCACAACAAGCTGCACCACAGCCCTGATCTGCACAAGTGAAGTGTTCAGTGGTGGACGCTTGTGGATTCAAGATAAAACTATTGGAACAATGATAAAATGCTAGGGAATTTGTTAAAATAGTTTATTGCCAATTTTTCTTGTTTCAGTAGTAAGATATACATTATTGTTTATATCAGATAAGAAGCCAATATTTTTATTCATGCAAATGCTTCTATTGTTAATATCAAGAGTGAATTTCAAACTTTTTTTCCCAGATGTTTTTCAGAAACACATGATTCTCATGATCATTTTATTTAATGTAACATTTAAGCCTGATCCCCGGTGATGATCCACTCACATCTCATATAACAAACATACAAGGAATATTCACCATTCTTTCCTGTGTTCTTAAATGAGAACATCTTGCCAAAGAGCTGCAGTTGAAAATCATATCTTCCACTTTTACAAAAATATGCAACTGAAATGAATGAAACAATCGACTTTGTATTAGCTAATGAGTTAATGCGTCTTTTCTAGAGCAGTCATGTCTCCTCCAGTTAACTAAAGACACTTGCTCAACTGTTCTTTGCTTTAAAAGAAAATGACTGCAGCCCATCTTTTAATCCCCAGGTTATTATGTACGTAGAATCTGATTTAAATTCTTGTAAGAATGCTTTTTTTTTAACTCTTGGATGTCCTCTGCACCTCCAGGTGGTGATGCTGAGCTCTGTGACAGACCTGCTGCGCTACATCAGTGAGAACCAGCTGACGTCAGAGTTTGGAGGCACTTTGGATTATTGTCACAGCGACTGGATTGTTTTACGAACGGTAAACGCTGCAGATCTGTGCTGAGGCACAAAGAGACCAAACATCAAAGTTCTTCTGTCATCCTTCGTCTCCTGTGTGTTTCTTTCTTTAGTTTTCTGACACTCGTATGTGGACATGACACATAAATGTTGGTTGTGTTTATGTTCTTGGACACCGATCCATCTCGTTGTCAGAAATACACAAAGCTCTGTATCATAAAGACATTGAACAGCAGCTTGTTCACCTCCTTTCACCTGCCATGTAATCACGTCTGTGGTGCTTCTCTGGTTTTTGCCTCCCCTTCAGGCGATTGAGAGTTTTGCTGTGACAGTCAAAGACATTGCTCAGATGCTGCAGGGCTTTGGGACCGAGCTGGCAGAGACGGAGGTGCCCGACAAGGGGAAGGCCATCGAGTATCTTCTGGAGTCTCAAACCGACAAGTACAGGAAACTCAAGGTTGGAGACGTTAAAGTGACCACAGGGATATTTTATGAAGCACTGTTTCGAACACGGCTCATTTATAATATCATTGATCTCTTTGTCTTTTTGACAGGATGCAATCAGGTCAGTTTCAAAGGAAGGTCGTCATCTTCTCTCCAGCCTGGAGACGTCTGGGAGGGAGGACGACTCTCAGTGGGATGTGAAGCTGGACTGGGAAACCGTTCAGAGGTAAAACACCTTCAAGCACCTTTGTCTTTCTTCTTTTTCAGAAGTGTATACTTAAAACCAATAGCAAACTAACAAAGCTACGGCTGCGTCTTTGTTTCAATTAAATTGTTTAGCTTTATAGTCTCATAGTTGACGTGTAAATGTTTAACTGATTACTTTACACATGGCATGGCAAAGTCCCGTTCTTTGTAGGCTTCTGACTCAGCTCAGAGACATGGAGTCGGCGTTCGACGGCTTCTTTGAGAAGCATCATCTGAAACTGCACCAGTACCTGCAGCTGCTCAAATACGAGCAAAGCTTCCAGGAGGTGAGGATTTCAGACTGACATGTTTCATATGGGTGTGTAGGTGTGTGTGTGTGTGTGTGTGTGTGTGTGTGTGTGTGTGTGTGTGTGTGTGTGTGTGTGTGTGTGTGTGTGTGTGTGTGTGTGTGTGTGTGTGTGTGTGTGTGTGTGTGTGTGTGTGTGTGTGTGTGTGTGTGTGTTTGCATATATGCCCCTATTCTCCCCAAAGGATCATTCAGGACCATGGAATACATTTACTGGTTTAACACACCAACAAATATGAATGTCATCTTCAGACCTGGTGTTCACATGCGGCTCTAAGTGCAGGTCTGAACACACCTGAGATGCTTTGAGGACCTGATCTGATCATCCAGTTGATATCCAATATCAAATTGGACCTTTGATATCGAATATCGAATTTGAAATGTTAGTTTTTACTATTTCCAATGAGTATGAATTAAGTTGGAGAGCTCCATGCGACACATTAGTGGCTAAGCGCCTCTTCTCTGTCTTCCTGTCACACACACACACACACACACACACACACACACACACACACACACACACACACACACAAACACACAAGAGACCTGTCCTTCATGGTCAGACTGGCACAAAATTGGTTTGTGCAAACCGAAATGATCTGCGTGTTTATTTCCATAATGAGAAAAGAAGTGAGATCCGATCTTTCCGTTTTTTCTTCCCCCCCACGTGTATCTGATGGTGTGTGCTCCCTGTTCAGATGGAGTTGTGTCTGGAGCATCTGACGGCTGAGGAGAGGGAGCTCTCTGTGTCTGTGGACACTCCGGCTCAGACGGAGCAGGCTCTCAAACAGCTGGACGAGCTGGAGTCTAGTGCACAGGTCGGTGTTTTCTCCATCCGACTGCAAACGTCTGTAAATAAAGTCACTAATATTAAATACGTTTGAATTAAAACTGTCTCCGTCCTTCCTCGGCTCTGCCAGGAGGTGGTGTCTCGAGCTCAGATCATCATCCTTCACGGACACCAGCTCTCGGCCGGTCACCACTTCGCCGTGGCTCTGATCATGCAGCGCTGCAACGAGCTACGTCACCACTGTGACACGCTGAACTCCGCTCTGAAGACCAAACACTCTCATCTCCTGCACACACACCAGCTGCTGCTCTGTCTGGATCAGGTACTGACACATCTCTGTGCACACACCCGTCAGGACGTGCGTTCACGTTTCACTGTGCAGTGATTGCACGTCTGCTCTCCACCCTCAGGCCCACACCTGGTGTGATGACGGAGCGTACCTGCTGGCCAATCAGCTGGTAGAAAACTTCCAGTCGAAGGAGGGGGCTCAGGCTGCTTTGAAGGACATTGAGAAGTTACTGGAGAGGGCGCCGTCTATTCTCAGCTCAGGACCTGACATCGTGGCCATTGAATATGAGTCTGTCATCACACCTCATCTGCAGGTCAGCAGCCCCCCCCCATACACACATGAGGCTTTATGTTGATAGAGCTAAAGGCATCAAGTGTAAAGTACAGCTGCTGTCAGACATGCACTGACTCCGGATAATCTCCTGAATCTCTGGAGGAGCCGCCTGTGAGCAGGCAAATGTCTGGACTCTCCGCTTGTTTGGATGTCCTCTGGAGTTAATGTCTGAAAACATAGTCTCCATGTTCCTACCGATTCATCCTTTCTCCCCCCCGCCCCCCCCGTTGATCTCTCTGTTAGGCCGAGATCGGTAAAACCTTTGAGAAGCATGCAGCGGTGCAGCAGATGATCCAGAACCGACAGGCTTGTCTGAGGAAGCTGGCAGACAAACACGTCCGACCGGTCCAGCTGGTGGCCCCCAGGGCTGAAAACCCCCCACGCGCCAAGTCCCCACTCTTCTCCCCCAAGCATGGTACAACACACACACTAACACTGACACACACATTCACACACACACACACACACACATTTTGTCATTTCGCTCATGTACACTTATAAATAATGCTCTTACTCAGGATTTGTCAGCATTTTGTAAAATACAGTTTCCAGCACATTCATTTTCACAAATGAACCAACTCCCTATACCCACCTCCCCTGTTTCCCAGGCCCAGTATG
Source organism: Pleuronectes platessa (assembly GCF_947347685.1). NCBI lineage: Eukaryota > Metazoa > Chordata > Actinopteri > Pleuronectiformes > Pleuronectidae > Pleuronectes > Pleuronectes platessa. Next base: position 20,290,843 of record NC_070633.1, read on the forward strand.
GGGTCTCATCCCAGCCCCGTAGGCTCTGGCACCGATCCCTCTCCCTCTTGCATCTTTCCTTTCGACACAGTGCTTGAATTAACACATCACAGGGTCCCACTGAGCAGGCCCAAGGTGCTCCTGGACCGGCTGTGGGGTTAGCAGGCCACCTTTACAAACAGGCTGGAGCAAGAGTAGATGGTATAATCAGCCCACTGGGATACATGTGACTGCTCTATTAGTCCGGATGGCTGCTATGGAACCATATGTGGTTCATATACATTAAAGCACCTTTCATCTCCCTCTGCGTCTCATGGGAAGTTGTACATAGCTGGGCCGTATACACTAGTACCCAATTAATACTGTATGTGTTATATCTGGTGAGTTTGTGTTTGAATCTGTTGTGTGATCGAACATCCCGTCAGTGTGAAAGGATAAACAGGATTTCATTCTGTGTCCATTCATGTCTTTCAGGCTTTGTTCTTCACGTTAGGAAGCAAAACTAATGAGAGTCATAACAATGAGAGGGAAATGATCATGAAGCCCTCTGAGGCTCCTTCATGCTCCGTGCAGCAGATATTTAAGAGACGATGTGAAGGAAACAGTTAGCTTTGATCTGGTACCTGCACACACGTGACACGTGCACACACATACAGTACATGTATGACTGTAACGTGGCACGACACTCAGTTGGACCATCATGTAAGGATTCAGCTGCAATAGGATCAAAAGGAGAATGAGCCTTATGCCAAACGCTGCTGTGTAGATCTGTCTCAGTGTCTTTCATAGGAAGCAGCCTATTACCATTCATCACATGTTCATCATCAGCGATTTATGTTTTTTCATGATTGAAGAATGAAAAAGAAAGGGTCATCGGCAGGGCAAGCGAATCCCTTTGAGCTTGCACTGTGCACATGGTCATAAAAAAATAATTGCATCTGATTTAATATGGGCGCTCAAATGAACTATATGTCCTCCTCAGCATTCCTCGTCAGAGCATGTGGAGATATATATACGCTGAGTGATCCTCTTTGATGAGCTGCTGCTTGTGATCTGCTTCACACAGGTGATGGTTTGAAGTTCACTTTCGACCTCTCGCTGCCCGGGAAGAGGGCGTCACGGAAGAGCCCCAACACCAGAAAAGTAAGGGAAAACAGAAGCATGTCTATATATTAATTATTGTTTATGAATGTATTTCTTTCCTCTATCACATCTTCATTGAATATTACTTTTCTTCTCGATCTCTCTGTTCGATATAATACTATATTGACCTCTGAATCAAACCGGTGGGTTCAGATCGAGGTGATCCACGACTACCAGGAGAGCCGGGGCTGCGTGTCCTACAGCCTGGAGGGAGAGGACAGCCCGGATCTCTTGAAACGGTGAGGACCGGCCGTCCGTCCCTCTGTTTGTCCTCGGCACTGCTCTTGATGTTGTTGACTCTGTGATTCTCTTTGTTCAGAGCTAACGATGCCCTCTGGCTTCTCTCTCTGCCCTCTCCTGTGTGTTTGTGACACAGACATGTGATGAGGGAGCTCATCGAGACTGAGAGGATCTACGCTGAGGAGCTGCTCTCAGTGCTGCTGGTGAGAAAACACACTTTCTTTTCTTTAAAAGCATGTCACACAACTATAAATATTGTAAACCCTCCCATGTGCCTGGGCTCTGTACGGTCTCCACTGATGTTTTAATGCTAAATTATTCCTGATGATCCATATTTTTCTCTATATACGTAAACATTACACTTCCTTTAATGTGTTGCTGTGATTAAATAATGTAGGGTTACAGGGCTCAGATGGAGAACCCAGTTCTGTCAGCGCTTCTGCCTCCGATCCTGCGCAGCAAGAGAGACGTCCTGTTTGGAAACATGCCAGAGATCTACAACTTTCACAGCAGGCAAGTGATTAACGACACGCATCAAACGCACTGTGAATCTATTTGAACACACTGAAGATGAGCATGTATGATATCACACATCGATCATCAGGCAGAAGTAGACACAGAGTTTGTATCTATGTCACGACTGTTGATGATGATGTGTGTGTGAGAGAAAAAGTGTAAATTAACAGAATCATTTCAAATTAAGACTCAAAGCTGATGTTGTGCTTGAATAGGAATAACAAAGTTAGCATCAGCACTTAGCCCTAATAGCTCTCCACATATCGTTAGGCAAGAGAAGTTTGTTTGGAAAGAAATTCAAAGTGCATTAGATGAGATGGGAAAAGAAAAGATACACAAAAAGATACATAAGACCAAAAAGCATCATGACAAATTGTAAAAGCAGCGTAAGATGACAGAAAAAAGAAGCATTCAAAAAATAGCACTTATTTAAATAAATGACAAAAATAAAAAGATAAAAAACAGTAAAAGTAATAGTAAAATGTGAGAAATGAGTGATTCATTAATTTAATCATAATCTCCAGTTTTTTGGTGTTGTCTCCACGACTTCTCTCACTACTCTAGTTACTTTAGATTACATGTACTTCCACATACTGTACACACCACGATACACTGACGTTGATGTTCGGCTTTGGACATTTCTGTGAATCCAGAGTCTTCCTTCAGGACCTGGAAGGATGCCTGGAGGCTCCTGAAGGCGTGGGAGCTTGTTTTCTGAAGCGGGTGAGATGAGAAATCGATCATTATTTGAATCATCCTGTTGATTCCTATTTATCAAACAAACCGAGAATCTTCTCTGTCTCCTCCAGAAAGAGAGTTTTGAGATGTACGAGTGCTACTGTCAGAATAAGCTGCGCTCGGATGCGCTGTGGAGACAGTTCTCCGACTGTGCCTTCTTTCAGGTCAGTTTTACCAGGATCTCCAACAGCAATTAAACTATTTTTCGATTTGATTGTTGTCAATACAGTATATGTTCAAGTACTGTTAATATTTGAAAATGTATTTGTACGTCTACAGTTTTGAACTGATTAATATCACTGAGTCCAAACAGTCCCATCACAATAAATCAAGCTGCACCCAATCACACACATTCATAAATATCACTTTCTAAATCTCTGAATTTCTCCATAGGAAATAGGTGAAAATGGAAAAAAAACTTATATTTTTAAAGAAAAACTTCTAAAATTTGATTTGTTTTTCCTCTGAAGGAATGTCAGAAGAAGCTGGAGCACAAACTGGGTCTGGACTCGTACCTTCTGAAGCCGGTGCAACGTCTCACCAAATACCAGCTGCTGCTCAAGGTGAGAGGCAGCGAATCATCACAGAGCTGACGCCTTTACTGTGGAGGTTGTTTTAAACTTGACCTTAAATATATAGTTCAGATTATTCAACAGATTGTGGCTGACAATGGGTCTAATGCTTTGATGTGAGTCATTTATTATTTATTATTCTCTCTACAATTAAATAGTTCACCAGAGAGCTTCATTATTAGTTCATACCCCTAGAGGGCGCATGTGTGCTTGTGTGTGGATTTTACTACATGGCTGTTTATCGTGTGTATATTTGTGTGTGTGTGTGTGTGTGTGTGTGTGTGTGTGTGTGTGTGTGTGTGCTCTCAGGAGCTGCTAAAATACAGTCCGGACTGTGAGGGGACTTCTGAACTGCAGGGGGCGCTAACAGCCATGCTGGACCTGCTCAAATCAGTCAATGACTCCATGCATCAGATAGCCATCACAGGATATGAGGTGGACAACATTTCTATTCAGTAATAAACCTGTGATTAATGCACTATAACACATATGTAACAACACTTTACACATACATGTATCTTTCCGTTGTACGCAGGGTGACATGTGTGAGCTGGGCCGGGTGCTGATGCAGGGCTCCTTCAGCGTGTGGATCAGCCATAAGAGAGGTCCCACGCGCATGAAGGAGCTCGCTCGCTTCAAACCGATGCAGCGACACCTGTTCCTGTACGAGAGGGCTCTGCTGTTCTGCAAGCGGAGGGAGGAGCACGGGGACGGCTGTGACAAGACGCCGTCCTACAGCTTCAAGCACTGTCTCAAGGTCGGTCCGCAGCTCACAGGAAGTGGTTTGTGTCTCCTGGTTAACATACATGTACCACGAAGACTATAGCACATGATCTGAGTGAGCACTGGTGTCTCTAATGTGAGAATATGACATCCTGTGATTTTATATATATAATTATATAACTAATTACAAGTCTAAAAACAAAATGCGTTTACTTCCTGCTGTTTATCTGCTCGTCAGAAGGCCAAAGTGTAAATGTATGCATGTAGAATAATGTTAAGTAGCACAACATTCCCCAACATTGAAAACCAGTGGTTGATGCCGGTGTCAGCAACAGCTGCTGCTCTTGATTTATTATTGAGGATGTGGGAGGAAGCCGTCACACAGCGGAGGTGTGTCTGTGAGCCTGAGTGTTTGTGTTCTGACAGATGTGTTACATGATGTAAGTCTGATGTATGAGCTGCTGTTTGTGCTGCCTGCCCTATTCCTGCATGTGTGTGTGTGTGTGTGTGTGTGTGTGTGTGTGTATATAAACCGTGTACGTCTCTTGGCAGATGACAGCTGTGGGGATCACAGAGAACGTCAAAGGAGATGTGAAAAAGTTTGAGATCTGGTACAGTGGCAGGGAGGAAGTGTATGTGGTTCAGGTAAGGAAAGTCAATGAACGCCTGACTGATAATTCAACACGAGTAGTTGATCATTTTAACTTTTCAATCACCGGAAAAAAAGTTCTGATCATTAATTGATCTTTTGCCAAGTCATTATGAAGAAAAAACAAATGTCTTCCACACAGAAAGAATCCATCCTCTGAAATGTGATTTTTGGAAAAATAAAAGTTATATAAAAAGTCTTGGTCTGATTTGTCCTGTTGCCATGTTACTGATGTTTCTCAGGCTCCTACAGTGGAAGTGAAGATGGCCTGGCTCAACGAGCTGCGTAGAATCCTGACCAACCAGCAGAAGCTGCTCAGAGGTCTGTGAGAAAGAGTCCAAACACAAAGCTTCACTTACTTTACTGCCTTTCAACATGTGGTCAAAAGCTCTGGAGCTCGCCAGTGGACCTCTGTGCTCAGACGTTATTCACCAGATACAGAAAATAATGAACACATGCTTAAAAGGTGATATTAATGTTCAAGTCAGAATCACGAGAATTGATTGAGAGTTGTTTCTCCTCCCAGATGAAGCGTATCAACAAGGTCAAACGACTGAGCACATGCCACTGTCCCCCCCGCTCTCTGAGAGGTCAGTGTCCACACACACTTTACAGTAGGGAGCTAATTGCACAACTTTAGGCTACAGTTGCACAAACATACAAACAAAAGAGGCAGAGAAAACACACACACACACACACACACACACACACGTGCAGCCACAGCACCACAATCTACATCTCAGTTTGAAGGTCACCCACGATCACATCTGGAGTGACAGTGAAAGCATCGTGTCACGTTGCTGTGGTAGAAGGCTTTGTGTGGGTGTGGCGGTGTGTGAGAACGTGGGGCAGGCCCCTCTCTGTCCACAGCTGTCTGGTTGCCTATCCCCATTCCTGCCGTCCCCCCCCCTGCAGGGGCATGCGACCGTCCAGACGGGTCCCCAGGGGCTGTCTGCCGGGGCTGGACTTTGTCTCGCTGTCGGCCGACGTGTTTCTGTGCCTTCGCTCCCGGAGCCCCCGTCCCCGGAGCCCCCGGCAACGGCCCCGGCCACGCCCCCGCCACCGCCCCCAGCGCCACTGACCCGCCCTAACGCTCAGTGGTAAACCCTGCCTAGCTCGCCTCGCCCTGGCATGACCCATCTGCCCCAGCTTGGGGACCACCAACCCAGAGCTACTGTGTTTGCATAATGATTTGTCCCCTGCAACCTGTATGTGTAACCTCATTGTGGTTCATAACTGACCCGTCACTCCCTCTTCACGCTGAGAGTGTCTCAGCACCACTGCCATGGTATTTCTAACACGTATCAAACACAGCCACTCTCTGCTCTGCATCTCAGATTTGCTATTGTGCATGAAATGCAAAGGGCAAAGGACAAGAAAAGAGTTTTGGCTTCATTTCATGAATTTTCTTGATTTCCTCATGACAGCTGCTTCTCACGATGGGGCTCGTTTCTTGAGATCTAATCAACGTCAGAGGAATTTGCTTAAAGTAACATTATTTCTCAGTATTTTAATTATAAAAGAACCAAATCTCTATATTTTGATCTCGACAAATCGAGACCAGATCTTCCCTTGTGTTTGACACATGCAAACAGCCTGAGTCCTTGTTTCCACCTGTTGCAGAGAAGCTTGCTCGTGCTGCTCTGTGCTCTGACCTGCTGTCTGGCTGGTGCCTGAATGGTCTCGGCTGTGAGGGAAACAACAGGACAGAGTTGTTCTTCGGCACTGATCTGGGACCAGCTTCACTGAATCGTTCTCTTGTAGATGTGGATCAGATCCAGAGAGCGAGAGCTGTCCCCAGATCGTGTGACTGAGGATAACCTCTATCCTGAGTGCGACTGCTGACTCGCAGTATTTGGTGATAATTCATTTGTCCTGTGTTGTCCTCCCAGCAAGCAGCAGAGGGCGTCGGTGAGCTCGGGGGACACGGAGTCGGGGAGGAGCAGTCCGGACCCCCAGCCTCACTCCCCTAAATACCAGCACAACCGCAGGAGTGAGTGACACTACTCACATTCACACTGTAATCAAGTAGATACTTAGTAACTAAATCCCAGAAAATAACGTCACATTTGTTTTTCACACTGTTGCTGAAGAAGATAATCGGTAGCTTTTGATTCTACATTCTTATTGTTTTCCCAGTTAGTGACAGAGGGGCCGTCATAGTTACTGAGTATCTACATGATGCCTTCAATGTGGTGGTGTTCTGTTCAGTGTGTTCATCAGTACCTGTTAACGTTGTGTGTGTGTGTGTGTGTGTGTGTGTGTGTGTGTCAGGTTGGCCCGGGGCTCATCACTCAGGAGACAACTGCGAGGTTCTGGAGGAGTGGCCTGGAGGTCGGGACGCTTTCCGCCCGTTTGACACAGGCGAGGAGGATCTGGTGCCACTGGTGAGACTGGATCTCACAAACCGATCATCTCATCGACTTCACGCTTGTGTTTAGTTGATGGACACAAGAAAATGTCATAAAATGTGAATAAACAGGCAGTGAGCCGTCAGTCTGCGGACAGAGAGGAACATGTCTTCTTCTACGGATAAACAGTGGTTGGCAACTGGGTCAAAGTGGGGCTCAAAATCAGGGTTAGATCATTTTGATAATCTGATTCTTTTTATTTTAACTGACCATAACTGACTGACACCGACAGTAGTAAAGCAAATTCAGTTGCTTTTTTTTTATGAGAAACATTGACTATAACATTTTCACTGCAGATAAACCAGGATGAACTCAAAGTTTTCTAACTTCACAGAGACTGTTTGTAAAAAGATCTGCAGACAACGTCCAGCACACGAAGAATTCAAACGTGACAGTTTCTTGTGGATCTGTTTCAGGAGGACTCACTAATGACGAGGGATATTTCAAACATGCAGGTTTAGAGCGGCCTCTGCACCAGTGATAATAACTCCTCACGTCTGTGTTAGTCTCCCGGCAGATACAAGGCTTTGGCCGACTGTCCTCAGAACGGACCAGACAGCGTCACCATCAAATGTGGGGACGTCATCCAACTGCACTCTGAGAACAACAAGGGACGCTGGTGAGTTTACAGCTTTTTAAACCTGAACGACACATTCAAAGTTTATCTATCTGATTTCTACTCTCTCTCTTTTTCCCCCTCACTATTCAGGCTGGTGAAAAATCTGAGTCGGCGACAGGAGGGCTTCATAGCAGCCGCCAGCCTGCAGCTGATTGTAGGAGACAGTAGCCGAGGACACTCCTCCAGACTCGGAGGTAAAGAAAACACCTGCACTATCAAAACGACGATAACGTTGAGCTGTGTAATTTCCTGACTTCTTTTTAAAAAAATGTGTGTTTTCTTGTAGAAGGCGGGAACCTGAAGGTGCGAAAGCTCAGCTCCCCGTAGAGAAGAAAGCACAGAATGTGAATCTCAAAGTGGCCTGTGGACGTGGAGCAGACAGGAGGACCGGACGGAGCCCCACCTGAACCCTATCAGCTCCTCCCTCCCTGGAGCCGGCTGCTCCCCTCAGCACAGCTCGGTCATTAAACAGACAAACACGTGGGAATGTAGAGACCTGATGGACAGTCTCCTGGCTGATTGGGACAGCACAGGAACTACTTCACCCTCTTGGACAATCAATTGACAGTCCCAGAGTCCTGATTGGTCTTCCTCTTTTCTGAGTGATGAGGAGTTTCCTCTTCCTCTGGCGCTCAATCTGCAGCACAAACACACACACACACACACACACACACACACATTGAGGGAATGACGATGCTGCTGCACTGGGTCATTTCTGCAAACTGTGGACCTGGAATCATTTTTCAACCCGTTTTCATTCCAGTTAAAAACTTGAGGTTCCAGCCTCTGTGTGTGTGTCACTGTTGTCTCAGTGTGAGCACGATGGAGACGCACAAAGGATTTGCCTGAAACATTTATTAAAGGGTTTTGTATATGTACAATATCATTTTTAACATTTGTTATATATACGTCGGTGTGTCATCTTTTTGCGTGGTTAGTTTTTTTCCATTGAACTACGTCACCGTCGATTTCTGACATTTCATTCCATGAGGCAGACTGTGAGGTCGAAATGCCAAAATGTGCCATGCCATATTGCCTTTTTTATTCCCTGCTCTTTTGGAGTCTCTTGTACTGTTTAGAGAGTCAAATGCTCCTCATGCTTTAACCTGACCTCACCAAACAGGCACTTTAATCATGGGGAAGGACAAAAGAGACTAAACAAGCCACCTATTGTCTCCTGGATGTCTTGTTTGCTCGCTGCTTTACCTCTGGTGCCGTGTATTCCCCCTTATTCCTGCTGTTACTTCCTTTGTTTACCCTTGAATGACGTGTCAGGGAGGCAGGGGAGACATACCCCCTGCTCGCAGGCAGCAGCCCACATGTCAGCGATCGTGATGTAAGACACGGGCGGACGCGATGGAGAGGGATGGCAAAGTATTCCTCGGTGTGTGGCGTAAACAAACGTGAGGCGTGTGCCGCAGAGCAGCAAGCGGCGCGGCTCTCCTCGGGGTCTTCTGGCAGCTCGGCTGTCAGTCAGGGCCTGGAGCCGGGGGGGGGGGGCGGTGTCAGATTAGGAGTAAACGAGAGAGAGGAGGAGAGATTACGCTCTGTGTGCCCCTCCATCACGCAGGCGGATTGTTTCCACAGCACCGTTACAGATCTGTTAATCTCTAGTTCCGCATTAGAAGGGATCATGCGGCCAACATGAAATATACCCTCTGTGTCAAACGCTTAATTAAATATTGATTGCAGACTTATATGAATTTACCAACATCAAATCGAGGCCCCAGTCGCAGGCCTGCCTTTGATATGCTGTGTTTGATATGGAGATGAGTGTGGGAAGCAGCAGGGGCCTCTTTGCACTACACATTTCCTATGTTGTTAATTTATTTATTTTGCTGTCATGTTATTCCGTCATATTGTGAAGTGTCTGTGCAGCCCCCCCGAATGAAATCACGTTTCCACATATTTACAGTAGCTCTGCTTGACTGCACGGAAGACAGGCCCCTTTGCTTTTTTTTATGTTTGGCCTTTTAGCTCATATGACAGAATTTGATGTCTTTGTGATTAGCTTCAATCCAAAATGCTGCAGATTTTGCACATTTCTTTTTCCAGCTTGGAAAACAGAAGAAAAACCTGCTTGAAATATGGAAATATGATGTATCCCGATGAGCCAAGTAGCCTCAACATGTTGCTGAATGTTTCTTTAAAATGAAAATGCATGGCAACGGAGCAATGAGCAGGTTTGTACTGTGAGGCCGTCACTGCTCTCACCTGGCTTCTTTTTGTACAGCTTCACTTCTGTATGAAATAATCCAAAATAAACTCTTTATTGCAATAATAGTTTTTGCTTCCGTCACTGAAATAATTCAAATATTCTATCATGCGTGCTGGTCTTTGTCATCCGCCCTGATTTCATCTATTATTTAAGTCTTCATGTTTTAATGGAAGCCAATTTTGACAATAAAATTATGCAGACGTTTCTCTTTTTGAGTTTTTGTCATGAATTTGCAGATACTCAACTTGTACAGCACTTGATCACCAGCAGATGGGGGTGTTGAGTCTTTGCTGTGTACACTGTTTTTGTAGATCTGTCAGTTGTGTGAATATTTAAATGAGTTGGACACCAAATTATTCAAACAATATGCAGTTTAATGCAACTTCCATATCCAAACGTCCTGCAAGAAGAAACTCATTTTATACACACTATTGTAAACCAGTATTTTTAAAGGTCAGGATCTTCCAGATCAAACGCCTGCCTGTGTTTAGTTAATCCCATGATGTGGTTTATCCAGCGGTAGTAAAGTGACACCCGGGTGTACACTCCATATTTCCCAGCCTTGGCACATTCCTCCCCCCAGCTCACGATGCCTGTCAGGAACCATGTGTCATGGCGTCTGTTTGCATGAGGGCCTCCGCTGTCGCCCTGACAGGCGTCTCTGGCGTCCTTGTCGTATCCTGCACAGAACATGACAGGAGTGATCCTGTGGCTGCTGCTGCTCTTACACTGTGTCCGATCCACGAAGGGAACCTCCACCTTCTGCAGGATGTCTGCCGTGGTCCCGAGGAAGCGCGTCCGGCCCCAGCCGCTGACTGTGGCCGGGGAGGAGTCCTTCACGAGGGCCTCGATGAAAGCCGTGGGCCCGATGCAGATGGGCCGCACTGTCTTGGAGAAGGTGATGGGGGACCGGAGGTACAGCAGGGCGATGTCGTGGTTGTACAGGCTCACGCTGGCGTTGTAGCGCGGGTGTGTGTGCTGACTCAACACTTCATAGTCCTGCTCTGTGGTGTCATTGATGTAGATGTTGTACTCTCCTGCAGGAAGAGATGTCAGACACAGAGATCACTGAGATTTATTCTACAGTAACACATGCAGTGGATGGAAAGATTCCCCCCCCCCTAGACATGTAATAAATAAGACAAATTTAGGAATAATTTAATGGACTTTGACACAAAAACTTTTTCATCATGGATTCATTTGAACCTCTGATTGGAGTTTTTCTCAGGGAATAATTCATGGATCTTGATGAAAAAAAAACAGGGACACATATTTATGAGTGTATGAAATTTGGTCCAGTTTGATTGAATTGAAGGGAACTGTCCAGTCTTGGTGGAGGTGTGTGTTCCACTGAATGTGATTTATGTGACTTTGTCAGTACTTGTCTGGATGAGTCAGTAAATGAAAAACAGAGGATTTGCTGTTATCATAAAATATTATGATATCAGCAAATCCTCACAACACAGAAGTTATCATTTTGGAGTTATTTTTGCTTAATCTCTCTTATCTCATCTAAAAAAAAGTGACCGATCATTTAAAGTCTACTTTACAATGAGCTACTTCATCATAACTTGAATAGAGGTGACATTAGTTCACTCTTACCAACTCTGACAAAGAAGGGGCCCCTCCCCTCCGCCAGGCAGTGAGCAGCAGTCACAACCCAACTCTCACCGAGGATGGAGCCTCCACAGAATAGCTCCCCGCTGGAATGGAACACCAAGGCCACCTGAATCAAAGAGGAACACAAGAGCTGTGAATAGAGATCAGGACACATTACAGCTGCTGATTCTTTCCCCTCGAACAAAGCCTAGCAGGTATAAATCCTCCCGTAGGTTACCTGCCACGGGATCTCTCCGGGAGTGACCATCTGGCCACCTACAATGCGTTTAAAAGGACGAGGCTGCTTCTCAGTGGGGCCCTCGTCCTCCAGATACACCCACAGAGGAAGCCTCTTTCTGCCGTGATATACTGCAGAATCAGTTGTGGCTGGAGGAGACTCTGTGGTGCTGGCTGGAGAGGAGGGAGGGGACGTGGTGGTGACGTTGTGGGTCAGGGACGTGCTTCTCTCCGGGCTTGTGTTCTCACGGCCGGGCAGAGACCTCTTGGATACTGAGCTCACTGGCGGATGAGCCGTTCTGCCACACGGGAATTCAGCTGGTGATGAGAAGAGAGAACTGGGAGTCACACTGGTGAATTAAGAGTCAGTTAATGTCAAGCAAAGAATTCATCACCTTCCCCGGGGAAGTTATTTCCCCCCCACGCCAGTTGTTTGTCAACAGGATTATGCAAAAACGATAAAACATATTTCCATGAAACTTGGCAGAAGGATGCAGTACAGGTCTGAGCTGTTATTCAAACTTTTCACAGATTTCTCAGAGAATGATTGATTCAGGCTTATTCAATTCTAGTGACTGCCCTTCCAGTTTGTTTGTTTATTCACCGGATAACGACAGAAACTAAAGAACAGACTTCCTCAAAACTTGGTGAAAGAATGAGACATGCGCCAAGATAGAACCCATCCAATTCTGGCAAAGATCCAGATAAAGATCCATAGATCTAGATGAAAAAGTCAGTTATATCTAGAGGACTGATATCTTTGAGTGTGTGAAGTTTGGTGCAGCCTGATTAGAGTGAGGCGGACTGCCGGGCCTTGTCCAACACCTTGTGGTTCACAGTTGACTCCGTCCTCCATCAGCCTGTATCCTGTGGCACAGGAACATTTAGCTCCGAAGGCTCCCATCGCCTCACAGAAATGCAGACAGTCTCCGTTGTTCACGTCACATCTTTTCAGTAGAGCTATGTAGAAAAACATGATGACACGGAAATGATTAAAAGGCATCTCCTAATTTTAAATGTACCTGTACAATGACATGTTGTCCCCACATAGGATGCTAACTCGTGTTGTTGTTGTGTTATTGTGTCAGAGAGGGCACTTGAGCTGCTGTTTATAGAATCTCCAAAATAGACAAATCTAAATTGGGAACCTAAAACCAAACTGAAGCTCGATGCGAGGCCTTAATTTAATTTAGAAAGAACATCAGGTTGTTTATCCTTTGAGACTGACATCGGATCAGATCTGATCTCATATCCCAAACAAATTTGTCTCATGTAGCAGAAATATCTAATTTCTTTTAATCACATTTTCAAATCCAGCATCAGGATTCATGACTTACCGATCTCACATCTCCTGCCGGTGAAGGCCTCCTCACACGTGCAGGTGAAGGAGCCCAGAAGGTCTTTGCACGAGCCCTTGTTCAGACATGGACTTGAGTTACACTGATTTCCATCTGTGGACGTCCAGACACAACACGTCAGCACTCAGTCATCTGCAGACGTCATTTAGCATGAAGCGGTTTTCACGGGAATATTGTTTTAAATAGCAGAAAGAGAAACGTCTTTAAATAAAAGCATATGCTGGAAATTACAGGTGTGTATTTCAGGAGGAGTATGAATATAATAAGTATAAAAATGATGTAAACACAGTCTTACCGACATATCCTGACCAGAACTCCAACTGAAATACAAAGTAAAGCCTCTGAGAAATAGGTCAAAATATCGAAGTCTAAAACAATAACCGAGTGAATGAACACCCACCGTCTTCTGATCATTCTCAAAGAACTCCCTGGCCTCCTCCAAGTCACACTTCTCCTCGATACACTCTCTCTCCAGGTTACCTTCCAGCAGCTCCTCAAACACGCCCGTGTTGTAGCGCTTGTGCCGCCGCAGAACGCTGTCGGCTGCCTGACCTGAGAGAAACACCGGGCCCGAGGCCGGAGCCGGGGCTGGAGCCGGTGAAAGAGACCAAGAGTACAAATCAATGAGGAATACAAAAAGATATTCTTTATCAATCAATACGATGAATATGTGACAAACAGCACTCCCCAGGTAAGACTGACTGCACTCCTAACATAAACCGGAAGCACGAGAGAAAAATGATTTGTGAGCATCATAAATAAACGTATAATACCTCCAGAGCCCAGCTGGAAGCCCAGCAGAGACAGAAACAGCACAGACAGCAGCTCCATTCCAAACTGCAGCGATGTCTCCACAGACACACACTCCAAAGTACAAAACTCTGTTTGCACACGCACACTCACAATTAGTTGTGTTTATTCAATGAAGACAAAAATAAATCTGCCAAACCTCACCTTGTCAACATCAATGAGAAGAGGGAGACACTATGTTTATTTGTATTTTACCAACTTTACACAATATGAGAAGAGTAAAACCAAACTGAGGGAAATATCTAGACTTCATGTTCCAGGAAAGAAGCTTTCGAAACATCATTAAAACAACTGGCTTCCTGACTTTCACCTCGGGTCCAAATTGAGTTTTCACACATGACTCATTAGGCTCAGCAGAGATTGTGAATATCTTATCTTGTCCAAACTGTCCTGTTCTTCTCCAGAGGCCGTATCACTAGATGAGGTTATGATTCACCCATGTCCAGTTGTTTGTTTGTTTTTCAGCAGGATAACACAAAAACAAACAGAATACATCTCCTGGAAACTTGGGTGGAAGAATGGAATGTGTTTTAGCGCTTTTTAACATTGCAATACATCAATTTCAGACCCAAATTCCCCAGGGTATGATTCATAGATCTTGATGAAAAAAATCTGGTATAATTGTGGAACTGATTTATTGAATTGAAATGCACTGTTGGGACTTGGCAGTGGTGCCATTCTCATAAAAGCAGCCGTTAACAAATACATGAATTATTTATATGTACTTGATATGAACACTGGACTGCCTGTTTACACATATAGATTTAATCAATATTGATGTGTTATGATGTTATATTTAATTATACCCAAAAGAGATTATATATTTCACACATTGAGCTTAATACAGAGGCACTACACAAATGTGATATCGCTTCAAATTTTCCTTGTTTTCCTTTCTTTAAATCCACACAGTATCAGAAAATACTTCATATAAGTTTGTTTTTTTCTCCGTTGCGTTGGTATGATGATACTTTGTGTAATGACATAATCCTCAATCAGCTTTCGAATGTAATTCAAGTCAAACCTGTCACTGAAGCCAAATTCTCTTTTCCTCTTCTGAACCTCAGCCCAGAAAAGGAGCAGCTCAGTGGATGAAAAGCACTTAGGACGTTTCACCACTAGATGGCGTACATACACCTCAAGGCCTCAGTATGCTTCTCCGAGTCCGTTTCGGAATGACGGACGGACGGATCGGACGGACCCTTTTTGATTTATAGTTCTACGAGCCTTTTTGTTGTGAAAACAATTCACCGCCAGATCAGTAGATGGCGCCACTGAATTCGAGCATAGAGAAGCCTACCTCATGAGGTATATAGAAGAAGTCCACGCTGGTTTATTTACGTCCTCCCGGCTCCTCACACACAGGGAACGATGGTAACAGAAACAGGATGTTGATGACGCGACAGTTTTTGCTGAATAAAGTGACACCCAGCGGGTCAAAATGCTTATGTTATCGTGTCTTAGCGCAGCGGTTCCCCGGTCTTGTTTCCAAACGCGTTGCTAATTCAACAGCTGCAACAGCTTGAAGCTACACGGAGGCAGCTAGCTCCCCCCAGCTTCCACACACAGTCAGCACGGACAGCCGATACTAGCTACTACCAAGTGTTTGCTTCTAACCTGACGGTGTTTGAGAAACAGTGTCATGAGAGCCGTGGGATTAAAGTCAGCGGGTTTTTGCGCTGTTCCCACCGCAGTTAGCATGGTGGCTAGCCCGCTACCCCCGTTATCAAAGTTCGTTATAACCGTATGTGACCGTACACACATGCTGTAAGTGCTCTAACCAGCCACCGTCAGTCGGACACACTTGTCACATTAATCATAGAGTCGTAGTTGTGATTTTGGTTTATTGTGATGTAGGGAATGGAACAGGAAGTTTCCATTCCGAAATGCTGGCGTTAGCGGACCAATCACAGCCAAGTGCTATCCGTGGGCTGTCCGTCATTTCGACGTATAGTTAGAAAAATGAGCGCGGCACGAAAAGCTCTCCGAGGAGCCTCGGAGAGGCACGGAGAGGGCGTTCCACGTTGGAGAGGGCGGTCCTATCTGTCCGTGTCCGTCAAAACGCAGAAGCATACATTGGCCTTGAGTCATTCATCACCACAGTAAAACTGTAGGAGACTGGTAAATGCATCATGTTCCTCATTATTTAGCTTGAGAGGAAGTTCGTTGCCAGAACAAATAACGGAGCCGAAACAATGAATCTGAATCGAAGTTTCAAAAGCGATCTTTGATAAACATCATTGAAAGGTTTTCTAATCTACGTCTTGAGTAGTTTTTGCATTCAGTTAAATGGAGATAATATAACACAAGGGACACTAGTATATCCAGGTAGTGTGTGTTGTCCTAATATCAGACACATTTTCAAATGTATTTTTAAACAAGTCAGTTGATGTACCTACACACTACATTTTTTTTTGTAATATGTCTTTATTTTTATTTACATTAAGCATTAAATAAACATTTCCATTTGTTTAAGCTATGCCTATGTTATTTTAATCAGTTCTATCAGACACAAAGTTATATTCAGTGGAATTCCTCACCTTCATATTAACAAGTTGTCCAAACGTGTGACTCACTTCAGACTCTCAAAGAAAGACGATGATGCTGCAGCTCCAGCAAAGACACCAAAGGTGAAGGTGAAGACTCAGATTGAACCAAAACCAAAGAGAGCAAAGACAACCATGAAGACTTCCCACAACAGTGCAGCAACCAGGACACGAGAGGACTGCAGATTAAATAAATATAAAATGTTTTATATTTTGTCTTGAATAAAACAAAGAAACTAAAAAGAAAATGTCCTATCTGCAGATACTAATAGAACTTCTTTATTCAGGAAGACTTTCTCTGTAAGCACTTCCCTCTCTCATAATATTTGATAGAAGTGTTATTCCTTTAGCCGTCTAGCTGTGGGATCTACAGTATACAGTTGATTGTGTATATGATGAGCAGTATATGATGGGTTCCACAAGCATTTCATCGCTTTCATCTGTGCTGCAAAAGATAATATCTGCGAGATCATTTTGAGATCACCCCTGACTCTCCTGACTTATGCTCCTGGTACCTTGAGGGTTTAAGTTCCAATGTATTCATTGAATAGAGAACTTTTCTGTCCTGTTCTGTTTGTGCAGATAGAAATCAGATGTTAAACACACTTACCTACATATCCTGAAATAACAGCTTAGGCAACATGTTTCTCCTAATGCTTTCCATCTTTAAGCTGAGAATAATGAAATGATTATATTGGAATTTGTTTTTGAACATATTGTTAATTTTATTTGTCTTCATGGTTAAATCACATTTCTTACATTGATTGTTTAGAATTTGTTTGTCAGAACACTTTTCCAGCTTGCACATCATTGGAACAGAAGATATTGATTTAGCAAACTTATGTTTTATTAAATCTAATGTCCACGAACAATTTCATAATTGTTCCATATAGTTAATCAGTCCCAGAGACAATGATGTAGTGGGTGGATGTGCAGCTCGTGCTGATTCAGCAGGCCGGCTGCAGATTTACCTCTGGTGTCATTGTGTGGTCTGGGATATACGATGCAGCCAATCACCGGCTCTGAAATCCCCCCAGAGGGAGTCCAAAGCCTTCTCCAATGTTGCCATCTATTGACTGGAGGCATTTATATTTCATTCAGTCGTTCAAAAGCTGAATTATTCATACTTGAGTAATTAACACTGTCTGCTCGATACAGGAGCTTCTCCATCACCTCCAGCCAGGACGAAGATCAGAGTTAAGTGTTGTTGATTTTGTCTGGTGCCCAAAGAGAAAGAAAGACTTCTTCAACTGAAGTCCAGAGCATTGCAGCAGCCACACTGCACTATACAGTACGCTCATTGACTCTAAAGTATAAATGTAAGTCTGTTGCTGAGAAGAGGAGAAGCTGTGGGCTTAATAACCCCCTCACCTACTTTCCAGTCTCTCAGGCTGCTGTAATAGCAGAGTAGATACAGACCATTAACCGAGACAACTTTAGAAAGTACAGAAGAAAAATAACAACAGTTATTTGAGCAATTAGGAGGTGATTAGTTGTGGGTTGAGAATAATAGGACTGTGTTGGACGGATGGTGTGAACGCATGAATGGATAGAAGCAAAACTGTCTGAGAGTGAATATTGATTTGTGAAGATCTCCAGAACATCTCCAGCTTCTCTGGTGCTTTGGCAGCACCACACACAGCCGGGGAGTCTGTGTCGGCTTCGATTAGATTAGTCACCGCGCTGGAGGATCGAGGCAGAGCCTCACAAATAGTAAAAAAAACTCTGATGCTTATTCAGAGCTATTGATTGTTACTCTGCAGAATCTCCTGGGCTGCGAGGGAGATCAGGCAGCCAAGACCTCAGTTTTTCACCAGGGACACGGTGTAATTTGCAGAGGCCTCTGACAGTGTGAATCAAAATGTTTGCAAAGATCAAACAAGGGCAGCGAGATCTGGGAAACTCTGCCCGATGAAGACACAGAAATAACTGAACTTTGTGTTATTCAAAGGACCAATCAGTGATCTTTACGAAAATAAAAGCATATATTGTTATCACCTGCATTTGTAGTTGCAGTTTCAGTCCCTTGTTGTGCATTCGCAGTAATATCCGTCCACCTGGGCCTTTGACCACCCAAATCAGTTATTCCGTCATTCTAAGTGAACATTCATGATACATTTGAAAGGCTCCTCTTGAGGCATTCTTGAGAAAAACTCATTCACGAGTCAAACAAAGGCTTTGGGACGTCACCTTGCTCTTGACATTTGGCCCTAAACCACCAAACTCAACAATTATCAGGTCATCTTGAGGCCAAGTACAAATGTTATGTAGCTCCATGAGGGTGATCCTGATATATCACATTAACAAGAACATGAGGTCACAGTGACCTTTGACCACTAATATCTATGAATCCATTCTGGAAACCAAGTCAACATTTATACCAAAATTGAAAGGACTCCCTGAGTGTTCATCACGACAAGATCTCGGAGCATCAATGGAGGACTTTTAATTGATACGATTGTTCAGAGTGGGCTAATTTATATTCACGTTCAAGTTAAGAAAACAAAGCTATTCACCACACTCTGTGACATCTAGGTTGTTTTCATTAGAATCTAAATATTTTCCTCAGAGCCAGTTTTGGATGATCAGCCCTCTGCCAGCCTGACAGAGATGAGCTGCTGGTCCCAAACTGAAGGCTGAACAAGCAGCGTTACACACTTGACTCACATCAGTGTATTTGTGCGTCTGGTGAACACATTATCTCATCAAGTGGAAGCAAAGGATCTGATTATTTTACGTGAAATCCTGCTGAGACACAAAAACCAGTGCGACGTTGCGCGCTGGTTACCAGCAGCCATTTACTTACAGACGGGATGAATGGAGATTATGATGGGATGTCGTGATTACGTTCACTCTGTGTGTAAACAAGGGGATGTGTAAAACAGAGGCAAACAATATCAGTGCAAACAAACAATGTTCACTACAACTCATGTTTGTAGTACTATTATAATTTTCTTGTGGGCTGCTCTGTTATTTTCAGTGTTTAACTTTGGCAAAAAAAGTTTTTACGCACTTGTAAATAAAGATATATTACGTTATGTGTTATTGAAACTCAAATAATGACTCCAGACTTGTGTTACTGGGCTTTTACTTCTCTAATGTGTTGATGTTGTACAGTAAGATCCGCGGGGAGCAGGGAAGAGAAGCAATGCAGCCCCCCTCCCCCCTCTGAATAAAGTCATTGACATTAATGTGATATTTGAGAGCGTCTCGCTTCGTTAATTAGTCATTTTCTGTAATTCAAAAGCCCGGCGTAGCCCCCCCCCCCCCCCCACCCCCCCCCGCCTGCCCACGTGCACCGCCCAGCAGACCCAACACACTGACATTTAAACAGTTGGCTTGATATTTTTGCTGAAGCTGGAGAGCTAGTGTTTGGATTTCCAGGCTTACAGCAGCAGTCACAGTCCACTGGTCTGAAATCGACTGTTTGGAGGCCGTCAAACCGAAATGCTGCGAGTGAAAAACCTACAAAAGATGAGATTTTCAAACCAAGGATGCACTGGTAGTGAAAACTGCTGAAGATATCAACAAGATAAAAGGTTGTTTTTTTACCCTAGAACTTGAAAAGTGGCTAAATTGATATCACTCTCGTACACAAATCCAGGAAAATGCACTCATACAGTATTCCTCCTCTCAGGTGTGGATTCCATACTTTAAACTCAGTGAAGCTAAATAGGTCGGTGACCCAGTAACACTTTGTCTAATTAGTTCATAGGTTTAGTTAAATGCATCGAGGTGCATTTAGCTTGTTTGTCCAACGTGTCTTCTTCAAAGTCGCTAAATATAGATGTGGAACAAATGAAGCTGAATTGAGAAAAATAATCCAGCGCTGAACATAATGACCCAGAAAGACAGTGTGCTGCTGTGAGTTCCTGAGAAGTGAGAGCTCCAATCCACTCCTGGTTCTGTGAGCCGTGATGCAGCTGAGCTGACAGACGCTGGCGGCGCCGGGATGTTCAGCCAGCGTTAATGAAAAGTGGAGCTCCCATCCCTGCTGGTCAGAGAGTGCCTGTGAAGCTCACTGTTTCACTGCTCAATGTCAAAAAAGGAGTCGGCAGAAAGCTGCATCGGAATCAGCCGACGAGGTGGAAATGAATCAGATGAATTTTTTATAATAATGAATGAATTCTGAATGAATTTTTGCTTCTTTACACAGTGAAACCTACTTTCTGGTGCTGATACAGTAACTCACCGGCTGTTGGGCTGATGAAGACTTGAACATTAAATGAGTGGGAGCTGCACCAAACACACAAAGATCATCCGTCCCACAGCTGAAATATACCACGACTCTGGAATGAGAGATATAAAAATGCAATCTGAGGAGCGGCCGAGCCAATTACGAGGCAGCTTATAGGAAGCATGACAGAAATACGGGCGTGCGTCACACCTCTCCACCCTGACCTCTTTCGTTTTGAAATAACTTGCCGACCCCGTTCTGACCTCTGGGGTCAGAGCGCTTCAGCTCTCAGATAAATGAGCAGGTGCCCGAGTGCTGTGAGTATTGTTTGATGGAATCCATCACTTTTATGTGCAGGACTGAAGACACAAAAACACACACACATACACACACACAAATACACAAACACTGGTACTGCTTTCCAGCTCTTTGCTTGTATTATCCTTCTGTTGCTGCTCTGCTTTCCCATTGATGATTACAACAGCGGGGGGGTGGGGGGGGGGGGGGGTAATGATTCTCCAGATCTACGGTTGTGTTCACACATTGATTTTTTGAGCTGCAGTTTGGCTCATACCATAAATTCTTTCCTTTTTTTAAGGGGGTGAGCATAATGAAAATGTTCCCACATCAGGGCCTGAAATATCCAATTACCACTGGTGCATTGTCTCAATCATGGTTGGACCAAAAATATTCCCAACATAGAATTAGATGGCAATAAAAATAAGTGTAATATATGTGCTTTCTTGCCCTTTTGTAATATGGAAGCTGTTACATAGGTAAAATGAAGGATTTGTTGTCTTGCATTATGATACAAGATTGTGCAAATTATTTATAATTTCAGAATCATTAAAGCAATGTGGTCAAACACATATATGACACTGCCTTCTCCTGCATTAGTTGTATCTTCTTCCCCCGACAGCAAAGATTTACTTAGTATGTTCAAGTAAATGATTTCATTTTCTATACTTTTCCATGTTGTATATAAACCAAGTAACCTGTAATTTACCTGGTTTAAGAGTGAATGATCTGATGATTAATGGAACTTTGGGCTCACTGTCAGTGTGACACAGATGATTGTCTGTGATAAATTTAATCCATAGTAAAAAAACGATACAGACACAAACTCTACAAACACTCCTCGACCTCCAGCTTGTATCCAGCGTCATCATCGCCCCCCCCCCCCCCCCCCCCAACAGATGCAGCCTGATCGTCTTATCAGCCGCACACAGAGCTCGAATCCAGCTCGCACCTCTGAGCAGAGGCCGACTGCCCCCCCCCCCCCCCCCCGCACAACGCTGGGACATTAATCACCCTCCAACACCTCACTGCCTGTCCCAGAAAATACATTTTGGGGCTGAACCCTCATGAGCTCCCGAACCGGCTCCTCCACGAACATTACCTTGGGTGAATTTCAGTCCAGCAGAGTCACATATCAAGCAGCTCCTTCACTGTGGGTCCAGTGTTGCCCTGTCATTATATGCAATGGATTTATAAATCAGCTCAGTGGGCAGATGAGGGGAGGGGCTTTTATCCGAAGCGATTGGAAATTGATTTTGACCTGACGACCATGACCGATACGCACTTTCTGTGAATAGAACTGGGCTGTAGCTCTAAAGCTCTTGGTAAAAATCTGCATTTTTAATATGTTCACAAGAAAATGAGGAAATGCGTAGTGATTCAAACTTTAGGTTCTTTACAGTACATGGTGTCAAGGGATCAAAATATAACAGGAATGTCTTTAAAGTCTGATGCAATATAAAACAAGACCGTTTGATATTTAAAGAATCAGCTGTTGGGTTGGTTGCAGTTGTAAGATTGTCAACTGAAGCATAATGTTCAGACTACATTTGTAAATTATTCATATGCAAAGGGAGTTGTGCAGAGAATTGTCAACTCCATGTAATTAAGGTGAACAAGAAGCTCAGAATAGGTCTAAAATCTTTACCTCCCTCAACAGAACATTTTAATAAATGTTTCATCCGACATGAATTAAACATTGTGTTACCTCGCACGGTGTTCTGGCAAATACCACGAACTGATAATAAAAGAGGCAGTTTAAAGAGGTTCATTTGTGGATCGGACATCTTGGAGCCTTCCCAGCTGATCTTCTTTAGCTAATGAATTATAATTTGAAGCCGTGACACATGACAGACATCAGGAAGTAAAGCAGATCTGTTTGGTGAGTTGACGTCACGCGTGTGGGGCAGCGTGAGGTCGGGCTGGTGATGCGTCCTCCAGCAGAAATCCTTCCATCAGCAGACTCACACACGTGTCTCGGGGTTATTCGGGGCCACTGCTGGACGCGGCCTGCGATGTGACATCAGAGGTGTGATCACAGGAGTTTGTTTGTGCAGCAGCAGCCATGATGCGGGGTCTTCAGCTTTAAAGGGGCCGGAGGTGAATGTCGCACTGTGGTTTGTGTGTGTAGCCCTGTGGGAAAGGTCGAAGGGTGCCATAGGCCATGGACACAGTGGTGATACAATCCACTGACATTTACAGTCTCTCTAACCCTCCCGGTCTTTATATCACATTCCCAACTAGCTTGGAAGAGTCCAGGTCCAGTCAGAGCTCTGCCTCACTTCCACACGCCTTGAAGAACTCGTGGAGTACGAACAGAAGCACCCTTTGGGCTCTTATGACATAATCCACTAACATCTCTACCTAAAAACAATAAAAATGAATCTTTAAAATATAAATTACATTCAGAGGTATGATAGCTTGCCAGCTCAACAGTATCCATGGGCAAATGTACAGTATCCAGAGGTGAGGGCCTTTCTGTGTGGATTTAAAAAATTGAACCCCACCTATCGCCCTATGGCAACTAGGATGCAGATCCAAGTTTTGGCTCAGCTTTTGGGATTAAAGTTTGTTTATATACTGCATAATAACTTCTGGATTCAATTTAGAACTGTAAGGTTATTTAAGATTTGGGAAATGTCGGTAGGTTAAACTTAGGTTAATGGTTCCGTCAAGATTTCACTTAGTATCATTGTTATTACTAAACCACGCACTAACATATATTCATATAATGATGAGAGATGTTATTCATTTTCACACAAACTAATCTCTTTCATCTCTATCTTCAGATGAGTGTCATTGCTCATTTAATGCCTGTGTGGTGCTATTGATGTTTATGTGTAGTTTGAGTGTTTTCTTAGCCGAACGAGAGATTGATTCTCTCAAAGAGACATCCAGTCGTTGACCCCCCCCCCCTCCCCCACTCCTCCTCCCTCTCCCAGTGTCACCTCCTTGACCTCCCAGCTCCTTGTGGTCAGCTCCTATTGATTCACAGTCTTCTCGATTCGACTCTGGCGCTAAGATAGATAGCCGCTCTAAAAAAGAATAGCCGCGCGCCCTCTGAGGGCCAGTGAATTCTAATGAGCTGTCACATCCCCTGATTTAAGGAAAGGAGATGAGTCTATGCATTTCCTGCAAAAAGAGTGAGCAACAACTCTCAGTGGATGGGCTTTGATTTATAATATGATAAGAATAAAAGAGCACATGGACAGTGACTCAGCTGTCTACATGAAGGAATTATGGAAATAAGCACCGAGACAAGCTGGACAACTAACAGGAATAGTTCTGACGGTCAGAGGCTATAAATAAAAGTGCTAAGCATTAAAAAAAAGCCTGCGTCTGTTATTTAAAGAGTTGAGGATTCACAACAAGGAATATGAATTGAAATGAGTGTGTGACGTGGCTACAATGCTGCAATCTTTTAATAGGCATCAAAACAGCTTTTGTGGTTTAAGTTTGATATTTTAGTCAGTGTAGATAAAAATGGAGGAAACTGCTTTCAGGACAGAAACATATAAACACAATGAAACACTGACAAATGCTGTAGATAACATTTCAATGTGTCTAGTATTCATCCTCGTTTGAACTGAATTTGAGTTCACTTTTTTCTTTTCTTGACTGCAGAGAGAAGTTGTGAGTGAACTCAGCGTGAATTCTGTTTAAGAAATGCAGTGATTTTACCTTTTCCCGGCAAAGCCAAACGCACCAGTGTTCCTTAAACGTCTCAGGAAGATCTGAGCATGTGAAGAAAGTTTGAAAGGGCTCCAGTTTCCTCTAAAAATAGCATCCATATAGATCTTGTAACCCTCAACCCGCAGATCTTTTCACTCTGCTGCCGCTGAGTGTGAACAGACCTGCGACATCAAGAGAAGTGATAAAAACTCTCCGCAGATATCAGACGGGGATCGGACTGGGACTTCTGAAGGAAACCTGATCAAAACAATACCCGTCACTGCAAGAACACCAGTGTCCTCGACGGTGGATTTAACCATTTGGATTTCTGATCATCATCGTGGATCACTGGGCATTAGGAACGGAGCGGTTTCCTGGGAGTCCACATGACGGACGAGGTGTGACATCTTCACAGGTTTTTAAAGGTAAGTACCTCACACACTTTGAGCTTTAAAATCCAAAACACATCTGGGCAGAGGCTCGCTGGGAAGAATCATCAATAGGGATGTGAGCTGTGACACCGATAAGACTGCATCATGATGGACAACATGTCTCCACAGTCTCACGACGGGATAGTGTTTGTTTACACTTAGAACTGTGCTGCAGAGTCAAGTTGCTCTGAGGTCAAACGTTGGTAAACAGAGTGTTATTGTTGGTGGACAGTTATGAAGGCTGTTCACGGTGAAGAGCATATTCCTGAGTATCAGGCACTTTGTTTCTGGAAAGAACTAGAAATGCACTGCTCATGAATGAAATGGGATTGAGCTCCTTGTTGTACTGGAGTTATTAATGATCCTGGATATGGATATCTGAAAGCACAGCCAAATAAAACCAAACCTTTTGGCATGGGAGAGTCAAGCTGCTTTCAGACGTGTTGCCAGCGCGCTAAAATGTTGGTAAAATGTCTGAGGAGTGACACCATGTGAGAATACAGGAGGGAAGTGTCTGGAAAATTCACAGCCAGCGTGTTTATGACGTTTCCGACACGCGACAGACACGAAATAGGAAAATAAAAGAAAGATAACTCAGGAGGAAGAAGAGGTGCCAGGAGAAACAGATGAATGTCAGCTTGGAAAAACAAGGAGCTGTAAGAGATTTTGGAGATAAGGGCTTGCTTTCTACAGTGGATTTCATACATCATGTCCTGTCTCCTGAAAGCTCCAGCTAGGTGCCAACCCTCACAGGAACGCTCTGGACATTTCCCTGTGAACGCGTCTGATCCGGACAATCTCCTGCTGTGTAGTTCACATGTGATAGACAAACTCCAGACAATGTCAGTTCCAAGTGCTCTGAAATACCGGGTGGTATATAGAGTGGACTAAGGACAAAACAAGATAATCGATTACTGCAGCGAAGAACCGATGCTTTTCATCAGGCATTGATCTGGATCTCTCAGAATGTTAAGGAATGAATAACTGTCAGTATTATGTTACCAAGAGGAAGTGAACTCTTGTGGTTTTTCTGAAACTGTCAGAATGTTTTCAACACTACTCAAACTGAATCAAGTTGTCCTTATTCCAAGTTGCCCTAGTTTTGTTATACCTCACCAACCTATGGGCTGCTCAACAAATATACAGAAGAAATTGAGATGATGGCCTACTTTCCTGAAATATTTATTTTTAAAGCAATTCAATTCAATCAAGCAGTTCGAAAATGAACACGAACTGCAAAATGAAACAGCTGGACTTTATTCGATTGCATGTCCTGCGTTTCTCAATGAAAACCCCTCAGATCACGTCAGAGGAAAACGTGCACGCCGGCTGTGTGAATGGGGTTAACAACCACAGACTGTATTTTATAACGCGTGGCTCTGCACAGGCGAGTGAATGGGATCCACAGTGAGACGCAGCACGCAGCAGCTCAGCCTCCCGCTTTAATTCATCCGCGGCGCGTCGACGGCACAGCTCTCAACACTTTGCCTGCGCGTGTGGATGGAGCGGCTCGTCCTCATCTCGGCTCGGCTCGACGAAGTGAAAGAGGAGAAAACAGGCAGATGTGCTCGCTGTGACGGGGGGAGCGCGCTCACGCGGGGGATCCTGTTGATTGTGACACAGCTCGTCAGCGAGAGGAGCCTCACACACCACAGCCTGGTCGCAGGAGCCGAACTGGATGGCATTTCTCCCGCGGCTTGTTTGCACATAGGACGCTCCACTGGCACTTTTTGTTTCCCAACCACTGCTTGAAGACCTCGGAGGAGACAAAACCACCGACAACAACAACAAAACTAAACAACCTGGGCTCCATTACGCAGCTTCTCCTCGTTGTCACAGTAGAGTAGGTCGTGATTTTTCTATGTAACACAACGGGATTCATGGTGGGAGCGTTTCCCTTCATCAATGTGCATTGATGTAGCAGAAAGCGTGGAGGAGATAAGGTGGGTTTTGTCGTGCACGGGCGCGCAGGTTGGTTCTTGGTGTTTATTGGAGCCATATGGGCTGTTTGTCGTGTGTGTGGACGGCAGCAACACTTGGATGCTCCCATTGACATCCAGCTGATAAACACCAGGCAGCCTGAGCAGCTCATGCTCCATTGTCTCGTTGTAGCCTCAGCAAACGCTGCTGCTGCTGCTGCTGCTGCTGCTGCATGTATGTTATGAAAGGGAAATGTAATTCTGATTAAAACATGCCTCTCTCCGCAGAACCCTTATCTCGGCGCCTGGAACCTCTGCTCAGGATTTCATTGAGGACACGCGGCAATTAAAGGGATTTCGATTCTTACCTAAATCGGGAATTACACATCCAAACTGGGATCTATGAGCGGAAAAGTGGCGAAGCCTAAAGAAGACAAGGATGCTTCCAAGGGTAAGAAGCGAGCCTTGCCTTGCACAGACTGCTTTAACCCCCCCTCCCCCTCCCCCCTTAAATCACAGGTTTCTATGAACACCCATTCATCTCCCTGCATGGAGCTCAAATCACCCTCCGAAGGTTCCACTGAAAACAATAGCAGCCACTAGGATGGCGAGCCATTCCCAGCACGGTGCATGTGGTCACTGCTGTGCGAGACGCGAGCACTTGCTGCTGTAGGCCTCCATGCTGCACGATGTGTTGGCTTCACATCACATGCTTCACTTGCATTGACTAATTAGACACAGCGACGAACGGGGATTGTGTTGCAGACCGGTGGGCTGCAGGTTGCGCTCAGAATCATGGTTCTGTTTGCATGAGGTAAATAAACATGACAGCGCTGGAGCGATGCAGCGACACCCATGTAATGTCTCAATGGCATCCTGTTGGAATGTCCCTTTGTGTCTCTCGCTTGCACCGCATCCGCAAAGTCTCCTCACATCTGTGCGAGCACGACGCACGGAGGCTTCTCGGTCCTGCAGCCGCCGTAAAAAAAACCATGAGGCCATTTACCGCTCTGGAAGAAAGGAAGTAAACTGGCCGTCCATTGCCATGGAGACAGAGCGGAGGCTGGGTTGCCAGAGAAACCTAGAGGTGCTGGTTATCGCGGTCGCTCCGTCTCCAAGCGGGGGGGATGTGCACGACACTTTACGCACCGGCACACACATTACTGCACCTTTGTCTCGGTGATGGAAGAAACATAAATAAATAAATCGTGCGCCTGTTGATAATGTTGCGGTTTTATTACGTCAGTATTTGTTTTAGACCCGGGACCATTTTCACCTTAAGAAACCTTATTGTTGAGTTTGTCTTTGTATCCTCTGTTAAATCAGGATCCTTGACTTTCTATCGCTTAAAGACAATTTTTTATTGCCATTGTACAAAGCGAGCTGGCAGCCTGCCCACCACGGTCTTCCTGTTTATTCCTAATTCAGCTGGATCCCCCTGTTGTCAGGTTCCGGCTCTATTTAAGGTGCTCGCTACAAATCGATAAATCTAATTGGCTTATATTTGGCAGCATTGCTTGAAGTGATGACGCTGCCAATTGATGTAAGCTACTATAAGTGGTGCTCACAGTTAGGATGGCCCTGTAGAGACCTGCACTAGACGCAGTGAGAAGACACCTTTAGCTGGTCGGTTTCCTTTACATTTATTTCAGCTGTAGTATTTATAGATATCATTTTGAGCACCTGTAGTTTGCTGAAGGATTCCAGCAGAATTAAATACACGAAACCTGAATAATATTATTACCATGTATGTCAGAGTTTGCTTATTGTAAGGCTTAATCTGAGGCATGAATTTAATGTCTTTGTTATGTTCCTTTTTAAGATAAGATAAGATCACGTATGAAGACAAAACAATAAAATAGGTTAGAATACAAATAATAAAGAGAATATGTATATACTAATATACAACTTTCACTAAGGAAATAGTGTTTGTAGAGCAATATATTTCAGTGAAATGCAAAGGCACATTGCACAAGGATGT
Organism: Pleuronectes platessa; assembly: GCF_947347685.1. Classification (NCBI taxonomy): domain Eukaryota; kingdom Metazoa; phylum Chordata; class Actinopteri; order Pleuronectiformes; family Pleuronectidae; genus Pleuronectes; species Pleuronectes platessa. Next base: position 20,319,678 of record NC_070633.1, read on the forward strand.
ATAGGCTACTGTGTTTATGGAGAAATAAATAATAATCGAATAGACGTATCGATAAAGACTGTTAAATGTATAAAGGCAGGTACTTTAATCAAAATGAATTCACTGAAGTCCACTAAAGAGCTGTATATTGTATAACTATAAAGATGTTTGTGTGCAATAATATTGTGTAAGAGGGCACTGATGTGTAGAATATCATTTTCATTAATAATGGCACTAGTAAAACGTGTTAATAATGAGGCATTTACTTTGCATTATGTAGTGCTTTTCTACCTGGTGAATAACAAACAAAAAAACAACCATCAACAATAACAACGAACTTATGAAGCTAAAAATAAAGCAGCCCAGAGTAAAGGTACTCGCGCCGCATGTTTTGCTGACGACACAGGAAAGCAAGACATGCTGAAAAGAATTGATTTCTAGATTAACCTCCACAGCAACTTTCCCCTCTCTACTCCCTCTAGAAATCAATGGCATGTGTGAACGTCTGACTCATTCACGCTCCAGGGCAGCAACATCTCCAAAAAACTCTCGGATGAGAAAACAAAACCATCTTCACCTGAGACGAGAACGCTCCACAAAGCCCACTCTAGTTTTACAGTTGCAGAGGCGAGAGCCAAGAACCGGCTTGACCGCGCTGCCTTTGGGTTTTAGGAGAAAAAATAAAAAAGGATCTGCATCACTAAGAATTTCACTTGGTGCCAGCTGCCCTCCATCAGAGACTTGAGTGGCACAGGGGCAGAGAAGTGCGTGGGGGGGTATATCAGCGGTGACCCTGCCAACGCTGGCAACCACCTGTCCCACAAATTATATTAGGGAAACAGTCCATTAACTGCAGAGCCACCTGCCATCTCCACAGTCTTTTCTACGCAAGCTGCTGGCCTGCTCAAGCTAGGGACTGCCCGGATTTTGATACCCTCATCCCCCCCCCAATCTACCCTAATCGTTTTGAATGTTGGACTCTCAATCCGGTGTCTCAGTTATGCTTATTTACCAGGTGTTTTCAAGACTGTGGAGTGTAAAGTGTTTTGTAGAAAAGCCAGAGTTCGTCCTGTAGCAGCGAATGTAATTAAAGGAAGCCTGCAAGGGCACAGGGAGAGAGAAAAAGAAAGAGTGACAAAGAGAGAGAGAGAGAGAGAGAGAGAAAGAGAAAGAGATACAGAGAGAGAGAGAGAGATAGAAGGAAAAAGAAAGAGAGAGAGAGCAAAGAGAGAGAGAAGCAGGGAGGTGAAAGGAAGTGGTATGTATGAGAGCTCCAGTATCAACTATCCCGTTATGTTAGTCTCCGCCTGTCCTTGTGAACCTAAGTTGTCAAGACAAAGTGTCAAAGCATGACGTACACACATGCAGGCGCACACGCGCACAGACACACACACACACACACACACACACACACACACACACACACAAACACTACACAAAGCCTGAATATGGATTTCATGAACTGTTTGTAACCATTGACAGTTTTGCACTGTGTAGATATTTCCACCCTGTTTGGGCCCACGACAGTTTCCATCACTTTTCCCATTTTCAGATTAGGAAACCCAACAACTTTAGTTTTATGGTCACTCTTCCTCTCTACATGTCTTGCAAAAACATAAATCCCACATTCATTCTGGTGAGGAACTTTGACTGCGCCCGTGTCACACTCCTCAGATTTCATCTCAGCGCAATGCAATGATAGACACCCCCCCTCTTGGGTCGTGAGTGTCCAGCAGTGGATTCATGTCGCGCCTTAAATTGCAGGTCCGAGCGGAGCAGAGTGCATAAGTCGTGCATACTCGCAGGCAGATTAATCCAGCACGAGGCCCGCCACCGGAAGCGAATCAATAGATAACCAGAGAGGAGTTTGTAGCTGCTTCATTAATCACAGCACAGGCCGCTCGGTCCTCCTCAACACTGACACCTGCTCTAATCTCATCTGTGAAACCATGAGCTGTCTACACCGTCATTAAGATCTCTCTATCTAATCTGAGGAGCCTCGCTCAATAGAGTGTGGTCAAGAGAGGATTTGACTGTGGGAGAATTATTATCACATCACATGAGAGGAAGTCAGTATCTGCGCCGTTAGGTCGTCTCTCACTTAGAAAGATAAGTGCAAGTGCAGAGTCACTACATCTGTTTCTTTTTTTTTTAAAGCTGTGATCAGCTGTCAACGGGCACATGCCACTGCGCACGCATTGACAGATCACAGCGGCACAGAGTGTTCGGTTTCACAGGCAGACGCACTGTGGTGTGTGCGAGCTCAGCTGGTAGTAAAAGGAGATTTTCATTTTGGGGTCCTCAAATTCTAATCCCAGGGTCTTTGGACATGATTCCAAAATAAATCTTCAACCCGGCAGGCTCACAGGATTTTCCGCTATTTGACGGGGTCAGCTTAAATTAGATTTTTTCTAAGTTACTAATACAAAATTCAGCTCAGGCGGGTTTTTCTCTGTCCATCTTGGAGAATGTAAAAATCAAAACACTTCTAGTAACCTGTGCCGATCCTGCACCAGGGTGTCATGATTAGAATTTGAGGTGTAAGCTCAGGACATATTCCATTTTCTTTTTAAATCAGTCGAAACATATATTTTAGGAAAATAGCCACAACTTAAGTGCTCGTTCAGTTTTATATTCCAGGTCCAGCACAACAGAAATAACTGTTTGTCTCATGTAAACACTGGGTTTTCGTGAGGACACGTTCAGCTGGACGTATCTGAGGTGTCAGGGTGGCGGAGTTGTTTTCCCCTGTCAGATGCTTCCCTGGTACTGACGCAGATCCGGCCACGCAGCCCCGAGGAAACTGGCTCGCCTCGCATCAGAGATCTGCCACTCTCCCTCGCTGACTAGCGCGCTGATCACTGTTTGTTAATGTCGCACGCCCGTCTCCTCGGTTCCTCTGTCAGTCTGGGTCTCTGACGTGGGCTGCCCGAGCTGTGATTGGCTTCTGCTTTTCTGTCCTCTGGTGTTCTCTGGGATTTTGAACAATTTGTTTCTTTGAGGAGAAACTTTTTCTTCTAAGTGAGCCAGCCACAGCGTTGGAGTTGGTTTGAGCCAAAGTGTGACGAGCTTAGTTATTTATCAATTAGCTTGGAAATGTATCTGCAGCATGTCCAGGAAAATTTTTTCATCCTGTTAATTTCTCCTGACTAAGAACTGGAATCACGCTCTGTCTTACGTCATCGCTGTCAGATGTGCTCTGCCCCTAAAATCTCTAAATACCTGGCTGCTCTGGTGCATTAGTCAGCTTGCTGCTGGTAATCCACAGAGCTGCATGTCTTCTGAGGTGAATGGCTTTGCGAGCTGTCCCCTCGGCTCCCACTGCAACATGCCTGCCTCTGGTTATATGTGAGGCCACAGAGCCGGTGGACACATGTCACTGGTATCCATGGATAGCTTCTTTCTTCTATTCATCTTCTTGGCCTTTCTGTTCCTCTTTATTATTCTCATTCATCCTCTTTTTCCTTTTTTTTCTTCATTTCTCAGCATAGTTGGACGTTAAGTTGCTCGTGTCATTTGGCTTCCTCTTTAAATGTTGTCACTCAGAAGGACTCAAGGGTTTTAATCCTCGTTTACAAAATGGCCATGAATGTTAAAACATCTGGCTCTCTGCTAAATCTCGCCACTGTTCCACAACACAGGGACACTCAGACCCAGCAGCTATGCAGTTGTACGTTATTGTAAACTGAAAAAAACCCTTAATGTTTATGTATGAGTAACAATGCAGCTGTGAGGAACAAGCAGAGGTGTTTTATTTTGACGTGGTTAAGAGTATTCTTTAGAAGTGTACAGTGTTAAGGATAAAACTCGGAGCCAAATGATTATGTAGTGTTGTAATAAAACCACTTTTCTTTCTGTGGCCTGCTTCACATTTGTCGATGAAGCATTGATGTTGAACACGGCTCACGATCGTAATCTCATTTCTACTCCCAAATTCTTTCATCAAAGTAATGGCGCGGATCATAACTCGGAAATAAATAGGTGTGGGATTATCAACAACCTGTGAACTTCAGAACACTGCAATTTTACTTTCAGAAAAGCACTTCATGCCACAGGCGTTAATCCCATCTCTAGATAATCCTCCATAATTGTAGTTGTGTGTGTCAAACTTCCCTAATAACAATAAAAGAGGTTTCTACAGGGCAAGAACAATGAAATACTAATACAGAGTGGGATGACCGATTTTTTACCGGGTATTTGAAAACTATGTCACACAAGACATAAGGGATCAGCTATAAGGGACCCACTAACCCTTTACTTTAAATGCAAATGCCTATAGAAGCCAATTCGAGGTTAGCAGAAATCGTCTTGATGCAGAGCCTTAATAAGACAAGGACGGTGGAGGACATGACCATTTTTCCAATGGCTTCTTATCTGCTAAATTGGACCAAGATGACATCGGCAGAAAATTGTTCTTACGCGTGTCTTTATTTCCGCTCTGCTTTCTTCTGCCGCTCTGACGATAGAGCACTTTAATGGCATTGTATGTTTTTTTTTTACATTCCTCATATTGAGGAGATGACAACTGGCAGACATAATCTATTCATCCCCCTGTATTAGGGCTGCAGGATATATCGGCTATGTACGATATATCGATATAATTTCCACGGGGATACAAGATTTGACAATATCGTTTATATCGATATATGCGTTAAAATGGTCAGTTTCGCCTCAAGCGTCTGCGTTTGCCTTGGGAGACTGTGAGCGCAACCGCGACCCCTCCCACTCTGTCGTTCCGAACGTGCCGATTGCAAAGACGCGTCGTTCCCGCCCCCACCACCCCCTCACAACAAATCAAGCATGGAGGATCCCGATAAAAAAAACGAGACGGCGGAGCGAGACGAAATTGTTTCTAAAAGGAGAAACAACGGCTCCATCATATGGAAATGGTTTGGTTTTAAAAAAAAAGATGAGCAGCAGCTGCAGGTCATCTGTAGGGAATGCAACAAAACAGTTGCGTCCAAAAGTGGAAGCACGACCAATCTTTTCCACCATTTGCAGCAGCGGCACAAAGTGCAATACGAGGAATGTGTGAAACTCCGTGGCTGTGCTGCTGCTGCTGCATCACCGACCGCGAAAGCATCTTCTGCGGCTGCCCCAAAACAATGTCTATTGCAAGAATCCTTCACTCGTGGTGAGCCATATGACAAGAAAACCGCAAAGTGGCGTGAGATCACTAAAGCGGTAGCCTACTACATTGCAAAAGACATGGTCCCGGTCGCAACGGTCGCCCAGGATGGTTTCAAAAAGTTGCTCCGAACAATGGACCCAAGGTACAATTTGCCAAATCGAAACTATTTCTCTGAAGAAGTGCTGCCAGAGATGTACACCACTCTCAGGCAAAAGCTGACAGCCCGGCTCGCAACAGTAAAATATTTTGCGGTCACTACCGACATGTGGTCCAGTAGGACCTGCGAGCCGTATATGTCATTGACAGTTCATTTTATCGAGGACTGGAGAATGGAGTCGGCGTGCCTCCAAACCAGCTACTTTCCTCAAGATCACACCGGAGAGCACATCGCTGAAGCCCTGCAGGATGCGCTCTCAAACTGGAAGCTGGAGGAAAAGCGGCTGGTGGCCATAACCACCGACAACGGGAGCAACGTTGTTAAAGCGGCCCAACTGCTAAAATGGCTGAGGATGCAATGCTTTGGTCACCGACTTCATTTGGCCATTGGTGAGTACAATGGCAAAGTAATAGTTACAGGGAAGAGAACATGTGTGCATGCTTTAAAACGGTTGTTTGCCATAACAACTTTTTCACACAGTTAAATGGTGTTTGAATTTGACATAAAATCTAAATCACACACCTCCCTCTTAAACACAGGTGATCTTCCTTTTTTAGATAATAAAAATCAAAGAAGAATTACATTTTTTAAATACTTTTATTTTAAATGTTTTCTACTAAAGAACATGAACACACAATTGAAAAAGTGAATACAAAAACAAAATAAAATAACACGGCGTACTCTACTTAACAGGTTTCTAAGACATTGTTTAAATTAAAAGGTTAAATGAAAAAGTAAATGATTTAAAATATTTAACAATTTTATTTCAGGACATGGCATGGATGATCACCGCATCACAAGGTGCATTGCGCTGTGCAAGAAAATGGTCAGCAGCTTTTCCTATAGCTGGAAACGGAGGAGAGAATTGGCTGAGGTGCAGATTCAGCTGGGTCTACCGACTCACCAGCTCATCACAGAGTCAGCCACACGTTGGGGATCGAGACAGCAGATGATCAGCAGGGTCCTGGAGCAAGAGGCAGCCCTCTCCAAAGTCCTGTTTGCTGACAAGAAGTCGAGACATCTTGTCCTTAACTGGCAGGACGTAGAGGTCCTGCAGGCAGTCCAGAAAGTCCTGAAGCCCCTTCATGACTTCACAGACGCTCTCTCCGGTGAAGAGTATGTCACCCTCTCCTACGTCAGGCCTGTGCTACACCTCTTCAACTCAAGTCTCCTAATACGGGAAGAGGATGATAGTGAGCTGTGTAGGTCGATCAAGACCAGAATCTTGGATTACCTTAATGCCAAGTATGCTGACCCAGACACAAGTGACCTTTTGGATATGGCATCACTTGCGGATCCACGTTTCAGGGTCCAATACATCCCAGGTGAAAGAGTTGAGGCACTGAAACACAGAGCTGTGTTGGAGGTGGAGGCCTTGCAGGCTGATTTGGGCGGCGGTAAGCCGGACCCGGCTGGCCCTGTGCCAGAGGAACCAGGAATGCCACCACCATCCACAAAGAAGAAGTCACTGGCCAGCTTCTTCAAGCAGAGCACAGCCACCAACACCAGGCTGACACAGAGGGAGGCGATTGAAAGTGAGCTTACAAGCTACTTACAGTCAGCTATCATCGACCACGACACAGATCCTCTCCAATGGTGGAAGATGCATGCCGATATTTTTCCAGCACTGAGCCTCCTGGCAAAAAAGTACCTTTGCGCACCAGCAACCAGTTCCCCTTCTGAAAGGGTTTTCAGTTGCAGCGGCAACATTGTCAACTGTCACAGGGCATCCCTGAAGCCTGAGGCGGTTGATAGACTAGTTTTCCTTGCACAAAACCTGTAAAATATAAGAGCACTGCAAATGAGAAACGTTTTTTTGGCCTGTTCTGTTGGTAATTTTGTTCTGTTTACATTCTTGTTCTTTGCACAGCTGTAGGAGAAGAAAAATCTTAACCCTTTTCATTTAATTAAAACTATTTAATATATTTGTTATTTCACACAATGTTAGATGTTGGCACCACATAATTTGTCAAAGAGATTTAAAGATTTTATTTATTTTGTTAAGAAGCATAAAAACTGTTCTGTTCATGTGTTCATGTGTTCATTCAATTTACCTTTCTTGCACTTGGCACATGTGCCAGCCAGAGTTCCATGTTCCATTCTGGTGAAAATGACTATACAAAATCACATGTTGATATATGTTGCAGTCATAGTGATCTGTGTTTTATTAAAAGTGCTTGCAACGTCTCACATGTGGCTTTTGACTTAAAAAAAACCATCTAACCCACTATATAGAAAATATCGAGATATATATCGTATATCGCCATTCAGCCAAAAAATATCGGGATATCATATTTTGCCCATATCGTGCAGCCCTACCCTGTATACATTTACCAGGTGTGTGGCAAACTGACTCCGAGTGCTAACAAGCTCATCGCAGATCAAATGCTTCTAGCCCACGTGAGATGAAGGGAAGAGCTCATCTGCTCGGCGGAGCATGTGGCAGCACTGACTCATTTGTCTGTGAGCTTTCACACCACCCTGAGCTCACTCTCAGATTGTGCGCAGCCTGTGCCACCAGCAGTTCTTGCAGGAGCCGCACACCCCCGATGTCTTCGTTTATCTCAGAATAAAAGCCTCACTGAGGAGCTGAAAAACTCCAAGTTTGTTATTATGTGAATTCACGTGTGTCTTAATGTAGCAAGTCCTTCAAGGAAATTGCATCATGCTGGCTTCAGACGAGAGTTCAATGTTATTAATATTTCAAACACAGGAGTGAAACCCAGACTTATACTTAAGGGCGCGTATACAATAGATTTCAGTGTTGGTTGTTCTCTTTGGTTTTTCATGAATACATGAATTTATACGACAACAGACCACAAATGACGACATGGAGAGCTGTAGGTTTTTAGTGCACAAAGAGGTCACAGAAGCAATTACAGTATTCCAAGGTTACCGCAGGAGCAATGGATTGCTGCCGACATCATGCACAGAGCCTTGAGGGATTGGAGCAGCTTCAGGTGGAATTATTGTGCGTTAAAGATTGAAGAAAGGGCTGTTTTCTGGTAGTGCTAAAAGGTTTTTATGAGCGGCTGGATTCTATATCTTAAATCATGCCCAGGATTAATCGTTGCTGTGGATATTAACTAATTCCAGTTGGTGAAAATTATGAAGGGGACTAAAGTGAGGTAAGAAAAGGAGGCGATAAGGCGAAGACCAGTGGTAATAAACAGGAGCTGGAATAGTGCAGGAACTGGGAGGCAGTGTACTTGCCAGCAACCTGATGGTTATTGGGGGAATGATTGCCTCCTTTTTGACGAGAATGCAGATTGGCAGTTTCTCAGCTTTGAGCTGTGGTCTCAGTGGTGATGATTCACCAGAATGAAACCAACACAGCAGACCAGCATCTCCTCTGCACACATGCAGAGAATAATTAACAGGATCTTCCTCTTCGTCAATTCTGCAGTTCAGGGCTCAGGCATTTTTAAGAGACAGGAAAGGGCTTTATAACACCAGATCCATTATTTGTTTGTCTCAAGGTCCAAATATCTAAAAACACCCGGAGCTTCTCTAAAACCCTGAACACTGGGCATGGACGTCCAGCCTCCGTTAATGATATCCATGGCGACAGTGTTTTACAATGAGTCCAAGCTTATTTAACGTATAATGTTTAACGACATTGTACGAGTGTGGCGTCTCTCTAAAGTGCTGCTGTTGGCTGTCAACTGAATCTGTATTTTGATTGTGTTGCAGATAAAAAGAGAAACTGTCCAACTCCTGTCTTCATTGGTATTATATTATATAAAGCACAATTTTGACACTGTACAAAATAATATGGGAAAACATGTATTGAGAGCTTAGATGCTAAATACATTTGCACCATTTGAGCCACTGTTGCAGATTTGTAATACAATTTGTGTGGAGGATTTGGTGGCTAGTAAACCACCAAATTATGTAGAGATCACGTTTTCTTGTGTTGTTGGAGCCATTTGGGGTTTGGTTTGTTCAGCAACTGGAGGTAGCATATCCAAAAGCTGTACTCAAGTAGGAATACTGCTCCATTATACAACACATACTCAATAAGTAAAAGGACAGACTAAGATTATGAAAAAAGCAGAGTTTGTTCAAATGACAGTGCTCATTTTAAAGGGAGAAGATTCTGCTGATCTGCTTAAACGACTCCCAGAAAAGCTTGTTACCAGCTGTTGCTACCCTTTTTCATGAGTAAAACGTTTCTAAGCAGGGTTACCTGACTAATTTGTGGTGACCCACAAGTTTGCTTTTGTAGGCAACCATCTGCCTGAACTCACAGACTCATCTCAGAGGCCCTGCTCAGAGAGTTACTAATTCTGCCCCTGAGCTCCACTGTTAAGCCTAAATCTGGGAGTGCAACATTGCTTCTGCTGTAAGAAGCATGGTCATATTGTTGGCAGACCAGACCATGTCATTTTCTGTAAAGACCAGAAAACTGCTGGGTCTGTGGCAGTGGTTAAAACCCTGCTTGGTTTCATCACATACAAATTGCCAAGTTTTCTTTGCTACATTTTCTAGGTTTCTAACGAGGAGCGATTGGTGTTGAGAGCCGCTTGTCAAGACCTATCCCAATGTGGCATTTACAAGATTTGAGGTTATGATGTAAATGATTATAACCATTCTGCACTCAATCTCCAACGCAAACCGGTCACTACTACTGGGACTACTGGGTCTGTGAGATGGTTTGCCTGGGCTAGCTGGTTAGCATGCTAACTTCAGTAGATGTGATGATGGGATAGAAATGGAAGCAAACCAAGAGTTCACGTTGTCATTGCTTTCTAACAAACAATTCTGACCAATTAAAGAGATGATGAATATAACGCTGACATTAGCAATGTAGCAACAGAACAACTTTACCACGATGAGCCATGATTGAGAGGATGACCCTCTTCCGGGTTGGTCTGTCATAGTTTACTCTCGATATATCACCTCAAATAGATATTTTAATAGCGGCCTAGTTTGATATGCCTAGGTTGATAGACATCAGATCTCGCAGTTTATCATCAAGGGTAGGAAACCATACGGAATGGAAATCCTGAATGCTTCTCATCGGTACATATCTTATAATGTGTAGCATCAGTAGATGGGGGGTTGTTGGAGAAATTGGAACCTCACATACCATTACACTGAGATGCTAGGTCAACAAACAGGCCAGTTTATCCTGCAGAGAAGGAAACCCCAGTGATTATTATATCTGGGAACATCTCATAGATGCATTTAACATGATGTGCAGCATCAGCAGGTCTAGTAGCAGCGGAATATCCTGAGGCTGCAGGATGCTTTTGATCAGTTTGGTCGTCAAAAGAAGGGGACCTGATGTCTTTCTAATCTGGGTACTTCTCCTCATCACTGTGTAAAATGCAATCCAACACACTGTCAGCAGGTTGAGGAATTGGAGGCAGAAGGATTTCCTGAGGAAGCAGGTTTCATCGTCAAACAGGCCACTTCATCATCCATAGAAGGAAACCCAATGTTTTTTAAATCTTGGTATTCCTTCTCCAGAGTGTCTCTCGTGTCCAACACCGCCTCAGTAGGTGAAGTACTTGGAGGCAGTGGAATACATTACCGGGAACGCAATTCTTTCCAAAGCGTAACATCCAAACATCTGCTCCTTCATGTTGAAAGGAGCGAGTTAAGGTGGTTCGGGCAAGTTATCTGGATGCCTCCTGGGTGCCTTACTTTGGAGGTTTACCGGACATGCCCTACTGGGAGGAGACCCAGCCGTAGACCCAGAACTTGCTGGAGGGACTACATGTCCCATCTGGACTGGGAACGCTCCAGGATCCCTCAGGAAGAGCTGCAAAGTGCGGCTGGGGAGAAGGATATCTGGAACATCCCCCTTAGCCTGCTGCCTGCATAACGCAATCTAGGATAAGTGGAAGAGAGTGGATATTTGTGTTTTCATGAATATCAAATGTGCACCAGATGCAGGGAACTTTTTGCAGCAACATTAAACAAATTGTTGTTGCCTTTACACATGAAATTGATATAAAATGGCATTGCTATTTAGCCAGCTGGGTGTTGGGTGTACGAGAGGATGTATAGTTGCTATATGGCAAGAGCTGTAAGTGTTTGAGAATAACAAACAGTTTCAGTTACGGCTCATTAATTAAGACCTTGACTGCTCCCCTTACCTTCACCAGGATACTGTGCACTCTGGAGGTTAATACTATCGGCCATATTGATCTCGGGGTCACTCACTCAAAATAGCAGTTTACATTAGATCGGAGATACGGACACAATCTGTAATGTGAAGACTGAGGATGCAGCCAAGTGTTTGCTCGAGCTTAACATGGCCTAAATGTTAGTGTGTGTTACGTGTCTAATGACAATGGACACAATCACTGACATCTTCAGAGACAGCTGAAAGACTATTCCTCCTACCACGGCTACTTTACAGTAATATATATGTACTGTATGGATCCATGTCTTTAGGCCACGTTTAATGTCTAGAGTGACCGGGGCACTTAGCATTGGCTTTTCTTGAGCTGGAGTAAGATAGATGACATATAGCAGAAAGCCATTAGTACCATTCCTCAGAGAAAACTCATTTATGCAGCACTGATGAGAACAGAGAATGGACGGGTAATACAATAGAAGTGAAATATTAAAAAGGGAGAAGATAAAAGAAAGTCAGATGAATTGGTGGACGGTTAAAATCACTGTGTGTGAAACCCCGATGTCGTTGATGTCAAACTCTCACAAGAAAAGTGGGAGCAAGCGTTTGTGTGTTCATTTCAGTAACGTTTCAGCACTTGCTGAGTGAAAAACGATGAAGCGACTTAAATGTGAGCAGGACTCCTGTTTTCAGCATGTGAGTAAGAATGTGCGACGAAAACATTGTTAAGATGATGATGCTAAATATAGCAGCGGTCCTTCACTGGTCCCTGAAGCCAATTTTACACAGTCTGGAGCAGTGAACATCGCGGCTGCGCCTTCCTCCTTCTCATCAGGGAGACATCATCTACATAATGAGACGCTGCCAAGGCAACAAAGCCTCAATAAGCATGGGACTCGTCATTCACGGGGGGGGGGGAGGGTTGGATACCAAGGTGCCTTCCTAGCATTACGCTCTTGATGTGCCGGGAGCTGCAGTCACATGCACTGTCACATGCGCACACACATAAACATACGCTCCGAGCCCAGGGGACAGAGCGAGTGGAGAAACATACTTGATTAGAAAGTAAAGGGTGGCAAGGCAGCGGTAAACGAGTGGTCCTCTGGGTTGGTGCTGGCAGAAGGGCTGGAGCTGTGTGTGGTGTGATTGAATGTTGGGGTGGGAGTTGTGAACATGTGGTGTCAACATTACACGGAGAAATTAATGGTTGAGAGTCGGCGTGTGTCGGTGCACAGTTGTTTTACGAGGTCGCACAACTTTACTGTGGTGTTGTGCATTTTATGAGATCCTCTCTGTTGGTTAACACGTAAACTGCTTTCAGACATGAAAACTGTCTGGAGAATTGCGTCCGATAATTCTCCGGTTCTTTCACATATGAAGAACACAGCAGGAGATTTTCAATGTCAGACGGATTCAAGACAATAGGAAAATGCAGCATTCAGATGAGGGGTGGGTACAGCACCTGGGGAGCAGGACCTTACGTATAAATTCCGCTGTAAAAATCACGTGTTGCTTGACCTTAATCATCAAAAGCTCTTGAATGTCATCGTCCTTCCAAGCTGAGACCTTTGTTGGCTTCTTATATGCATGTGAAACCCTTCACCCGCTTTGAATCGTCAAATATTTTACATAAAAAATGGTTGAAAACATATGTACGTTGGTGCTGCAGCTCCACACAGACCTTAGCCTCCCAGTCAGAAGACCTTTCGCTAAACCACAGTGTGATTAAGTTTCCGACCTGACAAACATTTCTCTTTTTTTTGTCAGATGTCATCAGAGATTCTCCGTGGTGAATGATCACATCATTTTCAGTGTAATCAGAAGAGACAAGTCTCTGCCCTCACTGCAGTAGAGAGGGAGGGAGGCAGAGCAGAGAAAAAAAAGATGGCAGGAAGGGACAAAGAGAGGGAGGGAGTGAGAGAAAGAAGATGGCAGGAAGGCAAAGGGACAAAGAGAAGGAGGGAGTGAGAGAGAGGGAGAGGGTAGTCGGTGATCTAACAGAAATCTATAACAGCAGAAGTGGCTTCCATAAAGGAGAAGAGCAGTGCTGTAGGCGACATGAAAAGGTTACATGCAATAATGACTAAACGCTTCAGCTTTGCTTAAAGGTTACAGCGGAAAATTAGGACAGGGACATTGGAGACCTGCTTCACTTCCTCCACCTTCCACGGCTCCTTGACTTGTACCTTCAATACTAATTACAGGCATTTTGTTTCTATTTTAAGCTTCTTTCAGACACGCAATGAACTCAGGATTTTCGTGGAAACGTCCCGAGGGGCTACTTGCGTATCCGAAAATGTTCCTGCCAGTTCAGGAGAATTTAAGCGTGAGCCCATGTGAGATCACAGAGAGACATTTTTCGAAAGTGAAAGGGCATTTCAATGACGTTTCCAACACGTGAAACTGCTGTTGACTCTTTTGTTGATTTTACAAATATGTCAAAATGCTGGTAGTGTTCCTCAGACAATCTCCTGCTCTGATCTTTATGTCACAGGCAAACCAGGCCCGATTTTGCGGACATGTGCAGCAGGTCTAAGTAAAACGCTGCCTAAAACAGTCATGAGAAGCTTGTGCCATGTGCCTGTGTTTGGTTGCGCTGTGCGATCATGCGGCCAGTTGTTCTCCCCGCTCTTACTCAACAGACGGTCTTTAAACTTCTTCTTTTAAAGTCTTCGCTGCACTATTCATAGCACAAAGACCTTCGTATCGCAGCAACCTTCAGAACGTATCTGACAGTGAAGGAGATTCACCGCAGCCCCGGCCACTGGAGTCTGAGACGGCTCCTGTGTTCACATGATGATCCGTGTATAATTTTCTGTAAGTGCATGTGTGCCCATGTGTTTTCAGGCTGGTCTGCCAGTGTTATCTCAGGATTTTGCAGGGCTCGCTCTGAAATTGGCTTCACTTGGTCATTCAGAGCGGGAGGCATCTGGTGTTTGTTCAGAGCCCAGATTTGTTTTTTTCTGTTGTGTTTGCGCACTGTGATTGTCTATATGACTTCACCATAATGTATTTATGAATATGAAAATGTGTACGATAAGTCCGCCAAAAAAATTCTGGCCCTGGATTTGGAAAACTGTGATAGGCTTTTTTTCCGGACGTATTTTAGGACTTCTTAATAATTTGGAAAAGATGATAGTTTGATCAAAACTGCATAAAAAGATGGAAGACATCAAGGCCAAAGCATCTTGATCGCCACCTGGTGGCATGCTGCCGAATAAGTCGCAAGTCCCACCCCCTCCTTGTTAGTGATGGGGACATGGACCAAATGAAAAGAAATTGTCCACGAGAAATACAGTTTTCGTCCAGATGTTTTTTTGGTCATTTTAGTCAGATTTTAATCATGCTGATTAAAGTTCAAGTATTAATTTAGGTTTTAATAAGTTATTTGATGATATAAAATGGGGTGAGACATTCCTTGTCCACCGTGGAAGTAAAGAAGTGTTTTCGTCCTGTATGTTAACTCTCTCTCTTCTCCCAAAACATCTGCCATGCTCCTCCTTTCTTTCCTTTCTTCTCCAATGGAGTTGAACCTTCATCGACCACAACAATGCAGGAGAGATGCTGCTACAGCTGCTCGGCTGCAGCGAAGTCTTTGAGTAATAATAATCTACCCACATCTGGTTTCATGCACTTAAATTGTAGCATTCACACTGATGCATGAATTCTTAATGTAATGTGAACATCTGTAGACACTCACATGAACACACATCTCCACATAACTACGGTATAGTAGTTTTCCTTCATGCGCAAAAATACCCAGTAGAAAAATGCACATCCCAGTGAAAGATAATTCATAATGGATTTTGACACAGAGCAGTGAGTTAAACAGCCTTTCAGACAATATTAATCTGAACATTACCTCCACACCTTCATGCTGCTGCAGCTGTTTTATGGGTTCATTTTACATAATGTGTAAGCTACTGTGTCTGCTCCCAAACTGTGTTTGGATCCTGTGGGTATTTTGGTCGGATGAACAGAATGTGTTGTTGACACTGTGTGGAGGCAGTCCTCACACTTGCTGTAAAATCAGTCATCACACCCATATATATATATATTTTTGAAAAACTTGCATCTCTACCTTGCCGTAAGACATTGGAAAGCTAAAAGGAAAACATTTTCTTATGGGGTTGTTAAACTTTGGGCACTGCGTTATATATATTCTTTTTTTTCTTCGTTTAATCTTTCAGAGAAGAAAGAAAAATAAGAACAATTCCACCCTCTACCCAACAGTGCAATCCTTTTTTTGGTGTCGATGGAAAAGGCTGTCATACATCATGCATAGCAGACGCTTGGCGGGCTGCCGAATATGAAGACAAATATATGAGCATTGATTTTAGATTGCAAAATGGATCCATTCAATTTCTTTCATTCGTTCTTGGATTGCGGGAAATGCTCATAGGACATATAGGACGCAGTGCAGGCACAGACTCTAGGGATTCAGTGCTTAAGCATGGTGCTCACAACATGCTACTCTACAAATGCACAGCATCCATCAGCTAAATTGTGTAAAGTATGAACGTGTGCGCATGCGTTTGTGTGGGTGGCTCCTCAGCACTCTGCTGCAAAGCTCCGAGGGACAGATGGCTGTTCAGTGTCTTTGTGACTTGGTCTACCGGTCTCTTGTCTTTGGCTCTGGGTCTCCATCCTGTCTTGGCTGTGGCATCATACAGTGTATACACACACACACACACACACACACACAAACACACACACACACACACACACACACACACACACACACACACACACACACACACACACTCACACCCACATACACATATGGAAGAGGTCCCTCTACCCTGCAGGCTAACCAAGCTGCTTACTCTGTGATAACCAGTAACCGTGCTGCAGCCAGTGACCTGACCCACGCTGGAATCAAACTAATCGCTGCGACAGGCCACTGGTCAGCAGGTTTTCATTCATCTTAATGGCACCACGTTACTTTACAAGCAGATGAAATCTTCAGAAATTACGCCAGGTATTTAAAGTTCATTGGGTTCTTAGTAAAGATGTGATAACGCTTGAGCATACTCTAAATCTTCACGTGAGAGCTCTATAGTAGTAGCAGAGCGTATGGTTTTTAAAATGCATATGTTGCTCTTGAAATAATCTTATATCGTATCTTTATCAAGCTTTATTTTTCTTATGTGTTTGCTTTTCTCAGATGAATTCCCTCCAGTACACTGCGTTAATGCCCAGTCCCAGTCTGGGGTAACTTAATTACCTTAATAATCAGGCACTAATTACAAGCAGATTAAGAGCAATAATTGAATGAGAGATGCGGTGCAAACTGGCCCTGTGTAGAAGTGACAGTCCACTGCACAGTGAGGGGACGGTGGACCGATAACAACAGGTTAACCTAACAGCTCATGGTGGATTTGATGGAAGTCCTCCTGCAGTTGTGGAGAAGAACAGACGTGATTCTATTTAATCATCTCTTACACAAACACAGACACAAAGGTACACAGAGACACACACGCACACACACACAAAGAAGATATTGATTGTTATTACAGGTGCACAAATCTACAGAGTTCCTCAAATTAACAATGTAGAGCAAATAATTGCTCAGAGGATCCACTTACATATGAGGTGTGTGTGTGTGTGTGTGTGTGTGTACTGCACATGCCCAATTAAATTTCATATATTAATACTATAACAGTTGCATCACTTGTTGGCTTGTTGACACCACAGCCAGGAGAATAACAACAACAACACAGTGAAAGCTTCAGCAAACAACAGCCACAGCAACGGTGCCTCCCCCTTCAAACGTGAAATCCAAACCCAGCCCAGACATAATTACAGCGCCGGTGATGTTATGTTTCTCTCTCTCGCTTTTCAAAACTATTTTCAGCAGAACTTATTAAAACTGTGCTGCCACTAATTAAGTTGTTTGTCTTTGCAAAGCGATCTCCTCCTGCCCACTGCTGCTTACTAATGAGTGGTTGTGTCGCGGCACCCTGCCTGCGGATTGAAGGGGGGATGAAAGCAGAAAAATTAAAGAAAAACGACCCGACGGTGGCAGATTTTCTCCGAGGCAGTGCGGAGGCACGTCACACGCATGTCCCCGCATCACGCCAGCTTGGGCTTGTTAACAGGCAGTCGTGTGGCTGCTCTGAAGGTTCCTGTGGAGGTTATAGAGAGCGCAGGCTCCCTTCGATTGAAAAGCACTGATGTTTAAGGAGAAATGGAGTAACACTGTTGCTCACTCGAGTCTTATTCAGTAGGTTTATAGAAATATGAGTAAAAAAAAGAATAATCGTGGAAGTGGTTCTCCACTGAGAGTTTTTCTATTGAAGATCAAACTCTCCCGGTCTCTGAAAAGTGCCCTTAAAACATTTGTTTTTACTTGGTTTACTTCTTCGTGAACTGGGGCTGTGGCCAACGTGGATTCATGTTAATCAGAAGCATTCAAATGATTGTAAATCTCACCTTGTAAAAGTGAAATATGATGCAATGCTCCTAAATCATGCACTTCTTCGTTGTCCATTTGAATGTTATTCCTAAATATCAGAACACATTAAGCTCACAGAAGGACTCTTTCTATTTAGTTCCTTTCACTCTTCTTTTTCTACCTGAAAACTGTCAACAGTGGAATCTAATTGTTTGATCCAAGCTGACCACAGCCTCATTTCTTTCATAAAAGGGGAAACTAGTCGGTAGAGCACATACAGTAGTTCTGAAAGGACTTACAGTCACCTTATGAAACCACACATGATTTAAATCCAGTAGATCAGTTCCCTAAATAGGCCTTTTTCATTAAGATGCATGAAATATCCCCCTTGAAATCTGGGGAAATGCCCAAAACACCAAATAAAAAAAAACTGGATCCTCCAATATTAATTAATGAAACATTAGTTGAAGAAATGTTTTGAAGCACCAACATCAAATTGGCAGTAGAAGGTTAAAGATCTGGCGGAAGCTTCAATTATTCTACAATAAAAGGTCAGTGTAAAATATACTTGGTGGTTGGAATTCATCAGAATATATAGGTTAGGGTCCAACATGGCCTGTCTGCCATTTCCCCCCCCCCAGTTTTTGTTATTAGCATATAAATTGTTATAATGAGTGTTTGTTGCTTACTGTGTCGGGGATGTTTAATATGACAAGAAGTGGAAGGAAGAGCAGAGAGATGCTTGACAGCTATTCGGTGGCTTATCCCCCGCTGTTCAAAAGTGTGGAATCAGGTTCTAACTGCAGTGTCAAGTGGAATCCCAGCTTTTATTTTAAAGGATCAGTATTTGAACCCATACCTCAGACTGTGTAAAAAGCAAGCCCTCAGGGGGCAGGGGTTATGTGAGCTGGTGTAGACCCTAATGGCTTTACCGTCTGCTGTGTGTGTGTGTGTGTGTTGGGCTGCTGAGGGGCCTTGTGCTCCTGCATGTCACCTAATACAAATTACCTGAGAGCAGTCAGGTAATTTGAGTTCATTCTGGCGACGTTACTAGAAACAAAGTGCGAGCGCGTGCTTGTCAGATTTAGTCCGGAAGCACATTTGCTCATGAGGATCTTCATGTACATTTGCATGCAGATGGCTGCGGGTGGTGTGGCGTGACGATCATAGCGTGAATGAAGTCACAGCCGGGGCTGACACGCAGAATAATCTACACATGCTCATCGCAGTTCTCACTGAGCCACAGCTTCATCGCTCAGATCACTACAGATTCCTTGTGTGTCCCAATTTGGTAGCAGACACACTAGCTTACACAATATGTAAAACAGGATGGCAGGATATGCTCGGGCTCATTTAAAATATTTCAAATCATTTATAAAATATAAAATGTTTATAAAATATTTAGCATCGCACAGAATATTATGCTTTTGACTTTATTCCTGAAGACAAGGTTTCCTGTATTGAATGTGCTCAAAGTGATCACTGAACCTGAGATGACTGTAAACAGATCAAGCTGTAGGAGTTTTTTTTACTACAAGTCAAAATGCAGAGTAGCACCCACTCACTTATCTCTGCATACTCCCCCCCCACATACACACTTAGAAGCGTGCTCGGCTGTAGGAGGCTGTCTGAGCCAGCAGCAGTCCGAGCGCTGATGAACGTACAGATAACCTGCAACTGATCTCACGCCGTGTGCCTCACAGCATATTTAACCTTTGTGTCGTCCGGCGAGTGCAAAAGAAAAGGAACATATCTATGTTTGCAGCATTAGAGTGATTGAGGGTTACACACTTTTAGTACAACTCCAACAAACTTGCACTGCATCAGCGAATGAGAATCCAAAATTACAGGTTAATGCATCATTGAAGTGTTTTCCAATGAGAATCTATTGACAGAGAAACTATTATCACTAGTTGAAACCGCTCCATAGATATTTTTTTCTAAATGCCTCGATAATAACATAAAATCTACAACCCTCGGAAAAAGTAACCATCTTTTTGGCCCCACTGTTCCTTTCTCCGAACACCAGGCTCTCATCACTCCATACGACCTCTAGCAGAACATTAACCCTCCCTTTGCAGAAAGGGTCTAAAGGGTTTAAATCATTCTGCCAGTCTACTTTTCCTTCTGTTACTTCCACCCGACTTTACTCTCGTAAAGACACTTCCCCCTCGGCTCCTCCTCTTCCTCCCCCGACGACACTTGGATTTCAGTTGTCAAATTTGATGTTGCTCTGCCGGTCAATGAGCTCGTAATAACCCGGGCCAGAGGTTTTACTGTGGGCCTGTCTGTGCCGTTTGTGTCGGGGGTCTGGCTACTCGAGTGCAGGGTGAGCAGTTATAACTGGAGAGGAGTGCGCCCGTCATGCCCGCATTAAGCCTGCTGTTAAAGTATCAGCTCACATAATCGAGGAGGGCCATGCTGACAGTTCACCCCGTGAACCCTGTTGATCTCCTCTGCCTCCACTCTGCACAGCATACTGCAAACTGTGGAAACAACTAAAATGTTTTTTCTCAAAAAAGTGGGTAGAGCAGTTGTACACGTGAATGAAATTGAATCTGCAAAGTTTCATTGTCATTTGATGAATACATCAGTGACACTGCCTATTCCAAGGTTAGGGAGAACTTTTACAATTGCAATGTGTTGTGTGGTTGAGAAGTGTTTCCCTTGTGTCAATTTTTTATCTTTCCAAATTGTCTCTTTATCAGGCAATCACATGCTGCCAGGACATGTATTTTCTAATTAGCATCTTACACAGATCAGATTTCCAATGCGTGGCATGTTCAAACACCAACACAATGGCTGTTCACATGCAGTGGATGCGTGTGGAGCAACGTTAGTGACGGGAGCAACACAAGGGCGTCGATCCCAGGGTGCAATGGGAGTGCTTGAGGAAATGTAAGCAGCTTAAGCAGCCCGTGATGTTGTCATCTCTTCTCAGCTGAGCTCCCAAAATAACAGGCCCTCTGGGTCCAAACTGGCAGAGCTGAGCAGGGGACAGTCAACAGACAGGCCCGGAACAGCCCGGCCCAGATTAGACGAGATCGGACTAGCCCAGTTACTCAGTCCCACTTAAGCTCAAAACTGGTCGATTTAACCTTGCAAAGCAAAAGTTCTGACAGAGACACAGGGCATTTGCCCGGTGGGGCACTTCTCACCCCCTCTGCTCACAAACCTGCACCGCGTAGCCTCATTTTCATAAAGGCTTGAATGCACCAAAGCCCTCTGTTGAGACGGGAAATGGACTATAACAAGAATGCTCTGTACCTGAGCCTAGAGTGGCTGCCGAAGAGGTTGTAGAGCTGCTGGGAGGTGAGGTAGGATTAACTCCCTCTCTTTCACACAGACACACACAAAAACAAACCAACAAGGCCTCAATAAGTGGCGAAGCATGTCAGAGAAAAATGGATGTGCACTTCTACCTCGACAGCAGACAGAGAAGAGTGTTTAAGTCTCCTCACTGTCCTTCTTTCTCCCATCTAGGTCATAATGTAGGCTGTAGGCTCACCTATAGGTAGGGTAACCCACAGCATGGGTGTGATTTAAGGGGGGGGGGGGGGGGGGGGGGGGGGGTTTGCATGAAGTGGACCACTCTGTCTGTGTGCCACCAGCACATGTGATGTAGCACATGTATGATGTCATGTATAGTTGGATGTGCAGGCCTGAGTATGGTGTGTGCTGTTTCTTAGCATGGTTGCCGCAGCTGAGGCAGCACTGGTGATGTAGATGAGCAGATTTTCACCTGTAAATTTCTCACTGAATTATTCATCAGCGAGAGCTTAAACTGGATGGAGCTGACAACAAGCTATTTCTGGAAAGACACATTTGAATAGAAATATAATCCTCCGAAATACTGTGTTGTCTTTTTTCCCCCTCTTTTGTTCTTTATTTGAGGAATTCAAATCACACAGTGTGTGAAGACGGGAACAGCAACGTTCGAAGGGTTTAAAAAGTATTGAATTTGAATATGTGCCTGCTGCTGTAATTGCCTGATACTGGTTTTGTATCATGCTTTTTGTCTCACTGGTTTGAAACAGATATCCCTCCATTATGTTAAATGAATTGTTTGTATTTCCTGTGAGAGATTTTCAAATCCCACCTGAGATTCTGTAGCTGTGTCCTTCTTTAATTAAATTGATTTGGAAACAATCCTGATCTTTTTTCTTTTTCTCTCACCTGTCTTAGTGTGTGTGATGTTGAGGCTGCTGCTGAGAGGATTTTCACAATAACACGAAATTACCATTTGAATAGTCTTCATGTCCTAATGACCCATATGCAGTCAGACGCTCCTCTTGATCCACTCATGGAAAGGGGAGAGGGAGGCTTTAAATAGTAAATATCTCTCCAGTTAATTTCAAAGAAGACATGTTTTGGTTGATTAGAGACGATATTAGCTGAAACTCTCAGTTCTTCTTTAGAAGAGACCTTAAATTACCATATGAGACATTTCCCCTCACCATTTAATGAAGACTTAACCTCTGACATTTTAATTTAGAACCAACTGCCCTTAATTTCGTGCAGTGAAGACGTTTTTCAATTCTGTGACATTTGAACCCATTGGTGTTGATCGCTGAGAAACTTGAGGAAGCTGTTTCTATATAATCTCAAAAACATTTTCCACTTATCTTTGTAAATTAAATAAAAATCTTAAAGGTCATATTGTAAAGGGCTTCAGGGTCTCAGCGGAGAAACCTCTCACCTCTGGCAGAGGTTTAATTCACAGCAGAGTAATTTCTAGCTTGGCCGGTCGCCCTCTTTAACACAGTTGGCAGTGTTCTCAGCTGGAACCCATAAAGGAATCTAATGACTGTCCATATGTATCAGAAGAAATACTTGGCAGTCGACACCACACCGTGCTCAAACCGTGAGACTTAACATGGGGCAAAGATGCAGTGCAGGGGGAGTACGAAAAACTAGACACCACCTTGTTCCACTCCTGGTGCCAAACGATGAAGTCCACCATCCGCTTTAGTCATCAAACCAAAGCTCTGGGTCAGTTTTTGTGTTGCAGGACCAGATTTATTTAAGGCATTGACGTCCTTTAAGCTGTCATCATCGTGCGCTCAGCCTTGGAGTGCCACGTTCCCAGTTTCACCCCAACGTGATGTCATTACTGCTGTTTATGGCAAAGGTCAGGGGGCAGAGCACAGAGCGGGTCGGAAGGCACTGAGGATGAGATGAAAGATGACGGACGGAGTGATGTGCTGCTCTTTGCCCCTGGAGTATTTGCCTCATCCTCTGGCTGTGGTGCTTTTCTTTTGAAGGTGACTCCTGAGGGGCCGGGGAGTGACAGGTGGGGTGATTGAAAAAAGTGGGTTCTACAACAAAAAGGAATTAGGTCATTGGTGTTAAATGGATTTACTTTGCTAAATATGATCGTCATTACTGCCAAGTAATATTAGTTTGTAAGAAATATAAAAAATAAAAAATATCTGAATTTGCTATTGCACTGGATCACTATATAAATTTCTATGTGAATTGCGAAAAGCTTTTTTCTACAAGCCAAACTATCTGCTGTCTTTTTTCTTATCTCTCTGTATGTGTCTTCACTCCTATAGGTCTCCTTGTCTTTGTGTATACGCGTCTGCTTTGTCCTTCATAGAACGATGCAATCCTGAAAGACAACTCCCTTCATCTCTGCTGCAAAAAGGCCCATTGTGTGGAATGCCAACTTGATCCCGATGGCTTTTTGACACACCCTGCTAATCAAAGTTACGCTGGAAAAGTTCAGTTAAGGGAATTGCACCGGACCAGAGGTGCTTTATGTGCTTTACAACATTCCCTCTGGATATTATGGCTTCAAGCCATGATGGAGTGTTTGCGGTTGGGTCATGTGAAGGACGAGGGCGAATCCAGCCTGCATTCGATTTAAACCCGATCGAGTGTGGAGAGAACAGCAGTTTTAAAGTCTGCGATGATCGTATACATTTGTAAGCTGCTTCATGTTGCCTGTGGTACCATGTTCATCTCTTCCTTATTTCTACAGCTGTGATATTAAAAAGGGCCGTGGTGTAACGCAGCAGAAACAAAACCTCCTCCAGCTGAAACACACACACACACACACACACACACACACACACACACACACACACACACACACACACACACACACACACACACACACAAACAAACAAACAAACAGACACACTTGTGATGTGAAAGTGGGACACAAACTCCATCATTAGCTCTATAATCAAAAACCTTATTTGGAACACTGGTGGGCTGTGACCAAGACATTAGATAAAGGGCCACGCCACTGATTTTCTACAGAAGCGGCTATCTAGGAGACAGACAGTGTCAAGCTGCATGATGGGAATAGTGAGAGACAGAGTTTTGGGAGCGTGACTTGCAACGGGGACTAAAAGTAAAGATATCTCAGCATCTCTTGGTTCAATTATGACCATTTTGAAATACCTCTTTCTAGTGAATAATTTAACCTTGGGGAATTAGCACTTGAAATATTAATATTTTGGCTTTTTGTCCTTTAATATTATCGATTAATCTGAGTGATTCTTTTCTAAATTCTTTGATTCATTCTTTGGTCTTTGGAACAAGTTTTACTTGTATATTTAATTTATAATATAAGACCAAAAATAGCACCTGTTCTGGCATTTGTCAACCAAACTATTTAACATTTAGGCTTTAAACACTAAAGATATTATTGCAAATTGTAGTAAGTGTGGTTGCAACACTTATAGCAACATGGTACAACACTAAATCACCAGTCCTTCCATCCTTTTTCCACTGCCACTTTTTGTTATAGTTATCAAAATGCAACTACAACACAGAAGATAAAGTTCAAATTTCTCTTAGTTTAGAAAATCCCTTGGATGTACGTTGTCATTTACTTTGTATATTGAGGTTAAGGTGAACTTTCATAGCATCAAACAGCATAATCCATAATTCAAATTCAAATTGCCATTGAGACTAATTGACCGAGAGCTGATATTGACTTATCGTCATAATGTTCCGGTGTCATGCAGAGGTCAAGACGAGAAACATTGCTATTGATCACCATGTGATGTGAGTCATGCCGCATGATTTTATAATGCTGCACTCCTGATAGATTTGCATGCTGTAATGTTATGAAGCACGGAGGATATTGGGTTTATTCTTAGTATCTCTTCATCTCAGCTGAATGGGACATCTGGTCCTCCAGCAATACAACCATAATAACATGAAGAAATGGAAGCTGTAGTGCAGTAATGTGTCCTTTGCCTCCAGTGTGCTGCTCGGCTTTGTGTTGAAACAAAAGGGCAGGACATCTCCAAATTGACAAAACTGAGGAGCACTGATACACAGACGCACATGCATTGGCTGCACAGATGCATTATATCAGTGTCTTCAGTTTAAAAAAAAGTGCATTGCTTTTAGAGCACTGAAAAAGCCTTGTTCTTTATTCTAAAAACAACACACCAATATTCTCTTGTCTGTTGCACATCCGCTTCGGCACAAATGCACTTGGCAGTGATTGAATCAAAGTCAGCATTGCTTGCTGCAAATAGCTCTTTGCTGCACATACATTGCCATCAAATATTTATCATATCATAGCGTAGTTGACAAGGACTCATGCTGAAGTAGAGCAGTCGGAAAACAGCCCTTTTTATTTCAGAGGCCTGTCGCCGAAGCGACGTCTAGGATTTGTTTTCATCAGACTGTGAAAAATTCAAGTTAGCAGCAGCATAGACGAGGATATGCACACCTATCCAGCGCTGACAGGGCATAAATAAGCACATGCACACTTATTTATCTCTGCTGGTTGAATAATGTGTGGCTGCGTTCTGACGAGAATCAAGTGGGACACTGAACGGCAGGTGAAGCCCACTCCACTCGACTCAACAGCGTAGGCATCACGACTGATAACTCTGATGAAGCAATGAAGGCGTTATTGTTTCAACTGTTCCTCATTAAACAAATATTGAAAAATACGAATTGCCAGTATCCCAGACGAGTAACTGCCTCATCTGATAGATTTCTGTCACATTGTAGTTTTCGTAAACCAGCCTCTCTGCCCTGTTTTCCCTGTAAAGCCGTGGATGTTGTCCTGGTTATTATCTGCCTCGCGGTGAAGCAGCTGAGTGTTGTGTGGCCTCGGCTCGTGCTCATCAGAGGTGGCTGTTCAAACACAAACAAACACCCAAACAGCTGTGAGGCCGTTAACGGAGGGAAGAACACAATTATCTCTCTGTGCAGGTGGAGGATTTACGAGCGCTGGATTCGGTTCAGCAGCCCATTCAACAATAAATGAGCAAATAACTGAATAAATCAATATTACAAAAATAAACTTTGAGGCTGGAGTGAACCAGAGAGAGAGGATCTGAGTCTGCCTCTCCAGCTGCTCCCCCCCCCAGGCCTCGCGGTAGAGACAGTTCTGGAAAACTCCGGCGGCGTAACGAGCGGTTTTCAGTTACAGAACCATTTTCACACGAGGATCACGGCAACTGGTACTTTCCCACTCCTCACACTGGCCCCTCCCCATAGCTGACATTCACGATCAAATGATATCGGTAATATAACGGCTTTTAGCTTCTGTCTGAGTCCAGGTGTGAAGGATCAACCTGCTGCCGTGTCAGAACAACTTCATGTGGTTTTGTGCCAAGTTATAACGCCAGCTTTTCTCCAGTGGATCGGGACTTTGGTTCAAGTCCAAAATGGGTGCACTTGATTTACTAGACAGTCCTGGAACTGGCTCAAGTCCGTTGAAACTGAAAACTGTCATGTCTTACGTATTAAGTGCATGCGTCATATGATTTTAGACTGAATTGGTGCATTTGGCATCAGAATAGCAACTGAAATTAACCTTCGCGGATGCTGCCAAAGAAAGAATACATATTTTAGCATGTTTTAACCTACTTAAGATGCATGTATAGGTTTATAGAGAAAGGGGATTAGGGAAAAGCTATGAAGCCTGAAGTATATATTTACAATGCAGCTGCATGCATCTTATAGCTAGATGGGACGATTCTGCATAAAGACCACAAGAACTGTGGTAGAGCAGCTTGAGCGGTTTTCTCTTTACAAACTCCCAAGTTTCCCAGTAAAGGTAGTTTGTGAAAACACCTTCTGGGAAGTTTTGCTGCGTTCTATGGCAAACCAGATGCTCAAGTGATTGTCCTTCCCTGTGAATGAAAGAACATAAAAGCAGCGATGGCACGGCACATGCTGAACTGTAAATCAAACCCTTTGTCATCTACACACGAAGTCCCGTAAATCTTTAAAGTTTTGGTCAAGTATACAGGAACTTCGACTTCAGATACCAGTTGATGAGTTTTGTCATTGAGAATACATCGGTGTCTAAAGTTTGTAAAAAGGTTGCTCAAACACATCCCTGTGTGAACTGTGCTTTAGACACAGAATTTAAGGCTTTTTTAGGACGCCTGCCAGAAAAGCCAGGATACCAGTAATCTCTGGAGAAATGTTGACAATAAAACCACCAGCACCCTGGTTAGTCACCTGTTGGCGGAGCAAGTGCTCGTAAATTATAACAAGGGTGTAGATTTCCATTTACCACTTGTTGTGTGTGTGTGTGTGTGTGTTGCCGGTCGTCAGCATTTGGCAAGTGTTGGTGGTTTGATAATGCTGAGTAAAGCAGCTGTCTTAAGCAGTTCCTCTGTAATTGTAATCCCTCTGATCAGGCGCTCTGTAAACACCAGATAGTAAAACTAGCCGGGAGCGTTGGACACACATGCAAACTTTTCCTCTCGTTTTCTCTCTTGCTCTCTTCTTCATGCCGATACACCTGGATTTATAGATGACAACACAAACACACACGCAACCCTGCACGCATACACACCTGACCCCTAGTCCTCTGTGGAGCTCTCGTATGATAATCCTCCTTAAAAACTAAATGGTTTACTGCTATAATGGCTGAACATGTTTTTTGTAAATGAGTGGCCATTTGCAGCACTCATGTTTTTGATTGGTCACCATCTGCAGGGCTTAACGTGGTGAACCTGCTCATTCATCCCAAATTTGGCAGAAATGGTGCCCCTTGCCCTATTTATGGCCATGACCCAGTGTGCATCTCGTACACTCCTCACTCAGGATCAGAGTGGGAGGGAGGCGGGGAGGACTCTGCTCTGTGGATCGTTTTTAAATCCGTCCAGTGCAGTGCCTGCGTAAGAAGGATGGTATGAACTGCTTTTCTTTTTTTTTTGCTGCATCGCTCTCGGATGTCACTTTTTGTCACGGGTGTTGCCAGAAGCTTCTGCTGCCGAGCTACCCCCCCCAGCCCCCACCCTCCTATTCACTCTCCCCTGGTGTGTACCACTCAGTGGCGGTGGGAGGAAACTTTAGCTAAACTGGCAGTGAGGCAGTAAACTCTGTAAGGCATTTATAAAAGGTACACAGCTACATGTCTGGATGGCCTGACTTCATAATTCATGTCCTGGGGTAGAGCTAAATCCTAAATCCCCCCCCCCCCCCCCCCTCTCTCCATGTACTCCTCTACTGTTTAATGGGTTCTGTGTAGTCGTCAAACGCTGGTAACATCAACTAATGCCCAGCCTACCCCCTCCACACACACACACAGACACACACACATACACACACAGAAGGAAACACAGACATGCACAATATAACAACCTGGGACAGAGTCAGAACCAGAACTGCACTCCACTTAGAATTGCAGCTCCTTGTAGCCATTCTATATTTATCGCACTTTATTTATCACACTGTTCTGTGGTCCAAAGGTTACATCTTGCCAGTAAGATGCTGTTTGTGATAACTTAGAAGGACGTGGGATATTATATTTGAAGAATCCTCTTAAACCATATAGCCATTGTCATTGTCTTAAATAAATAATCGTGTTCCAAGAGCGTGGCCTGCTTGTAGTCAGGTGGTTGATTTTATATCATCCACAATGTTTTTATTAACTACTAACACAACTACTGCTACTACTACTACTTTTACTACTTTTGGATTATCACAAAAAGCCGCTCCACCGAGCAGACGTCTGCAGAGCTCACCAGGTGTGATCTGCTCTGTGCCCTTCGGGTGATTTGTTTAATTTACAGTCCTGTTGTTCCACACTCATTCTAGGGGGACACATTATCAATTAACATCTGGAGCTATAAGAGGAAGTCAGACGTGCCCTGAAGTTGGTGGCGTACAGGCTTGTAGTGAATTAGCATTAAGTCTGAGAGAGGGCCACTTTAGATAAGACCAGGGCAGTCTACACTATGCAAGGGGTTAAGTTGGGTTAGTTTACAAATTCACGCAAGTACCGAAAGAATGTGCAAGCTCATGTCTGCAAAATACTCAACAAGAAACTCACAGTTTATCCTTTGACATAAAGTCCTTAATTTAGAATTAGCAATGGTGGGCAAAGAATAAATCAATATGAAGCTGCATGTCGTACGGTCACTTCTGTTGGCCTGCAGTGGCTTTCACTCCACTACAACCACTGACATTACTAACATTTAAGCTATTGAAATGCCATTGGTCATTGTTTATAATGAACAATGTCATTGTTAATTGTATATAATGATTTACAAGCTTGTGCAAATCCTGACCCAATAAAATCTGAAATCGTTTTATGCACTTTATACAAACACAGAAACAAACACTGAGGCACACGTGTACACGCACAGTGTCCTGCCGCCTTGAGGCCCATCGGGCAGATGGACTCCCCGGACAATTCTGCCTACACACACTTCACTATGCACTGTGATATTTGTTATATCAGACACACACATAGAAACATACAAGCACACACAGGCACACACATGCACAATCACACACATGCAGTTTTGCGAGTCTGTTCAGAGAAAAATGGAACGAATGACCAGCGATCATGACCTCGCTGCCAACAGCAGATGGCATATTATGGTCATTGCTGTCATGCTGTGACATGAGTGTTACAGGCCCACGCTCCGGTTTGTTCTCATCAAAGTGACAGATCCAACAGGACAGCCTGTTGTTTTCATGGGACCTGCAGACAGGTCGTGGACACAATGGACAGGATGGCAAAATGAGAAAGTCCCCTATATGGACAGCTCCTGCTTGGCACTAGAATATTCAAAAATACATTGGAGTGTGACAGAAAATGGACAAACTATTAAGATTCAAACACAAATCAGATTGTTTTTACTGACATGGAACATAGTTGACCCTGAAGAAGCCACGAAGAAGCCTCTGTTGTGATCCTGCTCCAGGGGACATGTGTTACAGCAAACTAACAGACAAGAGTGAGATTATTTTGTGAAGCCGTGTGTCGTCATGTTGACTGACACGACCTGTAGTCTGCATCGCTGTCTCTGAGGACACCACAACTATTCGGGGGTATGTCAGCACCACCCTTCATTGTCCGTGTTAACCCCCCTTTCTGACCATTACAGTATGTGTGTGTGTGTGTTTGGGACAGCGTGTCAGGCACATGATAGGTTAACAGCTGGGATGACTTGGCTGCTGAGGTAAGAAATGTTCAGGCTGTGGAACAGCTGCGAGAGAACAGTACCAGTTCAGTGTCAGAGACAAACACAGACACAATACTCAAACGTTTTCTTTTAGAAGTCAAAATGACGATGCATCTGTTGTAGCTTGTTTTGTTCTGTGACACAGGAAGTGAATTATCCACACATTTAACCTGTGTTTTTTTTAACAGCTGCAGATTATCGATCAATGAAATTTGAGACAATTTGTCTCATAGGGCTTAAACATGCTTAAACAACTCTGTCTCTCAACAAGAGTCAGGAAAAACTACCTATAAAACACTATTAACATGGTGGGAAACCTATACCCCTCAGAGAGAGCCACATGTGACTGATCCCTCTCCCAGGACTGAGAGAAGTGCAATAGATGTTAACTTCAACTCTTCCATGTTGCAGTGAATGAAAGAAGGATTAGCGGCAAAATACGAGCTTGTGTGAGTTGTGAGATTTAATTCGAATTAGTGAATTACAAAGCACATGTGAAGAGCACATGATTAAACAGTTAATGAATGAACTCTTCCGTCGAGTAAGTTCAGAATGTGTCATCTCAGAGAAGAGACTAGAAAAACAGATCTCCTTTATATTCTGTCTCTCTTTTCTTTCCTCTAAAGGCCATTTTACTGTGGATTGGACAAAGCGAAATAAATGCCTGGATCCCAACTGTGTGTGTCTATGAGTGTGCGTGTGCGAGTGCGTGTGTGGATTTGTCCCTCTTAAAAATGCATCATCACGAAACTGAGCCATCAAACACTAATCCTGTATATTTGATGATTCAGATAGCGTTGGCGTTAGCTGTTCCTCAATCTCCTTCCTCTGAATGCCTGGATTTGAATCCTTTATGTAATCTTGCATCAAGGCCAAGCTAGTTGGGACTCTTGGGTCAATTGGAATTGAAAGTGTGTTCATGACTTGGTAATATAGCAGTAGGGTTAGCCATAATACTGGCATAATCCTTCTGTCTGAGAGTGTCGGTTTTTTTAGACAATTCTTTTCTGAAGTAACGTCATGCAGGGCTATCGTTTGATCCTCTTGCTCTTCTTCTTCTTCACTGCGGCAGGGCGTCTCTGTTCCCATGGCCTCACAATGTGCACCTGATTTTATTTCATTCCTTTAGATGAAGCCATTGATGTGATGCCTCATGTAAAATTACTATTATACTATTATTTGAGTTCTGCAGTGGTCCATTGCTGGCCAATTTTCTGTATAGTCAGTGTGGAGAGTTTATTGAGGTGTTTTATTGGTGATTATTAGTTGGTTCATCAAAGTGATTTGTTGTTCCCTGGAGCTCGTCTTCATCTGCCACCAAAGATAAATTATGATCGCCCAGTCAATAAGCCATAAAAAATAATTGCAAACATCTTTACACGAGCAAACAGGAAGAAATTCAGACAAACACAAAGGAAGGAATATAAAAAATAGCCTAGAATATGAATATACTAGATACTAATATCCTAGAATATGTGTATAGTTGAACCAGGAAAATTGTAGAAATAAACAAGAATTAAAACCCTGAATAAAAGTGCACAGGAACTACAACAACTTAAGATCCCAGTTGTTAAAATGAAATATACACAAATTAAACAACATTATTGTTGTCATATTTTAACCACATCAGTTAGAAATATGCATCTTAATATCATTGGAACATAAATAAATCTCTACAATAATCTGTGAGGGAACAGGCAAGTAGAAACGTGGTTGTTTTCATTATCCTCTTTGAATCTGTCAGTTTCCTCCTTCCTGTCGTTTCTCTGTTAAATATTAATTGTTCATTAACGAGAGATGTTAAGACAAACAGTCAGTGAAGTCCTTTTCTCTGCTCCACCTATTAGTCCTGTTCTATGAAACTGTACACATGCCTTCTCCTCCTCCCCCTCTCCCTCTGCTACACTCCCCCCTATGATGAACAGGAAAGGCTGTAAATGTGCATTAATAACCTGCAGGGGTGTGTGGTTCTGATGTCCATCTGGGAGGGAAGCGATCCGGTTGGCAGAGGCCTCTGCGGAGGTATTTGCTCTCTGAGTCATTCCTAGTTTTTTTTAAATCACTCTTCTACCGAAGTTTTAGTCAAATTGTCAACTCAGACTGAAATCTGCATGAAATATATGAAAGGGAAAAACAAGAAAGGGTCAGTTCAGTTTTTGTCGTCTGGCAGAGCTGAGGTGTTAGCGAGCAGTGAACCTGTCCACACCACATTAACTTGTGGGCGATGGATGTGAGAGGAATGTCACTTAGTCAGCCTCTCACCGAGACGTCAGTAAGTGCACTGTGGGTTGTGACAGGACAGAAGGTCAGGGACGGTCACTGCTGTCGCTCACATCATATTCTCATGCTCCTACCTCACAGTGTAACGTCATTCGTTCCAACAAAAACCAGAGTGCAGATTTAACGTAGCATTCTAGTTGGTCGACTTTAACGTCAATTCTGATGCCGGTCCACAGCTAATTGTGTGTCAGCACATTGGTCTCGGACTTATATGCTGGGATTCAGACTCTGCTTCGCTCTGAGCTGCAGGTCTCACACTGAGATCAACAACCTGTTATGCAACTCACCACGTTGAGCACTTGAGGCCCCTCCTTCCCCTGGGCCACCGGAGGACACGCGTTTGTGACTTTAGCTAACTCTAAAGTGGTTGATACATTACTGCAGTGCTGTAGCTATGGGAAATTTAATTGATCCCCCCGTGTTGTCCAATATGCTTTTATAAAGCCAGATAAATATTTTTTTTCAACTATCTCAAAGTTAATTAGTATTTATATGTCATGGCTAAGATTTTAATTAAAATCTATGTAATGTGGCATATGAGTTTTTTCAGCATGAAGCAACAAATATGCCCCTTGGAGCCCAGCGTGTTATTTCACCTTTAAAAAAACCAGAATGTGCCATTTAAATGTCAGTTTTCTTGAGGGACTGTGGCGACTTCATCATCGGTAAAGTTTACGTTTCTTAAAGTTAATGTCCAGGAGGAACAACCCATAATGATGGCAACACCATCAACAGCCATTTCCAGCAAATGACACATTATTACATGATTTTTATATCAGCTTTCACTATGTTAGTGTTACAGAAGTAATGTTATAAAGGACACGTTCAGTAGGTGTCGAGCCACAGTGACAGAAGCACAGAATCGACTTGAATAGAACACGTAGGAATCATATGTGCCTTTTGAATGGGATTTGACATATCATAAGCTCTGCATCACTTACTGCTCAGGCTGCGTTGATCCTATTACACTTTAACCTCTTCCCACTGTGTTTCAATCTTTCAGCTCTCAGAGGCCGACTGATCGGCAGGCTGTGGTATATGCTTCTCAATCCTATTTGCTCTTGTCAGTTGTTAATTGCCGTGGAAGGGATCCTTAGCATTAATCCGCCTTAGCAGGAGTTTGTGTTTGATCCCTGTCTGTTGACACGATAGCCATGAAGTATTCAAATCCATGATAAGGATGGAGGACGTCGCGTGCATGACAATGCAACGTACTCTTTCTCATGGGGTTTAATGAGATGAATGTTTTCATCGGGGCATACCCCTGTATGCCCCGATGAAAACATTCAGAGAATTATACAGAGAATTATAACACAATGTCAATACACAACATTTTATGATCAGACTAAAGCCATACGTTGAAGCTCTGCTTTGATAATTTAATATTTTACAGAGTTGCGTCTCAGTGAACGTCACAATAATTTTGTGCGTTTAAATTGTTTTTATGTAAGGGAGTTTGTATTAGCATGTTTCTGTGAGTCGTTGAGTTGTATCTGCTTTCACTCGGCCATTAAGATGTAAAGTTGTATTTTAAAGTTACATAAAACAGACAGAGAGAGCCAGTGAATGAGTTCACAACCAAACAGTATTTCTGTAATAATATTGATTTTCTCAGTCTGGCATATTTTCATGAAGCATTCCAGGGTTTCAAATCTCCACAATGAAACGACTGGTTTACAAAAATAGTTTTCAGGTTGAAATGTGAAGAAAGGATTCTTATTTTATAAATAATCTATAATTAGTCTTTATTAATAGACTTAGTTTCTACACAGCTGCATCAGAGAGAACTGTCGAGAAAAAAACACAAAGCCGAGGCAGAACTCAGGAGGGGATTAGATCACAGTGACAATGTCAAACACAGACTTCTCAATAGACTTGTTTATGTGGACACAAATATTCCAACATCAGCCTGATTAAAACACCAGTCTGAATAAGCAGCTCCCATGTAGGGTTCACAGTTTGGATTCACTTAACCCCGAGGAGGTCATACGCCGAAAAAGCAATTATCGAATTAAGATGTGGAGTATTCTGACCTTAGTCACATTATGTAGACATTTATACATTACATTATAACTTCCTATTGGAGTTTTCAGAGCATTTTGCAACATCGACATACGTCAGTTTAAATTTGATGACAGCTGCCCTAGGTTTGACTGGAAACAAGTGGTGGGACATAATTTGAATGATCAGACTATAGTCTGTAACATGTAAAAGGGAATTTAAAGGGAGTATTTAATTTGCGACACATGTAAACATCATAATCAATAGAATAATATCAGGTCAGAATATTGCTGTCCATGCAATCATTTTGTCACAAAGCTCAGGAGAACGACGCCCAGGTCAGCAACAAGTTTCAAGAAAGAGGCTTTAGCCATTTGAAGATGTTAGCCATTGCTTTTAGATGCATTGGATATTATAACACAATTTGTTTGTGTTTAATAGACTGTGTGTGATTTCATATCTGAGTGGGCCTCTAGCCTAACTACTTCCTGTAAACAGAATGAACTGGAAACCAATTCATGAAGTTGGCCATGTGGCAGAGAAGAGCGTCTCTTTGGTGTTTAAAGATAAGAGTGACATTATATAGCCCTACCCAGCCCTCAGCACCCAGCCACCACATAAACACACAAACAAGCTCGTAAACAGATAGAATATCACATATATCTCTTACTCATCACGTGGGAGAGCGAGAGCCGTTAACCCTGAGGCTAAGGAAGCTGTCAGAATGAGGCAAAATGAGTTCTCTGCAAGGCCACTCTTTGATGCTGGATCAATAGGTTTTCATGTGAGTGCTATATGTGTCGATCACTGGGCCCTCAACAACAGTTTCATCACATTCCTCTCTGTAGACAGGTTGGTTTGGCAGTCTGCAGCATTACTCGTGCTCTTCTCAACCTGCTCATTTCCTTCCACTGCAAGCGAACACAACACACACACACACACACACAAACACACACACACACACACAGAACAAGAACGTTAAACGCAAAATATTGCCATAAAAAGAGTGATTTGTGACACAAGAAAATAAAAAGTAGAGCATAATATGAAGCAATAGATGTTTTTTCGATTGTAACATGATAAAAATCGTCATATTGCACAGCCCACATCTTTAAGTTGAAATATAGAACCTCAGATATATTTTTTACCATAGTTGAAAACAGGATGATATAAGGACAACAAATAAGATGGACTACAGTAAAAGTGTGGGCCCCAAAGTGCAACCTCAATGCAACATAAGTGACTACACCTGTGTGCCACTGCAACAAATGTGATGCAACATGTGATTTACACACAAGGATCATTTCCTGAACAAGGTTGTATTTCTAATGTCAAATGGACCCCGTAAGGTGAGGAACTGCCTGACTGAGACAAAGTTAGAATTCATAGAAAGGAGAAGAGGGCACATTACTGAACATGATCCAAAAGAGGTATAGGAATAAAACATGTCTTAAAAAAGAGAGGGTGAAGTCCTCGTCTAAGATCTGACTCCACACATAAGTTCTTAACCCTGGATAAAAAAACAGACGAGTGCCTCTGACTTTGAACGAGGACCATCTGTGGAAGCTGGTGGCTCACAGCTCACAGTGCAAAGGACACCGCATGAAGTCAACCTCTACAGACGGTGTCGAAAGAAGAAAAATACGTTGCTCACAAAACTGAGAGAAGAAATTTT
Source organism: Pleuronectes platessa (assembly GCF_947347685.1). NCBI lineage: Eukaryota > Metazoa > Chordata > Actinopteri > Pleuronectiformes > Pleuronectidae > Pleuronectes > Pleuronectes platessa. The sequence continues at coordinate 20,355,805 of NC_070633.1, forward strand.
GCCAAAGATTACGAAAAGGAGATGAATATTGGCAGCACAGTCCTCGGTCAGATGAGGGTCCAGCATGTTTGGCATTGACCGGGCCAGGACCACAGCATTGTGCTGACTAGGAAACATGGAAGTGGGAATCTGCTGATACAGGGAGAGTGAGTGCCAATGATGTAGGGAAAATTATGTAAATACTGTAAGAAAATGCCAATAAGGTTGGCAGGATAGGAATTTACCAACATGATACTGATTTCAGACGCAAGGACAAATATATAACCCACAAAAACGATTAAAGAAGAAAACATGTAAAACTATTACCTGGCTAAGTATGTTTACCAACTTGAATTCAATAAAAAAAAAAGAGCAATAGAGTGAAGAGAAGCTTAGACTCATGTCCAGATTCAAATATATCATTAAATATTAGGACAAAATACTAAAATCAAAGACTGAAATCTCACAAATGAAGGTGTGTTGACCTTTCTAGCTGCACTATAGTCATTTCACTATAGTTTCAACAATCAAACATTTGTGTATTTCAAATTAAAGCCCGTCCTTCCTCTTGCGCTTTGAAAAAAAAAGGGTAAATAAATGAAGACAGTTTGTATATACTTAACATTTTATTGATACTGACCAGGGGTTGTACTTAGTGTTGCTGAATGCTGTGAATAAGATAAGATGCTTCACTGCCCTCTGAGGCAGATCCGTAGCTTCTTTACATTCTGCATGTCAGCGTAAATGAATTGCTTTGGTGCACAGAGCTCGACTGGAGCCATGATGACATTATTCTGCTGCATTTGATTCATCTTTTATGCATCATACTTTCTTTATGCTGATGACACTAAGACTCTCAAATATGTTTAATACATTAGTAATATAGCATGCACAAGTTTGGTGTTTTACATAATGTTAAACCTATAGGGCGCTGTGTTTTACAGTGCCATAAAGCTAATAGCCATTATTAAAAATAACAGTGGAGGTATACTATAGCCCTAAAAATGTCACATTTATTTTAATTAACATCTCTCTGGTTACAAAAGAACACAACATTAGTCCAAAGCTAGAGGTTTCTTTTTATAACAAAAAACAGCAAAACAACAAGCTTGAGAAAGAGACACGGAAGGAGAGGGAGCGATAAACAATGAGCTCAGAGAGATGTAAGAGCGTGGATAAAAATGTGAGCTCATTCTGCGTTTCAAAGAAAACCTCAAGTTCACTTTCTCTGCTACCTGCAAGGTGACTTACAACTAGAAAAACAAATGTCTTTCTCGAGATGGAGCCGTGCTGAACCAAAGGCAAAGGTAAGACAATGTGCTAGATTCTGCTCCCTGCAAAACCACATCGAGGCCAAGCTATTTTCAAAACACAGACCTTAGGCTACAGACCTGTGTCTGTGCTTAATTCTGATTCTAATTCAGTGAGTATGCCATTTGTCAAGTCGTGATTAAAGCGTTCCACTTCCTTGATGGATATATCTGCCATGACTTGAGTAAATTGTGCAGATTGCACCTCATAAATGGAAGTGTGGTTCATTTCTCCAGACCCTGCAGTGCTTCAGTTGATTACACGCGTCCTTGAACCCCATTCGTTCACAGCATCGTGGTGTTTGTGAGCCCGGGTGTCACTGATGACGCTTTGACACATCAAGCCTGCTCATCCAACCAACAGATGTTTCCACACATGAACAGACGCACAGCACAGTCATCGCAAATCACTGCTTTATGCTCCAAGTAAATACTGCCCACGCAGATAGCACACCTTCCATACTGTTGCCTTTAAACCTGAACATGCCAGGCTTTAAATAGATGAGCAACTAACCGAAGAAAGATACATCTCACACACCCCCACCTCTCCTTACTGTGAGATTTATTCCTGTCACAGGGGCAAGGACATCCATTGCAGTGTTCTGAAGGTCCAGTGTGGCAACACTGGTGCCTGTAGATCACTGCCTATCATGGACCTGGCTGACAGCTCACTCTGAGTGGCTGCTGCTCTGATAGAGAGTGAGGTCCCACGCCCTGTCGGGTCATCCATCACGAATCCTTCAATCCCGGTATACGTTCTACATCAAGGCTGGGGCAAGGATGAAGGAGACAGGCTGTAAAAGATGGTGCCCACCCCTCCCCTGCCCGTCCTCCCAGTCCTACCGTCATTCAGTTTTATTACCTCTGATGAGGCGGCGGTTAGCGGGCTCGTTAATAAATGGCGAGTGGAATCAGGCAGTTATTGAAGTTCTCAAAAGTCGATTCCCTCCATCTTCCACTACCTGCATTTCCCACCTAAGCATTGGGTTCACTGGAGAATACTAAGTATCAGACAGGATAGTGAGGGTGACAGACTGTAAGCGGCTCCAGAGTGCATTCATATTTGTGTCGGTGAGCAAAAAATTGTTCAATCCTTTTCCGTCTAAAGTCTTGAGGAGTCTCAGTAACACATGTTTGGTGCAGATGGGATAAAGTTTTCATTCTTTTCTCTTTTTTTGGAGGGCAAAGAAACTCATCGGACAGATCGGTGGACTACTTAGAAAATATTTTGTATATGTAGATATATCGATTCTGAGTGTGATTATCTGGAATGGGACAATAATTTGGTGCCAGAAAACTTCTGGACTCTGTTTGACACAATCATGTTTGTGAAGGCTTTGGTTGCCTGCAGGTAAACAGTCCAAATGGAGAGCAAAAGACACAGAACACATTGACCGAAATGTTTTGGTAATCAGCTTTTTAAATGTATCCGTATTCAAATGTAGATAAATGTTTATAGAGATTAGTCAAAATGGTACCTAAAACACATCAACAAATATTCGCTGTTTGTATTCTGTTTGGAGAAACGTTCGACTTTTGTGATTAAATAAACAAGGCGGACTCATAACGGAGTAAGATAAACAGAAGAGAGACTTTGCCTTGATATCTGCAATCCACCCCGGAAGCCCTACAATATTGGCCATGGCATGACAGTTTCTCCTCTGCTCATCTGTGTTGCATGAACAGTTGCGAAGGGCAGATTATCTCACGGTGTCCACTGGTTTGGTTACAGCGCCTCTGTGCCTCGGGAGCAAAAAATATTCCTGGAAGGAGACTTAGGTCACCTCTCTGTCATTCCAAAGCACAATTAAAGTTCCATGCTGCAGTGGATTGTATCAGTTGGGTTCTCAGAACCTTGTCCCGCTGTGGGGGTGTTAGCGTAGCAGGTTATTTAGGAGCTCGAAGGCGGCACTGAGATACTGATAAGTCCTGTAGGGGAAGAGGCATGTGGTTGATTAATTGCACTGGGTCTGGGGCCCTGATTATCTGCTGCCTGTTTGTGTGTGTGTGTGTGTTTTATAGGGTAAAAACACAAGAGAGTCTAGTGTCAGGCAACGACTGACCTGACCGATATTGGATCTGCTCGAGAAGCATCAGTTGCTTTCTGGCCTTTAACTTCGGCTAACTGGATAACTTCGGCCATTAAAGGTCTCTAAAGTTGCGTGGAATCATGGGAGTTGCTAGCTTTTATTCCTGTTACACGGCAGACTGAAACGAGTGATTGTGATCCACGGCTGGCCAATAAAAAGAGTGAAAAAATCAGCTGACTGCCTGATTGGCGAGCAGGTAGTTTTTTCCTTTGTTATATATAAGTTGCCCGGGAAGTTATAGCAGAGATGTGCTAAGCCAACTTATTATCAACATAGCAACCCAAGTATCTGAATATCAGTTTTAAATTGGATGCAAAGACCAATAACAGTCCCGGAGAACTGGTCCCTGAGATGAGATACTTATTTTTGTAAAGGGACTTTATGAATGAAAGGAAACCTACTGTACAGCCAATAATCAGCAGTAAGTGGTTTTGGCTCTCTACAGCTGGTTGTCACCAATAAGAGTGAGTGTGTGGTGGTCGTGAATGGAGTGCTGAACATTTTATGGAGTTTGCTGCTTGTGACGTCGCACCCACTCAGATTACTCAAGTCAAATATACAAACTATGCCGACATAAACCATTCTCATCACATAAATAGACTTAAATCAGTTTAATGTTTTTAATCCCTTTGCCTGCAAATTCTAGGTATTAGTTTTCACCTTACATTATTTTGTGTACAGTGTTCACTGTCATCCAGTGCTGCGTGTCCCATTAAAAAAAGATTGAACCCATGTGCCTCAAATATATTTGGAATTTTTTTGTTTTTTTCTCTCGTTGTTTTGTTTGAAACACAAGGATAGACGTGTGTTTGTGTTTCTTGATCTTTTGTTGTGAAGGAAACACTTTGTGCTCTGAGGCACATGGGAATCTGTGGCTGATATTGTCTGAGTGTATTTATTAGCTTAGCGTATTCTTACAGGAAGTTGAAACTGAGGCAGAACTGTAATACAGTCGAGATTCATCGCTCAGGATGAGACTGAGGTTTACACAAGAACCTGATATTTTCACACAAAGGAAATAGTGTCATCAAGCACAACTCTGTGTCGTGGGAAAATGGGTCAAGAGTGAATTTCTAACACCATTGAGGATGACATTTTTCTCATGAGTTCAGAGAAACAAAAGTCAAAATAAGATTTGTGGGTCCTACTTGTTATAAATGGGGTTGTGCATGTTGTGGTGGTGGCTGCAAGTCCTTTTCACAAAGTTGTAAATGTGTCAGACCTCTGGCCCTGAAAATCCATTAGGAAAAGAAGATACAATATACTTGGGCTGATTAGCTTGTAGCTAATCCATCAACGCAAAATAGGTCAATGATCGATGCCAAGGCCTGTGCCCAGAAGAGGACAGACGCAGTAGGCCCGACACACACAGACAGAAACACAAGGCTTTTCACTGGATCCCAGTACAGAATCTCTATGGGACGTTGCAGGAGCTCGTATTCATCTAACTCTGAGTATATGCATGACTTCATGAAAGCAAAACCCGGCCACCGCAGTGTGACCCGGGGGCCTGTGCATGCCTTTGCATCTGCTTGCCTGCTCATACAGTAGACATAAGGTGATACAGGGTGGGGGGGCGGGCACCATCACACACCACCTGAACTCATTTTAAGAGACCTTTTCCCTCTCTACCAGCGGGTCCTGGTTCAGTGCCTGCTGAAAACCTGCCATAACACTGATTTTGAACTTCACACTGTTTCCTTTTGTCGTTACTTTGTGCTACTTTTCTTTTTCAGCAACCGAGGATATATTAAGCCAAGCCCTCACTTTTTTTTTGTGATGGTTCTCTTTAAATCGAGTTATTTTTAGAGTTTGGTTTTCTTGATCTAAGCCTGTCTCTATCTTTCTTATTGTCTTCTATCCCCCTTTCCACTCTCCTTTGTTCTCTACTGTTATTTAAAGCCATTGCTGTAGCTAATGTATGCTGTATTTTGATTTGCCTGTGTTTAAGCCCTGTGTTCTTTGCACCTTGTTGTTGTTTTCTTTTGGTTTCTGTGTGTGGTGAGCGTTCTAACCCCAGTTCATTCTGTTATGGCACCACCGCAGTCCAGGATGACGCTGCCCCAGGTACCCAGGAGTACATTATGTTACGGCAGGACTCCATCCACTCTGCGGATATAAGGAGTAAAGGGTCCCCCTTTCGTGCTAAGTGTCACGAAATCTTCTGCTGCCCGCTGAAGCAAGCCATCCACAGAGAGAGCACAGAGCCCGAAGGTTTGTTCGCACCCCCTCTTTGTTTTGATTTGCTGATGCTCCTCGTCTCCCCTGCTTACTCCCGTCTTGTTTTCCCCCCTCTCTCATATTCTGTGTGAACTGATAGTTCTCCTCCCCTCCAAACTAAGATCTCTTTCATTGCTGTCCCATTTTTTAGAGAGCATCTGGTGTGCCTCTTCCCCTTTCGAGCATGCATGTGTTCGTGCAGGAACGTGTGCGTGTGTGGGTGCAAGTGCGAGGGTCTGCGTGTGAGGGTGTTTGAGTATAAGACTGAATGCTTGGGGCATGTTTGCTCACAGAAAACCTGCACGAGGGCACATCTCCATCTCTGCCCTCGTCCACTGTTTGTATGAGTGTGTGTGAGTTCGTGTACGTGTGTCTCCACACCCCAGAATTTGGACTGAGGAGCATAGCATCTGTAGCTCCTGCCCACCCCTCCCTATCCCAAACCATTAAGTCGGTCATTGCTACCCTGAGGCGCAGGCACAGACCAAAACAAAGTGCAAAAAGAAAAGGGGTTGTAGACGGAGGCAGCTGCCGCCTTAATGAGTTCAATGACAAGGCGATTTCTGTATGTGCTTCCACTTCCACTAACCTCACACAACAAAATAGTGAAACTCTTTTCATCTTCCAGACTATGTAAGATTGAAAGGTTTCATATTCGAGACTAAACAATACTACAGACTTCAAGTCAGCTAACCCCCACCCCCTTGTTTCCTCTGCTTCCTTGCTTCTGCCTGTAGTCTTGTAGTTACAGCCTTGTTCAGTCCTTCCTTCCTTCCTTCCTCCCTTCCTTCCCTTCTTCCTTCCTTCCTTCCTTCCTTCCTTCCCTCCCTCACTCCCTCCTTCCCTCATTCCTTCAATCCCTCCCTCTAATGTTCCTTCCTTCCCTCCGTCCTTCCTTCCTTCCGTACTCCCTTACGTCCTCCTTCCCTCTATTATACCTTCCATCCCTCCGTCCCTTCATCAGTCCGGCCTTCCTTCCTTCCTTCCTTCCTTCCTTCCTTCCTTCCTTCCTTCCTTCCTTCCTTCCTTCCTTCCTTCCTTCCTTCCTTCCTTCCTTCCTTCCTTCCTTCCTTCCTTCCTTCCTTCCTTCCTTCCTTCCTTCCTTCCTTCCTTCCTTCCTTCCTTCCTTCCTTCCTTCCTTCCTTCCTTCCTTCCTTCCTTCCTTCCTTCCTTCCTTCCTTCCTTCCTTCCTTCCTTCCTTCCTTCCTTCCTTCCTTCCTTCCTTCCTTCCTTCCTTCCTTCCTTCCTTCCTTCCTTCCTTCCTTCCTTCCTTCCTTCCTTCCTTCCTTCCTTCCTTCCTTCCTTCCTTCCTTCCTTCCTTCCTTCCTTCCTTCCTTCCTTCCTTCCTTCCTTCCTTCCTTCCTTCCTTCCTTCCTTCCTTCCTTCCTTCCTTCCTTCCTTCCTTCCTTCCTTCCTTCCATCCGTCCCGTCATCAGTCCGGTCTTCCTTCCTCAAAGCATGATGATATGTCTGCACTCTTTTTATGTTATCAGCATTTGTAGGATTTGTAGTAAAGTAAAGAATACAATAATAATAAAAAAAATGTGCTCCAAGCATGCAACCATACCCGGCACTGTCTGGTACTCAGGTTCTCTGAATGCCTCATTTATCATCCAAACCCCAATAGAGTGCTAAGATTGTAGAAATTGCTTTTTCTTTGCAGACTTCCAGCTCGGTAAGATATGAATTATCTCACTGCTGATGTTTCCTCTGCAAAGCACTGCTCTGTCTCGTGTTGCCTCTATGTTTGGTACAGTATTTCTAAACTTGGACATCGGTTAACCTGTTGGAGGCTGTCTGTGTAGCCGCTGAAGGACTCAAGCACATGCACTTATCCTTGTGAGAAAGAGAGAGAGAGAGAGAGAGATAGAGAGAGGGAGAGATTAAGAAATGGAATCTCCAGCAGAGGTCTGGCTGGTGACGTTCAGATGTATTATTCAGTTTGGCTGCAGCTCCAGTTGGACGTGACTGAATTTACAAAGGAAGGAGGGGAGAACATAACTCTTACGTAAGCTGATGATGAGGACGTCATTACTGTTGATGGACGATGTTGATGGAAACTGTGTTAAACTATGTGTGGAGTAGGGTTTACAGACACAGGAACACACAACCTACGATAAAGACGTGTCTACTTTTCCAAGCACGTGTGACACTAATACTTTTGAAATTAATGGATAAACCAAAATTAAGTGTCCAGAACAGCTCTGTTGCTTATTAGCATTGATACTACAAGTCTCTGGACTCTACTGGAGGAAAGAATGATATATATTTCTTAAGATATTCCCTCATTTGGTGTTTTCAATTCTAAAAATTGGTCTAACCCTAACCCTTACCCTAGGTCTGGGGACTGCAAATTTTGTTTTTAATTTTTATAATCATCAATCCATAGGACTCCTGTGATGATTCCCTTTGAGGCATTGACGTCCTGTTTCACCACTCCACACAATTGTTCTAAGTAAAACTTATAGCCTACGTTTATTGGTAAATCTATTTTTATTTTGAAAAGAAAACCAGAAGGTTTGTTTTCAAAGATCTGAGCAGGAAAGTCGGCCGTGTCACATTGTTACCATGGCAACACCATCCCCACGGCTTTATGTTGCACTTATTAATGATTTTCATGGATTTCAATCAGCACTCACTGTGGCTAAATGTTCAGTTGACTTTGGATGTGGATTGCAGCACAGATTGTTTAGTGAAGACGAGACTACACAAACTAAAATGTCCCAAAGAGACACAAAATGAGTACACACAGAGATGTGGCCTATATAGGACGGGCGGAAGTGGGGCTTTTACTTATCTGAGGCCAGTAATGTATCCAATGCCTGGATCTGGACCTCAAGTACTTTATGAGTTGATTAGCCTCTTAGCAACCGACTCATGAAAACCAACAAGGATGACTAATGCTACTTTCAACCATCTCTGTTAATGGATTCAAGACTTTATTTATAAGGTGTTTGGATACAGACACTGAATTTTAAGGTTTTTAGACTTTGAACAAGTTCTTCCCCTGTGAGATTTAATCTGTGTTTGTGCTTAGATGCTGGAGTTTGTCTGCTACAGGTGGATCACTGACAGTTCTCTGACAGGTGCAAACATTAACAAGGCCTTGATGAGGTCTGTAATTTGCAGTATAGTTAACTCTGATGCTACATCCACACTACTACGTTTCCATTTGAAAAGGAATCATCTCTGCTTGGGATACGTCTGCCATCTACACTACTCTGGATGGGCAGAAATTGAATAGTTTGGACATCTTCAACATTAACAGCCACTTGCCGACTGGGTCTTTTCAATGTATGGAATGTAGCCTTTGCTGATTCATCAGGCTTCTATCACGGCAGTAGCCTTCAGTGTTCCACTGCAATGTGACCCTTTAAATTGCATTACACATAAGTTAGCGTCTTCCAATAAGTGCATTAATTAATTACATTACATGTCATTAGGCTGATGCTTTTGTCCAAAGCGACTTACAATTAGTACAATCAACATTTATGAGGGGCCATTTAGGGGTTCAGTATCTTGCCAAGGACACTTCGGCATGCAGATGGGGAAGAGTGGTGATTGAACCGGCAACCTTCTTGTTGGAGAACGACCACTCTACCCCCTAGGCCACACCGCCCCCTATAATGAAGGTACAAACCCAAAACAGCAAGAATCATGTAAGTACATTAGCTTCAAAAAAGTCCAACAACAAAGTTCTAAATGTAAGTGCAACTTGACTCAGACCATCTTCTTAGCCAATGTGTAGTCGGAGAAGATGTGTTTTTAGCCTGCGGCTTAAGATGTGAAGAAGTTCTGCTGTCTTGATGTCAATGGGGAGCTTGTTCAACCATTTGGGAGCCAGGACGGCAAACAGTCGTGATTTTGTTGAGTGGCTAGGTGTCACTCGGACCCTGTGGACTTTGCTCAGATGTGTTAGTATGGACAGGAAACTGATATGGAGCCAAAAAGGCTTCTGTGGACAGAGGTTTTTAATGCAAAAAACGTAGTAGTATCGAAGTAGCTTGAGTCTCTTGCTCCTGATGCATTCCAACATTACAATGACATGACTGATGCAGAGACCATAACATTGGCTTATTGGAGTCAGGGTTCACAGAACAGCGTACCAGCAGCACATGGGCTTGGACTGTAGCACCCAAGAGAATGAGATCAAATCATATCAGTATATCTCTGTAGAGGTGTAGAGGAGACCACAGACAGAGAGTGTACCGGACTTTCTTTCCTCCATCTTCAGGCCTGTGTTTGCTGCCTGCTGTCACACAGTTTGTTCTCTATTGTACTCTCTTTGGTAACTCTGTGTCATCACCTATCAATTCCTCGCCATTCTCAAAACTCTCTCTCCTGTCTCCTCTGCCTCCGTTTCTCTCTCTCTCTCTCCCTCTGTAACTTTGGATCCGCAGCGGAAACAAAAGACGGTGCCTGAGGGGCCGATGTGTAAATATCCCATCCATAATTCAAATGACTGCAAGACTGTGTTTATGGTTTCAGGCTGTGCAATGCATACACAGACGGATGGATATCTATAGAGATATGTAAACACAGACGTACGAGGCAGGGGCATGTAAGTGTCCAATGAGGAGTTCAGATTACACAAGTTGTAAAATGCAGAATGACTGAAACACAGGGACGGACTTCTCTTGAATTACATTGTATATCTTAAATAAAAAGTCAACAGGGCCCACACGACTCCGTTTAAAAAGCATCCACCTGATCTAATCAGTCACCAGTTAACCTTTTACAGTATTAAACAACTGTGAGTTCTAAGATGTACTATCTCAAGCTGTATAATGAAAGTCAGTGAGGCCATTTGTCTTGGAGACAGAATGAGGTCCAGAGTGTGTGCAGCACAACGTCCACTCCCCTATCTAATCAGCCTTATTGACAAAATAACTCATCTGCTGCTCACTCAGCCGAGTAAATGTGAGCAGAAGTGCAAGAGGAATGAGTAGCCACATCCATTTCCCCACACCCAATGTAAAATGCATGGCAGTGATTCAACACAAAGTTGACATGACGCTCTTACATTTAAGGGGCCAGCATCGCTCCTCGTGACAGACAAGTCCTGCACACACTGCTGCGATGTTGACAGGGGACAAACACGCAGCCTCAGGATGCACCCGTGCTCCAATTAAACGGCTTGTTCAAATTTTCGTTTTTCTCCATTGCCGTCTGCCCTTCTGCATGAAAGCCACAGCTCTGTTTGTCGACGTCAATACATAAATAGACTGTGCATGAATAAATAATGTGTATGATAATGCGATTCGGTGCCTGGAGAGAGGAGGCCAGCAGGAGAGTGTCAGTGTCCCATCAGCACTGCTGTACTAACCGGACCGGTGTGGTCACGTGTGAGAGCTTAAAAGTCCAGATGGATAGAGTGCACCTGGAGAACCTTTGAACAAGTCCTTCTAACAAGAGCGAGTAAGACAACATGTGTCAAATAGTCCCACATTTAAGTTTAAACTGTAGTTTAAATATCTAAGACTTTAGCAGAAAGAGATGGATAAAAATAGAGAAAGAGCAAAGGGTAGCCTGCACGCTCCATTGGCTTGATGTCATCTTCCCCCGCATGTATTTTCATTACTTACCTCCTCTAATTTAGCCTGAAATCGTGTTAATTTGTTGCTCCTCCGGGGTTTGAACCAAAGGCACAGACAAACAGTAGGAGTGGGTGTATATGACAACATTAACGAGGAACATCTCTGGAGACAGGCGGAGAAGTGAGGCTGAGCAAAGTTGCCAGGCCTATTACATTAAATCATTGTCTGTTTAATTAGCACTTCTCTCACATTCGTCTTTGTGTCCCAGGTCCTCTCCTTGTAGCAGACTCGCCACACAGAATGGAATACAAGAGCCTTCTGTTCAAACAGACCACTAGTTTGTTCTGAATGAATAGTATCAGTGATTCTAGGATGTACTGTACAGTTTGAGTTATATGAGGTTTGTAAACTGACATGTATATGATGCATGTCATGCCACTATTGCAAGTCTACGTTTTTGTTTGTCTATAAACTCAAACATCTCTTTCCAAACAAACGTTTTGGATCTATATAGTTTTAAACCCCGTCCATTAGCCTGGATGCCAGACGAACTTAGCCCCGCCCACAACAATTTGGTCGGGCAGTTCGGTCTGGAGTCGCTCCATTGGGAAAAAATTATGGGGCGTGTTTCAACTGACCAGGAAGTAAAATTCCTCTTCGCTCAATTGGATAGACCTACAACCAATCAGAGCAACGTAGTATGTGACGTATGCTAAGCAGCGCATTGTGAGTTATTTACTAACGCTGGGTTCACACCGGACGCTTCAGCGCAGCGCCAAGCCTTAAATAACAGCTGGCTCCCATCCACTCCCATGTTAAAACTTTGTGCCGGTCACACCGGAGGCTGAAGCACCGCGAGGCAGCCTCGGCGCAGCGCGGTGCTTCAGCCTCCGGTGTGACTGGCACAAAGCCGTGCAGCGATCTACTGGATCAACGGGTGATATTATTAGCGCTGCCCGGCGGTTCAGCGTCGCTTCAGTGTCCGGTGTGAACAGCCAAGCGCCGGGGCGATAGGGATTAGCGCGGTGCTTTGGCGTCGCCTCCACGTTCTGTGTTCCTCTTTCAAAATGAATGCGCTGTCGATGTCTTCTAAAACAGACTCAATGGCAGCATCGACACATCTCAGCTCGCCAGCGGCAGGCATGTTTGTTGAAAACGAATTCAACCCGAGGGCACAGTGATGACGTGGTTGATTACGTTACCTGTCAATCATCGTATAAAGCCCGCCCTGACAATCTGATTGGCCCGGTCCGGCCATAATTTTTTCCCAATGGAGCGACTCCAGACCGAACTGCCCGACCAAATTGTTGTGGGCGGGGCTAAGTTCGTCTGGCATCCAGGCTACCCGTCCATAGTAACACACCTAAAACCGTATATATATCCCTTGACCACTCCGAAGAATAGTATGCGAGTGTGAACGAGAGAGAGAGAGAGAGAGAGAGAGAGAGAAAGAGAGAGAGAGAGAGAGAGAGAGAGGGAGATAGATGAAAAATAATGAACAGACTAAGCACCAGCTGAATTAATGAGTTAATGAGCACAGCTATGAAGAGAGATTTTCCTCATTTAAGAAATGTATCAATCATTATGTATTGATAATGGGGTAAAATCAACATTTTGATAGTCCCCATCATTCCCAGTGCCTCAGCTATGACAAACCTCACAACCTGCTTGACACTAAAATCCCAGCTTATGCCACTAATGGACACGCTCTATTATTGTTTCACTCAGTTCATGTTCCTCTTTTTAACTGCAGCTCGAGCTGAACGGGAACGATCAGTAGAGAAGTCGGCCTAAAGTGACTGTGACACAAGCGGTGGGCAAGTTCCCCCGAGAGTAAACAAGCGTTAAGCTATTTAATTGGGGCAATGAGGCAAACTGCTCAGTCAGCACCACATTAATGGGAGGCTAGCAAAGTGTCCCCTGACAGCTGTGGGTATAGAGACTGCAGACTTGCAAATTCCAGTCCGTAATTGGTGAGTAGTATTGTAATATATCAACAAGTCAATGAGTCCAAAGCCATTTTTCAACATAATAGTATATCTTTGTTGAGTCATGCAGCGGTGGGTCAAGATCCAGATGGTTGTATGGTCGACCTTTCTGTTGTATAGTTATTATTTTTTATATATACATTTTTTCCAAGCATTTTCCAGAACCCATAACAAACCCAGACAAATGTTTTAACACATACAGTCCATAGAGTACTTCATATGATCCCGGTCAACAGGGTGCAGCCTATGTACAGTATCTGGTTGCCTGCCAACACTGCAGCATGCTTCTGCTCGCTATTCATCAGCTTGCCTCTATTCCCCGTCACTAACACAGACATTCACTGGTAGCAACTGTTCCCACTCTCCCCTTTCTGGGCCTTTAAAGCCTTTTTTGATGCTTTTATCCAACAGCCTGTGATATCCAGGGTAATATGGATGGTAATTGGCCAAATTCAAATTTAAGTGTGTAACTCATTTATTTCTCAGGCAAGTCCTCTGCATGCTGTTTATAGGACAAATACCAGTTCTTAGATAGTGTCTTATATGTCAGCTGTTAATCAATGCAAAAGGAAATGCAAAGGACTAGATATGCCAAAGATGTGATTACGGCCATTTAGATTTAGTAAATTTGTTTTTAATCACAAAATGGCCCAATCGCTGCATATCATAGTCACAATTATTAAACTAGAATACATACCGCCCTTTAATTCAATTAAACTGCACCACAGAAACATGTAATGGCTTCTTCCCTTACCCATTCTGCATCCTTCCTCTAAGTTTTGTGGTTATCCAGTAGTTTTTATGTAATCCTGATCACTAAAAGAGAATCAAACAAAAAAAAAACTAATGTAGATGAAAACAAACCTTAAAAAACATGCTTTACTGAATGTTTATAGCAAAATACTGATTGAACCGTAAACTTGTCAAACATGCCTAATTGTGGCACCCTGACATTAAAGATTGTCAAAAAAAGTCAAAAAAAATAGCATTTAGAACTTTCATGACCTTAACAGTTCCTCAGACCCCCTCATTTCCAGAGCTGCCCAAGCATCAAAGTAGAAGAGACCAGGAGTTTAGCGTGGCTCAGACACATACAGACAGTTGGAGGGGTCATCTTGGGTGTTGGACGCGATTATGTAAAGTCCTCGCATGTTTCATCTCGGGGGGTCACCAAGTAATATGCCAGGCTGCCAGCCAGGGCTAATGTTGGTTAGGATTCATGCAGACACCCAATTTCTCCCATCATGTCGCCTGCCAGCGCCAGACACAGCTTGGTCTGATGAAACCAGGACTAAGGACGACAAAAGTTGTGCTGTCCTCCACATAAACAGAAAACACTGTGCAGCCATACTTCCAGAAGTTGGGGAAAAGTTTTTTTGCTCAAATTCAGGAACATTTTAAGTCAAGAATGGGATCAGAATGATAACCGCCACTCGGGAAAAAAGCGTCGCCAGCCAGAAAGTGTTTTCCGTTTTCCTCGCCCCGTTTCCCTCTCTTGGCCGTATCTTTGTGTGCTGCACCAGAGACATATTAGAGACACAGGGGGAGTGACAGTTTATTTACTGCCTTCTCAATGTTAGAAAGAAAGTGTCCAGGGTATTCCACAGTGGCCTGAGCCAATTTAGTGCTGAGTGTGTGATCCGGGCGCTGTGCAACGACCTCCCCAACTTTGCAACAGCAGCTACTATTAAAAACAGCTTAACATCAGAGTTATATATTTAATCACTACAGTGGTGTATAATAAGGGCGGTTTAAATTGGTTTTCTACACAGATTTTCTCCTGTTTCACCCCAGTTTGACATAATCCACCAACCGACATCCTTATTGCGTGAGAAAACCATAAAGGAGGTCTGAAACAGGTTTTCAACCAAATGGACTGCAACATACCAGGATTTAAAAGGGTGCTGTCACAACTCATTTTATCATGAAGCACTTTGATGCAATGTGAGATCCCGGAGTCGTAAACTTTGAGAATAGTTGATTTTTTCAAGATTGGCTGTGTGGGGAACTGACGGGGAACTATTGCATTTTAGAAGTGGATGTTCTGACTTGACAGATGATGCCACAGTTTGTTTGCATCACCAGACGGTTTAGCTGTCTTCAGACAGTGTGTTGTGATCCCGTCAAATTGCATCCTGATAGCTCACACAGTCACTCACTGAGGATCTCCAATACACAGAACGCTAGGAGCTCACAACACAAACAGAAAGACAAGTTTGAAACTGCAAAATTGCCGACAGCAAATATAAAATCCATTACATTAGCATGCCATGACCTCTTCTCCACTTCCTGCACTCTCCATGTTTTAGCTTCCATTAATGTCCCTCTGAGCAACTTGACCCTCGTTCTCCTGCGTCAGCAACACTGATCAGTACGTCATCTTAATATAAATGGTAACAACTATATTTACCTTCTGATGCTTGTAGACCTATGCTTGGCTGTACTTTGTAGTATGATTACAGAATAACCCATAAATCAAATTTCATAAAGGTTTGTATGAATGACACAAGTCGTTAGAGACATTTTAACAAAGGTAAATCAAATACAAAAGAAAATGAGGAAAAACAATCTTCTCAAATTTCATATTGTGTCCATTAGCAGCCCAGTGCGATCTCTCAAGGTCAATGTAGCTGCATGTCCCCGGACAATCGATGGGATGGATGTAAATAATGCAGAGTGCTAATGAAAAGGTTACTCTTCGACTGACAAACACTGATCCCTCTCAATCACTCCCTTTCAGTTCACAGACATCAGCTCCCTCCAGCATGTGTTTCTGTCAACCGAGGTGAACATTACCCTCTGCAGGTGTTTGTCAAATGAGCGCTGTTGTAAGTAACTCAATTGACCTGCGTGATGTGCCCTTCGCCTCGAACAATCTCCAGCAGAGTGTAGCACTCCTCCTCTCTCACACCATGCACACAAACAAACACACACACACACCCTCGGCCGGGTGTGATTCATCAGTATGCAGGGAACAGCGGCCCCCGTAAGTCATTATCGCAGACTCAAATCTAATTTTACAGCGTGCATACGAGCGCCGGAGAACGGGACAGGCTGGTGCATTGGACTGAATAAACAACAGCACGGAGGTGTTGCATCTGCGCGGCTGTGCTTAACCTCAGCTGTCAGGCGTTGCTGAGACAAAGCAGTAAGCTTGCTCACATACAAATGTATATGGACTGCAGCAATGAAGACATTTCTTTATGTATTTAGGTCCTCGTCGCATTGTCTTGCCCATGCAACTCCCAAGACTCTTCTCACAAAAGTCATCCTTAAAGTGCCTCCTGGCCTCCATACCCTCTGCTATTGACTCAATGACCTGCCAGATTCTGTAGTTCCTCAAAACCACGTCGTATAGCTACTAGCCCCGAATTTTTTGTACAAAAAAACACAGTACATCCGAAGTCCTTGCAGGCAGGTCTCGCCACTCAACAGCCATCTTGCATTAGGGCTTACCAGGGTCCTATCTAAATGAATGAGGAGCGATCCATAACTGTGCTTTCAATGGTCACCAGAACATAAAGACCACAGATTATTAAGTTTCCGCCAGATGCTTTTCTTTCTTGTGTGTTATACTTCTGCAAGTTTTCATAACACCACCTCTTTAGCAGCTCAATCCAAAGAGCTGTGACTTGTGTCATCAGCTGATCCAACCAGGGGGTACTTGAACGAAGGCAGTTTATGTATTGAAATAAATGTAGTTGATGCATAACACAACTTTTTAGTTTTGATAACAGTCTCTTTTACTTGAAGTCCGTTGGCACTTGCTTCCACCATATTTCAGGGGAGGAGCTGGGATTCTGTCATACAATCGCAATTGACGTGCCTGGCACATATATCCACTTTATATTTGAAGAATTATCGGAATGCACTTGGGGACCTATGGACTCATGGCAGACATAAGTGTCGCTCCCTAATCCACTGGCTGGAGAGATAATTAGACATTGCACATCTCACCAAGCCTTGCTGGGGTACATTGACAGCTGTCTCTCTTTGTTCCTCTCGCTGTCCCTCACACACACTCAGAATGAAATAAGGACAAAAAACAAACAACCAGCGGTTAAGAAGATCACGAGTTCAAAAGGTTATGATAGCTCAAATCAAAAAGAGGGGACTTCAAGTTGATTGCGTGTTATCATAAAATGGTGCCTCTTCAATGTACTTGTGGATAACAGGAATGTGCTCTTGACACTGTTCTGTTGATGTGCGTGAGTAGGAGGTCACAGGCCTCGGCTGCATGTTCAGAATGATGTAATGGGTTGCAATCAGACAGACAGAGAGGCAGTGCTTCAGCAACACTGATGATAGCACATAAACCATCATCACAACAGACCAGTGTCACGCAGCCTCCCGTCTCTAATCTGTGCTCCTGAAAGCCAAAGCATTGGTTAATATGTCCTAATCTCCTCATGTTATCTCCTCAATTGCAAACACACACACACACACACACACACACAGAGTGGCAGTGGATGACAGTGTTTATCAGAGGTCATGTCTAGAGATTCAGGGATTTTTCTTTGTGGTACAAATCGGACACAGCAGCACTAAGAGAGGATTTCTCTGACTTGTTGAAGAGGTTTTGCGACGGCCACTCGGATAACTGACCGAGTTCCAGACACGAAACACCACAGCAGCTGTTCCACAGCAGGAACTTCGCCTTAGCAACATAATATGGGCTCTAGTCACTTACACAGATTCTTCAATTGGCAGCAGCGGGCTCAGTGCAATCATTCAATCATGTTAAAGCCTGACCTCTGACCTGCTGCATGCCGCAGGGGTCGATCTGGCTGCAGGCTCTGATTGGAGACGAAGCCCGAAGAGAGCAAAGGATGTTCTGCTTTTATTCCCTTGACAGCCGTTCAGAGAATAAACCTCAGTCCGATAGCTCAGCCACTCTAAATCACATCTGTACAGCCTATATAAGATCCATGTTAGTATAATAATGGAAGAAAAATTATTTGAAAACCATTACCAAGTACAACAAAACATACAGCACCATTTGAATTTGTGGTAAACCGAATCAATTTCGTATGAACTCTGCTACTGTCGATGGGCAGGACCTGAAATAACAGAAATAAGTCTGTAAACCTGCTTCAGAGTTTTTAGGTAAATATACAAAATCCTATAATCCGTTTAAGCTCAAGTGTTACATCATAGGTTTAAAATCCATCTGCAGCCATTTATCATTTAAATCTGTGGCACTCTTTGATCAAGATTCTAGCAAAAGGCTCAGGCAGAAATAATGACTGTATGGAAAGTACTGAGAACCAGGAGTGTAGTATCCACGGGTGTAGAGAGCAGGAGTAAAAAAGTGCAGGGGAGTTGCTCTACAGTATCTTTATTCCTCTACAGACGCGATGCCAGAAGTCGTATTGCAACAAATATACAGTACACACACAATCATACACACAGAAACAAACACTTTAATATACAATTAATCTTGTGTTCGGACAATAGACAGGTGAGTCAGACAATATATTACAGAAGTTAAAGGCACAACTACTAAATCCTCCAGATCTCTTCCCTCACCAGAGCAGCACACACACACTCACTCACACACACACACACAGTATGAAGTGCAGCAAGGATTCTGTGGTGTTGCCTTTGTATCTTTTGGGTCCTCCCCATCCGTTTTGGATGGCTTCATAAAGACTGCAGATTTGGAGAATGCATGAATATTGCACATGGATCATTCCTATTTAACTGTTCACAGCTCAAATCAAAGGGCTGCATAAATATAAGATGCTGCGCTGCTTTTGAAAATAGTTGAATATTTGATCTGAAGAATCAGCTGGCTGCATTGGGAGTTAGTTACCTTAAATAATACTGTAACTGTAAAAAAAAAAAATGTGTATGTCTCCAAAGATACACAACTTTAACATTGTTCAACATTTTTGACAAATTGATACTTTGACATTCGTACGTTTTGTTCTGCTGCTCAGCTGCTGATACTTGGATTTCAAATGTCTGAATGTGTTCTGAACCACAGAAGCTTCTCAAAATAATGTGTTTTCAATGAGGTGACGATACGATGATAAGCAACAAACAAAAAGGCATAATGGTCACTTATTTGTCTTCCCTGCAGATGATGAGTGATGCTGCCGTCCCCAATAGGCAATGAATCATGTCGTTTGCCAACAAAGAGCGTTTTTTCTTCATCTTTGGTTCGAGACACTCGTAGTGAGAAATGGTTTGAAGTCAATGGCACCACTCACACTTAAAGGGATGGTATGATAATAATTCAGTAGCCTTAGCTTGACGTCAGTAGATCATCTTTGTCTGACATCTTGGAATGTGCTTTTGATTTATATTAATATCTGTGAAGCCTTTCAAAATAAAAGGGCAGGACAGCAGATTCACTACAGGCTGCAGCACAGAGGGGAAAAAAGGGAAATTATTTGTGTAGTAGTTTATTTTTGTTTAGTCAAAAGTCCTCCTTCTTCACTGTGGTTACCAGTTGCGAGTTACCACGCTTTTGGCTGGTGGCTGGTATAACTGTCTTACACCTGCAGGCAATGGGATTAGATTACAAGGTATTTTGAGTGAAGATTTATGTATGATTTTACAAGTCCAATGCTGTCCTGTAGTAGTGTTTCATATTATATCATAAAGGCTGCTACAACCCGCAGAGAGCCATCCCTGCTTCACTGCTGAGATTTGGCCTACTTTCCTCGTACCTCTCTGCATGGTTCTCTATCAGCTCTTCACAGCTCCTCCCTCCCGTTATGTTCCAAACGCCGGTCCACTACCATCCATTGTCATTCTGCGGCCATTGATTTCTCTGTGTGCCGACTTCACTATCAAGCACAGGGGCTGAAAGTGAAAAGTGGGATACTCTCTGCTGGGTAGGGAACATGACCTATTTACCCACCCACTCCCGTCAGTTGAGTCATGTCTCCTGTCGTGTCACTTCCAGCTTAGCCGATCTGTTCCACCTCACACGTTGGGCTTTTAAGTAAAGTGGAATAATCCGTGCCAATCTGAAGCATGCAACTACGCTGGCATGCGTACAAACATCCAGATTTTTATTTTTGCAAAGATATATATTAATTTAACCTCAACAGGAGTAGCACAGGCTTGAAATGTGGACATAAGCATCCGTCATTTACTGTATACATAACAGCTGAAGAGGCATTCTGCGCCCTGCCTCTACAACTACCCTGTTTCTCTAATCTGCAGTCAGGCATCATGTCACAGCACTGTGCCACGCTCCGACCCCTTCCTCCAGGAAGTGCATCCGAGGCTGGGGAAATCCAGCAGAGTGTGGATGGACTAAAATGAGCTTCATTAATGTTCACATGCAGTTCATTACACTGCACATTTGACCTCATTGCATAATATTTACACTTATTCTTGAGCCCAGGGATGTGTTGGGGTTATTCTGAGGACAGGGATCTGGTTATTGGCTAAGAACAGAGCTTATTACAAACACCTGCATAACAGAGGAGACAAACACCTCGACAGATGTCCGCATTGCTTCCAACAAGAGAAACAAGGTGTTTTCACATCTGTTAGGAGCTTGTCGTTTATAAAATAAATTAAAAAAAAATTTTTAGCTGCAGTCTGGTTTTCAAGAAATCACAATTTGTTCTTTCATCATCTTTTTGAGGAAGTGTCTGTCACATAAGACGACAATGTGTCCTAAGTTAGCTACTCCTAAAAAAGAAGCATACGTGACCTCGTGCTCTTGTGCGAGTGTGAGAGCTTCCTTTGTGTCTCCATCACTACCTTGACAGTTTAAGCCTGCTGGTGTCTGAAATGATGCCTTTAATCTCTTTCCATTCCTTTGCTTGATGTGTCACACTGGAAGGGATATGTAGGACAACATCACACCACTTAACTGTATTCTGGGACTAAGACCACTCTTGCTAGACAGGATATAATTAGATTGGAGTTATTAATCCAAACTTTCAGAAAGTCTGAGTGTCTATATTTTGGCTGCAGCACATTTCCCTGATCCCTCTTTGATAGCAGCTGTCCCTCTTCACTGTGACGAGAGCCCATTTCCTGGATGTGTTCTGCTTAATGGAAGGGGAATAACTTGAAAGAGCCTAAAAGTGATTTTGTTATTTATAATCATTCAACTCCTAAATGCTGTTTCACTGTAGCTTTCTCACTATAATGGAAAATGCCAAAGGGCTACCATTGACTCACCGTCTTTGGCAGGGGACCATCTCCCACACTCGACTCGATACTGGATTTTTTTTTCTGATAACAGCTATTTGGAGATTCATTAGCTTTGGCAGGATGGCTGCCCGTGGGTACGTGTGTGCATCTGTTGTATATGCATGTATGTGTGCTCGTATATTATGTCATACACAAGTGGTTGTGTGCATACATCATGCTGTGTGATCTTATCTTCCTCTTGCACTGACTCAGACGGCTGATGGAACAGTAAGGTGGAATCACAGACGACTGCCCCTTCTAAACAGGCCCCTTTTTGGAATGCCATATTCGCCCTGTGGTGATGCAGCTTTCTTTCTGAACAGCAGACGTGACCTGCGATAATTGAGCTGCCATGAAGCCACACCAACGATCTATTTTACAGTCATTTTCTGAAGGGTTACTCTAACCTTAACTACTGCTTGACTAACCCTAAAACAAGTCCCGTAACATGACAGGTCTAGGTCCCCACAACACAAGTAATAACTAGACTACTCACACAAACACACCTGTTGTCATGTTCACCTTTACTGACATTCATTTCCTGGAGACTTAACTTAACCATAACCATAACCACTACATCTACAACACTCACCCTTACACACACATGAGGCACACACACACAGACACAAATAATACATTTCAATTTCCATTAGTGGACCTAACAAATCTGCAGCCTCCTGACATCATCTCGCTGATGATTCATAACCATTCACATGCGTGGAAAAATAAAACCTTTTTGTTTTTCAATATTTTTGCTCATAGGGCACCTGAGGGGCAAATAGAACATTGACCGACTTTGTCCGTTGTTTTTTTTCTGAGAAAAAGAGAGATCCTGCTATAGTTTCTGAGTAAAATATCACCAATCATTCCCATCATTGTTCAAAGTCAGAGGAGAAGCGAGGGTCAGCTTGTTAGAGGACAGGAGAGAGAGAGAGAGACACAGTGGTTTGTAGTTTGAAGCTCTTTGGGAGTAATGAGAGCACATCGCTGCTATGGCATTAGTCATTCTGAGCTGGCTGCTGTCTGAGCACTGGCTATTTCACACACCGTTTGGTGCCTCTGATTGAGATTTCTCCACTTCATTAAGTCTCACGCACACACTCACATATGCATACACACACACACATACACACACAAAAGATACATATGCACACATAGACACAAAGAACGCAGGGGCCATGCCGTGTGAAATCCGACAGTATGCTTCTAAGCTAAATGATGTCCTTCACATGCAGTTAAATTAGATGGTGACAGCTTGTCGAGGTAAAGCTGGTGTGAAAAATATTCACCAGTGTATTTGCTGCGTTCCATTCAGTAATTTCTGTCAAAGCTGTACCGAGCAATATCAGGGGACAGCTTATTTTAACTACACGTTAGAAACACTCAAGTTGTACTTCTTAAATAACACACAGTTTGAAGGGTAACATGTAAAAAAGGTCTGTAATCATGTAACTGTTGTATTTATTTTTCATGGCTTATGAGTTACCGATAGTTGGACCTTTTGGGGGGGGGGGGGGGGGGGTTGTTTGTTTGTAGGAAAAATCGACACAAAAAACAGGTGAAATGATTTACACAAAAACCTGGTTATTCGGTATTGTTCAGGCAAGAATCATATTATTTGCATTGTATTTATGACTCTTGCATTTAGTTGTGAAGCAGCAGATTGCAAATATAAATCTAACGGAGGAG